>NC_142352.1:20427537-22827537 GCF_059441175.1 Urocampus carinirostris | reverse complement strand
ACGATACATGAAAATGATCAATATTCAATGTAAAAATAGAATGTCCGATATGTTTTACCTCTTGTTAATGTCAAAAGGTTTGCATGTATGTAAAATTGTGTCTAAAACCTTTAACTTTATTGTGAAATGAAATGTGGTAAGTAGGTTGCATTGCACACTCTCATTTGATTTAAACAGCTGCTGTTACGCTTCGCCACAACTGCCATCCCTCTCTTTCGACGTTCGATGCAAGTGTGTGTAGCGTGGCACACACGCATGCATCCACAGGCAGCATTCTGCACACTGTCACTTGCTCATTACGCAGCACGCCAGTTGAGTTGCGTGTCAGTTGCGGCTGGCATGCATAGATTCCCCTTTGGCTCTGTTAGCGGGCACCAGACCAGCTCAGAAGTGAGTCGATTGGGAAGAGACGTCGCAAGTGACAACGTGAGTGCTTAAGCGTGAGATCTCACTCATCGCTTTGCTTTAAAAAGAAACAAAGTGAGGGGTGTCCTCCGGGGAAAAACCTCATTGTCAGCTGCAAAGCCTGCATACGACGAATTGGACAATGAATGGATTTAACGACTATGGAACAAAGAGAACTTTCGATAGAAAACACACAGGGGGCCATCATCTATTTAGCTTTTGTCTCTGTGGCACCCTGCCTGCTGGTAAGGGTGATCCATTACGGTCATTAGCCAAGACTGAAGTCTCATTAAAATTGCCATCACTCAACCGCAGTAAATCAGCAGTGTCGGCTCCAATGCGTCTTATAGTGGCTCGTCGTTGCCCAAGAATGCTGGTGAAGAGTGAAGAGTTTCTTCTGATTGCATTTCCTTTCATCACCCGAGGGAAGATTCATGTCAACAAGTTCAGTTTTTGTCCACCTCAATGCTTCACATCTTAAAATTTGAATCTTGAGTTTGCATGTTCTTCCTCTGCTTAAACGGGTCTTTATTTTTCGTAACACAATAACCAACATTTCAGGCTGTAACCCGCTTCTTGTCCAAAGTCAGCTGGGATAGACTTCAGCTCACTCATGGTCGTAATGAGGATAATTACTATAATACCATAATAGTTCCACAGAAAATCGTTGGGATTATTTTTATAAATCGGTTCAGTGTCTATTCAAATAAAGACAAGGGTAATCAAGTTTTAGGGTAATTGAGTTTTAGGAAATATGACATCATGCAATATTTAATTAAAAATAAGGATATTTTCCCCCCAAAATAAAAAAAACATCTAGTGTGTTCAATTTACACCATACAAGTAATGTTCAAGATAGAATTAACAAAAAAAATCAGTTAAAGCCCTCGTACATTTGAAGCACTTAGCTCAGGTGGGTCGTTTTGGGGTGTGCTCATTCATACTGAGCAGTCTAGTTAGGCACTAGTGCGTAAGCAAATAATAAAGTGTGTCACAAGCACACAAATTGTAACCCAACAAATCCAAATTTTCACACAAAACCAATCCAAAGCAATACGGGACGAGTATTTCTGGATGCGATTGCACCAGGGGTGACCAATTCAGTAATCCAGCCAGGACAAATCAATTTCAAAATCTTCTTAATTCTTATGAATTTACATACATTACAGTTCTTAATCAAAGTCCTGGTTTTGATTCAGGTTCCACGTGATTTGTTGTGATTTGCTAAGACCCAAACGCAGAAAGCCTGGCAAGCTGCTCAAAAATAATATTTAATGACAGTACAAAATCCTCAAAAAACAAATGGTCAACAACTACAACCAGAACCTGAAACAAAAACCAAGCCTCACAACTCCGGATGAAAACTGGAAACAGATGGTGATAGTTTATGGAGGAAAATAAATATGGCCCCACAACGGGTACTGTCCAAAATGTCCTTACGAAGGGTCAGGCTAATTAATAATAATAATAATAATAATTTCCTTGTATTGTCATTCTGTGTAACAATGTACACAGAACGAAATGTCGATTGCACCTGACCCGTTGTAGCGAGCCGATGCAGCCGCAGCCAACAGAGGGCGCCGCCGACCACTTTTTAAGTCTTAGGAATGACTCGGCCGGGGCGCGAACCACCGACCTCCCAGTCTCAAAGCGGGCGCCTTACCATCTAGGCTACTGAGCTGGTAGGAACAGGTGTGGGGTTATTGGACACATCTGTCTCAATTACAAAACCAATTATGCGTCCTTCCGGTGGACAGAGGTGCGCCAAACCCAAACATGAATTTCCATTCTGATTTTTTAACCTCCTAAGACCTGGCTTCCATACCTGTGGACAAAAATGCACAGCAAACAAGAAGGTCGGGTCTTACGAGATTAAGATGCATAATGCAAAGACAGTTTCGTATGGTTTAGATTTGTTTCCAAATTGTAATACTAAATCAAAACACTCAATTTTAGCCATATTCAAGCAAAACCATGACTTGCATTAACATACTTGTTGCAGTGGTGCTTGAGGTGTTTCTTGTAACCATCGTCCTGGAGTATGTGCTCAGGGTTGTGCTTGCGCAACCACTCAGCCTTGTGGATGTCAAACGAGCTAGTCTGAGTTTTCATTTTCTTTCCCTTGCGACCTCGAGGAACAGGTGCAGAAAGGCCTAGTAGAAGAGGAACTTGAAGTTAGTCCATGTTCAAAGGGTTACAAGTCATCAACGAGGTAATTTACCCAAGTGATTCTGCAGCTCCTTGGTGCGCCCGTCTTCTGCAGGTGCAATCAGGTCCCACATGAAGCCTTTGATCTTGTCGTCGCCGCGATAGTGTACCAGACAGTAAGCTAGCAGCGCCCGGCAGATGGATTCCACGTCCCAGTCGGTCAGCTGCTTCTTGAAACGACCGTGGTTGAGGATGTCCTTCCAGCGACCCCACCTGGGAGATAACGTCCAGGTGAGTTTGTTAAAAATAGACCACCAAATATGTGAAATGCCAGTTGTCGGTTTATTCTCACTCTATATGCATACAGTACATACCCGTATACCAATAGGTTTTTCTCCACCCGGAAGCATTCTGTTCGTCCGTAGCTGTTGGGTCGCTCGTGAGCTCGCCTGACTTTGGGCTTGGAGTCGTCACTGTCGCTTTCCCCTTCAGACAGTTCCGCCAACTCATCCTTGGTGGAGCTGAAGGGCCTCGTCTGCTTCCTGACGCGGGGCGTGTCGATAACCAGGCTGTTCTGTGGGCATGGAAAATAAAATTACTAGGAGTCGAGATTAGATATACCATAACTCAGGACTATAAAGGCACACCAAAAAACCCTAATTTGGGCGGAAATTTGAAAGTGTGACATTTATGGCGCAAGAATGGCAGATAATATTGGAAACTCATACCGTCAGTAATTTTAGGTATGCGTTACCATTCAAGGTTTTCAGTAATACCGTATTGGACCAATGATTGTACGATGATTTAACAAATAAAAAACATCACTGAGATCATTTGTAAAACTTTGTATGCAATGATTATCGAACCGGAGTAGTGTCAGTGAGAATGCTGACACTTTACTTTTGGCGTCAGAAACACTGATTTGCACAGTGCATTATAATACGTACGCATACCTATTAAACTGAGAGGTTATTGAGGCACGAATGAAGAAGTAGAAAGACTGTTTAACCTATCAGAATGCACTATGCAAATCAGTGTTGTGGTACTGTGAGTAAAAATATTGTGGTAATGCCATTTTGTATGTCATTTGGACCACTTGTGGTCTAGTGGTAATGTATTCCTGACAATAGTCAGGTCTAAAATCCCATTGCATTCAATGTTTTGCTATTAGGGTCAGCGCAACATATCATACATTATAATAATGCACTAGTCTAAATATCATGATCCTTATGGTACGTTGCGCCTAATCAATAAGGACTTCATGACAAAAGACTATTTTAATAGGGTGCGACTTATAATCCGCTGCACCTCATAGTGCAGAACATATGCTACTTATTCAACGTTTGAGTGTTTTAGTGTCCATTTAGATACGAGAACTACAAAGAATACGTAATACAAATATTAAACATTACAAATAGTTCACTGTTAGATGGCTTGGGCTGAGTTGTATCTGAAATTGATTAAATGAACTGTAACCTTCCAGATACTGCGCCTTAGTGCGTGCTTAGTGTGCCACTAAATGTAAATTGTGTCAGTCCAGTAAAATGTGTTTAATTTTGTGTTGTTATAGTCTGCCATCTGGCTCATATTCATTTCCTGTATTATTTTATTATTCAAATTTACTATCTTTTTCCAAATTTACAACCTCTACTACGGCACCAACTGCAGAGGCCCTTTGGATTTTTCGGTACAACGTTTGAATGAGGTAACCAAAAAAGCTTGCATTCTATATCTCCAAATGTTGTTTATTTTTTGGTCACATTTAAAACGTTTTTTAAACTCAACTGACACACAATTTAAAGTACTTACTTAAAATAAATTGATATCTAGAACATTAGAAGAACTTGGGTCAAATATTGACTTAAAATATCACAAAATGTAATTGAAAATTATATCAAAATTCCAGAAAATTTAAGAAATTACTTATAGATTGAGCACTTTGGAAAAACACAGCTTGTTGTAAGCTAACTTTTTCCAACTTGATAAAGTATCACTTACTCTGCCGTTAGCCATTTCCATATCGATGTCTGCTTTTTTAGCCCACTTATCCCAGAAGTTGGGGTCATCCAGAGAAATGTCTGTGCGGTTCCCTGATGCTACAAAACTGGCCTGGAGATGACATCAGAAACTTTTTAGCAATGATATTTGGTATATTCCCCGTGACCGTTAAAAATGTCAAGGTGTGCCAACTTACCTTGGCAAATGTGGATCCCCGACCCTCGGACTCTATAGTGATGGTCTTAGTACGGCGTTGAAGGATCTGGTCGATGTCTTCCTCGCAAAACTTAGCCCCCTCGTCCTCCTCGTCCATGATGGCGCCATAAGCTCCGCGTCGCAGCAGATCCTCAATCTCCTTTTTGGACAACTGTTGCTGGCCTGTCTGAGAGAAGGAAATAAATCATTATAATGGAGGCAAAGCTTTAGATTTGATCCAATAGCCATTACATATTTTCTCATAGATATCTATTATTTTCCCAAATGTTGCTTGAATAGTTAGTTACTTTGGCACTGTACAGCAACTGGCAGTCTTTTATGGTGGCATCCTCTTAACCATTCAATGCTAGAGAGAGACTTGTGACAAATACATACATATATCCTCAGTTATTGTCCTATGGGTATTGCTTAAAAGGGTTTCTACTGATATTAGTAGAGGTTTGTTGGATTGAACAGAGAGATCAAATCATGGTAGAAAACAAAAACAAAAAAACTTGAAACACCAAAAGTTTTATTTGCAAGTCCTTCTCCAGTTCTCATATGGATAAAGTTTGAGTTGCTGTTATCTAAAAATTGTTTCTCAGCGCTGTTAACAATGATCTCATTTTATAGCTTCAACCGAAATTTTATTTTAAAAACTGATGAATACAAATAAAACTAAATGTTAAACAAAATGTCAAGTCATGTTTATTTCTATAGCTCACAATCACAAGAAGTCTTAAAGGGCTGTACAAGCTACAGACTACTATTACACCATGCCTCGATCTGAAACCATATGAGGGCGAGGAAAATCTCAAAAACCTCAACATGAGGAAAATGAAAAAAACTTTAAGAGGGGGGCCCTCACACGAGCTAATCCCCCTTCCAGGATATCACAAAATGCTGAACAAAATGAAGTATGAATCTTGAGGAAAGTCAAATGACTAGTCACAAAAGAATGTTGTTCTAAATATAAAAAACAAATATAACGTCAATTTTCATGACTCACCCCTCCCCCAGTGCCTCCTGCAGCTCCAGCGCCTCCTCCTCCCAGGCTGTTGTCCCGGCCACTCATACTCTGCAACACCGCTTTGTCCAAACCCAGTTTTAGGCTGGCACGGTCAAACATCTCTCGCTCGTACGAGTTCCTAGTGATCAAGCGGTAGACCTTCACCGCCTTGTTCTGACCAATCCGGTGGCAACGGGCCTGCGCCTGTTCAAATAAAAATTTAAAAATAATAGATGCTTAAAGCAGAGGCTCTGTAGATAAGGATTACAGGGGCTCATTTATTGGCAATATAAAATAACTACAACTAATTTTACTTAAGTCCTATACTGGTGGCCACAAATGCAAACACAAGAAATGCCTCTTCCTGTTCGATAGCTTTTTGCAAAGGGAAGGCTTTGATGCGATTGTGACATCATATTAATATGACATTCTTGCGAGTAGTGTTATAGTTTTTTTTAATCACTCCCAACTAAAATCAGAATTATTAGAGGGATAGTCTTCTTTAGATAACATGGTCCATTTTGGGGAGATCACGCTTACTTTTCAACTGACTATGTAACTGATATCCTTTTCTGTTTTTTTCTATGTTTTTTTTATACATAGGATTATTTGTCATAAACATTTAATTAAAATGTTTTCAACAAACCTCCCTGTTCTGACCAAAAAAGATTTGAGGCATTTTATAGCTTGTAAAAAACATTGTTTTTTTATGATTATTACGCGTTATCATTGTCAGGTTTGATTAACATTGAATTTATGCTATTATGGCTAATGGTTTGAAAACCATGCAGTTTCATTTGCGTCAATGAATTATTTAAATGCAAAGAAAATTGTAATTAGCATATTACTTGAATTCAAGTGGGGTGTCAGGGTATGTACACATACATTTCAATGCCAAATTAAAGCACTTAAAAAGTTTCAAGGCCATTTTTTCTTTAATTTCTACAGTATCTTTAAAAGGAGAAATCCATTGTGCATCATATATTTTTCAGATCCATGAATATATCTGTGATTTTCAAATGTGTATTTACTAAAACATATCATATCAAGATCTTGAGTAAGTCACAAATACATTTGTGGATCAGAACAATTCATGCGTAAATATGTTTGAAACAAATCTATCCCCAGATAGGTCTTGGGTAAAAATGACAGTAATATGTAGCTTACATTTTCTGTTTGGGGAAGTTCTTTCCATTACAATTTACCACTGGGAAATACTACCTTAACTTTTGGCATGGCCCAAAATAAATGCACATAAACAATACTTAATCCTTGCACTAATACACATGTCATAGTTCCCTGTTTAAGGTGTCACATTGCAATGAATTACAAACTCATGCCAGTTGCAGTTCATCAAGCGGGACACTTAAATGCAATGGCAAAGTGAAGCCACCAGATAGCAGTGTTGGCATAATTTTTAAGTGGATTTATTTCATTTTTTTCTTTATTTAATGCATCAAGCCAAACAATTTCAAGCATTGATAACAACCTCACCCAAAATTCTAGCACTTTTCAAACCTTGAAAATAACACATTTAAATTCTAGAATTTTCAAGCATTTAAAGCCCCCGAATGAACTCTACCTGGAGGTCATTCTGTGGGTTCCAGTCAGAGTCAAAAATGATACAGGTGTCTGCTGCCGTCAGGTTAATCCCAAGGCCGCCTGCTCGTGTACACAGCAGGAAAACAAAGCGGTCCGAGTCAGGCTTGCTGAAGCGGTCGATGGCCGCCTGACGCAGGTTGCCTCGAACACGACCGTCTATCCGCTCGTACAAGTACCTGCCATGATGGATTGAGTTGTTAAATGGGATACGTTACGGAAAGTAGATGCTTGTATACACTAAGGTCCCTGGTTTGCCTGCTATCCAATTGAGTTGGAAAGCACACACCTTCAAAATAACATTGAGTTGTTTTACTTCTTTAAGAATTCAACGGTGGCTTTCTGTGGGTGCTTAATTTTGATCAATACCTTCTCTGAACGAGGTAGTCTTCCAAGATGTCCAAGCAGCGAACCATTTGGGAGAAAATGAGCACTTTGTGCCCGCCGGCTTTCATCTTGGGAAGCAGTTTATCGATGAGGACCAGCTTTCCGGCAGACTGAACCATGGCTTGCAAGTGGAAGTCCAATGCAGCTGGACTATACACTTCCCTGAAGTCCTCAAGGATCTTTTCTTCTGCCCCTGAAAAGAGCAGAGGTCCATTTGCTGCATTGCCGTTTTTTTAAGAGTTTGATTTTTGGGACATTCAGTTACCTTTGATGAGGTAGGGGTGGTTGCAACATTTCCTTAATTCCATCATGGTGTTGACCAGGTTTGGCATGTTGGCCTGTCCTGCTCCTTTGGCCAGGAAAGAGAAGTTTTTCTCCAGGATGGCACGATAGTACTTCTTCTGAATATTGGTGAGCTCCACCTCGATGATGGTTTCTTCCTTGGGCGCCAACTTCTTTTCTACATCCTCCTTTAAGCGCCGCAGCATCATTGGCTTAAGGATGCCCTGTAGCTTTTGCACCTGACGAACATCAAAACATGAGAACATGAAGATTCTTTACATAATATTTATACAATTATAATCTGGTCATTAACATATCATGCACTCCAGACATTACTGCAATCTTAGGGCCCGGTCACACAGCCGTTTGCGTCTGAATCACGGCCAGAAATGTCTGCCTGTGAAGCAGACGCTGTTGGACGCTTTGAGATCGCCATACAGACGAGATACAGCAGTGCTTAACACGCGATCGGAAATTTACACGCGGTTGGCTGCGCGAAAAAGTTTTGCGCTGCTCAAAACTTCAGACCGCGGGTACACAGCCTTTCACGGGCGCATCAAGGCTGAATCACGGCCAGAAATTTCTGCCCGTGAAGCAGACGATGTTGGACGCTTTGAGATCGCCATATAGACGAGATACAGCAGTGCTTTACACGCGGTCGGAAATTCACACGTGGTTGGCCGCGCGAAAAAGTTTTGCGCTGCTCAAAACTTTAGACCACGTGTTAACCGCGGGCGGCACACGAGGTAATGACGCGGAAATGACGCGGAACGACGTGCTCTGGCTGCTGCCAGGGCGTGGTTACACATGGGTAGGACGCAAAATTTCAGCGGGTAATCGTGGATGGAGCACGGTCATAGCATGTTCTGCGCCTGTATCGCGGTGTTATTACGTGAAATTAGCGTGTTACGCGTGTGACGGTCAAACGCCTTTCTCCGCGTATATAACGTCAGTTGTGCTCGAGACGTCAAGGGGTGGACAAAGATCCCCGTCACCGTAGTGAACTCGTCTTAATCCATTTTTATTTCTTGACATTTCTTTTCATTTCATAACAAGATAATAAAATAAAAATGAAAAACTATTACAATAATAACATATTGGCTTCTTCGGTGCCATAGCTTGAAATCTTGATCTTCACGGAACTGTGTCTTGAGCGGTTATGATTTCTACAGCCCGGTGTTATGCCGAGAAATCCCTGCCGAGATTTGCATCCCCTCGCTACTACAACCACTTTTACCTCGTTTTATCTCACTTTTAGGGAATGTAATGGCGAACATATAACCAAATCCACTTCGTCTTGCATTTGTTGGGAATGTTATACAACATAAACCATTCCGTCTTTGTTTTTGTTGTGAACGTAATCGAACGGTAATGCACACCGTATATAAATCACTTTTGAGAACTGTTATGCACTCTACCGTAAAGCTTATTATGCAGAAATAAGCTTTACGGTAGAGTGCATAACAGTTTCAATACGAGCGATTTGAATAGAAAATGGCAAAATAAACATGTTACCTGCTCAAAAGTGATTTGTATACGGCGCGCAATACCGTTCGATTACATTCACAACAAATACAAAGACGGAATGGTTTAAGTTGTATTACATTCCCAACAAATGCAAGACAAAGTGGTTTTGGTTATATGTTCGCCATTAAATTCCCTAAAAGTGATATAAAAGTGAGATAAAACGAGGTAAAAGTGGGGAGGGGATGCAAATCTCGGCAAGGAATCATTTCTCGGCATAACGCCGGCTCTGCAGCTTTTATACCCGTGGTCCACACGAGAAAATGACGCTGAAATGACGTGATGAGGAAGCGGAACAGTCACCGGCGTCTGTTTTGCGGGCATACCACCGATGAACAGCGGGTTGGCCAATTTTGCGCATTTTCCATCGCGGGCAACCACGGGCAAAAAAAAACGCAAAATTTTACCCGCGATACAGACGCAAACGGCTGTGTGACCGGGCCCTTAAATCGTACTTTTATGTTAAACATCAGATTTTATTCCTTTTTCATAGTGAAAATTTTGGCACAAGGGATAAAAAATTAATCAAACCCTTGGGCAATATAGGCCAGGTCAACACAAAAGAAAAGAAAAAAAGGTAGGACATATTTCTATCCATTAGGTGTTAGTTACTCCACAGGAGCCCAGTCTCCACTGCAAACACAAAACCACAGAGATGCTTGCAGTGGAGAAAGAAAACACACAAGAGATTGAACAGTCCATTGTATGCTGCTATTGCAACAACATGGGGCTTGTTATTCCACGTTCCAAAAAAACAGACACACTTTTCATTCCAAACGCACGCACACTTCACTGTCACAAAAGGGCCAAAAATCTCTTGAAGCTGTTCACTATGGTAGCAAAATACCTTATGGCAGCAGCCATTTGAGACACATCTCAAATACTAAAAATGAATATTCAGTTTAGATTGATGATTTCCAATGCGTCTTGCACCTTATGGCTTACTGCAGATTTTTGTAAATGGCAACTTTAACAAGGGCTCACATTAATTTGCTTCAAGGAAATACACAAGAATCTGTCACTAAGGAAGATAATCAAACTTTATCCAATCTGGGATTAAATTCTTACTCTTCTTAATGACTTTTGAATGTTGTATATCGAAGAAATGTAAACATATGCCTGTTTTACACACAAAAACAAATTAGCGGTTGTGTGCCTGTGGATTCCACCGTAGTGTATGTGTTTAGTGGCACAAAAATCAGTCAGAAATCTGTATCAGCTCAGTGTAAGATGACTATGAAAGTGTTCACATTTGCCATAGACGTATTTTGATAGAGCATCACTTTCCCAAACTTACCTGTTCTTCTGTTTTGAGGTCTCCAAATTCTTGCATAAAAGTGTTCTCAGACGGGAAACGTGCGGGTTCCAGAAAGTGCAGCAGGCTGAACAGTTCCTCTACTGTGTTTTGAAGAGGAGTTCCCGTCAGCAGGACCTTGTGTTCCTGACAAAAACAAAGCCACACATGTTGAAGCAATACCACGTTTATTAATGTACGGCATATGAATGATTTGTACATATTTGCAGATGACAAGGTTCCACAGAAAGTGAGGCCTACCAGGCTCATTAGCTTGAAGCCTTCCAGCAGCTTGCAATTCTTGTTCTTCAGACGGTGCGCCTCATCAATGATAACACAGCGCCACTCGATGGCGTTGAGCTCGGGGCAGCCCCCGAGTATCATTTCAAATGTGGTGATGACCGCCTGGAACTTGTAAGCCCCCCGCAACACGCGGCCCTTAAAACAACAGAATATGGGGGGGGAGGGAATTAGGAACAGTCAACCCTTTTAGTTGAAAGCTATTTGAAATAGTTCAATTCCATTTTTCCGCAGGGGAGATTTAACCCTACAACTACCCTCATTCCACCCACAGGATTGTTTATTTGTCAGAACGTACAAGTAACCATCGACTCACTCCGCCTCTGCATTTGTTACCGTTGCCTTGGCAACGGGCTTCTGGTGGCCCACTCGATTACACATCAATCTCCTTCGTGCAACAGACAAGCACGAGAGGCGCTGAAGGAATGCTCCAACTTCAGATGGTTTGCTGACAGCGCAATGAGATTATGGCTCTTGGTGTGCTTTGCAGCATCTTACCTTGTTCTAAGGAAGTGTTAAATCCTCACAAAATTGACAAAAGCAACCTGTTTCACTTTTCACTGTGGTGTTTAAAAGCAAGGGTTTTGATTATTACTATTACTCTCTTAAACTGTAAATAAATAAGGGTCCTTTTTTTCCAAAAGAAACAATTGAAATACAGTTCGCATAGTCAAGTAACGAGAAGGTCAGTGGCCTCTTTGAAACCGATTTCTTCCCATTAATTATCTAGGGCTTGCCGTGTGCTAGCGCAGAGACGAAGGGCACAAATTCCACCTTGCATTCACATTGTCCCATGAAAAACCTACTCATGATTTTATATATAAATATATATATATATCCATATATAATATATACAGTGGAACCTCGGTTTTCAAACGCCTCTCAGTTCGAACAAATCGGTTCTCGACCAGAAATTTCGAGAAATTCTTGCTTCGCTTTTCGTTCAAAAAATCGGAGTTCGAACGCCGGTACGCTAGGGTGTAGCTCAGGGGTCGGGAACCTTTTTGACTCAAAGAGCCATAAAAGCAAAATATTTTAATTTTATTTTGGGAAAGAGACACACCATATATTATGAGACAAATTTACTAAATTGCTAAATCCGCGCCCCAGACAAAAGCTTAATCTTCAGCACATTTATTTTTGATGATTTGATAAAAATTATGAAAAGAGAATAATGCCAGAGCCCGCGTCTCAAAATCAACAAACATACCACTTTAAACTTGTGTCTTTCTTGCAATTACTCAAGATCGGTTAAACTCATTTTGACCATTTTTTTTCATACATATTGGTTTCAAAACCAGATGTAAGCAGTTATTTTGTAAAAACGTCACAACATTCTGCAAACAGGGAGCCTGATGTGCTTATGTATGGTGCAGACGGCGTAGGGCAAGAGATGGGAGGGAGAGCTTGCACTTTTTGCATAGCTCCATCCATCCCTCCCACTCACCCAATCAAAAGACTAAGTTCTCTTCTGGTGTTTTGGCGTATTTACAGTGTGTTCTGTGGATTCATCATACGGTATCTGAACACTGAAGACAGATAATATAGTGAGGTTTTATATAACGGATTCTTTAGCGATGTACAGCCAGAACGAGTTTTTTTTTTTTTTCGTGTGACACCTTGACTATAAATTGTAGTGAAAAACATGCCCTATATATTCTGCCAAGCACTGCTTCAATATCAGCTTTGGTTTGGCTTTGTGTGTACCTGAACAGGATTAGTAGCTTACGTTTTGGACGAGATGGAGAAAATTTGCATGCAATCAAATTTGTCTCCGAGCCACAGGTACTCATAGAAAGAGCGATATATGGCTCGCGAGCCATAGGTTCCCGACCCCTGGTGTAGATCGTGTAGATTGCCCCCACCCCTCGTGACCAACTGTTATCACGTGCGCACTTGCTTCTTTTCGCTTTCGCTTTTAATATCAGTGAACGGAGTGTTTTAGCCCCGAACTATGCCTCCGAAGAAGGTCGGTGCAAGCAGGACAGGTGAAAAAAGAAAAGTTGTTCGTACACCTATTGCCTTTAAAAAAGACATAATAGCTAAATATGAAGAAGTAGTGTGAGTTTACCTTCTTTCGAGGGAATAGAGCATGGCTTCTGCAGACCACCACAAAGGTAAGAAATCCTATTCATAATTCTTTTCTTTATCCTTTAACCGCTCACCACTTTTTGTGGAGACCCGGGTTCTAAATGATGTGTAAACGACCTGATTATTTTATTTTTACACGTTCATGCTACCGTAATCTTTCGTACGGAATATTACGCTAACGCGAACGTACGATTAGCCTGGGTTAGCTTCATGTTTACGTTCATGATAAACATTCAGGGTGTTGGAACGGATTAAAACGATTTTACATTACTTTTAATGGGAAAAATGATTTCGGTGATTGAACAAATCGGTTTTCGAACAGGGCTCTGGAAAGGATTATGGTCGAGAACCGAGGTTCCACTGTATATATATATTATATATGATATATATGTTATATATACACACAAACACGGGACGGCACGGCGGCTGGGTGGTTAGCGCGAAGCCCCATGGTGAAGAGGTTCAAGTCTAGCTACTGCAGCCTCCCCGTGTGGAATTTGCATGTTCTCCCCGTTCCTGCTTACATTTCTGGTAAAAGAGCACATACTGTATACAAAACTAAAATTAAAATGAAGTCACAATTGATGATCCTCCTCAGGTTTCAACTGATTCAATGCCAAGCTTTCTCAATTGAAAATGAAGGTTCAGCATATTTTTCCGTCATGGTCACTGAACACATTAATACGCATAAAAAGCTGGTTTTGGGAATATGGGAGATCCCTGCATAAAGTCTGCGTTAAATTTGAGAAATAAAAACTGGACTAATCAACTCCTCAAAAAAACAAAAAAAAACATGGATGTGTTAAAAGCAGAAAATCAAGCATTAGTCTTCAAGCCGGACTCATGATTACCTGCGTGTCCCTGAAGTACATCTCGTACTGCTGCAGCATCTGCCTGCTGACAACACTGCCGTGGTAAACGATGACATTCAGGTATGTCCAAGTGCGGAACTCGCGCTCCCAGTTGGCGATGGTGGACAGTGGGGCTATGATGAGGAAAGGCGCTTTAATGCCCACTCGATAGATCTCGTCCAGGAAGGTGATGGACTGGATGGTTTTCCCCAGGCCCATCTCGTCAGCTAGGATGCAGTTTCGCCTAGTAACCAAGGTGAAAAGAAGGAATTGATGTAGGATTTTTGCACTGCATGAAGCACATGAAACACAACCAATTCGGAGCTAAAAATAACAACAGAGCAAATTATATTGAAAGACTAAAGCCTGAAGCCTAATGATGAGCATCTTTGTGCAGCATTTACACAGCCGCCCAGATGATAGGGGTAACATACTGATATTCCCACAGGCTGCCCAAGCAGCCTTCCGCAGCTGACAAATTGCTCTGTGTGGGCACGCAATATCCCTGCGCACTCAAATGTAACACAAGCATGATGGAGTGTATACTCAAGGTGTATCTTGCTGGCCTTCTTTTTGGGTGTCGGTTGAAAATGCAAGAGGATTGTGACAGAAAAAAGGAAAGGTCACGGTTCTCAAATGAGAGATGGGACACAGTATAGCAACAGCCAACAGAGCATGTGATTCAATTTTTATTATTGGGCATCTGAATCTGTACTCACTGCTACATCAATTTTGTTTCCTTCAGGAGCCATTTTAGTTATTATGAAGTTGTATGTAAGCAATACCAAAATATTAACATAAAATGAGCAGATGGTTGGAAAATATGATAATTGTCATTGTCATACATTGTGTGGCTTTGTTTTTTTTTTAATAACAGATCCTCTGGGTTTATTTTTCATACTTGCAAGGCGAACCATATCAAATGGCCTAGGCCCACGCACAGGTTTTACACTGCAAGGTTAAAAATTTAATTTAGATTCGTATTTGATAACGTTTACATTTACAGAGAACATTTTGGCACAATTTTCAAATGAGCGGAAAAATGTAGTGTTAAACATACCACCAGACAAAATTGAAAAAGTTCGTGATTGATATGAAATTCAATTTGAACTGTAATTAGGGCACAATGTTGGAGAGCTCCATTGTGTTATTAAAAAAAAGCATGATAAAATGAGGACTTGGGTCTTGTTAAAAAGAGGCTGATTGTATTTATGTTGCATTAGATCTCTAGTACAACTCTTGATTGTAAAATCAAGAGGCCTAATTGGTTAGTCTCCCTTTCCTTCAATTATACAACTTACTTACAAGCACCTACCAGCTAGATGGTAGGGCGCCCGTTCAGACTGAGAGGTCGCTGGTTCAAGCCTTGGCCGAGTCATACCTAAGACTTACAACATTGGTACTCATTGCCTCCCTGCTTGGCGCTCGGCATTAAGGGTTGGAATTGGGGGGTTTGGTCACCTAATGACTCCTAACACAGCAGGGTTAAAATGGCGGCGCCCTGTTTGGCTGCGGCTGCATCGGCTTGCTACAGTTTAACTGTACGGGTCAGGGGTCAGGGGTGTATCGACATTTCGTTCTGTGTGCATGGTTACAAAGAATGACAATAAAAGTAAATTCTATTATATTCTACTCTATGTTGTGCAGTGTTATTGAACATACATTCCTGCAGAGGGCACCGCGAGACAAGGAAAAACCCAGATATTGTTGCAGGAGTAAGAAAGGATAAGCAAGAGTGAAGCAGTACACGTCTGGCGGCACATGTTATGGTTTAAAGTGAGTGAAATTAAAAGGAAACTGAAATTCAAACAAAGGAAAAGAATGAACAATTGTCACATAAGTTTCATCATGGAAACGCAGTAAACAGGACGAATGTTTCCTCTTTCTAAAGAGGAATCTTTGCTTTGCTCTCTCCAAAGAAGTGGAAAAGGGTGGAGCTAAACAAGACTCTGGGTAGATGAAAGACAAAGTAATGGGATTAGGTCTTGATTTTATCCACTTACATATTTAAAGGGTTCATACACCTTTTCATGGCCAAATTCAGGCACTATGTTAAGTCAAGTCAAGTCATTTTTATTTGTATAGCCCTTAATCACAAAGAGTCTCAAAGGGCTTCACAGGTTATTACACAGACTATTTTTTTCAGACTATTATTACACCATCCCCTGATCTGGAACCAACATGAGGGCAAGGAAAAACTCAAAAAACCCTCAACATGAGGAAAATGAAGAAACCTTGAGAAGGGACCGCACATGTGGTATCCCCCTTCCAGGATTACCAGACAGCAAAGGATGTTGCAATCACAAAAAATACACAGATATTGTCCACGAAAAGTATAGGTTATTCATATGCTATGGAGTAGAAGTGAGTTTTAAACTTAGATTTAAACATTTCCACTGAGGTTGCAGATCGGATCTCAGGGGGAAGAGCATTCCACAGCACCAGTGCCCGGATGAAGAACGCGCTCGAACCAGCGAACACCTTCTTGTTAAGGACTTTCAAAGTCAATTTTCCATCTTCTTTAGTACCATTAAAATAAGAAATTGGGTGTGAATCATGTATGTTGCGGTGCCAAAATATATATCTGTAATTTACATATGCCATTTTAATCTTGCTATTGCATTTATCAAGATAAAAGATTTTTAGATCTTGAGTTAATCGAAAATGTATTTGTTTTCAATAGAAATATTTCCCCAAATAGGTGTTGGGTATAAAAATTAGTAGCTTATATTTCCAATTGCAAGAAATTCTTCCCATTACTATTTACTACTGGGAAACACTATCTTAACAGCGGAATCACAACTACTGAAGCATAATTTTCAAGAAACCCAGAAGTTCCCCGTTTAGGTGTAGCATGGACCTGTCCTTTTGGGCACAACCTGTAGAGGGCGATGATGCTTAATAGGACAATGCCATACTAAATAATGCCAGGTGCAGTTCATCACGAAGGAAATATAAATGCAATGGCAAAGCGAAGCCACCAGTGAGCAGTGTCAGCGTCAATTTTAAGCAAACTTGTTGAAAAATATGGCAAAAATTTCAAGCATTTAAAAGCACATCACCCAAAATGTGAGCACTTTTCAACCCTTGAAAACACAAGATTAAAAGTGCAAATTTTGTATTTACCAGATTACAAATTACTTTGTAAATAGTTCTTTGTAAATGATACATCAAAGCGGTTTTCAAAGCGTCATGATTGCCCACTCATACACACATATTCACACATACACAGTCAGTTGTTGCCATGCAAGGAACTACAGAGTCTCACTATAAGCAAATTATGGTACTGTACTATGCTCAAGGACACCTACAGATTTTTTGGGTTAAGAAGAATGTCCCCAGTTGCTACTGAAAAATGAATGAATTTTCAAATGTTTTTCTGACCTGTTGTACCAGTTGAAGAGTAGCCAGTTGACCCCCTCGAGCTGGTAATCCCTGAGGTTGTTGCTATTCCTGTATTTTCGAGATTGCTCCCTTTTTTTCCACAGGTTGGCAGGGGGCCGCTCCTAAAGAGGAAGCTTAGAATTAGAAACTCGTCATGTTTTACTTTGGCTAATCATAACATTTTAACATTAGATAAGAGGGCAAGAATAGGGAGAAATGGGAAAAATCCAGTTATGTAACCTGTCCAAAGTGAAGTTGGACAAATAATTGCGTCCCTCATAGCTATAATGGAAGTGTTAAATTATATTAAGCCAGAAGAAGGCAAACTCGGCTTGCAGGCCACATGGAGCCTGTCGGGCTTTTTTTTTCAGACCGCCAAACCAAAATTGTAAAAATATATGTATAATATACCGTTGTGTGTATATATATATATATATATATATATATATATATATATATATAGTAAATAAAGTAATACATATGATAACATTTTTTTTGTGCCACCTCCGTCCCCTTGTGGGTCTACAGCAAAAATACTACAAAATTAAATATTAAATGTAGTGCTTAAAATCCGAGAACCAATAAATAATTATCATTCTGAAAAGAAACAAAATTCCACACAAATACTACAAAAATACTATTACATTAATATTATAATACAAGATACTACTACGGAAATACTACAGTAATACTACAAAAATACTTATGTTGAAAAATTTTACAAATACTTGATATACAATGTTGGAAAACTACCAAAACAATAATTCTATAATACAAAAATAATACTACAGAAATATTTTGACAAAAATACAACAAAAATACCATGGCAGTAACACCTCTGAAATACTACCGATATTCTATGAATATTCTACTATGAAAATACTACAAAAATACTACTACAGTAATACTATAAAAAAAAAAATCTAATACTAAAGCAATACCATAATAGAGAAATAGTACAAAAATACTGTAATACTGCGAAAAATAAATACTACCCAAAAAAAATCCAACAACAGTAATGTTACAAAAATAATTTTAAAAAAACGACAAAAACACGACGACGAAAATTCTACGTAAATACTACAACAGAAAAACAAAAAGCTTACAACAGGAATGTTTAACCCAATGTGGCCCACGCCTCTAAATAGTTGCCCACACCTGAACTTAGCTATGCCAGTGGAAATCAATAGCAAACCAACTGCCACATTAGGTGTTAAAAAGTTAACGCACTCTGTGGGTCATGCTACACTCACCACTCTCCGCGAGTCCGGCTTTACCGCCTGCAGCTGCTCGAACTCCTCTATTTTGCCCTGATCCACATCGTCTTTTAGCTCCCAGGTGCTGTCCTCATACGGCAGCGAGCACCACTTCACCAGATAGTAGACCACTTCCTGCCAGCAGATTCAAGGGAGGGTGAGCTTTTCACAGCACCAACAAAAGGCCTGTCGGGGAGCCTGTCAGCGTGGCCTTGGGGCACTTGTCAGGCACAAAAGACTGCGCTTGAGTTAAGAAGCTATGCCACAAAGATGTGGAAGAAAAAGTAAATACGACTACAAAATACAGATTTCTTTTTTTCTCTCTTTTTTTTGTTTTGAATCATATGCAAAACAAATATGAGACTATAAAATGAACAAATACCCTGACAGAAAAAAGGGATGACGTGTTTATAAACAATGCCTATAAGAGGCCCGTCCCCCAAAAAACTTTGAACACTTCTTCCATCAATCATATAAACCATTTATCATATCTTAAATCATTATAACAATCAATTGTTAATCCATTTACACATGTTCACATTGTTTGAATCATTATATATACACAGTTTTGTACAATATATGTTTTCTTTTCACGTTCTTCTCCTCCTTACTCTCTAACAGTACAAAACAACCAACATTATGTGTGATCAGTTCTTGATCAGCTGTGTCTTAACGTGATCTGGAACACTTCCTTTGAAAAAATTACAATCTGCCATCCAGGTTCTGGCCATCAGTCCGTTTATTTTTCATTTGATGTGCCTTTTTTGGGGCAATTTCAGCATTCAGTTTGGTCAGATTCTAATTGATGGGACTTTTTGACCCTTTAAGTTTGGCCCTTGTTTCAAACAAGCACGCTTCCCCGATTGGGAGTTGATAGCATAACTCAACAAGGTAATAATGAGTAAATTAAAAAAAAAAAAAAACATATCTTCAACACGGCCTATCCCATATGGGCACACGTCCCATCCAAAGAAAAAAAGAACTTTTAATACATTAGCCAGCACAGCATAATAAGACTTTATATTATTTGGAACTATTGAATAAATGGACCTTTGATGCCTTTAAGTGCAAGCCATTGGGAAAGCGAAAACATCCGTCATCTTATTCCCTATGTGTGTGAGCTGTTTAAGTGGAAAAGTAGCGGCAGTGGAAACACAAAGTATATTAGTTGATCCGAACAAAGAATTTTGTTTTTGATAAAGAGACTGCATCTACCTCTCCAGTGTCCTTGTCCTCGCAGTAAGACACCTCAAGCACACGGTCCACCTCGACATAATCCGGGTTGAAGAGCTCTTCTTCCATCTGGGAATCACAAGAGGGAGACAATGAGATATAATCAACTCCAGCGCCTACACGCCATCTGGAGTCAACAGGCCTAAACACATGTGGCCGCCCACACAGCAAGTGAAGATGCCTCTCGTCCTACACATGCCTGCTTCGTACTCAAGTTATAATCACGCGGCAGGTAAGACACATTAAAAGAATACGTCGCCTTACGTCGGCGAAGAAGAGTGCCCGCTGTGCCTGCTTCATCTTGAAGCGTTTGATCTTCTGCTGGATCCTCTTGTCCTTTTCCAGATGGCCCTCCGTGGCCCATTCACAGTGGAGATAGGAACTGTATACACACAGTGGAGATGAAAGAGTATGTAAATGTCTTGTCAAGTTTATCAGCTCTGAAATGAAGACGGTTGGTGAATTTAATCACATTAAAACTGCATTTCGGAGTTTCAAATATGTAAATTTGGAAGATTGTTTCAAACACCATGCATGCTCTACTAAAGCCATATCAAGTTAAAAAATACATAAACTTTCAGCTTGTACTTTTACTTTACTTTAAGTTTTTTTGTATCCTACTTGTTCACTAGATACCTTCAAGTTTGCATGCTAAACTTATGACAGCTAGTCATAAGTCATAACAGTCTATGGTTTGCAATAATCTGTGGTCTGGTGCAGCCCTTTGAGGCTCTTTGTGATAAAGGGCTATACAAATAAACATGACTTGACTTGACAGCTCTTTTAATGCAATGAAATCTCTTCAAAAATGATTTGAACGGTAATTGGTTTTACATGCAACGTATACTTTGACCACTAGATGTCACTGTATTGAGCAGTGCAAACAAAAGGAGTGATAAAAGCACAAGCGAGAATACAAACTATGGAGACTCATGGTGACCAAACTGCAACATTTTTCTAAATTTTTTTTTCCTCAGCCTTAAGTGAAGTTTTGGGTTTTTGGATACATGTAGCAACAACATGGCAGATAATTATGTCAGTTCCCTCTAGGTAAGGCTCATATGTAAAATAAATGTGCATTTCTTAACCAACAAGTATTTTAAAAATGCACGTTTCTATCATAGATCAGATAATGTTGCTCATTTTTAAAGCAATAATATTTTTTTAATGAATGTAGTTTTTTACCAAAAGGAAGAACTAAATGATACGCACTGTGCCTTTAAAATTGTTAGAAATTAAAATCAAACAAAATAAAACTGTTTTTTTTTTTAGGTTTTCCTTAGACTTTTTGTGTGTACAATATTTCGCATTGGGCAACGATATTAACAGGAAAAAAATGTTTCCTTCAATTTGACCGTATGTATTTACTCTACTGTGTTTCTGTGTCCACAATAAGTCTGAAATATACCATTAAATAAACCAAATAAATTGTGTAATTGTACAGCAAAAATAAATCATTCACAGTAGTATAACACAAAAAAATGTAAGATAAAAAAGCACGAGGAAGATCTTACTAGTTTTTGTACTTGACAAAAAATTCTTCCACTTCGACCAGCACTCCTGGAGAAACCTACAACGGATGAACAGAATAAATATGGCTACTAATTCATATACTGATAAAGAAACATCAAGCCACATCAAAGTGCAAAAGGTTACCTCCTTGTTGACGATACGAGAAGACATGATTTTATCCACGACGGCAGCATCTTCTTCGCTTGGGTTTTCCTGTAAAGGAGAGAGAACGCTGATGGTCAGCAACTGTACGAGTCCTCTAAGACAGTTTTGTTTTTAAATCGGAGAATCTACAGTTAAAGGTAACATTAAATGAAAACAAGACAATTTTCTTTCATTGGTGATGGATTGCAGTGGCCATTTTTAGACTTGTAAGACGATGTCAAAAGTGAAGTTGCAGTACTTCACAATGTTGCACGTAGCAGGTACGTACCACAAAAAGCTGCATCGCAGGCTGCTTGGGCACCCCCGCATTGGCCTTCTTGGCTTTGACGTTAACCTTGCTGTCCTCATCTGACAGCCTGGCCTCCAGCTCTTCTGCATACTTTTTCCTCTTCACCTGGCGATTAGACCGCCTCTTCTTAAGCGGAGAGGGACAAAAACAAAAATCACCGAATGTTGGCATCTTGTATTTTTATCAAATCGCATTAAAATTGATACTCTAAGCAAGGTGTGTCCAAAGAACCGTAATCGATCTACCATAGCAATTTTTTCTGCTTAGTTTGACCATCCCAATTAACATGTTTTTAACTCACAGTTTTCATCCTTATAACATGTACATTTAAAGAAGCCCAAAATGAAGTTATATACAGAACAGGGCTTGGTTTTCAAATAGTTTCCTGTTTCAGCCCATTTTTCAATAACTAGTTGGTTGTTTACTTGCTAAAAGTAAACAACAACAGTCAGGGTGTTAGAACTTTAACGTTTGAGTTTCACTATTTTTAATCATTTTTTTAAAGATAAATATCCCTCAGTAGGTATAAAATATAATCATATACTTTAAAAATGTGCCTCAAATTTGAAAAAGCATCAGGCATCTAATTCAAACCTGGAAACGTTTTTTTGTTTTGGTTTTATTATCTCCGGATTAATTTTGGATAATAGCAGTATTCATTAAAAACAAGTTTATCTGTAAATCATTCAAAATTTATCATGATTAAACCCGAAATATGAACTAAAAGGTTATTTTTGTTCAGGTCCTTCCTGTCTGTGATATTTATAAATAACCTCCACGTAGGCGTCTTCTTGCCACAACAATACAAAAAGCCCCTCTCATAATATGTTTTTAATTAAAAAGCAATGCCACAGAGACAAAACAAATTAGGTTGGTGAGAAAAAAATCTTCGCTGCAAATGTTTTAACTCTCACATCTCCCACCAAACTGACTTAAGGTCAACAACTCTACAAACTGTGACAAAATGGCTGACTGGTTAAATATTCCGTAAAATCACAGTAGCAAGCGCAAATCCAAACTTTCGTGTATTGGATGATAATAATATAATATAATAATGTCCATTGTTGTTTTGTTATACCCATTACATTGCAAGCAGATTGTAGGAAGTGTTTGTCAATGAAGAAGTCAGAAAAGGAAGATGACACTGCATCATGTTACCAACCTTAACATTCGAATCTTGTTTTTTTTCTATTCTTGAGCTATGATGGAAGAACTTGGTAAATCGGTGGTTCTTAACCCAGTTGGAGTTACCGAACCCCACTACTTTCAAATGTGCATTCACCGAAATCTACTTTGTTTTTTGTTTTTTTCAAATTCAAGATTTATAGTTCTTCTACTGGTGCACAAAATGAACATGCAGAAACAAAACCAACATAGTGCATGAACTCACAATAAATTATACCATAGTACATTAATGTGACCTCTGCTGTTGCACTTGCGAGATCAGTCCAGATATGTGTGGCTTCACCTTTGCAAGTGCTCCTCTCGTGTCATTTTCAAAGCAAAGTTCCTTTTCTTTTTTTCTTTCTTTTTTTGTGTCAATTATCCTCAAAAAGGATCGCTCATAAGACATGTTGTAACAAATGGTTCAAAGAACTCCAGGGCTTTTTAGGCAACAATTGGATACTTTTCCAATTGTTTACACCAAAAAGTTGAGTGGTGTCTTTCTGAAGAGTTGTTTTTTAACCTGATTCTGTTGAATTTCTATGATTTCGCCAAACTATTCACCATTGACTACTGCTGTCTCAACAGAAAAGCAAATGGCTAACTCACCATTCCATATGAGGTTCTTGCAGAGAAGAATCCATCAAAAAACATTATAATACTAATTAAATGCAAGATAATTCCTTGTTTCAGTTTCATATGTACAGAAATGTCACCAACTCAAGAAACATATTCTATCTTACACAGCTGTCAAGGGAAGGGGACATTCAGGGAGGTATGTCGTACATAATTTTCCAACCACTTTCCTATTTTGGTCGACATAGTAAGCATTAAAGTATGAAGTAATTACACTACGTGCCTGGAGAGGGGTGGGGGCCAACAGGCTGTACTTGCCCAAGTCACGCCACAGGAAATGGTACCCCATGACAATAATGGTTAAGGGATACACCCAGGACCAACTATGATGACATTCACATGTTTGATCTCTCCTGAGCTAAATTATGTGCAGCACTGATTGGCCAAGAACTTTCACATGATCACCTGCAGCCTGTGATGACCAAGTGGTCATATCGTCACGTATACACATGAGGAAGCGATGTGGTGTCTTGACCTCTGTGGCCGAGACTCCACCGGACCATTGACATTGACACACCGAACCCCTAGTGTTTGATCGAACCCAGGTTAAGAATCACTGTGGTAAATGCTTAAACTAAAAGAGGCCAAATCCACATGTTTCTCCAATTTCCCCCAATGCACTGCAAATTACATGACTCCTACATTATTTGGAAACAAATTCATGAGGTCAATCCTAAAGTGACGTCACAAAAACATCAAACTTTGCTAGTTTTGCATTTGAACATTTGCTATTGGTACAAGTACATGCCTGTCAACATCTATTTTGGAAAAATAAACCCGTATGCATGACAAAACTGTAACTTACCGAGTCTCGCTTAGTGTGTCGAAGCGGAGGATCCTCGTCTGACTCTTCCTCAGAAGAGTCAGGCTTTCGCTTCTTCTTCTTCCCAATCTTGATGACAATTTTCCTGATGGAACAAAACATTTTATTTGAAAAAATAAAAAAAACTACAACTCTGATACTCCGAGTAAACCATAAATGGTGTCTATCTTAAACTTTTATTGACCCCATTTAACTCTTAAAATAAAGGTAACATTTTTGATGATAATGAATACATGGTTTTGGGCAGACAATTAACAAATGCATTTGAAAAAAGTATTGTTCAACAATGTTCAGCCCACATGATCTGTAGCGAAATCATATTTCGATTTATTTATAAGAATTTACTGTGAGGTTATTCTGCGCTTGTGGGTTGTTTGGAAAGGGATTGATCAGCTTTAACATGTTTAAACAACTGATGGTAAGCTCTAAACATTAAATACAGTATGTTCAGTGTGCGTTTTCATTAATACTTTAATTGCAAGTATGATGAAAATGGAAGACAAAAGACTAATGGAAGCTTTACTGCTGTACCTCGACTTTTAAATTGGGATTTTCAACGTTTACCAAAAATGTGGTAAAACAATAAAATAGAGTATTAGTCAAAAGAGTAAAGATTACACAGAAATATATTCCTTCCCCCTACTACGTTCGTGTCACGACACAAGAAGAAAAACAAATTATGTGTCATGCAGTAAAACGGCATACCAAGGCAGCAGTCAATTTTGACTTTTTATGACTTTTTTTTCTTTCAGATCGAATTCAGAAAATGTACAGTTGCCTGACGTAAACGGCAGAAAATTAAAGTAGAGGGTGTTTCAAAAAATCTGATATACTTTGAGATGAAAATGTCACAGAAATCACAGGGTTGAGTCAAACTAAATTATTAGGTATGAAAGTTGTCTTAGGATTTATTCTTCCAAATCTCAATTTAAAAAATTCAAACGCATGTTGATAATGTGAACGATTTCACAAATGTATAATATGTGCACCGCCTGAAACAATTACATATATCAAGTTGGTAATCCAACTCCTTCCAAACACACTGAAGGATATCTTAGGTAAAAGTTTTTTTTTATATATACACATTATTTGCCCAGGAGTTAGTACAGGGAGCAACCTATATTTCTTTTAATAATTATTAAGATTCAAAGGATCTCAAGTTTTTTTTAAATACCCTGTAAATGAGCAAAATAAAGGCGTTGTTGCCGACAGCTTGTTGAGTAAAACAAACGCGACATCAGCAGATTCCCATGAAAGGAGGAGGTGGTAACTAAAGGATTTTCACGTCAGTTGTGAAGCATTTTTGTTAATATCTCATTAATTCTTAGGGATGACCTCCACAAGTTATATTTGCTTAGGGCCGTTGCTAATAAATCTTTTCAGAATTGAGTATACTAAAGACCTACAAAAGTCACATTTGCTTAGGGCCGTTGCTAATAAATGTCCAACCAAAAAAGAGGCTTGGTAGCAAAAACACTGGCTCTCTGCTGTGACCTCTCAATTGAAATCAAGTTAGACAATGTACTATATTTTCTGCACTTTAAAATGCACCCCAAAAATAGTCTTTTGTCATGTATTTTTCATATGTAAGTTTCACTGAACTGACTGTAGGGTGCATGCAATTAAAATGACAGTAAAAACGATCATATTAGTGCAATGATTGATCAGTCGAAAAATGTGCAGAAAATTGTATGCAACGAGATTCAAACCAGAGTCACGCCTGTGAAGGCATCGAAACGTAACTGCAAAACCACCAGTGATATAAATTATTTTAAAAGGCATTCTATTCTATCTTATCATCACACTCATTTTATTGTCGGTGCCAGAGACGAATGTGAGAGATCGTCGTAAACAAAGTCATCCTGGAAGATATAAAAGCAAAACAGCATTAAATGGGAAACAACTTTTTTGTGTATCTGATGATGAGGACGGAGCCTCTGAGCGGATGTCTGAACCCCGCAATTCTGTTCTTCTTGAGCCAGGCATGAGGCAAGAGGTCTGGCTTAAAGGAGGCCAACAGAGTTCTCTGAAGCCAGCAAACCAGGTTCCAGCCAAACAAGCAGCACAGGACCCAATCCTGGCCCGTACTAAACCAAAAAGTTCTGACCAAGTCCCATCTTAACAAGCAACCAGAAAACCTTGCTAAGCCAGCGCTCAAGCCTGATTGAGCCAGCAAACTCAAAGGAGCCACCAGCAGCCAAACGCGGCTTTAACACACGGCATCCCGTTATTCTCTTCTCAACCGGGTATCCAGCCTTGAAGATTCCTCACTGCTTTCCCGCCGAGGACATCAAGGCTGGGCTGCCACCTTCATCGAATCACGGTGCTTGTTTTTTGTTTGACGTAGAATTATATCAAATTACAGTACTATAATAATTAAGCCAACGTTGTTTTTCTATCTAAATAGTGGTAGTTAAGATCACAACTTCCATCTGTCTTTGCTTTATCTTCTTCTATTTGTTGTTTTGTGTTGTATTAAAGTTTCTCCTGTAGATAAATTGTAAATGAAAACTGCATAAATCGGAGAGTGTGTGTGTCAAGTCATGTTTATTTGTATAGCCTTTTATCACAAGAAGTCTCAAAGGGCTGCACAGAACACAGATTATTGCAAACTGCAGACTATTATTACACCCCATGATCTTACTAGATTAAAGCATATTGAACTATCAAAAACAGTAAGATCTTCCGGCTATGGGCAGTAATTATGGGTCGTTTCACGTCTAACAGAAGATTTCCCATCGATGTAAGTAGTTCATCAAAACTTTCTGGTCTGATAAATTGTATTCAAAATTATATACATATAAAAAAGAACAGTCTCAAATTGACCCTTCTGTGTCTTGACTCAAAAAATGCTGGGCAACACTGAAGTAGCAAATAAAAAGGGTAAAGACAATGGTAAACATTCGCCCCTCTAGTGTGTGTGTGTGTGCAGACATTGTGGGTTAATTAAACTCTGCCGCCACAGTTAAACCAGAACAAAAGCCCAACAGAGGAGAAAAATGTGAACCTGCCTGTTCTTTTTGTTGTTTGACTAGCTTCTATTTGCAACAAGCAAAACCTAAAATCTACAAATGGGGAAGAAAAGAAAAAGAAACAATTGTTATGTTATCACATGTTGCAGCATTACACTGGGAGCCAAAGTCAAGGTAACCGCTCAGAATACGGTGGCTCTTGAATATGGTTACTGGCTGTAATAACAGGCTACGGCTATTGTTTCGAAAATGCCTGTTCCTGCAGCGGTGCAGTGCTATAAAGAGCTGCCTCCTTTTTCTACTGGCCCCTCCCCTTCCCATGCTCATGATATTACATTTCACAAACCCTCTGTCAATGACACATTATGGTTGCCACGCAACATGCCCTTGGGAGCCGGGGGTTTTGTAGCCCTGCTGTTGACATCACTTCCTGTGCAAAAGGCAACGCAGGCGCATGACTGTTTGCTGGCCCCTGACAGAGAGAGTTGAGAAATGTGCCAAGTCAGTGTGACATGACGTCTACAACCTGTGATATTTACAATGGTTGCAATCAAAATAATTTCTGGTGGAATAGCCTTGTTCCAGGAGACTGCTTTGGCAAATGAAAGATCACTTTTGGCTGAAATTGTCTGACAGTTGTTTTTATTAAATGACTTTCACATAATGCTATTTATATGACTGCCTATCTTAGCCTTAAAGGTAATACCAAATTATTAAACATGGAAAATGCAACAAAATAGTACATGTTTTTGTATAAGATCTATAAATACTTCATCGGTATATTCCAAATATTTTCCGGGATAATGCATTTTAAAGACAGCAAATTCTGTCTTTGTAATCTTGAGCTGTGTCGTCATCTGAAGAAAACCAGCATCCCAGCAAGCCAGTCGGCATATTGATTTATATGTTAATTATTTAAAAGAGGTTACAAGTGTTTTAAGCAAAGGTTTGGTAATTTTTGTGGCCAATGCCTAGGTGTTGTGTCACAGGTGGATGCAGTAATGTTACAACAAACGACAAGCAGCCAAAAAGGGTCTAACTGGCATAAAAACACACAGTGAGCCCCCAAACCGGGGCAGATCAACAAAAAGAGTTGACAGCCTCGGCAGAAAAACGCGAGGCTGGCCAACCAGAAAACATGCAGTAAGCAACAATGCTAACAGGGAGCCAACAACGGAAAGCAGCAACAGCTGCAGCAACAAACACAAAGCCGGCCAGGAATAAACCAAGTGACATGGCAAAACTGGCCAACAGGCCAAACAACAAACAGTGGGCAGCCAACTAGTGCCAACCGAGAGCAAAAAAAAACAAGAACGCCCTCTGCAATCTCGACTCAACAGAGAGCTAGCCGGATAAAATTATACAAAGGGGGACACACACGGCGAAAAACACAAACAAAAGCCACAATCCTCTACCTCCAGGCCGAAATAAGCGGTATGCAATCACTGCTTACTACAATCGCTGTCTGTTTTGGAGCTGGCCTCACATGCTGTGTTCATGGGATTCACCAAGTGTTGTATTCCTTCAATTAGGTCACAGCTCTACAGCAAACAAGTCTGATCTGTCACGTTTGAGACTAAACTTCTTGAATATGTTGCAAGATATTGTCAGTATTATGCGGAAGAAAAAGATAAAATAATCTGTTGGGAAAAGTTTTAAAAAGCAGCTACACTTGAAAGAAATTTGCCACGTATGAAAACCTTTAAGTTTCAGAAAGCTGTGTAGTAGTCAAGCTAAACTGAGGCAATGCTCTTGCAGTGGAGCGCAAGTTTAGTTTAGCACCCTGCAGCTCTGCCTTAGATGACACAGCTGCCTGACAGACTACTGCTAGTCTGCTAGTGGTGTAAATGGCAATTAGTCAGTGTGCTATCCCACATAGTCACAACCAGGCACTTATACATAGCATCACTTTAGCCACCCATGCTTTAGCTTGCCAACATCAAACACCTGACAAGGCCCAGCCTCTTAAAGGGACACACCTGACACCCAGAAACGACAGTATGTGTGACGTTTTCCTTTTTATATAATTCACTCTTACAATTTAGTACTGCCATAAACTGAGGGTATCCTAAAAATCCTAACAAAACTGAAATTAAATGGTATGATCTTTTTGGCTGCGAACATCAGAGGAAATGTTTACTCAACATGACGTCAGTTACGGGACATTGAACCACACAGACTTGTGCTGTGCCAACTCCAACAAAGCGGTAAATCTAATAAGCAACAAATGGATCAATTCATTGATTTTAAGTAGGTGCAAAATCCTTTATTACATAATATCTGGTGCCATTACGGAATCATTCCAACTGCTCAGTGGTTTCCGAAGCAGTTCTAACACAACACGGAAAAAAACTGTGCTGCCCTAAAACTCACAAAACAAGAAAATAAATCCATAATTTACAAACAAATACCACACTAATATCCAGGGAGTCAAATATTATCTTCAGACTTGCTTTTCTTTATGTAAAATGTAAAATATCAAAAATTATGAGAATCCAATTAACCAATTTTAGTTTCTTTTAACTTTGACCTGGTCATTGTATTTTCTACCTGGTGGACATCAACACACTTCTTCATGAAAAGCATGCCAATTAAACTCTGCCACCCTTTTCTGGCAACATTTTTTTCCAACCCTCATTAACATTTCTTGTACATCATGTGGGGTTTGTACAACATTTTAATGGGAAAATTTAAGCACTATTTAAGGACTTTTATAGACATTTTTTTAATGTCTTAGGTACCATTGAAGGAAAAATATTTTGGTGTGAATCGGGTATTTTTCAGAGCCACATATATATCTGCCATTTACATATGCAATGTTTAATCTTGTGTGTGTATTTATCAAGACATAGGATTATTTTGGATCTTTAGTAAATCGCAAAAAGATTTGTTTTTGAGACAAATCTCTCCCGATCTAGGTGTTGCGTAAAATTACAGTGATATGTAGCTTACATTTTTAGTTGCATCTTCCCATTACATACCACTGGCAAAAGCTACATTAATTTTGATAAGTAATCCTTAAAATTTCATAATGCCCTATTTAAGTGTTTTAAGCACCAGTCCTCTTTGGCACAACCCGATGACGCTTAATAAAACAATGTCATACAAACTAATGTGTGCTTCTGTTATAGCAGTTAATTCAATGGCAAAGAGAAGCCACCAGAGAGCAGTGTCGATGACCGTTTTGAGCAGTTGTTGAGCAATAGGGCAACAATTTAAAGCATTTGCAAGCACTTTACCTAAAACGCAGGGCACAATTTAATCCTTGAAAACACGAAATTAAAATTCAAGCATCTGTAAGCTCTTCAACTTTTCAATTATTGAAAACTCAACCTTATAGTTCAAGTATTTTCAAGGATTTCAAACACCTGTACAAACCCTGATAACGGTAACCTAGATTTGTACAATTTCAAATTTGTTTACTACTTTGAAACTGGCCCTCTTATTGGTTCATTAGGACATTAGGATAAATAATATACAGTGCACTATAAGACACCTAATACATGGCAATCTATTGTTTTCTTCTGTAATATATAAGTTAGTTCAGTCTTTACATGAAAAATGGATACTGCAATTATTTTGACGCACATGCAAACACACAAGCATTCACATGCCTAGCAAAAAATACTTAAGAATAATGTCATTAAAATGCACAGAAAAAAAAATGAAAAAATAATATTCACCAGAGTGAAGCAAAATTGCATGGCAGCCACTGGGTTGTAAAAGCATGATGTAAAATATAGGCAGGACATAAACCTCCATTTTCTCTCAAGTAATTGATCTCACGTGCACCATTTTGTGTTGCATTTTTTCCAACTACTCTCAGTGCTTTGAAGCATCAGCATATTTAAGAAACAGGCCGGAACACAGGAAACATTTCAACAGCTCCAAGCAATGATGGAAGCAGCATATTTATAATTAGGGGAAAAAAATATTATAGGGGGAGGGGTGCACAATGCTCTCATCTAATTATACGCATTTATTTTACAGCAGGTAGGGAGGATGAAAAATCTAGCTTTCATAGAGCTAAAATCGCTCAAGATGCCTCCCAGATAATATCGCATTGTACGCATTGGCATCAAAATACCTGATATGCATATAGAGGTTTGACAAACAAAATGGGTATGCAATATAATTCAACCTGATTAACCAAAAAGATGAACTACTAGGCTTCACTAACCACTTTTATCTAAATTCTCCTATGTTTAATGGCAATATGCATCAGGCCAATTAACTGGACAGGTCCTTCCATACAGATGGCTAATTGTCATTACTTTTTGACATTTCATGAACGCTATTCTCAAAAAGCAAAATAACTCAGTTGTAAAAACGCTTGCCATACAAAGAGTTGAACTGGGTTGAGATAACCAAAATTTAAAAAAAATTATTAACTATTCATGTTACTTTGAGAGTAACTTGCATCATGGTCTTAATTTTAAACAAAATTGAGTTAGATTTTCATTGTACTTTGATTTATATTTATATTTCTCAAGCTTTCTACAGCCTTTTTTAGAATTAGCACTCCCGGAATACATGCATTCAAAAAAACTTTAAAAATACTTTATATATATATATATATATATATATATATATATATATATATATATATACAGTATATATATATATATATATATGCATCCATCCATTATCTGCACCGCTTATCCTCAGTAGGGTCGCGGGGGTGCTGGAGACCAACCAAGCTATCTTCGGGAAGTGGGACACCCTGAACTGGTTGCCAATCGCAGGGCACACAGGGACAGAAAATTTGCCCGCCCATTCACACCTAGGGACAATTTGGACCGGCCAATTAACCTGGCATGCATGTTTTTGGAATGTGGGAGGAAACCGGAGTGCCCGGAGAAAACCCACGCAAGCACGGGGAGAACAGGCGCAGTGGTTAGCGCATGTGCGGCACAGTTCATGTCTTGGGAACCTCCTGCGTGGGTTCAAATACAGCTCCAGACTTCCTGTGCGGAGTTTGTATGTTCTCCCCGTGCTTGCGTGGGTTTCCTCCGGGCACTCCGGTTTTCTCCCACATTCCAAAAAACATGCATTTCAGGTGAATTGGCCGGTCCAAATTGTCCCTAGGTGTGAATGAGCGAGTGAGTTGTCTGTCCCCCGTGTGCCCTGCGATTGGCTGGCAACCAGTTCAGGGTGTCCCCTGCCCACTGCCCGATGATTGCTGGGATGGGCTCCAGCACCCCCGCGACCCTACTGAGGATAAGCGGTGTAGCTGATGAGATGAGATATATTTAATTGAATATTAAAACAGGCAATATTTAAAGGTAGTACTTCTAGACTGGCCTAAGTTCTAAGTGCATCAGAGAATAGTGCAACCAGGAGACATTCAGCAACATTTCACAGAATCTCAATCTAATTTCTACTGAAAATGCCATGTCTACTTTGACCTTTTTTACTACACTTTTTAAAGGTGCTGTACGGAATTTTGAACTTTTCTATTAACTGATGCCATCTTCTTGCTTGTGTCATCATTACAGCCTTTGTCGAGCTCCTTAAGTTGCATGTACAGGTACATGCATTCTTAGACACGCGCCAATAAACTCTTCCTTGTTTTTTTCTTTTTAGTGGTCTGGGTTGGCGCTTGGACTGTACTTTAAATGGGCTTTTTTTTAAAATGCAGCGATGAGCATAAAGTTACTCCCACTTTGGTCCTACCTAATATGTTGTGCGGCCCGAACCGCTTTGCTAAAAGCAAGATAAAAGCATATAGGCGCGGTGGGAAAACACTATAAGGGGTATTTGAACTCAGTTGTGCATTGTTAACACATACTTAAAGAAAAAATTATCCTTTCAACATTTTAAGAACCCAACTTTTTTTATAAAATAAGGAAATCCAGAAAATAAGCACAATAATCCAATATGGCAGATTTTATTTCTAATTTTAACAATTCATTTTTAAAACTCTGTGTAAGATGTCTGTACCAAACTATGTGTGCATGTGATTTTCTTAGCATATGCTCTGGACTCTTAAGACTGATAACAAGCACATTTAAAAGTAAAAGTAAATTCTTGTCTTGTTGCAGGGATCAATGGTTGATGATGCAGTCTGCAAAAAGAAAGGCCGAGCACACTCTTTTCTGAAATGCTTTAATATTTGATGGGGAGAGCCTGGATCGTGTGCGCCAATGAGCATGACTATCCTTCCGGGCCGCCAGTCATCATCCTGCAGGCTGTTGTTTTTAGTGATAGCACATGGGCAGGCTTGTTGAGTAACGGAATACATGTAACAGCGTTACGTAATCAGAATACAAAAAAAAAATGTACAGGTGTATTAAATTAAAATAAGGATTACTTTACATTGTTACATTTTATTTAAAACTATATTAAGGTATACACAATGTGGTGATAGGCGAATTCTGTCTATCAGAATGTCAATCAATGACACTGGAGAGACAGAGATAACACATGACGTGTGCACCAGCCGTTTCTGTCCCAGATTGTACAGATGCCATGTTTGTCACACAGTATTGCTTGTAAAAGCATTTATCTTAATATTTCTTCCTCAGTGTAGTACTCATTTTGTTGAATTCGCTCGAGCCTGTGGTTTCATTAAGACTTGTTAGTGCGCATAGACACAGTAGTATTGCGTTTAGCAAATTTAGTAAACTTGAATGTTTGTTTTCTTTTTGTAGTTTGCAATTAATTGTTGTTCAAAATCCACTATACCAGTGTTTTTCAACCTTTTTTGAGCCAGGGCACGTTTTTTACATTGGAAAGATTTTGCAGCACACCACTAACCAAAAATGTTATAAAATGACACTGACACTTGTGAATTTCCCTTCGGGGATGAATAAAGTATTATCTATCTATCTATCTATCTGAACAGTATGTTTAATTACAATATAATTAATAATACCCCCAGTTTTTACAGCACAGACGCTTGACATAATATTTGCAGAAAATGATTCATAAATGTTTTATAATTTTTTTAATTTTAAAAAAGTCACATTGGATAATTTCTCACGGCACACCTGACGATCTCTCAGGGCCCGGTCACAAGGCCGTTTGCGTCTGTATCGAGGCTGAATCACGGCCAGAAATTTCTGCCTGTGAAGCGGACGCTATTGGACGCTTTGAGATCGCCATACAGACGAGATACAGCCGTGCTTTACGCGCGGACGGAAATTCACGCGCGGGTGGCAGCGCGAAAAAGTTTTGTGATGCTCAAAACTTTAGGGCCCGGTCACACAGCCTTTCACGGGCGTATCGAGGCTGAAACACGGCCAGAAATTTCTGCCCGTGAAGCAGACGCTGTTGGACGCTTTGAGATCGCCATATAGACGAGATACAGCAGTGGTTTACTCGCGGTCGGAAATTCACACGCGGTTGGCCGCGCGAAAAAGTTTTGCGCTGCTCAAAACTTTAGACCACGTGTTAACCGCGGGCGGCACACGTGGTAAACACAAGGTAATGACGAGGTAATGACGCGGAACGACGTGCTATGGCCGCGGCCAGGGCGTGGTTACACGTGGGTAGGACGCGAAATTTCAGCGGGTAATCGTGGGTGGAGCACGGTCATAGCATGTTCTGCGCCTGTATCGCGGTGTTATTACGTGAAATTAGCGTGTTACGCGTGTGACGGTCAAACGCCTTTCTCCGCGTATATACAGCGCGATTTGCCGAGCACACGTCAGTTGTGCTCGAGACGTCAAGGGGTGGACAAGGATCCCCGTCATCGTAGTGAACTCGTCTTAATCCATTTTTATTTCTTGACATTTCTTTTCATTTCATGACAAGATAATAAAATAAAAATGAAAAACTGTTACAATAATAACATATTGGCTTCTTCGGTGCCATAGCTTGAAATCTTGATCTTCACGGGACTGTGTCTTGAGCGGTTATGATTTCTACAGCCCGGTGTTATGCCGAGAAATGCATCCCTGCCGAGATTTGCATCCCCTCGCTACTACAACCACTTTTACCTCGTTTTATCTCACTTTTATATCACTTTTCGGGAATGTAATGGCGGACATATAACCAAATCCACTTCGTCTTGCATTTGTTGGGAATGTAATACAACTTAAACCATTACGTCTTTGTTTTTGTTGTGAACGTAATCAAACGGTAATGCACACCGTATATAAATCCAATAAGTCATCAGGTCATCTGGCACCTGGCTGTGGAAAGGCCCTGTTAGTATTTTGTATCATTATTCCCCCAATGACATGATTGCCTTGATGTAAGTCACATCACATAAACCTTAAAACCTTAACAGATGTGGAATGAAATTCCATTTTGAAGTGAGAATAAACATTATTGTAGAAAAGCAGCACACATTTTACATTGCAATAACCTGATCTCGGCACAAGTAAAAATTAATTTCAGAAAACCCTTTCAAGTGAAACCCTTCTTAATGGGCACCTCTGGTTTACAGAAAAAAATCAATACATTTCAGCAACAGATCTATGCTTCACGGGCTGTCTCGGTATTGACACGGATGATAAAGTTGTGATTTAATTACTGGTGGGCTAAAATTAACAAAAAAATAAATTACTTAATTTGACCCTTTTTAATATTAGTGTATCTTTGTTGTTTGTTATTTTCCCCATCATTTAGGCCACGGGTCTTTAAAGTGGTGCCCTCCTAAGAAAATACCTGTTCCCTAACATAGCTCATCAGTGCTGCGGTATATTTTTTTTAGTGATTGACTTGAGTCTATTTAACCCTATATCCAACGATTAGCCTGGTACTAACATAGTAACAACTTGGCAATAGGTTGTCAGTTGAGAATCCATATCAAATTGGGTGCCTTTTGTGCTAATTAGTAAAAAAAAGTAATTCTCAGCTTGAGAAAGGTTGGAGAACCCTGAATTAGACAACGAGTACAGAACCAAAACTGACCATAAGATAACAGAGAAACCTAAGATCACTACTGTTAGAAAAAAATCCCCAAGTTACAATAATGTTTGTGATTGTGGAGGCATTCTGAGATGGCTAGTAATTTTGAGCCTGAGGCTCAATGTTCCACGTAACAGAACTCAACAATCATAGAAATCAAGTCTGTGTTTGGAAATGATCTGGAAAGAAGTGTAATCTTGCTCTCTGAACACTCATTCTAAGAGGTCAATATAACCATAAAAGTGCAGTAATCCCCTGCTGTATTGCAATTTACTAAGCGCAATTTTGCTACTTTGCAGATTTTCATCGTGGATTGTGCTTTGCAATCTGATTGGCCACGCAGTCGCCGTGCCTGTTTTCTGGCTGGTTCTGCCTTTGCTTCAATGACGTTTTGGTTTAAGTTTTACAAATACGTAAAACAGCTTGACGAACCTGCATTATGTATGCACAAAACTTTATCATTTCAGTTTCTTTAAAAGCCATAATTTCCACATTGACTTAATTGCCTTTTTGGAAGTCGTATCACATTTAAATCCTTAACAAATGTGGAAAATTGTGATAAATATAAACATCAGTGTTGAAACTAAGCACACGTTGTACATTAAATAACCTGATTAAAAAGAAAAAATGTATGGATTCTGAAGGTGGGCAACAGGACACAGTTTTAATGTTTTACTATGACTATAGATAATTACAATATGTGTTTCCTTTCTCATAAGACTTATATAATTGTTTTAATTGTTTGCGGCTCAGACCAATATTTGATATGGCTTTTTCAACATTTTCGTTTGCCGACTGAAGGGTAAATGTAGTTTTCCGTAAGGTCCACATTTCTGGCGACAAGGTATCATGTGAAGTTATGTGGATCGTTTTGTCAATAAAGCAACAGAATTATTTTTAAAATTATAATTTGACAGCACAGAATTAATTTGTAAAAAATACATGTATTTAAACAAAATATAGTACTTTTATTTGTTAAACACATACATGAGCCAGTAAACTGTGTTTGTTCTTTGGGGTCTTTGTATAATAGAGTATTTAATACATAAATGAAAAAAGTTTCTACTTCACAGGTTTTGACTATCGCGGGACCTTTTTGGAATGCAACCACCTCGAAAAAAGAGGGATTACTCTATTATATCTGGAAGAACCAAAAAAGGTTTTAAAACAAAGTGGTCACAATCTTTTTAGTTCTCAGTGGCTTATTTAAACAATCCTCCATTTCATCATAGCTCAAGTAAGACCTCTGGTAAGTAATTAATTATTTTTTGTAATTTCAATGTGATAACATGCTCATGAGTCACAAATGTAGTGGAAAATCTTCAGGAGTCCTATAAACACTTTTATGTACATGCCACCTGCCAGGTATAGGACAAGTTAGCATGTCAGTAGTGTATCACTAATGCTGCTTTTGTCATTCGCCACTTATTTCATCGATAGCATTAACATTAACTGAACCAAGATCTAACATTATAAATGAAAAAGAAAGCAAATGGCCACTGTGTATGGTGCCTTTTTCAAACTGTGACACCATAAATGTGACAAATCGCCATTGCCGAGTTTACGCGCCTCTCATGCAACATTTCACACACTCCCACCAGGAGCCTGTACATCTGAACTTGCCATCAGCTCACAGCAAGAGGCTCTCACAAGTTGGTAAGGATATGACCAAACTATTACTACTCAACCACTGCACTGTATCTACAGTGCAGTTTCCTAAAACTGCTGTAAAATAGGACAAAAATACAAATGCAAAGCTGTGACATAATAATGACTGTTATACAAGGAAGCTATGGAACACTGAGATCCATTTGCAGGCTGTGCTCTTTCCTAATGTAGGCCATGCATGGTTACGCTGACAAAAATGGGTTAAGCAGCTCATTACCCCGCAACAAGGATGCTTATCGGTGCTACCTTTTGAAAGACAGAAATTAGACCAATTGGGAATGTGTTTGATTAAGCGGTGCGTTTTTGAGACTCCAGTCCTTCGTGGTTGAGGAAAGAAGCACGGAAGCCATTTTATCTCGTCATATTTCGCCTCAAAGAAAGATCAAATGATCAAACAGGGCTTTTGTGGAAAATTTGAGGAAAAGGTGGCTGAAGCTGTGCAACCATATTAACATGCAAGGAACCGAGATAAAACATTAGGTCTTACTTTGACTAATTCGACTAATTCTAAAGAGCGAGCGCATCACAAATTTTGCATCATTACCACAATCCATTCATTCAAGGGGCTGCCTCAACTCTCGCATCTGCACAACCTGCTGCTCCAATGCAAGCACGCTGGCTTTAGCCTGGAACTATTCAATGGCGACAGCGGAAGCAAGAGATGTGAGGGGGGATTACACTGGCTTGCATATACGGGGCAGTGTCGTGTCACTTGTCAATGCAGCTTTTGTTTGCACCTGTGCTTTTTCTGGTGGCTCATGCCAGCTTTATTGTCACGTCACGCAGTGAAACATTGAACTTTGAGCTCCTGTTAACCATGAACTTGGAAAAAACACGCCTCTTTTCTAAATAGGACCCCTATCTCTCACTTTTCAACTTGTAGCAATGGTGCGACAAAATATTTGAATTGGTTGCTTAGAAAAACATTTTGCTGTGCGCGAATTTGTGGCAGTAGGAGAGAACCAGAGAAAGAGACAAATACTTTCAAGTGTCACGTGTAATACGACCAGGTGAGGCAACTTAATACACTGTGCGAACTGATATTTATTGACACTGTTGGTACATTAGTCATTGTTTTAAGCCCTGATATACACGCTACAATAAAAGGGTATCATCGTATACAAAGAATTTGAAGCATTTACCAAAGGTTGCAAACATCAATCCATTCATACTCATTTCTGGACCTGGAAAGCAATCAGTCTCTTGATCAGATAGAAACAGTACACCACGGGAAAAAAATAACACCATTGTTTCTTGAATACACTATTTCCAGAAAGACAAAGACATTGCAGTCTCATTATAGGCCACGATAAATCAGCGAAAAAGTAGCCTTTATTTGTCTAATGGAGCTCTCAGCGAATATGTTAATATGCAACATAGTATTCTGTGTACAAAGACAGCCAGCATTTAAGTGGACACATTTCTAGAATGCAAATTTTCGCAGCTTTAACAAAAAGATTCTATGCAATGTCATAGAGGACCCGAGGCATCCTGCGTTCTAATTTATTTCTGCATTATAACTTTATTATTTTTACGACCTTTTGAAGAAAACTATAATTATGTGAGCCACGATTATAATGAGTTTGACATCCCTGGGATTGGACAGCCCTTTGGGACAAATAAAGGGTAAATATATGGGACGGGGATTTCCGGCACTGCTCGGTAAGGAATAATCACTGTCAAAATTGTCGCTCTTACTCTATTGTGATACAGTGACACTACATAATGATAGGTAATACATTTACGTATGACCTTTCTTATACTTTTACTTGATTATATTTTTAAAAAAAAAACACGAAACTGGTTTACTCATTAAGAGTCTGGCAACTTTCTGACAGGAATGAGCCATGCTACTAACTTAGCAGCTTTCGCCGTAGTCAAGTTGTATACAATTTAGATTGTATATGTGGCAAGCACAATCACGAGGGGTAACACTTTGGATGGAATATTGGGTAGCGACGTGAGAGTAGGATATTTGCAGAGTAAATTTGATAGGGATTATTAGTGTTTTCTATTGAATTTTGTGGGACCAGGGGGAGGGGATTTAGGGTGTCCTGGGGCGTGCCCGAGATGGAAGGGGACACTAGTAATGAAAGGCCATTATGCTTTAAACAAGTAAAGCCCACAAAGCATGGCAAATGAGACAGACAGAAGTTCAATGCCAAAAAAATGCTTGTTATCTATTTCCACTAAAAATAACTAGTGTTGTTCCCATACAGTACTATTTTAAGATATCATATCAGTAAGTAAACAGACCAAATCATAGATATGAATTTTAAATTTAATCAAATTTAATACTCATATCGGTTATTGGGTAAATTACAGCATTAAATATCTGTATCGCTGCTTTTGTGATTGCTGCTATGACAGGAAGCCGGTTCCTCTTTGATGTTAAACAGGAGGTTATATCATACCTGTCAACCTCATACAATTGCTCCCCTTATCAATTATTGCAATTCCGTTATTAAATAATGATAAACACAAAATGGCACCCATTTATTCACAAAAAAACAGACTACGTACAACCCCAAAAAAAAGTTATTTAAAAGAAATTCACATATAGAACTTGTTATACAGCGAACACAATCTGAAAACGATCAAAAAATGTATGCTAAACAAATATTTATAAATATGGAGAAAATGTCTATGTTAACAGGTATTTATTTATGGTCTTTATGCTAGCTGAATAATGTGTTACGTCGTTACTAAATCAACAGGCATGTATGGTTACATTCGTATATCAAATACCTTATTCAGCCCGCTACTCGCTTTTATTTAAAGTTGCCTTTCAAAATGACATACGTTTTTGGTTTGTGGTTTTATCAAATAAATATCCCCCCAAAATTATACTCCCTTGGAAAATATATGTTTTTTCCTTCTTAATTATGCATTTTTTGGCTTGTGCTACATGTACTCCTGGAGCGACTTATAGTTCAGAAAATACGGTAATTTGAAAATTAATTATACTAAGCAACTTTGTGGTCAGGCAACACAGAATCCCTGAATAACAAACTACACAACAAAATAAAAAATACAAATAATAACTCCAGTGCTATAAAAATAAACTTAAATACAAGAACTTTTAACTATTTACAATTCAACTTTTAACCAATGTAGATTGAAACAACACAGAGCCTCTGTAAAACACGCAAAAGTATACATTAAAATGTGTATAACAAAAACAAAAATATAATTAGTCTCAACTGAATATTGGCATTTAGGAACACAAAGTGCTAAATTTTGAGGGACGGATTTAGATTACTCTGTCAGTGATAGACAATGCACAATGTTTTTGGAACTATTATTATACTTAAAATGAGTCTGAATAAGGATAATTGTGCTACTTTGGTTAATTTATATTTATTTTTTCACATTTATTTCCTCTCATTTTGCCTTCCATATTGCAATCTTCCTCCAGCTCGGTTCCTGTGTTTATTGTGTTGCACCCACTAACTCCTACCTCTTCTTCAAAGCCAAAGAAAATGAGCGATGGCAGGGACATACACATTAACAAGTCTATTAACCAACCAACCAGGTAACAAATGGCGGGGAGGAAACACTGAGTTCACTGTAGATTGACAGATACGGAGGAAGAATATATGCTGGCGATAGTGATCATTCAACCTCTCCTAACCCCATCCCACCCTCAGCGAACACAGGAATGCAACGGCGAGACAAGAACATGTAAATTAACTAATAAACCAATTGACTGAATAGGGAGTTAGAAGACACAACAAGCGTGCAAACAAACACACAAGCGTGGTTGTTAATTATTGTAAAATTAGATGTTTAGATTACCTTCGCATACTTGTATATAACAATAAAAATATCTAATAATACAAGTTTACGAAACCTTGGCGGTGACCGATTGAACCCTGGCAGCCCGCCAGATGTTTTATATGGTATAAGAAACTGCAATATATATACGGTACCGTATTTTTCGCACAATGAGGCACACCGGGGTATGAAGCACACCCAAAACAAAAAAATTGGGTCAAATATCTTTCATACATGAGACTCTAAAGAGCATGAAATTGAGACTGCAGTAAAAACTTCCGTATTTACGGGTACAAATGTGACCAGCTCTGCTGAAATGAGTTGCATTAGCAACATTCTATTTAGAGCTACAGGCCGATTCCTGAAAAAAAATATTTCTTACATTTTCTATTTTGAAAGATGACATTCTAATACACTTACCAGAAGTTCATAAACCACATAAATTGGAAAAGTAAAAAACAGCGATTGAAGGTCAAGATTTACAATTTTAGAAAACAAAATTAAGTGTAGTCAAGTCATGATTATTTGTATAGCCCGTAATTTTTTTTATTTATGTGGAAAAATGCTTTTATTAAAATTAAACTTTAAAATTAGACTATTCTTTTAACTGTAAACATTTGAACTACATCAGGCCAAAATGCAAAGAAAACTGTAAATGTGATTTTCTCGGGTTTTTGATCAGAAAAAGGTGGCTGAACGTCAGTAACTCAAATGGATCTTTAAAATATTTCATCATAAAGCTTTGACTGTGGTATCAATTTAAAGCGAACTACGTATACTTTCCATTGATACAAAAAAATCCAGATTTGATGTTTGCCTTCACTGAGACTCATTTTGGTAGATCAGGTCACATATTATTGAATTGCATTAAAATGTGCTGACCAAAACTATAGAACATTGTATGCAATTGGAATCTAAGCTAATTAGTGGTGGTAAAGGCAAAGACACTTTATCACTAGACCACTAGAGGCATGGATGATATACGAAAAGGCATAAGAACATAGCCCAATATCAATTATTTTTTACAGTGCCACAGAACTGATCTGCACACTGCATACTGATAGGTTGAACAGTATTGCCACTTCTTCACCTCTATGTCAATAAGCTGTTGGTTCAGTATGTATGCACACATAAAACAACTTGTATAGTATTTGTTTGAACAACATTGTTTTCTTTATCTTCTAACATACAAAGTGCACTACTACGCAAATCAGTGTTGGGGCACCTTGAATAAAAATAGTGTGATGATGAGAGAAGTTTATATATCTTATTGTATGTCACAATAGCTGTCTGGTGGTAAAATGTCAGCACTCTCATCACCACTGCTTAGGCTCGTTTACCGTCACAAGCAATGTTTTGCAATTATGGGCTAGCAATGTTTATCAATTTGATCAATTATTGAAAACTCGTCACCATCAAACCTTGCGACGTGACATATTATAACTGTATGTATTTCCAATCTTATCCACCGTATTCTGCGGTATACAAAATGCAGTGGGTTATAAGACGCACTTACAATCTAGGTGCGCGTTATTGTCCTGAAAATACGGCAAACTTTATGTAACGACACAGAGTGAAGAGAGTAAAAGATGACTTACCCGATCTTGGGCTTCTGTTTTGATGTGGACGAAGGGACGATGCAGGCCTTCCTGGAGGCTTTGTACTTTGAATGCGCTTTGCCATTTCCCTTATGCTGCTGACGGCTCTTGTGCTGTGATGACGAGCTGGGGAAGCTCTCGGGGCTCACAATCCTAGGGATATTCCTCTCTCCGCGCTGGCGGGCTTTAGCTATGGCCTCCGATATGATCCGATCGGCCTTTTCCTGTTTGTCCGGCAGTGCCGCGTCCGGCTGCTGGTGAGTCCGCCGTGGCGTCCTCTTCTCAGAGGGAGAACTTGACGAGGACGAAGATGAGGACGAAGATGACGATGAGGAAGAAGACGATGACGAAGAAGAGGATGGAGATGAGCTTCTCTTCATAACGGGACTGAGGGCCCGAGCCTTGCTCACGGGACCATTCGTGTTTTTTCGAGGCTTTTGATTAAGAAGAAAAAAGAAATTAGCAATCGTTGGACACAGTTGACACTTTGAAAGCAATGCGAGATACTAAATAGCTGTATCAGAATTGTTTTAAATTGTATTCAGATCGTAAACTTCAGAAGGCAAAAACTACAATTTTTTATCATGACCTTACTTAGTGAACACGCAAATGTAAGCCAGCTCAGGGCATATTTTTAAATCCAGAGCATCAATAATGATGGTTTGCTTATTGATCATTTTATCCAAGTGTTCAACATTTTTTAGACCAGAAGAATGTTATCAGACACATTATCTACATACCAAAACTGCACTACACTATTCTTGCATGTAAATAGACACTGAAACATTCTGAATTCTTTGTTTGAATGACCCCCTGAAGACCTTCAGCCTGAAAAAATATTGCAAATAAATCCAGGTCGGGCAGAAAGTAACCTTGAAGTGTGTGAAAAGTTTGCAGAAAAAAGTCACGCTAGAAATGAAGGTAAACACAGGCTGTGTGTAGCATTGGACCTCGAGGTCATAAATAATCTAGACCAGGCTGATACATGATCATATGTAAATGATGGCTAGCGTGACTGCTCTGAGGCCTCGTGACGTGGGCCTTGAGTCTCATGGAGAATAGACCCGCAAATGGGCAAGTCACAGCCTAAACTGGGTTAAAGTTATTATTATACCCTTCCACATCGCATGCGCAATTCAAATTTAGAGCCTATTTATACAAAATCTTGTGTTTGAATGTGTAAAGGAACCCGGGAACTCTAAGAAGGAGTATGAAAACACCAGGTATTTGAACCCATACGATGTGTTACATTACCCATCCCAGGTCTTTAGAAAAAGACAATACAGTACTGTCGATGCACATTTTAGATGAGTGTGATTTTTTTTCTATCGTGTCTTCACTATTCAAGTATTGAATAACAGAGAACAAAAAGAAAGCAAAAACAGTGATGCACTTAAAAGTAGTTAAATTAATAAGTGAAGAGCCTACTGGTAAGCAGAAGATGAGTGATTGACCTTCTATGACCAATAAGAAGGAAAAGTGTGATTGGAGGAAAACGGGTTTATTTTATAAGAGACTGACCAATCGACTTCCCTCCCAAAATGAATGAAATCTGTACGAATGGCCAATCCAGGGACAACCAGTATTTTGACTGTGACATCTCAGCAAGCTTCGTTGCCTGCAACTGTACAAGTTGGCAGTTGCTGGCAGACTTTGCAGTGGGCAAAGATAGTTTTCCAATTGTGTACGGTACATATTAAGCGAGGAGAATCATAAACGAAAGACACATGGACTTTTCCGTATGTGCTCCATAAAAGTTTGCATCAATTCCTTAACATTTTTTAACTTGTATTTTTGACCACAACAGTTTTGTCACAGCAAAATCATTTGGAACTGCTAAAATAAGAACCATCACATTCAAAACTGACTTTGTCACCCAGCAGTTAAAGGTCTTCAGGAGAAATTGTCTTTTATTTATGGTTTACAACTTACAATTTTCCTTTGTAAATACTGTAATTATGACTCCAGTGAGAGAATATGGCTTGAACTGAAAAATTTGGGTTCAAACGCAAGAGTAGGGAATAAACTGCCAATCTGTACGCAAAGTATAAAACAGAAAAATGTCTGTCCAGTTTGACTTGGTTGTAGTGAACACTACCTCCAGCTATTAAAACTTCACCAGCAACATGTGTACCGACGTCCACTGGAGACATGCCAACATAAACAAGCAGACACAAAGGCTGCATTATGGCCGGTCACGTGTGCAACGCAGCCGAGACCATTAGGTTTGAAATTTTACCGGATCACAGTGGAATGTTCTCATTGAATGGTTAAATGGGGGAAGGGCTGAATGTAACGCCGAGGAGTGGAAGAGCATGAGAGCACAGGCAGTGATGGGGATATATAAAAACAGACTCAAGTGTGTGAAGGTGCATCCCTGTATCCCAGCAAATGTAAAACTGTTCCTGACGCTTAACACTCCAGACCCTTACATGGATATACCATGGAAATTACAGGCTGCAGGCAAAGCGACTTGGACTATTACTACTGTACCTCGCGGAAACATAAACAGGGAAAGAGGCGGACTTCGAGTCGTATAGGGCTGAGTGAGTGACTAGCCCAGCCGAAGGGACAAATTGTAAAAGGAAGGCATTTAAGAGTGCAATTTATGAAACTGGGCGGGTGGAGGAAAATGTATGATTGTTGGCTGTACATTAGCAAAGTATGTGAGTATAAGCAGGGGAAGGGAGGGTGAAGAGGAAGAGGGGAAAAAAAGGCATCGAGTTCAAGATGGCGGCAGTGCAGCATGAGTCGAGTAGGTTGTTCAGTTCCTGCCGGCTCCTCCCTTCCCCTCGCGCCAACCCCTCCTTCCCACCCACCCTTGCTTGTGATGGGAATTCCAGCTTTTTTTCCGAGAAGCGGCTTTTTCGGCTAGGCTCACTAAAAAGAGCTGGCGTTTTCGGCTCGCAAGCTCCTCCGACCGTTTTTGTTGCTTCACTCCATATATTCTCAACTATAATATAACATTATCAACGAAAAGACTTAAAAGAAAATTGGAAAACAAAATACAGAAGTAGAAAAAGAAACAAAAGAGATAAAAGGTTGAGGGGAAAAGAAGAATAGCTTTGAATAAAAAGGGGAAGTGAGAAAGTAGAAGAAGAAAAAGGTAAAGGGAAAAGGAGTAAAAAAATATGATAAAACAACGAAAAAAGAACAGAAACAAAAGGAAAAGAGTGAGGAATATAGATGATAAAGTAAAACAACTAGTAATAATCACACAAAAAAACATTAGAAAGAAAAAGGAGGGGAAATAAAGGCAAAATAAGTTAAAGCTACCAAAAACAAAGAAAAAACACAAGTCAACAAGGGAAGAATAAAGGGGAACGCAAGTGAACCACAAAGGTGGAAACAAAATGCAATAAAAAAAAGAAGTACATATATGGGGAAAAAAACAATAGAGAAAAGGAAAAGGCAAGAAAATGGAAGACGAGAAGGCGAAAAAGGAACAGCAGAAGAAAAAATAGAATTAACCATAAAAAGCACAATGACGAATCACAAGCGAGGGGGGGGTCCTTAAGGGAATCGGCTTTTGTGGGGGAGCAAACTCTTGCTCACTTCCATGCGCCGTCTCATATCCGTTTCGTTCACGAACGACACAGTACTAACCCTCACAGAGCTCACTTACCCTTCCTCTTGGCCTCTTCACTGTAGACATTTTTTTCTTCCTCTTTACCTCCCCCTACAAGCTCCCACCCACCCCCTCTCTCTCTCCCTCTCTCTCCGACCGGCTAACAAAAGCCTTGCTGCCCTTTCGCCGGGTTTTCACGTCCGTCTTTCTTTCTCCGGAATAAAAAAAAAACAACAACTTTTCCACAGACTCCTTCCTTGAGTGGTGAGTGTCCGTCCCCCCCTTCTCCCCCGTCCCCCTCCCCACTGGTTGGCTTCCCCTCCTCCAACCACCTCCTCCACTGGTGGCGACGGTCCACTCGACTTCTTCCTCAGGCGCTGCGTGGACGCCGGAGTGGTTTGTCTCCTCCTCCTCCCCCCCCAGCGGGCAGGGCTCTTCGAAGAGTCACCCCCACCCTCACCCACGTTTGTCTCTTCAGAGGCAGAGGAGGTGCGTGCCAGTCCGAGGAGACCCGGCTGCCACCTCGATCTTCTAGTTTTCCTACCGGCGGGTCATCGATGCCTCGTACTGTATTTTCCTGGTCGTCCCGGGATGAGGTAGGTAAACTCCTTTTAAAACGGCTCGGGGTTGTTTTGTCTGCTCCCCGGTCGGCAGCAGCCCGAGCGCGGCGAGCTCCGGCAGGAAAATGAAAGCACAAAGCAGCAAAATGCATCAGCATGAATATTAGAGATGTCGTTAAAACCCAAGCTCGTTTTTTTTCTCTCTCGCTCTCTCTCTCTCGCTCGCCCCCCCTCTCTCCCTCTTTGTAAAGGAAGTAGGCCAGCAGATGGTGCTAGCAGTTATTAGATTAACTTTCACAATTTAACCCTTTACAGTGCTGGACTTTTGCATCACGTGTTAATTATTTAAGCAAGTTTAAAGTTCTGCACATTTTCACCGTTTGATTTTTTTGACTTGCATTGAAAGGACAAGCCTTCCAATTTTATTATACTTGTATAATGGCAATAAAGGCTATTCATTCTCTATTAGTGATGGGAATTCCGACTATTTCTTAGTAAACGGCGCTTTTGGCTCAGCTCACTAAAATAAGCCGGCTCTTTCAGCTCCTAGACGGCTCTTCGGATAGTATTTGTTGGTTGAATACATGCATTACCAATTCATATGTAACATCATGCACGAAATGACTACAAGATAAAGACAAATGAGAAAAAAACAAGAAAAAAATAAAGGGGGAAAAAATATAAACTGCAGTTTCAGTTCGGCTAACTGAAAAGTGACGGCGTGTTCAGATCCCAAGCAACTCTTCAGATCGTTTCTGTTGCTTTAATAAATATATTACCAATTACCACGCAATATCACACACACACATAAAAAAGGAAAACAAATAACTAAAAGGTTAGGGGGGAAATTGGAAATAAGGGAGAAATAAGCAAGAAACGGAAGTAAGAAGCTAGGAAAACAAGAAAAGGCGAACAGGAAGAAAAAGCTACAAGAAAAGAGGCAATGGGGCAGAAAAAAATGAAGTCAAAAGCAAGGAAAACAAGAAACATAAGAAAATATAAAAACATAAATCAAGAATAAAGAATGGTAGATGGTCTGCATTTATATAGCGCTTTTCATGTCAATGAAGACTTCCCAAAGCGCTTTACAATGTGCGTCACACTTACCCATTCACACACCAATAGCGGCCGTGCAGCCATGCAAGGCGCCAACCTGCTTATTGGGGGCATTAGGGATTCAGGACACTTCGCCATATAACACAAACCATGAGGAAAAAAATAAAAAAGGGCAGGTTTTTGGGGTCACTTTAGTTGGTCGAAATAACAATATAACATGCCCTAAATAGCTCAATTAATTTTTTATTTTATTACATTATAATAGCATTGTTTTTGCTTTACAGTGAACTTATGAATAGGCAACTTTAATGCCAAGTAACTAAGGATCTCCGACAAAAGATGCACATTGACAAATCACGAAACGGGAAAAAAAAGCGTCTCGAAAGGAGCCTCCTCCCAAACTTAAAGCTGTTTCGTTTGCAAATGACACATCACTAATACTACTTTTTTTCCTTTGTGTAGGTGTGAAGATGTATTTAGTGAAACGCTTGGGTCCCCCCAAAAATCCTGGTACATTCGGGCTACGAATCCAAGAGAAGCGCAAGCTCTCGTGTAGTTCTCGAGGCACTGGCCTTTCCCCGACTCCTTAACCCGAAATTTGGCTGACATGTGAGGCAGCTGGTACATGGCACAAGGAATAAAACATGGCTGGGCCAGAACCAGGTACAGTACAATCGAAATTAGGGCTGTAAAGATCATCGTAGTCCACAAAAATTGATAAGAGAAATTGTCGACAATAGAATTCATTATCGATTGTCGACTACTGCCATTAGACACGTTTTTCCGACAGAGTGAGGCATCTTTTCACAAATAAAATCTCTGCGTCTTTGTCTCAAACAGTAACATAAACATACAGAAATGATGGAGTCAACATCAAGTACGTGTACCGAAACATATAAAGTTTGGAAGCATTTTAGCACCCATACAGCCAATAAAGACTGCTTGCAAAGTCTGAAAGCAGACTTTGCGTGTCATGATAGTAGCGCAGTGCCGCACGAACATTTAAAGATCACGCTAGACAGAACTGGAGTCTGACTCGCCTCGGTAACATTCAAGTAGGATTTAAGCCAATGCGGTTTTGATGACATGCATAGTACATTATATGCGCGTGTATTTTGCTTATTTCAGACTGTGACGGACACACAGATTTGAAATTGAATACTTGCAGTCCAAAGAAATCAAGTCAAGTACAAATGTCAGTTGTTCACATGTTAAATGCGAAAAATGTCAGTTAAAACAGTTTGATTAGGATCTGTTGAGAACTGGAAGTGTTTTTTTTTTTTTTTTGTAATTTTGCAATTGACCAATGAATGTACTTTTAAAAAAAAATGCACATATATGTTTTGTTTACTGTTCTCCTGCTGCTAAAGAGCCTGGTTTTGGTTAATATGGATAAAAATGTTTACCTGGTTGGAATGTATCATTTACAGTATTTACCTGCCCCTAAAATGGACAGAGGTTTATTTATGTATTTATGTCTACTGAACGAGCACTGCCCCTATTAGTTTAATCGTTTGTATTTGATTTTTGTATGAATCAGCGGTATGTTCAATAAAATCAATTTTTCATTGTACTCATTTTTCTTGTGTTATCATTTTAAGAAAAAATAATCAGAAGATTCAATTATTCGTTTCTATACTCTGTGAAGCGTCGACTATTAAAGTCGTCGTTAATTTAGGGATCAGAATTTTCCGCGCATCTGCGGATTTCCGCTGTTTTTGAACCCCAAAGGTCATTCCCGTAAATCGTCTAAATTCGATGAGAAAATATTTTGGGGGGGTGAGGTATGATACGTGACTGTTTCATCACCCCAAGTTAGCAGTTAGAGATCGCGAGAAAAATCGGCAAAAAGAAGCGCAGCGCATTAGATCTATAACACACAACAAATAGATCGACTCCTACCATTGGTCGATAGGTTCGCTGATAACCAATCAGCGGAGCTTTTGTTCAGAGCATTGGCTTTCTCAAACATGGCGCTCCTTCCGGTCTTTTCAAACGGTGAAATGAGTGTTTGAAAAAGTAAATATGAAAATACTAAGAAAAGAAGATGAGGCTTTTGTCTCCGAGATTGATAAAGGAATCAAGAAAAATTTTAAGTGGTCATGGCTGGAGAAGACTGTCACAGACTGACATTTATTTTCTTTAAGCATGTTCAGTTTGTGCATTCTATTTTCAAATTAATGATGAATGGTTATTAATGTATATATTTTCATATATATTGTTGATTAGCAGCTAAATATAAGGTCCATCTTCATCATCAAAACACAACAACAATGGTGATGGTTGTAACATTGTAATCCCCCAATTGTTTTAAACATCTTAAAACTGAAAAAAATACATGCTTTCTGTTTTGTTGGATTTAATTCATTCTAGGGCAATTTTCACATAGCAAATAAGATAAATGCCGTTGGCTTCGGGTGGGTTTGCCCCCCTGAGCCCCCCACCGGGCTCTGCCCTGGACCTGGCCGGGGCCTGCGGCCCCTGGACCCTGGCTATTTCAACTGAAAATGAAAATCTCCATTCTGATCCCTGTTAATTGCAAATCTAGCCGAGAGTCTCAGCCTAGACAGGCAACGGCTAGCGAGGATTTAAATTAATCTATGGGCAACTTAAATGCAGTGGAAACCACAAATTTGAAAAGACAGATTTCACCATAGGTTGCAGTCACTTAAGAGGAACAGTACTTGGTAAATAAACATGAATAGTCTTTCGAATATTAGCTAAAGCAGAGCTAAAGTTTGAATAATAAATTGTGTTATTTGATGAATGTCAAGAAACAAAGTCAAGCCTATGTCCATTCGTCCATTATCTGCACCGCTTATCCTCATTGGGTCGCGGGGGCACTGGAGCCCATCCCAGCTATCTTCAGGCAGTGGGCAGGGGACACCCTGAACTGGTTGCCAGCCAGTCGCATGGCAGGCCTATGTCATGAACTGGAATTTTTTCTTGAACTAGTGTCTTAATTCACAATCGCCGCAAGATATAATATTTTTTGTAGTTTATGCAGAATGTATGCAAGGCCGGTTGATAAAGGAACCATACTTGCTCTAACATAACATTATACCTTCACATATGCACAACTATACGCTCATACAGATAGTCATACCCACACTACAATTCTCTCATGTATACTTCTATACACACTACTATACTCACACATACTCCTATACCCGATCGCACACTACTATACTCTCATGTACACACTACTATGCTGTCAAATATACTACCATACTCTTTCACACACACTGCTATACAGTGCTATGCATCGCCTTGGTTACCAAAATTACCCATAGTAAAACAGAGAGAAATGAGGTGATCAATACACCAAGTGTGAAAACCCCCCATAGTTGTAGCAATTGTAGTGTGTGAGAAAGAATAATAGTGTGTGACTATAGTAGTGTGTGAGGAGTATAGCAGTATGTGCATGAGGGTATAGTAGAACGTGTGTGAAAGCATAGTAAGGTATAGAATTATGTGTGAAAGTAAAGAAGTATGTATGTGTGAGCGTGTGCATGGGTATGACTGTCATTATGTGAAAATAGTTTTGTATGTGTGAAAGTATGATGTTGTTATATGTGAGACCAAGTATGAGTTATTTCTCAAACGGTATTTTATAAGAATGTATCGACTTTTACATTTCAAGTCATCATTCTACAATCAGGCTAATTTCTGGATTATATCTATTTTTGATCCGTCGTCGCTGTCATGCAATTTCCGGACAAATTTTCAACATGTTACCTAGTGTTTACTATGTTTGTGTACTGTAATGCTAAATCTAATTCACCCTGGTCATCCTGAAAGGGGCATTACCATTTGTGAGGTCCCTTCTCAAGGTTTCTCTTTTTCCTCACGCTGAGGTATTGAGTTGTTCCTTGCCCACATGTTGGTTTAAGATCAGGTAATTGTGTAATTGTAATCTTGTGCAGTCCTTTGATACATTTTTGTGATTAAGGGCTGTATAAATAAATGTAACTTGACTTGACTTGATCCCGCAATGAGCACCAACACAGTACAACAAGTTATTTTGGACTGTATCATATAATTTAGCTCACTTTAAACATGTTTCCTAATTTGTGTAATATTTGACCACAAGATTGCACTGTATTTTCTAATGCAAATGAAAACCAGTTCCAAGAGCACAGCGGAGCAGCAATCTGCCAGACAAACATGGCGGCAACTTTTGGGTAGGGATTTAATCCGTAAAAAAAATACTGAACAAATTTCTTGACCTGTGTTTAGTTTTTTTTTTAATAAAACCTAACATTCGTATGTTAGTTCATGTATTTTAGCCTAGTATGTTCTTTTTTCTACTGAATTAAAGTTGTTTTGTACCATGAGGCACAAATTACACACTCTCCCTTAAAAAAAAGTTACATTAGAAGATGTATGTATGTATTGTATTTGCAGATTTATAAGGCACCATCTGTACATAATATCAGGAGCAGTAACAGCCATCAGATTCAACTAACAGTCTGCTTTGGAGTTTGGACTTTGAAACTCTCTGATCTCACTGCAAGCTCGGATCAAGGTCTTGTCCAAGCACAAACACGAGAGTGCAACAGTTGTAAAAGCATATACCTGTATAGCAATTCTTCACTATGATTGGGGATTACAGTCCAGACACTCTGGGAATTGCAAACAAAAAGAAAATTGGGAACAATCGATACTGACCTAAAAATGTTTGAAATGTCTCAAATTTAACAGAACCTCTTGCTAAAGATTTTGATAGCGTCTCGCGGCAGAACATAAGAAGCGATGGGGGGAAAAAGGCACAGTTAAGAAGCCTAGAACAGTTACTGAACTGCTTCCCTATCAGATTTACTTTTTTTTTTTTAAATGTTCGTTAAATGTATACAAGATACCATCTGAGTCTGGGTCGTCCAACAATGATCAGAATGAGTGCTGATTAACTGGTTAAAAGCATGATTTAAAAAGAGTCATACCGAGTAATGAGTCAGAACTTTAAGTACAACACATGAGACCTAATGTCAGATCGCTCATTAGAAGTTTGTCGTCGGCAAAAAAAAAAGAACAGTCCAGTCCAGAGCTTATCAGTCAGTTCCTGAAGATTATCATATCCGCCCATCCAAACTGAAGTTTGATATGAGTCTTATTTCTTTGGTGACAAGATGACACAAGCTGGCACCAAAGTCTAAGTAGGACAACTTTAGTGCCATCTAGTGGCATTTTAAGACCAAACAGCATAAAAACAGAAAACTGGCAAGTTTATAGCAAACGTTATTGGGGTAGGAAAACAATCATTCAAATGCTGTGTTTAAAAATATCATATTTTCCGGACATTTAGGCGCACCTAAAGAAAACAAATTGGCCAGAAATTAATAGTGTGCCTTTTAACTTGGTGTGCCTTCTATACTACAAAATATGGTGGATAAGATTAGAAATGCATAAATCCTTTATACGTATGCGTTACATCACAAGATTTTAGAGTATACTACCGTATATGCAATGATTGCCCAATTGAAAAATATCACTGACCAAATTTGGAAAACAAAATATGCAAAGGAATCGTAAACCGGCTCCTAGCGATGGGATCGCAGACCCGTATCACAAGACAATGAGTGATACAGTTGACATATTGAAATGTATTAGATTTTATCTCTTGAAAAAGAAAAAACTTGAAAGTGTAATATTTTTTTTTCCGTTAAGTACCGTATTTATTAATCTATGCTATATTCAACTAGATTTATTGATACTAGAAAGAAGTTGAACTTTGACCACAATCACAATTCATTGATTGCAACGGGTCTCAAACCTGGGTCGTGGCGGTGAGAGTGCTGAGACCTAAACACTGGACTAAAAGTGATATGCGAAAATACATTATCTCAACATTACATTTATTTTACTCACGGTACCGGAAAGGAAAGTTAGAGAATGGAGAAAAGAGTCATGCTGAAAATTTTAAATAAAAGCAAAGTCCGATACATCATCAGATAAATCAAAGAGCTGCTTCCCTCGTCATGCTTTTTTCCCTGTTCATTTCTTTTTTCAGTCAACTTTCTGAGATAAAATCTAATGCCTTTTCATATGTCTTCTGCATTACTAATAGTACGTTTTCAGCACTCTCATCGTTGCTATCTAGGCTTCGATTCCGGTTTTATTTCGTGTTTTGCGATTTTGGTCAGAGACATTTTTGACTTGCACTAATTGTATAAAATGTGCAAAGGTTATTAGTGGTAGCTTTTACTGTAGTTTTAATTCCATGTGCCTTTATAGTCCAGTCAACTTATGTTTATTTGTATAGCCTTTAATCACAAAGAGTCTCAAAGGGCCACAAATGACTGCAAACCACAGATTACTACAGCATCCCCCGATCTAAAACCTACATGAGGGTAAGGAAAAACTCAAAAACCTCAACATGGGGAAAATGAAGAAACCTTGCAAACGGAAGGTTGCAAGAGGAAATCCTTCCAGAAGAAAAATTGTTGTTATTTCTGGCAAAGAAAAAAAGAAATTATATTGCAAATGATTTTGTTCATTATGAAAAATTTCCTGATTTTACTATACCTTTTCCAAGATTTCAACCGAACCTTTAACTAAATGCAGAGTGCAACAAAACAGTGAGGAAAAATATAGCCAAATAAGGAAAAAAAGATCCAGTGTGCCTTATTTATGTAAAATAAATGACAAAAGACTATTTTTTTTGCACCTTAGAATCCAGTACCTTTTTGATGGCTATACAAAACGTTGGACCCCGCAAAAGTGTGTTGAAAATGTCAACAGTCTTCTGACAGTCATATGGCTACAGGCTACACAGTAACGCAAGTGTTAATATGCAAACAGGTCTGGGTGCTGTGTACGAGAAGGTGTGGCTAACTTTAAGCGTGGATGACGGAAGAGGGGGTGGGGGAACATGTACAGGGAAGGGACTGAGTGCTCTCCGGAGGAAAAAGCAGGCGAGTGGGTGGCTGCACAGCCACAGGTGACAGTCTCTTGACACTCAGTTGCCTGCCTTCCTTTTGCTCCTTAACAGCAAGCATCTCCATAACAGAAAAGAAAAGAGGGATTCAAAATGAGTGCAGACGTCAGAAGTGGGCAAGTCTTTGTATGCACGCTCCATTTAAATACATCCGTCTTTCCTGATAGAGGTATACTGTAGTAATAAAAAATGCAAATCGTGTTTTGTAGCACAATGTCATGTGGTTTAAAGTGACTTAAAACAAAAGTCAATCCAATGAATTTTCTAGAAATTGTATATTTTTGGGCCCCCATTAGTCCAAAGCATGAGCGGCCAATCTTTTAACCTGAGAGCTACTTGTTTTGTTGTAAATAGATTAGCGCAAAGGGTACTAGTTTGTATGCATTTCTAAAATAACAGCATATGTTATTACTATGTTGTTACAATGTTTTTATTTGTTATTCCCAAGTTGCAATTGTTAGAAGTGGGGTTGAAATTTGCACCGTCAACAACTAAAACATAGTTTTTTAAGACATGCCAACAATGCCAACAGTTTATGAAAGTAAGGAATAACATTTTCTAGAAAATCACTACGACCTATCACTGGTGAGGTAATTTCAGAAACAGTCCGCAAGATACTCAGGTGTTTGTAGGGCACGTGTCAAACTGAGGGCCAGCGAGACAATGCAGAGAAAATCAAAAGCAGAAAATGGGTCAAACAATGACCTGCAGTTTCAAATATGCCATTGTCCACTAGATGTCACCAAAGCTAGGCGCCGCTCCCAAAGCACCAACTGTAGCTTATTTACAGACTATCATTAATCAATAAGAGAACCTCAAGGACACCCATCCCTATGTTATTTTACTTGAAATAAAAGCCTCCGATGCACTGTTTAAGGTTAAACATAAAATACAAAAGAAAATGTTTTTATTAATTGAATGAATTGGAAATTGAATTCAATTGTTGTCTTGCTTACTATTATTATTTACAAATCCACAGTAGATGAACATAATTTTTCGGCACAACACAGATAAGCAAGTGTGCATATTGAAAAAAACAGCGGTAGCAAAACTGAGTTTGGTTGTGGTTTATTTAAGTATTTATTACAGAGTAAAACACTTGGATAAAAACTTGTCGGAGTTGGCTTTCTAGCTTCCTCCAGTTGCGAACATTTGATTCAATAAGCTTCAATTATCTCTCGGCTGCTTTCCATTTTCTTCCGTGCAGCAAAGAAATCAACACACAATTGCGGACAAAAACACAAAAAGCATTCAGTAGATGGAAAGTGAGGATTTTTTAGCACAACAACTTGAGAATTGCTAGATGCGCTACAGCAATAGCTTTCATGAGCACTTCCGCTAACGATGCATTGCGTGTGATGTCACACGTTCTCTTCGAGCGCAAGCGGGATATGGCGGCAATCAAACAATAGATGCTTAAATATCTCAGGAGACGCATAGAAATCGCATTTACCTGTAGTTAGAAATATGAATGATCTCACAATAACAGTAAATTTAACCCAAAACTGTTGTAAGTCTTGAGTCAGCCAAGGATTGAACCTCTGACCTCTCAGTCTCGAGGGCGGTTGCCCGATCCTAAACCACAGAGCTGTTCTACATCCACGCTCTGCATGAAAGTACGCCCTGTACTACATGATATGGCGCCTCCCATAATGTAACCCCACCAAGGGCGTAGGTGTGGTCTTGGGGACATAGCACATGTTTATTTAGTAAGGAATCACATGATATTGTAACTACACCCATGAACCCTAACGTTTGCTCAGTCAATCTGGAAGGCCACTGCCCTAAAATGGATGTGGGAATGTTTTATATATATAGACATTATGTTTCGCTGTTTCCAGCAGGGTTATTTCAAAACAATCCTTCATTTAAAAAAAATAGAAATAAAAGCAATTTTAAGGGCAGAGGTTTGGTCTTGGTAATGGTGGGGACCAAGTACATTTTAAATTAATCACACAATAATGGCAGGGACAAAACAATAACTACACAATATTGGTGGGGATGCATCCCCTCCGCCCATGCCAAAACTACGAAACTACGGTCTTGGGTGGTTTGCAAAACACTCCCTGACTATACAAAAACATGTCCAAAAATGAAAAATAAATGTCAAAACGTGATCATACTTAACATACACAGTATGACCAACCTCCTGCTCAGATATATTTTCCAGCTTTTACCACCAAAATATTCTCAAGAAATAGTGTTAATTTTAAGTTTAAAGAAGTATTGCAGCATGATTATAAATATATTGCCTTTAGTGTTTTTATCAAATGCCTCCTTTGGACCACCAGAAACCCTTATCTATCCTTGACTTTTAGCAAATCCTGGACATGTCGCCATTGAAACAGTTCCTAGAGATTTAAATGTTTTGAATTTAAAATATCAATTTATGTAAACAAGATGCACAGCAAGCCTTCCACGGCTAGTTAAACACTAAAGTGCATATTAATGATCCAGTCGCACCAATCACCAAGTGCGGTGCAACAGCTGCTCCTTACCATGACCCCTCTGGAGAAGCTGCTGAAAGTCCATCAATGCATTATCACTGCACCGGACCCCCTTTGCTCTCTGGCCTACACTGCTGTGACTGCCCAGAAGGAATCACGACGGACAAAGCAGCAGAATGCATGCTCGCAGAGCATGCTCCCGACATTGTCACATGAAATGGACTCATTCGAATACTGGGCCAAATGCCAACGTTGGACTTGTACAGTGCCAGTTTGTGCGGATGCTGCTTGCGCCAACCACAATAAAACTCTCTGTGTCACAAATTTACATAATGCCCGACTACCCACCAGACGTTTAGAGCTGTTGAGGTCAAAGTATTTTCCGTCCATCCTTCCATTTTCAAGGGTTTTTGAAAATATTCATATTTTCGCAAGTCAATACTTCACAAAATTAGCAGTGCCTGATCGGTATGCAGTGTTTGTCACATGACTTGAATCACTGATAGACAGTCGAAGTAGATCCCTAGTCCCGGCATAATAAAGTTTCAGCTCTAGAGAGGTCTTCAGACAAAAAGACTAAAGGTCTAGTGTTGTAGAGACTGGCAGCAACCAGCAAGGCTGGCGATGGCCATAAACGGTGCATATTACACAGAACAGTGGGACCCATTCTAGATCGTTTGTTAAACTTTATCGTGTTTAATGTGGTACCGTTTCACAGTCTATAAAGCCCCGTAATTTTAAGTAAGGGGCAACCATATTAAGCAATTTAACTGTTCAAATCATACTCATTAAACTGGAGGAATTGTCACGGATAATGTAGACATTTGTGATACTTTAAAAGAAGATTCTGAAAAAATCTTTTTTTTGGGGTTGACAGGCTTAAGGACCCTCAAATATTTGTATTATTTATTCATTAACTCTTAAAATCTATTGTGTGGTTGCTTAATGTTGACACGCTTAAGTTCGTGCATGTGGTGTTAACCTGTTTGGAAAAGACGTTCCAATTTCAAATGGAACATGGGGTGGTAAATTATAAATACACAATTAAAATAAATGGCATAATGGTAGGCAGCACAACAGCTAAGTGGTTAGTGCGTCCGCGGCACAGTTCTGAGGTCATGGGTTAAAATCCAGCTACCAGCCTTCCTGTGCGGAGTTTGCATGTTCTCCACGTGCTTGCGTGGGTTTCCTCAGAAAACTCCAGTTTCCTCCCACATTCCAAAAACATACTTATCAGGTTAATTGGCCGGTTAAAGTTGTCCCTAGGTGTGAATGAGCGTGTGAATGGTTGTATGTCTCTGTGTGCCCTGCTAATGGCTGGCAACCTGTTGACGGGGTCCCCTGCCCATTGCCCGAAGATTCTGGGATGGGCTCCAGCACCCCTGCGACCTTATTGAGGATAAGCGGTGCGGATAATAATGGCATAACGGTAATGCAAACATGAATTAAACCCGCAGTTAAAACGCATCAAGTTAATTGAGATAAGTTTGTTTTTGAAAATGTGTACTTTAAAAAGAGACTACCCCGGGACGATTTGCCTGATGAGTCATATCATACATGTTTCTATGCCATTTGCAACATTCATTCATTTTCCAGCCATTTGTTCCCACTGGGGTAGCGACTCTTAAGGCAGTAGGCAGGGTCCCTGAACTTGTTGCCAGTCAGTCGCAGAGCATTCAGGACATACAACCGTTCACACGGTCGCTCATACCTAGGCACAAGTTTTTTGAAATGTGCCAGGAGAAAAGCCACACAGGCATGAGGAGAACATGCAAACCCCATACATGGAGGCCAGTAGCTAGAATTGAATCCCGGACCCTAGAAGTAGGAAGCGGACATGCTAACCCTTCAACCACTGTGTCACCCATTCGCAACAATCAAGAAATAGAAATGTGTTCACTTAATATTTAACTCTAGGGGTTGTTTAAAAAACCTTTTATTAGGGTTAGGGTTACATGATAGAAAATTATGTGGTTTTGTGCCAGGGGCTGAACGCTGATCGCGATCTCAAAAATGTTTGCGAATTTGTGCTGTCAATGGAACAACCACAATTGTAAGATTTGAAGACACAAGTAGCTTGTGACCTACATAACCCAATAACTCTCATCCGGTTAATCATTTTTTCATGGCATTACTTGAGGGTTTGCTCCACTTTGTATCTCAACTTCATACTCAATGCTTATACTATGCTATATGCACAGCCTAGAGGTTACATGTAATTAAAACACTGACAATGAGAGTGCCACTGCTCCCAATGGTATTAGATTGATCCTTTGGAAAGTTAAATTTAAAAAAAAGTTCCCCAAGGTCAAGCGCGCCCATGCCCCTTAAGGGGGGCTTGCCCCACTATTTGAAAACCAATGCTTCGTTGTTATTCACCTTATGGGTGACAATTGCAAGGAGTAGCTGCACATTCACTACTTCCAGTTTCACCATCGGCCTTAAAGAAAAATAACAAATGTCAGAAGTTAAGGCCATTGACTGGAGATTGAGTGGGTCAGAAATGTGAAGTAATGTTTAAGCGGACAGACAGTATGGACAGACAGACCCTCCTAGAGTAGAGTTCAGCCAAGACGATCATTGGCTTTCTTGTTTGGCGAGAACGTTAGTAATTGAGAGGAGAAGATTGATTACATTAATAATGTTTTTACTCAGGTAAAAATATTTGCTAAATTTGAGTCATGAAAAGTTAGAATTTTTGTCGAGGCCTGTTTTTGAAGTCAAATGATCTGAGTTATTCTTATTTGGGACTTAACATACAAAAAGTGTAAGGATGTGTTTAAGAAGTGATGGTTTAATTGCTGAAATGTGACATGGGTGTATTTTTATAGAAACATCTACTGTACAGTTATCCTTTGCTGTATCGCGTTTAACTTATTGCAATTTTGCGACTTTGCAGGAACCAGGGATTACTGTATTTATGTTTATTTTGACACGAGTGAGTGGTAGACTAAGTCAAACTACCAGTTCTTTCAAAACAAAGTAATCCAGGAACTAGTAGGCAATTTTTCATTTGTGGGCCATGTGCTAGGAGCGCCAACTGTCCTTTAAACACAATGACAGAGGGAAGATACTTATTGTCAGTAGACACGTCCTCCTATCGTAAAAGTTTGCGTCATAATCAAGGCTTTTTCCTCTAACTCAAAATCAGTTACACAGAGAGAGCGGGGCAACAGTGATATTTTCTCCACCAAAAGGCAGGTCAAACCAAGTTCAGGAACGCTGCCTCGTGTCACGATGCTTGCATTCCAGCGACAAACACATATTACTCCCTATTTATGCCTGAGATTTTTGGAATTCATTACAAAATAAACCATCACTGGCCATTACATCACGCGGTATAAATGCAACAGCAAGAGACACATAAGACAAAAAAACTTGAAATTCAGACATACGGCGCAGTAGTTGAGGCTTCCCACATGCTCCACGCACACTGTCAAGAACAGTCTCCCTGCCTTCCTCTCCTTCATTAGACCCACCTCTTCCGCTGAAGCGCCTAACATCCTGTTTACTGCTGACACTTGCTTATCCTCCTCCCTCTAAAACCACCCGCCCGCTCTTACTTATCTGTCGGGCCTCCCTGCAGAGGAGCTGATGAGCCAAGCGCAAAACTGTGGACAACTTGACACATTGAGGGAGGGGAAGGTTTAGCGAGTTAGGTGGGTGTTCTTCCTTTAAGCAGCAGTTTTCCCACAGGGCTGCACAGCAGCTGGGTGTAAAATCTGCACGTCGCGTCACATTAAGCCGGTGCTGGGTGTCGCCTTTCTGGGCCCAGCGAGGCCCTCCCTCCAGAGCTCGTCCATTTTGATTGTCGGTTGCCTCAGAGTTACATAAACCACGGTGAGGTCAGCAGGCGGCAAAGCTAGCGTGACGCAGAAGGGAGCACACACTCTTGGCATCGGTCACACACAGGGAAGGCAAAGTAGGGGAGAACATCTGGTGCCACCCAGTTATTAGGGAAAGGGGAATCTGTGTAGTAGTCAATACAGTCAATCAATAATTTGCATGTGTAGTGCTTCACAAGTGGACAATTACGCTTGCTTAGTTTTGTATGCAAGTGTTGTGTGATTCTACTAGTTTGTGTCTTAAATAATAGGACTGCATTGAAGAATCAACGTTGACAAAAATCCATAACATAAATAGTCGACACTAAATTCCTTTGTCGACCTTTGTCGACACAGTTTTGTGATAGACTGAGGCATTTTGGCCTGATATGGCCAATAAAAAGGCTAGACGTTGCGTATCATTGCAGTAGCTCGGTGACGCACGAACAATTAGAAAGCACCTCAGACTGTTGAACAAAACAGAGTCTGACTCGCCACAGTATTATTCAATTAGCATTCAAGCAAGTCATTAAGTTCTTTTGTAAAAGACTATCCAGTTGACCACTGAATGTACTTCCCTCTTATCTGTACCACTTATCCTCAGTAGGGTCACGGGGGTGCTGGAGCCCATCCCAGCTATTTTCGGGCAGTGAACACCGAACACCCTAAACTGGTTGCCAGCCAGTCGCAGGGCACATAGAGACAAACAACTCACTCGCTCATTCACACTTAGGGACAATTTTGACGGGCCAATCATCCTGACATACATGTTTTCGTAATGTGGGAGGAAAACTGAGTGCCCGGAGGAAACACACGCAAGCACAGGGAGAACATGCATACCATACAAAGAAAGGCTGGTAGCTGGATTTGAACCCATGCCCTCAGAACTGTGCTGCCGACATGCTTAGCATTTAGCTGCCGTGCCGCCCCTCTCGGAATCACAATTATTATATTTTTGTTTACTTATCAAACTTCACTCAAGGAAAGAAAGAAGTATATGAGAATATATCTTTAAATGGTAATTTTTAGCATATATTTTCCGGAAGCAATGATTTCATTACATTTACAGGAAAACATTGTGTTTTTGGCAAGTGGCCCTGAACTCTCTTAAAGGTTTTAGAGACATGATTTTCCAGGTGTGACCCTTTTGACCATGGTTAGTCTGGAGTAATGATGACATCGAATGGTGTCTATGGCTAAGCTAACAACAATTAAAGTTCACCTACCCGTTAGCTTGCATAATGCTCATGTTTTGAGAGAGCTCTTTACCCCAAACACTATAGTACAACTTAGCAACTACTAATATAGCATGACAACTGTGCACTATAGTAATTTGCATATGTATAACCAGTACCTCTAGTGTTATTAAGCTCTAGATGTAGATTAATTTTGTCAACTGCTTTGTCAATGCAGCAGTTCATTTTGAGAGTGCAGCTGCCCCACGCCGTAGTGGAATGAATTATTACTACTGTATTAAGTAGTTTTTTTGTTGTTGTTGTTAGTGGCTCAGCTTTGGTCATTAATTAGTAGTTTCCTTATATGTACAGTGTATATTATTTAGTAATGGTAAAACAAACTTCATTTATATAAAAAATATATATATATATATATATATATATATATATATATATATATATATTGATTTGACTTATGTGGTCACTATTCATTTTCCTCTGTCATACGTGTGCCAGAAGGATTTGGGGACAAAGAGCCCTGCAATGTCTGGCTCAGTAGCCTAGATGGTAGGGCGCCCGCTCCGAGACTGGGAGGTCGCTGGTTCAAGCCTCGGCCGAGTCATACCTAAGACTTACAACATTGGTACTCATTGCCTCCCTGCTTGGCGCTCGGCATTAAGGGTTTGAATTGGGGGGTTTGGTCACCTAATGACTCCCAACACAGCAATTGGGTCTAAAATGGCGGCGCCCTGTTTGGCTGCGGCTGCATCGGCTCGCTACAGTTTAACTGTACGGGTCAGGTGTATAGACATTTCGTTCTGTGTACATGGTTATAAAAGAATGACAATAAAAGTAAATTCTATTCTAGTAAATTCAAATTCATCTCTGAAGAGAATTATATCGACAACATTGACCAGATGATAAAGATGCGACAGGTTGTACTTGCCAAGACACACCACAGGAGGTGGTGCCTTGACGACCCAGGCAGTTGATGGATCTATAAACCGCAAACTCTTTAAAGCAGAGCCATGATCGGTTAGCTGAGGCCTCATCTTTTGTGATATCATCTTAACTCAACAACATTCTGTAAATGGTTTAATGATGTAATCACAATGGAAAAGACATACTAGCAGGTTGAAAAAAAATGTACACATGTGTCCCAGATTTGTTTAAATTGACCCCTCTGCCCTGGGACCGGGACAACGAGTTAGTTTAAAAACCAAGGGGCTCGTCCCACCTGCGAGCTGACTGTTGCAGCATTTGGTGATCCTAATTAGGCAGATTCACTGCGGGGGAGTGGAGAATGGGCAGCTAACCCCCTTCCTCTACTTCTGATGCCTCGCCTGCTCAGCAAACACGCCACCATTAGCAGGCTCTTCACAAATCAGTGCACATGTTAGGCACAGTCAGCCGCCGAGCGTCGACAGAGGGCCCGGGAAAAAGGGTTGAGTCAAAAGGGGTCTTGATAAAGGACAAGGATGCCGACGTGAGCTGGTGGTGTTTGAAAAGAAGTCACACTTGGCCACACAGCAAAGATCACAGATTGCGGTCAACTCCTAGATGCAGGGGTCGGGAACGTATGGCTCATGAGCCAGGTATGATTCTGCATGAGTAAATGTGGCTCAAAAAAATATCAGGACCATGCTTAACATTTCTTCAACTGATGCCTGGTTTGGTCCAGCATATAAAGGACAACGTTCCAGCTCCAGTTTACAGTAACAGTGTTACACCAACAGACACCGTTTCGGCTATACGTGTCTATGAAATCCTGTATATGGAGGCTCATTAAACAATGTATGTTCACTGTTGAAACACTATATGATGAAACTGAAAACACCCCAAAATGCCAGCCAAGCACCCAGGACAATTTGATTGGGTGAGCGGTAGGGGTGGTTTGATTTCTGCGCACAATGTAGCACACTTCCCTAAATACATCTGTATCCTTCTTGTTAGCAGTATTTTGTTTTACAAAAGAACTCTGCTCAAAGCTTAAAATTTCCATCACAGTGACATCAAAGGGCTATCAGGTCAAGCCTGTTAGGCCCCATGTTGTTTTTGTTTACAGAAATGGAAGGTTGAGAGAGTCGAGGTTCTAAAACATGGTTTTGTTATTTTTACGTAATATCATAATTTAGGGATGAACAGAGAGACATATAGTGTGTATGTGCCAAATCCACTAGTTTAAGGTTTTAATATAATAATTTAAGAAAAATCTACCAATTGAACTGTAAGTCTCAGTCCCCACAGCTCCACAATAGGTACTTTTTTTAAATTACCGTAGGTGCTCAATTTTTAACAGTCCCAACATCAAACAATTGAAAGTTTGCAACAGCAATTAATCGGTCATGCAGGGCCTACCAAATATTCACTTAGCACAGCAAAGCACATCCACAGCAGTATTTCCCTATTTTTCTTTCTGAATATCTTAACCGTGAGATAGTTTTTTATACAGGTATTCACTAATATGAATAGAATTTTAGTGTCACTGTAAGTCTCCTGTGTTTAAACTAAGTTACAGCTGCAACTCACACTGGACCAACTGTATTTCACTGTAGTCATGTTTTTTTTCACCGCAAAAACTAAATTAAAAAATATTGAGAAAACATTATTTTATCATATTTCAATATTTATGTTTTTATTATTATTTTCATCAAATCTTGCAGCCTAACATTGCAAAACTAAACAAAATAAAAAAAGTAATACATGGCTAAGTTACTAACAATATGCCGAAACACCAACATTTTTTTTTGCAGTGAAGCCTGATCCAAAATAAATAATAATATTTGTCATTAGTGTGTTTGAGAAAAAGTCTGTAATTAAGCAATTAAAGGGCATATTCAAATCAAACAGTCTGATTTTACTTCAATGTTTATTCTTGCAATGAAAGATGTTTTTGTTTTGATTTTGAATACGTCTTTCATGCAAGAAAATTGTGATGGGACAGGCACTTAAAAGATTCTGATTCAGGCTACTGCCGTTGGAAACATGATTGTGGATTATATTATTGTACAGCTGTTTGTGTGTAAATATCGTGTTGTTTCTTTTTGTTGATTATTTATCGATGTTGTTTTGGTGTTGTGCCCAAATAAAAAGTCATAAACTATAATTATCCGTGACAGGACAAAGTTTGATTTGGATCCATTACTACAATGGCAGTGCAATTCATCACAGAAAAGAAATTATATGCATGATATCAGTTCTATTCTTATTCCTTGGAATTGGTTGTACAATATAAATCAGCCTATATGCAGCAGTAAAGCCATAATAACGGTTGATCATTCAGTGCTGACCAAAAATCTGCATTTTTTGCAACCTCAACCAACTGCACCCTAAATGTATTCTGTGTTGCAGACATTATATATATGCAATGATCCTGCACCTCTGGGAAAACCGTAAAGGTATTTAATAAGAAGTCAAAAACTTCAAACACATTTAAACATTTCAGTGTAGAAAGTAAGAAGACCACATGGCTGTGTCAAAATTCACGCGAGTGTGCTCAAACTTTGGACAATTTTGCTTCGGGATGTGTGTCACTGTCAAAGTGTCTCTGTTGATGCTGGTAGGTAACTCTCCATGTCAAGATCTGGGATCTGCCTGAAGCCTGTTACAGCCAGCTCAGGCAATCACCACTCCTCCTCCCTGCACCCCCCCCCCCACCTACCTCTCATTTATTTTCTCCCACCCGTGCTCTTCCTTGCCGTCTCATTCCCTCCCTTTCTTTCCCAAGCTGTATGTCTTTTTCCATGAGCTATGGCTCTCAAAACCCCTTCCCCCTCTCAGGAGTGCTTTCCTACACTCCTCACCCCCCTTTCCTTAGACAGCCTTGCCTCACTCAGCCGTGCACCAGCAACCACTGTGGCAGCTACCACAACAGCACAGAACCTCCCCCCACACTACGCTCTAGTGTGCTCCTGGCTTGCCCTGACCCACATCTTGATATAGCCCTAAGTATGCTTACAGCTAAGTCCTGAAGACACTCCACTCTTAGCCTAATCAGGCCTGACCTGCTGTCGGTGTACAAGAAAGATAGTCAGGCCTGGCTGGACCGACTGTCATCTTACTAATCATTTTCTGTTGCAGACTTGCCAATACCTTCCCGCCCAAACAAGACAACTCCCCGCTGGACATCAGAGTGTGTTTGAGCTGAGCAAAGCTAGTTAAACATTAGATGACTGGTCAGATTGACATCCATTACAACCCGGGAAGAACAGACAGAAATGCTTTTAATGTTAAAGGGGTGGAATTGTCCTTAAATGGTATTTATCTTCTCTGAAGCCATATTACTGACGATAAAGGGTGCGAAAATTGTAATGTCATGTTGTCTGGTGCTTATTACTGCACACTCACGTTTTTATGCATGTTCTTTAAAAGAGGTGAGAAATTTCAAATTTCTCTCTTCTGATTCTGACGTGAACAAATCTGAATCGATTCATAAAAGTCCACATTTCAATTGCAAGAATTTGTCCAAAAACAAGAGCAAAAAAGGTGGAACTAGGATGCGAGATTGTTTCAGCCCCAAGTCACGCATATTTGTGACCCATTTAAACGAACAGCTTTTCACTGAAATGCAAATTTGTCATAGCAGTTTGCCCTCTAAAATTTGGACAGCGGAACTCTGCCACATAAAAGTGACACTATATGCCATATGTATAATACCTATAGAGACGTTTGAGAGATGGCCTTCAGGACTATATGTTTTCGCCTCGGTGGCCACTGTTTATGAACCAGAAAGCTGCCAGCTGGGCCAGAAATTGAAAGAGCCCAGATATGCAAGACTCCACCTGAAGTAAAACAGAAGTAATAGTCGTGCCACTAAAGGCAACTACGATCACACTCACTTGGACGGTGCGAGTTGACGTCTCTCTTAATCTAATAACTAAAAGTTTGTATTCGGATTATAAAAATAATAACTGGTGTCTAAATGAGTCATTACTTAACGAAATATAATTCCAATATGTATGATGAAAATACGATTCAGTCCAATTATTTTTACCCGTTGTTTTAAAATAAAACTTTTTTATTCCAATTCCATCACGTGTTTTTTACACATCTAACAACTAGTTAGTAAAGATACAGCAACAAAATATAAAACAGGTATTACCTGTTCTTCGTTTTGTGCAACAGCTTCTTGTGTCAAGTGCTCATGCCCCCACGCGTGGTTGGAATTTGCCCTGGAACCGTTGGATTGATCTGGTTGGCTAAGAGTGGCCTCCAGCTGGGCCAGAAAATCAGGCAATAAGTCGGGGGGCTCCAACTCTGTCAAAGCTCCATCTTGAGCCTCGGATGACGAGAGATGGTCCCCGAGGGATGGATATCCATTTGCGTTGATTGCTCCACAGCCCTGAGCCTGGTCTAAAGGCAACTCGTGGTCCACGCCAGGATAGCAGCTCGTCGATTTCACAAACATCTCGCAGAACTTCGTCCCTTGCGTTTCACTCTGACAACGTAAGGACTGAAAAGGGCATTCCTCTGCCTGGTTAACGGCTGTCTGAGGATGCTGCTGACCTATAACAGATGCAGATGGAAACTGACATGCTGCCCCTGGGAGCTCAGGCAGACCTGCCGCAAGGGGAGTAGAGTCTGGCTGAGCCGCCGCCAACACTGAGGACAAAGATGGCCGACTCAGACATCTCATATCTGGCTCTCCGGCATAGGAAGGGTATTGAGTTGGTTGGTAAGTGGTGACAGAACTCACAGAATAATTGGGCAGTGAGTGTACAAAAGCAGATGAATCCATGGGTGTGTTGTTTTCAGACATTCCTACCCTGTAAGAGAAATTGTGCTTCTGTGGCTGCTGTGAGCAAAGTCCCACAACAGAGTGGTTTTGACCTGGAATGACGGCTGGATGAAACCTCGTTTCCGCTATGGAAAGCTGGTGCTGGTCCTTCAGCAGACTCTGGTGAGCCTGCTGCTGGCTTTGAGGCTGGCTTGTTTGATGAAACGGGAGGCCGTAATGGTGCCGCTGATCCAAAAGCATAGCCAGTATGTTCTTTTGTTGATGTTGGTTCTGGTTGAAAAGCTGAGGTGGGTGACTTTGCTGTTGCTGCTGCAGATGATGTGCTTGTTGTTGTGCGACGTGTATTTGCTGGCTGTAAAGACGTTGCTGCTGCTGCGGCAGGGGAGGATACATGTTACCATTCTGGTTCCGATTCCCCCACATAGAGCTGCTACTATTTAAGAACAACTCATTAGATTGAGGTACATGGCTCAAGGGACCATTGTGGTACTGTCCCTGTTGCTCTGCCGCCACATCCCCAGGACTGGAATACGGCTGCCCAAGAGGGTTCTGCGTCTTAATTCCAATGTAGTGTCCCATCTGTTGACTGTATGAGGGCACAGCTTGCTGGGTGCACGTCGAAGATACTGGCAGTATAATTTCTTGTTTTTTCCCAACTGCCAGGGACTCCACTGGGATGGGCTCAAAGTCTGTGCTGAGATTAAGCTCATCCACAAATGAAGGCGCTGACGGAAAGCCCTCAACATCCACACCTTCCAGTCCACCTCCAAAAATGTTGGGGTCGTCAAAGAAATCCATGCCAAAGCTTTGCCTGGTGATAGGACCTTCTTGTGTTCAGTAGAACCACGTTGGTTACGATGAACCGGTATTCAAAGGGCTACAGCATCATTTTGATTCTGAAAACACAAGGAACAAGAAATATTAGATAAAATATTATTTATTAGTACAGCATAGTATTTATGCTCATTTTAGGCTTTTCTAGCCATGTGTTAATTATTCCATGTCTTCATTAGGCTTGCCTATTGTTAAAGCAAAATAAATCCTAATGTAGCATAAGAATAGTGTATTCAACATATCGTCGGTCAATATCAAACCAGTCACACAGCTATGGGAAAAACATTAACCCAATAATTCTTTTTGTATGAGTACACATAAATATTGATGCAAACTTGTCATTCCATAGTTAAAACTGCAGCAATCAGTTGTCAGGAAAAAAGGACAGGGGAATTTGGATTCACATAAATACAGCCAGTTTTGGTTGTTGTTTTGGTTATGTAGACTTGGTAATTGAATAATATAGCAGAGACAGTGTTGAATATGTAAACATGCAGTGTAAAGGACAAAAATTATCTGTAAGGTTTAGCTTTACTACATATTCACACATAAATATGTATTCATGAGACACCTTATATCAGGTACTCGGGCTGCAACTAACAACTACTTTACTAGTTACATTTTAATAATAATAATTGTTAAAATTTTCTTAAATTAGCATGAAGTTGATTTCATTACGTGGAAAATATAATAAACACAATAAAAATGGGTACAGTGAAAAATACATCTTTTATCAAACATACTGCAGATTTGTACAGGGATGGGCTAGTTAAAAATCAAGCAAGAATGGTTTATGCTTGTTAACAAAGAACAGGCTCATTATCAGAAGTAGAACACTAAATAAAACAATATCTGCATTTTATGAAGTAGATTCAGAGGTCAACTGAAAAGACTGCTACAAAAGAACATAACGATTCAACAGTTTGTAATTAAATGCTTTAAACAACTGTTGATTGTCGCTTTTAATTTCTTAACAACTGACAGTTCTTTGGACTGTGTGCATTTAATTTCAAATGGGTTTGTCAGGTACAGTCTGGCATAACGCTCAAGCTCTTTTATAGCAAAAAGTACACATATAAAATTTACAATAATGTCATCAAAACTGTATTGGCTTTAACGTTATTTGTATCTTACCGAGCAGAGTCAGAATTTGTTTCTTTCAACTGTCCTACGAGCTTTTTAAATGTTTGTGGATCACCGAGCTAGTGCAATGATAGACAAGGTCTGCTTCGAAAACATTGCAAGTAGTCTTCATTGGCCGTATCCAGGCTAAAACTCTCCCAAACTTCTAGATGTTTTGGTACACATACTTGATGTTGACGTCGCCATTTCTGCATATTTATGTTAGCACTCAAGACAGAGATCTTCTGCACAGGTGTGACTCTCAGCAGATTATATTCATGTATGATGCTTCAGTCTGTTGGAAAAACTTATCTGGCGACAATAGTAGACAACAAATTCCATTGCCGACTATTTATATCACAGATTTTTGTCGATAAGGTCAACTAATCGTTTCAGCCCTAGTGTCAGCCTAAAACAAAAGGTTTCTCAACATAGAACTGAAAATATTTAGCGAATTGTAACAGCATGCACATGTAAACAGACCACAGATGAGCATTTGGTCAATGTCTAATCAAAGTACAGTCATTCTGGATGGTAATCTTAAAGCCCCTTTTGTGTTCAACTGTATTTTCTCCACATCTTAAAGCAGGTGTGCGCAAACCTTTTGAGTCGCGGGAAGCATCTGTTTGAAAAAAAAATACTCATGGGGCCGGGCCGTAAAAAAAAATATAATTGATTGATCCTTTTAATTTTTTTTCTGATAGGGAGTCTTCAATCTGCAACTGGGACAATACCTAAGGGAAATAGTCAATATAGACCAATTCATTTTTTGTCGTTTGCATTTACCTGCACAAGTTGTGCTGCATGGCAAATTTGTTTATAAAATTCATTCAATTGGTTTTGATACACACATAATATAAAAATGTATCTATTTGCTTACAAATAAAAACTCCAATTAAAAGTAAGAACAAAGTAATATCTCCCTTTTTAAGCACTTGATAATTTGCATTTAAAAACTCAATGTAATTGGACTACTTCAGAAGGGTTTTATTGCATGAAATTGTGTGATAAATAAAAATGATTTAAAACTTGTGTACAGAAAATGTAGCCCATGAAAAACAAGAATTATCAGATTATTCGAAGGATCGTTTCATTAGTTGGTGACTAGTAGACGATTAAAATAATAATTAGTTGCAGCATTAGCTGACACCATTAAAAAAAAAAATACAGCTATACAGACATTACCAAGTGACTCCCCCCACCTTTGTGCATCTATTTTTATCCACTAGTCCTACAGTGAAACATGCTGGTTGACTAGTAGATTTCCATAATAGCCCTCCATGCGGCCTTGAAAAAAACCACGTAATAGCTAGGTCAGGAACTCTGTGCTGTCAATTATCTATCAGCAGGCTTTTCATGTGTGCATCATAAGCAGCTGGCCCGAGTCAACTGCCAGCCACCAGAAGCAGGTGCCTCTTCGTGCAACCCCTTGTACACCCCCCAAAACTTGTCTCCTTTCTCTCCACTAACTCCGCCGCCACAACTCCCCCACCTCAACCTTTTCTAAAGTAGACAGCCAAAAGTGCTGCCAGGCAGGACACACAGGGAGGCGTTGACAGCTGATAGAATTTCAACATCCCACGAACAGAGGCAGATGATGTCCTTTCAGGGCGATCGTTTGGTGACCAGAGACCGGCGGAACATGACAGAGGCAAGCAAATATTCCGCCGATAGGTTGTCTGGCAAATTCAAGAAGATACAGTGGTAGCGCTTTATACGAGCACCTCTAAACATAAAAAAATGTCGGTATACAAGTTTTTTTATTTAACCAAAATTTTGCTTACAATACATAGGAAAATCAGGGGCTACCACTTATATCCTCTCGAGATCTTTTGTGAATGCTTACCGCTAGCATCAGCCAATCCTGTTTGCATATGCAAACTACGACTAAAAAATTGTGCAGTAAATTTTTGGGTGTGTTCATTCAATTAAATGGAAATTAAAGTAATTTTAATTTTAAGGGCACAGTAAGTGCTTACATTTCATCAACAGCTTCTTGATCTCATACCTGTCAACCTCTGCCAATTTCTCCCCTTATTTAAGATTGCAAAATTAAGTTATAACTTACAAACCACAAGGCGGCACATATTTACTTACAACAATACAGACTATGTTATGTTATTAATATTACTATTATGTTATTACCTATATTTCATATTGATAATGCCTGTGTGTTGTCTGTTAGTACCCTTACAACATCCATTGCAGCCTGGTGATCCTCGAAGGGGAATTAGGTCATGTGCGACCTCTTCTCACGGTTTCTTCATTTTTCTAATGCCAAGGTTTTTGGTGTAATGGTCATCTGTGAAGCCCTTTGAGACGTTTTATGATTAAGGGCTATATAAATAAACATGAACTGATTATGTAGAATACCATGACAATATTAGCAATCTACTGGTTGCAGATTACGTTGTCATCTGCAACCAGTGACAGAGGTGATACACATTAGAGCCGAAATGGGCAAGACGAGATCGGTCTGTTTTTTGCCACCAAAATCAATCCATCCATCCATTATCTGTACCGCTTATACTCAGTAGGGTCACGGGGGTGCTGGAGCCCATCCCAGCTATCTTCGGGCAGTGGGCAGGGGGCACCCTGAACTGGTTCCCAGCCAATCCCAGGCCAAAATGAAAATTGCTATATGCCGTACGTACACGAAAATACATTTTTAGAAAACGGGGAAAACTTAAGTTGACAGGACTGTAATCTCTGACTCCTTGCAACCCTCAGCACCACAAACACATTAATTGCAGCACTCGTAATAAACGCGCATTTTTTTTTGTTAAGATCACTTTGAAATATTTATATTAAAATCAAATTGAGGTGATGGGGGCTGACGAACAAGAGCTAGTCAATAGGCAATTAAATATCAGGGGGATGACTTTTTCTCCTCACTAAATGTAAGCCATTCAAAGTAGGTGGGATTTGTTGAAACCAGCTTTAAAGTCAAAACCTAAGAAACATAATGATACCGGATCGTCAAAATGAAATCCACACATTCTACTCCATCACCAATACACTTTTATCTATCAGATAAATATGTATACCCGGGACTCATTTTGCCTTTGTAAGGATATAAGTTCATAGTGACAACAGGCGATTTTGTTAATTCAGTACAGGTAACATCAGACGTTCGACCTGCTCAACATACCTCCACCCGTACTAATGACTGGGGCCAGCAGATGCTCATTTTCTTCGCAGCGTATGCTTTTTTTGTTCCCAATGTGTAGCACTGCAGCTCCTAGCAGTCCAGCAACACACACAACACTATTGGGAGAAGCCGGCAAAGCAATCTACCACTGTACTCACTAACTAGATACTACCTCAGCAGTAGAGGGTGCCCTTGAAATAAATTCACACCCAGGTGGTCAGAACTGGTCCTGGCCGTAAGTTGAGGTGCTTTTCCCATTACATGGTTTCAGCTCGCCACTGGTGCCAAGTACTTTTTCGAGTCTAATTTTCCATTACAAGGTAGTACTGCATGATACTGTGGCTTGACGGATGACCATGCATGGGCGACATACTCACTCTTGTCAATCTGCAACGTACAATACATTAAATTGGCTTACTTGTGACCATAAATATAGGTGTTCCATATACAGCATACACAATTTGAAATGATCAAAAATGTATGAAATAGAGGGGAAACAATTTTTGTAGTGGTTTTTACTGCAAAACAACACAGGACACCATTGGGTCAAACCAACCCAAATATTGGTTTTCGTCCATTTTTTTAATCAAACATGGGTTTTGACCCAACTTGTTTAAGAATGTAATGGTTACAGTAGGCCTTAAAAGCCAATGTGTGTTTTTGAAAGAAAATTAGTACTTTGATAGAATTTCAATTTAGTTGAAATGTAAAATACACATGTTAAAACCTGTCATTAGTTTATGTCCTTAAGCTCTTACCATTTCATAGTAAAATGTGTGGGCTATTTATGAGTATTTCAGATCTTTCATTCTTTGCAAGATTGCTGCTGACGACCATCAATTTGGGCATTAACAGAGTGGTAGGACGTTCCTGGCTTCACCACACAGCAATGTCCGAACAGACGATCATCTACCTTTGCAACCTTACTTTGGAGTGGGAGGCCTGCAGAGCCAGTGGTAGAGCCAGCCAAAGAATCTTATGTGAACAGATCTATTTTTACTATTCTACTTTTGTGTGAGCTTAACATGAATAAATCTTTTTACATATGCTTCCTTCTATTTTTGTCAAACTGATGACGTCGCGTTTCAGCCCCGGGACGGTAATTCTGAACATCGACACAGGTGGTACAAACATTTTTGTGCCAGGTACCAACAACCAGGTACTTTTTCATAATGGAAAACCAAAAAGACTAGGCGAACTGGAACCATATAGTGGAAAAGCACCCTGGATGTTACGTGAGGCAGAGTTGTTGCCCACAAGCACTTTGTATTATTTGGGGGCCTAATCACCGGGTGGAAACATATGTTGCCCTGGAGAGGGATGGGCACCACCAGGCTGTACCTGCCCAAAACACACCACAGAAAATGGTGCACCTACGACCCTAGTGGTTAAGGGATCCAACCAACCAACCAACCAATGATATTAAACCAAATGAATAAGCCAAAGACAAGAAAGCTTATTGTCTTTGGGTTATTGTTAAGCACAGACAAAGCTTGGTCACCCTTAACCCTACTACAAACCACATGAATAAATAGTAGCCAGGAGACCTCTACCAAGGCCAAACAAATATAGCAGATAGTGGATAATGCCTTTCTCCTGGAGGCTAATATTCTATTGTCCTTAATACAGGCAAACCTCATAAAATGTGCATTATAGAAAGTCAAATTGTCTGGAAAACACAAACGTAATTGACAATATAATTTTTTCTGGCTTCTATTTCAAATATAAAAATACTTTAAGGACTAGAATGAACAAACAATAGGTGGCAAGAGATTGGATGTTGCCACACGCACCTGATTGCTGAACGCTTTGTTTTCATTTGCAAGTGAAATGACTAACATCACTGTGTAAAATATCAGCTAAGTCTTGTCAATTTTGAGCAAGTAATAAAACACTGTTGGTATTTAACTGTTGAAAATTACATTTTCTCTTAATCAAGTATGTGTTAACAATGCCTATTTGAGTTCAAAGAGCTTTATTTACGACTCTCCCTATCTGTTTTATTTCACATTTAGCAAAGCTATTTGAGGCGGATAATGTTAGGTTGAAGGAATGGCGGATGGTGGAGCGCTGGAGAGCAACGTCATGCTCGTACCTGCAGGGTTTTTGTTGTTGTTAGTGTAGCATTAAAATGGTAAAAGTAAGAAAAGGCCTGTGCCAAGTAAAGTCCAAACACCAACCTAAACCCAAAGAGAGTTTATATGAGCGCGTCTAAGAAAGGCACATACTTGTACATGCATCATGAACGAGTTGAATGAGACTGCAATGATGACACAAGCCAGGAGAAGGCGGCAGCAAGTAAAAAAGTTGGAAAATCCGTACAGCTCCTTCAAAGTATTTTCTTTCAAAAGGTTATGCATATTTCGGTACCAACGGCATTTATACCTGGTATCCATCGGAACTCGAAGGTATGATTATAGAGCTGGATCTGAAAAAAAATGCTGTATTAAATTAAGTCAAGTCACGTCATGTTTATTTATATAGCCTTTAATCACAAGAAGTCTCAAAGGGCTTCACAGACCACAGACCATTACAGACAACAGACTATTGTAACAACAATTAGATAATTTCCCATTCGATATTGGTCAAATATTGACCCGGATAAAAACAAGAACAAAACAACTGTATTGAATTGTATCCAAAAGTTCTGATATTAGTGAATATCTACGAGTTGTCCATTAGGTTTACACATTGTCCATGGATAACCCAAAATAGAAAGAAACAGGAATAAAATTCCAGTCAATGTTAACCGGAATGGACTTAAGGAGAAAAACTACCATTCAAATTTCAAACTACTGGTATATTATGCCCAATTTGGGTTTGAGAAATATATACTATGTATTATTCAAATTGATATTGGATCAGATAATGTCGCTATTGGACAATAACGTGGGTTAGAATATCATAACAGATATGAATAAATAGTTTTGGGACAACCCTATTGAACATCCATAGCTGTAATGCATGTCTGTGCAAAAATCTATGAAACTAGACGGTCCCAATGTTGTGACACGATTTCATTTCTCTCCACTAATCATAGAAGCAGTATCTGTGCTGTTTTGATACTGAACATTGGATCGGGATTTCTCTAATACCTCAGTCAGTGTGTGAAACTGCAAATATCCTGATCCCTGGGTTCTGTTTAAAAGCCACAAGTAGACAAGTGCCACATTTTTTGTTTATCCTCTAATTTTTAGGCATGAAAATGGGTTGGGGTTAAAAAGGTGAGAAGAGTGTGGAGGAGATATGTTTGTTAGATTTTAACACCCAATAAGATACTAACATGTTTATTATATTTGCTGAATTTAGCCTCAAGTCGCTTGCACGAAAGCAGGTTAAATTAAGCTCAGCTTAGTTAATGTGGTGATTTATTCCTTACAGCAAGCCTGCTCCTATTAATTGTAAGTACGTCTATGCGAATGGGTCCTTTTTTTCCTGTTTCCCGCTCTGCTTCGTGACAAAACGTTCCAGCCAGTTTTGGACCCAGCGGATGCTCACACCAGCACAAATTGGGGTCACTTCTCCGGCCGCGCTGTCACCTCTCCTGCCTACTCGAACCACGGCCCCGCCTGCCGAGGCCATTGCTGTGCCTCGAATGGGGTTTACGGGAAGATTTGGCGCCGAGCTGTCCGAGGTCCCTGTTGGCCTCAACGCCGCGCCTGTCGGCCGACCTTCCATACCCATCTGCTGGTCTGACTCCCCTGCTCGCCAGTCCGACTCCCCTGCTCGCCAGTCCGACTCCCCTGCTCGCCAGTCCGACTCCACGGCTCGCCAGTCCGACCCCGCCGATCGCCAGTCCGACCCCGCCGATCGCCAGTCCGACCCCGCCGATCGCCAGTCCGACTCCGCCGATTCGTCTGCCCGCCATTCCGATTCGTCCGCCTGCCGCCCCTGCCTCTCCCCGTTCCTGCGTTTTCGGAAGAGGGAGTGGGGTTGCCCTCATCGGGAGCGTCGACCCATTCTGGGGTGCGAGGTATTTCTTTCTTTTTGGGACCTCAGGAGCTGTCCCTTGAAGGGGGGTTCTGTCATGTCCTGCACGGTTGTCATGGCGCCCAGCTGGCCCCGCCCCTTAACACCGGTTGTGACGCATTTGACTGATTGCTCTTGGAGTACTTAAGCGCGCTCCTTTGTACTGTGCGTTGCTGGAACGTTTGTTAAACCTGGTTAAACTTCGTGAGACTTCATCCTTCCCCCAATAAATTGTGAGTACATCTACGCGAGTGGGTCCTTTTTTCCTGTTTCCCGCTCCGCTTCGTGACACATCTGTTCTCTCTTAAGAGCGAAGTTTTTGCTTTATGCAGTCAGACAAGTTCAACCTGCACTTAATCAGTTAGCCTGGATTTCTTTATCCCACTTTAGTGCAATAACCGGCAGGGCAACTCTGCGCAAACTCACTGCAACATACTCTGGTTGCTATTGTAATGTCGACACATAGAGATCCGCGCGCCAAGAAAATATAAATACAAACTCGAATAGATCAATAAAAAGTGTTGGTGCTGTAGTTCTCGATGTATGGATTTTCCATAACTGCAATCATCGATCTTAGCGATTGGCATCCTTCTATATTTTTTTACAATCCGATCTATGTTTCATGACGTAGGGCCTGCAGTTGACCACTCTGATTGGCTAGAAACACAAACTTTTGGCTGAATTCATCTGTTGCTGTATCGTCCATGGAGGGTAATCCTCACTTTTATCTCAAAGACAACTACTCCCGCCTGCGAATATGCACTGTCTCAAATGCCCAGTTCAATCTCTGCAAAATCTCCCATCCTTAAAACATTTTCTCCTTTGATCTACACAATTCACATAGGTGACCCTTTTTTCTTCAAAATGGGGAATTTCTCCTAAGAGATTCCCATGCTTGAATTTGGCTGTTATAAAACATGCAGTTTCAGCAAAATCCTGCCCGAGCTTGGTTCTGTCAAAAAAAGTACCAAAGTTTTGCAGAATTTAGTATTTAAGAAATGTGGATACATTTGAATACCAAATCTTTTAATTTCCTACATTGTTATAATATTTATCAACTAAATTAACATTTTGCTGAATCTCCATAAGAAATAAGCAGCAGTAGTGTCAACATCAACAGAGATACCGTAAGTCAGTCATGTTTCTTACTATTTCCTTGTTGACATCATTCAAAGTGCAATTAAAATAGAGAAATGGGCTACCAAAGCGGTAAGTGACACAAAACAAAGCCGTATAAAAGTTATTCTTTCAATTGATTTGTCAACATTATTCTGAGTACGGATAAAAATAAAATGGGTAATGTACTGGTACACTCACACTTTACAGGGAAGACATTTATTCACTCACAAATTACCACTACGCTACAGACAGTGGGGCAAATACGTATTTAGTCAACCAATATTTGTGCAAGCTCTCCCACTTCAGAATAATAGAGATGCCTGTAAATGTCATGATGGGTAAACCTCAACCACGAAAAATAGAAGGTGGAAGAAAAAAAAAGGAAAATCACATTGTTTGATTTTTAAAGAATGTATTTGAAAATCATGGTGGTAAATAAGTATTTGGTCAATACTAAAAGTTCATCTAAATACTTTTTTGTATACCCTTTTTTGGCAATAACAGAGGCCAAACGTTATCTGCAACTCTTCACACGCTTTTCACACAATGTCGCTGGCATTTTGGCCCATTCCCCCAAGCAGATTTCCTCTAGAACTGTGATGTTTTGGGGCAATACTGACTTTCCACTCCCTCCACAAATGTTCACTCCAGGACCTTGAAATGCTTCGTACAAAGCCACTCCTTTGTTTCCCTTGGTTGTCTGTTTGGGATCATTGTCATGCTAAACGACCCAGCCATGTGTCATATTTAATTCCAATGCTTTACACATATCAGTTGTCCTGGTCCCATTGCAGAAAAACAGTGCCCAAAATGATGTTTCCACCCCAATGCTTCACAGTGGGTATGGTGTTCTTTGATGCAAATGAGTAACCTTTCTCCCCCAAACACAAGAACCCGTGTTTCTACCAAAAAGTTCAACTTTGGTTTCATCTGACTGACATTTTCTCTCATTCATCTTCTGGATCACCCAAATACTTTCTAGCAAACCACAGATGGGCCTGGACGTGTACTGGCTTCAGCAGGGGGACATGTCTGGCAAAGCAGGATTTGTGTCCCTGGTCGTGCATTGTTACTGATAGTACCCTTTGTTACTGTGGTCGCAGCTCTCTGTAGGTCATTCACTACACATGCTACATTTGCAGCAGAGTGCCCAGTTTGAAGTGAGAGAAAAAGTGTGATTGCATCACTTCTGGATAAATTACATTAGCGCAAAAGTAGATTTAAGAATTGGATTGCATTTCCAAACTACACTACTGTTGCGAGTTTTGTTGCAAACCAGGAGACAATAAAGCGGTGGAAACCGTTCATAGATAGTAACTACATGAAGGAGTCATTAATTAAAACACCCATTTGCAGACTTCAAGAAAAATAGAGAAATAATACAGAAAATGAAAGACACGCCTCGCTCCACTAAATAGTGAAGGTAAAGACCGTTAAAATGGCAAGCAACATCCCCGTACAGCAAATCAAGGACATTTTGCGCCAGAATACGCAATTACCTTTGATGAGTCTTGTGATGTGATCGATTTCTTTATTGCATATCTTGAACTTTGTCAAAAGAATAAAACGTACTGTAATGCATTGATATTGTAATAAAGTTAGACTTGAGGCTGTATCCTGCAAAAGAGGAGTGACGGGTTGCATCATTATCCATAGGATGCGCTGCATCCAACTTAGTCATTTTGATAGTGGGTTAACATAGTTAATATAGTTAATATAGATACACACATCCTATGTCACATTTATTATGAGCCGTATAAAAGGCTTGTGACTTTTTGGGGATCCGGACAAATCTGTTTTTGTTATTTTGGTCCAATATGGCTCTTTAAGCATTTTTTGAGGACACAATTATGATGACGACACTAGCTGCTGTATCAGTGTCTATAGCTTATAAGGATGTGCTTGTGATGGTAGCCGACACTGGTATCTGCCTTCTCCTAAGGGCCATCAAACAATCAGGAATTTGAAATAAAAGAAATTGACACATATCGCTTCTACATTTTACACTGGTATGGATGCTGATTTGCGGTCGCCGTTCTAAAGCATTGTGATCTTTAAAATATACTCGCACTAGCTAAAAAACATTAAGTTAATTGACTGCTTTGTTTTATAAATTACTCATCAATAAAAATATGGCAAAGGGTTTAAAAGCACTGAATTAGATGATGCTTTAGTAGAAAAGCTGTACAGAATTTGGAACTGTTTTACTCCATGCCGACATCTCTTGGCTTTTGTCTTAACAGCATTTGTCAGCTCATTAATAATGCCCATGAAAGTATGTGCATTTCTTTGACACACTCTTGTTTTTTCATTTTTCTTATGATTTGGGTTGGTTATTGGACTGTACTTGAAGGAGGCCTCTTCTTACTTTCGCTATTTTCATGATATACTAACAAATAGAAACAAAAAAAAAACCTGCAGGGGTGAGTATGACATCACTTTCCGGTACTCCCCCGACACCTCATTCCTCCTACTTAATGTGTGCTGCCCCGAACAGTTTTGCTAAAAGTATAGTAAAAGCAGATAAGTGCACATAATAGAGAAAATATTTAACTTACACATTTTTAAGGACACTTAAAACGATGCAACCCACCAATAGCTTAAAGAGAATTATGATATGTTATTGTATTATGTTATTGGATACCATAAATTCTGGACTATAAACTGCAACTTTTGTCACAAGCTTTAAACCCTGCGACTTATGCAATGAAGCGGTTAATCCATGCCAGGGGCGCCCGAGCAGTAAGAGTGATACAGGTGCAATATATGTGTCGAGAAAGACCAAAGTTTAATAATAACTTTGCGCTTTGTGCATAAATAAAATAAGCAAGAACAGACCCCCATCTAACTTCCATATTGGGAATAATTCTAAGACTCTATTTCTAATCTGAAATAATGTGGCAAAACAAACTGATTTCAAGAAGCAACATTCAACCAAGCAGAAATGTCTATTCATTCGTCAGCATTATCGTGTGTTTTGGAGTAAATATTTTACATGGTTGGATTCTATGGATTTTCCTGGATGATATTCAGAAAAATTGAAGACGGCCAGGGGTCATAACCGTGAGTAACGCCGGCTTTATAGTTTTCAGGGATCTTGTTTTAGACTGATCTGATGAGTATATTTTGAAATCATATCTTGAATCCCAAGAGTTTAAGCTTTCCAATGATATGTGTGGCATGACATATTTCAGTGACTGGTGACATCGTACAGACACGTACTTGTTTATCAAAACCCCAGCGGCCCGCCGGCAGGCCATTCAACGTTAAGGGATAAATTCAAGTCATGTTTATAAGGTACCGTATATTATTAAAACTCTTTCCGTGTACTATCTTTATTGTTTTTTTGCTTTCTTTTTATTGTGGGCGGCAGTAGCCCAGGAGGTAAAGCGCTCGTCTTGGGATCAAGGGATCCCAGTTCGAATCCCGGCTTGTCCGTGTTACATGTTGAAGTGTCCTTGGGTAAGACACTGAACCCCTAATACCCCCAATAAGCAAGTTAGCGTCTTACATGCCTGCAATACAAGGCTGCTATTGGGAACTGTAAAGCGCTTTGGGAAGTCATTGACTTGAAAAGCGCTATATAAATGCAAATCATTTCATTTAATTTTCATTTGTGAATATCTCATGTTTCAATGTGGGCAGTTGCATCTTATGTACTGTATGTACAAAATGTTTTTTCCTTTAAAAATGTACTGTGTGCGGCTTATAATCAGGTGCGCTCTATAGTCCAGAATTTAGGGTATATTTCAACGTTTGGTAAGAATATCGTTTTGCAATGTCAGAAAATGATCAAACAATGTCAAAAGTTTTGAAAAGAACAAACTCAGCTCTTCAATTCAAGTGGTCATAAAATTGTGAAGTGGTCAAACCAAGCTGATGTTGAAAAAGCTTCTCACAGCAGTGATCATTGGAGGCGTCAATGCCCAATTTTGAAACGCATACATATCAATGCTTTCTCAGCAGTGACACAAAATCTACAGTCATTCTATGTGATGATGAATTGCAAAAATCATGTGAAAAAAAATTGGATTTGAGAGGAAGGAAAAAAAACACTGTTATTACCACAAAAGTGCATATAGACAGATACACTTTTTTTTCCTTCCACTCATTTAGGTTTTAGATCAGGGGATGCTGTAATAATAGTCTGTAGTTTGCTGTGGTCTGTGCAGCCCTTTGAGGCTCTTTGTGATTACAAATAAACATAAAGAAATACAAAAAAAGAGTTTAAGCGGAAACAACATAAAATCGAAGTACTAGGCTAGGCCTCGTAAAGATGAGAAAATTCTTCACAATAGTCTTTAACACAAAACCAGACTGGATGTCAGCTCTTTAACACCTTTACTGCCTTACGGCCCAGATCCGGCCCATGGGCTGTATGTTTGATATATTTGTTTTACAGCATGCTGGTTGTGACTCTAGCTATGATAAACATTGCATTTGCCTAATGTAGTTTTTCAGCAGTATTGGCATATTTACTTGTATTAATTATTTTATTTGAATGGCAACATTTTTATCTTCATTACGATTTTTGAGAAGGGACTGCACAATACACAAAGAGGTAAGTATTAGTTTCAGGAGCGAGCAGCAGCAAGTCAACTGCAGGAGAGAGAGTGGGAAAGGTGAGAGGAGAGAGAGTGGGAAAGGTGAGATGGCACAACATTCATTTGGACAGGTAACTAAAATTAGTTTTACCTGGTTATATCAGTATCAGAAATTATTTTCCCCCCATTTTATTAACACTCCACTTATTGAAACATGAATATTTTGTTTGTTTGTTTGTTTGTACATGATTCAATTGTTTGTTTGTTTGTACATGATTCAAATTGAATCTTTTCTTCCGGCGCCGTCACGAATGGCAGCCACTCCAGCAGCTCCCGTGTTATTTTCGATTGTTCTCGATTGTTCTCAGCTCAGGGATGCTGCTGGAAATGTGAATTTCCCTTCGGGGATGAACAAAGTATCTATCTATCTATCTATCTATCTATCTATAACTTGACTACTTATAGTAATTTTTTTCAAGAGAAAGAAAAACATTGTTGTTCCCCCATAATTGCATTATATATATATATATATATATATATATATATATATATATATATAAACACATATAAATATAAACACATATAAATATAAATATATATACATATATATGAATACATATAAATATAAATATATATACAGACAGATAGATAGGTATTTTACATGAAAGCAACCATTCAATGTTGACAAATTTAAAAAAAAAAAAACATGAAACGATTCTTGAATTAGCCGTACGGAATTTGGAACTTTTTCTCCCACTGCCGTCATGTCCTGGCGTGTGTCATCATTGCATGCCTCAATCAGCTCGTTCATGATGGGCATGCAACTATGTGATGTTTTCAGATGCGCTCAAAAAACTCTTTTTAAGGATTTGGGTTGGTGGTTGGACTGTACTTGTAGCAGGCCTTTTCTTAAATTTACCTTTTTCATGCTACGCTAACAAATATAAACAACCGGCAACCTCTTTGAATTATTTGAGTTGGGCATTGTTAAAAGAGAATATATGTTTAACTTTCAACTTTTTTTTATGGACACCGCAAACAACGCACCCTACCTCCAAATGTACCATTGAGAGATTATTTAGATGATGAACAAACAAAACTTACTTCGGAGGCAAGTTTTTTCACATGACATCGCCAGTATTCAATATTTTACATTAGAGTGCGAAAGCTTGGCTCTATTAGAAGACGTCCTGTCCCATTAAATAAAACGAAAGCAGAATTACTGAACTTTATAGAGTGAGCTCTAGTGCATAGATTCTATTGTACATTACAATAACGTACAAGCAATATCGAGGTAATGTGTTTGGATTTAAATGTATTTTTTAACAGACGGATGCAATATACTTAATGAACAAGAACAAACTTTAAAGGTAAATATTTTTGTTCCACATGACACATCTGTTATCTGATATTTTACATTTGAGCGCCCTAGGGTTTACTCTACTGAAAGACGTCACGTCCTATTTGATTAAACTACGCAATAAGTTCACATTTGTACCTAAATGCTATTAGTTAAAACTAAGACAGAACTTTACATCCATACCTCAATTTCAGTTGAAGTATGTCATAATCTCCTGTGCATAGAGTCTATTGCAGATAAATCTACTCCATTCCAGGATAGGATAGAATGAAATAGAATAGAATAGAATGTATTGTCATTGATGAAAACGTAGTGAACATTGTTCACAAGAATAAACGTGACACTCCCGGATCGACAACGTGTAATGAAGGGCTTTAAAGAAAAGTTATGGGGAAAAAGTATTGGGATAGGCAATATTTACAAGGTAGTGTTTGTTGACTAGCCAAAGGTGTAAGTGCATTAAAAAAAATAGTGCAATGAAAATAATGCAATTGCATTTAGCAGCAACATTGTGTAATAATAAGAGTAAAAAAAACTGTTTACGTTATTAAAATAATGCAGATTTAAAAAAAAAAGCAAAAATGTGAACTAGCACATAAATATGTGCATTTTTAAATATCTGTGGGTTGCATATATTTTACATGAGCCTTACTTAGAAGCTGACATAATTGTGTGCTAAGAGTCTGGTAGGCCACCAGGGTTTATTTTGTCCCACCAGGGTCTCAAAAACTTGTATTATCAAAAAATACGGTATATCTAAAAATACCTTATTTAATAGTGTACAAAGCACACTGTATCTCGCACACCCTTAATATAAAAAAAAAAATGGTATAAACGCTTGTCTAACTTTCAGCTCGAACCTTGCTGTTGGATGCAACAGGAATCAAACCCGGGTCGTAGCGGAGAAAGCACTGAATTATCTCCGATGTGCCTAAAGCGATATAGATGAATTATGAAAAGGCAGTCCATTTCACCTCATCACACTTTTAGTCACGGTACCAGAGACGAATATTAATTTTGTTGTGGGTTTCAGATGTTATAATGACAATAAATCTATCCATCCATCCGTTATCTGTACCGCTTATCCTCAGTAGGGTCGCGGGGGCGGGAGCCCATCCCAGCTGTCTTCGGGCAGTGGGCAGGGGACACCCTGAACTGGTTGCCAGCCAGTCACAGGGCACATAGGGACAGACAATTCGCCCGCTCAGCCACACCTAGGGACAATTTGAACCGGCCAATTAACCTGACATGCACGATTTTGGAATGTGGGAGGAAACCGGAGTGCCCGGAGGAAACCCACGCAAGCACGGGGAGAACAAGCAAACGCCACACAGGAGGTTTGAACTCACGACCTCAGAACTGTGCCCCACACGCGCTAGCCACTGCGCCGCCGTGCTGCCCATAATGACAATAAATTTGACACTTAAAATGCTTAGAAAAGAGAATGGACTAGAGGGAAAACACATTTTCTTCCAGGGGACCATTCCCCTGGACCGCCCTAGACAGTCCACCCACCAGGGTCTCACAAAACTCTATGGGAAACACAGCATACAATGTTCTCACAACATTGATATCAATGACAATAAAGAAAACTCAATTCAAAAGATATTAGATATTAGGGCGGCATATGTGTTATATGTCGAAGTGTCCTTGGGCAAGACACTGAATCCATAATGCCCCCAATGAGCAGGTAGGCGCCTTGCATGGCTGACACCCTATTGGTGTGTGAATGGGTAAGTGTGAAGCACATTGTAAAGCACTTTGGGAGGTCTTCATTGACTTGAAAAGCACTATATAAATGCAGACCATTTATATTACAAGGGCTCTTCCCACCACAGCCACCACCTCTGTGACCTGTTGCCCTCTGGTTGGTGTTCAAGGCCCCTTAAAACAAGGACTAACACGCTCAGAGTCAGTTAATGCCCAGGGCCATCACCACCCTATACCAGGCCACTAAAACTCAATATACATATTGACACTTATTTGGGATGTTTTTTGTTCTTGCTGCTCAATGTTATTGCAATAATTTTCAGTGCACTACTGTTATGCTAGATTTTTCTTTCAGGGGCGGCATTAGCTCAGAAGGTAGAGCGCTTGTCTTGGTATCAAGAGGTTTCCCAGCTCCTCAGTGTTATATGTGGAAGACACGGAATCCCTAATGCACCCAATAAGCAGGTAGGCATCTTGCATGGCTGACTCCCTATTGGTGTGTGAGTGTTTGTGTGAATGGGTAAGTGTGAAGCACATTGTAAAGCGCTATGGAAGGTCTTCATTGACTTGAAAAGGGCTATATATAAATGCAGAGCATTTACCATTTCATTGCAATTTGTAATATAACTTAAACCAGTCTCTAAGAACTAATTTGGTATTGTTTTTGCCCATTTGTCCTGACATTCTTTTATCTTGTTTTTTTTTCTTTTAAAGGCTTTATTACATGTCTGATCTCGTTGCATATAATGTTTCACAACATTGATATCAACGACAATAAATGCAATTCAAATCAATATTCCGTCACTTTTAGCCATGTTGAGTCGCAGCATCCTCAAAGCCACCATTAGCTCATACAAAGCTTTTATTCCTTATAATAGCCCAGTGACTTCCACTGTAATAGCTCAAAAAGTGAAGATGATTATTTTTTACTCATGTGGCGGAGAGATAACGGGGGTTCATGGGCGAAACGGTAAAAGGGGGGAGACTCAACTCCGATGGCGTCCGAGACGACCACCACGCCGGGCGTTATTTCCGGGGGTTGAGTTTCAATTTCAAACACGCACTGTTAAGCCCACGGACCAAAAGGGCACCAGCCGATGTCAGTTCGGGACTTCGGGTAGCAAGAGGAAGAAATGGGGATAACTTGCGCACAAAGTCCCGTTTGTCTTGTTAGCAAAGTGCGTGGAACAAGTGCGAAGCGACGACACGTTTTGACAGCTTCCGCAGCGCATCAAAGACAAGAGAGTGTCAGTTAGAAGGCAGCGACGGCTTACCCGAAAACGAAGCCGGCGAAAGCGACACCGAAACCCGGGCGCGCGCGGGTGTCTTTAAAGGGAAGTTGACCTCCTCCGCGGGGCGACAGCTGCTGCTGCTCCAAGCCCCAAAAGCTGAGCCAAGCCCGGCCAGCGCCTCCTCCTCCACCGCCTCCGCCACCTCCGCGGGTGCTCCTGGCTTGCTTCTGTGTTGCTGCTGACGTGACTGCCGATAAGGGTATATTTGCATATTAGTGACCTCCTCCCTGATTGGACGTCTGGGTGTTCGTTTCAATTTCTCCCCGGAGAAATGTCATTTAAGAAAAACTTTAAAGTTTTTTTTATCTATTTTATTTCTCTTTAAAGTCTGTCCTCCAGTTGGGACAGAGCGAGTTGCTACGGTGCCGCCCACACTTGGAGAGCGGCTGATTTGATCCGGCCGCCGCCGGGCCAAAGTCCCCGTGTGTTGTGTTGTCGTGACACAGTGCATAAGATGGCCGCGTCGGAAGGCAAAGAAGCCAATCCGGAGAGCTTTTACTTTGGCACATGGACTACAAGTCAGTCTTCTCAGGCGAGAGAACATGTCAGGGGCCCTGGAGATAAGCTCCACCACTGCGAAACCACACTGACCCCTTGCGCCTGACTTTTAGCATGACACGTTGTTTGTGACGTCACCCAAAGGCAACACGAGACATGAAAAATAATTTACAAAGCAAAGTGCGGAGGACTGATTCTATCACAAGTAAAAATGGTAAATGGTAAATGGTCTGCTTCTATATAGCACTTTTCAAGTCAATGAAGACCTCCCAAAGCGCTTTACAATGTGCTTCACACTTACCCATTCACACACACACTCACACACCAATAGCGGCCATGCAGCCATGCAAGGCGGACCTGCATATTGGGGTCATTAGGGATTCGGTGTCTTGCCCAAGGACACTTCGACATATAACATAAATGTATAAATAAATAAATAGTGTACTCAAAAATCAGTGGCAAGCCACGAAGCCCTGCTAGGCCTTCTCTGCTGGCCCCAAAAATGTTTGAATTATCCATCCAACCATTTTCTGTACCACTTATCCTCCCACGAGCCAAGAAGATATCCGCAGGTATGAGAGCGTTCTCCATTCGGGCCCTGGTGTTGTGAAATGCTCTGCCACCTGAGAGTCGATCTGCAACCTCAGTAGAACTGTTTCAATCCAGGCTTAAATCTCACTTCTTTTCTATAGTTTTTGAATTACCTATATTTCCTTTTGATGATTTCTTTGTATTAATTGTTATTACAACATCCATTGCAACCTGGTCATCCTGGCAGGGGGATTGCCTCATGTGTGGCCCCTTCACAAGGTTTCTTCATTTTCTTCATGTTGAGGTTTATGAGTTTTTCCTTGCCATTATGTAGGTTTTAGATCAGGGATCATGTAATAAGTCTGTAGTTTTCAATAATCTGTGGTCTGTGCAGCCCTTTGAGACTTCTTGTGATTAAGAGCAATACAAATAAACATGACTTGACTTGACTAACCAGGGTTCAGATTCAGATTCAGATTCAGATCTACTTTATTGTCATTCTAGTACACGTGTATACAGAACGAAATGTCGATGGATCTGACTCCCACAGTTTCCCTCAGTGTCCTTCAGTGTACAGATATAAATAAAGCTGTATTGTGTTATTTACCATAGTGCCGATAGTGCAAGAAGAGACGCTAACCAGATGTGCAAGATGGGCAGTCAGGTTAACAAGTCAGGTACACAGTACCATTATATTGTAAACAATAACACTGTAAGTGATAACACTGTAAGTAACAATAGTGCAGAGATCAAATGTGCAAGGAGTGGCAAGCTATAAAAAAACTGCCACTAGTGCAAAAGTCAAATTAGCAGCCGTTTAGATTTAAGTTAACTATATGTTAGATTGACCATTTAACAGTCTAATGGCCAGGGGGACTAGACTATTGCGGAGCCTGGTGGTCCTGCACCGCACACTGCAGTACCTCTTCCCAGAGGCTAGCAGAGTGAATAGTCCATGATGGGGGTGAGAGGGGTCCCCGGTAATGTTCTTAGCATGGGATAAGCAGCGCTTCTGGCCAATGTCCTGAATGGAGGGAAGTGTAGTCCCGATTATTTTCTCCGCTGTCCTCGTTACCCTCCTCACACTACCCCAGTCGGTAGCGCTGCAGCCTCCACACCACACAGAGATACAGCTGGTCAGGATACTCTCTATGGTGCCCCTGTAGAATGTGATGAGGGATGGTGGGGGCAGGTGGGCTCTCCTCATCCTCCGCAGGAAGTACAGGCGCTGCTGTGCCCTCTTAACCAGAGATGCAGTGTTCACGGACCAGGTGAGTTTGTTTGTGATGTGCACCCCTAGGAACTTGATACTGCTGACAACCTCCACAGCCTTGTTGTTGATGCAAAGTGGGGCATGGTTGGGCTGGTTTTTCCTAAAGTCGACAATGATCTCTTTAGTCTTGTCAACATTCAGGACCAGGCTGTTGTCCTTGCACCAGCCCACCAACTGCTCCACTTCCTCTCTGTAGGCCAGGTCGTTGTCATCCCTGATGAGGCCCACCACCGTTGTGTCGTCAGCATACTTCACGATGTGGTTTGTGGCGGACCTAGGGACGCAGTCGTGTGTCATCAAGGTGAACAGCAAGGGGCTTAGGACGCAGCCTTGGGGGGAGCCCGTGCTGAGGTAGATGACATCTGAACTGTTCTGACCTATCCGCACAGATTGGGGTCTGTCACAGAGGAAGTCCAGCAGCCAGTTCCGCAGGGGGGTGTTGAAACCCAGAAGCCCCATTTTGTCTACCAGATGTTGTGGGATGATGGTGTTGAATGCTGAACTGAAGTCCAGGAACAGCATCCGCACATGGGTGTTCTTCTCCTCTAGGTGTGTCAGGCTCAGGTGAAGCGCAGAGGAGATGGCATCCCTGGTGGAGCGGTTTGTCCTGTAGGCAAACTGAAAGGGGTCGAATGAAGAGGGGAGACTGGAGGTGATGTGCTCTTTAACCAGTCTCTCGAAGCACTTCATTATGATAGGAGTCAGTGCAACGGGCCGGTAATCGTTGAGTGATAAGATCTGGGTTTTCTTTGGCACTGGGATGATGTTGGCAAATTTGAAGCATGATGGTACTTTGGCTTGGTCTAGCGAGGTGTTGAAAATGTCTGTTGCGGCCATACTGGAGCCTATCCTAGGCACCCTCAGGCATTGGGCAGGAGACACCCTGAACTGGTCACAGGGCACACAGAGACAGAAAACTCACTCAAGTATTTACATCTAGGGACAATTTTTGAAATGTGGGAGGACACCGGAGTGCCCGGAGGAAACTCAGGCAAGCAGGGGGAGAACATGCAAACTCAGCACAGGAAAGATGGGAACTAGATTTGAACCCATGACCTTAGAACTGTTCCGGGGAAGCGCTAAAAACTCAGCCGCTGTGTCGCCCTATCTGAATCATGTGATGTTATTTTTATTTTGTCCATCAATACTTATTGAAAAAACTTCCAAATAGTCTTGTCAGATTCCTTTCATTGCTTCTACTTGGTTGTCATGCTTCCAAATGTGTGCTTTCATATTCAAGCATTTAATAATAATAATAATAATAATTTCCTTGTATTGTCATTCTGTGTAACAATGTACACAGAACGAAATGTCGATTGCACCTGACCCGTTGTAGCGAGCCGATGCAACCAATCACATTTCAACCATTAGTTGTTGCTAGGCTCCGGTATCTAACCAGAGGCCTTTAAAAAATCCTGAAGGCCATGTCCTATAATATCAGTCATCGAGAAAGCTCTTGGTTTAGCCGATCAGATTCTGAGTTGCCGTCTGAACCCCAGCTAGCTGGCGCTGAGAAACATCACCAGTTTCACAAACTATGATTGGCTAGCTTTGGGATGGTAATTCACAAAAGCTATCTCGCCAACAACTGTTAGATTGAAGAGAAGAGATGCACAAGGAAATTCAGTATATTGTGTTGATTCTATAGCGGGAGGTTGGTCAACTCGGGTGTAAGCAAGCCTTTTGCAAGAAGGAATACGGTTTTGTCTGCCACTTTCAGCCTAGCGGTTAGATCTTAACCCTGAGCCCAAGCCCAACACGAATTTAAAGCGAGGACTTTTTTAAAATTATCCACCCATCATTGTTCATTGTCCCTGTTTGTACAGTCTTGTTTGAATTTGATTTCGTTACAAAAGGCAGGCTTTTCGTGTTGCTCGTACGCGGGGCTCTTCGCGTCCCTTTCCTCCTCTCACACATAAATAAATCACATAATAACTAAACATAAACATATTCATCTATGAATGCATTTTGTCATTTATTTTGTTGTCTTATTCTGTGGTCGTTGTATTTTGTCTTCATTTTAATTTGTCACAACAACATTTTATTGAAATGAGGGGGCGTTTAAATCTGGCTGAGCTTTTTACCCATTGGTTATCATCTATGATCCGCCCCCATATTTTAACAAGATTTTTTTTGTGACAAGGTGGGTTGTAGGGGGACCATTTCTTGTGGTGTGTCTTGAGCAAGTACAGCCTGGTGGCGCTCATCCCTCTCTGGGTCAACAAATATTTCCACCCGGTCTCGAACCAGCGACCTTTCGAATGTTAGGCGAATGTGCTGACCACAACGACAAAATACAACTAAAGTACGAAAAGCCTTTAGCTGGTACAAAATGCTGCAGCGAGGCTTTTAACTAAGACAAGAAAGTTTGATCACATTACCCCGATTTTAGCTAACCTGCACTGGCTACCTGTTAGGGTAAGATGTGATTTTAAGGTTCTCTTGGTATTATACAAAATCATGCATGGACTTGCTCCCTCATCTTTCAGATTTATTTTCCCCTATGTGTGTACTGAAAAAGCTAGTCTACTAGTGATCCCAAGAGCATAGAGATCTGCAGGTTCGAGAGCGTTCTCCATTCGGGCCCCGGTGCTTTGGAATGCTCTTCCCCCTGAGATTCGATCTGCAACCTGTGGAAATGTTTAAATCTATGCTTACAACACACTTCTTCTCTATAGCATATAAATAATTTACATTTTATGTTGATAATATGTGTATTATTTGCTCTCATGTAGGTTTTAGATGAGGGGATTGTGTCATAAAAGTCTGTAATAATAGTTTGCAATAATCTTTGATCCCGTGCAGCTCTTTGAGACTCTTTGTGATTAAGGGCTATACAAATAAACATGACTTGACTTGAAAGGACACACAGTGACAATGGAGACAATGTTGGCACCAAAAAAGTTAACGACTCTTGGGGGCCCTCTGGTGGTTGTGGGGCCCTAAGCAGCCGTTTAGCCCGCTTATGCCTTTGGCCGCGTCAGCTCCGTGAATAACCTTTCATATGACTGGAGAGTGCAACCTCCCATTGAGAAGAGTTGAATCTCTTTTTTGCATACTTTGCTGCATGCAGCAAGGGGATTTGTTCCACATTTTGGCCATATTTTATATTTTCCGGGCAGCATGGCGGTGCAGTGGTCAGCACGTGTGTGGCACCGTTCTGAGGTCAGGAGATTGAACCTCGTGTGTGGAGTTTGCATGTTCTCCCCGTGCTGAAGTGGATTTCCTCCGGGCACTTCGGTTTCCACCTCCATCCCAAAAACAAGCATGGCAAATTAATTGGCAGGTACAAATTGTCCCTAGGTGTGAATGAAGGAGCGAATTGTCCATCTCGGGTTGCTCTGCGACTGGCTGACAACCAGTTCAGGGTGACCCCTGCCCACTGCCCAAAGATAGCTTGGATGGGCTCTAGCACCCCCGCAACCCTACTGAGGATAAGCGGTGCAGATAATTGATGGATGGATGATTTTTGCCACTTTCGAGCCGTCGTTCATTATCATGGCATTTTGGTCAGTAACACCTATCCTCTTGGGCATGACACATAGGGGGCAATGATCCTTCACACAAGTATGCCATAAAAACTAATGCCGGTTGGCGTTAATCACGAGGGAAGAAGAAATGCAATGGCAAAGCCAAGTCACCAGAGCAGGCATGTCGGCGTCATTCCTAAGATGTCTCGTCTTTTTTTATTCAATGTGTTTATTGTGTCAGACTACCAAGAAACATGGCAACAATTTCAAACATTTAGAAGCACTTCACCCAAAGCACTCAAGCAATTTTCAAGCATTAAAATCAAGCATTTTCAAGGATTTCAAGCACCTGTACAAACCCTGATCATACAGATATATTCACATTTGGCCTAAATAATCAATTTATGATTCAACATAAACTGTGCAATCTAAAAAATTTCATAGTTACATCATTTCATTTAGTTCAACTTGATCTGCAACCTCAGTGGAAATGTTGAAATCAAAGTTTAAAACACACCTATATTCTAAAGCTTAAAAATGACTTATATTTCATGTTGATATCTGTGTATTATTCGTTATTTCAACATCCATTGCTGCCTGGTTATCCTGGAAGGGGAATTACCTTATGTGCGGTCCCTTCTCAAGGTTTCATTTTCCTCAAGTTGAGGTTTTTGAGTTTTCCCATGCCCTCGTGTAGGTTTTAGATCAGGGATGCTGTAATAATAGTATTGAGTGGTTTGCAGTGGTCTGTGCAGCCCTTTGAGACTCTTTGTGATTAAGGCTATACAAATAAACATGACTTAACTCCAGACAACTGAAACCTACAAAATAGAGGAATTAGCTACAGGGAGTAAGAATAGCACAGAAAAATTTTATTTCTATTCGTTTCGACCCTTCAATCCAGAAGTAGAAATGTATATTTAGCAACACACCAATTAAAATCAGGACAGCAATAGGGTATAAAATCCACATTTTTATTATTGTCTCAGAAAAGCATTGACATACCATGTCATCTTACGCAATAAGTGGGTTACAATAGTGTTTCTGATGTAAATTATCAGAACAAAAAATTGATTTGGATGCAAAATTTTCAAAAATGTTTTTGTAACGAGACCCAGCATCTTCAATAAGCACCAATCATAATTTAAAAAAAAAAAAGTTCACAACATTGTAATGTATTTAAAAAAAAAGGAACCTTTGGGGTCGTGTGTGATATCTTAAGACGAAAAGAAAAAGCCCAAAAACGATTTGTCTAATAATCTCTTATTTACAGATCAAACCTCTAATAAGCAGGCCCAGAAATATGTTTGCTGTGAAAAGAGGTTGACAGTTTGCAGGTCTGTTCTTTGCTCAGCTGTGATTGACATTCATGGTGTGATGAACAAAAACACTCCTGAGGTGAGAGATCATGACATCCACGACACTCTTTTTGGACTTGAAGATGAAGATTTATGACCATGGAGCCTGGTCATCATGTGTGCATGGAGCCTGGAAAACACAAGAATGTCTAGCTTCTACATTGAAGACATCCATTAGTCATCTTTGCTTCAAAAACTGTAGATGGGGGGGAGAAAAAGCTGTAAGTGGGAAAAGCTTTTAAAGCTGAGCATTTATCCATAAAGTTCTTATTCGAGGATCCGGTTTGCAAATATAGCCATGTGTGCGCCACCCGGGAGTTTCTAGGTGCAAGCGTGGTTTTTCAACTCCGAGGGGGACTTTCGTCTTTGCTGAAGGGCTGCGTGGACCCGGGTTTGACCCAGGACAAGCCAGAACCTTGCGTTCCCTTGTGGTGGTCCTCAGGTCGTCTCTAGAGCAAATGACGATTATTATTACATCATACACAGATATGCCGTATTTTCCAGACTATAAGGCGCAACCAAAAACCCCAAATTCACCAGACGTTTTAACATACGCCTTAAAATCCACTGCGCATAATATGCAAATTCATTGGAAATACATTACCATATTTATGCAATTATTGCCTTATAGTCCAGTGCACCTTAAGTATTTAAAAAAAAAAAAAAAAAAACCAGACAATTTTTTGGGGGGGGGTTACTCTTTTTTTCTAGATCAGGGTTTGGTGCAATGGTAGCCTGTGCAGCCCTCTCAGACTTCTTGTGATTAAGGGCACCATTACTTGACTTTTTTGTCATCGTCTTCTTATTTTAAGGGTTCTTTCATGAATGAGATGAAAGTGAATTAAAAGTACAAAACTCTGTGATGAACTCACTTTGTATGATAACATTCGTTCTTTCGCTTCCTCGTGAACAGCCGGGTTCCACGGAGAAAAGCTGCAACATATTTGTAAGCGACATCATTTCTTAGGAACTCAACTTTAACCGAATGCGAGAGACTACGCCCTCTTACCTTATTGCGTAGGGATCATCTATCTTGGGTGGGTCAAAAAGACGACTGTTGCATAGTTTTACACTGTCAACCACCTTGCTCTTGAATAGCTGCACGTCCTTTTCATACCTGAAGGGGAATACAACAAATGTGAGATTAATATGCTAATACTTGGCATTTCTTAGAGAGCAGGTAGACTCTTTACAGTAGGCTGCATTAACGTTGCATAAGCCTAATCATTTTAACACTTACTGATTTTTTTATTATCCATTAACTATCCTAACCTTACTAAAAACAGGAAAGTGTTTCCAAATGCGGTCACCTTTTTATTAACTTGAGTAGTTTATTAACTGAAAAGCGTGTTCAACCCAGAAACGTTTTTTTAAAATCTTTTAGTTTTTAGGTAACTTTAGCATTTATTCATCTTTATACTTACCTTGCTTTTAGTTTTGGAATTTTCAAACACATTCAATCTGATAATTATAACAATTTGACACTTCAAGATATTCTTTATTTTTTTAATTCATGGCACTATAGTCTACCGAACATAACTAATATTATAATAGCACTATTATCATCATCGGTTTTACTGCCATTAATCCTTTTCGCCTGTTGTTGTTTTTTTTTTTTTTTTTTTTTAAATGTTGTAATATAATAATTTGCATGTACATATTTATTCGAACAGTCGTTTTAACCCGGCAGTATCAAAAAGAGTATAAAGCATTGAATATTATTGTGAACTTGAACATTTCAGACTTTTTACCATTTTCATGCTACACTAACAAAAAAATCCCAAAAAGCGGGGATGAGCATGAAGTATCTTTACCAATCACGCATCCTACTATTTAATGTGTTCCGCCCCGAACAGCTTTGCCAAAAGTACGATAATACATACCTGTCAACCTCCACGGCTCCATGCCCGTACAAACTGTCGTATTTTCCCTTACAAAATAATCTTACACCATATTTTTTTTTTCGGAATGATGCATGATGGGAAATCCCTAGGCGGCAGACGCATGCGCACAATAGCATCAAACCGCTCGCTTCATTTGCAACGAAAAAAACCCCGATACAGAGATAGAAGCTACCGCGGCGAACTTATTAGACTTTATTGATTTGCCGTTTTGTGATGTTTACAGGATGGTACCCATAATTGACAAATTTGCGTTTTTCCATACAGATTTTCTTGTATGTTGTACATGTCTTAAAATGCATAGTAAACGTACTTTGTATGGCAAAAACGTACAGGTTGACGGGTATGATAATAGCAAATAAGACACGCTGAAAAAAAAAAAACATACCTAATAGACAATACAATCTACTTTCAACTTTTTAAGGACACCTTTAGAGAATTGAATTCACATGTGTAAGCGCAACCATCCAATGGATGCATTTGAATTTCAAATCATGACAAAAACAGTGGACACTCACAGTACAGCAGCTTCTGGGTTGAGAGGTTCCGAGGTGTTTATCTTGTAGAAAACGGTACGTGCATACATGAGGACTTGCCAGATGTGGTTATGATTCCGCCTAATATACCAAAATATCACAATGACACTTCGCTATTAAATGTGTCAATTGCATGTATGCTCACCTCCATTTGGTGAAAGCTCTTTTGACGTCAAGCTCGCCAGAAACTGGATCGACAAGCGGGTGGAAGACTGGCATGTCAAAAATTAATTTCTGGAAAACCAGAACAAGATTATTCTATAAACAATAGTATGGGGTTATTGATACATAGCCAATGGCTTAATTCACACACACATAGACCAACATCAAAATTTTAAAGGTACCTCTTGCTTTTTACAGATAGTCGCCAATGTACAGATTTAATTTGAAATAAATTAAATTTAGATTGCATTAAAAAACAAAGAGCAGCAACAAGAGCATTTTAGATAAGACTATTCGAATATTAATGATTTGGAATGTATAGGTGAGTAGTAAAAATATGAGAGTCACTCTATATGTGTTGTACATCGCACAACACATGTGTCAAACTCATGGCCTGTGCACAGCGTAGCAACAAGATGCCATACAAACATGGTGGCACCTTCTAGGTAGGGATTCCACTATGTAAAATAAATAGAAATTACATGACCTAGGATTTTATTTTGAATATGAATTAACATTGTTTTGATACTTCATCTACTTTTGCCTAGATAGAAAAATCAATGTTTTCTGTACCACTAGGAGGCCCCAAATATTACACACTGTTCCTTTAGAGATGCTTTACTTCCTTTCGATAATAGATATGAAATCTAGCAGCAAAATTACCATATTCAGGGAGATTTTCACTAAAAAATAAATATCAGAGAAAGAAAATGTATTTTTCTACCATGTGGCCTCTGAGCTAAAATGAGTGAAAGGTACAACATCATAATCACTGGTTTTACGTGTTTATATGGGAACCCCTCACATGCAACAAATCAATAAGAATCCATTCATGTTTATTTTCTTTTAAAAAAATTATTCAAATATTACTCACTGGACATTCGCCATCTGGGTAGTTATCAGGAATATACACAGTGAACTTGAAGACTCCATCCTGATACAAGCCGTGTCTGATGAATATGACTCCAAACCACACTAAACAGGAACAAAATCTTGAACTTAGAGCAATTTTTCTTCAAAGCTGCATTTTAAACATTCCTGAACATTTATGTGCATACTTACCAAGTGCTGATTTGTAAGATGGCTGCACATAAATTCCAGGGAGTTTCTGCTTGATCACGAGTGTGCTGTACATCACATGAAAAGCAAATTAATTCAAAATCCACCTGAACCAAACAATTACTTCTCACATGCTGACATAGCAACTTACAACTCTGCGAGCAGGGAGTATTCCAAGTAAAAAGGGCCGTATGGTGCGTGTGGCCCATTTGTGGAGTGTGCGGGGCTTCCCAAGGACGTGGGCCTGTTGACACCGACTGCATTCTTGGGGATGTTTGGAAGCTGCTTCTTGACAAAGGGCACCCGGGGAGGAGTATTTTTCTGGTCGCCCTGTCCACCCTGGTCCTCGCTTTCAGGTCTCTGAAATGTAACATCAGTGACATCTCAGCATCAGATGAAAGCTTAGTGTAAACTACGAGAAGATTCCAGCAACATAATGAGCTTACAATTTATCATATACATGAACATAACCTAGTATGGTATTGATTTTGCACTACAAGCTTATACTTTTCACATTTTTTTTTCAATTTCAATCATGTTTCAACAAACATCTCATCACAAAATAAACAGATCACCTCAAAAGAAAAATGGATGATGGTCCGAATCTAAAGGCTTTTAAGAGACCCATCCAAAACCAATTATTTAAGCTATATTAAGCTGTATTATAATTGATCACATTATAAGTCATTTATTAGTACATCTAGAAATGATCACCTTGTTTGAATCAGAGTATACCTTTACAGTTTGAGGTCCCCTCCATCGTTGTTCTACTTACTCTTTAACAATACAAAGTGTAAATCCTGAGACAAATAGGCATGTTTTAATATAAATATTAAAGGAAAGATGAAAGTAAAATTACAATTAATTAAGACTCTGGAGGAAGACTGGAAATTTGATTCATTGGTGTACAATCGTAGCAGTTAATGGTTGATGGCGTGCATGAAATAACTTTTCCATGAGGTGGTGACTACAAATCTGACACCTGTATGAGAAAGTCACAGCTTCATAACAAGTTAAGCCTGCTCTTGTTTCAACACCACTCACAACAGTACAAGCTCAAATTTTCTGTAGTGCAATGCTAAATATGAGGTCCATTTGGATAAACACAGATGATAAACGTGACTCGTCTCCTTACCTTACGACTTGTACTGGCAGACATGCTCCAGAAGGGGTTCAAGTTCATAACTCATGTAGAAGTTCCGTTGTGTGTCCCCCTTAGGATTTCTTTAAGTAGGCCCCATGACAGGTGTTGGGTCAGGCCATTCAGGGGGAATAATTCACGACGTTCCGTTTATCTGGAATCGTACTCAAGTTCAATTGTTTGGTATTAAACATCATATTTAACTCAAATGATCAGAATCATTATGTATTACTCCATGTCATTGCAATTGACTATGTTCCGCTCACCCAAAATACCTTTTGGTAGCAACAATAAAATTCAAGTCATGTTTAAATTGCTTTGTTTTGGACAATAACAGACCCGTATGTCACATCAATGAGATCGTTTTTGTTAATAGTTATTTTTAGTGGAAACATCATTTTGAAACGTGGCTTTCCCGGCTCCTATGTGTTATATGTCGAAGTGTCCTTGGGCAAGACACTGAATCCCTAATGCCCCCAATAAGCACGTAGGCGCCTTTGCATGGCTGACTCCCTATTAGTGTGTGAGTGTGTGTGTGAATGGGTAAGTGTGAAGCACATTGTAAAGCACTTTGGGAGGTCTTCATTGACTTGAAAATCGCTATATACATGCAGACCATTTACCATTTTTACTTGGTGGCGTGCAGTGAAATCTCTTATGATGAAAAATGTGTTCACCACGGCTCAGTAAAAGACAGATGTAAAATGTATCTGATTAATTGAGCACATCAACGGTGTTTTATCAGTGCCACTTTACTTACGCGTATTACATTCCTTTTAGCAAGTAATGTTAATGGAAGATGTTAGCTACCGAACACTAAAACGGTCATTCGCCTAGCAGGCAACGTGCATAACTTCTTATCCGTAGTTTTGAATTACATTTTCATGCTATATTTAATTTCCAAACACGTATTAAATGACCTGGGCAGCTTTCTAAACAATCTGACGTAACCTCACCTGCTTCTCCCTTGGCCCAACCTTTAGCATTAGCATAAGTACATTCAGCGTCGATGACAACTCGTACAACACACGAATTAGACCCTAAAATACTCACCAGGCTATTTAAAGATGCGCAGTGTCTTAAACAAAACGTTTACCTCGATTCGTGTGGGGTTAAATGCTTAGCTGCTCGCCATTTTCTAGGGTGTAAACACGGCTAAGCTAGCTAGGGGGTTTGTAGCTAAACACTTTGACAGCCGCAGCTCAATCTAACACCGAGAGGGTGGGCGTTTCTAGGCGCGACTGAGGTTTCTCATTGGTCAATGGAGATTTTATTTTGGAGTTTGATTGGCTTGTACGTGGCATGGAAAGAGAGAAATAAGAGAAAGCCTTGGTTTTGGACAAGAGCGACGACGTGTGGATAAAACTTGTAAAAGCAGCAGCTCACACTTACGTTACGCATGGTAAATGTACCAGTTGTTTACCAGGGTTCAATTTGTATTGTTAGAGTGGTTTATCTCCTCTTGTGTTCTTCCAACAATGGACAGAGTAAAAGGGAACAAAATGTTCTTAAGTTTTGGTGGGAAAATAGCTTACATGGGTTTACACTGTCACTCTCACATATTCCTTTTGGAGTAATGCAAAAAAGGTAGGAGTAAAATACGTTTTCAGTCCAGACAATAATAAAATAAAATAATTGGCTCATAAAATTGAAGAAAATATTTAACTAATAAATAAATAAACAGTGTTAAATAATATTTACACTAATCAGGTTATCTCTTCACTCTGAACTATTTGGTGTTGAAATTTAAAAACACCAAGGGTGTGAATATTTACCTAGTGAAGAACTTGACTACCTCTCCTTAGCGCAGTTTAGTGTAAAATGAACTCATAAAATGTCATTATACGTACAGTGTGCATTTGACACTCTATAGAAATGAATATAGGTTCACTGGTAGTATTAAATGTACGATTGAGGTGTTGGATTAATACTGGTTATTTTATAATCTGCTGCACCAAGAAAAGTGTTATATAATTGTGAGTGTGGATAACTCCAGAGAGTTTTCTATTTCGGTTCATGCTGTATTTACATGTGATAAAAATAAAGGAAAGCAAATGGCCAACCAGCTGTCTGCTGGGACAGTTGCCAAATGCCAAGACATCACATTACGTTTAGGAAGTTAATTTTGTCAGACAAATGTCATGGGTAAGTTAAAATTGGAGAAGACATTTTCTTTGCAAATATAAGTGTAAATGGTCTGCAATTATATAGTGACAATTACAATGAAGACCTTCCAAAGATACATATAACACAGAGGAGCAGGGAATCAAACCTGCGACCTTTTGACCCCAGAATGAGCACTTTACCTCCTGAGCTACTGCCACCCCATACTACAGATTACTTAGCAAAACCATTGCTGTTGTGGCATGTCAAGTCAATTCAAGTCATGTTTATTTGCATAGCCCTTAATCACGAGGCGTCTCAAAGGGCTGCACAAACGATACAAAGACAATCAACCGTACATCAACATGGTAAGAATAATGGTCATAATAGAATATCCGGTTGATATGTCTTTTTTTATTTTTAATTGTCGTTTCATTTTTATTCAGGCTTTCATTTTCCAGCCCCGCATCCTCTCGGTGGTTGCAGGGTTAGTTTTACTATATATATATATATATATATACTGGACTGTCTCAGAAAATTAGAATATTGTGATAAAGTTCTTTATTTTCTGTAATGCAATAAAAAAAACAAAAATGTCATACATTCTGGATTCATTACACATCAACTGAACTATTTCAAGCCTTTTATGATTTGAATATTGCTGATTTTGGCTTACAGCTGAAAAAAACTCAAAAATCCTATCTCAAAATATTAGAATACTTCCTCAGACCAAGTAAAAAAATAATTTTATAACAGCAAAACTAAATCAAACATTTGAAAATGTCCATTGATGCACTCAGTACTTGGTTGGGAATCCTTTTGCACGGATTACTGCATCAATCCGGCGTGGCATGGAGGCAATCAGCCTGTGGCATTGCTGAGGTGTTATTGATGCCCAGGATGCTTCGATAGCGGCCTTCAGCTCATTTGCATTTGTAGGTCTGGTGTTTTTCATCTTCTTCTTAACTATACCCCACAAATTCTCAATGGGGTTCAGGTCAGGGGAATTAGCAGGCCAATCAAGGACAGTGATGCCATGGTCAGTGCACCAGTTACTGGTGGTTTTGGCACTGTGGGCAGGTGCCAGATCATGCTGGAAAATGAAATCCTCATCTCCATAGAGCTTTTCAGCAGATGGAAGCATGTAGTGCTCTAAAATCTCTTGGTACACAGTTGCATTTACTCTGGACTTGATGAAACACAGTGGACCAACACCAGCAGCTGACATGGCTCCCCAAACCATTGCTGACTGTGGGAACTTCACACTGGATTTCAAGCAACTTGGATTTTGCTCTTCTCCAGCCTTTCTCCAGACTCTGGCGCCTTGACTTCCAAATGAAATGCAAAACTTGCTTTTGTCTGAAAAGAGGACTTTGGACCACTCTGCAACTGTCCAGTGCTTCTTCTCCATAGCCCAAGTCAGACGCTTCTTCCGTTGTCTTGAGTTCAGAAGTGGCTTGACCATGGGAATACGGCTATTGTAGCCCATTTCCCGGACACGTCTGTGAACTGTGGCTTTTGATACCTGGACTCCAGCTTCAGCCCACTGTCTTTGAAGCTCCCCCAAATTCTGGAAGCGGCTCTTCTTCACAATTTTGTTAAGGCTGCGGACATCTCTCTTGGTTGTGCAGCGTTTCCGGCCACATTTTTCCCTTCCAACAGACTTTTTGTGGATATGCTTTGAAACTGCACTCTGTGAACAGCCTGCTCTTTGAGAAATTTCTTTTTGTGTCTTACCCTCCTGATGGAGGGTATCAATGATGGTCCTCTGGACAGCAGACAGATCAGCAGTCTTCCCCATACTTGTGATTTAGTTTACTGAACCAAGCTGAGTGTTTTTAAGGCTCAGGAAACCCTCGCAAGGTGTTTCGAGTTAATTAGATGATTCAGGTGATTAGTTGAATAGCCTACTTGTATACTTTTTCATGATATTCTAATATTTTGAGATAGGATTTTTGAGTTTTCTTAAGCTGTAAGCCAAATTCAGCAATATTCAAATAATAAAAGGCTTGAAATAGTTCAGTTGATGTGTAATGAGTCCAGAATGTATGACATTTTTGTTTTTTTATTGGCATTACAGAAAATAAAGAACTTTATCACAATATTCTAATTTTCTGAGACAGTCCAGTATATATATATATATATATATATATATATATATATATATATATATTTTTTTTTTTTATATATATATAATAATAAATAATAATAATAATTTCCTTGTATTGTCATTCTGTGTAACAATGTACACAGAACGAAATGTCGATTGCACCTGACCCGTTGTAGCGAGCCGATGCAGCCGCAGCCAACAGAGGGCGCCGCCGACCACTTTTTAAGTCTTAGGAATGACTCGGCCGGGGCGCGAACCACCGACCTCCCAGTCTCAAAGCGGGCGCCTTACCATCTAGGCTACTGAGCTGGTATGGGCAGGGGAGACCCTGAACTGGTTGCCAGCCAGTCGCAGGGCCACAGGCAGGGACAGACAATTCACTTGCTCATTCACACCTATGGATCAAGGAGGTCTTCATTGCATGTTTTTAGAATGTAGTGGGAGTTATGCTAGCCCCTAACATACCAGCCTCAACCATTATGATTTGATGGTAATGATAAACATACAGTATGTGGGGGAGGTAGAACTGGTGTGGAAGTGAAAATGACACAGATAGACAGATAAATGAATTAAAACATGAATGAATAAAGATTTGACAAATTGTTTGGTATTGTTTGATTTGGTCCTCGGGGGTCACTCCAACTTGCAAAAGTCACACAAGGAACCCCTTTGTTTATTATTGAAATTCAAGGTGGTGATGAAGGGAAGTAATTGACAGGGATTTATCTGTGGCTTAGCAGGGAGTTAGCATGAGTTAAAAGTTATCAGGTTGAAAACCAGTTGTGTTTGACCGACAATCTGAGGATAGTGCTGTTAGATTCTATTTATGGCTGTTTAACAGGAAGTTCCTGTCACATGACAGAGAGTTGGGAACTTTTGTTCACTGTTGTACTGACCCCTGCAGGTCTGGATAAGGACATAAGTGTTGTGAATGAAGATGTGGGTGATTTCCTTGTTCAGTCAGTTGACGTGACAAGGTTTGTACTTTGGTTTTGACTATTGCGTTAATTTTTTTAAACAAACCCCTGCAAAAATGAGGGATTACTGTATTCAGATTAATGTAGCACTTCAAAATAATCCAAGCAGGGGAGAAACGTTCCAGGGCGAAGGCTTCTTAAATGCTTGAGGACTCTTGACAATCCACTTGCTTGAAATTAAAGGTTTCGCTGCAGTGCACAGCAAGCGCCCCTTGAGGTTTGAGTGCATCCACACCATCTGCGTCTTTGGTTTCTCTTAGTTTTTGACCACACTTCGGTTGATGGATTGATTTCCCAACAATTACGCCTAATTATATTTCTCCGGCTGAGAGGGGAAAAAAAACTAATTTAACGGATGAGCGGTTGTATTAATGGAGGGGAGTGGAATGACATTGTCCAAGTTTGAGAGTAAATAGAAATTATTGACCTCATTATTTGTTATTTGATTGTATATTGTCCCATGTACACTTGAGTGACAAAGCTAATTAGTGTCCTGCTTGCTTATTTGAGGAGGAGGCAAGGTCACCTACGCTTCTTTTGACGCCCACAAATAAAAGGCGACCTCCAAACAAATAAGTTGACGGCGCCTTTGCTTTCCTTCGACATTGGGATCAACTATCCGACGCTAACAAATGCACACGCCGCTGCTTTTTTTAATGAGTTACTATTTAGCTCATCAACTTGTGACCTTGTTTTGGTCAAACAAATATACTAATGGACGTAATTACTGCAAGGAGATTGGATTAACTAATTGAATGTGTGACACGTTGCAGTTTTTTTTCCCCTTTCAGCTTCCATTCAACCGTCAACTTTTTTCATAGTTCTTTATGAGAGAAGCACACATTTACTCATATACACTCCTTTCCAAAAGGTTTACACAGCTATGTCGAACATACAGCCCGCCATAAATTTCCGAGTATGTCAAAAAAGAAGCGAGTCTCTCGGTAATTTCCATCAAAATTATGATTTTTTTTTTAACAAATACACACCAAATAATCACTCTGGCCACTAAAGAGCAGTAAAGTATATACTCTCAGCTTTGTATTTTTTGTATTTCTCTCTTTTTTCTCCTTTACAATCATGGTACAACAAACATCACATAACAAGGTAAACAAATCACTTGAAAGGGAAAAAGGGACGACAGGTAGAAGGCAGGTGGCATGGCGGCTGAGTGGTTGGCGCGTCTGCGGCACTGTTCTGAGGTTGTGGGAGCAAATCCTCCTGTGTGGAGTTTGCATGTTCTCTCCGTGCTTGCGTGGATTTCCTCCGGTCATTCCGGTTTCCTACCTCATTTTAAAAACATGCATGTCAGGTTAATTGGCTGGTCCAAATTATTCCTAGGTGTGAATGTGCGAGTGAATTGTCCGTTTCTGTGTGCCCTACGACTGGCTGGGCAAACAGCTCAGGGTGTCCCCAGCCCACTGCCAAAAGTTAACTGGGATGAGCTTAAGCACCCCTGTGACCCGACTTAGGACCAGTGGTGCAAATAATGGATGGATGGAATGTTGAAGCCGAAGGCTTATAAGAGACTTGTCCCCAAATTAACTTCTTCGCTTTTTCTATCAATCACAAAAACATCAATATAACAAACATTTATTCATCCATTTAAAAATGATCACATCGTTATATATAGAATATTTATTAATTTCCGAGATTTTCCCCTATCCCTCTCCTGCTTACTCTCTAACAGCTAAAATGTGGAAAACCTGAAACGAATAGGCATTTTCTCGTGAATAATATCAAAAAAGAGCCTTACGGGAACAAGTGAGAGCCTGTGCCCAGCCTAGTAGTTCGATCAGATGTAAATGGTAAATCGTAAATTGTCTGTATTTTTTTAGCTCTTTTCAAGTCACTGAAGACCTGCCACAGCGCTTTACAATGTGCTTCACACTGTAGTCTAATCTTATTGCCCATTCACTGCTAATTTTTTTTTATATATTTAAAATTCAAACTAGTACAAAAAAGGCAGACAAAATCATTTTTTCCCCATAGCTCATATTTGAGTTTGTATTACGTGGTGAGTTAATTCAGGTGAAAAACTGCATTCACTCGACTGTGTAAAAAAACAGATAACACATTTGATGCCAAACCCGCAAATTATTTTTTGTTTGTGAATAAATGTGTTATGTTTAGAAAATATCCATTGTCCTCTATAATTAAAATATGTAGGGTAGGCTACTAAAGTAGGCTGAATATAAACCACAATACTGAAATACTACGATAGACTGAAAGTTTTAAATTGACATTCTTTACAGAAAATCTGCATCAAACCCAAGAGCCAAATGTTTGACATCCTCGGTTTAGAACAATGAGGTTGATTTTCGAGTTTTCCATTTAGTTACATAAAATTAATACATATTTAAAATAGATTTAATAAGGATTATTTTCTTAACCAGCTCAATGGCCCGCTCCGAGACTGGGAGGTTGCTGGTTCAAGCCTCGGCCGACTCATGCCTAAGACTTAACACATTGGTACTCACTGCCTCCCTGCTTGGCGCTCGGCATCAATCTACCAGAAAGTGGCAGGAATGTGTTCTTGACTATAGCCACCTCCCACTAGGGGGATATGGCTCTGGTATATATATATATATATATATATATATATATATATATATATATAAAAGACACAACTTTTATTTTGTAATGTAAGTACATTTAAAAAAAAGCACTCAATCATCATTTTAAGTATTGTAGTTTCTCATTTTGCTTAATTAAAAGAAATTTGAAATATACATTTTTAAAAAAGCAAATGCATCCATCCATCCATTAGCTGCACCGCTTATCCTCAGTATGGTCGCGGTGGTGCTGGAGCCCATCCCAGCTATTTTCGGGCAGTGGGCAGGTGACACCCTGAACTGGTTGCCAGCCAATCGCAGGGCACACAGGGACAGACAATTGGCTCGCTCATCCACACCTAGGGACAATTTGGACCGGCCAATTCAAATGAAATGCATGTTGTTGGAATGTGGGAGGAAACCGGAGTGCCTGGAGGAAACACACGCAAGCACGGGGAGAAAATACAAACTCCGCACAAGTCCGGTAGCTGGATTTGAACCCATGACCTCAGAACTGTTCCGCACACGCGCCAACCACACAAGCAAAAATAAACAAGAATATGGTATGTTTTCGTGCGGCACGGCAGCTGATTGGCTAGCACGCCCGTGGCACAGATCTGAGGTCATGGGTTTAAATCCAGCAACCAGCCATCCTTTGCAGAGTTTGCATGTTCTCCCCGTGCTTGTGTGGGTTTCCTCCGGGGATACCGGTCCCCTCCCACATTCCAAAAACATGCATTCCAGGTTAATTGGCCAGTCCAAATTGCCCCTAAGTGTGAATGAGCGAGTGAGTTGCCTCTCTGTGTGGCCTGCGACTGGCTGGCAACCAGTTCAGGGTGTCCCCTGCCCACTGCCCGAAGATTCCTGGGATACGCTCCAGCCAACCTACTGAGGTTAAGCGGTGCAGATAATGGATGGTATGTTTTTATGTTTTACTAAACTTATTTTTCCACTAAAATGTCAAATACTATTTTTCTTCTTTTCTTTGTTATTCATTGTAATTGGCTATTTGTAATGGCAAACGGACGATATTTTTAAAATCTAAGATATTTTTGTCTGAACGTGAATAAAATAAGTTATTTCAGTAAAAAGAAAAATCTTAAAATTTGTGTTTTGTATGAGTAAATCTTTCTCATTTTAAGTATTCATAGACTGCAAAAAAATCCTAAACGATTTTTTAAAATATAGTCTACCTGTTCTTTCAAATAAAATTAGATAAAGAATAAATGCCCCATTGTCCGATAAAGTTACTCAATTTAAATATTTTTATTTATTTTGTGTTCCTCCAAAAGTATACATATATTTTTACTTCTACACTTGTTTCTTTCTCCCCTGACTTAAGAAAGGATAAGTGTTTCAAAAGTGGGTAATTAATTATCCATTTATTTATTTTTTGTGCAGTGTGCACTAAGTCAAGATAAAAGATAAATTATGCAGTGATTTTATTTGTTGAGCTTCCACAGTTATTTTATGAGTCAAAAATACATTCGTCCATATCAGTGACATCATGAAACTCTAAAATTCCAAATCTTATTAATGGTTAAATATATTCAGTGTTAAAATTCTTTGTCATTTAAAGTCACAATTTTGGTATTTTCCATTTCAAATTTTTCTCATATTGTGAATATTATTATTGCAATTAGAATGTAATGTTTAAATGTGCTGAGCGTCTACTATTGCAGAGTGAGGCACGCAATCTCTTGCTTCATGGTTAGAAGGCGGTAGTTAGACCAACGATTTTTATTTAGCGCACACATTACCCCCAAACAATAGAATAAGTCATGGTGTTAACAAGCAAACAGCAAGTTAAATCTTAGAACATTTTTTTTCTCATTGCATGGATTTTTTTTCATAGTGGAGGACTGCCTATCTTTTGATGCTTTTATTCAAAAGAAGCAACGCATCGACTTCATTTATATGAATGTAGGAAAATAAACTTTTTTTTCCATGCTACAGTTTATATATTGATTTTGTTCTCTGTCAAATGATCATTAAGGTGTAGGTTCATTTGTTTGTAAAACTGACTGTTCCTTCACCAAACGGAAACTTCACTAACACGGCAGTAGCTCAGGAAGTAAAGCACTCGTGTTGAGATCAAGAGGTTGCAGGTTTGATTCCCGGCTCCTCCATGTTACATGTCGAAATGTCCTTGGGCAAGACACTGAATCACTAATGCCTCCCAAAAAGCAGAGTGCATGGCTGACACTACTATCGGTGTGTGAGTGTGTGTCTGGTTGGGTAAGTGTGAAGAAAAATTGTAAAGCGCTTTGGAAGGTTTTCACTTGAAACGCATTATATAAATGCAGAATATTAACATTCACTGGTCCAAATGCTAGCTTGTAGGATGAGAGAAATGTCATAAAATACACAAACAAAATAAAATGTGTTTTCTAAACAGAGAATTGTGGTTAAGCACACTTTTCAATTGAATGTCTACACTTGTGTTAAAAGATAACATTTTGTTTTTGCGGGTAATAATAATGTAGTACTCTTGCTAACATAATCCAAGGCAGTGTAGTGAGGAACAACAAAATATTTCCCTCATATTATCCAATTGTTTGCATCTTTCAGTCTTTATTTCACGTCGGTCGGCCAGCGGCTTATTTAAACTAGAGATGAAATATGTTCCTTCCTGTCTGTCTTTTTCCTCCGAGAGTTTTAGTCCGTCCATTCACATTCGCAATTTGGTTTAAATGACAGCTGGCGGTCCCCCGTGGAAGTCGCCTAAGAGCCTGGAACGAGCGGAAAACGGATGACTCCATATTGGGATAATGCGCAATAACCACGTTAGTTTGAATAAAGAAAGCCAGGTCTAGATTCAAATGTAATATTCATTTTAGAAATATGAACAACTGGGGAGCAAAGGTTAAAATCCACCGTGCCGGCAGATCTTTCATATAGCAATAGTCTTCCCTTATCCCCGAGGCTACGGACGGGCTAAAACCTCAATGCGGCAATTATTTGCTGTAATGACTGCACTTCAAATAAACCCAGGGATTTTATTAAACCAAATGAGAGAATTGTCTGCGTATTATCAGCCTGTGATTGACAGTGACAAGTGTTGGGCTCGCTCACGTGCGAGCGAGGCTGAAGGAGCTCTCGGCAAAAGCTCTTGATAATGTTACCTCTGACAAAGTTGCTGGCAAAACCCCCCGCCAACAAACGGGACGCATATTAATTCCCGTTGTCGGATAGCGCTGGAAGAAGGTGGGTAAATCTGACTGCCCTTCCCTTCATTCGCCCCGACTGGCATTTTACACAACTAATGAAAAAGAAATCCATTGCGCTGATCATATGCATATATTTCATTCCATCGTAATCACAAGGAAATAGAAATATTCATAATAAAAGTAAAGGTCACTCGTCGCTGATGCTAAGCTTCGTAAGCTGCAACCTTTGCGGGAACAGGTTCTATGATAAAATAAAAAAAATAAAACATGGAACAACAGCGGGGACGCCAAATTTTAACCTGAGTAAGGTCTAGAGGTCTGGTACTGAAGGACAACTACGACTATGAGAATGTTTAGAAAAGTCCTTTGAGATCCAATGGGAAAAATTATTTTTTGGGCATTTGTGTCACTAGCTCAGTGTTTCTCATCCTTTTTTCAGCTGGGAGACACTTTTTCAATGAAAAATCTTGAGGCACATTGTCCGCCACAAATTGTTGGGATCATGCTTTTTGCAGGTTGACCCAAGTGGAGAGGGAACAGGAACTGAGGCAAGGGTGCTCAGAATAAAAATGGTAACAAAAAGAGGTATAAAGTAACAAACACACGCGGGGTCCCAAAATAACGAAATGTCCAGACAAAACCCAACCTGGCATGTTCCAAAACAGAAACAAGACCAAACCTGAAATGGAGATGGAATAAACAAAGTAACAAACAAACAAGTGGGCACTAAACTAGTAGCAAAACACGTTTTTCCACTACTTGGTTACAGGTTGCCTCGCCTTTTTGATTTTCCATTATGAAAAAGTACCTGGTACCCGATACCTCGTACCACCGGTTTTAATACCACCTCGTTAAGTCTCCAAAACACGGACCTGGGACTAAAACGCGACGCCAGTCACTGCCAACCATTGCCAACCACTGATTTAAATAATGTTTTTTGATCCAATACAGACATTGTTACACGGCGCACTACACAATTTTAAAATAAGAAAAACGTATAAAATAGGAGGAAAAAAAACATTTTTGTTGCGGGAAAAAAAGCCAATGTGTGTATTGAATGTGCACAAATAAATTTCTACTACTCTACTTTTGTGTGATCATAACACGAATACATCTTTTTTACATATACCATATTTTCAACCCCACAGTGAGCACATAAGTCTAAGATTTTCTTCAGATTGTAGGGTGCGCCCTATCAGGCAGTATGTATAGAGTATAGAGTTATAATAGTCAGTACAAATATTGTAAAATTACAAAACCCCTCGAAAAACAATTTCTTGCAATGGGGTAAAATTATTATTTTTTTTCTTGTCAAGAAAAATATAATTTAACTATAAATTGAAGTAGAAATATTGTATTATTACCCCAAAAATACTAAGTGACATTTTCTGGCAAAGGAGTACATATAGCTATTTAGATTGAACTTTGATTGCTTTTGGAAGCTCGCGAGCGGGCCAATTAGTCTTTTAACTGTTTCATATTGAAAACATTTGCACGTTTGACAACCAATTCGAGCTACAAGCACAATTCTGGAACAAATTTACCTTGTATGCAGAGGTACGGCTGTAGTTATTTCTGCACAGTACCATCGGGACTATAGTACAAATATAAGTATGTGCTATCTTTCCTCCTTTCATCCTTCCTGCGGCAATCTGTAGGTCACTGGGACTTGATAGAGGACAGTCCCCTTTGTCGTTGAAGGACTTAGACAACGTTATTACCGTCCGGTGCAACATGCGCACAGAGCCCGGTCTGCCTATCCATCACACATTGGCATTTATTAGTGCTGCGCACTAAGTACGGGCCATGTTATTGAATTTGAATATCAGCTCCTTAGCACATCCAGCGGGCTTCTGGAAATATATTCTATTAAGTTCAGGCAATGGTGTTTAATAACACCCAGACTAATAAAAGAAGGGCAGATCAGAAATCTAATTTACGAATATTGCATCGCAGTCGGAGACATCAAAAATACGATTCTCTCATATCTTATCAAGAGATAGGTGGTACCGTGGGACACCAAATAACATATTTTTGCATGCATTTGTGTGTTCTTTTACATTTTAAAGGAACACACAATGCATGCAAAAATAAGCGTAATTGTAACATACTGTAGACTCTACAGTGTAGAGTCTACAGTTTTTTGCTAATCGTATAAGCCTTATTAGTGAGCCTATAAAAATAGATAAGTTATGCTTTTGAATGTTTACAGTTACAACAGCGAACTATTGTCGCGCTCATGCAAAAGAAGCACGAAAAACAAAAACTCCTGACTCTTTCATTTGCTTTTTTTCAGGACTTTTATTCATAAATGTGGGTTGGACCGGCTTTTTGTATATAATAATATAAAATAATAGTAACTTTCTGGAACCTAGTACTGTGGGACCTCGGTTATCGCGGTTAATTGGGACCAAAACCACCCACGAAAAGTGAAAATCCGCGAAGAAGTATGCTAAAATATATATATATATATATATATATATATATATATATATATATATATATTTAAAAATAATTTTATTTTATTATTATTATTTTTTAGACCCGCAAAGCTCTGAACCCGCGAACGTGGAACCACAAAGTAGTGACGCCCCTTCAAAAATGCTTAAAAAAAAAAAGTTTTTTAAAAATTATTTTATTTTATTATTATTATTTTTTAGGCCCACGAAGCTCAGAACCCGCAAACGTCGAAGCGCGAAGTAGCGAAGTCCCACTGTACTGATATGGCTGTTGCAACTATGCTGATCACTGGAAAAAAGCAAAGATACTGACCAATTGCTTTCTAATTTTTGTAATTTTTTTTTTTTGCAAAGATAAAATTGGGCAATTTCCTGCGGCACAACAAACATGGTCTAGTCGTGTGTCCTGCCACACTAGTTGAAAAACACAGATTTTAACAGCTGAATATGGTATTCAGCATGGAAATCTATAGAGACACTTTGTTACTTCTCACTTCGGTTATCGCTGGTTCACTGCTTCATGGATTTTAAATTGATTTGGATTGTCTTCATTGTCAATGGTATCAACGTATTACGCACTGTTTTCTGTCTGAGCAGACGGCACGCAGAAAATGCTATCACGTGAGCAGCTTAGGGATGGCTCTGTGTGTTGGGAGGGTATGATTGTATGTGTGCCTGGAGCCACAATTCATGGAAAACGGTTATATTTTAATCATCACGGAGACCTGAGTCATTTTGAAGATACCCGATGCTAGCATGAAACTAGCCAGCCTCTCCCTGAATCGCTCTCCTACACCGAAAGGAGAAGCCCTCCAATTTTATTGAACTTTTGTATCATGACAGTAAAGAACATCAATGCAACTGCAATTCTGTGTTTTGTGTTTTTATTTGTAGATCTATAGTTGTTATACTCTTCAGTCATTTGTATACTTTTAGTCAGTAAGGACATAATCTCGAGATAAGTTTGACCCTTGGGTTTTTTTATGAAGGTGTAATGCTACTTCGCAGATTTTCACTTCTCACATAGGGTTTATCCCTCAGTTATTATTAACCATAATAACTGAGGGATTTCTGTAATTTATGGGCCTACCTAGCTATGCTGGTGTCATTCACCCACTCCGACTTCGTCCCTGACCGATTCGGCACGTACATTTAAACGACTACCGTTACCCGCCCGCCGTCCAGTGCCAGGCATTGATCGACAAATATATCTTGTTCTGTGTTTCTTCAACCGCCATCAACAGATGTGACGACAGAATTGATTACCGACCAGTCAACGGCAGGACTCTCACCGGAAACATTCTGTATTTATGTGCGTGTTTATGTGGATAGCTTAGAGGGCCATTAGCGGGATTACCTTTGAGACTTGGCGGAACAACATATGTTCTAGGACGTCTCAATCAATTTGTGGCTGCTGGAAATCAGCCGTGCGTCTACAGGAGCTAGTTTTTGGATAAAAATTCAGACTACTGTTTCTCAACTATAACTTGACATGTTTAAAAATGGAGCATTGATGTGAAAGGAATTCCAGCTCTTCTTGGCCAATCGGCTCTTTTGCCTTGGCTCACTAAAAAGAGACGGTGTTTTGAAATTCCTTCCTACCCATCGAGACCTCCTTCCAATGCCTGGTACATGCAAGCATGCGCATGACCCTGATAGGGATTTCCTGGGAAATGTGCAAGTTTTCGTCCTACGCACAGATTTGAGCACTTTAAAATAAATGGTTGTCGTTACTAAATGATAAATAGTCCACATTTTTATAGAGCTTTTCAGTTCACTCCCAAAGTGCTTTACAATGTGTTTCACACTCAACATTCACGTATACACCAATAGCGGCGTCAGCATATCGAAGGCATTAGGGGCTCAGTGTCTTGCCGAAGGATATTTCGGAATTTAATTCGGAGGAGCCTCGGTCTCAAGACGAGCGCTCTACCTTCTGAGCTACTGACGCAACCGACTACTTCTTTCAAAAAGTAACTGAGTTAGTAACTGAATTACTGTATTGTCAAAGTAATTAGTTACCGGGGAAAGTAACAATTTTCATTACTTTATGAAGAAGTTGTTGTATGTCTAAGAATTTGAAATATTTTGAGCAAATGCAAAACACCATGTTTACTTGTAGAAATGGAAATCTCAACTATTTTTAGATAACTGGCTTTTTCGACCTGGCTCACTAAAAAGGCTCCTTCAGTACCAAATGGCTCTTCAGGTTGTTTTTCTTACTTTAATCCTTACATTACCAATTATTATGTAACATTATGCATAGTGAGACTTAAAAAGATAAGGAGAAAAAGACGAAAATAGGAAAAAAGAAACAAAAGGAAAAACAAAAAGAAAAAATGATAAAATAAGAAAAATAATGAACCTCACATTTTCGCATAAACACTGAACAACACAGGAAATATAATTGAAATAGTTATTATAGTTAAAAGTTTTTACCTTTATTAGACTCAAAAAATTTAAAGTCAACAACACTGAATCCCCCAAAATGCAGATTGACCAATCACATTGGAAAAATGCTTCTCATAGGGAACCTGTTGTTGATGAACTGGGAGTCGACTCCCTTCATTTACCTCCAAGAGCTGGCTTATAGAGACGTTCCATTCATGAACAACTCGAGTCAGGTGCTGTCCGATATAGGGCTCACATTTTTCTTGAATCAGCCATTTCTTTCAGCGTTTTAGTAAATACTATATTTGTAATCGATATCTAACTAAATTGTGGTCGCTATTTTGAATGGTGACATAATCCAAAAAGACGTGACGTAAACAACACAAAGGAGAGCAGAAAACCACGCCCTAAACGGCATTAGCCGCGGAGTTTTATACCCAAAGCCGGCCCAAATGGCTATGGAGGAGGAATTTGAATGAATACAACAGCTGTGGGCCCTTATTATGCATTCTTATTGGGAAGAAATTCAGGTATATGTTTATAACAGAAAACACTTTACCATTTTGATTTAGAGGAAAATTATATCAAGATTGTAATATTGAGGGAGACATATTTACCTACGTAGAGTATTAGTCATTTGAAATCCAAATTACATTTTCAATCCCAACAGATCGTTAGGCTTTATGCTAAACTCATATGGAGTAGTTTCACAACACACATTTAAAGTAGGATCGATCATAGTTGGATTTGTTTGTAAGTTGCTACAGTGCTATATTTTGTATGTTTATGGTTCATATAAGTATGTTTAAAGCTTGTATAAGTAACCTGTATCGTTTTGTACAGAAAATTAAACATTTCATAAAATAATATGCTCTATAAAGATAAATGAAGTTGAGTTTAACTTACTTTTGTAAGATAAGCTTAAAGAAGTTCTCCTCTGTGGTAAAAAGTGGCCGAAAAAAAGCGTTCCGACCACTTTCTCAACCGCATCAAGCTTTCTCATTCCACTTTCGCTTCAAAAGAAACAGCTCACCACTTCTTTACACTTTACACCAACCATATTGAATAGATGCATGAGGTATTAAACAATAGAAATGTCAAAATTCTTACAGAATGGACTGTTTACACACAAACTAGGAAGAGGAAGCGGATTTTGTTTACTTACGGGTGGACGCTGGGTGACCTCTCACAGTGCCACCACACGCCAGTAGCGGCGGAAAGAAGCACTACAGTGATGTCCTCTACTCGGAAAAAGGTGCACACAATACAAAATCTAACTTACAGCAATGTCCGGATATTTTTCAACGTCCCGAAAAGAATGTTCGTAACTACCGTTTATCGTAGGTCGAATGGTCATAAGTAGGGGAGCTTTTGTATAGGTCATCAAAATCCTCCTATGCAAAGCACTGATCTTGGCAAATTTTTTGATGACAATGTCATTGTCTATAGACATGAAAATTTCCTTTTTAGTGTACATCAGCATGAAGGCCTCCAAAAGATCCAGAGGCAGTAAGCTTCTTAGGCTACTTTTCCCACATTTTAAAGCAGAGAAGCTCTGCTCACACGCAACCTGAGTACATAAAAGGGTCAACAGAACCTTATATACCAGACCAATGACATGCTTGGCATCTGTGAGGAGGTAATATTGTTTTTTTCTTTTTCATATTTTTTCTTGTTCTCCCTTTTCTTCTTTTATTTCATTTTCCACAAGCTTTTTTTCCCCTTTATTCTAGCATTTTTCCTCTTTTTCTTATTTTTCTTAACGAGGGATCGCTGAACTTTTTAAACAAAGTAACTAGTAACTGTAACCAACACTGGTCAACACACAATTCTGCAAGCGTATGCGTCTTAAAAATCATTATCAATGTGGAACAGCGGCCTCGTTTTAATATAGCTCCTGTCGTATGAACCGTATTTAATGGCTTGTTAATTGAATGACTCACATTGGGAGCAGAAAGGCATCGCTTGTAAGTAAAAAGATTATCAAGCAGCCGCAGCCTCCAGTAAAGACCAATTCCATTTACGCACATTTAATTACACAGACGTCCCTATTAAATTCAAATGAATGTTTTGATACGGATATTTTTCACGATATAGTCAAATCATCCCAATTCAGAGTACACGGAGTAAAGCACGCTCTTTTTCAATTTCGCGAATAATAAAAAGCGTCACTCTGCCCGTCAAGCTAGCTCTTTCTTATCAACCGCTTACGAAAATGAAGTCGCGACGCAAGCCGGATATTTAAAAAGTTCAAGTGAAACAATTTGCATGGGGAGTGCGCAAAAATGCTAATGCTAAGCCGGCGAATCGCCGTCATCCGTTTCGGGCGCTGATTGCTTTCCGCTCGGATGCTTTCATTTCATTATTGCGGAAAATGACAAACATAAAGAATATCGCTGTAATATTCCAGCTTTTTGTCAACGCTCAATCAAGCGTAATGTCCTAATTTTTTGTCCCCGCCACCAAACTCATTTTATATTATCTCGCCGGCTGTCCCGGAGGGGATTTATTTCATTTAAAGGGGATTATTGAATTAAATTAAACGAGACACACTTAGCACAAGCAGAACAGTTGTACCTTATACGTGGCAAGAGCGAGGCCGGGCTCTTTACTGCTATTTAGGAAAACGTGATTAGACGGCCATGCCTTTTGTCGCAGAGCCTGGACTGAATAATTAATTCATTGGAAAAAAACTTAATTAAAGTGAAACGTTTTGAAGTTACTAATGACTTCTTTTTAGCATTTTTTCAAGCACATGCAATCCTATTCAAGATTTAAAGTGTTTATTGTCATTTGCACAGTAAAGAACCACGATTCCTTGCATAATGGGATTTTTACTTTGCTGTCCACGCAATTGCCGGGGTAATAAAACTAAGAAACTATATAGTCAAGTCATGTTTATTTGTTTAGCCCTTAATCACAAGAAGTCTCAAAGTGCTGCACAGACCACAGACTATTGCAAACCACACACTATTATTACACCATCCCCTGATCTAAAACCTACATGAGGGCAAGGAAAAACTCAAAACCTTGGGTAGGGACTGCACTTGAGGTAATCCCCCTTCCAGGATGACCAGGCTGCAATGGATGTTGCAATAACAAACAATACACAAATATTGTCAACATGAACCTACAGAATAGACGTGTGTTTTAAGCCTAGATTTAAACATTTCCACTGAGGTTGCAGATCAAATCTCAGGGGACAGAGCATTCCACAGCAACGGGCCCGAATGAAGAACACTTTACATGAAATAAGATTATGAATATGATGAATGGCATTGTTTTACACAGTTCAGGTTTCCTCCTGCCCACTGCCCGAAGGTAGCTGGGATGGGCTCCAGCACCCTCGCGACCCTACTGAGGATAAGCGGTGCAGATAATAGATAGATGGATGGATGGCATTGTTTTACATTTAAGGGACATTTGATCATTTTTCTTATTGTTTGGCAGGCCAGAATCCTACACCTTAGTCAAAGTCAGCAAACGTTAAATAATGATGTTTCTCAATTCATATTCTGAGCTATATTATCATTCTTCATTTTTTTTACAAAAAAGATTCCTTTTTTATTTGGCAAAAATGTTCGGAGGAAATATTGTTCAAAATGGGACTATAGTTCTTTTTTTTATTTGTTAAATATATTTCATTAGTATTTTGGTGATATTTCTGTGCTGATATTTATTTATCATAGTATTTTTGTAGTATATTTTTTGTAGTATTTCCACAGTGGTATTATGTAGTATTTCTGTAGTAGTATTTTTGTAATATTTTTGTCGAAGTAATTCTGTATTATGCTATTACTGCAGTAGTATTTTTGTAGGGTTTCCATAGTAGTACTTTTCTAGTATTTCCATGCTATTTGATGGTATTACCATCAATATTTTTTGTAAAATTTCTGTAGTAGTATTTTGTATTTTTTCTGCAGTATTTTTTGAGTATTTCTGAATGATTTTTTTTAGTATATCCGTAGTATTTTTGGAATATTTTTGTAGTAATATTTCTGGAAAAAAGTATAGTAGTAGTAGTAGTATTATCTTTGTAGTATTTTATAGTAGTATTTCTGTAGTATTTCTGTATCTTGTATCGCTATATATATTTTTGTGGTATTTCTGTAGGATTTGTTGTAGTATTTCTGTAGTATTCTTTTTTGGCCAAATCCTGGCCAGACTTGTTCTGTCCTGGTAGAGTAGAATGTCTTTTTGACAAAATTGCCGGGTCAGCAAAACTAAATATGCCAATTCAGCTTTTTTGGCAGTTTTTAAATCTGGGGTAACCCACGTGACCATCTATGAAAAATGGTATTGACATTCAAGGTCGTCCCTGCCTGGGAGAGGGGATCGTCTTTCTGGGGAAAAATGCCAGGTCAACAAAAACAAAAGTGCTGTGTCAGCTTTTACCGGTATTTTTCACATCTTGGATAACCTACCTGACTGCCTTTGAAAGATGTCGGTCATATTTAAACACCCGCCCCCATTTTCTGGGGTGGATAGACACATTGCCCAACACTTTGTTTGGGAAAATAGTAAAAATTCATTAGGGAAAATTTGGGGACGTTTCACTACGTTTTTTCAGAAATGGGAATTTTGCAGTAAACCTTAATCAACACACTTAGATAAAATAAGGTAAATAATTAAAAAAATAACTTATTGGCCAAATATTTACTTATCAAAATGCTCTCTTTCTAAATGTATACTATATATACTATTGTAAAGCATAACACAATAAATGTGTTACTCATGCACTTTACAGCAGGTTTTTAATGCCGCAAAGCACTCTGGGCCTTGTAGTTCACAGACAAATAATAGACAAAAACTCTCGCTTACCTGCTAAACAGGCTTCTTTTTTCAACATGTGTGTGATTTCCAAGTCACTTATGGACTTTTCAAATGTATTTTCTACATCTTTGAACACAAGATCTTTCTGACACATTGGGTACCACAGGGCAGTGTTAAATAGAAGTCGTGCAATTCCTGCTTACAACAAGAGATGGCAGCCTGGTTCCGCTGTTTAAGCTAAGAATTTCCTTTATGAGCTCAGTGCCTTTGCCTTGCGTTCTCATATGTATAAAAGTGCCGCTTTTGGTTAAAAAAATGACAATGGGTAGTATTTCTTTGTTATTCTTGTATTATTTCTGTAGAAATATTTTTGTAGTATTTCGAAATTATTTCTGTGGTAGTATGTCCATAGTTGTATTTTCTAGTATTTCCATAGTATTTTGTAGTGTCATTGTAGATGTATTGTTGTAGCACTTCTGTGATAGTATTTTTGTAGTATTTCTGCAATATTTTTGTTGTATTTTTGTAGTATTTTAGTATTACAGTATATCTGTTGTAGTTGTAGTAGTAGTTTTTCTGTAGTCTTTCTGTAGTGGTATTTTTGTAATAATAATAATAATAATAATAATAATTTCCTTTGTATTGTCATTCTTTGTAACAATGTACACAGAACGAAATGTCGATACACCTGACCCGTTGTAGCGAGTCGGTGCAGCCGCAGCCAGATACTGTAGTAGTATTTTTGTAGTATTTATGAAGTATTTTGTAGAATTTCTGTAGTATGTTGTATTACTATGTAGAATTACTGTAGTTGTATTTTTGGAGGATTTTTGTGGTAGTAATTTGGGAGCATTTCAGCAGTACTTTTGTGGTATTTCTGCAGGATTCTTTGTAGTACAGTATTTCTGTTGTATTTTTGCAGTACTTTTGTAGTAGTAATATTTCTGTATTATAGTATTAATGTCGTGGTATTTTTATAGTATTTCTGTTGTAGTATTTTTTGTAATATTTTAGTAATACCTCTTTAGTATTCTTTCTGTATTATAGTGTTAATGTCGTAGTATTTCTGTATTACTTACCTTCCAATATTTTTATTGTATTTCTGTTGTATTTTGTTGTTACTGTAGATGTATTTTTGTCGGATTTCTGTAGCAGTATTACTTTGGTATTTTTGCAGTATCTTTGTAGTATTTCTGTAGTAATACTTCTATATTGTAGTATTAATGTTGTAGTATTTTTTGTAGTATTTCTATAAATTTTTATATTTTCTGAACAAAAACAAAATAATGCATTAGCTCATTGTTTTTTTTAACATTTACTTTGATTTTTAGTATTATGGTGATTTTGTAGTATTTCTGCAGAAGTAATTCTGTAGTAGACACACAAAAAGACAATGGAGACAAAGATGGCACAAAAAAAACCCTACATTTTTATTAGTAGAACTTTGTCTCCATCCCCCTTTTTCTGTTCCTTCCAAGGCCGAACCTCCAAAACCCGGAGTGAACGTTGCCACCTGACCTCCACCACCATGGAACCTAAGAACTGCAAGCACTTTGTGAGGTCTGCAGCGATCGGGTTGTCACAAGTGACTTGTGAGTCGAGTCTTCATCTTTTCATCATTTGACTGGCAAAAATGAGAAGCCAAGCGCGGAGGGAAGAAAAAAAAACAGGACAGGTGGAAGACCACAGCAATCTCACGCATGTCCCAGCTCATTTTCCTACGTGTCAGTAAGTTCAAGGCTTTGTTTAAAAACCATTATGCTGTCACAAAACAGGGTTTATCACCTATAAGATGGAAACGGAAATGTGTACAGTAAGGCACAATAAGAAAACTCAGAATTTGCCAAAAATAAAATCACACATGAAAAAACATTGTAAATTCAATAAACTGGAGACCAGTGGTGGACCTTTTATTTCTCACCTAGGCTTTTGTGATGGATAGGGATGTGTCGTTCGCGAACAAACTGGCTCTGTGAGCCATCTCTGGTTCCCTTTGAGACGCTCCTTTTCTCATGCGATTGGTCAACATGCATGATTTTTTGAGGATTCTGTGTTGTTTACTTTATATTTTTTGAGTATAAAAACATTAAATGTTTCACATTAGATATTTTTGTACATCTGTAAATATTATAATGTATGTTTCCTGTGTTTTTCAGGGATAGTGTGTTTGACACAACACATGTTAAGTTTATTCTTGTATTTCATAGTTTATCTGTGCACTGAAAAGTCCATATTTTCATTTAACAGTTTGTTGTGTGTTTTTCTGAGATTTTGAGTTTCTTGACATCAGAGTATAAAAAAGTTCAAAGTTTTAAATGAGTTTAAAAATCACTTTGGAGTGTGAATAATAAATACTTTTATAATTTAAGAGAACATTGGTTTTTAGAATTTGGTACATTACCGCCCCCTAGCTGACGTTTGTCAAGGCCTTCCAGAAGGCCCTTATTTTGCCAACCGGAAATCTGATTGGCTAAGCCAATAGCGTTATCGCACCCTTGTTATGCTACAGGGCCTTCAGATTTTTTGTGAAGGCCTCTGTTCAGATTTCTAAGCCTGGCAACAAGTAATGGTTAAATTGTGTTTGGTTAAACACTTAAATATAAAAACTAGCATCTGGTAACAGCGCAATCAGAGGAAAGCAATAAAAGGAAACTGACACAATTTGATATTATTCAACAAGTATTCTTGGACAAAATAGCAGAGAAGGCCTTGTATGCCCTGGCCCCCCACCACTGCTGAAGACCCTTAATAGATCAAACTTCCAATGCCATGGACCATACCTCAAGTGGATGTTGTCACCCTCACGCGTGGCTTCCTGCTAAATAATGTGCGCTCATTTGATCGGTGCGGTGAAGGGAGGGCTGATACGTGTAACCGGATAGAGATTCCGACACTTAAATAATTAATTGGAACAATCTAAGGAGCCGGCTTCTGTTTCCCCTTCTTCTGTTTGGCCAAGATTGCATGACGGTTGAGTTTTCAATGGCAGAATTTTCCACCTAATTCATGCAGCCTGCAACCTCCGTCCCAATAACGCTGTAGGTCAACGGTTGTGATGAGGAGGTTGTCCTGAGCGTGACCCACAAGAAGGAAGAGAAAAGAAAGGAAAAGTCCCACACATGACTTACTCACACACACAACCACAGAATCTATTTCAATTGGAAAGTAAAAATGAAACAAAAGCCTATTACAGCGGCTGCTTTGTTTAGCAACATAATTGCTTTTCATTATTCAGAGCGCCATTGATAGTTTGAATGGCCTGGTTGTTGCGGCGAGGCTGAGAGTGAGATCTTTTATTGATACTGTCGTGTCTTAGATCTGATTCTTACAAACGCAGGGTGATAAAACCGCAGCCTGATTGTATGTCTGTCCGCTCGAATACTAATGGCGCTCTCCAGGGTTGCCGCGTGCTAGCCTAGAAATTTTGGAAGGCGGATGCATGTTGGTGGAATTCCCACTCAGGGCGCAACACCGGCTGCAAAAAAATCTGGGGCAGGCGGAATGCAAATCCAAACTCTCACTCAGTTGCCACTGAAAGTCCCGAAGGCGAAACTCTTGTCGTGTTTTTAGCTGGGTAACTATTCAGTGTATCAGGGAACAAATGGACTCTATTTAAAATGCAGAGAAAATGAGATTGTGGGATTGTTTTGGTATTGAGCTATTTTCTACATATTGCATCGAGAATTGGGGCAAAAGAAAGCCTGTCATGAAATAAGACGACCATTAAGACATAAAGTCACCGCTGCTCCCTAGATGGCGACCTTTTGACATTAAAAAGCGATAGCTTTTATCGCGCCATCCAATTTTACACATTAAACACAATCCATCTCCAGAATATAAAAAAAAACAAAAAACAAGTGCTTGTTTAAAAAACGGAAATGGAAAACCTTTATCAAACGAAAATCTAATTCAATCTTCGGAGCCCTTTATAAATGCACAAAGACTTAGTCTCGCTTCAAGATACAGTAGCCGCTAGGGTAAGATATCAGGCCCGTGCCTGAACTAGGCCTGAGCTTGACCTGAAATTTGGGTTTTGTCAGGCCTAAAATGTCAGTCATTATGTCCGGGTTCAGTCTGGGTTTCAGTCTCGCTGTGTGTCAGAATCTGAGTATTGTTGACTACCACAATATGTAGCTATTGCTTTAAGACGCTGCTTGTTTACGGCAGTGACGACATGTTATTGAGATCCAATTGTATACGATGCCATGTCGGTTGTTCAGTGAGTTTCACAAGGCCTTCAAAACACCAGCGTTCATCTTCCATGAATCGGTGAACTTATTTCACCTGTCATTTTTCTTTGTTTCTTTTTCTTTGTGGGAATCCGCGCAATCGATTCCGTGTCGCTCTCATAGGTAATGGCACCGGGGGGATTCGGCCAAAAACCTGCCGCCTCCTCCCTCCTCCTAAAAAATAAAATATGAAATCAAGTGAATTTGTCAGGCTCGGTCTGGGTCGTGTCCGGGTCGGCTTAGGCTGGATTCTTTAGGCCGAATCTTGCCTCTATTTGCCGTCAAGATTTTTAGTTGTTGATTAAATTTGAAAAAGCAGTAGGCGATTTTAAGGGGAGAAAAACGATAGTCCATCGCGTCAGCCATGGTATTCTAATATTAAAATATGTCACTATATATATTTATATATATAGTCAGGGGCAGTACGGCGGATGAGTGGTTGGCGCAGTTCTGAGGTCATGGGATCCCATCTTCCTGTGTGAAGTTTGCATGTTCTCCCCGTGCTTGCATAGATTTCCCCCGGGCACTCTGGTTTCCTCCCACATTCCAAAAACATGTAGGGTATGAATGAGCGAGTGAGTTGTCTGTCTCTGTGTGCCCTGCGACTGGCTGGCAACCAGTTCAGGGTGTCCCCTGCCCACTGCCCGAGGACATCTGAGCTGGGCTCCAGCACCCCCGCGACCCTACTCAGGATAAGCGGTGCAGATAATGGATGGATGTATAGGCATGATCGCATGAGTTCTTAATGTATGACCTTTTTATTATATCAGTAATTTATAACTCTGGCGCTTATTTTGTCGTAATTCATACACTTCATGATTATTCATATATTTGAGTTCAATTATCTAATACTTGATATAATCACTTGTTTTCCTGATACTTCCATTCATTTAGTTGTTATTCAGTCTGTACACTGTTTCAAGTGGTGTTCTAATTTAAGACTGAGTGGTAACAGTACTTTCCGGTCCCAGTCTGGACCAAGGGTGCAAAGTATGGATTTATACCGTACCTCTAAAGTTTTATCTGTGTCATAGTATGCCCTCCCAGTATAAAAGTGATTATCAGCTATTTTGACAATGTATTTCTGAACAAAACCAATTAGGTTCTGTACCTTATTTGTGCCCTGAACATTCTGTAGTAAAAACCTCAATGGAGCTGATCAGCTCCAGCGCTTGTTTTACCCGTCTCACAATCCGAATGTTTAACAAACATGTGAAGAAAGAAAAATTATTCCTCTTCACTGGTCAGGGATCAAAACACTTGTGAATGACAACACTTTCATTCATCGCAGTTTCCTTTTGCAACTTTGTATGCTAATCAGGGTTGCAAGAGACACTGCTGACTACCGGCCTAGTTAGTGAGAATTGCAAATGCTATTTTATACTGTTGCAATTTAATATATAAACGTACGTAAAGGACTTTGTAGAGTATTCTTGTCGAAAGAATTTATGTTTTTACTATTTGTGTCTTTCAAAATGTTATTGACAAACCTGTGAAGAATTGGAGATACTGTTTAACTTATCAGAATCCAATATGCAAATCAATGTTTCTGAGTAAAACTAATGTGATAACCTGATAAGCACTAAGACATTGTAGCGCTAATGGTCTTATGGTAAAGTGTCAAAGCTGTCACTGCCACGACCTTGTTCAAATTCCGTTGCACACAATGTATCGCTAATTGGCCAGTGGTGATTATCGATTGATAAATTGTTGTTTAAATATGAAAGATTACCGTAACACAGGTGTAGTAACACACTACTATAAACAATATCTTATCCACCGTATTATGCGGTAAATAAGGGAACCTGGGTTATACGCGGCACTTTCAAATTTCAGGCCAATTCAAGCTTTTTAGTTCCCAACCATGCACATTTTTTATTCTTTCAGACCAATGACGGAAATTTATGTCAAACTTACTTTATTATGGTAACTGGCTAGGCTGTGAATCAATAATCACAAAAAAATCCCCTAATGTCCCCAGACTATGGGTTAAAAGGATTGGTCGCAGGTTGATCACATGACCAAGCTCGAGTACAATAAATAAAGGTGGGTGTCAAATTCAGCTGAGTGCACTGAACTACATTCTGGATATCAGACACCCATAGCCAGATTCTTGTCAATAAGACTTAGCCACATTACAATGGCCCCTGCGCCAAGCGTCTAAATCCTGTGTGGACATTCCTCAAATACTTCCCCACTGAATTCCTCTCACGCCCGTCATCACTTATTCCCTGCCACATGTGTTTAAACCCTACTGAGTTCTGTCCTCTTGTTCGGAGCGGCGACAATTGAACCACCGGGCCGCCGACTTAATACCGCCGATGTGGTTGTCAAGGCCTGTGTTCTTTTCTTGAAGGCATGCGGAGGACAGGATAAGTCGCAGGATGGACAGTAAAAAATTTAGGTTTTTAAAACAGCAGCCAAGACGGAGAGAATGACACTTAGCCCTTAATCATCTCTCGGTCTGCAAGGATCCGCTGTACTTCTGCGTCTATTGCAGATAATGGCCTTTCCTCACTTGACAGCGTTGAGCCAGAGCACAATGCGACCGATGCTTAAGTGTATCAGGGTGACAAAGCGATGCCAGATTCAGTGGTGTCGCAGCAACGTCATGTTGTGACACCGCTGACAGATTGCGGCATCGGGGGCAGGGTGGGGGCTGTTGTACAGAGTTAGGATAGATGGTGCAGAAAAGAGCGAACTTCCAGAACAACACTTTCCCTTAGGATCATGATCCGTAACACCAGCTGTAACTGGGGGAAGTCAGACAAGAGTAGTCGCTTGACTTGTGGAGTTTGGATATAGAGAAAAAAAACAGGCAAGAATAAAACATAAGGCTCTTTTTTCATAGGCTAAGAAAATAATAAAGGGGAAAAGTGTAAAACAACTGCATTGTCTGCTTGGCTTACTCCAAAACCTCATTTGCTCTCAGCTTTGATAAATTGTATAAAGGCAAGCGGTTGCCCAGTCACTGTCTCTTGACCTGGTACTCAACTAATTCGGCATTCAACTAAGACGTACACACACCATTATCCAAAAGATAAGCTTATGACGCTCAAAATAAGGAGAGAAGACATCAATGAATTTTAAATGTGCAAGGAGAACAGGAGAGGACCCAACCCTCATATAAGAAATTCCAAACTATTCTAAAATATCCTCCTCCCGCCCTTTTATTTATTTATTTATTTTTTAAACGTCTCCCGTTTCAAAAAGTAAATCAGCCCTAAGGGGTGTAGAAATCAAGGAACAGCAACACGATAATAATGACAATTATGTACATAGCACATTATAGTCAAACTAACGAACAACAGTGCGAAATAAAAATGAACAGTGAACATCCTCAGCAAACATATTTGCAGGTCTCCGATCGTAAAAACAGGAACAAATATTTACTTATAATTTCCTGCCCCTATTTATACAATAAACAATGAAATTATAAGCAGTTTTTGTTGTCCGAAAAAATGAATACATTATTTACTTGATGCCCAACATCGTAGTAACTTGTTGGGCTTTGCATAGCTTCTGCAGTTCAATGAATGATTGACAATTTGATTTCCATAAATCAATAACAACCTCAGAATTTTGCACCGATTTATTTTTTTATTCAATTGGCAGAAAGTTCAACTCAATTTAAGTGTATTCTTCTTATTTTAAGTTTTTTTTTACCTTTGAAGAAATAAAAAACAATCCTCTTTAAAATAAGCAAAGAAAATTTATTGAGCACATGATAGATTATTATATTTCATTTTAATATTTTTTTTGTTTTGATTAGAAAAAAATACTTCAAATAAGCAAGGTATTCAACCAGTCGCTAGATGAGATTTGCTTAGTGTAAGTTTATATTTACTTAAGTTACTATAAAAGCAAAGGTAAAAAAAGACTTCAATATAGAAAAAAATATGATTAAATTAAGCAAAATTTCAAAATGTATTTACTTGGTATTATAAAGGAATTACCCATGAATAGAACATAAGCAGTCCAAGTCCAGAGCAATATATTGCACTGTAAAAAACAGAAATGAAGATTTCTCCACAAAATTATACAATAATACCTGCTCAATTTACAGTAGTTAGTTGTATATTATTGACACCAATTCTATGGAGAGAATGTTTTTTTGAAAATTAAACTAAAATTGAGTTTTAATGCAATCATGATGCTACCTCACTCTTTTGCATCGTGCATTAAGTTGTGTATCCTGATTGGCTAAAGAGTCAGTTCACATTGGTGACTACAATTACTATTCGACCGTAGAGTAATTATCTTTAAAATAAACAATGTTTAATTTTATTGGGTGGGGAAAAAGAGTAAAGGAAAGAGTGAGAGCGCAAAAGAGAAGCAAAAATAAGGAACACAGAAAAAAGAAAGAGAAAAGAGAGAGAAAAGAAAAAAATCGAAAGCAGAGAAAAGAGAAATAAACAGACAGAAATTTAAGAGAAAGAAATCAAACCAGAAAAAAAGTCTGTGAAGCCCTTTGAGACTCTTTGTGATTAAGGGCTATAGAAATAAACATGACTTGACTTGACTTGACTTAAAAGCAGTCATAATTGTGCTATTTTTTTTCTTATAAGGGATGTGAGAACAGAGCTTTATTCACTAATTAATATTTAATTGCATTCCTGTAAGTATTTTTTATATTTATCTATTTGTATATTTTTCTTCATATTTTGGCTTTCATTTTTTATGTTCAATATTTATTTTCATATTTATCTATATCTGTTTTTTTTACTTCTATTTATTTGTGATTCTTGAGATACACATTTTTTTAAAATATTTTTTTGTTTTCGCCTTTATTGATTTGTATATTCATATATTTATTCTTTTTATTTTGGCAGTTTCGGTCCTCTATTGAGTTTAAACCCAGTCTAGTGCTACCACACAAGCTCTACATATTACCCACATAACAAACCCTAACCATACTTATTATTACCACAATTATTACCACAATATCAATTTAAAACCTAACCTGTACTCTTATGGTAGAAAACCAATGATTTTATTAATACATGACTGGAAATATCTTATAATTGTTTCATCATTATCATCCAACAATCAAATTCAGAGTTTTCACGAGTTTCCCCCTGAAATTACCTGGAACATTGACTTAGCCCATCATATAATCAATTGCCCGTCTTCAAAATGCCCCTGTGTGTTCCTACTTGGCCGCCGTAATAATAGTACGGCAATAACAGAGCTCGGTTTTATATCTGGCATTGCTGCTGAACATTAAAGATGATTGTCTGCCTCATCTGCCGGCCATTAGCAGCCTGTGAACGCTCATTTTCCAGCTCTGTGATCGCACTGAGCTGTGAGCACCTAATTCACTCACTGAAATGGGGCTCATGATTACTCAGCCAAAGCTAGAATACGTCACAGAATATTAGCTGCAGGTTTTAATAAATTACAAAAGAATAGAATAGAATAGAATAGAATAGAATAGAATAGAATAGAATAGAATAGAATAGAATAGAAATAAACCGGGGTGGCATGGCAGCTGTGTGGTTAGCGGGTCCACGGCACAGTTCTGAGGTCATGGGTTAAAATCCAGATACCAGCTTTCCTGTGCGGGGTGTTGCTTGGGTTTCCCCTGGGCACTATGGTTTACTCCTTCATTCCAAATACATGCATTTCAGGTTAATTGGCCGGTCCATTGACCGGTACATTAGCGAGTGAGTTGTATGTCTCACTGCCCGAAGATAGCTGGGATGGGCTCCAGCACCCCCGCGACCCTGTTGAGGATATGCGGTGCAGATAATGGATGGACAATGAAACAGAATGGAATAGAATAGAATAGAATACAGGACATTTTTCAACGACAGAAAAGGAAAATGCCAGATGTAATTTGTGTGGTTAAGTGGTTTGCTACTGCGGCAACACCATACATTTACACATGAAAAGAGCTTACCCTGCTGAGAGGGACAAGGTGCAACCACAACTGTAAACATGTTACTGTTCCTGAACAGAAACCTGTAAATCTGGTGACACAATAGAAAAAGAGCCAATAAGAGACCATTTATTTTTTTATTTCACTGACACTTGTTTGTAAAATATTGTGCAAATTAAGATATTATAGTTGTCTTAATGTCATAAAGTTTTTATATTTTTGTTATATTGCTGTTTTTTTTGTATGACTTTATTGACTTTCTTTCTCAATTATTCAACAATAATAACATTTCGTAGCACATATTATTGATATCAGATTGATACTACCCTGTATTTACCCGATTTAGATTAAAACCAAAAATCCATGTATCGCCCACTTCATATGTCCACTTTGACTGAGGTAGTTTTTTCTTAACTACAGAATAGGACAGTGACAGGTGTCATTTGTGTGGTAAAGTGGTGTGCTACGTTGGCATCACTACAAATGGACTTAAACACATGAAAAAAGCTTAACCAAATTGTAATTATGTTACTGTTTCTGAACACACCTGAGTCAATGAGAGACCATTGACACTTTATCTGCTGCTGAAAATGATTGCTGCTTTCTGAATGATGTAAGAGTCCTTTGGTTCAAGCCATTTCCCCTCTACTTTAAATAATCAATAGTAATAGATTCCCAGATTTGCCCTGACCCTTCCCACTGCCACATAGCAACATGTCACACAAAGCCAGCGTGAATAAAACATGATTTAGTACATTTTCGCCGGAGTGTATTTTACTTTTACAGCGGCAGATTTTCCTGGTGATGGAAGGCGAGTCACGCGTGGCATCGAAAGGCCTCCATAAATCATGGTGAGCGCTGTTGCCTCAAAAATAGCGCTCGCATGATAAATGCAAGTTTACTGGAAGCATTTTTAACAGCGAACAATGAATCTGTGCTTGTGCATGTGACAAATCTGGAAGTGTTTTCTGGTCGTCCGCAAAGCCCTCAGCGATTGGATGAGCTCCATCGACGCTCCTAAAAGGCTTCGCACAATGGTGAGGGCATGCACAAGTCATAAAGCCGTTTGTGCCGGGAGAAATGTTCACTGCACAAGATGAGTTGACATTTAGTTTCTATGATGAGTAATTCAAATCAGTTATTTAGAAGTAGTGTATATATTCACTACTGGATCCTCTTGGTTTTCACAGTCTGCTACTTTGCAATTTGTACTTCGCAGCTTTTGTGCGGACAGACGCTGCCTTACGAACGAAATAAGTTCCGATCGTTTGTAGGTTAAATTTCTAAGTCGCTTCACTGCTATATTTTCTCTGTTTAAGGTTTATATAAGTATGTTTAAGGATTGTATAGGTAACCTGTATTGTTTTGTACTAAAAATAAACATTTTGTAAAATAATATGCTCTATAAAGAAGAATAAAGTTAAGTTTAACTTCCATTTGGAAGATGGGCTTTAAGAGTTAGGTATCTTCATCCTCCGTGGTAGAGAGTGTACGAAAAAAAGCATAATGAACGTTGAACATGCCCGGGCAACCATTTTTTCTGGTCTCTAATCGTAAAAACAAGAACAAATATTTACTTATAATTCCCTGCCCCTTTTTATATAATAAACAAAGATATTACAAGCAGTGGGCAGCACGGCGACGCAGTGGTTAGCGCGTGTGCGGCTCAGTTCTAAGGTCTTGGGAACCTCCTGTGTGGGTTCAAATCCAGCTACTGGACTAACTGTGCGGAGTTTGTATGTTCTCCCCGTGCTTGCGTGGGTTTCCTCCGGGCACTCCGGTTTCCTCCCACATTCCAAAGACATGCATTTCAGGTGGATTGGCCGGTCCAAATTGTCCCTAGGTGTGAATGAGCGAGAGAGTTGTCTGTCCCTGTGTGCCCTGCGATTTGCTGGCAACCAGTTCAGGGTGTCCCCTGCCCACTGCCTGATAATTGCTGGGATGGGCTCCAGCACCCCTGCGACCCTGCTGAGGATAAGCCGTGCAGCTAATCAGATGAAATGAGATGAGATTATAAGCAGTTTTTGTTGTCTGAAAAAAGGAATAAATTATTTACTTGACACCCAACATCGTAGTAACTTGTTGGACTGTGCATAGCATTTGCAGTTCTGTTTGGCCTTGCAGTTTTTTTCTGTTCAAAAAACGTGATTGATTACCCCTGATCACATTTTGCTGCAAGCCGTGGACCAGAAGAGCGCACTTCTGTCGGTAGGCATTCGCTTCTGGCCCACCTTAATTTAAGGGCCCGGTCACACAGCCGTTTGCGTCTGTATCGCGGCTGAATCACAGCCAGAAATTTCTGCCCGTGAAGCAGACGCTGTTGCCCGCGGTGGAAAATGCGCAAAATTGGCCAACCCGCTGTTCATCCGTGGTATGCCCGCGAAACAGACGCCGGCGGCTGTTCCGCTTCCTCATCGCGTCAGTTCCACGTCCTTTCCGTGTGTGGACCACGGGTATAAAAGCTGCCGAGCCGGGCTGTAGAAATCATAACCGCTCAAGACACAGTCCTGTGAAGATCAAGATTTCAAGCTATGGCACCGAAGAAGAAGCCAATATGTTATTATTGTAGTAGTTTTTCATTTTTATTTTATTATCTTGTTATGAAATGAAAAGAAATGTCAAGAAATAAAAATGGATTAAGACAAGGTCACTACGGTGACGGGGATCCATGTTCACCCCTTGACGTCTCGAGCACAACTGACGTGTGCTCGGCAAATCGCGCTGTATATACACGGAGAAAGGCGTTTGACCGTTACACACGCTAATTCACGTGATAACGCCGCGATACAGGCGCAGAACAAACGTGCTATAACCGTGCTCCACCCGCGTTTACCCGCTAAAATTCAGCCTCCTACCCGCGTGTAACACTTTTCTCCCTTTTTGCGTTTTACTCTGTCTTTCTCTCTTTCTATCTGTCCCTCCCTTTCTCTTTCTTCTACTCTCCTCTCTCTGTTCTTCTTAGGCCGGGAGGCTTTGAGAGCAACCCTGGCCCCCAGTCCAAATGCTAGTGGTGCTTTCGAACCACTCGCTGCGACCACACCCCAATCACCTGTACTACCTGCCCACGGGGCTTCCATGAATCATGCACCGGCCTGTCCGAACGTACTAAGGACTTCAGAAGCTTCGTCTGCTTGGTTTGCTTGGGTCACACCCCGTCAGGCCTGGCGGCATAGGACAGTTGCAGCCCCCTCTCCTTCGGAGAACTTCGGAGCCCCCCACGAGCGAGTCTAGCACTACTAAGGATTACCTTAGGCGCCTTGAGTGACTCAACAACAACAACAACAACAGCAACAGCGTCTGCTTCACGGGCAGAAATTTCTGGTCGTGACTCAGCCGCAATACAGACGCAAACGGCTGTGTGACCGGGCCCTTACGTACGGTTTTGGCCGCAATCCATTATCCGTGGTTGACCATTATTGAGAGTGGGGATTAGAAGAGCGCATTTTTTATCGGTTCAGGCAATTGAATTGTGCCATTGGTCCCCGTCTGGAATTAATCAACTCCACAGTTTTGACTGTGATCCATTTTCCCCAATTGACTATATCTAAGAGTTGCGACAGGGAGATCACATTTCAGTTCTTTAGGCCTAAAATGGACAGCACCCGTGCGGCCCTGATCCATGATCCCTGGACGACTATTGTGGAAGCTGTCAGAGCACATGTTGAAAAATGGGGGTGCTTCACGGATCTTCTCTTATTGCTTTAGGTTTCTGATCCCCACTGACTGTGTTAAACAAGGGATTGAAGAATATATATTTATATTTCTATGTATATATATTTACAAACAATTCATTTCTCCACAGAATCTTATCTAAAAATAATTGTTCAGAAAAGAAATCGACATGAGCAAGTGCTACTGTTTGTATGTTTATTCTCAGCTCTGTGAAAAGCACAAAGGACTGTCAGAATTCTTCATATCGCCACATTTCTCCTTCTGTGTTTCCTAAATCCACTCCAAACATCCGGCCATTCAAGATAAATATGAAACCAAACGGAGAAAGTCGCGCTCCAAGCAAAGCGACTAATCCCCCTGCTGCCTGTTTCATTCTTCTGTGTTTAATTGATAGAAATTGCACGCATCAAAGAAACGCACACTGAGATTTAATGGGCATAAAATGGACATTAGCATTTTAAAGAGCTGGATTAATACATTAATCCGGGCAATTTTCACCCAGCACTTCCAATGACTTCGTCGCGGAGCGAAAGCTTCTAATGTGGCTTAACTGGGTTCCTGTTTTAGTGCTGCTTGCTGGGAGAACACCATACTTTCTTAGATTTTGGAGAGTAGCGCAAGTATGGGGGAGGGGAAATTCAAAGGACTTAATTTGCGTGACGGCTCTTTTCCTTGGCGAAACGTTCACATGACGTCTTACACAAGTCGCGGCACGTTTTCGGGGTTTTTGGATGGCCAAATTGCTCGTGCCTAAAAAGCCATAATCAAAGGGGCGCCTTGTTGGACGAACATCACGGAATTGACTTCTCATCCATGCTGAACATATGTGGTTTTCCCTAAAAGAGGCTCCTTGGGTTACTGAGCGCAATCCTCGTAGATAGAGTGGAAGCGAGTACATGATGGCAGAGTCTGCACAATGCCCCGTGATCAAAGCGCATACAAGGCGGTTCGCTGTTTTGCCAGATGAAAGTCATTTGGGAAAATTTTTGGGAAGGAGCTACAGATGCACAATGGTTGGAGGCTCCCGTGTATGACCCCCAGAAGTTCCATGCGCAGAGCTGGGAAACTAGCATATACAGTATTGCTAGTTTGTTGTCTTTGGCAATGTTGGGAGTAATAGGTTACAAAGTAACGTGATCCTGGAATGCAATTACTTTTCTCAATTATGAGTACTGTGAAGCGTTAATACAAATTTGTAACTCAAATGTTGTTACAACAAGGTGTGTTAATCCGCAACAGTTCAGTACCTGTTCCGCCCTCGCTCGAGACAGACGGACAACAGCCCAGAAAATTATTGGCCATTCTCTGCCCAGTCTAGAGGACATTGCCAGCTTGCAATACCATAGCAAAGCCATCAACATTATCAAAGACACATCCAACCCCAGCCACCTCTACTTTGACCTTTGGCTACAAGTCCCTAAAAACGAGGACAAACAGGCTCAGAGACAGCTTATTCCCCAGGGACATAACCGCCGTAAATGAGTACACAAAACATATGTGAAAACATATTGCATGGTTTTTCTTTTTTTTCTGTTGCTGCTAAAATGTTATTGCACGAATGAAACTGTGAAAATACATACCCTGTGATTTATTGTTTTTTGTTGTTGCTGCTAAATGTTTCTTTTCATTTTAATTTCACTTCTTTTTATATTTTTCATTCATAGACGTTGCACTATTATTATAACTTCATCAGGCTAGTTTAAACACTATGTTTTATATATATATATATATATATATATATATATATATATATATATATATATATATATATATATATATATATATATATATATATATGGAGGTCGGTGGTTTGCGCCCCGGCCGAGTCATTCCTAAGACTTAAAAAGTGGTTGGCGGCGCCCTCTGTTGGCTGCGGCTGCATCGGCTCGCTACAACGGGTCAGGTGCAATCGACATTTCGTTCTGTGTACATTGTTACACAGAATGACAATACAAGGAAATTATTATTATTATTATTATATATATATATATATATATATATATATATATATATATATATATATATATATATATATATATATAAGGCGCCCGCTTTGAGACTGGGAGGTCGGTGGTTCGCGCCCCGGCCGAGTCATTCCTAAGACTTAAAAAGTGGTCGGCGGCGCCCTCTGTTGGCTGCGGCTGCATCGGCTCGCTACAACGGGTCAGGTGCAATCGACATTTCGTTCTGTGTACATTGTTACACAGAATGACAATACAAGGAAATTATTATTATTATTATTATTATTATTATATATATATACATATTGCTGCCTTTTATCCTGATAGTCTTTTTATATCCTGCATTGCATATTTACCCTGGAGTGCCATGTCTAATTTTGTTGTGTTTCACGACAATTATATGAATGACAATAAAGACAAAATAATTCAATTAAATTGATTAACCCTTAGTCCACTAGCCATAAACTGCTAATCATGTTGTCATAGTAGGGTTGGCATGTTTGTATGACCCTACAAAGGACAACTCAATACAATTACGGTGGCATCGTTTCAAGCACATTCCTGGGGAATCCCGTTTTTTTGCCTCAAGTAATTTGGTCTAGGGTCATGAAAATTGGGCTGTTTCCTCTGAAAAAAAATATATATTTGGTAGTAGTTTGATTACTTTTTCAATAACACAAACCAAGCCCCAATCTTATACTGTCAACCATTATTTTTACACATGGAAACTGCGAGATGGACCGATTAACCCGTAAACGACAATTCCCTGCATGTATTTACTCATTTGGCCAACACAAATACTTATTTAGACAATGCATCATCTCTCTGCCCACCACCTCGCACTTTGATTTTCCAATCCTGGCTCAGCCGTTTTTGTTCACCGTGGTTTATGCACACATGTGCAATTTAAGACAGAACTGCGGAAAAAGTAATGTAGGTCATCAAACGGAGTTGGCTGGGGAAAGGCATCACTATTGTGAGCAGAAGATACAACAGAACAATCAAAAGCACTTGCGACAAACCGTTAAAACGAAACGCACGTCTGTTTCGGGGTGTCGGCGCACGGAGACACGGCAAAACCCGCCCCTTTCTTTTCAAATCTCTCTGGTGAATAGTTGATGCTACATACCTGCCTGTTCTTTCCCTTGCCATTATCACCCTGACACGAGATTGCACTCAAGACAATGTTGGAATTTTTGATAACACGGATTGAGAAAAGCGAAACACTGTTTTGAATTAATAAACAACACAGGCTGGTGCTTTTAGAGTGCAATCCTTTCCTGTTCTCTCCCTTCCACTCGGCCTAATATTAGTATTATTACTTTTTCATCCGACCGTTGTTGTGTGGTAGATATCTGAGAAAGCTCTCTGTTCCACAGTCGGATATCAGAGACGAGTGTTTCCTGAAACGCGTTGTGGCAGCTCGCTGTGATTTTGAGTAAGATGGCAGAATCGAGCAACGCAAATGACATGCGAAAAGATGAGACGACGATAAAGTTAGAAAGCGCGATTTAGATATCGCCCCATCCGCCCAACCTCTTAACCGGCTTTGCTGAAAGCTTCCATGCAGAGGTGCTAAGCTATAAGAGGCCTTGTATGCACTCTGCCCTAAATCTGGAGCATCTCAGATACAAGTTTTTGCTATCACTTGGAGGAAATACAGCAGAACAGTCAAGTCTTGTAAGAAAAACAAAAAAAAATGGTATTGTAAAAGTCTATAGGAAGAAAACATGTTTTCAACTATTCTAAACTTCTAGCCTTTAAAAGGACAACGTGTCTCCAAGCGATACAAACAAAACTTTAATTCAGTAAAAAAACAAAACACTGATTTAAAAACAAGGAAAGAATCTTGAACTATCTTACCACTGTCATTTTTTTTTAATTATAGGTCGAGACATATGAATTTCTTTTACACAGTTGAATCCACACTTAGGTTGCCACCATGTTGCTCTGCTCCGTGGCACTGATTTTGTTCGCCATAGATAATACAGCACCATCTACTGGTGCAATATTACACACTTGGGATTAAAAATACAAAAAAGGTACAAGAAATATAGTACTATCTTTAATTAGTTGTGTGTTAACATAAGTTTACATCAAAAAATTCTTAATGAAAAAAAGTTATTTAGATAGATAGATAGATAGATAGATAGATAGATAGATAGATAGATAGATAGATAGATAGATAGATAGATAGATAGATAGATAGATAGATAGATAGATAGATAGATAGATAGATAGATAGATAGATAGATAGATAGATAGATAGATAGATAGATAGATAGATAGATAGATAGATAGATAGATAGATAGATAGATAGATAGATAGATAGATAGATAGATGGGTTGGTTGAGTGGCAATGTAAGCCGTTCAGTCGTTCAAAAGATAGAACACACTGCATGTATAATTTCACTTTTAATTGGATTGAAAACTATAGCTATCAAATGTTTTGGTATCGTATCGAAAGTAAAACAGTTTAACCAGAAAACTACATTTTAAGGATCAATTTTATGTAGGATGAATGTATTCATTGTTCCATCAAAAAGTAGTTGAATGCAAAATGTGCTAATCAAAATACTCCCTACAGTGTATGAAGTACTCGGATTAGTATATTTATCTGGGACATAGAGTAAGTTACACTCGCATTGAAATTGAAAACAGGCTTGAGAGTGGGCCACATTTCATGCCAATGAATTTACACGTACTGTAATAAAATAGTTTGTATTATGTCTGCAATTAATTTAGTTATTATAACTGTTATACATTTCCCCAAAATGTATTTCAGAATGTGTATATCCCTTCAAAAGTAAGTGGCAGCCGTAAAATAAACACTAAAGTGTTTCCAAAAACCAGCGCTAATTCAAACCCATAACATACTGTATACGAAAACTATATTTCAGTGAAGTGGATCTTGCGTTAGTCTAAGTCTTTTGAAACCTTGGAATCATAATGAGGGGTTTCCTTAAAAACATCAGAAGCATATGAACAGGACCGGATTTGATTTGAACCACCAGCTCCAGACGACGTGTGTAGGACTGCGTTCGGAATAGATCCGTCCTTTCCTGATGTGACTCGCAGCAGTCGACAGCCCTGCCAGCCGTTGTCATTTTCTGGCAGCCCGATTACAACTGGGGCTGGCATTTTCCACAGTTGTCAAGTAAGGATTTAATGGCCAATTATCCTCAGATAAATATATTTCTGCTGAGAAGAGGGAGACTTAAGCGGGTTGGCGACGGTCACTTCTAATTGTGGGGAGCACACGCTTCCATGGGGTGGATCACCTCCTTAATCCACATGCTACCGCTTCATCATCACCTGCTGGACCATTAAAAAAAAGGAATTCCAGCGTAGTGTGAATGTAATGTTACAGAATAAAAACTGTCCACTCATTAAACAGGGTGGCGCTATCCTCAAAAGGAAATCGAGGTATTGTTATGATCTGGTGTGGCTGGAGAAGCGGATCCCATAAATGTAGACAGAAAATATGATTTTTTTTTTGTTTTTTTACGAGGATCGATATTAAATTGTATACTAGGATCTTCACAATTCAAAGAGATTGACGCCATCCAAACACAGCCTCGACTTTCCATCCCTACAGAATGTGAAAACACTAATTACATGGATCTAATGGACAAAACATCCTGCATCAACACTCTTTCTTAAGTTGGAACCCAAACTTGCTTTAACTCAAAAAACCTGAAAAGATGACGAAGCCACAATGCAGAATAACAGTTTAACAGGGGCGTTACCAGAGGGGGGCATAGGTAGGCTGTGCCCACCCACAGATCCACTCTGAACACCCAATGAAAAGTGGATGTAGGAAAAATGAAACAAAAGTAGAAAGAGGGGGAATGTAGCATGCTTTCCTAGGAAAATTCTTTCCACATTACTCCTATTGTTATTTGATAATTTCTCTACAGAGCAAAAAAATCAGGTAATCCTTTTGCATTGGCAATGAATGCAAATAATTCTGTCCAAGAAATGTTGAATCCCCTGTTCTCCTCAGTTATATTTCTCTTCATTTGTATTTCTCAAATTTGTTGAAAACAGCAACCTGCCTTGCCTCGCATATTGGGCAGACGCAGGTGTTTCAGATTCCCGAGAAAAAATACTCCACTTGGAAGCAGCAGCCCTCACAGTCATCTTTCCTTTTTTTTATTTACAGTCGCCATGCGGAAATGTAGTGTGCGAAAACCCTCACAAAAAAACAAGAGCAAGGTGGCCAAAGAGCTACTGCCATCATCTTGGGAAATGGTGAAATAGAAAAAAAAGGAAACAAAACCAACAGAATCACGATATAAAAAGACGTGGTTTTCTCTCTAACGTGCCGATCGACAGAACAAGTAGAAGAGATCAAGCAGGGCATTATAACTACCCACTGTTAAGGAGTGTAATTGACCCTCTGTTTTGTTCTCCTTAGATTTTATTGCCAAGGAAAAGGCTCACAACCCACTGAAAACATGTCTGCGACCCACTTTTAGGCTGTGACCCACCAATTGAGAAACAATGCCCAAAGCCGCCCTCCGCCTCATTGCTCCAATCATTCTATTGACCTCATCATCAGTGACACCCTAATGATAGGTGCAATTATGCATCCGGACGGGGTCCGTGAGCACAACGTTGACACAGTGTTGACAGGCTGTGGCGTCTCAGGTGGGCCGCCACAGCTTCATTTAGATTCGATTATAGTGATGTACGCCTTATGGGTGTCACTTCCCTTCCGCGTCACAATTTAGAGGGGGAGCCCGTGTGCAGTAATTGTGCTACCTGGGCGCCGCAGCCATGATGGCAAATCAAGCGACGGGGCATTTGGCGGCACGTCAGGGCTGCTCATTTATTTGCCTGCACTTGTCAGTGTAGGAAAAAGAAGTACAAAAAAAGGAAAACATGGTGGGGAGAAGGTGCTGGAAGACTTATTAGACCACCGCCCAGGGCCATCACCACCTTAAACGAACGCACAAAAATGTGGAACATATTTTGCGACTTATTTGAGTTTTTTTCTGTTTTTGTTGTTGGTAAATAAAACTGTGAAAACATATTTCTTGTGACGTATTGAGTTTTTTAACTGTTGCTGCTAAATGTTATGGCTTATCTATTCATGGCACTATTGCTACAATGCACTATTATTATCGTTGCATTTTATAAGCACTAGATTGCAATTATTTTTGTATCCTTTTTATCCTGATAGTCTTATTTCTTTCTCTTCAACATCATTATTACATGTTTACCTGTGAGTGCCATGTCTAATCTTGTTGCAAATAATTTTTCACAAAGTTGAAATAAATGACAATAAAGACAATTCAACAAGACCCAGCGTAAGGTAGGATGAACAGCACCGTTAACCAAATCACATGTTTTTGCAATGCGAAAATGGATGGTGAGAGATTTCATTCAGTAAAAAGAAACATTGATTTGAATACTAGGAAAAAACCTGAACCATCATACCATTTTAAATTGATTTTTTTTAATCATGGGTCAAGAAATTATTTAAATAAAATAAAAATATATGATTACAATTACAATATCTATAAATATTGATGAGTGGTGAGTTAAGAGTATAGATGTAAAGAGAGGACTGTTTGAGAGTGTGATTGTGCCGACTGTGTTGTATGGTGCAGAGACTTGGAGCCTGAATGCAGATTTGAGAAGGAAATTAAATGTTTTTGAGATTAAGTGTTTGAGGAGTATGTTAGGAGTAACAAGATTGGATTGATTGAGAAATAAAATTGTGAGAGACAGAACTGGAGTAGTAGTGGAACTGAGTAAGCGTGTGAACAAGAGAGGACTCTGTTGGTTTCGACACCGGATGGGTGAGGAGCGAATGTTGAAGAGGATCTACAGAGCAGAAGTAAATCGAAGGAGACCAAGAAAAGAGCGGCGATTGACGTGGATGGATGGTGTTATGAGTGCACTGGAGGAAAGAGGTCTAAATGTAGTGGAAGCGAGAGCTCTTGTTGGTGATAGGAATGAGTAAAGAGGTGTTGTGAAAGGATAGTGGGATGTTTAGACGTGTTCTAGGGGATGGCAGGGCACCTGTATGATGTGGCAGGGGTAAACCAGTGAAAGCTGTTGGGCCCTGCTGTTGAACATGAGAGTGTGTTGTGTCACCCTGACCTGAGTGATATGGCGTTCTTGTGTTCCGTTTCATCTGGAGGGACGAAACCATGACCAATTTGGGTGCCCAGGTGCTTAACTTGTTTGGGTGTTTTGGCGTTTGGATTGGCCATGGTCAAATCTTTTGTGTTTTTTGCTATTCTTTCCTTTTTTTCTTTTCTTTTATTTGTGTATGTGTTTGTCTTGCTGTCGGTCACCCCTCTCGAGGGATATGACCTAGATAGACAGACAGACAGACACATATTGTAATCATATATTCTGTGTTTAGGTATTTATATGAAAATGTAAAGTTTATCCTTTTTTTTTTCTTCTTGTTTCTCTTGTTTCCCTTATTGTATTTTTGTTTTTTTTACCCCATTCGTAATTTTTTTCCTTTGATTTTCCAACTTTTTAAGCCATTCCCTGCATAATGTTACAAACTAATTGATAATGAAGGGATTAAAGCAACAAAAAAACCTGGCATCCGAAATTCCCATCCCTACAAGTAAACTCCAAAGATCTCACGGCGGTGTTTCATATTTGCTCAAAGATTTTCAAATTCTTTGACATCAAATCTTTTTTAAAGTAATGGAAATGGTTACTTTCCCTGGTAACTAGTTACTTTTACTATAAAGTAAATCAGTTACTTTTGGAAGTAAAGTAGCTGTAACTAATTTCTTTTTTAAAGTAGCGCGCCAAACACTGTGTACTACCCATGTAAGCACAAAACAAGATCCCTTGTTGAGCACACTTCCAAACAACACTTGTCATGTGACACTCATTCCCGCAGCCAAACAAAATCTACGAGGAGCAGCGAGAAGATCACAGCCTCTCCTCTGGTTGACATGGCGAACGCCCGCCTTCCGCAGCTGCCGAGCCCACCGGGTGTTGCATATTGCAAATAGCCTCAAGCGCTGCACTTATGCGAAGAGGAAAGAAACGTGCCTATTTCGACTTGTTTGGTGTTTGCGTGAGCGCACGCATGTGCGGCAGGCCACATCTGAACACCATATTGCGTCGATAGCGGCCTTGTGATTCGCGTAAAGTCACGGTGGCCCGATGACGGAAGATTTTTATCACGTCACTCCCACTAACGCCGCGAAGGTCCCTGAGAGGTCAACGTCAAACAAGGCTTTGAGGCGGCTAGTACTAGAGGCCTAAGTTTCCAATAGTGAAGAGGTGGGGAACTAATGGCTTGCGAGCCATGAGTACTTCTGGCTAGGACATGAAATTCACTTTTTTCAACGCATTTAGGCCGAGAGTACAATACCGTGTTTCTATCACAAGCGGCAGAAGCGCTGTAGCACTTTTCTTTCTTTAAAGCTGGTAAAAACAAATGTCATCAATATGCTTTCAGTCACTCTTAGCCGATAGGGCGCATCAGTATACGCATGCGAGTGTGATGTCTGCCTTCTACAAGTACCATCCATCTATTATCCGGACCACTTATCCTCACTAGGGTCACGGGAGTGCCGGAGCCTATCCCAGTCACCTTCAGGCAGTGGGCAGGGGACACCTTGAACTGGCTGCCAGCCAGTCGCAGGGCACACAGAGACATACAATCATTCACCAGCTCACACCTAGGGACAATTTGGCCCAGGCAATTAACCAGGCATGCATGTCTTTAGAATGTGGGAGGGAACCGCAGTGCCGGGGGGAAACGCAAAGACGGGGAGACCGTGCAAACTCCGCACAGGAAGGCTAGTGGCTGGATTTGAATCCATGATGTCAGAACTGTGACATGGACGGGATAAACAATCAGCTTCCATGCCGCCCCGCCTTCTACCATTATCTGGATATTTTTTGAAGCATTTATAAATAAATATATATATATACACACACACACACGTAAATATATATATACACACACACACGTATATATATATATATATATATATATATATATATATATATATATATATATATATATATATATATATATATATATATATATGTCTGCAGGGCAGCACGGCGGCACAGTGGTTAGCGCGTGTGCGGCACAGTTCTGAGGTCGTGGGAACCTCCTGTGTGGGCTCAAATCCAGCTACCGGCCTTACTGTGTGGAGTTTGTATGTTCTCCCCGTGCTTGCGTGGGTTTCCTCCAGGCACTCCGGTTTCCTCCCACATTCCAAAGACATGCATTTCCGGTGAATTGACCGGTCCAAATTGTCCCTAGGTGTGACTGAGCGAGTGAGTGGTCTGTCCCCTGCGAGTGGCTGGCAACCAGTTCAGGGTGTCCCCTGCCCACTGCCCGGAGATGGCTGGGATGGGCTTCAGCCCCCCGCGACCCTAATAAGGATAAGCGGTACAGCTAATGAGATGAGATGAGATATATGTCTACACACACACACACACACACGTATGTATATACAGTGGAACCTCGGTTTTCGACCAAAAATGTCGAGAAATTCTTGCTTTGCTGTTCGGTCAAAAATTCGGAGTTCGAACGCCGGTAATGCGTGAGTGCGTACGCTAGAGTGCGATGCTGAGCGGCGTACAGGTGTAGATCGCCCCCACCCCTCGTGACCAACTGTTAACACATGCGCACTTGCCCCTTTTTGCTTTCGCTTTTAATATCAGTGAACGGAGTGTTTTAGCCCCTGACTATGCCTCCGAAGAAGGTCGGTGTAAGCAGGACAGGTGAAAAAAGAAAACTTGTTCGTACAACTATTGCCTTTAGGAAAGACATAATAGCTAAATATGAAAGAGGTGTGCGAGTTTCCGATCTTGCTAGGGAATACAGTATGCGCCTTATGCTGACCACCACAAAGGTAAGAAATCCGATTCATAGTTCTTTTCTTTATCTTTTTATTTTTATTTTTACACGTTTGTGTTAGCGTAATCTTTCGTACGGAAGATTACGATACGAACGTACGATTAACCTGGGTTAGCTTCATGTTTACGTTAAACATTCATGGTAAACATTCAGGGTGTTGGAACTGATTAAAGCGATTTACATTATTTTTAATGGGAAAGATGATTTCGGTGATTGAACAAATCGGTTATCAACAGGGTTCTCGAACCGAGGTTCCACTGTATATATATATATCTATCTATCTATATCTATCTATATATATATATATGTATAGATATATATATATATAGATATATATATATATATATATATATATATATATATATATATATATATATATATATAGATATATATATATATAGATATATATATATATACATACAGTATACACATATACTGGAGCCATATCCCCATGGTGGAAGGTGGCTAGAGTCAAGAACAAATTCACATTTTTGACTCTTTCTGGGAGATTGGTAAAGAGGAGGGGATTCCCAGCCCCTCGCTCAACCCAACTAATGTGTTGCATTAGGGTTGGAGTTATTAGGGTGACCAAACCCCCCAAATCCAACCCCTCATACCAAGTGCCAAGCAGGGAGGCAATGGGTACCAATGTTGTAAGTCTTAGGTATGACCCGGCCGAGGGTCGAACGGGCGCCTTACTGCAGACAAATGTTTGTATGTTTCAAAGATGGAGAAGATTTGCATCTTTGAAATAAATGTGAGGACGAATGAAGACCACTTAATTACCAAGGTTAGAACTGTGAACTGGGCAGCACGGCGGCGCAGTGGTTAGCGCGGGTGCAGCACAGTTCTAAGGTCTTGGGAACCTCCTGTGTGGGTTAAAATCCAGCTACCGAGCTTCCTGTGCGGAGTTTGTATGTTCTCCCCGTGCTTGCGTGGGTTTCCTCCGGCCACTCCAGTTTCCCTCCACATTCCAAAGACATGCATTTCAGGTGGATTGGCCGGTCCAAACTGTCCCTAGGTGTGAATGAGCGAGCGAGGTGTCTGTCCCTGTGTACCCTGCGATTGGCTGGCAACCAGTTTAGGGTGTCCTCTGCCCACTGCCCGATGATTGCTCGGATGGGCTCCAGCCCCCCCGCGACCCTACTGAGGATAAGTGGTGCAGCTAATGAGATGAGATGAGAACAGTGAACTACATTTGTATCCTTTTACAAAAGCACATAATTAAAATAGAACTGGTTTCTAAATCGAAAGACAGACATTTTAAATCGTTTTGTTTTAAGTAACATTTTTTAAGTGCAGTAATTCTCTTTATGTATGCATAAAAAAATTCATTTTAATGCGGCTATAACCTTTTTGAAGCTCAGAGCTACTTTTTTTGTTACAGAATAGAGCTAAGGGAATTCCAGTTTGATATACACTTCTAAAAGAGAAACTTATTGTATTATTAATCTGTTGATACTACGTCACTACTGCGATCATTAGATGTAGGGTTGAGATAGGCTCAGTCATCCACTGAAACATCTGCCATGTATAAAAACATGAAGTAATTCATGTATTTGAATTATAGGCTAATTTTAAAAATAATTTTAATATACTTGCTCATGTATTGACGACACTGATCCTGTGATTTTTCATGCCAGTTAGAAATAAAATACAATTTCCTAGAAAATCACCATGACCTATCATTGATGAGCCACTCAGGTTTTCTTAGGTGACGCCTGGTTTAGTGTAGAATAATACCAAGTGAAGGCCTATTGCTTTAACCACAGGTTTTTGCTCAGCCTTTGTCTTTCGTCTTGATCGCGGAGAATGTGCCTGATTTCCCATGATGTAAACAGACCGAACATCCTTTGTTTTTACAATACCGTACGATTTTATAGTTTTGTGAGTTATATACAAAATCATGATAATTATCACATGAGGACGCTCATATAATGGGATCATCATGACAGATCGTAACCCAGATCTTTGCATCAATGAGTCTTAGAGAAGTGAATTAATTTAATCACTGCCGTGATCAGTGTGATCGTGCCCTATGATGGCAATGGGAAGAGATCAAGCCCCCCCCCTCTTTTTTTTTTACAATACTGTATTCATATATTTTTCTATCATCAAACACTTTTGAAAAAGTGCCCGGGAGCCATTAGGGAGCACCAAATACCTGCTCCAGAGCAAGTTTAGCAGTGATGACACTTTACACCAAAGAGCAATACCAGCCAGATGGATGAAGGTACTTTATCTGAGTAAGATCAAGAAGCTTCTCCTGCTACTGGTAATCATGGACACCAGTGCTATTTGTTTCATATGAAGGAGCAAACCCCTACTGGAGATAAAAAGGCCAGGACACAAAAAGTGGCGCCTATAGAATCCTGGTGGTTAAAGGATTCTTGAACCATGAACAATCTGAATCACAGCCCAATTGGCAAAGGGCAACAAGAACAAAGGCAAAGTTAGAGCACCCAGGTTATTTTTTAACTTGAGGGAAACGAAATACGAAATGTGTCGTTGTTTCGCTAAAAACTGCTGACAAAACTTCCAGGTGTGTCGCCATTTCATGTTCTACCACTCATCTCTCTTCATCACCTTTTATCTCTTTGTCTTCACCTTTGTGTTTAGCTCCAATTCCATTTCCAATTCCATTTCCTGCACGGCATATGCTATTGTTGTTCCAACTGGCTGGAGGTGGTGTGATTGCTGCTATCGCTATTCTTTTATTTTACCTCAAATGTAAATCTCATGTTTTAAAGATTCTTTTAATGGGAACCAAAGTCTAAATATTTCAATGGCGCTAGTTTATTATTCAGGAGACTTGCAGGCGTTTGCAGACAGAGGCAGATGCAAGTGGCTGGCGTCTTAGTCGTACAGGTACACGGCTTCAGCCGGCAATATTACAAGGATTACCACAGCGTATGAAATATTTAGTGGATTTCTTCTTCCCTCCCTCTAAACCCCAATAAATCAAATGAGTGCCAAAAGCCATTACGTTGATGGTCTGACTGATCAGGAAAGAGTGACAGACCTCTTTTCATATTCAAATTTGGGGTCGGGAAGACATGAAATGTCCTAGGTTTGATGCCAAGGTTGTATTTGGGGTCTGGAAATATGAAAGGTCTGTTCATTTTGGACCAGCCAAACACTTCTACTCCAACTTTTCACAATAAGGAAAGGCAATTTCCACCCTTAATAGTGTTAAGATTTACAAGGCACTAGAAGTTTTACACTCTGCCCACACCTAGCGATAATGTGAAAATTCCTCTTGTGTCTGGATAAAGACATCACAGTGTATGTTTACATGCAGGCAATAATCCGATTAGAAAGAGAATATTCAGTTTTCAGATGAGTTAAAGCCACACGATATAATCCGATTTAAATCGTAGTCCAGAGTATTCCGATTGCAATGATTGGGTTAGTCCTTTCATTTTTAGATTGCTTGTGTGCACGTGAAGTTTTCCTGCCCCGGTATATACTTATTGTCATGGTTGCCCATCGCCCTCACTTGGGCCCGCCCGTCTGGCGCAAGTTGCTGCTTGTTGCCTGATTGGCTTCCCTCCTATTTAAACTCAGTGCTCTCATTCACTCCTTGTCAGTCTGTCAACAAACCTCCACTTACCAGACTTGTGTTTTGACTCTGTCCGGTATCCTGCTCGTCTATCCAGTATCCGGTATCAATCCCGGCTGTCTCATCCTGTGCGAAATCATGTTCCAGTCTCCCATTCACTCCTTGTCACTCTGTCAACAAACCTCCACTTGCTAGACTTGTATTTTGACTCTGTCCGGTATTCTGCTTGTGTATCCAAACAAACATCAATATCAAAACCAGGACAGAAACAGTTCTATATAGAGTCCGTCTGTTCTGCCCTGTCCGGTATCTTCCTCGTGTATCCAGTATTCGGTATTGATCCCGTCCGTCCCGTCCTGTCCAGTGTCTTGCTCGTGTATCTAGTATCGATCCCATCTGTCCCACCCTGGGTATCTGGTATTGATCCAGTCTGTCCTGTCCCGTTTCGATCTCTTCTGCCCAGCGATCCCCGAATCACTGGCGTTTGTGTTGTCTCGCATGACTGCCCGATTCCTGTAAAATAAAGCTTGTGTGAAAACGTTACGTGTCTGGGTCCACCGTCTGTTTGGGTTCTGCCATTTATGCCCCAAAGCACTGTGAGACTTTTAGTACAGAGACAAATGACACCCTAAAATTCCGGTTTACTCGCTAAAATAGGCTGGTGAAACTTCCACAGGTTATCCATTTTTTTATAATGACTATCACAGTTGTACTCTTTTCTAAATACTATAAGTGCAAGAATTTTGGCCAGCCAAGTACGAGCACATCTTATGAACACACGATTCACAGCAATGGAGCTCACTTTTGAAGGGAGAAAAAAGCACGTTTACGTTGACTTTGGTGAGTGAGGTGAATAAAATTATCCTTTATATTAAGTCAAAAGGTAAATTAAAAAATGGTATTTGTTAAAATACTTGCAAAGGCCATGTTTACGGGGTTGTTTGTTAGTCTCCAAGCATGTAAACGATTTGTTCGGAGAGCTACAAAATTCAACATTCAGTTTTCAATCACTTTTTGCCACTTGACCATTCTTAAGGCCACAATTTTGATTCCTACATCAATAAGAAAAAACGCTCACACGCCAGAGCAAAAAGATCAATATGTCATAATTACAAATTTGGAAAACCTACGGCAGCTTGATTGGCACCAACAGCCCGGACAAGCTGATTGGTGGCCACACCCTTCTTAAGGCCCCGGCTTTAGTTCAGACTTTGTCAGATCGTCACGAGCTCTTGTGTTTCACTCAGTGAGCATTCCCGTCTGACTCAGTCCCTGTTAAAACCTGTCTCCTGCCTGATCTCCGTTTTGACCTGTTTCTGGACCTGACTACGCCTGTTCTGCCTGCCCCTGTTACCTGACCCGTTTTGCTTTGTTTCCTGCCTGCCTCCTGCCTACAACCCCGATTCGGAACTGGACATCCCCTCTGATCTCCAGCCCCTGTCTTCGTCCGACACGGAAGTGTCACTCCCGCCTCGCTAGCTCCCGTTTTCCGTCAGTCCTCGGATCAAGCAAGCAAGCCTTACTCTCCCTCTCTTTTCAATAAAAACTGAGAAACGTATGCAATTGAGTCCTGTGTCCGTTCTGGTCTGTGACACAATACTGTCGAATATTCGTTTCAAAGGAGCCATGTACGAACGATGTCTTTTAACATTTGGTCTTGACAGGCTCACCAAGTACAATAAAGTGTCTTTGTCAATTTCTCCTTGCTCCAAAAATGTGCTTTCTTGCTGTATCGTGTTGTGTTTACATCTGTAGAACAGCATTTAGAATACGGATGAACATTCTCAGTGTCAGGACCAGAACGGAAACCAGACCCGTTACGTTTCTCACAAGTTCTATTAAAGGAAAGAGGAAGGGCTGCGCGGGAAGTAAATTGCTCTCATACTCAGATTGTGATCCAAACATGGAAGTGGATCTTCCGTAGTGAGCGATGGCGGTGTCAAAGACAGAAAAATAGGTCGATAGCCAGGACAGGACAGCAAAAACGTGGTCGGGGTCAGAAATGGGTCGTAAGCCAGGACGAGAGAGCAGACGTGGTCGGGATCAAAAACGGGTCATAAGTCGGGACGGGAGAGCAGACGTGGTCAGGATCAAAACGGGTCGTAGCCGGAGACAGACAGGAGAAAGAATGGGACAGGTGGGAGTCAGGGTCGAAAAAAGGTTTGCCTGGTATACACTGAGGTTCGCAGGCGGACTGACAAAAGGGGACAGATAGGAGTGGGTTTGAATAGGGACAGGGAGCCAATCAGAGTCTGAGGCAGTTGGTGCGAAAGGAGTGGGCACAGGTGTTTCACATCGGTAATCATGACACCCTGTAGAATAAAAATCCATGAAGATGAAAAAACAACAAAAGAGAAATATAAAATATGCACAAGGCAAATCTATACCATACCTATATCTGTACCTACACCTAAACCAGAAAACGGAAAATGCAAGGACAAAGTAAGAGGGCCAAAAACTACTGACAAAATACCCAAACAAGAATAAGAAAACAAAAACCTGACTCAGTTGAGAAATACTGGTTTAGATTTCCAATCTGGAATTTCCAGCCAACCGTTTTCTGCACTGCATATCCTTACTAGGGTCGCGAGGGGGCTGGAGCCCATCCCAGCAGACTTCAGGCATTGGGCAGGGGACACCCTGAACTGGTTGCCAGTCAGCCAAAGAGCACACGGAGACATGCAATTCGCTCACTTATTCACACCTGGGGACCACTTGGACCGGTCAATTCACTAAACTGCAATAACATTTCAAAATTAATTATCAGCACGTTGTTACCCAACAATAAATTGCAGCTGTCTTGCCGTATCGACAAATGAAAACGTCTGGATTCAAATAAAAACATGGTTAGCAAAGCTAATATCCATTATGCATCAAATTGATCACTTTGAATAAGTCATAGGTGTGAAATATTGATGCCATGCTGCCCAAACTTTTATCTCCTTCCGCTCTCCAACGTTGACTTGACTTTCTTCTCCATTAATTATCATGCCCAGGAGGTTTTTTTTTCTTTTGCAGCCATCAGGCTGAATCATGTTGACAAGGCGGCATGGCCCAATTACACCACAGCTCCGCCAGACTTTGATGTGGCGGAAAAGCTGGGAGATAGGGGGCAAATTGCGCCCGCCATATTATGGTAATGATCCGTCGGAATCCCACTGCTAAACTTTGCTTGTCGCTTGTTTAAAGGAGACGCTGCCGCTAATTACAGGGGTGCGCCGAGGTGGGAAGGGTGAGGGCGAATAGGGCCACGCCCGAGGGCCTCGCGCCGTGGCCGACGCCCGCCCACTAATAGTGCAGCTCATGAATGTTGAAAATGAAAACTAGACAAAGTGGACTTATTCCCATTTAATTATACATCAACGAATAGTGAACAGGTCATAGGGTCACGTCATTAAAGGGATTATAAAAGACCAATATTTTTCAATTTGGCACAGAACATGTAGTGTTCCTCCCCACAATCATGCATATACGTTGCAAAATATTCCACGCGCCGTGGGACTCGAGAAATTCAGTCTCAAAGATGATCGATTTGGCTGATTTCCTCTACAGTTGTGACATAATAAGATGAAAACACGAGTCTTAACAATGGCGGGTCTCTTTAAAGCAACATATGATGCAGTTCCAAAAACAGGTGACATTTGCATTCAGCTTATTTCTCCTTGGAGAAATTAAAACTTTGTTTGATGCGTCACTGAGGGACTTTTGACTGTTTTGTTAGAGTTGCATGCTTTGTTCTCTAAAAGTTCCTTGAGGTAAGTTTACCTGCCGCCGTTACAGTTTGAGTTACTTGTTTTGCCTTTGCCTTCTTTTAGGTAGTTGACTTTTGCTTTTCGTTTTTGTTTTTTGCCACGTGTCTCGCTGTTGGTATAATCTTGTCCAGCCAGCTCACCATTAGAATTAGGGCTGCTGAATGCTTCCAGTTTTGTTTGGTCCAGGTTAGCGCTCGTTAGCAGCCAGGTAGCCCGCTAGCCTGCCGTGCCCATTTGTTTATTGCATTTTTGGTTCATATTAGTTGCAGTATGTGCTTTTCTTTGTTGGTTCCTGGTTAGTCTGGCTGCTTACTGCATTGATGGTCCTGGTTAACTCCCTTTCGCAGCCGGCTAGCCTGCCATGTGCGTTGGTTTATTCCCAGCTGAGTTAGCCCATGTTAGCTCTCAGTCTCATTTTTGGCAGTTAGGACCATTTCGGCTGCTTGCCTTTTGTTGTACCATTACTGCAACTACCTGCGACACAACACCTATGCATTCTCCACAAAAACTATCAAAACTTGACTGAAAAGACTTGTACCCTCTTCGACTCGTTAACAGATAAACCAGTATTGTTACTGGATTGCGAGAGTGCCAGTGTTACTCTGACAGTGTCACAGCTCAGGGAGTCAAAGACAAGACGCACAAGAAAATAATTGGAATATAAGGATAATACACACTTGTATATCTATGGTTTGCAAAAACTATATACTATTTTTTCATAATTTGGGTATACCTTCAATGAAGGAGCAAGAGCAGGCGAGGGAAGACGGCCAACGTCCTATGAAGGCGGCGTTACAAGGAACGGGCGATAATATCAGCCTGTAATTAACTTGTCACTTCAATTACAGAGCCTCTGATTGGAATTGTCTTGGGTTATGACGCCAACCGGCCCCCTCGTTTTCCAGCGCCGTCTGTTTGCTTAATTAGTCTGACGAGAAAGCTGCCTCGCCCGCGGCCGTGGAGTTTATAGTCAGGGGTGATTGACTAGCATAAAGCTGGGATCAAAAAAACAAAAATGGCATGACTGATCAACTGTCATCTATCGAGGTAAACAACCCAATTGCTATGAAGGCCACAAATGGGTTGTTTGCTTTGCTTACATTGAAATCAGTACCGTAATCCCTCGTTTTTTGTGGGGAGTGTGTTGAAAAAGGTCCTCGCGATAGTTTAAATTTGCAAAGTAGAAATATTTATTTATTTATTCATTAAATACACTACTACACACAGAACCAATGAACAACTCATACTTTACTTTATTTTATAATTTTTATCACGAATAACTTTTGTACTGTCAAATTATAATTTTAAAAATAAGTTCGGGGTGGTATTGCACTACTGTTTCTGAAAAGGATACTATTCTGTGATCATTCGGACGTTATTGGGAAACAAAAATGTGGCGTAAATATGGTAACGTGAATAGAACAACATATAAAAGTACTTTTCTTGCAAATGTACCCATACCACGATAATTATTTAACCGTGTGGGAACAAAAGATTAATAAACCGATAATAAATAGATAAAAAAAAAAACAATTTAAAACAATTTACTGTACCTTTAAGCAGTACTATGATCATCATTGTCACAGCTTTTCACTTTTCCATTTCACTAACTTTTTTGGCACCCAATATCTGCAAAAAAGGTTATAAAACACACATTATCACAATAAAATGAGATGTGGGCCGCACGCACACAATTAGGGTCATGGCAATAGACTGAATAGGAAGGAAAGATCAGAGGGGGAGATATCAGGATACAGGAGGGCTGTGGGCCATTGGTTGGGTTGGTTGGCTAACAACAAAGCATTCGGAATATTGTTAACATGAGACAAAGTACAGAAAATACACTTGTCATTGGTTTTATCAAAGAAATTCATCATTCCTTTTTCGCATCCTGTCGTTTACCTGTGCATCTGACAATTATAATTTCTTGATTTTCACCTACGATATCAGCTCTCTTTATTTAACACGGGAGCAAAAAATTTTTTTTATATGATTCTCAGACTATTGTGTTTTTTACTAAATGATATCAAGTTGGTTTGGTTTGAACAAATTTATTGACACTAAAAACAGAAAACAATCATGACAATCTCAACAGCAATTAAGCACATTCACAATATTATATTCCAATATTACGTTTTTAACAGCAAACACAAAGTGAGGTTTGAACAAACCTTCTCGAAAATCAAACATATTCACAATTTCATTATATAACATCTTTGTTAGTGTCAATAGATCCGTCCAGGCCAAAGTCGATTGTCCTCGGTCTGAACAAATCCACCGACACCAACAGCAGCAAAACACAGCCATCAAGCATATTCACATTTTTTTTATATTTGACAATATGACGTGACGATATGACGTTTTAACATTTTTTCCTGACATTTCCAACATCAATGAAACAATTTCAGAGTTATTTTCTTTTAACAGTAGTTAACCAGCGTGTAAAAGGCAATACTATTGTGCAAGGGCATAGCTCTGCCATCCCACCCTCCCAAGCAGCATTCTTCCAGTCCTCTGTGTGGGTCCTTTCCATTCTGCGTGGGTCCTCTCCCTTCTGGGTTCCACAACCCAGGCCGTTGCTGCCGGGACTCCCACAGTGTAGCTCCGGCTCCCCCCTCCGGGTGGGTACAGACGAGTCTTCTTTATGGCTGCGTCCTAGGCCCGCCGCTCGCAGATTGTATGGTATCTGCAGCCATTTGGAGCACAGCCACGGGGGGGATCTGCCTGCACCTCCATACCAGCAGGTTTCTGGAGGTCCAGATGGCGTCCTTGATGGCGGCGAGAGTGAGCCAGTCCCTGGCAAAGTCGTTCCGATGCCTCCTCGACCGACTCACCCCGTAAAGCACGTACTGTGCATCAGGGACCTCTCCTGCTGGCAAGTCCGGGAACTTTCCTAGTTGTTCGGCCATTGTCCACAAGACCTTGGCAGCGCTGCACTCACAAAAAAGGTGCCTCACCGACTCCTGGGCGCCACAGCCAGGTTGAGGGCACGTCGAAGTCGCTGACATTCCTCTGTGGTGCATTACAGCTCTGACTGGGAGAACTTCATGAGCCACCATCCATGACAAGTCTCGTAGTCTGTTTGGGAGGGCAGGATGATTGACGTTGCTCCAAACCGTTGTGGATTCGCCAAACGCAAGCCCCCGCACAGGGCTTACTGTAGCTCGCTCTTGCACAATAGCAATAAGGGCCCTGTGGTTTTGTAAAGTGTGACATTCTTGTGTTTCCAAATCAAACTTCTTCAAAAAATCCCGGATAAAGAGATGTGTTGGTGGCAAGTTAAACGAAACTGGAATCAAACGATTGTCTGGTACAAGCTTTAGCTTCCGCAAATATGAGCCCATCCAAAAACGGGTCATTGCTTGACTTTTCGGGTTGTTGGGTGGGCCCACAGCGTTTTGGAAGTGGAGAGAGACATATTTGCTTCCCAGGAAAAGCTGGAGGTCAGGCACTCCTTTCCCCCCTTTTTCCTTTTTCTTTTTCATTGTATCTCTTTTTATCCTTTCCCACTTTGAGCCCCAGACAAAGCGAAAGATGGCTCGGTCCATTTGTAACAGCACGTTTCTTTTAGGCATAAAAATTAAACTGATTGACAAAAGCATTGGGAGGATGATCACTTTGATGATTAGGACCTTCCCCTCTATTGTCAGTTTTCTTAGTGACCAAAAAACAAGTTTTTGCTTAACTTTCCTTGTCACGTCATCCCAGTTGGTCTCGCCTCCTCCATCCACATTGAATTTTATCCCTAGGATTTTCTGGTCTGTCTTTAACACCGTCAGCGGGAGTCCTGCCTTTTCTGTCTCTTTCCACATTCCATAAAACTTCACTTGTGATTTTTCTCTATTTAGCCTTGACCCAGACGCCCTCCCAAACAGGTCAGTCAAGTCAAGGGCTCTTTCAACAGATGCGCGGTCAGTACACAAAATATTAAAATCATCCATGTACAAAACACACTTGGTAATTTGTCCCCCACTTCCTGGGATATTGATGCCTTCGACAAATCTATCTTTTCTTAACATTTGTGCCAAAGGTTCAATGCAAAGAACATAGAGAAGGGGAGACATAGGGCAACCTTGACGTACACCGCAGTTGATCTCGATTGCTTCCGATAAATTCCCGTTAATCATGAATTTGCTGTAGATGTCTCGGTATAGCAGTCCTACCCAATTGATGTATTTTTGGGGAAAACCACATTTTTGCAATACCCTGAAGAGGTATTGGTGCGAGACTCGATCAAAGGCTTTTTCAAAGTCTAGGTTTAGGACCGCTAGTCGCATGTTTCTGTCTCTTGCATAACAAATGGTGTCACGGATCAGCATGAGACTGTCGCTGATCTTCCTTCCCACAATGGCACAGGTTTGGTCTGGATCAACCAAGTCTCCCAAGACAACAGACATTCGTGTTGCTAGAAGCTTGCTGAAAATTTTACAGTCCACGTTTAAAAGCGTTATGGGTCGCCAGTTTTTTAAGTCAATTTTGTCTCCTTTTTTGTGCAATAGAGTAACTATCCCGATTCTGAAACTGTCTGGCATATGGTCTCGACTGGAAAATTCGTTAAAAACAGTTAACAGATCTGGTGCTAAAATATCCCAAAAAGTCCGGTAAAATTCGAGGTTGAGTCCGTCCTCCCCGGGTGATTTGCCTTTTTTCATAGTCTTTATGCAATCATTCAGTTGGTCTTGGGTAAAGTCTGATGTTAAAAAGGGGTCTTGACGCACTGATCTTGAAATATGATCTAATACATGCCCCATTTCATTCTCATATGTTTCTTTCTTTTCAAATAATTTTTTGTAGTAGTCTTCGACCAATCTGGTTATTTCACTACTTTCCTTTGTTATTTGCCCGTTTTCGTTTTGAAGTTTAAAAATCCCCTCATTTTTGCCCATAATTTTTTTAAAAAAGTAGCGTGTACATTTTTCCCCTTCTTCTATTTCTCTTTCTCTGCTTCTTATTATGATGCCTTTGCTCTTTATTTCCGCCAAAGCGTTTAGTTCTTGTTTGATCTCTTTGATTTCATCATCAAAGTCCATCCCCTTTTCTGTTAGGATGAAATAGCGTTGGAGTCTTCTTTGTAGTCCCGACATGCGTTTCATCTCTTTGAGTTTCTTGTTTTTCCCTGCATTTTTAAAAAAGGTCTGTGTTCGTTTCTTTGTCATTTCCCACCATTGTGCTCGTGAATCATACGAGTCTTGAAGGGTCTGCCAGTCTTTGTACAGCTCCCTGTATTGTGCGGCTAGAGCCTCATCCTCCAGCAGGGAGCAGTTTAACTTCCACAAACCCTTCCCAACAGTCATACCTGAAGGAAATGAGAAAGAGCAGGACAGTAGCAAGTGATCCGAAAAAAAAACTGGAATTAATCTTGCATCACTCTGTGCTAAACCCCTCGTAAAGATGTAGTCTATTCGAGAGGCTCTGGCATTGTCACTACTGAACCAGGTGAATCCCTCCTCTCCTGGATGTATGGATTTGAAACAGTCCACCAGTTTAAATGTCCGGCACATGTCTTGTAATAAAGTTGATGTTTTATCTACTTTAAACTCCTCATCATTCCTCTTTCTATCCTTCCTACTTAGGATGCAATTAAAATCTCCTCCCACGATTAGTGGTTGATGGCCTAGCATATGCGACTGGATGTCCTCTAAAAGTTCGTACCTGAGTTGTCTGTCGGCATGGCCGTATATGTTAATGAGGTTAAAATCATTCCCTATATAAGAAAGTCTTGCTAAGATTGCGCGTCCGTCTCTTATCACAGTACTCCCCTTTATGATGAGTTGAGGGTTGTTTATTAAAATGGCTACCCCATCGTTACGGTTTTCATTCGAGCCACTCCATAATGACGGATATGGCCAAATCTCTTCCCACTGTTTATAATTTTTTAGAAAGGGGATGCAGCATTCCTGTAGTAAAAACACATCCGTTCTGATAGTTTTTAAGAACGATAAAACACTGTGAGCCTTAACCTTTGATCTCACACTTCTCACATTGATAGTAGAGAATGTAATGTTCATAATTGTTGTTAAAGTATTTAAACTAGTTAGACAAAACCGGGGGATCTGAGTCCATTCTTTGGTGATCATCGAGATCATCGAGAGTGTCACCTGTGTCAGACACATCACTTAAGAGTAGTACCTCATTTTGAGACTCACCGGGGAAAACTCTGGGACCCTCTGACTCTCTGTCTGTGGTTCCAGGTCTTCCCCTTTTTTCTGGGTTAGGGGGTGAGCCAGAGGACCTATCAAAGGGTCTCTTACTTCCTTGCCCACTAAGGGTCAGATTTTTTCCCTCCCCGACTTCCTCCGTCTCAACTTCATACAGTTCCCTTGTGGGCTTATTCACCGGCAATCGGCTTTCTTCTAAATCTCTTATCTTTGTTTCTGGTTTTTTTACCACTCCCAATTTTGTCTTACTTTTACTCCTCTTTCCAGTGCCCGTATGGGTTTTTGGAGAGTCATTCGCCTTTTCGATTTGTTTGACTTCTCCAAATCCCGCCAATGGCGTAGCAAACAAATTTGCTAATTTGAACTCTCTTCCAGGCCCTTCCTGATTAATATGTGTTTTCAGAGTGGCAGTTGCTTTTTCTATTCGTTTGTCATGTCCAAATTCAGGTATTTTATGAGAAATCGAATCAGAATTTCCAGGTTCTTCCTGTTTCAATTTTGATTCTCTGGTCTCTGCTCCAGGGGTTTTGGTAGGTACATCTGTTTTTTCAATTTGTTTGTCTTGTCCAATTTCTTTGTGCATTTCTTGATCAATTTCATTGGGTATTTCCATAACTTTATTCATTTCCTGTTCATCTTCATTGGGTATTTCTTTAACTTCATTAATTTCTTGTTCATTTTCATTTTGTATTTCCATGACTTTATTAATTTCATTGTCTTTGTTATCTTTATTCACTTCATTGTCTTTGTGACATTTATTCATTTCATTATCTATGTTGTCTGACATCATTTCATTGTCTTTGTTGTCTTTGTTAACTGCCTTCCTAGCTTTCAATTTGTTAGCAAACGAATTCGGGCAGTTTCTAAAGAGGTGATTCGTTTCTCCACAGAGATTGCATTTTCTGCTATTGCTACATTCCTCAAAGGAATGTCCAATTGTTCTGCACTTTCCACAAAAAATTCGATCACATACCTCAGCCAGATGCCCATGCTCACCACATTTGCGACAGAGTTTCGGTTGCCCTTGATAGTGGATAAAGCCACGGTTTTCCCCCAGGAATATAGTCGACGGAATTTGTTTCATTCCCTGAAAGCCCTGAGGATCTTGCCGTAGTTGGACTGGTACCCTCCAGGCACCATTCCAATAGCCCTAATTAATATCAATTGTATTGTTTTTCGGCGAGCCAGCGTTAACATTAAAGGGTGTATAAATATCCCAGAGACAAATTGCAGTCACGGAGATTACTTGTAAGAACAGGCTTCACTTTGATAGCGCTTCATCTATTCATAAGGAAAACTTTGTCTGCATCAATTGGCATAAGAAAGCAAACATAATTATCTGTTTGCATTATGCTCAGAAGCAGATCAAAGATCCTCATCAGGCCTCCGAAAGTGTTTTAAACATTATAAACGTGCGTGAATCTCTATAAATATACATTAAAGGCGCAAGAGAGCGCTTTGTCCTCGGTGTTACCTCGCGAGGACCTCTCCTGGGATTGCTGGGGGCCTCTTTCTGGAAAGCGTCGGCGCTTACGATTGCGTTTCGTGTCCTGCCGTCACGCTCGCCATACGCTCGCCTTTGAAATGGCAGCTAGCGAAAAGACTTCTGAAGGCTCGTCGAACATTTTTGACACAGGTACAATCAGCGCCCAGCCACAGCGGGTCTGCTTGTAAGATATTTTTTCTTCCTTGGAGGAAACTATTAGAATAAAACGATTTTAAAGCGTCCTAATTCAGTTGAACGCTCCAAGCACCACGTCATGTTGATGGTATTAATTATATCTCGTAAACATCAAGTTTTCTCTTTAACCGGTGTCATGTTGTTTTCTGCTCGACAACGAATGCAAATGAAAAAAAACATGATTGTTGGTTTTCCCATTTGGTTTCGCCCTTTAGTGGTTTAACAGATAAACAAGACGCCAAAAACCAAGGTTAATTTATTTGCTGTTTATTTTGTGATATTTTTACAACGTAACACTCTGGTATTTGCAGCTAACCCTTGATGACCATTTCAGCGACTAGGAGTTGAGGTTCCATTTTCAGCCAAATGAGCAAAAGTCGCACCCCCCATGATGTATGTTAAAGTTAGGTCAAGTCATGTTTATTTGTATAGCCCTTTATCACAAGGAGTCTCAAAAGGCTGCACAAACCACATATTGCAAACTACGGAGTATTATTACACCATCCCCTGATCTAAAACCTACATGAGGGCAAAGTAAAACTCAAAACCTCAAAATAAAGAAGCCTTGAGAAGCAAATGAAGTAATCCCCTTTCCAGGATGACCAGGCTGCAACGGATGTTGCACCAACAAAAATTGCACAGATATTGCCAACGTTAAACATAGGTCATTCATGAGCTATAGAATAGAAGTATGTTTGAAGTCTACATTTCAACAGATCCACTAAGATTGCGGATTGAATCTCAGTGGGCAGAGCATTCCACAGTGGAACCCTCTCGAAACCGTGGATCTCTTCTTGGCTCTTGGGATCACTGGTAGACCAGCATTTTCAGAGTGAAGGCTCCGGACCGGAATATAGGGGGAAATTAAATCTGAAAGATATGAGGGAGCAAGTCCATGCATGATTTTGTATAATACCAACACAACCTTAAAATCACATCTTAAGCTAACAGGGAGCCAATTCAGGTTAACTAAAATAAGAGTGATGTGATCAAACTTTCTTGTCTTAGTCAAAAAACTTGCTACAGCATTTTGTATCAGCTGCAGGCTCTTGATTTTGGACTTCGGGAGGCCAGAGAGTTGTACATTACAGTAATCAAGACAGGAGGTATGTTAAACATTGTAAATATCTACCTGTAAGCAATGTGGGTTTCTAACAGTCTGAAAAAGCTCAAGTAACTCATATCCCTTCGATGGTATCCCATAGCTAAAGGATATACATTTTTTTTTAAAACAAATGTACCAGAATTCACAGCTAAACTACGCACCTTGGCACATTTTTACTTAGCTACTTAGCTGTTTTTCATATCTCGCTAGATTGTTCTTATTTGGCAATTATTTATGACTCATTACCCGTCCGATAAATATCCATCTGGTGATTGGTTAGCACATTGGCCTAACATGCAAAAGGTACCCAGTTTCTGACCTGGTGGAAACATATGTTGGCCTGAAGAGGGATGGGCGCCACAGGGATATGGTGCTCCTGCGACCGGTCTACTTACCTAATATATATCTTACATCCTTAATTGAAATTATTTTTTACAGAGTCCTTTTTTTATTAAGAATGGCCCCAAAGCCCCTTATCTGACAAAGAGCCTTTGAGCCTCTAATGCTTGACAAAAGCAACATACATAACAACGTCTCCACAACATTTGTTCTTCAAGAAAAATATGAAAGCCACAAGTGACGTCATGCGCATTGTGCAATGCGATTCAAAAACAATTCGAACAAAAAAAAAAACAGTTTTCCCCCAGTGTTTTAGCATCTAGTCAGTATTCTCAAATGCCGTTACCCATCAATGCAGAGCCTCTGCTCGCGGGATGACTTTACACTAAAAAACTAGAGCAACCAGATGATAAATGTGCTCTATCTGAGACAGATCAGGTGGCTTCTCCTACTACTGGTAAATATGAAAACCATTGTTTCATGTGGGGTACCAACCCCCTACACAAAAAACGGCCTGGAGAGGGATTGTTAGCACCAGGCTTTATTTGGCCAAGGAAGCGGTGCCCTGATAACCCTGGTGGTTAAGGGATCCGTGAACCGTGATCATCTCTCAACCAAAGGTAACATCTGACTTACAGCCTGCTCATCTTACAACCAGCAGCAGAGACTTTGTTTTTGCTGGGGGTCTCTTTCTGGGAAGCGTTGAAGCTTATACCGGCATTTCCTGTCCTTTGTCCTGCTCACCATACGCTCGCCTAGCAGTTAACGAAAAGACTTCTCAAGGCGCGTTAAACGTTTTTGACAGGTAAAATCAGTGCCTAGCCATAGTGGGCTTATATTTTCCTTTCTCCCTGGGGGGAAACTTTTAGAATTTTAAAGCTGCATAATTCAACTGAACACCGTGTCATGTTAATGGTATTAATTATATCTCATAAACATCACATTTTTTCTTTAACTGATGTCATGTTGTCTTCTGCTCAACAACAAATGCAAACAGGGAAACATGATCATTGCTTTTCCAGTTTGGTTTCGCCTTTTAGTGGTTTACATGCGTATATGTGTATTTATGATGCGCTAACAATGACTTTGTTAAGAACAGATGAAGTCAGTCACCCTTTGGCGAGCTCGTCTCGCCTGTAATTCTTAATGGCGGCATGACATGATGGTCGGTTAATTTTGTTCTGAACGACCAATACAACAACAACTGGAAAATGTTCTGAAGTTTGCATTTTGAGAGGACATGTTGACAGTACAAATTTAATGATTTTACAATATTAGAGTATGAAACTTGATTGGGTTCTGGGGCCAAGGAAAATGCTGCAAGTCATAAAATCCATCATCAAACTAGTGCATAATTTCTTGGCAAATTAATTTGCCTGCAATCTGAACCAGGTGACGTAAAATACAACCAAATGTGACGTCAAGGTCTTGAAACTTTTAGAAAAACCTTTTAGCCTTACGTGAGTAATGGCTCATTGGTATGTATATAGGCAAAAATAGTGTTGGCATGCATTGTCTAATTGATGTGTGATTATTTTGGTCATATAGCTGTATCTGGCCTTTGGATTTTAAATTACATTAGATTCAATTATTTGGTTCCCTTAGGAAAGTTCACTTTCACCGACTGTACCGGAGGAAAACAACAGGTTACATTACCAAAACAGCACAATGACAAACCTATTTGACAGTGGGACAATGAGGGCAGACTGATTGGATGGGTCAGTAAGGCCTGTTGTTAGGAAGGGTGATGGCAGAGGTGATTTCTGAACCTTACTGTCCTGTGTCTGTGCCCTGACGGTAGTGGGAGGATATACTGGCATTGTGGGTGAGTAATATACTGGGCATTTGTGTTTGTCAGTCGGATAATGGACCTGTTATTTGAGTTCAAAAGGTTGGCTGTGGGTCAGCCGATGATTTTAACTGCCATGTAAGTGATACATGTGAGGTCAGTTCGAACCTTGACAAATATCTCAATGAAAATAACTTGTAGACTTTTTTTTAAATATGTCAAAAAAAAAAAGTGATTTTCTAGATCTTCTCTATCAAAAACCTTTTTTTTCTTTTTAAATAAATGCAAACCAACTGATTTTTCTGGCCACTAGAAGGCAATAAAGGACATACATTCACCTTTGGTAGGTTCAGCCTAGCAGCTTGATCTGATATAGTCTGATCTACATTCCCATTTAATGTTAAACTTGTGTATTTATGTCAAACCAGTACAACATTTAAGGCAACCATTTTTATAGGGCCCTCTTGGGTTCATATAGCATGGCGAGTTGGTTTAGTTGCAAAACTGCATACACTAAACTGTTCAAATTAACCAGTAAATGCATTCAGTGCCAAACTTGAAAATGACTCTTTTGCCTATTGTTTGTGAATACATGCATTATGCATATAAAAGATCAATTGTCATCAGTGATAATGATATGTAGAGTAGGCTACAAAAGTAGGTTGAACGATAAAGCATAATCCTGAATAATAAAGCTAAACATTTTGAGTTGAAATTATTTCAGTGATCTAGCAAATCTGAGATCAGAAAGTCTAGATCCGGCCCCAGAACCATACTAAGTATGACATCCCTGTTAAAAGTATTATTATTTGTATTATAGTTCTATCTATCTTTTCCTCCTATATAAATAAAAAATAACAAGATTATAAAAATTAGATGACATAGAAGATTGCAGATCATTGCATCCTTTTATTGTCTATTTACATTTCTATGTATTTCATAGTATTTTAATTTTTTTTTAAATTTCAGGCTTATTTTTATTTGACCACTATTTGTTTTTATACTACAAGACTGGAAAAACATACATATCTCTCCTATGTATAGAAAAATAAGTATTCCTATTTAATTTAATGACTCACACTTTGGAAATAGGTTGCTGCTAGTGTCATTGCACTTTTTGGTTGTGTATTTGCCCATTCATCCTAACATTATTTTTATTTCTTATTTTTCTTTTAACTCTTTCATTACATGCTTGTTGTGGAGTGCCACGAGTAATTTTAGTTTAAATAGTGTTCACTTTATTGATATAAAGACAATTCTACTCCAGTAAAATATTTGAAATAAATCCTTAAGAATGTGTCCAAATATGGAAGATGCTATATAAATTAGCTAAGGAACAACAGTAAAAGAAAGTAGTTGCAATGCAAATAGCAGGGAAGCAACAACTGGAAATTTCCATCAATGCTACTTTTTAAGTTTAAGTTTAAGTTATATTTTCAAATCTCAAATATCCCTTAATATGTGTAACATGCCTGTAGTGTTATTAGGAAACTAGATTAAGACAACTTGGAATCTCATTTTCCAATGTTAAAAAAGTTTTACTTACACGAAATTTGACTAATATACTGTATTGCTGGAAATATTTTTGACTGGGTTGGTATACCTTTTTCATGTCCAAATTCAAGCACTTTTAAAGGACTTTCAGAGCCATTTTTCCAATTTCTCCTGTACCATTAAAATAAAAAAAGGGGAATCATGTTCTGATAAGTCTGGAAAACGTTTGTGTTATTTGTATTTTCAATATAGTCGATGGTTCTGTAAAAAGTGAGAAAGTTTGTACGCATAGTCAGATCAGGAGGGTTTTCCTGCTACTGGTAACCATGGACACCAATGCTATCCGTTTCAGGTGGGGGAGCAAACCCCAACCAAAGAAAACGGTCTGGAGAGGTATGGGTGCCGCCAGGCTGTACTTGCCCAAGACATACTACTACAGGATGGACAACAACTCTAGGCAACAGCTACTTAAGCCATGTGTCAAACGAAATGGTTCGCAACACCGTCAGAGGGCAGATTGGACCCTACCAAGAACTGTTGTCAATGTGCAGACGCCAACTTCAGTGGTATGGTCATGTCACAAGATCATCAGGACTGACTGAGATAATTCTCCAGGGCACAGTCCAAGGGGGCAGATGGAGAGGAAGATCGAAAAAGAACTAAGGAAAAGACTGGTGCCAACTTTGGCACGACCGAAGAACAGGCCAGGGCCCGTCAACAGTCGGGAAGGCTGTCCAGAGTTGCATCCTCATTGGTGCCCCGACGACCCATGCGGTCGAGGGATCCTGGAGCCGTGAACCGTGAATTAAGTATTTCACATAGAACTCAAATAAATTGCGTGTATAATTCTTTTAGAGACAAATCTATCCCTAGATAGGCGTTGGGTAAAAATGAAAGTAATACAGTGGTACCTCGACTTAGGAATGTCTATACACTAAAGTTTCAAGTTACAAAGTAACTGAATGGGAAAATATTGCCTCTAATTACTGAGGCGTTTCGGGATACAAAGTCAAAAATACGGTACAGAGCGCTTTGCTTTTGGTCGTTTCCCTTGGTTTCCTGAACGAAAACCAACTGGCTATCGTTCAAAATCTACCTGGTAACCCAGTGCGCATGCGTTTTCCCAGCATGCTCTTCGTGTCACTGTCACAGTCCAGAGACGAAGAAGAGGTGCTAGCAAGATGGCAGGGAGGAGGATGCCGGCAAAATAAAAAATAATGATCTTTTAGCAAAATTCAATGAAGGCTCATAATAAATATCCATTACTGATATGTAATCTTTGCACTAATATACATTTCATAGTGCCCTGTGCCATGATGGCTGTGCACTTAAACTACTAGCAACACTCCAATGCCCATTTAAAGGATTATGGCTGTGGCTAGGTAGCTGTATCCCTTAACCACTAGGGTTGTAGGAGCACCATTTCATGTGTTGCTTCTTGGACAGCCAGGTGGCACTCATTCCTCTCCATGCAAACAATCTTTTTCACCAGGTCTTGAACCGGGGACCAAATGTGCTAAATCACACTGTTCCATAACTCCCAACACAAATAGTGAACATGAGGCTGTTTCCCTGCATATGTTTATTTCCGACGTCAGTCCAAAATGCACTGCAAAGGCTCCACTTTTTACAAAAAGGGAAATCATACAGAGCGGTTACACCCTTATATAAAAACATAGCATTTTTGTGTGAGCGCCTGCCACGGGACTATGTCATTCACTTGAGGTTATGCTATCCTGGTCAATGAACACGTCTTACCCACAAAGGCCCAAGGGGGGAGGCAGCGGCGTTCGCGGTCGTGAAAAATCGTGATGAAGGTTCCTGGCATGCATGTGTAACTTTGCAGCCCGGGAAGCCTTGTGGGGCCCTGGTTGTGTCAAACATTGTCATTAGAAAAAAAAACAACCCAAAAAAACAAGGAATTAAGAAGTTTCATGTATTTTTTTTCCTCACTTCTGTTTTGGGATGGCAGTGTAAGTGTTCATATATTTGTTTAGAGAAAAGTGACCTATCATTCATGTAAAGACTGATGTAAAACGTTTTTTTAAATAGCATATGGTCAGTAGCGCAAAGCTTTTGGACGTATAAAAAATGATAATTACAAAATAAAACACGCCTCAAAGCTATGGACATTGAAGCAATACTGTCAACTGAGGAGAAAGTCCCTTGATCGGTTCTGGTTCCTGTCCTGGCGGCAAGAAGGTTCCAGTTCTGACGGTAAGGTAAAGGTCACCCGGCTGCTTCTGGTCCCTGCTTCAGCGATGACGAACAAGGACCTTCATCTGTCCCCTGTTCCAGTGAAGGTCCGTTTAATGCAGCTTCTGACATTTTTGTTTTTGTGTTGTTGCAGCCGGCTCTTGAGTGAGAGGTAATGTCACTATTTCATACGCCACCTTCCCCCAGAGGGCGCCAACCAGGTTTTAAACTGGAAACACCTGAGCCTAATCACCACACACCTGTCCCTAATTATACCAAGCCTTTCTATTTACTGTTAGGAAAACAAACTGGGGAGGGTCAATGTCATTTCTGGTCTTTTGTTATCATGTCAGGTTTGGTCTTTGTTTCGTGTTTGCACACTTTGGTAGTTGTTTTGAAACATGGTTGGGTTTTGTTTTTAGTCCTGTTTTTTGTCAATAGATACCATACTTTGTTGAGCACACCTGCATACATCTTTTCTTATTTTCCACTCCACAAAACTGCTGCACGAGAGTCTATCTTGACTCGACCTAACGACAACTAACTTCAACACATGTTTCTATTTAACAGGTTAACTAGCCCAAAAGGTTAATTTATCTACTATTCAATTTCTGTCAGTGAAAGTAATGGCCCAAAACTTTTTGTCATATTGCCACACTTCAGGCCTCAAACTTAAAGCTGAACAACTGAAAATATTTTTATAAAAGTCAACAACATGTGAAACACAACAACAAACAACAAAAATAAAGAGATGCAAAAGCATTGCCACCCCTGACCCCTTTCACCCAGTTTAGCCAATTGACTCCAGAAGTTCTCCGCTGACTTTTAAATGATTCATTGTCGATTTAATAAACTGGTGAGGAAAGCGAATTCTGTTGTGGGCACAGAGCTGGACAGCCTGACAACAGTAGCTGAGAGACAGGCACTGAAAAAACTGCAGTCAATCATGGACAATTCATCACATCCACTACACAGCTTCATCTCCAAACAGAAGAGCAGCTTCAGCAACAGACTGCTGTCACAGTCTTGTTCCACAGACAGAGTAAGGAGATCATTTCTTCCTCATGCCATGAGGCTCTTTAATCCCTCAAACCCCACCCCTACATTTGCATATTACCCTATTTTTATTACAGTGTGTATTTTATGTAGCACTATTCAAATACTCTATATCAACACGTTACTTTGGGTATTTATGTATTATATTCCTTTTACTTTATTATTGTTTTATTTCAACACAAGGATACTGCTGGAAGTGTGAATTTCCCTACGGGGATGAATAAAGTATCTATCTATCTAAATGATGAACAATGAGATTGTCATTGTTAAGTCTGTTTAAATGCATCTGCTCTGTGATGGGCTCAAAGGTTTGTGAAACGAGAACAAACAGGACCAAAGAACACACCAGGCAAGTGTGGGATAAAATTGTGGAATAGTTCAAAGTAGGAATAAGATATAAGAACTTTTACACATCTCCCGGAGCACTATCGGAACAACCATATCAAAATGCTGACAACAGCTTTTTTTTGTCAACCCACAATGGATGAAGGAGGAAGAAAATGGATTTCCTTGCAGATATACTGTCAAATTCATTTTCAAGCCGGAGATTTTGAGGGGAGCTTGGCATCATTAAGAAGTCAAAATAGGGAAATGGTTTTGTCCGCCACTTTCAGACCACAAACTATGAGTACCCTGGCTCATGCTCCCCAAAAGATTTACAGCTCAGTGCACAGAGAAACAGGGCGCCACAACAAAAAGGTTAAAACATAGGGGAATGTTAAAAAGACTTATAGACTGTCATTTTTTATCTTGGTAAAAAAAGTACATACGTAAGCATTTTCATACAAATGATACTTAAGGGTATTTTCTAACAGTTAAAGACGTACAATCACAACACTTATAGCCTTCATGCAGGACACACAAATAAGGATCAAATCTTAGTCTTATTGCAAATGACATTGGCGCTAATGCACTGACACAGCATCCGCGCTCCAGCAAGGCATGAAAATGCACTGCTAAACAGGCAACATAAACAAACCGATAAATTCCATTTATAAGCCATCAGGCCGCAACAGTCGCTGACGCCCGGAATATTTCCCAGAGATATTGGCTCTCATTACATAGCTTGTTAATGGCAGCATACACGGGCGGTGACCTTTCTTGGAAATTTTTTATCCCGTCGATGGTGTTGCCGGGACGCCGTGGCAGACTGTCGAGGTTGGGGAGATCAAGGCGGTCGCAGACTATATTCTGTCACCAAGATTTATGGCTGAAGGCGGACTAAAAAACCTCAGGCTGGGTTTCTCGCCTGCACGCTTGGAACGACTCCTTTAAAACCTCGTAATTTTTTGGACAAGGAATGCTTCAGCATCAAGTCTAATGTTAAGTCGTCCCTTGATTTTCTATTTTCACAGTCCATTCGTTCCATAATGACACAAATGATGTGACTTGCTGCAAAGTACAAACAATTTATTTCGAAATCACAGTTTGCTTGTGTGTGTCTATGTGTGTATGTCTGTCTGTGTGTGTGTACATTTGTATGTGGCTTATAGGTACTGAAACGGCCAAACCGATTTTCCTGAAAATATAAACAGTTGTACTTTGGGTCACTGGGAGTGTCTTTTGCTAGGTTTTGTGTCAAGGAACCCGCAATAAAAACCAACAAAATCATTAAACATCTGCTTTCATTTACAAGCGCCTCTGCATGCGGCTCTTTGGCTTTCGCTATTGGCTCCTTGGCACTTTTTTAACAAACACAGGCCCCGAAAACCTCACCTAAGTAGAATGCCCGGCAACACCAGGCCTGGCAACACCATAATGCTATGTATATATATATATAAATACATCTATACACACACATGGCTGTCTCTGTGTTTGACTGTGATAGGCTGCCAGTCAACGAGTGGGGCGGGCGCATGAGTAAAGTGTCCACCAAAACAAACTGCGGATCATGGCAACAGCTAATATTTTAGCGGCGCGTTATATTGAAAAGAAGATTATCCATTAATTTGGGCTCTGATGAGATATAGCAGTGCACAAAGAAATGCTGTTCATCACCAGGTGCTCTGTGGATTGTTATCAGGTCTGGAAAAAGACTCAGGAGGTGTTGAGAGAGAAAGCAATAGCGAGGCTTCAGGTCCTACTGCTACGACTAGGCTACGTAACAACTCTCTCAAGCCACGACTGCTGAGTGTGTATCTCAATCACGCCCTCAAAATGGATGATCTGGAGCTGCAACTCACGGAACACGTCTACATTTTTACTCTTTTTTTTAATCAGCACAGAGACCTGGGTAAAAACAGGATACTCGATGCTAAAGTGCAGCTAGACAGCTATTCTCTACATCCCTTATTTTACATTTCAGGAGAAACTTTCCAAATTCGTATGACTATCATATAATGACAATAAAGACCATTTATTCAACTGCAATTCTTTTTTCAGTATTTTTATTTGTAGATTTGTTGTTGTTATTTTGTTACACTTGTACATTTTATATGTTACTGATATATAATGAATACATGTTTTTACTTTAAGGGTTTGGGCTATTGCTGGACTTTTTTGAAAGGCAACCCCTGCAAAAACAACTGTATGGATATGTTTATATCAGATTGCTCAAAAATGGCATGCATGAATGGTTAGTTGTCTGTGACTAGGCATGTAAAGGATTCATTCAGAAGTCTCCTATCAGCGGCCATGAAGCCGAAGGCAGTTCTCTGATTGGTTTGAGTATATTGGCTCTTTTAAAGTGACAGCAAAACACTGCAATGTACATTAAATCTGTTCGGGATCCGGTCTGCCACTTTTACCCAGAGGGTGCCAACAATATTTGGAACTGGGTACGGGTGTATCCAATCACCACACACCCGTCCTCAATTGTCTTGACTCTTTTTATAATGACATTTTGGACAGCACACGTCACCGGATCATTTTCAATTCCAATGTAATCTCTAAATCTGATTTGTTTCTGTTACTGGTTTCTTTTTTGGACATTTGTTATCAGTTTAGTGCCCACTTAACTGTTTGTTACTTTGTACCTTGCATCTACATTTCCGGTTTGGACTTTATTTGTGGTTTGGATCATGTCATCTTTGGTTTTGCGTGGATGTGTTGTTGTGTTTTTGAACCCTTGCTTGTTTGTCACTTTGTACCTCATTTTGTTCCTAAATACCATCCCTCTTTTCAAATACCCCTGCCTCAATTCCTGTTTCCCCCACATAGATCCACCCCTAAAACATAACAAAATCCGCAGAACTGGTTAAAGGTGGGGTTTCCTTAAAAAGTTGAAAGTTAAATAATTTCTCGATTAAGTATGTGTCAACAATGCCCAACACAGTTCAACAAGCCCTTATGCTTTTTCTGTTGCGCAAATCTGCTTTTACTTTACTTTTCTCAGACCTGTTGAGGCAGAACATGATAGGTTCGTGGAAAGGAGGTTGGGGGAGTGCTGGAGAGTCGACATGCTCATCCCAGCTATCTTCTGCAACTCACCCGCACATTCACACCTCGGGACAATTTGAATTAACCAATTACCCTGACATGGATGTTTTTGAAATGTGGGAGGAAACTGGAGTGCCCAGAGGACACCCATGCAAGCATGCGGAGAACATGCAAACTTCACACAGGAAGGCTGGTTGCTAGATTTGAACCCATGAACTCAGAACTGTGCTGCTGTGTCACCCCACACTGCATTGTATTCTACTGAAATGTATACTGCAATTAACTGATTAGGTGGTGGATGAATGACCCACCTCAAAATCAAGGACTCAAAGTAAACATAGTTGTGTCCATGATCCTGCTCTTCATCTAGATCTGCAAGCTGCTCAGTTTGTGTTGCAAACCTTGAGGGCACAGTGAAAAACAATTAGAGGATTTACAGTCAAGTAAGAGAGGAAACCGCCCGTGAAGCTTTAGGTTCACTTGGATACTTACATAAATCCTTTTTGCCTGGATCGATTTTCCTCAAGGCCACTTTCGACACGTACTTGCTTACAAGAAGATGGTGGTGATGTTTGCATTATGTTTGTCAGTCTGTTAAGCTGAAGGGTCAAAGCAATGACAGTCAGTAATCAAGATGCACTGAGCCTTAATTAAGAGCTTTTTATAGGACACCCCTGGATGAAAGCCAAGATGGGCATGTATCTTGTGCCATTTATGTTACATTTTTACATCTTACTTTCATAAAAAAGATAATAATATTATCAATTATTTAATTATAATTATAATATTGATAATAATTATAATAATAATAAAAATAATAATGCCAAGAACAAATAAAAATAAGAGTTGGCATCAAAATGTAATTCCCAGATTTTGATAAAAATTTATATAAATATGAAATAACAAGGGCAGCACGGTGGAGCGGTGGTTGGCGCGTGTGTGGCACAGTTCTGCGGTCATGGGTTCAAATCCAACTACCAACCTTCTTGTGCGAAGTTTGCATGTTCTCCCTGTGCTTGCGTGGGTTTTCTACGGGCACTCCGGTTTCCTCCCACATTCCAAAAACATTCATGTCAGGTTAATTGGCCGGTCAAAATTGTCCCTAGGTGTGAATGCGTGAGCGAATTGTCTGTCCCTGTGTGCCCTGCGACTGGCTGACAAGCAGTTCAGGGTGTCCCCTGCCCACTGCCCGAAGATGACTGAGCTGCGATGGGCTCCAGCACTTTCACAACCCTACTGAGGACAAGCGGTGCAGCTAATGGATGGATGGATGAAATAAACAAATTGTTAAACTAACAAGCAATCTACATCTCTAACTAATTAAATAACTAAAGTTCTTACTTTAATGAATACTTATACCAACTTAATATTGGCCTACAGTTTTAATATAATTTTATGAATCGTATCATGCTAACATCATCTGCAGGAAAAATTGTGAGTGAAAAGCATTGATTGTTTTTTAAATAAATCCTTTTATTTTTGTATTTGTCCCCATCCATCAATGTATTTGTTTTTTATATATAGTTAGTTTTATTTGTATACAAATATGCATGAATATATTTCTTTCTGCTTCATATTTAGTCATGTCTTCCAAGCATTGTGATTTGAAAATGTATGTTTTTTTGTTTGTTTTTTATTTTTGGTCCTGCATTGTCTAAGGCAGACCTGGGCGCCCCGGTCCTGGAGGGCCGTATGTTCTGCATGATTTTTGAGGTTTCTCTGATCCAATACAGGTGATTCCAATCACCAGTATCGTTAACGAGCACTTGCTAGCTTGGTAACGAGGTTATAATTTGTATCACCTGAGTTAAAGAAAAGCAAACTTCAAAATCTGGCAGGACGTATGGCCCTCCAGGACCGGAGTGCCCAGGTCTGGTCTAAGGGCTCCCATTAATATTTGTAATAATTGTGGGATTCTCCCACCTGACAACATTTTTTGATTTCAATATATTTTTTAATTTATTTAATAGTTAGTACAATATAACAGTATATGCCACCACGTTATCGATTTTTGTTAGTATTTGCTAGCACTAGTGAAGCTTAGCAGGTTGCATTTTACCAATTGCATTACAAAGTATACAATGTCAATTTAACTTAGTTTAACTTAGTTTTGGAGGACAGACTTCAAGAATTAGGCTACTTCCTCCTCCGTGGTAGAAACTGGCCGAAAAAAAGCAATCCAACCATTTTCTCAACAGCATTAAACTTTCTTCTTCCACTTTCATTTAAAAAGAAAATTCTATACTTTATCTCCAGCACGCTAAGAACTTTGACATTTTTATTTTTTAATATCTCGTGTATCCATTCAATATGATTGGTGTAAAGTCTTAAAAGAGGCAAGCCATTTCTTTTGTAATGAAAGTGCGATAGGAAAGCTTGATACGGTTGAGAAAATGGTTGGATCACTTTTTTTGAAGCCCATCTTCCAAAAGTAAGTTAAATTTCACTTTATTTATCTTAATAGGGCATATTCTTTAATGAAAAGTTTATTTTTTAGTACAAAACAATACAAGTTACTTATACAAGCCTAAATCATTCTTATATAAACCTTAAACATACACTCCATACAAAATATAGCACTGAACAACTTACGAACAAATTCAACTTACTAACGATCGCTTGGAATAAGTAATTTCATTCACAAGTAATTTTATGTCTTTTACACGCTGTTATTAAAAAAAAAAAAAAAAAAAAAACTTGTGAAAAATCGAGGGATATGAAACAATAATTATTTATTTTCTGCAATTATCCATTGTGCTTATTTGGTTTTAATTCTTTGTTGTCCAATTTAGTACTTCGATTAGCATGGTGAGGATAGCCAGCTAGCTTTTGAAGGACTTAAAACAATTTTAAAAAACTGCCCCTCATTATTTAAAGCCAACACTGCCCAGTACACTTTCTCACACCTGGACCTCCTAGCAGATTCAAACAAGTGTATACGAGAGCATAACAAGAGATCATTGACTCCAAACTATTCTTTTTCAGTCACCTTAACAGGTGCCCCTTTCTCACGCTCTCCCCGCACCCACGTGGACCTGTCCCACTTTGCTATCTGTCAATGTCCCGTCACACCTCAATGGTGGCGGATCAAAGCCTCACGGGACCCCGCCAACTTCTCAGTTGCCGTCCCACTGGTGGCTCCTCCTCATTTGCCTCGCAAATGTGCCGTCAAAAATGACCGCAAAGTCTCCATTTATGAGCATTAAAGCGTCGGAAAAGAGTGACGGATCTGGAAAGTCTCTCTCGTGTTCTTGGGTGCTCCACCACAGCTTAGTCTGCATCCTTGTCATGCAAAAAAACGTGCAAAAGGATGCTGGAAAAGCAGCCTGTGTAATAACAATGACTGTAATCCCTCGTTTTTCGAGAAGGTTGCCTTCCAAAGAAGTCCTGCGATAGTCAAACCCCACGGAGAAGAAACATTTCTGTATTTATTAAATGTAACATATTGTAATGCCCCTCATGATCAGTAATGCACTCAGTCGCCGATTAAGTCTCTTCGCCAAATTATAAAATAACAGGCGGTATAAACGTCTACACAAGAGCGACTGTTGGTCCTACCCACACTGTTCAAAGCTTCTGTATCTCTCATGACATCTCTTTTCTTGAAGGGACCATGTGAAACACAAACAACAGCAAAAAAAGTAATAGACATTACATTATTTTCCATCCATCCATTATCTGCACCGCTTCCCCTCAGTAGGGTCGCGGGGGTGCTGGAGCCCGTCCCAGCAATCATCAGACAGTGGGCAGGGGACACCCTGAACTGGTTGCCAGCCAGTCGAAGGGCACTCAGAGACAGAACACTCACTCACTCACTCATTCACACCTAGGAACAATTTGGACGACCAATTAACCTGACATGCATGTTTTTGAAATGTGGGAGAAAACCGGAGTGCCCGAAGGACACCCACGCCAGCACGGCGTCCAGCAATCCCCGGATCGTGGGCGCAATCCTTTCTCTTTGCTTTCATAAAACTTGGGAACAACGCAATTGGGTCCAGTTTCCGTTCTGGTCCTGACAATATATATGTTTTTTTTTTTTTTTAACTTTATCTTGATATTTATTTTGTATTTTATATTTATTTTATACAGATCCATCTATATAATTGAAGTGATTTAGCTGCATTGTTACAAACGCAAAAGGAAACATACACTCTGGAAAAAGATGGGAAACATTATATATATTTCTTTCTTTTTTTAAATAACTTTTTAAAGTTTTCCATAATGAACCTAAAAAAAAAAGTTTCATCAACCTAAAATAGCAATTACCCTCCGGGCATTTCAGAAACATGCATATCAGGTTAATTGGCCGGTCCAAATTGTCCCTAGGTGTGAATGTCCCCAGGTCTGTCTCTGTGTGCCCTACGACTGGCTGGCAACCAGTTCAGGGTGTCCCCTGCCCACTGCCCGAAGATGGCTGGGATGGGCTCCAGCACCCCCTTGACCCTACTGAGGACAAGCAGTACATGGATGGATGGTTTCAGTGCATTACAATACATATGTATGTTTTATTCATGTAGTGCTCCCTTCATTACATTTCATACTTTATTTGAATAGTTGCCATAAGATTGCAGGTACCTGCACGATCATTGTAACCTATCACTAATTGTTATTCCTATGCTGGACCCCATATGTCTTATATTATTTAAAGGGACCGTTTGTATTATTTAGCGCCTCTTAGTGGTCAAAATGAAAAATATTGATTTGATATTCAGCAAAAACACATAAACTATCATATAATAGTGCACTTTTTTATTCTCGTTGTAGTTTTTTCCCTTGTTTCACTTTTACTTTGTTTGCTTCCTTTTTCTTTTTTACTCGTTTTTTTGCTTTCACTATGCAACACAGTGACATCTAGTGGTCACATATTTTTACTGTTATTAATACTCTTCCTTTTAACAGTATTTGATGATCATTTCATAAAATGTAAAAGCACTTCCTACAAAGCCTTTCTTGTATTTTTAAAATTGCGTGGCAGACCATCTACAGTTAATGGACCTCCGATTTATAAATGGAGCACTCTTGACACTGACCGCAGTGGATTTAGGTGCGGCTGAGTTACACGGTTGTTCAATCCCCAACACATAACTCAATAAAGATCCGTTCTCAGGGGACAGCGTCAAGGCAAAAAGAAAGTCTCGAGAGAAGCAAAACGCACAAGGGTTTCCCATATTTGCTTTCCGCGAGCTATTTGTTCAAAAGTCAAGAGCCGATTGTTTCGTCGATTGTCGGCACTCGACCCAGAATAGGTGCCAGATGTCCCGTGACCAGTTAAGGGGGGAAAAAAACGAGGCTGAAAGTGGCACCATTTTACGAGTGGCACATTTCAAAGTGAAATTAGGCCCATTCAAACCTGTCTTCTACATCACACAAAAAAAGGATTTACCTTCAATTTATAGCCTGACGTAAACCACACGGGACAAAAGTGGGACATCTGCAAGTTGTTAAAGATACAGTCCATTCTCCTCCCTGATGCAAGCCGCATGTTGAAATGTGTGTATGCCCGACATATTTGTATGATACCACGCTTTGAAATGGAAAAAGAATCAAAGGAGCTTTTTGGGGAGAACTCCAAAGCAGGAGGCCTGTGCAGCGTAAAAGCTCCATTAAGACATTGCGAGTGATCGCAGGATGTTGGAAGACACATAGTCCTTTTTTCACTCCTCTACCCTCTCATAAAAATGTGTTTTTCCGTCAAATCCAGCTATTAAATTCCGCTGCACCGAAGAGGACGATTATTAAAACATGACGAAAAACGATGTGCCAAATGGTGTGATGCGTTTGAATGTTCACAGCAATTTTGAAATAGTTGAGCAGGTTTTTATTACATGGAACAATGCCGTATGGTTTCACAAGTATTCTGTCATAATGACTGAAAAACACTTTCATACGAGGAGGGCGGGCTATGAGAAAAATGAAACATTTTACTTGATACCTGATCTGTAGACCAGGGCTGTCAACTACTGATAAAACACAAGGCACAATGATATAATGTAGAGACTGAATAACAACTGAATGAATGCATATATCAAGTGGTCAAATAACGATAATAAGCTGTAAATTTCTACACTCAAAAAAATGAATAATCATGAAGTGCATTACAACTAAATGAGTGAAGGAGTTATAAGTGACTGAAATAAGAAAAAGGTAATACTCGTTTTTCACGGGGGTTACGTTCCCAAAAGAACCCGTGATACTCAAAACCCACAAAGTAGCAACATTATTTTTTTATTTATTATGTATTTATTTTTCAAATGCTCTATTGTACAATAAAACCAAAGAACAAACCGTATTTACAGGCTCAAGCATTTCTTCAACAAACAAAAGTCAAATTATGTATCATAGACCAGAAACGGAGACAGGACCCACTTGCGTTCGTTTCTCTCAGTTTTATGAAATGAAATGAAATGAAATGATCTGCATTTATATAGCGCTTTTCAAGTCAATGACTTCCCAAAGCGCTTTACGTTGTGCTTCACATTTCCCAATAGCGGCCGTGATGTGTGCAGCCATGTAAGGCGCTAACCTGCTTATTGGGGGTAATTGGGGGTTCAATGTCTTACCCAAGGACACTTCGACATGTAACACGGACAAGCCGGGATTCGAACTGGGATCCCTTAATCCTAAAACGATCGCTCTACCTGCTGAGCTACTATTGAAAAGAAGGAAAAGGCTTGCTTCCACGATCCGGTGATTGGCGGTCACAGGTAGCAGATACCTGGGACTGCGGAAGTGGAACTTCCGTGGCGAGCGGAGGCAGTGTCGAGAGCGGGGAAAAACAGAACGATGGCCGGGACAGGGGAGCAAAAGCATAATCGAGTTTAGAAAAGGGGTCGGAGCCGGGAATCACACAGGAATAAGGATAGGAAAACCTCAGAATCGAAAGGCTTGCCTAGCGGGAGCTGAGGTTCACAGACGGACTGACAACGGATGACAGGAAGATGGGGGTTTAAAAAGGGATAAGCAGCTAATCATCGTCCAAGGCAGTTGGCGCCAAAGGAGCCCACTTAGGTGCCTCGCATCAGTAATCATACATTATAGTTTTAAAAATCTATATATAGCATTGAAACTCTCTTTATAACATTGAAAATGATTCTAGGACACTATCCTTACATCAGATAAACTTTTATCGGCATCATGCGGATGTTATGTCGTTATAGAAATGACTTGACCTTCCTTGAGAATGTCAGAAAGTACAGGTTTGTTTGCAATAGAGAGCATCTTTCTCTGCCTTTTGCTGCTTTTGTTAACATTTAGAGAAACTTATATTTGAACAAGAATTGCGCAAATGTCATGTAGTTTCGTCAAGCTGTTTGTGAACAACTTAGATCACCGTTATTTATTCACAGGCAGACACTGGCAGAAAAAAGGCGGGATGTTCTGAAATTCTTACTCATCAAGGCATCCTACCAATGCCCAGAAGACTTCTAATGATTTCCTACCTTTTAGAAAATGCTTTGAAAGTTGCGATTAAAAGTGGTTGGTTATATGACTCTTCCACTGCTTCAAAATATGTTTTGTAAGATAGGGCTGTCGGATTAGCCAATGGTAGGACGTCTCGAGATGGTAGGACCTTTCATCAGAACAGGGGTCCTAATGATTTCTTTCAAAGTAGTTCCATAAACATGTGACGAATTATTTTTCCAAGTTTTGCTAACTTTCTCACATCAATCGTAATACTTATCGCATTGTGGGATTAATATCCCAATAATATCCCATCATGACGTTTATATATAGCTACATCCCAAGTCACCAGTAAATCTTTGTGTCTGTAGCATGTGTCTGACACAGTCAGTGGTATTTCTACAACACATGCATGTCACGCATGTCGACATAGTTGACGACGGAGTGTATTGTACACACGCAAACGCCCCCCCAGACCCCCCTGCTGAGTTTTAAGGTTTTTTAAGTGGAACCACACCACATTGCCCTGCACACATCTGGAGGGTTTCATCCACCCACCAATAGGCCACGCCTCCCCATACCCTGCCCTCTCAAAGGGTCCTCATCATCATCACCCGGCGTTATAAATCTCTCCTAACTGTACCGGTAATTACACCGCACATGCTTACGCAACAAAGCGGTAGCCAAGCCCAATGACAAACACAGCGTTGCTATAAATTACGACGTTGGGCGCTCTCATAATGTCTGTCACTAATTGCGCGAAGGAGGGGTGAAGAAAATCTCTATGGCGTACTTTTCTTCCGTGGCAAACCTCGGTTAATCACTGGATGAAGCGACGGCTTCAAAGACAGATCGGGCGGTATTGTTATAATTAGCCGAAGCTCCACGCGCGCAAAACCGAATATCACTCATCAGCCAAGAGGAAAGAATGATCTTAGGCTGAGTGGTGGCACTGTAAATCTATATCCAGTGTCAAGAACTCGCTTAATTATATTCAATTACAGCGCGCCACATAAATCCTGACCATGACGTCGTGATGATCTCCAATGCTGAGCTAGCCTTTTTTTAGTCTTAGGCTAACCCCTGATGCTAATATGTGGCAGATTGTGACACGTCATCCAGCAGGCACGCTTGGTTCCGCCCAAGCCAGCACACACGTGTCGCGGGTTACCCTGATTTTGGACAAGATGGGTGCGGTGGCCCTAGTGCGACATGTCGTTGGGGTGTTTATTTTGATGACGGGTGACAACCCCGTTGGGCTGGAACGAAATAAAAACAGATCGGTTTGGGGGTGATTCCACAAAGAAAAAGCCACACTTCCCTGTTTGCATAGAAACATGGAATAGTTGTTTGAGCATCACCCATGCGGAGATGCGAAAGCATTTTTATCTGGCATTTCCCTTTTTGCCACGGTCATTGGCACATGAGAATGGAAAACCGAAAGACTGAGTACAGATAGAGATTAAAATCCTGAAACAGCCCAAATATGTTATAGTTTTCATTTTGTTTTAAATCCTTCCTACTGATATTTTGATCTATCTCCCTACCATACTTTTACACCTATAAAAAATACTATCTTTTTGGTGCAAGTCATTTTTGCAATACTTTTCTGGAGAAGCAAAGCAAATGTCTTGGACATTACCTAGACATTGAGAAGGAAATCCTCGAGGGGTTTGAAACAAACAAAGGACAAAATGGATATGTACTGTCTCAGCTGTGTAAGTTTGCAAGCTCTTAAGATTGCACAAGCCAAAAAATACGAGGGGTTTACAGCTTCCACGCATTTTCTTGGATTTCTTTTATCATATATTTATTTTTAAGCAGTTTTATGGGTTTGTCTCCAATGTGAGTATATATGTTAATTTGTATCATTTTAATTTGTAACTATATACAGACGCTGCCCTACTTGCGAACGAAGTTCCGAACGATTGTTCGGAAATTGCTTCAGTGCTATACTTTGTATGTTTAAGGTTTGTATAAGTATATTTAAGCCTTGTATAAGTAACCTGTATTGGTTTTTACTATAAAATAAACATTTCATAAAATAATATGCTCTATAAAGATAAATAAAGTTGAGTTTAACTTACTTTTGCAAGATGAGCTTCAAGAGTTAGGCGACTTCCTTCTCCGTAGTAACAAATGACTGTTACCCATTTTCTCAACCGCATTAAGCTTCCATATTCTACTTTCATTTCAAATAAAACGGCTCGCCTCTTTTTTACACTTTACACCAACAATATTGAATCCATGCACAAGATATTAAACATTAAAAATGTCAAAGATACAGTATAGTATGTTTACACACAAACTAGGAAGAGAAAGCGGAATTCTTATTCGGGGTGGATGGTGGATGACCCCTCAAAGAGCCACACGCCGGTAGCGGCGGAAAGAAGCACTACAGTATTGTCATGTCCTCGGAAAAAGGTGCACACAATACAAAATCTAACTTACAGCAATGTCTGGATATTCTACATCCCAAAAAAATGATTGTATCTACCGTTTTGCGTAAGTAGTAAGTAGGGGAGCATCTATAGTTACTATCAAAATTACGTGCTGCTTTTGGTGTTGATGATATAGGAGGTAACCTAGTTACTTTTTAAATGAAATAACTAGTTATTGTAACTAATTACTTTTTTTCAGAAACATCCCCAACGCTGGGCATACTATAAATGCACCTCCAGAAATTATATTCATGAATTCTTGATGGATGATCGGCGCTCCGGTTGCCCAAAAATCTTCTTCCAAATCCATTCTAGCCACCGAGCCGTAAGAAGAACGAAGGCGGGTGGAATTGGCCACGGAGCTCTGGCATTCAATGAGATCTTTCATTTCACTTACCTCCAATATACCGTTTGTGTAACAGAACAGAGGAATCAAGGCGTTTTTGAAAGCACATTACGCAGAAAGCAATTAACCCGCGCACACAGTTGTTAATTTTTGTAATAATACTTCCAACAGCTGGGACCGTATCGCTCCCTCGTTCTTTATCTCCGCTCCAGATGTTGAGGGAACATTAAAGAGGATTTGTCTGCAATAAAGTGTCTCCATATAGAAATACATCATCGAGGAGGGAGAAGCGTGAGGCGAGGATTTACATACGGGCCGCCGTTTTCAATAACCTGCAGGTCCGTCTTTTTTTTTTTTCCTCCTGTGAGATTTTCAAAGCCCATTCTTTCCCTTCAGCAGTGTACGTTTCAAAGACATCTATTGACACCCTCAACAGATGTGCCGCACCGCGAAACATTTGTCAGGCAGTCAATGGGCTCCTAAAGTCAAGACCCAGGAATGTTTAGAACTAAAAAGGCCAGAAGGCAGGCTGGTAAGCCGAAATACAAGTAAATGCGATCAAATCGAATCTGTGGTCAAGTAGTTGGCACAGCTGCTGTAGTATTGTGAGGGTGATTGAGGGTTCGAATCCAAGCTTTGGAGTCTGTGTAGAGTTTAAAATATCTCTTTGTACTTTCAAAGGTTTTTTTCCTGACAGTTCAAAATCAATTAAAGAATCAAAATTGATTGTTCTTGTGATTGCAGTACCTAACACTTTATAATTTAACTACGTTGCAAAGACAAATAAGGGCTAATAAAATATATATTTTTTTAAAACACAATTTTATAACCTAATTGTATTAAACAGATGTATAGAATCCTTTTTTATTTGCACCGATGTTCTAATTTGGGGCAATGTATGAAACCTGGATACAATTGTAATTTTTACTTTTCATTTTTTCTCAGTTTATTATAATTTTGGCTTTTTCTGTGGTTCGTAGGTAAAAAAAGGGGAACAAATGCTTAATACAAAATACTGCCTAGATTTACTAGAAAAAGTAAAAATAGAAATAACCAATATAAATAACAAAAAGTAATGCTTAGAATATCAAGAATAACACAAAAAATACAATTGAAATAAAACATCATTAAATTTTGATACTGTACATAGTCATTCCAGTGAAAAAAGGTTTGTGATGACGAAATCAAAACTTTTGTGTCATCTTTGTGTCAAACATAGTTGCTGGTTGTAGGGTTTTGCTTTAATTTAATTCATTTATTTTAGAATTGAAATTGTGGGCAAAACAGGTGTCTACTTTTTGCAGTTATCAAATTACATCAATTCTAAAAATCTACGGTTTATTTACACAAGAAAATAGCTAAAAACATTTCAACAAGAAGGAAAATCACCACGTGAAAAAGAGAAGGGATTAATAAAAACAATGATGACTAAACTGTGGACATTAAGATGATAGACGAAGCAAATGTTTTTTTATGGTATGTTAAAAAAAATATGACCCATCACCAAAAATGGCCATTGTGAAAATGTTCTTTGCTATTACCTTAGGCACAGGAGAATAAAAGTTGGATGGGGGCTAGCCGAGGCCCTCTCTTCCAGTGGGTTTTTCACGCGAAAAGGGGAGAAAAAGAGAGTCGTCACGGCTTGCACGCCCGACTCGTGGTTCCGAGTCCTGAAAAAGAGAGCAAGGCAGACATTGCCGCATGCTTTAAAACGTCTCGTGACCGCCGGAAGCGTGTTATTGCTATGTGTGTTCCTCTTAAGGTAGTGGGGCTTTTAACAAAATCAAGTTTAACGGGTTCAAATGGGGCCAATTTATTCAAACCCGCAATAAAAAAAATCCAGCATGAATCATGACACAGGGCACAAAGGCATATCAATAATCTTTTGACTACAGGTTAACACTTTGGTGATGGAATTTTTTCTTATGCAGTACATCTGCAGAGGCTGGTCATCTCCTGGATCAGCAAAATTGTAGTGTTGACATGGGCGTGGAGACGGCATCGATTGATGAGTGTAGAGATGGGTGTAGAGACGGTGTGGAGACGGGTGTCGAGATGGGTCTGGAGAGTGACCTGGAGATGCCACCGGCAGGTGGGTGCGATTCTGTTTATCGCAGGCGTATGTCAGTTAACAGCAGGGTTGGGTAGGGTTACTTTAACTTGACTACTTACAATTACTTTTGGATTACTCCAATACCAAATATGCTAATAAAAGACAAAAGAAATATATGAATAAAATTACTAAATTTTGTGCAGATTTGGGGAGTAACGGAATACATGGAACGGCAAAAATGATGTTGGCAAGCTGTTTGGATTTATTTTCATTTTGTTTCTGTCGCATTTTATGTTAGTTTTGCCGGAGATCAAAGAGATCAAAGCCAGGAGAGATAGCTTACCACGTGTTGTGAGTCATAATTTTATTTATATTTAGTTTCTTTTGTCTTTTATTAGCATATTTGGTATTGGAGTTATCCAAAAGTAATTGATATTAATCAAGTTAAAGTAACCCTACCCAACCCTGTAATAACTTAACAGGCGCTTTAGGTTCTCCAATAATCCAAGAGGAAACAAAAACAAGAAAAAGGAAAAAGAAAATGTCTTGTGGGACAAATGGTGAGTCTTTCAAGGTTCCTTATTTTGGACAGAGTCTGTGGGTGGAAACAAAAAGGGATTTACCCTACAAGGTATAACTATTATATTGATTTAAAACCAAATCAATTTGATTTTTTTAAAGCAAGCCACTAGTGAAGCTATCCTGTCTTAAGTTCCCAAACCCACAAAATCGGCCATTCTTAGCTGCCGTGTGCTCACACTTTGGAGTAGCATTGCTTGGAATATAAGGTGGGCCGTTCACACCTAGCCCTTCAGTAGTGCTACACCTAAATCAATCCAACCCTAATTGAGTATTTTACATAAATAAACATGATAATAAAAACATGTACTCACTTTAAGGCTGTGACACAAAAATATCATCAATAAAAACTTCATAAATCTGAAACATTATTCAGGAATATAGCCACATGTTACTCCCCCCCATGAAGATTTCAGTTATTCTGCCGTACAGATTAACCTTGCATTTCAGTTCTATCAAGAAATTATTTTCTTTCGCCATTAACGGTAATGCTGAAGGTCCAGCCTTTTTTGTCGTAATTCTGGCATATGATTTCATCAAATTTAGGGCTTTATAAGTCTGTTCAACACAAGCAGTGGACAAAGGGATTGTTTTCTTTACAGTGCTCCCTAGCCAGTGATAGTTTGTGAAACAGCTGATTTTCGTTTTGCCTTCTTAAAGGCCAGAGGCTAAACCAACCACTTATTTCATGCCTAAGGGCCTTCAGAACTGAATTTGAAGGATTCCGGGTAGATTTTTTACCCTGGCAACAGATAATGTACGTAATGTGATTAGTTAAATGCTTAATTATGAAAGCAGGGGAAAAGCAATAAAAGGAAGCTGACAGACAATTTGGAATGATCTAATTAATGATCATGGACAAAATTTAATTTAAGTCACATGATTCAGATATTTTGTAGGCCAGCACAGAAACCCCTGCAGGCCCTGATGGGACTGCTTGAAGTTTTAATGTTTTACATACAAACCATACTTCAGGGGTTTTTACAAGCTCTTGTACTCTACATTGCAAAGAATAATCTAGACAAATAAAAGCTTTTCCTTTCCTGTTTGTTGCTATAAGGCCTAAGGAGTCGATCACATGGAAAGATTCAGGGAAAGAACAGAAACGGACATGCACGTGTCACGTCTCCGCCACATTTTAATTCCATGTTGTAAAAAGACACATTAATCAAAACCAGATGATGGTGGAGGAATTTGAAGATGATATGCTTTTATAGGATAATTTTAGGGTTATTTACGTCGGACAAGTGCATAAAAACAAAGTTGGAGAGAGAAACGCCGACGTTTTCCTCTAGATGGCTTCGTCGGACCGCAATCGTTTCATTGACGCAGGCTCTTCAGTTCACCATCGGGCCACATTTTTGACGTCCTCCCAAAAACGAAGCTGGATCGGAACAACATTCGACGCATGAAAGGTCGGCGCGAGGGCTGCAGAGGCAATGTTTTGCCTCTAAATGTCAAAAAATATCCTACATATGCCGTCAAGTTGCGTCGAGCAGGACTTTGGATACAGATGAAAGAAAAACCAAAGCTTTCAGTTTCCAACAGATTCCTGTCTTTTCATTCTTTTCATGTTCTTACATGGCAGTAAAACTTTGAATTAGTTTTTTGTTCCACTCACCACAGTTTCAAAGTACTTCGTTGTTTTTAAGATAGCTGTGAAACTGATAGTACAAATAATGTTTCGGCCAGTTTGTCATTCCTTCAAACTGTCTCCCCCAAAAATTAGATTAGAACTTGCCTAACTGCCAATGAAATGCTGTAACTAACGAATACAGAGCTGATATTTCAAAGCAAATCCGTAATGCAACCTTGTCAAACATACAGCCCCCCGGCCAGATTGATTCAAAGCGGCCCGCCATTCATTTCGGAGTAAAACAAGCAATTCTCTGGGTAAAGTTTGTCAAATAAATGCAAACCAAATGCTCTCTTTGGCCTCTTGAGGGCAGTGTTGAGTTTGTATAGTGTGGTGAGTTGGATCAGGTGTATGACTGCATTAATTCTTGTCTGATTTTAGTGCCATATCTACATAGTTGTAAAGGCCAATTTCCAGCAATAAGCACTCTAGTGTTGTAATAGAACATTGTATTTGCTAATTGGGTTAGAAGGCTAAAGGATGAAGACAAACCGGCTCTGCAATTATGTTAGCACAACTGAAAACAGTTCAGCTGGTCAGAGAAGCTTTAAAACATACCTTCCTTTGAGCTTGTTGCATATCTGGAGCATTACATTTGTGGTTGTGATATAACTCTCAAAATGGCCAAAAAAAGGAGAATTTCTCGGGAAAAAAAGTTTATTCGAGAGAAATTGTAAAGAAACTGAAGATCTCCTACAATGGTGTGTACTACTCCCGTCAAGGAACAGCATATACAGGCACTAACCACAGTAGAAAGAGAAGTGGGTTGCAAGTACAGTAGAGCAAGTACAGTAGAGTCTCTTGTTTGAAAAATAGGCGCCTAAGTGGTCCTCAACAAGCTGCTTTGTTAACGAGTATCTGCAAATGACAGTGTTAACATCTACAGTGAAAAAATGACTCTGAGATACTGGCCTTCAAGGCAGAGTGGCAAAGGAAACGCAATCTGAGACACGTTAACAGAATGCCAAAATAATATGGGCAAAAGTATTCAAACATCGGAAGACTCATTTGATAAAAAAATAGTGACTTTTTCACGGGAAACCAAAAAATTGTCAGGGTGACCTCAAACTTTTGAACGCTTGTGTGCAAAGCACCTGTAGGGATCTGGTACCCCACGTTCCCCAAAGGGCGCACACCGGGTTTTGAACTGGGCACAGCCCCTAATAATCCTGACTCTTTATCGTAATATTTTGGAAATCACATTTGGTTTTTGTTTCGTTTTCCTGGTTTGGATATTTTTTTAGTTGTTTGCGCCCACTTGTTTTCGTACGTTGCATTTTCACTGTATGTCACTGTATTTATGCCTTTGTTTTCTTGTTTGGAGAGTTTAAAAGTAGTTTTGTGACTACTTATTTGTTAGTTACTTTGTTCATCGCATCTTTGCTTCAGGTTGGTCAATAGTCAGGTTTGATTTTGTTCGGACATTCAATTGTTTATGCACCTTTGTTTGTTACAGTTTTATTATTGAATGCCTTCCTTAATTTGAGCACCCCCTGCCTCAGTTCCTGCTTTCCCCACATGGGCCCACCCTAAAAATTTTCTAACAGCAGCAACTGTTCTCACAGGGATTCTCTTTTCCTCTTCTTCTCAGTAGATTCTAGTTAGTAGATGTAGAAATTGCCCAGCTAAGTCTGGTGCAATGTGGTTCCAGCTAACTTTGGAAGATAGGAAACTGAAAAATATTGTTTTGTGGGAAAACTTGGAACGAGGCGGGAACTGAAGAAGGAAGTCATGGGAGGAAAAACTTGAAGTCCTGTCGGGTGAATTTCTTCAGGAATCAAAACGAATCATTAATGTGAGGTGGGAACCCGGGGTATTTATAAGAGAGGTTTCTAATTGTCTAATTAGAAACACCTGGAAAAGTATGGAGGACTGGATAATTAGGTAATTCTGCCGTCTTTTGGAGAAAGGAAGGACTGCAGGCACCAAACCATGGCACTTTTAATCGATCAATGTAAATGATAATATAAAAATGCTAACACATAGGCAAGTACCAGATGAGGTCATAAAAAAGTAGTCTATGCATTCCACCCTTACCTTTTATATTGCATGTGTCATGAACATGGAGCATGTATTGCCACCTCATTCTTTCACCAAAGCACTTGTCCTCATGCAAAGAACTACTTGGCTCAAAAATTCTTTTCACACGCCATGAATAAGTGAAAGGTTGTTGGAAGCCTACTTTTTTTTCATTTTTGCTTTTAAGATGCATATTCAAACACGATTGGAGTGTCTCATTCAAATAGATGAAAAACACCTTGGCTGCACAAATAATGATGTCTAAAATTGTCCTGAGCCTTTTCCCTTCGCAATCTGTAACACTAAAACACATTTTACACCAATTTTATATGGTAGATGGACTGAATTTTTATAGCGCTTTTCAAGACACTGAAGACCTCCTATAGTGCTTTACAATTTATTTCACACTTTACCCATTCACACACGGATAGCAGCGTCATCCTTACCAGGCATCTCCTGGCTTATCAGGGGTATTGGGGGTTCAGTGTCTTGCCCGACTTTAAATTTAGAGGAGCCAGGAATCAAACCTGGGACCTCTTGGTCTCAAGACAGGCGCTCCTCAATGTACTTCAGACTAACCCATTCACACACACACTCCCATGGTTTGGAAAGGTTCATTTTCAAAACAAAAATCCATAAACGTGAACTGTAGTGCCGACACTTTAATTTCTGTAGGCTACTGTGTACAATGCATCAAACCAAAGTCTTGGTTTGCTTGGTACCAGTTTGACTCCAAAAAGTCAAATGTAGCATTTTGATTTTGTATGGAAATAGCATTAACATTGATAAAAACACAAAAGTTCATCATTTTCAAGATTTTCCTTTATAAGTCACTGGTTGTTCGAAAGAGCAATTTCAGTTAAATACACAAAATAGCAGACAAACACAGTGATATCTGAGAAGTGAAATGAGGTTTATAGGATTTAGAGAAAATGTGCAATACTTGCTTAAACAAAAGTAGGCAGGTGCATAAATTTTGGCACCCCAACATGAAAATTACATCAATATTTAGTAGATCCTCTTTTCGCTGAAACAACAGCCTCTTAACACTTCGTATAGCTTCCAATGAGTCTGGATTCTGGTTGAAGGTATTTTTGACCATTCTTCTTTACAAAACATCTCCACTTCAGTCAGATTTGATGGTTTCCGGGTATAGACATCCCGCTTTAAATCACACCACAGATTTCAATATAATTCAAGTCTGGGGAGTGAGAAGGCTATTCCAGAACAGTTTGCTTGTCCCTCTGCATGAATGCCTTAGTAGAATTTGAGCAGTGTTTGGGGTCGTTGTCTTGTTGAAGTATCTAGCCCTTGCGCAACTTCAGCTTTCTCACTGTTTTTAGAACATTGTTCGCAAGAATCTGTTGATACTGACTGGAGTCAATGCGACCTTCAACTTTAATAAGATTGCTAGTACCTGCACTGGTCACACAGCCCCAGAGCATGATGGAACCACGACCAAATTTTACTTTGGGTAGCAAGTATTTGTCTTGGAATGCTGTGTTCTTCTTCTGCCATGCATACCGCCCCTTGTTATGTCCAAATAACTAAATAATTCTAGTTTCATTGCACCTTAATCCAAAATGAGGCTGGCTTGTCCAAATGTGCTTTAGCATACTTCAAGAAACTGTTTGTGGCGCGTGCGACAAAAGGCTTCTGTCACAATACTCTCCCATTCAGCATCTCCTCGTGCAAAGGTCGCTGAATAGTAGTGCAGACATCTCAAACCCGTGGTGACACCATCTACAGCAAGATCATGTTGTAGGTCTTTGGAGCTGGTCTGTGGGTTGAGTTGGACTGTTCTCGCCATCCTTCGCCTCTGCTTATCCGAAATTTAACTAGTACTGTGCCTGTGGATTACCATTTCCTATTTCCTATGTTCCTCACAGTGGAAACTGACAACTGAAATCTCTGAGCTAGCTTTTTGTACCCTTATCTTAAACCATGACGTTGAAAAATCTTTGTTTTCAGGTCATTTGACAGTTATTCTGAGGCTCCCATGTTGCCAGTCTTCAGATAAGATGCAAAAGAAGAGAACATTTTGCAACTGCCCGCTTTAAATACCCTTTCTCATGATTGGCTTCACCTGTGTATGAAGGTCAAGGGTCAATGAGCTTACCAAAAAAAGTTTGTGTTCCAATAATAAGTGCCAGAAGTACTCAAATCAATAAAACAACAAGGGTGCCCAAATTCATGCACCTGCCTACTTTTGTTTCAGTAAGTATTGCACACTTTCTGTAAATCCTATGAACTTCAGATCACTTCTCAGATATCACTGTGTTTGTCTGCTATATGATATATTGAACTGAGATTGCTGATCCGAACAACCAATGATGTATAAAGGAAAATCTTGAAAATGATCAGGGGTGCCCACACTTTTGCATACAACTGCATTTGCCATAAACTTTATTTTTGACTTTGTATTATATCAATAACCATTCCTTAAGTATTGCCCATATACAGTGTGGCTTTCACTCGACTTCAATTTGCCTGAATAAGCCTCACTAAATCATTTTATTTCCTGTAATCGTCCCGATTGCCGGTAAACTGAACTAAAAGAAGAAAAAGCCCTTTTGGCCCGGCCATTGATACATTTCTCACTCGTGGGCTGAGAGGATTAAATCAATTATGCTTATTCACCATTTGCTTCCCACCACGCCAGCTTGTAATTAGCTTATTGCTTTTGATCTGATGTAATGCAATGAAATGCCTGGAAGTCGTCCCGAATACCTAACGCTTGGGCGTTCCCCCCACTCAACCCTCATTGTCCAAACTGTTGACTCGGGTGAGCGGCCGCGGACAGAGATGCCCATTAGCCGGGGAGACCACCCGCCGAAAAAGGCCTTTCCATACACTAGTTATGGGTCGTTCATGAACAAAACGGCTTTATGAGCTGGCTCTTGAAAGAAGAATTACAACAATGAATCAATGTACTTGATTAAGTTTGATTATTAAGAGCATTGGCAACAAACTTCATCTTTGATTTGTTGTGTCACACGATTTATGATTCACTCAGCATGTTTATTCAATGCAAACTAGAATGGCTGTGCACCACTGTAATTTAATAGAATAAAATAGAATAGAATAGAATAGAATAGAATAGAATAGAACACCTTTATTGTCATGACACAGTGTCATTGAAATTCGAAGTTGCCACATATACACATAGAATTTAAAATAACATAGAATCTAAAAGTAAACGTCAGGTATGTTACTGCCAGTAACAGATGATGTCCAATTTCAATGTCATTCTGACCTGGGAGAGTGAAAGTGATATTATTCTTCTTTTGTTTCTTTTTTCTAGCGTTCTACTTCTTTTTATTCATATTTATTTAGGTTTTTTCTCTTTTTTAACTTTCTTTTCTTTTCCCCCCAAGCTTCTTTTTTTTTGCCTTATTCCTCTTATTCATCTTTTTTAAATTGTTATTTCTCTTTTATTTATTCTTCCCCACCTATATTACCTATTTTCCCGTTTTCTTCTCCCTTTTTCAGTTCATTTCTTTTCTCTAGATTCTTTCCTCACAAGCTTTTTACATCTTTTTTTTGCTTTTTCTTTATTCACTCATTTCAAATGTGTTGTTGTTCTTTTTCCTTTTTTATTTTCCTTTCTCCTTTCTTTGTTTTTAGTTCTATTTTCTTGCTTTTTTCCCCTCTCTTTCGTATGTTCTTTTCCCTAATCTGATTTTTTTTTGTCTCTTGTATTCGTTTTTCTTTTGTTTTTTGCCCTTTGCTAAATGGTTTCGTACATACGGTTACGTAATACAGATGCTCCCCTACTTACGACTGTTCGACTTACGATAAACGGTAGATACGAACATTCTTTTCAGGATGTCGAAAAATATCTGGACATTGCTGTTAGTTAGATTTTGCATTGTGTGCACCTTTTTCCGAGTACAGGACAGTACTGTAATGCTTTTTTTCCGCCACTACCGGCGTGTGGCGCTGTGAGAGGTCACCCAGCATCCACCCCGAAGAAGAAATCCGCTTCCTCTTTCAAATTCATGTGTAAAAATACTGTACTGAATCTCCAGCGCGCTAAGAACTTTTACATTTTAATTGTTTAATATTTTGTGCATCCATTCAATATGGTTGGTGTAAAGTGTAAAAAGAGGCGAGACGTTTCTTTTGAAATGTAAGTGTAATAAGAAAGCTTGATGCAGTTGAGAAAATGGTTGGATCATTTTTTTTCGGCCACTCTAACACGGAGGAGGACCTCTTGAAGCTTGTCTTCCCAAAAGTAGGTTAAACTTAACTTTATTTATCTTTTTAGAGAATATTATTTTATGAAATGTTTATTTTTTAGTACAAAACAATACAGGTTACTTATACAAGCCATAAACATACTTATATACACCTTAAACATGCAAAATATAGCACTGAAGCTACTTACGAACAAATTCAACTTACGAACGATCGTCCGGAACATATCTTCTTCGTAAGTAGGGCAGCTTCTGCAATCGATAATATTATACAATATTAGCCCTCGTGCCCTAAATCTCTACAGAAGCATGTTTTGCAATACTATGAGCTGAAAGAGCCGGGTCTTCGTAGAGAGTCGGGCAAAAAGACCCAGTCCTGGAAAAAGAGCCAGAGGTCCCATCCCTACCAGACCAGGTAAATAAGAAGCCTGAACCACACTTGATACCTGCAGCCAGATCGCTCATTTGTGGTCAACAAGGCGGCCCACCCACATCAATCAGTTGCTCTGTTTGGAAAAGAAACAAAATAGCTTAATTGTTGAGCCAGCAGATCGTTGGTGTCACGAAGCTTAGCTCGAAAGAATTGTGATGGGGGTTGGCTTGAAAGTGCAATCACAAATAGGGGCAGCCCCCACAAAATATACCCACTTTTTGACAAACTGCTACTCTTGTTAAGTGGCCCCTCTATGAAAAGTTGGAGAAATCTTTTATTTGACTATAATAAAACTTGCAACCGCAAATGCTCGTGATGAATTCCAGGCCACTAATAAAAAATCATAAAACAAATCTAAGTCTAGGATTTAGTGTTTGCCAAATTTCTTTAACAGCTAAACATCAATCGTGAGTGTGAATTATTCAATTATTGATCAAATCGTAACTTTGCATTTGGTGTATATGAATACGCTCTTGCTCAGTATAATTGATTCCCTCACGTGTTTTTGGTACGTGTGTTTATTTCATGTGTTTATGTTCGGCTGGGCTTCGATGGGATTCCATCCATCCATCCTCCTATTATCTGCACCGCTCATCCCTCAGTAGGGTCGCGGGGGTGCTGGAGCCCATTGCAGCTATCTTCGGGCAGTGGGCAGGGGACACCCAGAACTGGTTGCCAGCCAGTTGTAGGCCACACAGAGACATACAACTCACTCGCTAATGGACCGGTTAATGGACCGGCCAATTAACCTGAAATGCATGTTTTTGGAATGTGGGAGGAAACCGGGGTGCCCGGACGAAACCCACACAAGGATGGGAAAAACATGCAAAATCCACACAGGAAGGTTCGATCTCGTGTCCTCAGCACTGTGCCGCACACGCGTTAACTACTGCGCCGCCATGCTGCCCTTGGAAGGGATTCCGCGCAACAATATTCGCAGTATTAGCTTTTATTTTATATGATACTTGAATTATTTTACATTTTATTTTTAGTGATATTGTTTGTTAATGCTACATCCATTGCAACCTGGTCATCTTTTTCATTTCATTTATATTTTATACTGTACTTTAATTATTTTATATTTTACTTTTATTGTTAGTGTTTGTTAACGCTATATACATTGGAACCTGGTCGTCCTTTTGATTTTATTTAAATTTTATATTATCTCATCTCATCTCATCAGCCGTACCGCTTATCCTCTTTAGGGTCGCGGGGGGGCTGGAGCCCATCCCAGCCATCTCCGGGCAGTGGGCAGGGGACACCCTGAATTGGTTGCCAGCCAATCGCAGGGCACACAGGGACAGACAACTCATTCGCTCATTCACACCTAGGGACAATCTGGACCGGCCAATTCACCTGAAATGCATGTTTTTGGAACGTGGGAGGAAACCGGAGTGCCCGGAGGAAACCCACGCAAGCACGGGGAGAACATACAAACTCCGCACAGGAAGTCTGGAGCTGGATTTGAACCCACGACAGGTTCCCATGACATGAACTGTGCCGCACAAGCGCTAACCACTGCGCCGCCGTGCTGCCTAGTACCTGGTATACTTACGATATTATTGATATAACGGTGAGTACTAGTCAACAAGCCAATTCAAAGATAATCAAATGACACAAAATTATACTTATAATTATTTTATATTTTATTTTTAATGGTATTGCTTGTTAATGCAACACCCATTGCAGCCTGGTCATCCTGTAAGTGGGATTACCTCATGTGCGGTCCCTTCTCAAGATTCTTATATTTTTATCATGTTGAGGTTTTTGAGTTTTTCCTCGCCCTCATGTAGGTTTTAAATCAGGGGATGCTGTAACAATAGTCTGTAGTTTGCAATAGTCGGTAGTCTGTGCAGTCCTTTGAGACTCCTTTTGACTAAGGGTTATACCAAATAACATCACTTGACTTGACTGTTGAGAATTTTGCCCTCGTGCCCTAAAAGTTTTGCAAGTATTGAAACAAAACATTATGGATCATTAGTGTGAAGTTTTTGAAACTGTCTTCTGACTACAACCTAATTGCAGCATCCTCAAAATATTCTTTTTTCAAAAGTTAATTGTTTGTTTACTGTTATTTACGTACCTGGAGCATCAACAAACACGACTGTATACAGATATTGGACAGTGAAATAGCGAGTATTTTCTTTTTTTTTTGGTACGCCCTGTTTTTGGCTCCGCTTGAAGGCCCGGCACATGTTGCCCGACACTTTTAAGGACGGGGAACGCTTTCAAGTCGATTCCGTCAACCTTCTGGCGAACAGACGGACGGGAGCCTGAAACAAGAATGAGTTGGAGCCCGCGTCCGACGCCACGGATTCAAGTGCTGCCCGTCTTTTGCCTCAAAGGGGTATACGGATCCAACACGACTTCCATCCCAGATCCAAAACCCCTCACCCTCTCCTGTGACGTCCCAAATGGAGCTAATCAGACGGTTTGTGTTTACCAAGCAGGTCACCGTGCCACATATGGCCGCCGCGTTAGCATACACGGCTACTAAAAATGCGCTGTGGCTGTCTGTACACGGGGGAGTAAAATAAACATTAATGTTAGAGTCTGGTGCGCCTCCGTCCACCAGGGTGCACCCAAAGTGTTTGGAAAGGGGAACACCTATCCCCAGCTACACTAATTCTTTTGAACAGGGTTCTCAAACTTAACTTAGTTGGGGCCGCTGAAGTTAGGATCTGTGTAATTTTTGACGAATGGAGTTTCTCGTTATTCTTTAACGGACAGTGTTTTAGATTTGTCCACTGGATGTCGCTGTAATGTGCAGCGCAACGAAACTCGGTCCAAGGAAGATTTCATACTACGGAGAAAGTCAGTGAGTTGCTTTTTTTTACCCAGCCTTTCTCAAAGAAAGATAAAAAAATATATATATATATATATATATATATATATATATATACTTAAAAAAAAAAGAATAAAAATAGGAAAAATCAATAAAAAACCAAGAAAATAAAGAAAGGTACGGAAAAGAAAGAAAAAAAGAAAATGAAAAAAGAAAGGAAGGAAAGAAAATAGAGGGATGAAAGAGAAAAACGACAAACAAATCTATTTTTCTTTTTGTTTTTTCTTGTTTTACTATTTATATTTTTCTTTTTCTTTGCCTTTTTCTCGAGTTTTACTTTTTTTCTTATTTCCTTTTTTATTTTTCTTAATTTTCCTTTTTTCCCGTCTTTTTTCCTTTTTTATTTCTTTGTTATTTTTCTTTTCTTATTTATCTTCTTTTCAAAAGCAATAAAGTCCGTTCTGGTCACTTTGAGTCTCCGTATTTTGTCTTCTTCCGCTTGCACGACAGAATACAACGACATGTAGTGGAAAAACAATACACACTGTACCTTCAACTTTATATTAAGGTCGGGGCCTCAAACTATCGCCCGGGAGCCGCAATTGGCCCGCAGGCTGCGGGTTTGAGACGCCTGCTTTATAAGGACATCTTTTACTGCAAACGTTGTGGGGTCATTCTCAATTCCATTGCCATACCAGGTCTGGTTTTTGTTTTGCTTCTTGTTTTTTGATTTGACGTTACTTTACTGGTTTAGTACCCACTTGTGTTGTTTGTTACTTTATTATTTTTTTGTTCATAAATGCCATCCCTCTTCTTAAGCACGCTTGTCTCAGATTCCCCACTTCGACAAAACCTGACAGAAAACTGATGGACCCAGGCCGAGGCTCCCACATCCCTGTCCCGGCCATAGCTTTTGGATCTTGTCTTGGCAGCGAGGATCGGGCTTCGCCTGGTTTCTTGTCTCAGCGGCGGGGTGAAAAGCTCCTCAGCCACGCTTGGTTTTCTGTCATTGCCGTGAGGAAAACAGGCCCCTTGGCCGCGCCTGCTTTCCTGTCCTGGTGGAGAGGAGATATCAACGGCTGTGCTTTGTTTTATGTGTTGGCAGCAAGGAGAAAGTCCCTCAACCTCCCCTGTTTTGCCGTCCCGGCGGCGAGGAGAAAGCCCCTCGGCTGCGCTTAGTTTCCTATCCCAGCGACGATCAGCAAGGACCTCTTAGCTGTCCCGTTGCTGCAGCCTCCCTATTTTTTTTCTTCTGGGCTGTGTGGTATCTGGCCCTTGAGGGGTAGGTTATGATAAGGACTGGTGCACCACCTTCTACCAGGGGTCACCAAATGTGTTTGGAACTGAGTACAGGTGTGACCGATCGCTAACCCTTTATAACTAAAAACGTTGTCTGGTCCTTTTCAATTCCACTGTCATGCCAGGTCTGTTTTCTTTTGTCGTTTCTGGTTTAGACATTTTGTCACTGGTTTAGTGCTCATTTGTTTGTTACTTTATTTCTTATTTTTATTAAATACCATCAAGCTTCTTGAGCCTCCACTTCCTGCTTCCCCCACTTGCCACATGCTATCAAGCCTGGTTGAAAACGATTTGAAATGCTAGCGTAGGTTGACAAGAGGAATCAAAAAGAAAATACTGAAAGGGTTAGAGTTGTTTGACTTGGCAGCAATGCGGCGCTTGGGATAAGTGCGCGTGGCAGGACGTCTGCTCCGGTAAGCCTTCAGAAACAAGCGGTGAAACTGAACACGTGCCGTGAACGCCGGCCGCAGGCTATCCATTGAGACGGCCGTGTGGCTGCTTAAAAGTGTGCAAAATGGCCGTACATTCAACAAAAACGTGGCTAGAGTAAAAACATAAGAGACTGTCTTGTTTGATCACATTACCCCAATTTTAGCTAACCTGCATTGGCTCCCTGTTAGCTTAAGATGTGATTTTAAGGTTCTGTTGGTAGTATGCAAAATTATGCATGGACTTGCTCCCTCATATCTTTCAGATAGAATTTTGCCCTATGTTCCGGTCCGGAACCCTCACTCTGAAAATGCTGGTCTACTAGTGATCCCAAGAGCCAAGATGAGTTCCGCAGGTTCGAGGTCCCGGTGGTGTGGAATGCTCTTCCCCCTGAGTAGAAATGTTTAAATCTAAGCTTAAAACACATGTCTATTCTATAGCATATGAATAACCTATATTTTATGTTGACAATATCTGTGTATTATTTGCCCTCATGTAGGTTTTAGATCAGGGGATGGTGTCATAATAGTTGGTGGTTTGCAATAATCTGTGGTCTGAGCAGCCCTTTGAGACTCTTTGTGATTAAGGGCTATACAAATAAAGATTGACTTGACTTGACTTGACTTTACTTGACCTTTGTTTTATGTTCTTATCAATAGAGTACGTTTCACTAAAAGTGGACCATAAAGCATCCACATGAGAAAAAAGGGAACACATTTGCAACGAAAGGCACTGAATTTACATAATCTTAAAAATTTTGGGGAAAACGTACATGATTTAGGAGGCACTAAATAATTCACAAATCCCTTTAATATTATCCACCAATTTTCCGGGCCAACATGTGACTACATGTATGCTTTTACGAATTTTGCAACTAACTGCTATGCTTTTGTAATTGTTCTGTAGGTCAAGTCAAGTCAAGTCATTTTTATTTGTATAGGCCTTAATCGCAGAGTCTAAAAGGGCTTCACAGATTATTATACAGACTATTTTTTCAGACTATTATTACACCATCCCCTGATCTGGAACCAACATGAGGGCAAGGAAAAACTCAAAAACCTCAACATGAGGAAAACGAAGAAACCCCGAAAAGGGACAGCACATGTGGCATCCCCCTTTCAGGATTACCAGATTGATTGAACTATAGAGGAAAGACAGCGCCAGAGATGCGGTGCTCGCTGGACGCGGAGAGCAAGCCGCTCCCGGGAAACGTATTCCAAATGCTGAGGTGGATCTTCCGGAGCGGGCGATGGGAGATCAGAACATGGTCGGGGTCAGAAAAACGGGTCGTTAGCCGGGACGGGAGATCAAAATGTAGTTGAGGCCACAGAACGGGTCGTAGCCGGAGATAAACGGGGGAATCAGGAACGGACGGGTGGGAAACGGGTGAAAAAACGGGACTGACGGCAGTCAGAGTCAAAAATCCTTGCCTTGTGAAAACAGAGGTTCGCTGACAAACTGACAACAGGCGGGTGAAAGGACGGAGCTTAAGTAGGACGGGGAACCAATCAGGAAGCCAGCAGCAGCTGGTGCCAAACGAGCGGGCACAGGTGAGAGTCATGAGTAATTATGACACTCTTTTTATTCTCTAGTTTAAGAATACGGCCCCCGAGAGAATGTTTGTTCTATCGTGTGGCCCCCGAGTTAAAATAAGATGACTTTGCATAATTTAATGGAGACAGCAACATAATAACAATGACAAAAAGAATAGTCATATAGTTAATGAAAATAATAAATAACAGTAACAACAACGACAAAAATAGTAGTCTCGATAATTGTTATAATAACAAGCCTAATTGTTAGCTTGACCCATCGATTAACTGTATAAGGCTGACACTAACATTATTTGGATACCAATAATACTACCACTAAGAATAATATTAAAAATAATAGTCTTAATTCATTATAGGTTAAGGCCTCACTTTTTAGTTGATGCTGCTATTTTGGTTAGCAACACATTTTCAATGTTCTAAATAGTTAAAAATCGTCCTACTGTGTTCCTCTCGACTTTCCAGGGAATCCACGTGGTTTTATATTGACAACCCTTTTTTTATTACAGCATAAAGACAGCATTTATTTCATGGCAAAGGACCAAATTTAAATGATATCATCAATTTTCTCAAATGGGGTTTTCAAGTTATGGCATCAAGATGTCGTGAGTAAGTGAATTTGGAGGGTTCAACAGCTATCAAGCCAAGTATTCAGTTTCTGCTCACAACCACGACTAAATGCTGTAAATCACGGTTGCAGTTCAAGATCCAAACAAAATAAAAAAGTTGAGTTCCTTTTAAATGAATCATTCTTGGCCCCAGAGCTGAAGATGCACTTGTAAAGGGGTTCACGGGAACCGGTGTTCATGATCTGGAAAATTTTAGGTTAGCGAATAAATGACAGTTGTCAAGCATTTTTTTATTGAAAGCGAGCGTCAGGCGTCGAAATCTGTGATAAAATATCGCTTAGTGAACTTTTGGGGGGACGAAGAAAATGTTTTGAGTTTATTAACCGCTCAGCATGAAACTAAAAGACGTTACAAGTGACAGCACAAAGTAGGTGCCAAAGTTCAAGTTTCAAGTGTCTGGCTTATATTAGTGAAATCACACTGTTTGGGACTTTTGCAGTTTATTGCAACTTAATTAACGTGGAAGTAGAGTTCAAATGTTTCTTTATAACCTGGGGAAAAAATAAAAAAATAAAATAGAAGAAAACACTAAATATTGGTAGAAGAGAGATTGTGGATTCTGATCTTCGCGTCTTCGTTGAATTTCGGGTGAGGAGAATGTTGGAGAATGTTGGTAAATTAAAAGGCTGGAGATCGACTGCTTCTCAAAGTTTTTATTGGCAGAAAATATTCTGGAGAACAATACAAGTCTCCAATCGGACAATTTAAGCTCTACTCTGTCTAAGACATTTAAAGCAAGATACTTATACCTTTTTCGAGGATTTGTACAGGTTAACCGGAAACCGCAACTTCTGCTTTCTGGTGTTCCATTCGTTACATTTTTGTGTCAACAGCCAATTCTCAAAGATCGAGTTTGTTTTTGGGTTTGAACTTGTAGTTTGCATTGAAAATAATATTTTTTAATAAAAATTGATTTACTTTGTGTACAATAAGTCTACATGGACCACAAAACAAAAAACAAAAATAAAATTAATCTTCGGGTGCAAACAAAAAAAGTCTTAAATATGCCTCATAATTAATGCAACACCAATTATATGTATGTATCTGTATAAGCTATATCAGGTTTCACAAGTGGGCTTTCAAAATGGTTAAAAAAAGAGGGGCAGAAGTGAAGTTAGACAATGCCCTTTCAACATCCATTGCAGCTTGGTCCTCCTGGAAGGGCATTTCCTCAGGTTTTGAGTTTTTCCTTGCCCTCATGTAGGTTTTAGATCAGCGGATGCTGCAGTAGTAATTTGTAGTCTGTGCAGCCCTTTAAGACTTCTTGTGATAAAGGGCTATACAAATAAACATGACTTGACCTGACAAGAGTTCATTGCAGGTAATCCGTGATCAACTCACTTAATGGGACACTGTTTCTTTGGTGATTTAGCTCAGTGTCATATCAATGACACTACAATGTTAAATGTTTAATTACTATTTGAATGCTCTGGATTGATCAGGAAGATGTGTTTCATAGCTTTTTAGGATGTACTTGTATGCCAATTAGTTTGTAATTAATTAAGTGTCCTCGTTACACGAACGATTCGAGCTACGAACACAATCCTGGAACGAATCAAGCTTGTGAGAATAGGTACCACTGTATAACCTGAAAATGTCCGCTTCCTTTAGTGTCTTTTTTTTTTTCGTTTTTCCTTTTCATTCTTAGCCGTTGATGGCTGGTTTGCTGGCGAAGCGTTTGTGGCAGGAGCGGGGTAACCGAAAAAAAGAAAACGCTTTGGGGTGGCCCACAAAAACACGTGTAATGAGAAAACATGTGGTGTGTAAGTATTGGAAGTCATCAAGAAAATGATCATGAAAAAGCAGGAGGAAAAGGGGGTGGCTTGCCGGGGATAAAAAGCCTTAAAAGTTGTCTTTTGGCGGGCTGGGAGACGACCGTCATCATGTCTCAGGAATTAGGCAAACACATGCTGCTCTGCTGCTGTTGAAACCGAGGCGCCTCGCTCCGGCTGCGGTTTTGGGAACATGAAAGACCCTTGAGGGACGAGCCAGGCAGAACTGGCCCCGGTTCCGGGGCCCTGTTGCCAGGGGAAGCTGGCAGCGCACTCACATTGTGGTGAAGGGGAAGAGAAATCCGATTCTGTGTTTCCGTGGGAGGGCTGAAGGTGAAAAGCAACAAGCTGCCTGAGTAAATGCGCCCTCACACCCATTAAGAACAGATTGTCCCATATGTAGAAATAAATGTGTAAATGAATAAATACCTACAAATATCCATCCATCCATCCATCCTTTTCCGCGCCGCTTATCCTCACCAAGGTCGCGGGGACCTCTAAATAAATGCCCTGGTAGTAAATGAACACATAAATAAGTCATGTAATGCCTAAATATGTGACATAAAGGCAATTTATTAGTATATTTAGGCATTTTGACATTTATTCATTGAAGTTTTTATTTTGTCATGTATTTTTTGACATTTATTTATTTTTGTTGTTATGAATTTTGTCATGCATTTTGTAGTTTATTTTGTCATTTATATAATTCCGTATTTTTTTTGTCGTGTATTTTGTTGTTTATTTACCTCGGTATTTATTTTATAATGTATTTTGTTGTGTATTATGATGTTTTATTCTGGTATTTATTTAATTGTGGATTTGCTCATGTATTTTATCATTTATGTTGTCGCGCATTTTGTCATTTATTTATTTCAATATTTACTGTGTTGTGTATTTATTTATTTATATTGTGTATTTTGACATATATTTATTTTGGTATTTATTTCACTGTAAATTTTGTAGTGTATTTTGCCTTGGATTTTGTTATTTTCTATTTTAGGATTGATACTATCATGTATTTTGTTATGTGTTGTTTTGTATTTATTGTGATTTTTTTATTTTGGTATTTACTTTGTCATGTATTTTGTTGTCTATGTTTTCATTTATTAATTTCAGTGTTTATTTTGTCTATTTTTTCATGTATTTAATTGCGTATTTCTTTGCATATTTTGTCAATCAGTTTGTGGTGTATTATGTAGTGCAGGGGTCGGGAACCTTTTTGACTCAAAGAGCCATAAAAGCAAAAAATATTAATTTTATTTTGGGAAAGAGCCACACCATATATTATGAGACAAATTTACTAAATTGCTAAACCGGCGCCCCAGACAAAAGCTTAGTCTTCAGCACATTTATTTTTGATGATTTGATAAAATTTATGAAAAGAGAATAGTGCCAGAGCCCCTGTCCCAAATTCAACAAACAGACCACTTTAAACTTGTCTCTTTCTTGCAATTACTCAAGATCGGATAAACTCCTTTTGACCCTTTTTTTCATACATATTGGTTTCAAAACCAGATGCAAGCAGTTATTTTGTAAAAACGTCACAACATTCTGAGAATAGGGAGCCTTATGTGCTTACCTTTGGCGAGAGATGGGAGGGAATGCTTGTACTTTTTGCATAGCTCCACCCATCCCTCCCACTCACCCAATCAAATGACTAAGTTCTCTTCCGGTGTTTTGGCGTATTTACAGTTCTGTGCATTCATCATAAAGTATCTGAACACTGAACACAGATTATATAGTGAACTTTTAAATAAAGGATTCTTTAGCGTTGTACAGCCAAAACGAGTTTTTTTCCCCCTTTTTTTGTGTGACACCTTGACTGTAAATTGTAGTGAAAACGTGCCCTATATATACTGCGAAGTGTTACATATGGATTTAGCTTTGGTTTGGCTTTACGTGTACCTGAATAGGATAGATAACTCCGGTTTTGAACAAGATGGAGAAATTTTGCATGCAATCAAATTGGTCTCTGAGCCACAGATACTCATAGAAAGAGCCATATATGGCTCGCGAGCCATAGGTTCCCGACCCCTGATGTAGTGTATTCCAATATTCAGACTGTTGTATACTTTGTCATTTATTCATTTTGGTATTTCTTTCATTATGGATTTTGTGGTGTATTCAACCTTATATTTTGTCGTTCATTTTGTCATTTTTTATTTTATTTTATCGTGTCTTTGGTGACCACTCTCTAGGGATATGACCAGGGTAGATAGATTTTGTCATGTATTGTGTATTTATTGTGATCAGTTTGGTGTTTACTTTGTCTTGAACTATGTTGTGTCATTTATTCATTTCGGTGTTTATTTTTTTCTGTATTTTTTCGTGTATTCCGTCGCATATTTTGTCGCATTTTTTGCCGCATATTTTGTCGCATATTTTGTCGCATATTTTGTCAATTAGAGAAAAAAATCTTGAGGCGCACTCTCTGTCGAAAATCTTAAGATATGAATTCAATGTTTTTTAATTTCAAAGATGAAATGATCATGTCGCCTAAATTGACAGTGTCACATTTTTATCATTATTTTTGGTCACCGTGGATCTGGAGGCAATAGAGGTTATTTATTTTGGTTAATTATATTTTTGGATTTTACTATATATATAACTATTATAAGTTTTTACTACATATTTTTCTTCTTAAAAAAAAAAAAAAAAAAATATATATATATATATATATATATATATATATATATATATATATATATATATATATATATATATATATATACTTAAAATGAGCAAATAGATCTGCCAGTACAATTACTTTTTATTTTACTACATTAACTTTTTCAGTTTTTTTTAAACAAGAAATTATCAATCCAAATGAGTACAGTTAAAAGCAATATTTTTACTCTGAATAATTGTATAATATCTATTCGAGTATGTTCTTGAACAGCTTCATCAAACAAAATATGTTATTATTAACATTTTCCTGTCTACCTTATAATTAATATATAAAGGGTAAAATACTAGAAAAACTGCTGCCGGGTGGATGAATGTTGAAGATTTTTGGCTGACCACTGGAATTAAAGGAAATATAGTGAACAATGGCATGCTTTTTTATGGAAAGAAAATATCTGAATTTCCCTGCGGGGATGAATGAATTATCTATTTATCCATCTATATATCGGGAATACTAGACAAGGTCTCCCGGCACACTAGTGTGCCCCGGCGCACTGGTTGAAGAACACTTCTCTATACCCTCGGAAAAACGCCAGCAAAAACAAACCGCGGCCTGTCTCTGAGCCTCTGTTGCGGCTTCAGAGGTTGGCAGCTCGCAGCATTATTTCGGAAACAAAGCTAAATATGATATCTTTATTTTGGAGGATGCACAGAGGTCAAAAACCAAAGAACCATCCACCCTCCTTGCACGAGCAGCGTTTTGGTTTTTGTGTTTTTTTCTATATGCAGTCGCATGCACACGCAGGCACACGCGACCAAGCAGACCTCTAGAGTGCTCCAGACATTTTTGGTGTGTCTTTAGACAGGCACGGATTAGGTTTGTCATGTCTGCTCGACAGGGCACATGTCATTATGGTCCTATGTTTACAAGCAACTTCTGCCAGGATGGCAATGCTCACTAGGAACCACAAACTGGCGATGGAATAGTGGCACTTATTTTAATGTAAGGGAAGCTCAGGCTAGCAAAATGTCGGATTTTTTTTTTCCCAGTACAGTATGTGACTATCCACTTTGTGGTTTAGGGTTACGCGTTGATTTAGAGGGACAGTGGGTGTTATTTGACAACTAAATGTCAATGTATTGTTTAGTGCAACCGAGAACGAGTGCTAAAAATAACAAGTAGTAATCGTACTACTGAGGCCCAAACCGTTTGGTTTTTAAAACATATTAAAATATATTTTTATACGACTAGGAGGTGCTAAATAATACACAGTTTCCCTTTGGGAGAGGCGTCTCAAACTCAAATTACTGGGGGTGGGGGGTCGCAGGAGTTAAGAAAAGGTCCTATAGAGGCAAGCCACTGTTCTCAAAGACCTTTATTACACACAATAATGCAAAGAAAAACAATATAAAAAGACAACATTTAGCACTCTAAGAAAATCTTTCTGTAATAAATAAAGGAAATGATGGAGCAAATAACCAAGACATAAAAAACTAAATGTGTTGTAATAAATCTAAAGAACAAAGTGATACTTCTTTTTTTATTCATGTATTTTTTATTTTTTTTTGATGACAGGCATTTTTTGTATGTCTGTAAGTTCAAAAGTCTTGGAAGCAAAGAAAAGTTTTTATTTTCGATAGTCAGTTACTGGAGAAAAATGTTATAAAATATGTGAATGTCCTATTTGTGACTCAGAGTTAGGTGTTGATTTATGACCAAGTACAAAGAAAGTTTTACCGAATTCAAAACAAATACTGTTTATTTTCGTTTTTTGACTACATGTTTTTTTTTTGGGACTAATTTCTGAACTTTTTATCAAAAAACATGTCCAGCTACAATAGAAAAAATGTCCAGCTACAATTGAAAAAAAGTCACCCAAAAATAAAAATAAATGGATTAATATCTACTTAGTGGACATAGTACAAAAAATGTTTTGCTGAATCCAAAAGAAAATGCTTTTTTATCTATCATTTTTACTACAGGGTTCTTTGGGACTAAGTTTTTAACTTTTCATTGCCAAATGTCCAGTTGTGTAGAAAGGATTTGGTGTTGATTTAAGACCAATTTCAAAGCCAGTTTTGCCAATTTTGAAACAGATACTTCTTATCTATTGTATTTTTTTAACTTTGTTTTTTTTGACTGATTTCTGAATTCATTTAGTCTGTTACTGTAGAAAATATGTCTTACAATAAGTCCCCTTTGCAGATAAATTTGAAAATCATTTTTTTAATATTCTACCGTAAAAAAGCTAAGAAATAAAATTGGAAATTAAGAACAAATATTTTGAGTTACGGCATGACATTTTGCTAGCAGGGGCAAAAACAACGTTTTATATATAATTGTATTTAGTATTATTTTATTATTTACAGCTTTGTAATAATGAATTTTTTTACACCATATATATATATATATATATATATATATATATATATATATATATATATATATATATATATATATATATATATATATATATATATATCTACACTGGAAGAAAAATAATACATTATTGTTTAACTTAAATCTCCGTATTTTACCATTTTTAAATGTATTTATTGCTTTCATTAATATTTAAAAGGGAAGAAGATAACTTGAGAAAATATAGTAAACTTAGAATCAAAATATTTCTTTCTATACTATATTTCTAACGTGTTTTAGCACTTAATCGAGGGGGGGAAATCTATATGAAATGGTCGAAGGCAGATTATTTTATCTATTTATGAATTGCTTTGAACATGATGAGTTATATTTACCAATTTGCCGACAAAAATTCTCAAAATTATTCCATCAGGGAGTTTTTTTATTTCAAAATAATTTTCGAATTGGATAAGAAAGATCTTTTGCAGCCAGATAATGTGACAGTTATTCAAAATATTACAAAAATAAAGATCAAATAAATTAAACTAGTCAGGTACAAAGCCTACTACTATGAATTCAATTGAATTATCTTTGTCGTTATTGATATCAACGTTGTAAAACACTGTATGCAAGATTAGAGATGGCACTAAACATGCAAAAATACTCTGAAGAGAAAAATAAGATAAAATACTGAAATACATAAATACAGATGATCATTACTTGACTTAACTCGTCTCATTTCGACTCAGTAAATCATTTCGGCCAATTCCAGTGAAAATAACAGACAAATAACATCAAATAACTGATTCCTTATTATAATGCCCAGCCTGACGGGGGCAGCATAGACTGCGGGATAAAACGATGACCCTTTCCAACCCTCCCAACCACTCGTTCCATTCAGGCACACACATTTTATCAAGTATATATTGTAAATGAACAGTACTTTTGTGTCACACACATAACATGCTTGTTCTTCATTAGAGCTGCATTCAAATATGCTTATCCAACATAGTCAAGAGATGAACCACAATGAAAAAGCCTCTAAAAATGCACACGCACACATTTTAGTGTACCGGATATGAACAGCACTTGTATGTGGGAGAATTGTCTTGGGAGTTTTAAATGACTTATCACTAACATATGTGGCAAAAGTCAACAAAATGTCAAGTAAAGCAAATTGATGGCTGCTCTCTTTTTTTCCATGATATGTGTCACTATAACCGTGGAAAAACAGCTGAAATAGATGGCCCATTGATTTGCTCTGTGTGTCGCAAACCCTGAAAAATATCTGAATCATATGATTTTAATTAAATGTTGTCCATGAATACTTATTAAATAATTCCAAATTGTGTGTCAACTTCCTTTTATTGCTTTTCCGACTGGTTGTGCGGCTTCAAGATGTGTCCTTTCATAGTTAAGCATTCAAACAATCACATTTTAGCCATAACTTTTTGCCAGGGTCAGAAATCTACTTGGAGGCCTTCCAAATCAGTACTGCAGGCCCTGTGGCATAACATCAGAGTTGGTACAGCTGTTGTTTTAGCCAATCAGATTTTGAGTTGGCGGAGCAGCGCCATCTCAAAAGTTCAAGGGAACGTTAGTGGTTTCACAAACTAGGATTGGCTCGGGGGCAATAATGGAAGTATCACTACGAAAAAGTGAAGACAAATATCCTTGTGTCCACTTCTTTGAAGAATTTTTGTGTCCGAAATCGAATCAAAACGTATGCCAGAAATATGACAGGACAGGCTCAAATTTCAGCATTAGCTTTGATGGTTATATAAAACAACTTTTTGATGGAACTGAAATCCATGGAAAATCAGTACAACAGAGTACTTGAAATCTTATTGAGGATGGACATTGTACAACATTCAAAAGTATTTTTTTTACTAAAATGTGGCCCTATTCCTAAATAGTAGTACAATTTTATGAAATTATTGTTAACGCTTTTTTACGTGAAGTTGTAGCAGGAGTAAATGTTTTATAACCATTAGTTATAGAGGGTTAAAATTTGGTACAGTTAACCACAAAAACATAATTTCTAAATTGCTAAGTGAGTTTACCTGATCACTGACCCCTTGCCTGCATCTTGGACCACAAGTGTTGCCTCTCCTCCTGACTTCCTGTGTACAGAACCCTGTCCAAATAAAAACTTCCATTACTGCACTCATTTGTTTCTGTGCAGTGCTTCTGCACCATCCCAAGTGGGTTCCTGATATACATTTCAACTAGTATAGCGTACTGCCCTGCTACCAAGGCATTCCCCCCAACCTATTTCCACCCACGTGATGTTCCGTCTTACTTAAAGATAACGCAACAAAAATAACTCAACCAACAGTCTTAGGTACTGGCTATAAATGTCCTTCTGACACACTATGAAATGATTAATGATCATTTAAATGAGTTGATGATCTCAAACCCGGGTTTATTGATAAGTACTTTCATTTCTGCTACAGTATTTCTTCCCCCTCCCTAACATCGCTAGTACTTGTGTCAACAATGTGTTTTTTTTCCTTTGGATGTAAACAAATCGTAGTTTGTTAGAATGACACCACGTGCACAGTTTATTTGGGTGTCAATATGTTTTACTTTTGGTCTGATCAATCATTATCATTATATTTGAACTGCAAAATCGATAATTTAAAGCTTAAGTGTAGTATAGTATTGCTTTCTTCATGATAAATTCTACTAGAGACAAAAAGAGTCTATTTTGGGAACTAATTTGTGTGGTAAATCGTGAGCACTACCTGTTGAATTTGATTCTGAATCAAATAGATATAATTTAAAGTTACTACCTTTCGCTGGTGACTGTAACTAATTACTATTTTTCAGTAACGTCCCCAACACTGGTGATGAGACCTTTGTGAACCCAAAATTATAGTAACGGAGGTTTCATTTTGTTTTTAAGTCAGAGCAACTCACAATAAAGTCAGATACAGTTTTTCTAAATGTTTTTTTCAGGGACCACTAAAAAAATGTAGGTTAAAACACAATCTCCTTGGCAAGGAAGCTCTGATGATTACAATTGCATATCTTCACTGTCACGGCACTCCATTTCTACTAGGCAAATTCAGTGAGACACAATAGAGCCGCTCGCCGACATTTCCCGAGAGTTTTCCTCCTCGGCAGCTGCCGTTTCAGAACTCCGATCCCCCCAAAAAACTGCTAAAACGCTCCATTGAAGGCCCAGAAATGAATCTGTCATGCGTGGATTTTGAAGGTCTTGAGTGGGGAGATAGTAGCGGCGTGTGTGCGGGGGAGCGTCGATGATTGGCGTTATCAATCACTCGGAGTGCGTTTGTGTGATCTGCGACGCCGCGGATGAAGTAACCTGACTAGGTGCCAAACCTTTATTGATGTATGTGCACGTCAAGTTACCCAGGTGACTCGGCAGTGGCGGCGCTGTTCCCGGTGACATACCCCAGTGTGTGTGTGTACTTAATGCCTCTGTTCATGATGAAGCAGCGAATTATGAAGACAGGGTGTGTCATCTCATTCTCTGCAGCTTTCATCAGCGCCATGTTGAGAGAAAAGCTCACTGGAGGCCTTCAGCCTCAATTCCAGCCCGGAACGTCAACGCTCGTGTTGCAGATCTACCACAATGGCCTACTTTGAGTTCTCCATCAAAAGATTCATACAAACAGACACAAGCTCAAGGGTTTGGAACTACTGTGGTACCTCTGAATACGAGCACCTCTTTGGTATGCGAGTTTTATTTGCGTCAAAAATCTTGCTCGCAATACGAAGCAAATTCCAGTTCACGAGAAGTCCCACAGGCAACCATTAGAGACCGCTCGAGACCTCTCACCATCCGCATCAGCTTGTCTAGTTTGCGCAGGCAAACTACAGGGTGTTCCAAAAGTCTCTGACACATTTTGACATTAAATATATCAGAAACGATTAAGGATATACAAACACATGTGGTAATTATAAAAAGCTTGTAATCTCAATTTTTACATGGAATGTTCAATGATGTTCGATGTGAGCACCATCGGCCGCATGACACACATCGAGCCAAAACTCAAATTATTGCCAAACGCGTCCCAGCATTACAATTTAAATGGTTGAAACAACTTCTGTCATTAGAACCTTCAGCTCATTCACGTTTCGTAGAATAGGATCATAGACCAGTCCTTTCACAAATCCCCACAAGAAGAAATTGCATGGTGTGTCAGAAGATCTGGGTGGCAAGTACATGTGATTGTGATCATTCTGCCTGAGTGACCAGTACATCGGTCTGGTAGTGTTGTATCTAGAAACCGTATAACCCTAGCCGTTATGAATTTAGCATGCTATCTTACAATGGACTTCCTCTCTGCTGGCTCCTTTCCAAATTTTCTGCAAAATGCAGGTTGAACAACAATGATTCAGTTTTCATGCACACAAAATGCCTTTTTTGGTTGCGTGAACACCATTAATTGACCTGAAAAAAAATAGCCTTACAAAAAACTAACTAACTAAGAAAGACTGTGTAGAATAATGCTATTATTTTGGCAATTTACAATGTCCTGTGAGCGAGAGAATCCTGATTATAGGCGGATTGAGCAAGACAAATCAATCTTTTTAAAAAAAAATGAATCCAGTATTAAAAAATTATAAACAATTTAAACTGATCAGAAAGATGTATAAAAGATGAGGAAACATATATGTTGACAGTTATGCGATCTCCTTTTCTTGTCCTTGCACGATACTTTAAAACTAGGTTGGTATTGGCAATGATATAAAGACAAAGTTATTCGGTATTGGTATAAGTGCATCTCTAAATTAAGGACTACAGTGGAACCTCGGTTCTCGACCATAATCCGTTCTAGAACCCTGTTCGAAAACCGATTTGTTCGATCACCGAAATCATTTTTCCCATTAAAAATAATGAAAATCGTTTTAATCCGTTCCAACACCCTGAATGTTTACCTTCAATGTTTAACGTAAACATAAAGCTAACCCAGGCTAATCGTACGTTCGCGTTATTGCAATCTTCCGTACGAAAGATTCCCCTAACATGAATGTGTAAAAATAAAAAAAATCAGGTCGTTTACAAGTCATTTAGCACCGGGGTCTCCACAACAAGTGGTGAGCGGTTCATTGGAAAGGGGGCTCCGTTCCAACACCCTCAATGTTGCGCTCCATTCCAACACCCTGAATGTTTAACGTAAATTTAAAGCTAACCCAGGCTAATTGTACGTTCGGGTTATCGTAATTTTATGAATAGGATTTCTTACCTTTGTGATGGTCAGCAGAAGGCGCTCGCACACCTCCTTCATATTTGGTCATTATTTCTTTCTTAAATGCAATAGTTGTACGCACTACTTTTCTTTTTTCACCAGTAGCAACTTTGCTGCTTGAAACTGACTTTCTTCGGAGGCATAATAAGGGGCTAAAACACCCGTACGCCGCTCAGCATCGCACCCTAGCGTACGCACTCACGCATTACCGGCGTTCGAACTCCGACAGCAAAGCAAGAATTTCTCAAAATTTTTGGTCGGACACGATTTATTCGAACTGAGACGCGTTTGAAAACCGAGATTCCACTGTATTTTGACTCTACAAAACTGAACGTTAAAAAAAAGATAGCATTTAGCAAAATTCGGGCATATGCGTCACAGTGTGGTACGCTGGGAGAACAGCAGCGGACAGGAAAGACGTACAGAGAGTAAACAACACAGCCCAGAAGATTATCAGCTGCTCTACCCAGTCGAGAGGACATTGCCAGCTTGCGCTACCGTAGCAGAGCCATCAACATTATGCAAGACAACTCCCACCTCTTTGACCTGCTGCCCTCTGGTAGGCACTACAAGTCCCTCAAAACAAGGACAGACAGGCGCAGAGACAGCTTCTTCCCCAGGGCCATCGCCACACTAAACAAGTGAGCATAACTGTGAAAATATTTATTTTGTGGTTTATTTGGGAATTTTTGTTGCTGCCAATGGTATTGCAGTACTTTTCATTGGACCATTGTCACTCTGCACTATTCTTAACTTAACATAATTTGGGCCTGTTTCTAAGCACTATTTTGTAAATATTGCCTAATTATTCTTCTAAGGCAGCATGGCGGCGCAGTGGTTAGCGCATGTGAGGCGCAGCTCTGAGGTCATGAGATGAAACCTTCCTGTGTGGAGTTTGCATGTTCTCCCCGTGCTTGCGTGGGTTTCCTCAGGGCACTCCGGTTTCCTCCCACATCCCAAAAACATGCATGTCAGGTTAATTGGCCAGTCCAAATTGTCCCTAGGTGTGAATGAGCGAGTGAGTTGTCTGTCTCTGTGTGCCCTGTGACTGGCTGGCAACCAGTTAAGGGTGTCCCCTGCCTATTGCCCGAAGATAGCTGGGATGGGCCTAAGCACCCCCAAGACCCTACTGAGGATGAGCGGTGCAGATAATGGATAGATGGAAGTTTTTCGTCTTATTTTTCTCTTCAAAGTCTTGATTGCATTTTTACCCTTGAGTTCCACGTCTTATCTTGTTGCATACAATGTTTCATCATTTTGATATCTATTCTATTCTATTCTATTCTATTCTATTCTATTCTATTCTATTCTATTGATACTTACTGATGAGCAGCGCCAAACCCTTTATAATAGTTTTTTTTAATAAAACAAAACAAAAAAAGTATCATTAAGTTTTGGCACTCAAAGCTTTTGAAAACATATTTATATACTGTTGAATAAGTTAAGTGATCGAATAATACTAGTGGGGACAAAAAATTATTAATTGATATCTTGTTCTCAAAAACTGCTCTGAACATTGACAAATGGAATATCAACCAGAGTGACTTAGTCAAAAATGTAGGTGTCATATTTGACCCCAATCCATCCTTTCAAACACACTTTAAGAATATTACTAGAACAGCTTTTTTCCATCTTTGCAACATTGCTAAAATTTGACCTATGCTGTCTCAGTCGGATGCGGAGATTGTAATTCATGCGTTTGTTACCTCCCATCTCGATTACTGTAATACACTACTCTCCGGTCTCCCAAAGTCCAAAATCAAGAGCCTGCAGCTGGTACAAAATGCTGCAGCAAGGCTTTTGAATAAGACAATAAAATTTTATCACATGATCCCGATTTTAGCTAACCTGGATTGGCTCCCTGTTAGCTGAAGATGTGATTTTAAGGTTCTGTTTGTAGTATACAAAATCATGCATGGACTTGCTCCCTCATATCTTTCAGATTTAATTTCCCCCTATGTTCCGGTCCGGAACCTTCGCTCTGATAACGTTGGTCTACTAGTGATCCCAAGAGCCAAGAAGAGAGCCGCAGGTTCGAGAGCGTTCACCATTCGGGGCCCGGTGCTGTGAAATGCTCTGTCCCCTGAGATTCGATCTGCAAACTCAGTGGAACTGTTTGAATCTAAGCTTAAAACACATTTCTATACTATAGCACAGACCTGGGCACTCCGGTCCTGGAGGGCCGTATGTTCTGCATGATTTTTGAGGTTTCTCTGATCCAATACAGGTGATTCCAATCACCAGTATCGTTAACGAGCACTTGCTAGCTTGCTAACGAGGTTATAATTTGTATCACCTGAGTTAAAGAAGAGCAAACTTCAAAATCTGGCAGGACGTATGGCCCTCCAGGACCGGAGTGCCCAGGTCTGCTATAGCATATGAATAACCTATATTTTATGCTCACAATATATGTGTATTATTTGTTATTGCAACATCCATTGCAGCCTGGTCATCCTGGAAGGGGGATTACCTCATGTGGGGTCCCTTCTCCAGGTTTCTTCATTTTCCTCATGTTGAGGTTTTTGAGTTTTTCCTTGCCTTGATGTAGATTTTAGATAAAGGGATGATGTAACAATAGTCTGTGGTTTGTAATAATCTGTGGTCTGTGCAGCCCTTTGAGAATCTTTGTGATTAAGGGCTATAAAAATAAACATGACTTGACTTCACTTGACGATTGGTGGGGACACAACACCAAAACTACAGCCATAGTTTTGGTCTTAAATAAATTATCTGACTAAAACTGTGGTGGCGCTTGTCGACACACACAGCCGTCTTTGTTCCAGCATGTGGCCATCATACCGTAACTGCGAGCACAGCCCACCATCCATTACAAGGCAATTACGGCCCTGCCTTTAAAACAATTACGCCCGCCGCGCTTTGATTCCGCTCTTGGTATAATAAAACACTTCCAACCGCGATCTCACCGCTGTTGCGACAATTAAAGTTTAAAGTTGTTGCACCAAAAGAGGCCACATGCTCGAAATTGCGCCTTCCTTCACCCGTACACACTCCAAGCTGGCGTGTGATGGGGATTTATTTATTAGGAATTAAAGACAAGTCATTTATCTGCTTCAGATGGAGCGCTCCCGACACATTTCGGCAACACATCTGCAGAGCAGCTGAGCCGTGAGCGGTCGTGCATTGCATCCAGAGACTTGTTCCTTTTTTTAAGAAGACAAACAAGCAACTATTGTAGGGATGCGGTCCAGGACATTTCGTGCTGAGGCCCGGATTAGTTTGGCATGTGTCTGTTTTGAAAACATTTTTACTTTAATCGCCATGTCCACTACCTTTATCAATTGCCTATAACAGGGGTCAGGACCCTTTTTAACTCAAAAAGCCATTAAAGCAAAATTATTTAGATTTTTCTTTAGAGAAGTGTATCAGCTTTTATTATGAAAGAATATTTTCAATGCAAATCAAAATTATGCCAGGAACTTGAAGCAAATGAACAAAGTTCAGCCTGATGTCAAAAAACCACAAGACCAAGATGTGAACAGGGAAATGAAACTTTGAGAATTGGCTGATAACACAAGAATGTGTGAACGGTGGCAAGCAGAAAACTGAAGTTGCAGTTTCCTGTTGAGGTATACAATGCCTCAAAAAAGGTAATACAGTATTGCTTCAAAATGCCATAGAAAGACTATTGCTAAGATTGTTTGGTTGAATATTTGTATTGTAGATAAGTTAGATAACCCCGTTACTAAGAAAAATAACTTTTATAAATAATGCCGTTATTCCCAACACTGGTGAGTATATGTAAAAAAAAAAATGCGTGCACGACAAGCTCATTTACATTTTTCTGCTCTATTGGCGCTCTCCCCCATGTCGACTGGTTATCAGAACACACGGATAAATTAACATGTTTCAACCTCATGTTTTTTCAAAGCTCCTGACAAGAGTTTGAATAGAATCCTGGTCACACTCCAGAGTTGTCCTCTAAACAAAATTTTACTTTCAGTCACATGGGTAGGCCTGTGAGCACTGAGTCAGCAGGGGAACATGTGTATTAAAAAGCAGAAAATCCCCAATAAAAAAGCCATCTAATGTGAAGCAGGCCTGTCCCCATCAAAGATTTGCTGAACTTTTACATTTTGCTATTTATGTCGCTAGAGACATCAGTCAGTATCATTGCTTAAACAGCTTGTTTTTTCCAATTAGGCACAGAACATGTAGTGTTCCTTACCACAATTATGCAAATACAGTATGTTGTATGTTGTTGCAAAATAATCCACGGGCCTGGGGACTCGAGAAATTCTGTTTCAGAATTGATCCATGCTGTAGAGTTAAGACATAATTGAAGGAATATGACACTTTTAAAATGGTGAATCCGATTAACACAACATGTGAGGTCAGCTCAGAAACAGACAGCGATTGTGGTGAAACACGATTGCATACCGCTCATTCCTGCTTGGAGGTAGGCAATTGTGGCTTTTCGTTTGAGTCTTTGACCTCGTGTGTCGCTGTTGGTATTATTTTGTCCGGCTAGTTCCCCCATAGCGTTGAAACTGCTGAGGGCTTTCCTGTTTTGTTTGCTCCCAGTTGGCATCTGTTGGCTGCCCACTGTGTGTTGTTTGGCAAGCTTACCAAGCGTTAGCACTGGTTATGCTTTGTCCTTTGGTTTATTCCTGCCTGGATTTATGTTCATCGCCGTAGCTGTTGTCGCTTTGCATTGTTGGCTTCCGGAAAATCACATTGTTTGAATTTTTCAACAATTTATTTCCAAATTACAGTGGGAAATTGTTTTTCTGGTCACCTATAACCACCAAGGTTTCTGGATGTCAAATAGGTCTAACTTGTTTTACTGGATGTAACAAGGCTCCACTTGTTACCTGTATTAATGGCACAAATTTAATTTTGGGGGACAAATAAAGCTAAAAAAAATACAAACAAGACAATGAAAAAAATAACTAACAGAAGAAAAAAATCACAGAGAGAAAAAAGAAGAAAAAATAAAAAGGAATAAAAAATGAATAGGCTAGAACAAAAGCGTACAAGGAAAAGGAGACAGGGGATATAAAAAGCAGGAACAAAAAAAAGAGGAAAAGAGCTTGGAAAAAAGTAACAAAAGAAGAAAAAAAGTAAACAAGACAAATAAATGAAAAAGTAGAAAAAAACAGGTCCTCCCACAATATTACATCCTCACAGATGCCTACTATGTAATTGGACTGGCATATTAGTTCCTTTAAGTGACCTTTTCATGTACTCAGGTTTTATGTGAGTGGAGCTTCTCTGCTTTAAATGTGAAAAGTAGGCTAAGAAGCTCACTGTCTCTGGAACCTTTGGAGGCCTTCATGCTGATGTACACTAGAAAAGAAGTTCTCATGTCTATAGATGACATTCTCATCAAAGTTGCAGAGACCAGTGCTTTGCTTAGTAGGATTTTGATGTTTTAAGCAGCCTACTTAAAATGTGTGTCCTGAAGCTACTTTATATAAAATTAGTGTAAAGCCTAACAATCTGTGGTGAAGGAAAATGCAATTTTGATTTCAAATGACAGATATCATACAGAGGTAAATATGTCTTCATCTATATCATAATCTTTAACTTTTTTTTTCTTTAAATTAAAAAGGTAAAGTATTTTCTGTCAACTTATAAACATATACCTGAATTTCTCCCCAAGAAGAGTACATAATTATGGCTCGCAGCTGTACTATTCATTCAAATTCCTCCACCATAGCAAAGTGTGCCGGCTTTGTGTATGAAACTCTCAGCTGTAAAAGGGTCCCACTCCTGCCCTGTCCGCATATATCCAGGAGCAAATGACCTGTTCATGATGAACTTTGCCTTAAGAAGATCCAAAAGTCACGGAACCCATGGATCAAGTATGATCTTGAGCGTCTGAAAGACCCACAGGTTGTCGAGAGATTCCAGGCATTTGCTTCCCTCGGAAAAAGATGTCTACATAAAGTTATTTAAGACCTAAAAACTTACTTCACAAGTAAAATGTACTGAATAGATGAAGTTTTTTTTATGTGGATAAGCCATGTGGATAACGGTTTCCAGCCACACTTATTTGAAATTCAATTTGATCTTTTCCAGTGTACCGTATCAAGCATACATGCGATTGTTAAGAAAAGTGTCCGGAGTCCGTGTGGGACGTTCTCAAAGATTCTTGGCGCATTTTAAAAGAAGAGCGAACGATTCCGCTTGGTTTAATAGTGGTTGTCAGTCTGATTGTGTTTTAGATTCAAACAAAGCTCTTTTGTGTGTCAAAAACCTCAAGTTTTTCAAGACAGGCGCTCAAAGATCATGGTATTCAAATCACGGAGAGAGCATAGCGCCTCTTGATCCCACAGTCTGGAAGCCATCCCGGAGAAGGAGGTATACCACATCTTAGAGTAAGGCCGAGCGCTTTTTGTGTTCTCTAACCAAAATTATCCTTCCTGATCCTTTCCTGCATCTCTGCCGATGCATTGAATATTGTAAGCACGCTCTGAATGCTTTTAAAAGACCCTTACACACACTTTGAGTTTGGCTGTGCGGTTGCGGTGCTTTTGAACAATATTGCAGCTTAGAGCGAGAAGTTTTTCCTGGTGGTTTTGAGATGCTGGGTGTTATATATACTAGGCAGCAGGTGCTGCTCACTTGTGGGGTTTTGGAATCTTGACAAAGGCAAAGTGATGACCGAGTTTGTACGGTGCTTGACTTTTATTCAGTGGGAAATTTATGTCAAGATCAGAAGACTTTCGGGTGGATCACAAGAAATTATTAGCTTCAAACTATTAGATAAGACCTCTCAGATATTAGATAGAAGACTTGATCCTCCAGGTTGGTATTACTTTGGTGTATTGCTATTTAAAAGTACTTTTGCACACTTGATCTAATTTGAACCAATAAAGACCTTTGAGTCTCACGTAGTCACATTGAAGAGGCCGTGTCATCCATCCAAACACCCCCAAGCCAAGACAGTATAAGACTATGCACTATCTTAGATAAAAAAGGGTTCCACAGCTGCATATACAATGCTTCTGCCATCCTTTAAATAGTTAAAAGAAAACTGCCGTCTCCTGGTTGCTATTTCTACTATAGAGAGCATTTAAGGTAAAAGAACCGGGCTGAGATCCAGGCAAACCTTTCAGGATTCAGATTAGGTTTCAACTTTGTTTTGATGTACTTAACTCAGACCAGTTTCCAACTACTACCTTTTAAATAATGTTGCCTATTTATCCTGACATTCTTTATTTCTCTTTTAAGTCTTTTATTTTGTGTTTATCCTGCAGTGCTACGTCAAATCTCATTGTAAACAATGTTCCATCCATCCATCCATTATCTGCACCGCTTATCCTCAGTAGGGTGCGGGGGTGCTGGAGCCCATCCCATCTACCTTCGGGCAGTGGGCAGGGGGACACCCTGAACTGGTTGCTGGCGAATCGCAGGGCACACAGGGGCAGACAATTTGCGCGCTCATTCACACCTAGGGACAATTTGGACCGGCCAATTAACCAAACATGCAAGTTTTTAGAATGTGGGAGGAAACCGGAGTGCCAGAAAGAAACCCACGCAAGCACAGGGAGAACATGCAAACTCCACACAGGAAGGTTCGATCTCATGACCTCAGAACTGTGCGCTACCAACGTTATCACGACAACCCTGTATGTAACATCCCACATGCCGACATTTCTTGTGTAAATACCATGTAAATTATAACTATAGCCTTATCCCCCTTGTCTTATAACATTATCTTCTCTGTTCCTTTATCTTCTTGCTCATACCTCACTATAAATGTGTAAAACTGGAGTGTCATGCCCAATTTCGTTGTCACAATATGTTAGCCCATTTGTAGCAATGACAATAAAGGTATATTCTATTCTATTCTATTCTATTCTAACCACTGCGCCGCCGTGCTTCCTGTAAACATTGTTCAATACCATGTTATCAATGACAATAAAGAAAACATATATCTAATATAATTCTTCTCAAAGTCAAATGCGTGAGTTTTCTGATACCTTTCTGTTTCAAAACGTCCTGGGGGGAAAATTGTTTGACCTTAGTTGCTTAGATAAACATGTCCTGCAAAAAGTCTGGTTGGAAAAGTGTATATGAAAATAAGTAAAACAATATTTTTGGGAAATAAAGTGTTATTATTCTGTTAATTTTCACATTGTTCAGTAAGTGTTTTTTTTTTAATTTCAATAATAAATAACTAATAACTATGGTTTATTAAAACAATTGTCATTGTTTTGCTGGGCTTGAAACATAATAATGCATTTACTTTCAAAAGGCATATTTACTTACAAATGTTTCAGGTTACGAAGCCACTCCTAGAACAAGTTCAATTCAGAAGTAGAGCTACTACTGTACTGAAATAAGCACAATTTTCTTCAGACAAACAAAAAAAGTACAGTTTTAATTAAAAACAATATATAAAGAAGTAACTTTACCAGACGACTTATTTTTTTCAATGGGAAATGACATTGTTAATGACATTTTATTGTAAACCAATAAACTTTGCACCTTTGTTTGATCAAATGCATGAAACGTTGGCTGACCTGTTGGCAATCAACCAGCCACACCTGCAAAAAAACATCACCATCAAACCACAGTACTTATTTTTGTTCTTCATCTTTATTTCAAGGCCAGATTTTATGATACGAACAAAAAGGTCACCAGGCACGAGTTGCACAGGTACCTTGTAGCTACAGAGCGACCAAACGTGGGTGTGCTTCAAAGACATTGGGGAAAAATTCTAGACAGGACATAAGTATGAAGCACGGAAGGGAAAAAAAACCTCTTGGATAAGGTAATTGTTTAGCGGTGTCTTGCACATTAGCTCCCAAATACAGAACAGGTTGTGGATATGTACTATATGGCTGCCTTTGATGTTAATGGAAAGCAGCGGGCAACAATCTGCTTCATGGCTCTGACAAATAACAGTTTCCTTAAGGCCAAGAAAAAGAAGAAGGATGGTGAAGGTTAGCTTGGAAATGTACGTACATATTTACCCCATGTGTTCACTCACTTTGGATCAACATTCAAACTTCCCAAGTGCAGTTACGCCGCTTTCTGTTACCATGAATACAAAATAAGAGAGAAGCAAAAACAATTCAGACACTTATTTGTAAACGTGGATTCAGTTTATTTTACAGATTTTCAAATATGTTTGTAATTTAGTGGTGTGAATCATTGGGATAAGCATCCTATTTTTCGGGGTGCTCAACCGTCCCCCAAATTTACCCAAGAACCCCTAAAATTATAGCAAAACTCTCTTTTACTTAATAAAGAACAAGACAGGCTTAAATATAATGAAAAATGCATGTACAAATATGTAAAAAAGGAGAGCTAAACAAAAATGTGAACAACGCAACGGAAATACTCCACTCCCTCGGAATGGTTCAGTCCTTTTGATTCCTGGCACCGCTCGAACCCCCCTCCCTGCTCCTCTTTTGCTCGACTAGTGTCACTTGCGGCACAGCGGCGGAGTCTGTATTTTGTATTTTGGTGAGAATATGTTATTATGGAAGCCCAGGATTGCCATAATTCAATTAAAAAGAAAAAGGAAAAGGAATTTTAGAAGTGTAAATGGTGTATGGTTGGCCTTTCATTGAACAAAGTATTTGGGAAATTGAACATTCACAAAATAAAAAGTAAAATAATATGCCACTAGATGATTATAACTCAACTCGGCAAGATTTGATCCTCTAAAAACTAAAAAATTGCATTGCATCATTCTGATTTATACATTTTTGAGAAGGATAAAGGTCACGTCTGCAACTTGAAATTCTGCTAATCTCTGCTGCCATCTCCTAGCTTAAAGTCATGATCGCAACCTAAAACAACTCATTTCCCGATTACTAATAAACACTTCTTTTGTTCATATCTTTGGGGCGTTGGGTTGACATTTGAATTGTATTTAAAACAGGCCTTTTATTACTTTTAACATTTTCAGGCTAAACTAACAAAAAGAAAACTACAGGTGAGCTTGAAATCACTCCACACCCTTCACCCCCTTCTCCCATTTTCCTGCTTTCTAATGTGTTGTGAGTCCTGGAACAGCGGTGCTACAAGTAAGATAAAAACAGTTATTGTATTATCTATCCATCCATCCATTATCTGCACCGCTTATCCCCAGTAGGGTCGCGGGGGTGCTGGAGCCCATCCCAGCTATCTCCTGGCATTGGGCAGGGGACACCCTGAACTGGTTGAAGGGCACACAGACACAAACAACTCACTTGCTCATTCATACCTAGGGACAATTTGGACCGGCTAATTAACCGGACATGCATGTTTTTGAAATGCGGGAAAAAAACAGAGTGCCTGCACGAAAACCACTCCACACAAGAAGGATGTAGCTGGATTTGAACCCATGACCTCAGAACTGTGCCGCAGATGCGCTTACCACTCAGCTGCCTAGTGGCCCAGCAAGTTCAAGATTCAAAGATTTAAGATTCAAAGGTTTTATTGTCATATACACAGTAAAAACCCACGATTCCCTGCACAATTAAATTCTTACTTTGCTGTCCACACAGTTGCCAGCGTAATAAAACAGAGAAACTATGTACATGTATACATAAAGGAATATTACACATATTAAAAAGATAAAAATACAAGATTAACTCAAGATGAGTTAAGGTAATAAGATAAAAATAAGATAAAACACAGTTGAAAGTGACAGTAGTACAAGAACAGTCCAATTTAAAGAGTCTGTAGTGTAATAAATTGTCTGTAGTGTGCTGAACGTGTCTGTGGTGTATTGTTCGATCAGCAGCCGTTTAAGAGTCTGATAGCAGAGGGGTGAAAAGAGTTCTTTTGACGGGTTGTCCTGCATATCTCACTCCTGTAGCTCGGTCCTGAGGGTAAGAGTGTAAACAGTACGTGTTGTGGGTGATAGAAGCAGCCCTCCTGTGGACTCTGCTCTGGAGAGGAAAATTGAGTCCTGGTGATCCTCTGAGCGTTCTTAACCACTCTATGCATGGCTGTGATACTGCCGTAACAAACAGTGATGCAGCTGGTCAGGATGCGCTCCACGATGCAGCTGTAAAAGTTTCTGAGGACTGAAAGATTTTATACGTTTTACGATTGAATACAAGTTACATTTATCGAGTGCAATGAAGATTTTCACCGGGTAGGCTGAAGTTCAATGACAGGTCACGCTGATCCAAATTCGGAATGTTTTGGTTAGGGAATTTTGATAACAGGGCTCTGACGAAGGACGTCAGGCATTGTTTTGATAAACGCTTGTTGTTGTTTTGAGTTTCCTCAGACATCGAGGCTAGGGGGCTTTCCTGGTGCGCCCATGGGAGGAGCTGGCACACCAGCTGGCGGAGAGACCTAGAACGAGAGGGAGGATCGAGAGGGAGAATCAAAGGAAGGGCTTGACGGCGACTCGAGCGACACTAATTCGGCTAATTCGATGGAGTTCACTTGGTTAAATACTTTAAGAAATTAAATCTGCCCCCGTGTGGAAATGCCGGTCTCTTGTCCATCTTTTCTCATCAAGAAATGAGCACGCATTGTTAGGAGAATGCAGGTTGTGTTTGGTTAATGGAGTCAGATAACTAATTTGAACAATTTGGTAAACAGTATACATTTTAATATTTGTTTCCTAACAATTTTGCTTGATAAATGAAATGTTCTTACAAAAACATTCCTAATTGGTATGAAAAAACATTTTTGACAAACAGTTATCAGATCCATGCCAGAGGGTCACCCGGCAATGATGAAATGCACGATAACATAAAAACACATCCCATTGAGCGTGCTAAATGCATTGGCCAGACATTCAAAGACGCTCACCGCACATGTGAACCTGATCAGAACTGACTTTGCCGTACCATGAACCCGCGCAGGTGGAATCGGTACGCGGCTTCATGTGCCGATTCGATCGGACAGGCCTCGTTGAAAGAGGCAATCGGCTCGTAAGGGCGTCCTAATCGCTCACAGATCCTCTGATCGGGTCAAAAAAGTCTGAATGTCTCAGTGGGATTTGTTGATTGACAGCGAGAACATGTGAATGATAGTTTGACATGTACACTTGAGAGGAACCTACTTTAGAATGATGCTTTATGGACGTAGGGAAGCGGTATGCAGTTAACAGGTTTCAGACATAAGAAGGACACAGAGAACAATGCAGTTAAGCTTGCGTGTTTTAACCCAGAACAAATTATGACAAAGAGATGAAAATAACATTTGGGAAATATTAGGATTTTTTTTCCTTCCTCATGGCTTCAGGAAAATAATAGCCCACTAGCGTGTACATGTGTGCTACTAATACACAACCAGATGTCGGATAGCTTAGCTTAGCCGTACATTAAAGCACTCCCCCAAAACAAACTTTTTAGGACCATACCACACTGTATGTAACAGATGTATTCGGTATGTTGTAAAAACATATACTTACACAGAAATATCTTCTCGATTTCCTTTCTCGTTTGATGATTTTCAACTTCAAAAATGCTGTATACTGGTAGCGTTTGCTTCCTATATGAAAACACCTATTGTCTTTTTTCTCACAGAAAGATAACATTGTCTTCAATGCTTTTAACACACTTTTCCTCCTTTTCGGCTGAAAGCTAGCTTCTTCTGCTCCAACCTTTTCAATGCTGAAAGCTAGTTTCTTATTCCTATCCAAAAATGACATCCTTCTTCCAAGCCACAAAAAAAGCATTGTTGTTTTCTGCACAGAATGCTAACATTGTCTTTGATGTTAAAAATTAGCTTCTTCTCATTTTCTGAAAACTGGTGTTTTCTTCTTATCAAAAACCTAGATTCTTTTTCTCCACATTTTCCAATCTGGAAGCTAATAAACGCTGTCATATTCTGTGCTAATGGGTTGCGTTTTCATCGACAAAAAACAAAAACAGAACAAAAAAATGTTCTTCTACCCGTAGCATCATCTTTTCGATTAATGTTGCTGCATTGGTAGATAAATGTCAAAATATGCGCTTTATTCTTCAGCATGACTGATGTTTGTTTATTTTTTGGTGTGACCTTTAGCGTTAGCACAACACGCCAGTGTGATATCATGAAGTGCGGTGACTTGTGTTCTCATTCATATTAGCGTAGTAGGTCTACAAATGGAGAGTTACACAATCTTACTTCTTAATTAATTTTAATCCTCCCAAATAAATAATTATTTCTGTTTTTTAAAGTATAGTCTTTTGGTGATACGTGTAGATATATAAACAATTAACTCTTGTTTCATACAGCATGTTAACAAGGATAGCTACTACCTCTGACTGGATAACTACAAGACTTTAATCTGTGTATTCAGTAAGAAAAACTATCAATGTGTATTGCCTCTAATGTCAAACGGAATTGAAAGTTTCTCAAATTAAGCTTATGCAGTTTTTTAAGCAACCCAACCAATTATGATCAAAGCTATTTCCTTGGATAATGCTGGGAATTAAATGGGTCGCTTGGGCCTTGTCTATGCAAATTAAACATTGTTCATACCCACAGTGCTTTTTAGTTTTTGCAGATGTAAAAGTCAGACGCCTACACATTGTACCTAACAAAGTGTCAATTTTTTTCTTTTACCTCCCACAATATGAATTGCATTTGAAAAGAAAGAAGGAAATGTCGGTTATAAATAGGAATCAAAGGAGCCCCCGCTTTTGTTTTAACAGTAAAGGAACGCCGGACATCTTTGAGAGTGATTTGAGGGTTTTACTAGACAGGTGAAAGAAACATGTGGATTACATCAATTCAAGAAACCCCCCCATCACTCTAGCTCGCTTTGGTCAACTCCAGCCATAAAAGAAGAGCGATTACAAAGCGACCTAATGAAGACGCTGATCAAAGTGCGTTATGGTAACACATAACATGTGGTTTAGACCCCCTATCCTTCTTTTCATGGATTTCACATGTGCTAGAACGGGAACAGTGCATAGGGCACGTATCAGGGCTATTTAAAACATGTATGGAAGAAAAAAGTTCAGATGTGGTAGAAGAAGTGGTCGGCCGTTAGGGCCTGCAAGGCCTTCTTTGCTGGGCTAAAAAAATATCGGAGTCACAGTGTTCTCGTTTGCTCGCGTCCCTGCGTCCCAGACGCATCATTTTTCCTGGGGACGCATAGTCTCAAATCAACATGCGTCCCCGGGACGCAACTTTTTTGACACAAAATTGTCAATATTACCTGATTACATTTTTTTTAAAACAAAGTTTTACCGCACTCCAAACTATTCGGCAGGCAGATCCGGCAGATGTTGTTTTGGTCTCGTGGTTCGAGTTTTCGTCTGCACGCCGATCTCGAGTTGTGTAGTGAAAAGTCTGTCTCATTTTAGAGAACCGGCTTTTTCGGCTCAACTCATTAAAGAGAGCCGGCTCTCAAACGTCTCACTTGCTTTGATGCATTATATTACAAATTATGATGTTGTATAAAGAAGTTAAGAAAAAAAGGAAGTATAAAAGGAGAAAATGAAAAAAAGACAGGTTTGTGGTTATACCTTTAATCGGTATATTACCAACAATAATTTGATGCAGAAAATGAATTAATAATTTGATGATTAAAACTGAATGACTATATAGATTTTTATTATATATTTGTCACCGATTTACAATTTCAAGTTCGTTAACACTAAATTTTGGGGACCCATAGATCTCTGTTGGGACCCATAGAATTTTGAGCATGCGAGTCCCCGGGACTCATCACTTTTCAGAGGTAAAATGAACACTGGAGTCATGTGATGTCAATTATATTTTCTCCATGACTACTTATTGAATATTTTCAAATAGTCTGTCAGCTTATTTTTATTGCTTTCCCCCTGGTTACGCTGCTTCCAGTTGTGTGCATTTATATTCAGGCATTTAACCAGTCACATTTCCTTTATTTTTTGTTGCCAGGGTCAGGCAACAGCTCGGAGGCTTTCACAATCAGTTCTGAAGGCGCTGAGGCATAACATCAATGTCGATAAAGCTGATGGTTTAGGAAATCAGATTTGCTTGTAGTAAAGAAAAATTCGTGAAATGTTTAAAACTCAAAACGGTTATTGCTAGATGGAAAGTAGTAATGCACAGGCGTCAAACAGGCGGCCCGCGGGCCAGATCAGGCCCACCAATGGTTTAAATCCGGCCCGCAAGACAACAGTGAGAGAAGCGCAAGATGAAAATGAGCTGTAGTTTTAAATATCTCCACCGGATATCACCAAAGCCAGTTAACACTTGCAAAACAATTGTGGTAGTATTTCTCGATTTCTCTCTGACTCACTTCTTTTTTATTTATTTCTCCCTCTTTTTCTTTCTCCTGTTCACTCTCTCTTTCTCTCTCTTTTTCTCTTTTCTTTATTTCTCCCTCACGCTCTAACTCTTTATTTTTCTCTGTCTAGCTCTCTTTCTATTTTCTCTCTCTAATTTACACTTTAATTCTCTTTCTTTCACTTTTTCGACCTCTCTCTCCCCCTCTCTCTCTCACCTCACTTTGTCTCTTTTTCTCCTGCTGACTCTTTTTCTTTCTGTCGTTTCACTTCTCTTATTCTTTTTATCCTTCTCGTTTTTCACTTTTTCTCTCTACCATCATTTCCCCCTTCTCCATTCATATCTCTATTCTGCTCTCTCTTTTTCTCTCACTGTTACTCTGTCTCCCTTGTTCTCCCTATCTGTTTATCGCTCTCTCTTTCCCACCCTCTCTTTCTCTGTCTTTTTCTCCCTCTCTCTTTCTCTTAAACTTACTAGTCCGGCCCCCGTGAGATTTTTTTATAGCATTTGTGGCCCCCAGCTAAAACGAGTTTGACACCCCTGTAGTAATGGAAGTAGTTCCATTAATTAAACTTTTTTTTTTAACTTGCTTGGCTTTGTATGTTCTTAAAATAAAATACTTTCATTTCCCTCCGGGGATGAATAAAGTATCTATCTATCTATCTATCTATCTATCTATCTATCTATCTATCTATCTATCTATCTATCTATCTATCTATCTATCTATCTATCTATCTATCTATCTATCTATCTATCTATCTATCTATCTATCTATCTATCTATCTATCTATCTAAAGCAGTAAAATATTTTGTCTAGACCAGAAAAAAATATCCCTAATGCAATTTCACAGCCAAATGTAAATATATGATTGAAATTAAGATTGTTGGATGAGTTTTTAGTGCTTTATTGACACTTTTGCAATCGTCACACTTTCTTACTATCGTTGTGTAATGTTTCTCTTTCCTCACATGGTTATTATGTGCCTCACTACAACTATATTCTTTATACAATTTTTTTTGTGTCTATTTTATTTTAACCATTTTGTGTGTCTGTGTATTAGGTGGGGATTTAGGTAGGTGAAAATGAGTGTATTATATTGTCTTATTGGGCACTGTAAGGTTTTGCCAGCTCTTTGAGAGGCAATTTTAATTGTTTTATTGTCTTTGTATCAACATTATTAAATATTATATGTAGCAAGATTAGACCAAATGGGTCGCAACTCAGAATATGTATATTTTCACACTCTTGTTCAATCACATAGCAATTCTTTGGCTGAATTTGCTCTACGAAATAATTTTATTTTATTTGGTTTGTAAATAACGGTGAGTATATGTTGATTGACAGCTGCGTTCTGGCGGGTAGAGAGTCGCATCTCGAACGTGCAACAGCGACTTCCGTCTTTACCCGCAATGCATTTCGGGACTGTGAGTTCTTTTTATTGGACATTCCCCTTTCTTTTACGATCCCCGCACATAACGCTGACATTTCACCCGTAAAGTTACTTGGAACACATAAACAAAAACTACTATATGTTATGCTTGCGCGTGGGACTTTTAAAAAACCGATAACTGACGTAAATGTAAGTCCTGACGCACTACAAGACCCATCTTATCCCCTTTAACTTCCAAGTCAGGCGATGTAAACACAACTCAAGGAACATGAAAAGATCGGGTGACAGTGAGGGGGAGAAGAGAAGAAAGGTACTGACAACGTTTTAACTAACATTTTAACTCTAGCTCGTATTTGTCACGACTGCAAGCTTGGTGAACGTGTAACGCCCCGAATGGGACGTTACATGCTTGCTTTGTGGAGGCTAGCGAACGCTGGGAGCCAGTGCATACCTTACCTTGCCTCTCAATGTGTATTTTTTTTTAAACTCATCAACACAAACACAACATTTCTACATTCTCAATCATCACTAAAACCGTAATTTGTATTCAAACATGGAGTTTTAAAATGACAAGGAAAGCTTACTGACGCAGTCGTGCAACATCTTTCCTCCTCTTCCTTCCCTTTTTCATCCTTATCCAAATGAAATTTGAGACCTGCTTCATTTAGCTGTTGAGATAAATTTCAGCAAAACAGCTCTGTGTCGTTCTTTATCTGTCTCTGTCCTGGGGTATTATATTACCTAAAAATGCAACAGCTAAAATCGAATTTAATGTATTAAAAAGTTTATGTAGGGGAAAAAACAGGTAATACGTTAGGTGCACTTGACATTGAATTTGACCTTGATTTTGAGATACAGTGGGGCAAATAGATGTTTATTCAACTACCAACTGTGCAAGTTTTCCGACTTGAAAATATTTGAAAAGCCTGTAATTATCAACATGAGTAAACCTCAACCACGAGAGACAGAATGAGAAGAAAAAAAAAACAGAAAATCAAATTGTTTGATTTTTAAATAATATCCAAATTAGAGTGCAAAAAGGTTTTTGGTCACCTATAAATAAACAAGATTTTCGGCTGTCAAAGAGGTCTAGCTTATTACGACGAGGTCCAACAAGGCTCCACTCTTTACGTGTATTAATAGCAGTTGTTTTAACTCATTATCAGTATAATAGACACCCTTCCACAATCTCAGTCAGTCACACTCCAAACTCCTCAATGGCCAAGACCAAAGAGCTGTCGAAGGACACTAAAAACAAAATTGTAGACCTGCACCACGCCCGGGAAGACTGAATCTGCAATAGGTAAAATGCTTGGTGTAAAGAAATCAACTGTGGGAGCAATTATTAAAAGATGGAAGACCTACACGGCCACTAATAATTTTCCTTGATCTGGGGCTCCATGCAATATCTCACTCTGTGGCGTCAAAGTGATAACAGGAATGGTGAGTGAAAACCCAAGAATCATGCGGGGGGGTGGGGGGGTGGGGGGGAGACCTAGTGAATTACCTTCAGAGAGCTGGGACCACAGTAACAAAGGCTACTAGTAGTAACACAATGCACCCCCAGGGACACAAATCCTGCACTGCCAGATACGTCCCTTTGCTGAAGGCAGTACACGTCCAGGCCTCTCTGCAGTTCTCTAGAGGGTATTTGGATGATCACGAAGAGGACTAAGAGAATGTGTTGGGGTCAGATGAAACCAAAATATAACTTTTTGGACCTCAGGTTTTCATGTTTGGGGGGAAAAGAATACAAAATTGTATACAAATAACACCATACGCACTATGATGCATGGGGGTGGAAATATCAGACTTGTAATCCTTGTAAAGGAAAAAATGAAAGGGGCCATGCATCTAGAAAATGTTCACTGAAAATCTCCCTCCATTAGCAAGGGCATTGAAAATGAGACGTGGCTGGATCTTTCGACTATAATCCTAAACGCACAGTGTCTATGTATCTGTATACCGGCAATCATGAATGTATTTCACGGCAAATGTATATATGTACCACGACAAATGTATGTTAGTCCACAACAAATGTATGATACATAAATACTGAAAATTATACCTACACTGACAGGACAACAAAGAAGTGGCTTTGCAAGAAGCATTTAAAGGTCCTGGAGTTGCCTAGCCAGTCTCTAAATCTCAAACCCATAGAAATTTTGTGGAAGGAGTTGAAAAACTGTTTGCCCAGCAACGACCCTAAAACATCACTGCTTTATTGGGGATGGAGGAATGGTCCAAAATACCTGCAACAGTGTGTGAAGAGTTACAGAAAATGTTTGCCCTTTTTATTGCCAAATAAGGGTACATACCAAATAATGAGATAAACTTTTGGTATTGACAAAATGTTTATTTTCCACCATGATTTAATAATACATCCTTTAATAATCAAACGATTGTAATTTTCAGTTTTCACCCCCACATTCGGTATACCATTGTTGACTATTACAGGGCCGTCTAATATTTTCAAGTGAAGTAATTTGCACATTTAGTGGTTGACCAAATACATATTTGCCCCTCTCTAGGACCACTTTTTTGCCGAGAGAAGTTTTAAAATCAATTTTTACTCTTTCAATTAGAACTTTCTTTTTTTCCCCATCAATAAAAACGTAGTGAACATGGTTTATAACACATTTTGTTTTCTTCTGTCCTCAGGACGCACCATTCCACCCCGATAACAATCTGCCAGCTAAAACAAAAAGAAAAACTTCCTTTTCTCAAATTTAAAATGTTACACAAAGGTTGTCTTTTTCTGGCCATTCTGAAAGTTAAAATACAGCCACAAATTTAATGCTTCAGATACTCAGTGTTATATCTTCTTAACCAGCTAAACTATTTTCCAGAGTGCTAACATAATTGCTGGACTTTTTAATCATCCGTCAACCTTCTAACGCAATTAACAAACACAATATACCATTAGAAGACTAGAGTGCTGGTTGCTGGAAATCGGCCTCTATATGTCAATGTCAGCTATGTCAAACATACGGGCTGTGGGCTGAATTGATGATTTAATTCATGAAGAAATGAGTATGTCAAAAACAGAAGTGAGTCACTAGGTCATCTCTTTCAAAAGTTACTATTTTTTTAAAAATAGCACACTAATTGTTGAGTTTGTATAGCATGGTGAGTTGGTCCAGGTGTAATACATTCACTCAACTGGGAAAGCTGACCAGGTTCAATGCTGTTCAATGCCATTAATTGAAAATGATTTCCTATTGTTTGTATAAATGTGCTGATAGATGTGTTTATGAAAGATCCCTTGTCAAAATGTTGATAGGTTACTAATGCAGGCTGAATGTTAAAGTATATTAGGGAAAAACGAAGCTAACGAGTTGACATTCTTTTAATGATCTGGCAGAACAGAAAGCCTGGCTAGGGCCCTAGAGCCAAACTGAGTTTGACATTCCTGTCCTTTCTAGATATCACACTAAAAAGCAGCCATTTGCAGCCATTTACCACCCTAAACAATGTATTGGGTGTATTTCTGATTAGTTTATCTTCGTTGAAAAAAATGTTGCCTCTCCTTTCAAAACAAGGACTATTTTAAGTGTCCCCAGAGTTTTAAATGGCAGTGTATACAGTACGTAGCCTGGAAAATACGGTATTTTGGTCATTAACTACTGGCGTTTTTTTCATAAACATTATCAGTACAGATGATATTGCTACTGTAGGAATCTGAAAAGGTTTACTAAAGTCAGCACAAAAATGTTATCTAGACGCTTCCCTCAGATTTGTGCTTATGTTTGATGACTGCTGCCCATGTGCTGTTGACTCCATGACTAATAGTTAACGGCTTCACTTTTCTAAAGCACCAGCTGTGAGTGCGTTTTTATTTTTGACAGTAATAAATGAATATGGCTTCTAGCCCGCTATTATATTATAGTAATCTTTTAGGAGTGACTTGCTGTGGTGTGTGTGCATACAGTGGCTTTGTGGTTTCAAAAGAAGAGTCATAAAAAAGGGCCATCAAGGATCTATCTTGTCTCTTATCTCCTGACTAGACTGTTTGTCTTCACCCACATGTGTTTAGATTGTGAAAACTATGTAGAACGCGCGTCCTCCTGTTTACCCAAAAATAAAAGCCACTGGTGGCCAGATGAGCTGACTCAGAGCCAGAATTTTGGTTCCGGCTGGCTTCCAGGCCGACCTTGTGGCTTCGCTTCCTGTCTCTTCTGCTCGGTTTTCAAACGACATAGGCAGGATGATATTTAATAAGTTGGATATTGTGGTTGTTCTGTGTTTTTTGAGTACTACGCGCGCTACCGTGGTCCCTGTTGTCATTGTGAGTTAGGCAACAAAAGCACATTCTTTGAAAATCCCACTAGACCAGACATCCTGTCTGTATTTTTATCAGCTTCTTTGAAAATGCTTACATGTTAAGACTGCTGCATTCAATATGTAGTTTGACACGTCCAATTTTGGAGTTTTTGGCTGTGTGCAGATCTTTGAGAGGAGATTGTCGTTTGTTTATCGCAAGGAAATCGGTTGGGTTTGTGGTATTCCTTTGCCCATGAAGTTAAACAACCAATTAGTATCTGGTCAGCTCATTATTTCTGGAAATTAAATATGTTGGATTGTTAGGGATTGTTTTTTTTGTTTTTTGTTTTTGTTTTTGGGATTGTTGGATTGTTTTAGTCTATTTTTATGGGGCTACTTTGCATTAGAAGTTTTTCGAATTTCTTTCATGGTTTATGGATTCCTTCACCACCAGGGTAGTCAGGGCACCAACACTAGCAGGAGAAGCTTCATTATCTGACTTAAACACAGCACTTTTGATATTTGTTCGCCATTGTTTTTCAGTGTAAATCAACATCCCGCTCTTCAGAGGTGAGCCGGACTTCATCATTGACTGGCATCAGTTTGTTGCAATACCGATACTAGAGCCTATATTAGTGGGGAAAACAATTTGTTATGCAATTTTGAGTATCACATCGTACAATACACTTTCCATCAAATTCTTTTACAGCAACGGTCTCTGCTGTGGTGCCCACGCGCACTAGATTGCCCCCTAAGGACAGCTGAGGTGCCCGCAGACCTCTTCAGCAGTCCTAGGTTATTGTGATTTTCTAGTATTTTTTTTTGTGGTTGGTTGAGTCTTTTTAGCCCTCCTTGAAATAATTAACCTGGTAATAACATAGTAAAACATTAGGTTGTTATTTTACAAGTACATATCGAACTGGGGTTCCCTTTGAGCTAATTAGGAACAAAAAGTAGCTCTTACCTTGAAAAAGGTTGGAGACCCCTGTTTTTCAATATGTTTATTTCATCACACAAAGACTTAATAAAATAACACATTTTAAAATTTAGCGCACTATTCTCAAGTATTAACATAAATATGTTGAGAAACATAGGAAAAATATTCTAAATTAGGAAAATAACTCTTAAAATAGAAAAAATGTCTGCCAACAAGAAAATAAAATTTGTTTTGCAATTATATAGTTTTTAATTGCTTAAGTATAATTACGAATTATTTAACATATATATGTTTCACATTTTTCCAAAAACATGCATGTCTGGTTAATGGGCCGGTCCAAAATTGTCCCTGGGTGTGCCTGAGCGTTGTGTTGTCTGTCTCTGTGTGCCCTGCGACAGGCTGGCAACCAGTTCAGGGTGTCCCCTGCCCACTGATATCATAATCTTTGAAAACGGCCACAGTCTTTTGGCAAATTAGGCAGACACAGTTGTTTCATATTTTGCTGGAAAAAGACTCCAGGTTCTGCTTGTTGGAAGCGGTGGCCCCCGAGGTCAGGTTTTCCTTTTTTTTTTAATTTACAGTTACCATGCCGGAAAAGGGGTTGGCTAAATTTCTCACAGAAAGCCAAGGTCAATGTAGCCAAAAGGCTACTGCCATCATCCGGTGAAATGGTGATTTTTTTTTTTCTCTTGCATATACATATAATTTATACTTTGGTCTAGGGCTGCAACTCATGATTATTTTAATAATCGATTCATCTGACGATAATTTTTTGGATTAATCGATGAATTAAATTAAAAACAACGCATCATTAATTTCCTCGCCTTCATTCAAATATTAAATTTTTGTGGACTAATAAGAGCAGTGCACAAAACAGAATTTTCTACATTATGAAACCATTAAAACAATCAGTGTTTGTCATATAACAAACAAAATACATATAAATGTATGCTATACTCTTGCAAATAATTGCTTGTTTTAGTGAAATGGAAAAAAGGCATCTCTGTTGTTTTAAGGGACATGAGCTTTTGGAACAAGGAATCTTTGCAAATCTGAAAACGCAGTGAGACGTATCAACATTAACATTCATAATGTTTGTCAAATGAGTTAAAAATAAAAATTATAATTCGTTTCAGGCTAATTGGTGGGTCCAAATTGCCCCTAGGTGTGAATGAGCGAGTGACTTGTCTGTCTCTGTGGGCCCTGCGACTGGCTGGCAACCAGTTCAGTGTGTCCCCTGCCCACTGCCCGGAGATAGCTGAGATGGGCTCCAGCACCCCTGTGACACTACTGAGGATAAGCGGTGCAGATAATGGATGGATGGATGGATAATACAATAATCAATAGTATACGCCTGCAAATGTATAAGATAGTCTTTTAAAATTGCAAAAAAATATATTTTTGTTGTTTAAAGGGACATGAGCTTTTAAAGCAAGAAGTAAATGCAAATGTGAAACCCAGTCAAACGTTTTTTTTTTAACATTACCAATCAAAAAGTAACCAATACCACCTTTGCTCACTAACTCACTCATTCTTCATTCCTTGAGAACTTTTCACTGTAATGCAAAAATGTGAGCATGTCAATGAGGATCTCAGTGATGACAGCTTCTCGCTGTATCTTGCATGATGTCTCTTTCTCAGCGCGAAGCTTGTCATCCTTTGCTGTTTTCTGTTGAGATAAAAACATATTGTATGAGTATTGCTAGAAAAGTAAAACTTGATCTTTAACACATTAACAGCATTGTGTGCAAGTTTTTTATAAAGCACAAATAAACACTGCTTACGTCAACTCCCTTTAGGCACATGTTTATGATGATATTGTATCCTTCAGCTGATTTTTTTTTTCTGTGTGTAAGGTGCAATCATTTTTGTTTCCTTTTTTGTTAATAGTGGTTTTGTGCTATGACCAAATAAACGTAATTAATTTATTTAATTGAAAAATCTTGCTCATACACGCAGTCACTACTAAGCTAACAAACGCAAGCACATCAAGTGAGTGACCAGAGACTAACGTTACGTAATCACTTAAACTTTGCAAGAGAGGTAAAAAAAAAATAAAACCTGATGCTCAATCTTACCACCATTGTGTAAAAGTGGAGTTTTTTAAATGAAGCCCAATTAAACACTGCTTATGATGATTTAAATAAAATAACTATCCCACACACACACATTCATTAATTAGCTAAAAAGCAAATACTAACATCAGCCAGCTACCAAGGACAAAGGTTACGCTTCCACACTTAAAATCGCAAATAACAAACGAATAGAAAAAAATAATGTAGTGGGCTACCCTTCATCTGATCTCCTTTCATCCTGGTCGGTGACTCCATGTATTGTTTTTGATTGCTGCCTCACCATCGTGGTGCTCCTGTGCCACATCACATTTTTCTTTGTTTTGTGAAGTGTGGAGTGCTCCTACACTTTTCCGGACTTTGGTCGAACGTTTTTCTCCGTGCCCGTCATGTTTCATGTGTTGAATCCACCCTAGCATTTAAAAATAGCGCCTTATTTAGCTCAACATTGTCAGTGGCTCCGCGACGTGCTGAGTGATCGATAAACCGCGCGACACAATGAATCGATGAACTAAAACGCTTTTAATCATTGATTTGAATAGATTTTATGGATTTGTTTTTGCCACTCTCCTGTGGTTAACATTACTGGCGGACCACATATTAATTTTATCACAGAGGCCGCTGGCCAGTAAAGATTTGATCACGGACCGTACTTTGGACATGACTGTAAACCATCGATAATCTCATTGAAAGCAGAAAATAGTTAATAATATAAATATTATGTGTCTTTTGTGAAGTACATTTATTGGCCTTTTTGCAAAGTCTGTAACCAAAGCACTCAAATATTCTCAAAAATTTGAAATCAAGCGGTTTTAACAACTGTCGTTTAATGTTTTAACATTTTAACGTTTTAACAACTGTTGTTTATTCTTCGGACTGCATGAATTTAATTTCAAATATGTTTTGTCAGGAACATTCTAGCGTAACGGCCATGCTCTTTTAAAGCGATGTATACGCGCATAAAATGTACAATGCATGTCATCAAAACCGTTGTGGCCTGAGCGTTACTTGAATCTTACTGAAGTGAGTCAGACTCTGTTTCTTTCAATTCCTAGACTGCTGTCTTTAAATGTTTGTGCATTACAGGGGTACTTCCATGATATGTAAGGTCTGCTTTGTAAACATTAGAAGTACTGTATTTTCCGCACTAAAAGGCACACTGGATTATAAGGCGCATCCCCCCAAAACAGTTCTGTGTGATAGTTTTTTCATATATAAGACGCACTGGACTACAAAGCAAATGGAAATAAAACTACACTAAAGCAAGGTTCGCAAAATGAATAAATGCGTTAAAATAAAAAAATAATCTCATAGAACTTAAATTATTATTATGACCTCTGGATTCACCACTGAAATGATTTAGGCAAGAAACGAAGAACATGATAACCACAGCGGGGGACTCGAAGACCACGATTGAAGTTTGTCAAAGGCAGAACAGTTACTGTATCATCTAATTGTAACTATGCATTTCCAATTTCATCCACCATATTTTCCTGTAAATAAGGCACACTGGATTATAAGGGGCATTTTTAAATTTCTGGCCACTTTGTGGACTTTAAGTGCGCCTTATAGTCCAGAAAATACGCTAGACTTTTTATTTGCCATTTTCAGACTAAAATGCTTCCAGCCTTTAGAAGTTTTTGTACGCTCTTTTATTGTTGATGCCATCATTTCTGTATGTTATTGCTTGAGGCAAAGACGCTATTGCACATAAACGACTCTTAGCTAAGATCATAATGTAAGACGCTTCACTCTTTTGTAAAAACGTGTCTGGGGACAATTGTTGACAGTGGAATTTATTGTTGACTGTTTCTCATATAGATTTTGTCCACTGATCATGGCAGCTGTAAAACTGAAGTTGTTTTAATTTTTTCTTCATGCAAGTTGCCATTCGGGCCCTTGTTGACATGCATAACGTACGGCACCCAAACAGAATGCCCTCGCATGAGCAGCATGGTAAATAACGATCGCACAGGGTCACCAGATGTTCCGAGGTCTGGACCTTCCCTGCTTAGATCAGCCTCATTGGTTTGCCCGAGTTTGCAGCCGCCTGTTTAGACTTCTTCTTCTCCTTTTTTTTTTCTTCATTGCCGAACGCTCATTAAAATGGTTTTGTGCTTCCCTCTGCACTTCTGTTAAATTAACAACTAGTGAAGTAAAAGCTGATTACGTGGCCGCGTCCCGGACACGGTTAATCAATTCTCCCTGGCCGCAAAAACGCTAGCTGGTGAATTAGTGTAAAGCGAACGATTTACGGCGACTAATGCTGACGTCCTGTCATGTCGGACGTGGTGTTTTAGGGAGAGGTGGGGTGCGGAGGCAAGGAAGGGGTTTCGATTTGGTGCAATCAGCACTTTTTCTTTCTGTCTACTATTTTTCTCCCCCCCCTCCATCTTGCTCACTCTATTAATGAGCCCGTAATGGAGAAATAGTGTGTGATGGTGACATAAAACAGGGTACCGCGAAGGCTCCCAACGGCGCTAGATTTACACCCCCGTAGAATGGTAAAAAAAGGGGTCCGGCGACATGGGGGGGCTTCATCAGACCCCCACCAGTTGAGCTGTGGAAAAGCCGGGCTTCTGAAAAATACGGCTGTGCCAGATAATGATACCATTACACTAATGGAGCCGGCAAATGAAGGAGAACCTCGATAGCTTACTTTATTACCGGAGGGGGTCGTTTCCTCGGCGCATTGTTAATGGCCCTGAGCACACAGTATTGATCAGGCTATCATGCTGCTAATCCTCCACTGAATTACTTATCGCCGACGAGGTGTCGATCCAACACTATGCCTTGCCGCCAGGAGTCCAGCAGGGGACCCACTGGGCCATTTATCCAAGGCTTGATTGAGGGCGAGGGCCGCAACCTGCGGCTCAGGAGCCGCATTTGGCTCTTAAGCGCTGTCAAGTGGTTCCCTGGCGCCATTTGTAGGAGAACAAACATGACACAATTTTCCAATGCTGTAAAAATGTGTGGAATAAATATTACATTTCAATAAGGGGTGTAACTATGAGAAAAGAGGGAAGATCAATTGGTATGAGCGCATTTCTCCTTCGCTAGTTTTCCTCTCTCCTATGTCACTTCTGATAGAGCCGAGGTGCGTTTTTAAAACAAAACGGTGTGTATGTGATTGGCCATGGAGCCCAAAGGTAAAAATGTATAAATAACTGCAAATAAATCAAACTTAAGCTGTATTAATGTGACTTTGTTTACTTTACCTTTTTTAAAAGGCTGCAAATTTATTTTTATAAATGCACGTTTCATATTATTGCATTACTTTTGTTGTCCAGATAAGGAGTACATAGTACACATTACATTTTGTTGTTTCTTCGAATACTCAAAATAAAAATGGCACCGGAAATTAAATGTATTTGTTGCATCTCTTGAATTTTATCAAATAAATGAATATTGTAATGAAGTTAAACTTGAGGCGCTATCCTACAAAAGAGTAGTCATGTGGTGCATCATTTTACGTGTGCTGCATCCAACTTACTTATTTAGATGGCTAATATAACAAATATAGATACATCCAGCATGTGTTGCATTCGTCAAAAAGTTTTTGATATTTTTCGGCTCCGGGCAAATTTTGTTGTTGTTGTGGTCCAACATGGCTCGTTCAATGACCCTAGATTTAGTTGAATCACTCCCTTCTTCCGAAAAAAGAGAGGCAAGAATATGAAGCTAACAACTTTCATTTAATTAAGGTGCAGGTAATGATGTGGTTCTTCCCCCTCTTTATGGCTTTATGGGCCCTTTGGCTACCATTGCATGGGAAGTTGTGAGGTTGGGTGTTGTTCTCCGTAATTGTGCCGTAAATAAGGCTCAGGATGGATGCTTTGCGCCGGCTCTTTGGTCAGTGTTGACTACAAAGTGGTTTACATATTAAACACTGCTTTCTGTGGCAAATACATACTGTAGTTGTTTCTAGACTAGATGTCACACTTGTAGTATGCTTAAAATATATAGCGAGGTGAACACATCCGGTCCTTTTAATCCTGGCATTTTTACAATCTGCCTGTCCCATAAAAAAACAGGAAAACGACACATTAAAGAACTTTCTGGTCAGATTGTGTTTATGTAATTTGGACCGACAGATTCTGACTTTATTGCTTCAAAAAAATATCGTATTTCCGCACTTTAAGGCACACTGGACTATAAGACGCACCCCCAAAAATAGTCTTTTGTCAGAAATTTTTCATATACAAGGTGCATAAATTTAAGATTACAATAGACTATTCTCTCATTATTGCTACTTAAACACTGATTTGCATAGTGCATTATTTCCGCTTTCTGCTTCAACTTCTTCCCTCTCTAACACGACCAAAAGTAGATTGTCTGCCGAGTCTCTCCGTATGTGCCGCCTCCACCCTGCCATACGGTGTCATACAGAAGTCAAAACCTGGCACAACGTGACTTGACAACGGTCTGATCGAAGTTACTCCTGCCATCTAGGAGTGATTTATCATACTGAAAAGGTTCCCAGAGGGTTTATGCTCATCGTTGAACTGCGCCAAAGTCTTTAGAATAGTTAAAAACACACAAAGAAAGGTATTTTTAAGTTTTGGCACTCATGGACAATGCTTCTGTATACATTATGGCACTGGATGAGTTAAAAGGAAAAAATCTGGTGTGAATCATGTATTTTGCTTAGCCGGCAATGTATGTAGCAAAGGCTAATCGTCTTCATGAATAACCTTTCATATGACTGGAGAGCGCTACTTTCCCTTTGTGAAGAGTTGGATTTCTTTTTTGTACTCTTTGCAGCATGCTGTGCATGGATTTCTTTCACCTTTAAAACGTTCCAAAGGCCCGCCAGACTGTTGAAGAAAATACGAATCTTTAGAATGTCAACTCTTCAAGATATGATGACCATTTAAAAATTTACTCATCAGGTCATGTCAAGTCATGTCATGTTTATTTGTATAGCCCTTAATCAAAAGGAGTCGCAAAGGGCTGCACAGACCACATACTTTTGCAAACTACAAACGATTATTACACCATCTGATCTAAAACCTACATTGGGGCAAGGAAAAACTCAGGAGGGAAGTATTCTTGCACACCATCTTAGAAGACCTCGCTGATCATGTATCAGGGGATGCGAACTAATGTTTGTAAAACTGTGGATGACATTCTAATTTTGATCATTTTCTTAAATAATTCAGGGGATTAAATGACTACTAACGATAACGGAGTGTAAAGTTGTTTTTAATTTAGTATTTTATGTGTGGAAAATGTGTTTACTGCTATGCAAAATATGTCTAATTATTGTAAAAGACACAGAAATGTCCTCATCCGTGTTGGCTGAGGTGGTAAGCTGGCTGAGCGGGGAAGAGGAGGAAAAGGAATCCCTGTCTTGGCAATGGCGAGGCATAACACCAGGTTAATCAATTTTGTTGGTATTTATTTGGGATGCCTTGACACAAACCTTGCTAAAAACACTCCCACACCCCTAAAACACAACTGTGTAAATTTTCACCAAAATCGGTTGAGCAGATTCGGAGCCTGTAGGGCACATACAAAAACGCACATACAAAAATCATCATCATCATCATCAACTGCACCGCTTATCCTCAGTAGGGTCGTGGGGGTGCTGGAGCCCATCCCAGCAATCATCGGGCAGTGGGCAGGGGACACCCTTAACTGGTTGCCAGCCAATCGCAGGGCACACAGGGACAGACAACTCGCTCGCTCATTCACACCTGGGGACAATTTGGACCGGCCAATCCACCTGAAATGCATGTCTTTGGAATGTGGGAGGAAACCGGAGTGCCCGGAGGAAACCCACGCAAGCACGGGGAGAACATACAAACTCTGCACAGGAATTTCGGTAGCTGGATTTGAACCCACACAGGAGGTTCCCAAGACCTTAGAACTGTGCTGCACACGCGCTAACCACTCACACAAAAATCAGTCCTTATAATTATGTTTAAATTATATAGATTGTAAAAGCTAGAAACATTATTTTTTTCTAATGAAAGATGGGGGTTGAAGCTTTATTTTGAAAGATCCTATGCTTATGTAGCTAAAGAACAACATTTTCTGTTGGCCTTCAAAAATGAGTCAAAATGCCAAAAATTGGCTGGCACGGCCATGGCACTGAATGAGTTTTTGAATAAGTCAAGTTGACTTTAAATGAGAATTGATTTAACACTGTGTAAGATTTGGACACTAGATGTCACTTTATTAATATACCGTAACCAAAAACAAGTGCCACAATCCACAAGTAGAATATTTTTGTAGCACTGTTAAGCATTCTTAAACACTGTGCCTCAGACTCGTTTCCAATTCTGATTTTGGGGGCGGGGGGCAAATTGGAAGATTGTGTGGGATATAGACTGAAACAAGGCAGCCTGAGCCAGTCGTCATTACAAACGAAAAGGAAGGTCAGATCAGGGGTCTGCGGTGTATGACCGGTCATTCCAGGGCCCTTTACAGGGCCCCCGTGTGCATTAGGAATTGTGGGATCCTCGCATTCGCAAAGCCCTGCGTGCACCTTTGGCCTCGGCTAATCAAAGGGTTTACCTTAAGGGGAGCATTTAGCCCCTGTTGGCTCCAGCCATAAAGATGTATTTATATTTCTCCAGCCGTAACAACCCGAAGCTATCGATCCAGATATTTAGTCATTTCTTTCACTGTGGGTCATCAATATTGTGCAAACATCCGTCCACACGAATGTTGACCTCAGCCCCCCCTCCAGTTTCTATTTTCTCCCTTGTTCCCAATGAGGCTCAATGATATACTAGGCTCAAAAGTAAAATCAATGAATGAATATGAAGTTTTGGTGCGTAATATAGCGCAAGCCCAAGCCCCTGGGCCTTTCATTGATCTCCTCGGCGAACGTTGATTAGTCTGCTCGTGTTTTTCCTCTCCGTGTTTTCTTTCTCTCTCTCTCTCTTTTTATGTGTCCTGCTCAGTTTGATCCTCCCCCAACTAGGGCTGCTACAATTAGTCGACATTGTCAACAAAAAAAAAACAATAAAAAATACTATTGCCCAGGGTTTGTACGGGTGCTTGAAATCCTTGAAAAGGCTTGAAATGTAATAGTGTGTCTTTATAAGTATTGAAAAGTGCTTGAATTGTGGGTGACATGCTTTTAAATGATTGACCTTGTTGCCATGTTCTAACGTCTGTTTAAGAATGACGCTGACACTGCTCTCTGGTGGCTAGCTGTTTTGCTACTTTGCAGATTTTCATAATGCATTGTGTTCTCCATTTTGATTGGCTAAATGGAGGAAGATCCTTTCTATCGCCAACAAACATGGACCTCTCCAACCACTAAACCTGCTCTGGAGCCACATACGGGTCTTTGGCGCTCCCTAGTGGCTCACTGGCACTTTTTCAAAAATGTATGGAATGGAAAGGTTTATGGTTTCTAAAGGACAGAACCAGGAGGTAAATTGAGTTTTGCAAAAGTGCCACATTATGGCAGCAAAAGTATCATGTAAAGTGAGTCGGGCTCTTAATCCATACAGTTGTAAAATAGATCATTTTTAAAATTATGATTTGACAGTACATGTTATTTGTAAAGAAGCGTTTATAAAGTACAGTACTTCTTTTTGTCAAACACATACCTGTGTAAATTAGATATGTTTTTGAGTAATAATTAAATTAATTAACATCAAGCTAAATAAAAAAAGGAAAAAAAAGATAATTATCGGATTATTCGACTAACTGTTTCAATAGTCTGTGACACGTGGACTATTCTATAAGTCGTTAGTTGTATCTCTACCCGCGACAGAGAAGTGAACAGATCAAGTTGACCTGTCAAATTTCAATCCGCCCCTAAAACCGGGGGGGATGTTTTGTCGGTAGGTGTAAGGTCGTCAGAACTTTTGTCGGGTCGTGCTAATCAGCCATAAGTCAGCTTTTAAAGCGGGCCGCGGGGATCGTCATGACATTTAAAATACGGGAGACGATTCCTGAGAACAAAAGGAGCAGCTTCGTCGGCGTTTATGAAGCGTATGATGAGTCGCTGCCGATGACTTCCTGTTATCTACTATAAAGGGTCAGGAATAGCTCGCAACACGATGCCTCATTTCCTGCCACTTTTTTTTTTATCCCCTTTCTTCCTTTAATGTATCTTACCCATGTTGGATGCATGGCATTTCAAAGCGTCCGTGATGTCTACATTTGGTTTGCATCTGGAGAGATAATAATCAGCACTAAAGGCCCATCTGCATTGTCTTGTGAAGACGGTCTGCCACCGTTTGCCACATGCTCTTCTGAGGCTCTGTGATCAAACTCCGCTCCTAAATGGAAAATCAGATAACTGATGCAAGTTTTTTGTTTTTGTTTTGTTTGGAGTGTGTTTTTCTTTTTGTGATGTCACCGTAAATAAAAGAGTCTGTGCCAACAAGGAATCTGCATAAACAGTATGTTTCCTTACGGCAATGTTTAACTACAGTAGATTCATTTAAATTCAGCTTGATTTTTAACTCATTCAATGCCATAGCATGTAAATCTGTTTGCTAAAGCATTGTCCCTTAGAGGCAAAACATAAAAATATTTTTTCATTATTTTATTTAAAATAAATAGGCTATTATAAAAGTGGTTGATGAGCAGCATCACAGAGTATCTAGCCTCTGCAAATAGTTTCACAATGATGAATCACCATTAGATGGCAGGAGTGGCTTTGATCAGATTTTTGTCCACAAATTGAGGAAGCCACTTGATCTTCTTCCTATAGTCGGCGAATGAGTGTGAGTGGACAGCGAGTAGGCGTAGTGAAGCAATGTGGTGAGAGTAGTTAGACATAGAGTCCATTGACAAATATCTGCAGCTAATTCTTCAACAGTTTTATTTAAAAAAAAAAATATGACGGAGCCCCGTCATCATCTTCTAATCATAGAGGAATGCTGATACATGCACGTACGCAGAAATACGGTCACCAGAGGGAACGCAACCACAATGGTGACCAAGATCGTGTGAAAGTTCTTTGAAAGTTCATGCATCGTTCATACTTAGTTCATGCATCAGTTCAGTGTTCTTGTAATAAACTGTTATTTGCAAGCACATTACCCCTGTGTTGTTAATTGTGAATTTCCCTGCGGGGATGAATAAAGTATCTATCTATCTATCTATCCATCTATCTTAATGAAAAGCATCTTGGATGTATTGGCGGTTATAACAAATGAAAAAAAAAGCACAGAAGTGAAAGTTCTGCTTTAAATGCATCCTTTCGCAAAAGCAGTTTTTGTTGGGGGTTTTATTGGAATTGAGTTTTTCTAAAAACGTAGCATTTTGTAAATGGTCTTTACTGTCATTATACATAAGTACCAAGGAATTGGAGGGCTTCTACTTTCAAAGTGAGAAAGCAATTTAGGGAGCAGCGGGCGGTCTGCCCCCTAGTTTCGGGTATCCTCGGATCAGGCCAGGTCCCCGTGATGATAAAAATACAACCGTTCCGAATGTAACGAGTTCCCACACATTGTAGCTCCTGGTCATCTGTTTCATGGGTATTACATTTGGCGTTGGTCAAATACAGGCTCGAGAGGGAGTGGCTTGTGAGAGTTGTTAAGTAATTTAACCATAGCAGTAGGCTGGATCTGCAGCTTCGATATTGCATTCTCTCCCCACGATGCTTCAGTCCCTTCCTGGACCAGACAACAATCCACAGAGCACATTTGCTGGTGATCACCAATTCTTTGCGCTCTTATGACCTTCCTTAGAGTATGATTTAATTGATGAATTTATTTTCAATGTAACGAGTCGCTAAAAGCTATCTGGCGCCATGCTCCAACGTTTTTTTTTTGCTGGCCACTTATGCGCCTTCCCCGCTGTGTGACTGACAGTATACACCAGCCTATCACAGTCGTGCATTCAGTCACGCCCACCCAACACAACAACCAGTAACCAGTTCCCTTAATACCATTTGCCGTGTGCTATCTAAAAATATTCGTGATATCAATGACAAAAAATATCATTTAATTCTGTTCAGAATCCTCAAAGCAGTGAACCATTGATAACCAAAGCACGAAGTAGTCTCTGTACTGCATTTGGAACAAGAGAGAGAAGTTGAGCATGACCTTCATTATATCCTCGAGCCAGATGTACTCATGGAAAGAGGTATACCTGGTCATACGTTACCGTCCCCTGCCTGAACAAAAAAAAGAATCTTGTACAATAATTCTACCTTCCGGTTTCCTCCCATTGCAGCAGTCAGTTCAATTATCTAAACAGTCCTTGACAGCTTTTGTGTCTGACAGCCCCTGCCGAGCACCTCCTAATGGTGTTGAGACATTAGCCACGCATGTCAGAGTGTTGGCAAACAAGGCTGCGACGCCGCTCCGGCAAACCGGCAGACTACATTCGCCGTCACATTCGATGAGATTATGTCCAACGTGACCAGCCCGCATTGGGGTTCATCTGTCATGCGTGCATCTTGTCATCGCTGAGACACAGAATAATCAGTCCAATCAATATATGGTGGTGGCTCATTGCTCTACTGCTGAATAAACATGGGAGTGACCCATTCACCTACTACAAAGAGGCAAAAGCCTCCGGGGGGTTCATTAGCTCGCTGGGGCTATGATCCGCCTCAGACGTTTCTTTCTATTTCTGTTGGTCTGCCAATCTGCTGCTGGAGATTTGACGTACAGTGCTATGGAAAAGTATTTGGCCCCTTCCTGTTTTTTTTTTTGTTTTTTTTTTTGCATATTTACCACTCACAAAGGTTTCAGATAACCAAACCAAATTTAATATTACCCAGACACTAAAGGAAATACAAAACTGAGTTTTGAAATGTTGATTACATTTATTAAGGCACAAACAAATCAAAACCTAATATGGCCCCATTTGTAAAAGTATTTTTTTCCCTGAAACCAATCGTACCTTGGGCCACCTTTAGCAGGGATAACAGAAAAAAACATTTACAATAAATGGGAATGAGTCTTTCACAATGCTGAGGAAAAATTTTGGGCCACTCTTCTTTGCAAAACTGTTTCTTGGTACTTTTGCCCACTTAAGGTCACCCACCGCATCACAATTGGATTTAAATCTGGACTTTGGCTTGACTGCTCCAGAACCTTTATTATGGTTTTTATGAACCATTCAGAGGGCACAAACTAATGGCTGGATGTTTTGAGGATAATCAAGATGCTTTTTGGTAATTGTGAGATGATTCTTTGTGCTATTTTGTGACAGAAGGGGTTTTCGCCTGTTAGCTCTTCCATGAATGCCATTTTGACCAGTGTCTTTCTTATTGTGTATTCATGAACACTGACCTTAACTGAGGCTTGCTAGGCCTGAACCTCTTTGGATGTATTCCGAGGTTTATTTTAACCTCCTGGATGAGCTGCCGTCGCACTCTTGGACCATTGACCTCTTCTGGAAAGGTTTGCCACTGTTGTCTCCATTTGTGGATAATTGTTCTGACAGTGGTTAAGTAGCCCCTCATCCTTGGAAATAGCTTTGTGACCTTGTCCGGACTGACAGATTTCACTTGCCTTTTTTTAAAATGTATTCTTGAATTTCTTTACATCCACGCATGTCAATTGTGTTCTTAAAATTTTGTAACCTACTTCACTTTGTTTTACAGATTCAATCCAAGTGATTTCTTGATTCAACAAAGATTTTCCAATTCCTCATTGCCTATTTGTATTTTCCCAAGCGTTGGACGAATGCCCAATCCAAATTGTATGCAACGTTATTTCCTTTGTAATGACTCACCTTTCCACTAAAATACACGCTGCTTCAGTGATGTCCAACATGTGGTTTTAATGGAAAACCTGCAACCTTGATTGCCAAACGCTGCAGGAGAGCATGTTCACGAGGTGGTGTAAAAAGGATGCTAATTTGTACATCATAACTTTTCCATTAAAGTAAGCAATGAAAGTGTGTGAATATAGCTGATGTTGGAGAGTATGAAATCAAAGTTCATTGGTTGAATTAGCTTTGCCAATACAATGTTTTCTTTTAAAGATAACGATAATTTTAGTGAAACAGTTTTATAATTTACCATGAACCCTTTAAGGATGATTGTTTAATGTTCACAGATTTTGGGGAATTCTCAATTTATATAAAGAAGACTGATTAAATTGAACATTTCTTTATAGTTGGTTGATATCAACCCAAAAAACAGTATAGAGTTTGATCATTTTTCATCTCACCAGAATTGACTCTAGGAACCATGTTTGTCCAAATTCCAACTACCCTGGAGATTAAAAATTAAAATAATATTTAAAAAATGTATTAATTTTGAAATAATGCTATCTTCACTGCTCAACAGTTTTAGGGAAATTTTGGTGTGTATACTAAGCTATTACAACACATTTTTTTCTCAAACAAATAAGACATTTTAACCCCCAAAAAAATCTAAAAATGCACTGATTAAAATTAGAAATTACATTTATGTGCCTCCCACTTCATGGTGTTAATCTAGCACATGGTGCTAATTTCCTTGATATATCTGTCAACCCTTACTTAATTGGTATTTAAACTGGGGGTTATACTGACTTTGCAAGATGGTGTGTAATTCTAAAGTGACTGATGAAAATAAAAGGAATGAACCTATCACCCATCGTTCAAAATCTGTAATTTCCAAACAATTGAATCTTTACAAAACTACAAACTCATTCATGTTGCCCAAGAAGGTTGGTGGATGAGGAAGTGTCATGGTTTGGGATAAGCTTTCTGCAGCAGGTGTTGGGTCTTTTGCACAGCTACATGGCCGAGTGAATGCAAATGTGTATCAGAATCTTATTCAACAGCACAGGGTTCCTTACTTGTGTTCTTCGCCAAATCAGCATGCAGTCTTCACGCAGAAAATGATCAATGTCACACAGGAAAACCGGTAAAGAATTTGTTTAAATGTAAAATCTCTACATTAATTCCTGATCTCAACCAAACAAAGCACTTCTAAAAAAATCATTGGTGACAAACTTGTGGTCAAGAAACCTGCTACAATCACAGAACTGTTGAGGGGGCTGGAACAAGAATGGACCAGAATCACACCAGAGCAGTGTGAAATACTAGTGCTATTCTGTGGTGGCAGATGTTCTGAAGTCATTCACAGCAGAGGCTTGCACACTTCTTACTAATTGCTAACTGTTGTGACCTTTCGAAAAGTTATTGTTGTTTTCTAATTTTGATTATTGTGTCCTCTGATTTTGGTCAGGGTGTTTTCTCTTAGACACAATAACACATAATTTAACGGTTGAACACTTAAGATGGTATTATTTCGAAATTATTTTTTATTTTACAAGTTCTCTAATTTTGACCTCCAGTGCATGTTTTACGCCCACTTTGACTTTTGACAAAAATAAAAATAAACCAAAACTAAGTGTAACAACAGCATATGTAATTCCAGCCACACTTTGATGGATACAATCTGTACTGAACAATATTTTGCCCTGATATATCGTCGTTGTATCTTAAATGATAAAGTTGCATCAGGGTTAGAAAAACAAAATAAAAAACAAAAAAAAAACAATTAAACATTTTTGCTTTTTATATACATTGTAATCCAAACCAGAAACAATGCAGTCTCAAATAGTCTTTTGTAGTATAGCCCGTTTTATATACTGTTCAGCGATTGAAATTAAACCACTCTTAGATTATTTTCTTGATTATAATATTTCTTAAATAATTGACAGATTAATTAAAAACTGTTTATTGCAGACATACATATCATTAGTGTGGTACGCGTTACCTAATAGTAGCAGTTACAGTTACTAGTAGCTTCATTTAAAATGTATTAATGTTGCCCCCAAATTACTCACACCGAAAGGGAAAATTACCATATATATATATATATATATATATACTCACATTAAAGCTCATACCTTAAAACTGCTTTAGCATAGCCAACCTTTTGAAAAAGTTAATCCTTCATTTGTCTTTTCTAATGCAATCAGCAGCAGTTGCAAATAAACACAAAGCCGAGACACTTCATATCCACTTTGTCTCTGGGCTTCAAACCACTTGAAGATCTCATTTTCCATTTCTAGGTACTGTTCAAGATAATTTCTTTTTTTTCTCCAGATAGATAGATAGATAGATAGATACTTTATTCATCCCCTAAGGGAAATTCACATGCATGTTTTTTTCCTAAATATTTTTAGATATACACATACACATATAATATATACATATATATATGTATATATATATATATATATATATATATATATATAAAATAAAATAAAATAAAATAAAAGGACCCAAATTCAGCACATTCTACCATAAATTCTCTGCTCACCCTTGCCCCATTGATTTTGTTGTTTCTGTACACTGCTCTGAAGATGTATGATGTAATTTTTTATGAGTGGCAAAATAGCTGCCCCATTAGATGGATAAAAAATGGATGACTTGCTTCTTGTTTCATAATTGATAAATGCAATATCAATCCAAGTGCCATATTTTGTGTAGTTTGAATCCCTTATTCAAAATTGACTTTTTTGTCAGTCCTTTCAGCCTTTCAATAAGGTCCTTTTTGCCTCCATCCAGGCCGTTTTTTTGCATGTCTCAGTGATTTTTTGTCTCGGCTGTTTTTTCCTCATCAACTTAAGTTTTCCTTGCATATGCCAGTGACAAGTTGACTGGCACACTGTCAAGGAAAGGTGTTGCCTTTTCAATGACGGAGCACCCTATCGGAGTTTGTGTTAAAAACAAGGATTGGGGGGTGAGTGGGCCAGCCTTGACGGGAGTTGACCGGCACGCTTTGCATGTTCTTCAGCAGACAGGTGCTCCTGAGCGCGCACTGGTGCATGACAGTTGCCTTTCATCGCTGTCTTCTTTACACTTAACCCTCTGACCAGCATCTCCCCTCTTTTCCTTCTATTGCCCCCCTTTCCTCCTCTGTTTTGCCTGACCTCTTTTCATGGCACTTCCCTCGGCCCGTCCTGAGTGATGGGCCGCTAAGGTTGGCTGGTGGGCGCTCCGCTTACAGGGTTGCAGCATCAACACTGTCAGCCCGACCCCACATAGACAACTAAACACCCCCAACTTTATTTTAGCTCAACCGTCCGTAATTCAGTCCACGGTGCTGTCAAGCACATGATCAAACCTGCATAAACGATGAGTTACCCTCGTGTTTTCCTCCCTGTCATAATAAAAGTAGTATTTCTTTCCTTTTCCTCCTTCTTGGGCTCTGTTTATTCAGATGAGGCTGACTTGATAGTAGTGCTGCAACAATTAGTCAACGTTTTGGACATAAATTGATAATAGAACCCACTGCCAAACAATTCCATTGTTGACTATTGTCGCTCGACAATAGAGTGAGGCATCTCACCATGAATATCCTCTTTGCTGATAGTCGCTCATGTGCAATATTGTTTCTGTCTTGAGTCGTAACATAAAGATACAGAAATGGCAGCGTCAACATCAAGTATGGGTAACTGAGCTTGTAAAGTTTGGAAGCATTTTACCCTGAAAAAAACTAAAAATAAAAATATAACTTAAAAAGTTTGTAGAACAGACTTTGCGTGTCATGGCAGTAGATCAATGACACATGAACATATAAAGAGCACGTCAGTTAGTTGAACCAAACAGAGTCTGACTCACTCTCGTAAAATTCACTTAATGTCAAGCCAATGTGGTTTTGATGACATACATTGTACATTTCATACGCGTATATTTTGCTATAAAAGAGCTTGAGCGTTATGGCAGACTGTGTTTGAAATCCATCCATTATCTGCACAGTTTATTCTCAGTGGGGTCGCGGGGCTGCTGGAGCCCATCCCAGCTAACTTTGGGCAGTAGGCAGGGACACCCTTAACTATCTGGTGTTTGACAACGTATTTGAAATTAAATGCATGCAGTCTGATGAACAAATATCAGGAGGTAGAGCGCTTGTCTCGGGATCAAGAGATCGCAGTTTGAATCCCGGCTCCTCCGTGTTACATGTCGAAGTGTCCTTGGGTAAGACACTGAACTCCTAATACCACCAATAAGCAGGTTAGCGCCTTACATGGCTGCATGGCCGCTATTGGGAAATGTGAAGCACACTGTGAAGCGCTTTGGGAAGTCTTGACTTGAAAAGCGCTCTATAAATGCAGATAATTTCATTTCATTTCATATTTGTTGAGAAAGTTCATTTGTGGCAGACTTATTAGTTGAACACTGGACGTACTTCACAGAATGCACATATTTGTTCTATTTACTGATCATCTGCTGCTAACAAGCCTGTTCTTGGTTTACACGGATAAAAATGTTTACATGATTTTTATTTATCATTAATTTGCCTGTCCCTAAAAATACACAGAGGTTTATTTATAGATTTAGGTCTCTACTGACCGAGCACTGCGCCTAATTGGTTTTAGATTCCGTTTAGTTTTGTACGAGTCCAAAGTATGTTTGAATATGTATTCTTCATGGTATCTATTTGTCTTGTGTTTATTGCCATTTTGCAGTTCATGTTAAATTTCCGAATTTTTTAGCTCAACTGTCTGTAATTCCGTCCACACTACTGATCAAATGTGCATAAACAATGAGTTCCCTCTCGTTTTCCTCCCTTTCATAAGAAGGCATTCCTTCTTCTTTTTTCTTGGGTTCTGTTTAATCAGATGAGGCTGACTTGAGAGGGGGCCAGCAGGTCACATCCACCTGCTTGGTTCAAGTCCTCCTGACTGGAGGCTTGTCCGTGTGGGGAGAAAGGAAACACAAGATTGTGTGTGGAACAAGCATGATAGGCTTATTGATTTGTCCATGTGTGTGTGGTGGGGAAGGAAGTACAGTCGTACCTCTGTATATGGCACCATCGATAAACAGGTTTTTTTAAAAACCAAAATCTACCTTGCTTTATGAAGGAAAATACAGTTTAGAGTAGTCTCAGAGACTACCACTAGTGACCGTTCGTGATCGCTCAACGCTCGTGACTGCCTAACACCGGCATCACCTCGTCTAGTTCACACTAGGCACTACTAACAACTGAAAAAAATTGTCCCTTCCTCTGCAGCACACGCACCCACTTGTTACAGTGCTCGCAATAAGGTCGCATTGCATTTCGTTTATCTTAGCATGTTTGCTTTGCATGCAAAAGGTCCCCGGTTTGAGACAAGGTGGAAACATATGTTGGCCTGGAGAAGGATGGGCGCCACCAAGCTGTACTTGCCCAAGGCACACTACAGGAAATGGTGTCCCTGGGACCCTAGTAGTTAAGGGATCCAACCAACAAACCAACCAACTGTTAGAATGTGTTTTAGTGATCAGGAAGATGTATTTGGGAAGACGAGAGCGAGCCAATTACGAGCAGGATCCTGGAACAAATTAAGCTAGTGAGGAGAGGTTCCACTGTCAAGGGGTTCACGCGTCAACCCCTGTGTCATGCTCGCCTTGGTGCAGTTATGTAGAGGGCACCCTCTGTCATCTGTCTCATCACTTTTCAAAGAAGAGTTCTCGGGTGGCCATAAAAGCTCAAAGTATTTGCTTATGTTGAGAAAATTGACTTTTTAATTGCTTGTACATGGAAGGGGGTGTGTCTCTGGAGTGCTTGCACTGATTAAATGTATCAAGGAAATTACATTTCTATAAGTGTATTTGAGGTCTTCAGTTCTTAAATTTGGAAGTTGAATCAAACAAATTCTCTTTAAGGCTCACTGCACTCTTCCCACACTACTGTGAGTTCAAGCATTATCAGGTGATTATCAGAGGTGATGATCATGTCTGGTCGGAACAATGTTGCTGAAATGTGCTTGGGGGAACCTCAGTTTTTTTCCAAGGTTGACGTAACACTGCCAATCAGAGGCAGTTGTCTTTGCACATGCCAGGGGTTCTTCTTCTGCCTTAATGACAGGAACTGCCCTGTTTGGGTTTTAATGCTATTTGCCCGTGTTGATTGCTAGGGCGATGCTCTTGACTGCTGCTTTCAGAAGCTTGTCATGGTGCCGAGTGATGGCAAACACCAGCCAGGGACATTGGGCAGCTGCTGGATAGGTGTTCCAAGTAACCTCTTCCATGGCAAAGGGGACAGGAGAGAGTCTCATTCTTCCCCCACACATGACATGGTAGGACATTGTGAACAGCCTGCACAAGGAACTGGACATGGTGGAGGTCTGCCTGTCTGAGCTTTGACCAGGTCATTTTGCACTGTATTGTGTTCTGCTGTCTCGGGTCTTTCAGAAGAAACCCAGGCCTGAACTACCGTTTGTGGTAAAGGTACGGTCATCCTAATATAGTCTTATAGGAGGCTGGCGAACACCTGATCTAGATGGTGGTCCCCTGCATTCCACCTCTGCAGCTTTAAGTGCCAGGTTCATTGCCAAAGCAACATCTCGCAACATAAGACACTCTCGCCAAGGTGACCCAGTTGAGGTTGATCACGCTTCAAATAGCGTCCCAGTAGCAGCCCACGTATTTGGCCTTTTAAATTATAGCCACCTAGTGGCTTCTTCTGCTGCTTTGCTAACTTATTTAATGGCTTTCTTCTTGGCTGCCCCTGTCACACCCAACCATCCTAGAACTTTGCAGCAGGATAGTCCAGCAAAACCTCTGGAACCGACCTTTATTGGCTCAAAGAAAAATTCTTCTTCAAACTTTAAAGAGAAACTGAATCGAAACTCGTCCACATCAGGTTTTTCGTCCTTGATGAATCTCACATTCACCGGTCGAGTAACAAATAAAGGAGAGCCTGGATTTTGCAATTCCCAACAATGTCGTGCTAAATAATACTATCATAATATTGTTCCGTCCACAGTGAACAATGATGAAAGACTAGCTATCGGCAGTCGCTATGATGTAATTTATTTATTTATTTATAACTCACTCTTTAACGGGGGTTACACTATAATTTATCTTTTTTTCAAGTTTCTACTCCGGCAGATAGAATTTTTCGTAATAACCATATAGTTTATTTGACACTAAGTGGGAGCTGCTTTCGTCTATGTTAATAGCTGTTCTACTTGTTTTGGAGAGTGTCAGCGACGGCGCTAGCTGGGAGTTTAATCCAACAACAGCGTCTAGCGTTATCTTGCCACAGAGTGGACTTTTTCTACGCAGTCTTTGTCAAGCAATGGGCACATTTTCATGTTGGAGACTGACTCACGTGAATGTGGTGACAGGCTAGTGTCTCAGTTGAGCGGCGGCACGGCAGGATTGGGCTAATCTGAGGGAATGACTGTCCCCGTAACTGCAGCCGAGTCGTCAGCTTCAGCAGAGTTATCAATGTTTGTAAGTCTTTTTGCCGCACCAGGATGACAATAGGGATTACTGCCAAGGTTCTTTAAACTGTTTTTTCTCTTATTTTATATTTGGGAGTAGGAAAGGCCCGCTCCCTCCCTTTCTTATCATGGTCTCTGCAGGATGCTGCTGCTGCGAGTTTTTCCTTGACTGTCAATTAAAGAGGGGATCATTAACTTCAAGAGTATAAATGTTCTAACACTGGTATTACGTTGGGAAGCTAAGTCGCTGACAGATGTTCCAATTTTAATTCCTCGGTTGTTTTTTTTTTGTCCTTTAATTAATTTATGTATCGCTTCTCTGGGTGTTTAAATATTCCTCTCCCCACTTGCCTGCTCTTTTGTAGGGGTGTAATCTCGCTCGCAAAGCCCGTCACAAAGACGATCGCGCGTGATTCAATCGGCTAATGTATTCATTAGCTGCTGCAAATGGAAAGGTAAACAATGTTTTTGCGTGGTAACCTGAAGGGAGGATGAGCTCTAGATGGAAGACCAGAACACTTGATGAAACCAAATCAGGTTGTAGTATTGTACAGGTTTTCCTGCTTTTACAGAAGTGAATTTAACTTACGGACCGAGGATGCTTTTATCTGGCCCGCCATGAATTTCTAAGTATATCTTAAACAGTTTCTTAGGGTTTGAAAATAACATCTTGTCATGTTATAACTATCTTGTTACTATCTTATTACCTCATCATTGTCTTATTGTTGGAAGTAGGGTTTGATGGACTCAGTCAGCCACTTGACAAATAGGTTTGAAAGAAAATCACAATGACCCAGCACTGCTGAGCCATTTTCAGAACGTATATGCAAGCACCTCGGCTCTCATTAAGGGGCTCCCTAGTGAATGCGGAAACCATGATGTATTTCCCCGCTCATTTATATCAAAAGTCATTTATATCAAAAGTAAAATAAATCAAACCAAATGCTCTCTCCTGGTGGTAGATGGCAGTATTGAGTTTCTATAGCACAGTAAGTTGGTTCAGATGTAAAACTGCATTCACTTAACTGTTAAAATAAAGTAGTTAACATATTCAATGCCAAACACAAAAATCTTTTACCTATTGTTTGTGAATGAATGTGTCGTGTTTAGAAAAGATCCCTTGTCGTCTCTGATTGTAATGTGTAGGTTAGGTATTCAATGTAGGCTAAATGCTGAAGCATAATACTTAAAAAAGAAGTTAAACATTTAGAGTTGACATTCTTTTTCTGACCCGGGTCACAGAAAGTCTACATCCGGCCCCAAACGAGACTAAGTTTGAAAGTCCTGGTGTAGAATATTTCACATGTTTATTTTCTGAACCACTTATGGAGACATTCGCAGTTGACTTCAGACAATGGTCAAGGGACCCCCTCGACTGCCAGCAACTTACAAAGCAGACATAGACATACAACCATTCACGCATGCGTTCATTCTTGAGAACAATCAACCTGCCATGCATGTTTTGCAACGTTCTTCACAAAGACGATCACGTCTGGTTCAATCGGCTAATGTATTCATTAGCTGCTGCAAACTGAAAGGTAAAGTGTTTGTGCACGGTAACCTGAAGGAAGGATGAAATAAAATTGCCTCTTTTTGTTCTAAAGATGGAGGACAAGAGTACTTGATGAAAACAAAACAGCTTGTATCATAGTACAGGTTTTTTTTTCTGTTGTGTTGTGCGGAGGTAAACAAGAAGTGCACTACTTTTGGGAGTTTGACGCTCAAGTGAGATGGCAGTCTTTTTTTTTGATGCGAAGTAGGAGTGACGGCAAACAGTCGGTAGCCGGCAACCTTGCAAACAAACGAGGCGAGGCTAGCGGGAAGCGGAAGATACGGCTAATGGGCAAACTCTTCATCCAGCGACGTCACACTCCCAGTTCCTCCCGTGACAGCTCTATCCCTTTGTTCTGGAGCCGCCGTGGCCCACTCGCTGCCAGGGGATCGGTGACAAGTTTTAGTGGGATGATCAAATGCGCCGGTGACACCTGATTAGGCTAGAGCTCGTGTTTACAGTCCCCCTCCCGCTCCTTCCTCGTCCTTATCCCTCCTCCTTAGACAACAAGGGAGACTTCACCTTGACTAATTAAATTTGCACCTGCAACGCCAACTGTGACAGCCACTGGAGGGCTGCATGTATTTATGTCACTCTGTACATACGAGCAGTGACGATCATGGAGGCTGAATGAGCGTCGTTGTGGGTTTTGCCAATAATCGGAGCAATTGTGCCTCACGTTTGTTGAGATACAATAAATCAAAACAGAAAAAAAGGTGGTGAGGTGATGTTGGAGAGTGCGAAGAACTCTAGAGGACACTGTCGAGCAGCAAACTACAGTGGCTGTTATGAGATTTGTACAGTGGTACCCCCTCATACAAGCACTTCTAAACACGCTAATTTCGTTAAACGAGTTTTGCTTGAAATCCTTAAAAATGGCTGAATTTAATGTGATTCAAGGATTGAAAATCATATTTGGGTGAAGTGATTGTAAATGATTAGTGGCTTCGATTTGCCTTTGTGTTCTTCTGTCATAATTATCGGCAGCTGGCATTAGTTTTTGTGGCATTTTCAGATAAATGGGTTGTAATAGAAAAAAATGGATGTATTATTTTATACTGTTAAAGTTTGAAATGTAGATATTTTATAAAAAAAAAAAAGAAACATTATTAGCGCCAAGGGCAGCACGGCGGGGCAGTGATTAAGCGCGTGTGCGGCACAGTTCTGAGGTCATGAGATCGAACCTCCTGTGTGGAGTTTGCATCCCTGTGCTTCCGTGGGTTTCCTCCGGGCACTTCGGTTTCCTCCCACTTTCCAAAAACATGCATGTCAGGTTATTTGGCCGGTGCATATTGTCTGTGTGCCCTGCGACTGCCCGGCAACCAGCTCAGGGTGTCCCCTGCCCACTGCCCGAGATAGCTGGGATGGGCTCCAGCACCCCCGCGACCATACTGAGGATAAGCGGTGCAGATATTGGATGGATGGATGGATATTGGCGCTTAAAACCTTTTGTGTTGAGTATACCATAAATATAGACCTACCCAAATGGGTGGGTTCAATTATCAATGATCAAGACATTTCTCAGCAAAAGGTATCGATATCAGACCGTGATCAATACTATCATGTATTTACTTGGGTCAGATCGCCCAACCCTGCTATCCATTCAATTGTTCATCTGACCCGATTATCTTTATTGTTTTGTAAATAAAAAAAAAACATAAAAAATGAGGGGAAACCCCAAATATAAAACAACCCCAAAAAAATCACCCTAGTGGGGATCCATTTTTTTAGGTTGTTATTTGCTGATTTTTTTAATTTATTTCTAATGATAAAAAAACACGATACAAAGAGAAAAAGATACATATATTTAAAAAGTATTTGTTGTTATGAAGAGTTTCTGTGGGACAGAGTATGTCAAGAATTGCTTCACATAGTATTTAACAGGAATGTAACAAGGTTATTTGCCAAATAAAATATTTTGTGGCGACTATAAAGGTGCATCGTTTCATGCACACCAAACTCGTATATATTTTGAAATGCCGATATGTTTCCATTAGGACATAAGGTCTGTATGTCCCTCACTCAGGCTTCTGTTTATTAAAGCAATGCAATTTGGGACTTGTTATTGCCAAACAGTCTTCTCTTCTTGCTGACAATAACAAACGCCTGATTGAGTTTTACGGCGCGTGAAGGCTTTGAACACAACGGTTAAAAAGAATGCGGGTCTTCCTTTTGTTCCGTGCTTGCCATTTGATCATTCATTAACGTGTGTACTGACTCTCCTTGCTGATACATGATCTAGCGCTTGAATATGTAAGCATCTATTCAAATCCTCGTTGTCAGTGTATAAAGTGAGGGGGACATCAGTCACCGTGTAGCCCGAGACAGGGTTCGGGTAATTTGTGGCTTTTTTCACCCATCTCGTCCCCTCACCCAACCTCCTGCCTCCCCCATCCTAAAATTGACCGGGCCCGACCGCTGGTCATGCTGTATTACATGGGTTAGATGAAGTAATTATTTCTAGGCCACTGACTACAAGCAAGATTAATAGTTTTTGAAACGGCCATAATAGAGGGCTGACCCGTCGTGACATAAGCATTATTTCAAGCTCACCTCTACTCTCATCCCTCTCACCTCTGGGCACAGATGGAGTGTGATTTATACTTGGGCTAATGACCACAGTAGGAGTCCCAACAGTTTTACAGTCACGAATTCCATTGATTTTTATCTCAAATTTTCTGGCTTTAAAGTTGAGATGAAATTTTGTTGAAATAGTCGCAATTGTGCATAGAAATCAAATAAAGTAAACAAAATTATTGTGTTATTGTTTTACCCCAAACAATATGGTTATTCTTGTATTCCCAATTTCTTAAACATGCAAAATGTGAGGAAATAGCCCTTTGTTTTTGCATATGATACATATTATCGGTATATTCCAATTATTTTCCAAGATAATGCATTTTGAAAACAACATGTCTAGTCTTTGTCATCGGATCTCTGACGTGTTGCACACTTCAAGGGACAATGATGAATCTACTGTGCAATGGTTGTAACTCTTTTATTTACATCAGCTCTGTTTATGTTCATCATGTCTCTTTGCTCCCACTCTCTCTCATTTATTCCACAAGCCAAGCATAGGTGCGCTCTTACTTTCAGGACCACCACAGCTGCCCCAGGTGCCTCACTACTAACATGTCCAAAAACCTTGCAAAACTAATAAAAAGGTGCTATATGATTAAAGTGCAACTTACGAGACAACCAAATAAATATGAAAATATCAATGACATAACATTAAAATAAATGAAAAATGCTTGGGGGGAGGGAGTCTACCCTCTTTCACACCATTAATTATGTATCCATTCATTCACCTCATGCAATCATTCACATGGGTCTCAAAGACGTCATCGGAGGAACATCAGCACCCTACAAGCCATTGGCCAAATTGTTTGCATTTTGATTAATATAAGAGGTTACGAGTGATGTAAGCAATGTTTTGGTGGTTTTGGTTTAGAATGCCTTGTGGTTGTCGCAAGGCATTCTGAATGCAGTAATGGTACAACAAAGGGCCAGCCCCCAAAAATGGCGAACAGAACACATATAGAGACGCAAACAGGGGGCTAACTGGGACTGATCAATGAAAGGCAGCCAATAAACCAAAGGGCAAAGCAAAACCGGCACTTACGCTAGGCTAGCCAGCCAAACAACACCCGGTGGGTAGCCAATGTCCGCCAAACGGGAGCAATCTAAATAGAAAATCCTCTGCAGCTCTGACGCTAACGGAGAGCTGGCAAAACAAAATTATACCAACTTCGACACACGCGGCAAAAAATAAATCTGAAATGCCGCAATCATCTAACTAAAAGTAAGCAAAGGCAAAGAAGGAATACGCGCAGGTAAACTTTGAAGACTGGCACACACAATTCGGACAAAACAGTCTCAAAGCCCCAAGCGTCAAGGCAAGATAAGTTCCAATTTCCCTTAAGAAAAAATTAGCTGTAAGCAAACACTGTTCACTACAATCACTGTTTGTTCGTCGCTGCGTTACATGTTGTGTCATTGGGATTTGAAATTGTTGTTTTCCTTCAATGACATCACCGCTCTAAAAGAAAATGCCATATTGCTTAACTTTAAGACTCAATTTTTTGAGTCACCTGGTGTGTGGAATATTTTCCAACATCTTTGCATAATTGTCGGGAGGAACTCCACAAAAAAAGATCTGTTTCAAACTACCTTTAACCAGGGTCCGTACATGTGCTAGAAATCCTTTAAAGTGCTTGAATTATAATGTAGTGTTCTTAAGTTGGTTTAAGATCAGGTAATTGTAATTGTGTAATAGTAATCCTGTGCAGTCCTTTGAGACATTTTTGTAATTAAGGGCTATATAAATAAATGTGACTTGACTTGACTTGACTTAAGGATTGAAAAGTATTTGTAAATGCTTGAATTGTTGCCATGTTTTTAAAAAAATGAGGCTGACCGTGTCCTCTGGTGGCTTCACTCTGGCATTCTACTTCTTCCCTCGTGATTAACGGCAGCTGGTATTAGTTAATATGTCGTGGTCATGCAAAGCGTCATCACCCCCTACCATTCGCGCCCAAGAGGAAAGGTCCATCCTACACCTAAAAAGGACATTATTAAATGTTTATTAGTGCAAGGATTACATATCAATTATGGACATATATAATCGCCATTGCATTAAATTAAGGTAGCGTTTACCAGTGGTAAATTGCAATGGGTAAAACTTCCGGCAAATTAAAATGTATGCTACATATTACTGAAATTTTTACCCCTATATGGGGAACTCTTTGTATTAAAAATATTTACACTTATTTTTCAGATCCACAAATATATTTGCGATTTACTCAAAGTCTAAAAATCACATGTCTTTATAAATGCATGCGCAAGATGAAATATCGCATATACAAATTGTAGATATATTTATGGATCTGCAAAATACATGATTCACACCGGATTTCTTGATTTAATGGAAAAAATGGGAATTTGGCTTTGAAAGTCCTTAAAAAGTGCTTGAATTTGGCCATAAAAAGGTGTATGAACCCAGTGCTATTGACGTTTCTGATTAAACTGCAATTTTTCAGTAGGTTTAACTGATGGCCAGACAGGGAAGACCCAAATTTGACACTAGGTGGCACTTGGACATTATTCTGTTACTACCCCTCCATCACCCTTAACCGTCGTTCTAGTCTATCTCTTAAATACACATCACATGTAAGCATGTTTTTTTTTATTGGACGGAGGGCAGCGGGTAATATCTTTACCTCCGTTCCTGCCAGCTGTTAAATGCCCCAGAACATGGTCTAGCCAGGCACTGCCCCATTAACCTCTCTGATTGGCTATAATAATTAGCAGAACTGAACAGTAACTGAGGCGTTAGGCGAGGGACAGCAGAAGACTCGTTTGCTTTCGTACGTGACCAAAAACCTGTCTCGATCGTGGGGTCTGCCGGACCACATCGTTGGTTTTGGGGTTTTAATATTAACTCCTGACTCTGATGCATGCATGTAGCGGGCCACCAGCAATTACATTTTCAAATGGCTGGGTTTGTAAACCTCCAACGTGTTAATCTGTCACTGTTCAAGCTACTGGGAAAGAGTGAAGAGAGGATTAGGGCGTTCAATTCCTGGTAGAATATTTCCCTTTGTTCGGAATGAGTGAAGGAAAAATAAATAGCGAAACATGGTGGCTTTTCAAGCAAGACGAGCGTTCGGCGGCATGCTCCGACTTCATCCTTTGTAGGAAACTCATCACCTTGCGTATTTCAGGAGAGAGATGATGGCAGTTTTGTAAACAATCACAAATGATCCCAGTTGTTATTTCAATATTAATCTTAGGTCACCTCATAATGCCAGTCTATTTGGGTCAAACAAATGAATACATGAGATTGACTCAGACCTGTCCTAGATGTTTTGTCTGGCTGTGTTTTGAGGCTCAGGCTTAGGTGATTGTCAGCAGCTGCTTTAACTTGGTAATGATTGTGAGAAAAATAGCACTGCTCTCATAGTAATAAATAATTCAAGAGTTTGTCGTAGTTGTCCGCGAGAAACATAATATGTATGATAGCAGTGAGGCTTGTCACGGTTTGAAAGATAAGCAGCTCAAGAATGCGAATTAAAGGAGACTGGAGCTATCTTTTATATATTTTGTGTGGAGTTATTATATATTTTCTCCAAAATGGGTTCATTATGTCATGAATGAGGGTGATTCTTAACCTGAATCAGAATCTCTTATCAAACAACACTGAATGACATTTGATGCTCATACCACAGAGTGCATGCTGATTGTTACAGTTGTCAACCAATCCAAAGCTGCCTTAGCCCCGCGTTTACTCTTGACTTCCAACCTCTCTTGGTTGGATCGCACATTATCTTTATCCGAGATGAGGTACTTGACTCTGCAGTGTCACCCGGAGATCTAATATGAAGCCAAAAGGACAGAAAGCCTGGAAATCATCGCCACTTGAAGAGCTCACTTGTCACATGATGGGTTTGATCAGGCACCGCTTCAGTACACCGAGCCTGGTCTTTGCACTGTCTAACAGTGGTACCAGATTAGAGACACAAGCCACTTCGGCTGTGATCAGTCACTCAGAACCAGAGACACATGGCGGGACTGAAATCCCCCTTGCTTTTTTCATCCGCATCATTTTACGGATTCTTGTCAAAACTACTGTATGGAAATGACAACGCTTCTGCTGACAGTTGATTGTTGAAGACAGTAAACTGCTGCACTTTGGTATTATAGCAGTGATACAGCTAACAAGGCGCTGTCCCCCAAAAAAACGCTTACATATATGTTTTTCTGGTTGGAACCAAACAAATGGGTACCTTTGCAAAAACTGTTTCGGAAGTTGACTATTCTGTATTCCCCAATAGAGTTGAAAGTTTTTGATAGATTTTGTTTGTTATTGAACTGATTGAACTGGAACTGGTTACATGTAAACTTCTCACCTAGCGGAACTGGTTGGAAAGACGTTTGAAAGAGGCCAAGCTTCCTTCCAAAATTTGTAAATTGAAAGTAAAAAAAATCCAAAACGTTGACAATGTCTCTGACTTTTTGGGCACTCAATTTGAGCCATACTTAACAAGGTAAAGACAACTGCAACTCTTTTTGGACTACATTTGGTTCACTTTTGATAGGTGTGCACAGCCCAATTTTAGATATCTACTTTTGGACTAAATCTGACATCAAGATGTTTGGTGCTAGGTGGGATTATAAATTGATTAACAACAAACAAAAAAATCCTCATTAAAAAGTAATCACAGATTACTTTAATTACATTTTGATTAATTACAAGTCCTTAAACATGGACTTATTTTGTTGCTGGACTCTAGTAATGTGCTCATGTAGTAGAAGATAGCAGATGTTACCCGTGGATTGTTACAACATTGACATTGTCAGTAACGAGTTTTATAATAGATTAATGGTATAACGGTTTAATTTAATGGTTTAAATCTTTTTACAACGACATTTAAGTTTCAGGAGCGAGCAGAGAGAGTGGGAAAGGTGAGATGGCACAACATTCATTTGGACAGGTAACTTAAAATTAGTTTTACCTGGTTATATCAGTATCAGAAATTATTTTCCCCCCATTTTATTAACACTCCACTTATTGAAACATAAATATTTTGTTTGTTTGTTGTACATGATTCAATTGTTTGTTTGTTTGTACATGATTCAGATTGAATCGTTTCTTGTACATGATTCAATTGTTTGTTTGTTTGTACATGATTCAAATTGAATCGTTTCTCCGGCGCCGTCACGAATGGCAGCCACTCCAGCAGCTCCCGTGTTATTTTCGATTGTTCTCAGTTATTTTCGATTGTTCTCAGCTTAGGGATGCTGCTGGAAAAGTGAATTTCCCTTCGGGGATGAATAAAGTATCTATCTATCTATCTATCTATCTATTTTTGATACGGTTTTGATGGTGTAGGGCAGATTTGGGGATTGTGATCGAATTGGAAATGTTACGGCTCAGTTCTTGACAGTATATCAAAATTACTTTTCTTGTCATTTTATATACTTTAGAACAGGGGGCTCAAACTCAATTTTCATGGGGGCCACCAGAGCTTGGGTCTCAATTAGGTTAGTTTTCTTTGAGAAACTCGCTGATTTAAAAATATGCATCTTCTTAAATCTTTTAAAAATCATTTTACTATTTACAAAAAAAATCTAAAAAGAAAATAAACTAATTTAAAATTCATTAGAAAATTTAAAAAGAAGATCAAAACACAGACACAGTATATATATATATATATATATATATATATATATATATATAATATGTGATTTACTATAACTCTTTTAATGTTTGTTATTAACCTTTAGTTTTCTGAACACAATTATTCATCTTAACAGTTAACTATTGTGACCTATGACCAATCAAATCCAGCCAAATGTGATAAAACATGTTTAACAAAGGCCAAAGCCCGACAAAAGTTGTTTGCAGCTTGCATCTGCTGTCTTTAGTTCAACAGCGATGACGCTATCCATCCTGGAAGCGGTAATGATACTTAGATTTAACTTTAATTCACATATTACGGTGAGGGACTCACAATATCATCTTTTGGGCCGCAATTGGTCCTCGGGCTGTACGTCTTAGACCACTGCTTCAGAATGAGGTTGTTGAGTTGTTGATACTGTAAATTTGCCATGACTTTCTAATAAAAGACAATATGTTAAAATTAGGCCCAGTTTGACGCAATCCTATATTTTACATGTTAAACAAAGAAATTCTGGTACAAACTTGTTTTTTTGTTACAGTTAATATTGTCCATTTCTGTAAAAATACTCTTGAAAAAAGCTGTTATATTTTTTATACCTAGTCCATTCATCCGTAAATCAAATAAGTATAGCTTTCTTATTGAACTACCCAATGCCAAATTAGGAAACGGGAACCTGGTATCTGTTCTGGACATTTTGGTGCTTCAAGTGAAATCCTTCTTTGGTTAATCCATAAGGGCTTAATGTAAATTTCAAAATAAACCCAAAACCCTACTAAATTCTGTAAGGGTTTGAATCAGATAATAAAAAGATAATCTCCATCTTGCTTTAATAACAAAATAAGTATATTTCAGGTTTAGGCGAACACATGAACTTTAATGTTCTACTTGTATTTGTAAACGTTGTCATGGATTGTGAAGATGTGTTTTTTGCAACAAGAGGAACTTTGGAATCACTAACTTCTTAACACAGTGCTAAAGTTGTGATTATTGTAAGCATGCCATACAATCACTCATCCATCCACTTTATTGTGAGAAGTCAGGCTGAGTTTGTGCGTGAGGCTCACCCGAGACTGGTTCTCAGGTAATTGCAGACTGCATGTAGACAAGCAAGATCGACATTTACAACGATGGACAATTTACAGTAGATTTTAATTAACCTAAGAGGGATGTTTCAGGGAGAAAATACAATTTGATTTATTGTTATTGATTACAACGTGGTGTACATTGTTTACAGACAGATTTTATGTGGTCCTCCAGTATAAACATTGTATAAAGACATAAAAGATCAAACTGAGATCACTTGAGAGCAGCAGATGAAAAGGGTGGTAGCTGGGGTGAGAGGAGTCCTTAATAATGCTTTTGGCGCTCCTGCGGTAGCGAGAGAGCCGGCAAGGTGGTCCAAAATGGACAGAAGTCCGCTGATTGATGTTCTGGGCTGTGTTGATGACTCTGTAAAGTTCTCCCATCATCTGCATGCAACCAGCATGTCAGACCTTAATGTCGTTGGTCAATATGCTCTCTATTCTTGCTCTGTAAAAGAACAGAAACAGCAGGTGTTCCAGACAGTTTTTCCTGTGCACTCTCGGGTAATGGAGTCACTGCTGTTAAGAACCTATTATGGCGTTTGAGTTGAGTATGAATTTCCCTGGTCATCTAGGGTTTTTTTTTTTCGGTTTGGAAAGACACCAATTATCTTATTTAATGTGACGTTGTCCGTATGGATTCTAAATATAAAAAAAAATGTTAGTTTACTCCTGTATATTCTCAAACAAAAGCCAGCAAGTTCGGTAAAAACAGTCCTGCAGCTGAGAGCTAGTTCTGTTAGGGAGAGACGTCTCTAACCATTTGTTCGCTGTACTGTGTTGGATGAGTTACGTAATCTTGATCCTCGAAACCCTCTACATGTTTATTTTCCTCATATTTTTCTCACTGCCGCATCGGACAACCAATGCAGGGAGGTTTATATGATGGAGAAGGTGAGATTTGGATCCCCCCTTCCCTGTAGTCCTGAGATCTGTCCTTGACACTGCCTGTGGGACAATCCTGGAGGGCACCTGTCACCCTCCCTTGCTATATCCGCATCTTGCTACAGCCAATTCCACACCCCCCCTTGGGCCTGGACTCCACTTTGCACAACCATATTGATTTTCTTTTGGGGGTAAGTATGCTCTCTGAAGGACTGACTTCTCCTTGACACACTAAGTCACCACCGCCCCGCTCAAACAACTCGATGGCCCCACTCTCTCGTTGAAAACAGCTAATCACAGTTTTTCAATCAGTTCTCCTGTTTTCCATCCCGCCCGTCCCTCCATCCTTCTCGCTTCTGCCCGCCTGAGTTTCCCTTCAGCCCTTGAATACCAAGGGGCTGTGTCTGCATTAAAAACGGCCAGTCCGCATTGAAAACAGCTGACCTTTTGAAGGCATGCTGTAATTCGAAGGTGAAAACTAAAAAGCTTTTACCCCTATCGACATAATCCTAATGGAAACGTTACAGCCTGGCTGAAAAGTAAGAGTCAGAGCGAGGCAGATTATAGGAATGGAGATGCTCTTAGGGAAGTACAAGAGGTAGATACTTTGGCAACAAGGTAAGAAGTTAGGCTGCAACAAGTAATCAATAAAATAGTTTGAAATCGATTTTTAAAAGCGTTAATTTTTATCGTCAATGTGTTGTGTCGCACTATTTGTGAGTCACTAAGGACGTTGAATCAATGCAAACAAGAGTGCATTGAATTTTGTTGTGACGTTTGGGGTTGTAGTAACGGCAAAGAGCGCCTCATGGCCGTTTTTGTAAAAATAAAAAAGTATCTTACATACAAACATGGCTTAAAAGAGTCAAATAATTTACAAGGGAACAGAAAGTGCTGCAGAAAGACAGAGGAAAAAAAGAACAGAAATGAATTAATTAAATAAATAAAGTAAAAAGAAAAATGCCACGTGGATGCCTATGATATTGAAAAATAAAAATGACAAAATTCATAGGGAGCTGGAGACACAGTACAGTATGTTTACATACGAACTGAGACTGTGACAGGATGAGGAAGACGGATTTCTTCTTCAGGGTGGATGCTGGGTGAGCTCTCACAGCGCCACACTCGGAAGCACTACATTAATGTCCAGTACTCCGAAAAAGGTGCACAATACAAAATCTAACTTTCAGCATTGTCAGGAGTATTTTTCAACATCCTGAAAAAATGTTCATGTACCGTTGTTTGTAACTCGAAAGTTCATAAGTAGGGGAGGCTCTGTACTTGCATTCTCCTCCGATGTTGCCTATATTTTGCAGGTGTGTAGCTTACATTTGTATGTGTTTTTGTTTATTTTCAAGCTATTTGACAAATACCTGAATTTTTATTGGTTTGTATTAAACGGTTCTGTTGTTTTAAACTATTTTTCCATCCGTCCAAAATTTCAACTTTCTGATTGCTCTACTTATCAGAAAAGATAGACGACCGATTAATCAAATATTGAAACAATCGTTAGCTGAAGCCCTAGTTCCAATGCCATATTGCCTTTTTTCTTTCGCGTCCTTAGTTGTGTTTTCAAGTATTGAAAAGTAATTGAATTTTGAGTGAAGTGCCTGTAAATGCTTACAATTGTTGCCATACTTCTCAACAAGTCTGCTTAAAAATTACTACTAAACACTACTCTTTGTTGGCTTTACTTTGCCATTCAATTTCTTCTTTTCTCATGATTAACAGCAGCAGGCATTAGTTTGAGTGGCATTGTGCTATGAAGGGTCATTAAGTCGAGCCCAAGACGACATGTGCGTTTTACACATAAAGAGAGAACCATGAAAGGTGTATTAGTGCAAGTCTGGAGAAATTGATAAATTGCCTTTGGAAGTCATTAAAAAGCTCTTGAATTTGGCCATAAAAAGGTGTACCTGTTTGCAGAAATTCAGTGAATATGGGTGGCTATGGGAAATCGAAGGAATAATGCATGTAATAGCTGATGGAAACTTATGAGGTCAGAAAGGTTTTTCTAGCTCCTTGCACAGAACTGGAAGTATCCTGTGATGACGGGAAAAAGCAATAAAAAGCAAACACATGGTTAAGGAAGAATGCAAGGATGTTTGATGTTTATGGTTTAGTAATGAATGTGGGCTGGAACATGGCTGACCTTTTTTATTCCGAAATAAGCGCTACATTTGCAGCGGTGGCTACGTGTGAGGTTCCATGTGTGGGAATCTAATTAATGACCGGCAGCGGTCCTCCACCACCTCCCGCTGCTCCGGTAATTTGCGCAGATTGGTGTTATAAACAGGGCGTGAAAGGTCTGCCCGCCGTCGACCTGGAGTGACTGGCTTTCTTGTTAAGGGAGATGGATGGAAATTTTCTAATATTAATGGTATTCCACCACCGCCGACGGCGCAGAATGATCAACGTGGTTGGCGTCTCCTAACAACAATTAACAGTCACCGATGACTTGTCTGCCATTTGTCATCATGAACCTGTGTTACCTCTTATAACAAGATTGAAAAATGATTAACCACACTTTTTCGTAATATGAGAACATTGGTTCACCTTTCGAGGTGGTTTATGGTTCGAGTGGCCCATACCCAATTTTTGTCACACACAAGCAAAGGGAAGGTGGTGATAGTGTTTTGATTTGGGATTTACGTATACATGGCTTTTTGTTTTTTTGTCTGTCCGTTTTTTTTTTGTTTTTGGTTTTTTGATCTGTCCACCCAAGAAAAGGGGGAAGTAGTTTAGATATGTCCACCATCTTTCAGAGGCAGTCAAGTAATGCCCAAAAAGCTTATCAGTACTTTTCTGTTTTGTTGACTCAGCATTTTTCCTCTATCGACATTTCACTCTTCCAGGCCAGAATGACATTGAATATCAACACCAACCAATAAAGGGAGTCACGTAGGTTACACCAAATTTGGAAACTACCAAAAAAGCTGACTTGGCATGTTTGGTTTTCCTGACTCAGCAGCTCTCCCAGTTAGACATTCTACTTGCCCAGGCCAGAAAAAAAGTTTGGTCAATGTCACAATCTTTCACAAGCAATCGGGTAGGTCACTCTAGAGGTGAACATGCACCAAAAAATGATTCTGTACCTTTGGTTTGCTGTCTCACTAGGCATCCTTCTCTCACATACCATAACAACCTTTCAATCCAACAAAATGTCTCGCAGACAGTTAGAAAGGTTGCGCTATATAGAAAAAGTATGTCCAAAAAAGTTGACCAAGCATTTTTGTTTTTGCTGACTCAGCAGAAAGACATTCTACTGTCTCAGGCCGGAACAAGTTTGGCCAGGATCACAATATTTTACAAACAATCAGGTAGGTCACATGTGTAGTCAAGTCACATTTAATTGTATAGTTCTTAATTATAAAATGTTTCAAAGGACTGCACAGGTCATAATTACACCATCACCTGATCTGAAACCGACATGAACTTTTTAGGTACTAAATTTAGATGATGTTGGATGGGCTAAAGATACTCAATTTTAGATATCTAATTTTGGATTAAATCAAGTCTAAAACAGACCACACACCTTTAAACAAGTTGAAATAACCCAAGTTTGGATTAATAATGGACCAATCCAATCCTTGAGTTTATTTGACCCAAAGTCCTGTGTTATTTGCAGAAACATTCCCCACACAAATTGTGCAAAGTTTTAGATTTAGCAAAAAAAATATTTTGGTTCGAATAACATTCACCAAAATAGGTGTCATTTTTTACTAAACATTTTCTATCTTGTTGTTCAGAATAACCCAAACTATTTAATTGATTGTAATTTTCTTTGTCATTTTAAATCGATTTGTGTCAAACAAACCCAGAAAAATGGCTCAAATTGATCCAGGAATTTTGACCCAAGGGTTTTTGGAATGCACCAGATTGAGCCCAAATCTAACGTCCAAAAGACACCTGGTTCTGGCTGGTTTATAAGCTTTTGTGTTCATGCATACTGGAAAATCTCGGGATAGAAACTAAACAAAATCATCAATAAATTGTATTAATATACATCATAACATCAATGTAGATTCTAGCACCACCTTACTCCAGATTTAGCGGATTCAACATTGTTTATTCCAGTAAACATGCTTCTTTTTACAGTAAAGACATCATGACTTTATCTTTCTAATCTAAATCTAATCTAAACTTCCAAACTCCTTCATACATCTTGGTTTGCGTGTGTTTGTATGTGACTTTGAGGCTTTGAACAAATAAACCGATCTTCTGGAAAATGTACACATTTGTACTTTAGGCCTCTGTGATTGTCTTAAGCTAGGTTTCATGCCAAAGACCCCCATTTGTTTCCAACAAGACAGCTTCTTTCGTGTTCAGGTGGCTCTGGAGCTGGATGCCCCTCTTTGGCACTATCTAGTGGCTGCCTGACACTTTTTCAACAAAACATGGCTGAAACAACCTAGCACAAGTAGAATGCCTGGCAACGCTGAGCCCGGCAACACCAGGACCATTATGTTTGTGTTTGAAAATGAATTATATTTAAGTTTTATTCTATATCTTGTATATAAAAACTACTAAACCTAAAATCCGTTGTGAATATTCCTCTCTGAAATCTCTTTTTTTGACCGAATCAAAATCATTTCCATAAGAGTTTTCCCTAAACTGGATTTCAATGTATTCTTTCTTCCGGCAATCTCATTCATATTCATAAGTTGGTCCAAGTTTGGGTTTTAAGGGCAGTTAGTTACACATTACAGACGGGTGAACACTATTGCATTCCAAAGGGTCATTTATCACTTTTCCAAGTTACCCATCACACCGAACTCTCGACTTCTTTCCAAGAAAGTAGTTGCTACTTTGATGCAAACAACATTGTTTTCAATATCCAGTCTGTTTTTTCAAGTGCTAGATCTTTAAATGAGTACTACATCTACTACTGGAATAACTACTGGTGGAGTGCTACTTTCAAGGAATTTTTAACAATGAGTAGTGGTTGGTGGCATTTGTGCGTGACACTTCTGTGTTTCTTTGGTAAGCAAGTTCTAAAACGTCGTAGGTCATGCCCTAGCTTCTAAACAGCAGACTAAATAGACGGCCTTCATTACACATTTGCAGCTAAGATAATGTTTAATCAAACTCAACATTCACTGAGCAACAGTTAGGGGTCCATTGCTGGTTAAGACAAAACGTACGTAATGTTTATGTCGTTTCAAGGATTATTTTGCTTTCATTGATATTTATTGAAGGTTTTTGTTTACAGTTTTCAATATTACAATTAATCTTTAACTTGTTATGTATAAAAAAATAACGTACTCATGTGGAAGATACAAATGTGTTCTGAGTATCAGTGGGTACGTTTACATGCAGCCAATAATCCAAATGAAAACGGATTTTTGCGAGTATGCAAATTATGGAAAGCCATCTAAGACAACACAATAAGCCGATGAACGATTTAGTCAGACTGTTTTAGTCCGAGTCAGTCCTGTCATTTTCTGTGTACTTGTGCAAGTATACGCATCTGAGTAATCTGTTTGCTTGTGCGCATGCACAGATTCACTCATTTGGGATATTTTTATGCCCTAAAGCACTGTGGGACTTGTCCTAGAGCAGTGTGGGACTTTTAGAACTGGAACAAATTATATGCTTGTTTGTATTGGTTAATTTTTCCTGGACACCCAATATTCTGTTTACACTCGGATTATTACCGCATGTAAACAATAGTCAGTGTTTGCAAAAAGTCAGACCTTTTTCCGATCACGGTTCAACCTCACCCCTGACATCCAGTTTCCGTATTATGGCACCTCTATTTTTTTTATTAGTTTTAAGTCGGAATCAAAGCTACTAGAGATTTTTGTCAAGCACACAAAAATGTGTGCAGATGGTGACTGGCCACTGACCTTCTCTGTTCTGAATTGCTTCGCACCGGCTGCCTACATTCTGCGATCCGGTGCCAAATGGACCTGGGGGGGAAGCGCCTTTGATGCAAACAGGCTGCTCCTCTGATTCATTCTTCAGTTTTACAGCTCACTTGTCAAAATGGTTGATTCTCCGTCACTTTTGCACAAGATGAGTGATTTCTGAAATGGGTGCCACACAAGCACCAATAGTGTGCTCGTCCAAATACGGAGTTCCTTTATGCATCTGTCTCTGACATGGCGTCACGTCTCGAGCTTTCTTTAGATCTGTTTAAGGTCCAGAATGACATCATTTATTGGTTTCTAGACTTGTCTGAGGTATTCGGGCAGCAAGGTGGGAGCTGGAGCTGGATATAAGTAAAGGGTAGCTAAAGCCAAGACTATAAGTCATAAACATAAACCCTACAAATACCATTTATTTCCACTTGATTTTTATATCAAAATCATTGCAGCATAGGAAATTCTACAGGTTTATTGTTTTTGAAACCCTTCTCCCTTATTTTACTTTCTTCCATTTACATGAGTTTCAGTTATCTATAGTGTAGAACATATGTGTCAAACTCAGGCTCGCAGTGTAATTATAATTTGCCCGCGAGATCATATCAAATGTGCATTAGAGCTGGCCGCTAATACTACAAATCCCACAAAGCTTTGGTCATATTTTGATGCGCAGTCAAACCCGGCAAATGCTACTTACTTCCGTTTACAGTGATTCATCTATGCCCCAGTCGCATCGGACAAATTAATAATTTCACCCTCCACAAAAATGGCTAAAAGAAAGATAGACAACAGGACATTCGAAGACAGGTGGGACAGGAAGGTTCGATCTCTCTTAACAAATCTTGATCCCTAGAAACATACAGTATTCACCCTCTGCTCAAAAATGTTGAAGTGGAACAAAATGGGTATGCATTTGGACCACATTAGAATATGCATTACAAAACAAATATTTTTTCACTAAATTCGGGTCTATGTTGGATGGGCTGAACACAACCCACTTTATTTTTGGGCTAATGTCTAAAACAGATCACACACAATCTAGCCTGAAATCCAATGTGTGGGAAGTGACCAGTGGGTAAATTGCATGAAACGGGACTACCCCTTCATGCCCTTCCACATTAAAGACTGCAAAACAAGCTTCATAGTGGTAATTAATGAACCTTGGTGACATTTTGATGAATTACAAATTACTTGAACATTGGAGCCTTCCAAATCAGACAATTCTACTACCAGGAAAACTTCTCAAGGATTTAATTAAATTAAACTGTCCTTATTGTCAGTGACATCAACGCTGTGAAACACTGTTTGCAAAGAGATTAGACATTGTACTCCACGGTAAACATGGAAAGAAAAAAGAAAAAAAAAGATAAAGGACTATGAGGATATACAGCATAAAAAATGCTGACAGCATAGTGCTTGGAGGCTGACCTGAGTTATAAGAATAGGACAACATTTGTCAATGGGGCAGCTAGGCGGAACGGTGGTTAGCGCGTGAGCGCCACAGTTCTGAGGTCATGAGATCAAACCTCCTGTGTGGGGTTTGCATATTCTCCCCGTGCTTCCGTGGGCACTACGGTTTCCTCCCACATTCCAAAAACATGCATGTCAGGTTAATTGGCCGGTCCAAATTGTCTAGGTGTGAATGAGCGAGTGAATTGTCTGTCTCTGTGTGCCCTGCGACTGGCTGGCAACCAGTTCAGGGTGTCCCCTGCCCACTGCCCGAAGATAGCTGGGATGGGCTCCCGCAGCCCTGCAACCCTACTGAGGATAAGCGGTGCGGATAATGGATGGATGGATGTTTGTGAATAGTGCATCATAACAATAGTGTAAAGAAAATGAGTGCAAACATTTTTAGCAGCAACAATAACCCCAAAATAAGTCACAAGGTTTATATTTTCACAGTTAAGGCAATAATATTTAGCAGCAACAAAATAATAAATAGAATAAAGGGGTCAATTCATATTATAAAGTCCTGCCCAGGCTTCATTCCCCATTGTATCTGCAGTTCATAATGTATGAGTTTCATATGGGAAAACCAGATGTGATTGACTTGTCCCCCTGCAGAAAGCTCAGGATCCACCGTGGTCAACCATACGACTTAGACCTGAAATGCTTTTTCATATTTTAAAGAGGCTGAGATATCTGGCTAGTCTCAGAGCCCAATGCCTGTAAACGGACAGTAATCTAGCCTGAAAGCTTTGAAGAAAGTGTCCACTTATATGTCACAGATGGTGGAAATTTATTAAATTAATATATAAACGCTACAAAGTGCAATATCTCTTTTGGGCTAGGATCAAAGCAAACCAATTGAGTGCTATTCTACCTAATATGTTTTTCTGTGATAAACAGTCCGGCTGAAGCGATAATCCCATCAAGCAAGCGAGAGATTAAAAAAGGAGGTGGGGGAGGAAACATCTGATATATCATTCAGTACAGAGACGGTTGGCATGGCTACCGTGAAGATTTATTATTGGATTGGTAATCTCACTTCTCTGGTCCTTTTTTGTGTGATTTTCCTTCCACAATCAGGTACTTACACCAAGACGGTTCTTGAGAGTCCATCCAGTGGCAACTTCTTTCTTCCGCGTGGAATTTCTGAGCAGCTTGAAGTATTTGACGCATGCGTGACAGCCGCGTTTGCGTGTGATCGGGGCTGAGGCATCGCCCGTCTGCTCGTTTTGACCGCACGTTACTTCGAAGTCGCGGAATGAAAGCGCACTTTGGTGCCTCTGTAAACATTTCACAGACTGAAGCTCGATACGCATACTGTATATGTGCGCATGCAACAGGATCCACACGCTAGCTCACCGCTTTACCTTAAAACCGTCAACTTCTGTCTTGAGATGGAATTTGACATGGATGAATGTGTGTCAGGTTGTCAGTTTTCTTCCAATAGGCCTTTGAACAGACTCCAGCCATGAATAGTGCATGTTGTATTGTTTTTCAAGAATCAAAGGGTCTTCAAGTCAGCTTCATTCTCCTTCACGTGCATCCTTTAGGAAAACTTTCAGCATGCATTGTGTTAAATGAAAGATTCAAGGTGAAAATTCCAATGTCATTTTTACTGGTTGCCATGTGTGTTGTTATCCACTTAGTTTTCAAGCTAATGCCATTTTCAATTCTTCAAGTCAAGTCAAGTCATGTTTATTTGTATAGCCCTTAATCACAAAGAGTCAAAGGGCTGCACAGATCAAAGACTATTGCAAACTACAGACTATTATGACACCATCCCCTCATCTAAAATAAATAAAACAAATAAAACATACAGTATCATCATAAAATATAAGTTATTCATATGCTATCGAGAAGAAGTTTGTTTTAAGCTTAGTTTTAAACATTTCCACTGAGGTGCAGATCGAATATCAGGGGGAAGAGCATTCCACAGCACTGGGGCCCCGGATGGAGAACGCTCTCAAACCTGCAGGTCTCTTCTTTGCACTTGGGATCACTAGTAGACCAGCGTTTTCAGGGCGAAGGCTCCGGACCGGAACAAAGGGGGAAATTAAATCTGAAAGATATGAGGGAGCAAGTCCATGTATGATTTTGTATAATACCAACAGAACCTTAAAATCACATTTTAAGCTAACAGGTAGCCAATGCAGGTTAGCTAATATCGGGGTAATGTGATCAAACTTTCTTGTCTTAGTTTAAAGCCTTGCTGCAGCATTTTGTACCAGCTGAAGGCTCTTGATTTTGGACTTCGGGAGACTGGAGAGTAGTGCATTACGGTAATCGAGACGGGAAGTAACAAACGTGTGAATTATGATCTGCGCATCTGACTGAGACGGCATAGGACACATTTTAGCAATGTTGCGAAGATGGAAGAAAGCTGTTCTAGTAACTCGTCACGACTCTTTGGTGACATTGTAGAGTGAAATCTGTTGAGGGGTTCAATCAATTCTAGTCGACAGGGTTTTTACAGGTGCTTGACATCCTTGAAATGTTAGGATATTAATGTTGTATTTTCAATTATTGAAAAGTGCTCCAATTTTGGGTGAATTGCTTGTAAATGCTTGAAATTGTTGCCCTGTTTTCACAAGTCTGCTTAAAAATGCTGTGGACACTGATATCCGGAGGCTTGGCTTTGCCATTTCATTTCTGGCATTAGTTTGTATTTCCTACTAAGTGTTATCGCCCCCGATGGGTTGTGTCCAGGAGGACAGACGCATGCTTCACTTAAACGGGACGATGACACGTCTATCACTCATTGCCATTTATTATGAGCCATTCAAAAGATTAAGGTAGCGTTTCCCAGTGGTAAATTGTAATATAAAGAGCTTTCATTTCTATCTCTTTCAATCTACCACTCAAACTGAATCGTGCTCACCCTTTCAGGACCCCGCAGATGCCTCGAGTGCCTGTTCACAAAAACATGACTAAATGTCAAAAGGCTTTGCAAAACCAACAGAAAATTGCTAACAAACGAGACAACATTAAGAAACAAATATTAACAATACATGAAATAACATGAAAATAAATGTGTCTCCTCCTTCAAGCATCCATTCAACATTCATTAATTCACCTCATTCACTCATTTACATGGTTTACAAAAATACAACATTTAGGGCACATTTTATGAACAATCTGGTTGGAGTTTAACAACCAAGAAATACTTGAAATATTCCAATGTACTACAATGATACATGTTGAGTTTTTGCCAAAACTAGGTTACACTAAATAAGTACAAGGCACATAAAAATACATATGTGAGGATTTTTAAATTCTTTCAAAAGTCTAAAGATTGATGTTTTGGCCCCTTCCTTTACCATCCTTAAAATATGTTGAAGCAAGATGGATGAGCAGATGTAGGTTATAAGTGAGCTCTAAACCTATGCATGAACACATCATGTACATGTTTTGTATACATATCTATGGATATTTTTCAATCCCGTCTTTTGGGGGATATATGGCCAAAGAATGGAATGTGAACCAGAGAAAGGTTCTTTGATTCCCTGAATTTGGACCATGTTTTTTCATGGATAATGATTTAAAGGCACCCACTGGTAGCTTCCACTAAATCAAAAGGAGATTCACATGTGGATAAAACTGAATGGTGATTAGTCTGTTTGGTATGATGACTGTTACTATAGTTTAAAATGCATTTGTTATTTAGTTTTTCCTTTTCTTTTTACTTGACAACTTGAACTGTAGACTTTGGCCCAATCCCATTTCTCTCACTCGGCCCTGAGGACCCTCCAGTGAGGTCCCTCGAAGAGGAGTGCCCTCCGCGAGTGAAGTGCAAAGCGGAAAAGGTTTGGACAAGACTTGCAAGGTTCCACCCCTGTCCAGGAGATGGCGGTAATATTAATTGGCTGTAGACCTCAGTGACGTATTGGTCTACGTCACATGTAAACAACTCGAGTCTCAACTTGTAGTGTGTCAGTTGGAGAGTTCGTGCAATGTTAAAAATGCCCGCTACTGCTGTGTTATTACCGATTGCCTGAAAGCTCATCATCTTTTCCGTGTCTCCAATAAACGGAGGAGAAATGTGCTATACTGAAGACAGCTTCGGCGCTATGTAGTGCTGATTCATCTTTACAAGGTACGTACACTCATTAAAAAAATGACCCGTTCGGTCAAATACAGTAAAAGTTAACATACAATGCACGTTCACATAATACCTTATGTTTGTGTGGACATAAATGGCAATCTACTTATTAGTATCTTAATGCCATTTTATGACATATAGTAGGGGTCTTGAATGTGTGACATGACGAAAAGTAAACAAACACAAGAACAGTCCACCTGACCCTTAAGCTGACATAATATCGTCACCAAACTTCCCTGTACGACCCCAAAACCTTAGTTCATAAGGAATTTAATTCAAAAGAGTTGTCATTGGATATAAAAAAGGTCATTTCAACATTTTTTCATGATGCTTACATCACAGTTAAAGCGGTCTTTTTCTTTTCTATGCCCACATTTATGTCTAAATTGTTTGTTATCTATTGTGTTCCAGAGTGGCTGTCCCATAAGCGTGGACAGGTTGGACAGGAATGTTCCCATCCTGTGCTTATGGTTGGATGTGGAGTCAGAACTCATTCAGGACTTAAGGTTGAGCAAGAAGGTTATGTGGGCCCTGCAGGAGCTGCTAAAGAGGGAACAGGGCCGTGGCTGGAGGTCCTGATCTACGTGTACTGGCTGGTCCACGCTCTGTCCTACCGTGTGGTGTCACGGGTCTTCAGGGTTCCCTGGTCCACCGTACAAAGAATTGTCCACAGTTAATATGGAATAAATTGCCCAAAAGCCATATTTTAGGCTCTTTAAGTCAGACCCACATTTTCATTATGTGCTTTTCTGCATTACTATTCAATAAACATCTTCATTTTGAGTAACACCTTGGTGGTTTATTTCATAATGATGTGAGATACTGTGTGTGAACTATGTGACTGTTGGACAGAAAACAACTACAAATCACTCCAGCTTAAATAATAGTTTACTTTCAGAAAAACAAACTCACATTGGGCCAAAATACATAATAGTAAATAAATAATGTGTCACAAATTTTAACAAAAATATACCAATACTTCCATGAAGCTGGGAAACACAAACTGGAACTTCATTGAGTTCTTAATAAAAAAAAATATTTTCCTTTTATAAAACAAAGGGAAACATTGCAGAGATGTCACTGTTCTGGAAATTTGTCCACGAGCTTCCCAAAAAGGACAGGAACCGCTCAGTTTTGGCCACAGTTTCTTCGAGCCTTTTCCTCACTCCGGCAGACACCACTTTCAAAAAGTCAAGGAGTGTATTGTGCTTCCTTTTTTTTCTGGGTGATTTGGGGTTTGGCGCCGGATTAGAAGGTGCCAACGACGTGCCCGGTGGTGTGGATGGCGTGGTAGCTGTGATGGTGACCAGCTCTTCCACGGGACGTTCTACAGTGGCCTTTAGGTTGGGTGGAAAAAACAAGAATTACTTAATGCTGATGTATTATACAAAAACAACTGTGTATAGGGTGCTCAACAAGTTGATGTGAGACAGGAAATTATAGGATGTGTTCTGGATAAGTATTTGATAGTGAATAGATACACAAAATTGACATGTTATTCTTATGGCTGTATGAGCCTTCTATTGGCCAGCATCACATATGCTTTAGAATTGTCTCCACAATTGGACAACATTTTGAGAAGGTAATTAGTTTACTTAATATGTGTTTACAGAGAAGGCAGTGGACTATGTGATAGTAGTTTGTATCAACTGTATTTCCACGTGAAATTCGGAGACATTACTCATAATGCATGATGAAAACTAATGCATTCTGATCTCACATGAAAGAATCATATTGTAAATAAAACACGACACCCGAAATTGTGTGCAGTAAACAAGCGCTTATGTCCAGAACGGTATTCTGACTATGCTCCTTTAGCGACTGGCCATGTACAGTAGATGTAAAAGGACGACTCGTTTAAGATAAAAACAGGGATGGGCTGAACCGTGATTTTCTTCACAGTTATCCTACTTTACAGTTTGTAGCGTGAAGATTTTTTTGCCAGCTCCCTTGGTAGATTAGTGCACTTCGTAAAGTAGCGATTTTGCAATGTTCGTGTTTTAACGCGAAAATACGATTTTCTATTGCATTTACGTCTAACTAAGATATCTCAATACATTTTGTTGCAAATACATGCGCGGTTGTGGAAAACTACTTACATTTGTGCGGTTCCTTTCCGGGCATGTTTGTTGATATTGAGAATTCGCAAAGCCTTCTGGGTAGTCACTTCGCTGCCAAGTGAGGTCGAGAGCCCCCTCGGTCTTGAAGTGGCTACGACATGGTTTGAGGGCACTTCTGCCTCGGTCTTGAGAGTATCGGGACACACCCCATTTTCACGTGAACGCGCAAACCGAGTGACTAGGGCACATAGCGAGTGAAAGTGCGAAGAATGGGACGCAGCCTTTATTAAGGCTGAGACAACAAATTGATAAAATCAATTAAAATCGATTATTAAAAGAATTGGCTACTAATTTCATTTTTTTTCTCGTTGTGTCATGGGATTTATAAGCACGTGAACTCAATGCAAATAAGGGCATTAAGTTTTGTTGTTAAGTAGAGAGATGCATTACCGTTTTGATCAGGCACAAGACACCTTGAGAACATTTTTTTTTAAGGTAGCTTACATAAAAAAAACATATTTTATTGAACATTGCATCAATGCAAACAAAATTGGTATTGAACAGCCAAACTCCAAAAAGTTAACAGTTTTCAAGGTAACAAAAATTGCTCCAGAAATACAGATGATTAAATCAGAAAAAAATATTAATAAGATAAAGTGAAAATAAAAAATAAAAATGAAGACAAATTCTTAAGCATATGATATATAATTTGCACAAATACGATAACACAATTTTGAAAAGTGGGTTTTCATTTGTTGATATTTTTAAATGGATATAAGGTATAAAATAGTTTGCTACACATAAAATGGATTGCTCTTTCTTCATTTTTGTTTTGTTTGATAAGTCCAAATTTAATATGATCTTTGGATTAGTTGGTAGGTAAACACTATCATACATAATTGGAGGTGTATGGCGTGCAACAACAAATTGATGAAACAACAAACTGCTTTCATGAGTGATTCGTTGAATTGTACTATTTATAGGCATGTTATATCAATGCAAATAAGAGTGCATTGAATTTTGCTGTTATATTCAGGGTAGTTGATGTTCAGCAGAGAGCGCATCAAGACCTTTTGATAAAAAAAATTATCGTACATATTTCAAAGTCATTCTTTATTGCATCATTACAAACAAACATGGAATTAGACAGCAAAACACTACAAAGTTAACATTTTTCAAGGGAACACAAACTAGAGTAAAAAGTAAAATAAAAATATGTTTAACTCAACACAAGGAGCAGATTCTTTAGCATATTATAAAACATTCGCGCATTCGGAATGTTTATCATATTCTAGGATTCATCCCGAAAAACAAATTTCTTGAAAACATTTTAAAAAGTAGGTTTATATTTTTTACATCGTATATATATATTTTTTTGTGAATGAATATTTTGCTACAAATAAAATGGAATTATTTGCTCTGTCTTCGTTTTTGTTTTGAATGATACGTCAAAATGTAATATGATCTTTGATTATGGTAGTAGGAAAAGAGTATCTTGATTATTTGCAGGTGTATAGCATACATTTAGAATAGAATATAATTTACTTTTATTGTCATTCTTTGTAACAGTGCACACAGAACGAAATGTCGATACCCCTGACCCATACAGTTAAACTGTAGCGAGCCGATGCAGCCGCAGCCAAACAGGGCGCAGCCATTTTAGTCATTAGGTGACCAAACCCCCCAATTCCAACCCTTAATGCCGAGCGCCAAGCAGGGAGGCAATGAGTACCAATGTTGTAAGTATGACTCGGCCGAGGCTTGAACCAGCGACCTCCCAGTCTCAGAGCGGGCGCCCTGCCATCTAGGCTACCGAGCTGGTGTGTAACCAAAATATGTAATGGGACACAGGTGGATGGTCTAGCTCCAGCTGGTGTTACACGTTTGTTTTATATATTTTTCTTTTTTTTCTTTTGGTTTTGTTGTTCTTTTACCTAATCTGCAAAATAGATGGTAAATGTCAGTCTCACACGACACCATTTACTTGTTGCCATTAAGAGTGATTTATTGAACAAGTCTCATTAAATCACGTGATATCCCTTTTAACATATAAATACAAAATAACATTTCCATCAATTGGTACTTTTTGATCTCTTTGATCTCTACAAGGGGAATTAATATTTAGTAAAACAGAAACAAAACGAAAATAAACCTAAACAGCTTGACAATATCAATCACATTACTATGCATGGTGAGAGATTTGTCAGCTGGGGTTATAAAGTTTAAAATTAACTTATTTTGTGGAGCACCAAAAGATATGTCTTACCTTTGTAGTACTCTGGTAAAACTGACAACAAACCCCGCCTCCTGGTCACATGTTAGAAGCCAAAACCAAACCCCACCCCATACCAGCAGATGGCACTGTTGGACTCAGCATTGCAGGACATTTACCAAAAACTATACACATATTTTAGCAGGAATTTCAATAAAATAAAAGTTATTATTACACCCGTTACATACACCCCCCTGAAATTCTGTTAAATATGGGAGTGCTACACTACACAGAAAAAAAATCACATGCCAAAAAGGCAAATACTGATGAAAAAGAGGACACGAAAACTGGTACAGTATTACAAGGAACAAACTGAAGTGCATGTCAGTTCTAAAACTCTCCCAAAAAGGAGTGTGAAAAGAAAGGTGGCGATCAAACTCCTAACTAAGCACAGACTCAAAGATGCCTGTTACATCTCTGAAATATCAAACATTGTTCCTGTAGTTGTAAGTGCTCACATAGGCACAATTCTTGTTTCTTACTTAAGCTTTGTTACTCAAACTGAAAGTGCATCTCTACTGAACTTAAACTAGGAACTAGCAGATATTGCAGACAGAGGACTGTCACCTACCAACTGGTCATTCATCTGACAAATTAGACGACTAGGAGGCCTGATGGACTGGCGGACCCTAAGACCATAACGGTCAGGTTGAGAACAATTAACCTGAGCTTGAAGGTCTGGGACAGTCAAGTCTAAACAGTCAGTATCAGGGGAGTCTGCGTCCGGATGGTCAGTGTTCAATGGGGTCTCGTCTGGGAGACCCATACCCAAAGGGATCATATTTTCAGAGCACTGTGATGGGCTTTCCGTATTGTCACTTGAAGTATGGTCAACATCTTGTTCGGGGATGTGCTGACTTCCTCGACTGGATGTATCAACACTGCGAGAGTCGGACTGGGCATCAGATCTGCTGTCTAGTGAGTTATCCTCTACCTCTGGATGAACTTGCTCTTCACCTGCCTGTATCACCCAGTTTACTGTACGGACATCAGTGTCTTCAACCGCGTCAGGTAAATCAGGGCATACATCACTTCCATGCATAGCGGCGTCAGACTCTGAGTGTTCAGATTCGCTGGCCAGATCATCCTCTAAGGGCAAGAAGCTAACAGAGAGCAGCAAATTCCTGTGAACTACCTTTTCTTTGCCCGTCAGACAATCCTTGACTCTATAGACATTGATATCAGGCTTGACTGATATGACTTCATACGGGGTCGACTCCCACTTGTCTGCAACTTTGCGTTTCCCCGGGACACCTCTGTTGGCGATCAACACCCGGTCTCCCACGACGAGAGGTGATCCTTTGGCCCTACGGTTGTACAGCTTGGCATGACGAGTCTGTTCTCTGAGAGTATTCCTCTGTACAATCTGAGCAGCTTCATGTAGATCTTTCTTCAGATGGCGTACAAAGTCAGAGTAGCTGACAACAGCGTCATTGGTATTAGCATGTTGAAACATGACATCGACAGGGAGACGAGGGATCCTACCAAACACTAGGTAAAACGGTGCAAACCCTGTTGTCTCATGCTCTGTGCAGTTATAGCAGAATGTGAGCTGCTGCAGCATTTGTGGCCACTTTGCTTTGGGCTGAGGGGGAAGGGTTCTGATCATATCTCCCAATGTTCAGTTGAATCGTTCTGCGATACCATTTCCCATGGGGTGGTACGGAGTCGTATGTGATTTCTGCACCCCTGCCATCTCTAGAAGCTCTTTGATCAGTTTGCTCTCAAAATTAGCTCCCTGATCAGAGTGGATACGCCGTGGGAAACCATAGACAAGGAAGAAATCCTGCCACAGACGGCGAGCAACTTGTTTGGCGGTTTGATTCCTGCAAGGGAAGGCGTGCGCCATCTTGGAGAAATGATCAGTTACGACAAGGACATCTACAGACTTGTTCTCTTGCTCAGCAGTCCAAAAGTCTATACAGACCAACTCCATAGGCTCAGAGGTGACTATGTTCTTGAGTGGTGCACAGTTGTGTGGTTCCGGTGTTTTCCCTACTACACAACGCTGACAGGATTTGACATAATTCACAACATCACGTTCCATGCCATTCCAGAAGAATCGTTGCCTCACCAGAGACAAAGTACGGTTCTGGCCTTGGTGACCTGCTGAGTCATGTAAACCTTGAAGGACTTTCTGTTTCAATGACAGTGCACACAGAACGAAATGTCGATACCCCTGACCCATACAGTTAAACTGTAGCGAGCCGATGCAGCCGCAGCCAAACAGGGCGCAGCCATTTTAGTCATTAGGTGACCAAACCCCCAATTCCAACCCTTAATGCCGAGCGCCAAGCAGGGAGGCAATGAGTACCAATGTTGTAAGTATGACTCGGCCGAGGCTTGAACCAGCGACCTCCCAGTCTCAGAGCGGGCGCCCTGCCATCTAGGCTACCGAGCTGGTGTGTAACCAAAATATGTAATGGGACACAGGTGGATGGTCTAGCTCCAGCTGGTGTTACACGTTTGTTTTATATATTTTTCTTTTTTTTCTTTTGGTTTTGTTGTTCTTTTACCTAATCTGCAAAATAGATGGTAAATGTCAGTCTCACACGACACCATTTACTTGTTGCCATTAAGAGTGATTTATTGAACAAGTCTCATTAAATCACGTGATATCCCTTTTAACATATAAATACAAAATAACATTTCCATCAATTGGTACTTTTCAAGAATCATTTAACAAAAACACCATAACTATACCTTCAAAAACAACTCACTTTGTGTTATATGGTAACCAAATATACATATTAACATCACAGTACACTCTTAACCCAGCCCCGCATAACATAGCATACATCACTCTGTTGCTTATGCTAACGGACGACTCACTCGTACTATTTCACTTTTTGTAAACTTTACAGACATCACAAACACCCTTTACAAACATATTTGTATGTATATTCTTATTTTTAGTAATGTAATGTGACATACATACATTCTCTGTACCCAAAACTTTAATATTTAAATAAAAAGAAAAAAAGGGTTTTTAAAAAAATCCGATTAATTGATTCATTGAAAAAATAATCGACCCATTCATCCATTATTAAACTAATCCTTAGTTGCAGCCCTTGACACTAGGTTTTCTATTCTATACTAGAACTGCTCCTGCAAATTGTCTTATAATAAATGGTCTTTGCTTTGCAGAAGAGGAGGTTATTACAAGAGTTGGGAAACCAAAAAATTCCCTTCAGAAGGCCTTCTGATCAAGGATTTCAGCAACTGGTGAGTCAACAATATCAAAGTCAATTTTATTTTATAAATTCTCCGATGTTGGATATTTTTAGGCCAGATCTTACCTCTACTCTTTTTGTCCATGCTTGTTATGTAGTTTAATATTGTACCTCTGATAATACAATACTTGGGAGTGTAAAGTCATGTTTATTTGTACAGCCCTTAATCACAAAGAGTCTCAAAGGGTTGCACAGATCAAAGACTATTACAAACTATTATTACAGACTATTAACCTACATGAGGGCAAATGATACACATATTATCAACATAAAGTATAGGTTATTCATATGCTATAGAGTAGAAGTGTGTTTTAAGCTTAGACTTAAACATTTGCACTGAGGTTGCAGATCGAAACTCAGGGGGAAGAGTATTCCACAGCACCGAAGCCCGGATGGAGAACGCTCTCGAAATCCCTCCACAAAAGCATATTCTGAACAATTCTCAATACAGACGCTGCCCGACTTTACGAACGATCTCGTTCAAAAGTTGAGTTTGTTTGTAAGTTGCTTCAGTGCTATATTTTGTTATTACGGTTAAGGTTTATATAAGTATGTTTAAGGCTTGTATAAGTAACCTGTGTTGTTTTGTACAAAAAAAAATCAGCATTTCTTAAAATAATATTCTCTATAAAGTTAAACTTAACTTACTTTTGGAAGATGCGCTTCAAGAGGTCCTCCTCCGTGGTAAAAAGTGGCAGAAAAAAAGCGTTCCGACCATTTTCTCAACCGCATCAAGCTTTTTTATTCCACTTTAATTTCAAAAGAAACAGCCTCTTCTTTACACTTTACACCAACCATATTGAATGGATTCACGAGATATTAAACAATAAAAAACGTCAACGTTCTTAGCACGCTAGGGATACAGTACACGTAGTACTGTATATTTACACATGAACTAGGAAGGAGAAGCCGGATTTCTTCTTCGTGGTGGATGCTGGGTGACCTCTCACAGTTCCACCATTAGCCGGTTGCGGCGGAAAGAAGCACTACCGTAATGATCTGTACTCAGAAAAAAAGTGCACACAATACAAAATCTAACTAACAGCAATGTCCGGTTATTTTTCGACATCCCGTAAAAAATGTTCGTTATCGACCGTTTTACGTAAGTCGAATGGTCGGAAGTAGGACAGAAAAATTCATTCGGAAAAAAGGAAAAATTCAATTCGACTTGTGGTTAAACTTTGTTCACAAGGTCATGATAGTTTTACCGTTTTTGTTGCCATTTTACATATGTATTACCTCGCCAATACTCGGAATGGTCCATTATCCTAAGATATATTTTTCAAAAAAAGTATATTTTTATACATTTCTACTGAATATACTCATTTCAAAGTGAAATTATGACTTAATTTGATTCCATGATTTCCGTGTACTGCATGTAACAAAATTAAAAAGCTATCAATTGCATCCAATTTTGGTTTTACCTGTATTGGTGGCTTTATTGTTTTATCAAACCCGATGTCCTAGATTCTTAGGGATCTGTAATCGGCATACCCCTCTGAAATTAACTGATCTTTTCCACTGATATAATCTTTGTTATTAATGTGTTGGAAAGGTCAGCCTTTGGTTACTTATGATAATATGAATACAATTTTCATTATTATTTAAGAGAACAACTACTTGTGTCAAAGAAACATTTGTTTGATTGTCTAGCAGGTATTGGTGAATATTTTAAAGTAAATCAAGATTCTTATTATCAGAGAAAAAAAAAATAATCGTCAAAAAAAAACTATTTTGGCAAATCTGACTTTGGAAAAGATCCAAGATAAGCAATCTGCTGGAAAATTGAGATTGGTGGTTTTTTTTATGATCCACTACATAGTTATCAGTTTTGAGGAAGGTACTGTGCTTTTGTACAATTAGTAAAGCTTTTGACAAAATGAACAGTAGCCATCTGTGATATCGCTTATATATCTTTCTCAGTGGGACTCCAGTTACTCCGGACTGGTTCTGAAGAGAGCCTGCTCGTTGCCTGCTGAGCTCCACTGCAGAGTCCAGGCTGCTCTCCTCACCCTCCGCAAGAAGGGCTGCCTCTTAAGGGATCTGGTCCGTGTCCGGAACCGGGATGTCTTTACGTCTGTGTCGCGGGCTTTGCTGGGTGAGCCCGGACATACCTACCGCTACCTGGACACTAGACTCTTTGCAATACCCTGGCACAGAGATGACACTGACATGAAAGGACAGAGCTGTTGCGACCCAGGCCTGAGTGCAGCCTGCAAAGCCCTGTGGGAGCTCAACAGCTTTTTCTGCTCTGACGTGTCACAGCTGAAAGAAGGAGACAGTCTGGCACAGGGCAACAAGGGGGCTCAGGACGTTGAGACCAAGGCGAGCGACGAGAACTCTAGGAACAGTGAAGCAGACTCAGAGTCTCAACTGAGTGAGGAGATAGATATAGAATCCAAGCACAGTGAGGAATGGGACGTGGAGTCCAAACACAGTGATGAAGGATGTTCGGTGTCAAAAAGAGAAAGCGGTTGGGAAACATCAACCAAACAAGGCAGCGAGGAGGGAGCATCCTCAATGGGTAGAGTGACCGATGCCGGGTTGGATCCTTGTGAAGGAATATGTCCCAAGACGGCCGTATACCCACCAAAAGAAGGCCGAGGGGAACTCCAGTTTGCTCATCTCAAGCACAGCCTCTCAGATTACCACATTGAAGATACAGGAAGTGGTTCTGAGCCTAGCCCGTCTAGGGGATTCAACAGATCTTTTAAATTCAACGTCACCTTACTCAATTACATGAACCCGTCAGCTATGAGCCAGCTCAAGGAGGAGCCCTATTATGGCATGGGGAAAATGGCCGTAGGATGGCACCATGATGAGAACCTGATCAGTCACTCGCCAGTGGCTGTTTACAGCTACAGCTGCCACGACGACAAAGGTAAGCGTCGCTGAATTCTAATTAGACAGGGCACTTTAATCTATCTCCCCGACAAGATCCATCACGACAATAACCCACCAACTTATCTGCGTCGCTTTAAAGTGGATCAAATGCTGCTAACCTTTCGTGTTGCCGTACCCGGCGGCATCTGTTCAACGCGGGCCTCCGGTGCAGGCATCATCAGATTCATCAGCGTGATAGTGTCAGGGCATTAGCAAATGTCATCAACGGCTTGCCGCTGACAGCCTTATCGTCACATCACAGACATCGGTATCCAAGTTCAATGGCGCTGCCTTAACAAACGGAGGGCTTATCACACACGCAGCATCTCATCTAAATCATTTCCCCGAGAAATGATCAATGCACAATTATCTGATAGGGAATAATGAAGCTTGCTTTGATAAGTGTTTCTCAACTGTACTGGATGGATAAAACCAAATCTGCCAACGCTATCTGCTAGCTGATAGTATTCACTGATTGACTTGAATGAGCATCTCAGTGGGAGAACTTTGCTTTCTAGAGCACATAAAAACTATTTGCTAACACATACAGAGTGATACTAAATACTAATGGGACACACACATATTCTCCTAGTTGTACATGGATGACATTTTCTGAAAGATTCAGTCCCATATGTTTTTTTGTTACCGTTAGTGCTGCCTAGAAAATTAACATTCAGATAGGTGCTTACCATCTTTTAAATACATTCTAAATAATTAAACAAATATATTTAGATTTTAAACCTTACCTTGCCTGGGTATTTTCACGGCATTTCGAGCCATCATACAGGCTCTTGGACCCGTTGTATGGCATCATCTAGAATCTGCTGCATCGGTCAAGATTTCACACCAGTAAGTTGTCAACCGGACGTTCCATTATTACCTATATTTCATCATGACTATGTCAGTGTATCGTCTGTTGGTGCCCTTGCAATATCCATTGCAGCCTGATCATCCTGGTAGGTGGATTATCTCATGTGCGACCCCTTTACATGGTTTCTTCATTTTCTGAAGTTTTTGAGTTTTTCCTTGCCCTCATGTAGATTTCACATTGGTGGATGGTGTAAGGTAGTCTGTGAAACCGACTTGAATTTAACTATTTAAGTTACTTGCTCTTCTGTCTTGCTTTTTAAATGTTGTAATGTCTAAAAAGTAATGTCTAAGCGCTTTGGGAACTTGAAAAGCGCGATACAAATGCAGATCATTTCATTTCATTTCATAAAAAGTGCAGTCAAAGCAGAGTTCAATATTGTGAGTAAAAGGATTGAAAAGAATACATTACAATTGACCGGATGGAAACATATGTTGACTCAATTCATTTTACTGGTGAAACCACATTTTACTATCTTAGTTTGTGTTTGATTATCTGGTGGTTCTTATGAGGGAAACCTAGCTCTTAAAGTGGTTTTGATTACATGCGCCTTATGGTCCGGGGTGCCTTATATATAAACATATTTCGCTAAGGACTATATTGTGGGTGAACAGGATAATCTGGTGATCCTTAGCGTCTGGAAAATGTCGTATGCTGTATCTGTTACAAAGTGGGTTAGAGCAGGCCTGTTGAATGGTTTAATCCGACCCACCATGACTGTTATGATTATGTCCCAAAAAAACAAGTTTGTAGGTCATTTCTATCTAATATTATGATTTTTAAAAAATAAATGTAAAACAAATACTACCTTTGTCCGCAGGAGGGCAGTATCGTATATGGTTAAGCTTTAGTAGGCCCAGCCTAATAGATTGATCTGATGCATTCTAATCTTATCACCCATTCACTGCTAAAACTTTTATTTTGTATGATTTACCTATTCGTTTAAAACTAGTACGAATCCAGGCAAACATTATATTTTTTTTTTCATTGCAACCACTTCAGTTTGTATAGCGGGAGTTGGTTCAGGCGTGAAACTGCAGTCACTCTTCTGTTAAAATAAACCAGCTAACGCAATCAGTACTAAACATGAAAAACATGTTTTTGTATTAATTGCAGTCAAATGTGTTATGCTTAGAAAGGATACCTAGTCATCCATGATCAGATTAAGTAGGGTAGGATACCAAAGCAGACTGAATGATAAAGCATAATGCTAAAAAACTACAATAAGCTAACAATGTAAAGTTTACATCATTTTACTGATCCTGCGAAGTCTGAATCCCAGAGCCAAACTGTGTTTGACATTCCGGGTTTACTGCTTCCAGGCAACTCTTTACTATTCAATGGACACCGATAACCCAATTTTGTTTACGTTATTAGAGTTATTAGAGTCATTTCAACGGTACTGATAAAGGTTCAACACATTTGATCACTTGCATGTCTGAAATTTTTAGTTTGCTGTCCAGGTTTGTTAAGTCAAGTTGAACTCCACTGAATCAGGTGTAATGTCAAACATGGTCCACAGCTGTTTTTTCTTCACCGGGGTGTCATAAGCAGGAACACCTGCTGAACTGTTCCACTTCAACCATTCGCCACGGGCCTTTTCAATTTAGACCTTCAAAACCTTGCGGCCTAACAGCTCAGCACACTTTACAGCTGCGTCCCTTCCACACCTCGGGGACCAATATCTGACCGGAGCTCCATTTCGGTGGTTGACTTCCGAGAGTTCCCAGGTCCAAAACGAAGAAATTAAGCTTTTTTAACCAGAAGGGTTGGAAGTACACTAAGGGGGACAGTACTTCAACCAGAGATGCAAAGGAATCTGCATTGCCTGTGTTTAAACCCACACAAAGGTGGCTATACCACCACTGGAGAGCCCTTGGGGAATTATGTCATTACCCGGCTCTCAGAGCACAATGGCAGGAAATTAAGCTACTATTTATCCATACTGAGCAAAAGGAAAAGGCAGCTGCGGGGGCAAAGAGGTCTGAAAAGACTTTAGTATCGATTTGTGCTGAAGGGTGTCGGCCAGCCGGGTTAACTCTCATTTTCTGAACACGCCGTGGTAAGAACAGCAAGGAGAGTTAAAGACCAGTGCAGGTGCTTATTGGGAACGGAAACAGGAACATCATGGTTCGGTCCACATCTAATAACACATAAAAGCCCAGGCTTTTATGCAACAGTGTCCTATTGCATGGCCTAATAATTGTGTAAAGATCTGGTGAAGGCAGCCAGGATTAAAACACAACACACACCGTGCCTACTTTTCCTACTCCAGTTGAAGATGTGGATATCACATTATTTAAAAGTGGGAGATAAAGTGGATGCAACATGGCTATAAAACACAACTTACAATTGTTTTTCTGATGCTTAACCATGATTGTTAAGAACATTTTGGCTTGACTTCCCCTTTAAAAAAACAACAACATATTTGCAAATACAAAATGTCATTTCACAACCTTTACTATCTCGGTTACAGTGTTTCTGTTAAAAAGGGCACAACGGACAAGGTTTACCTTTTTGAGGCAAAAGCCACATTCTCCCAAAATATGGCCCACTTAAACGACATTGAACATTGTTGAAAGTACACCATCCACTCCCAGATGCGCGATTTCTAAAGCCCCGTGCACCCCTGACACCAACTGTGTACAATGCCACTGGCGATTGGCATTTTGCTTCTGGCGTCAGATGTGCGTAGGTACCTTTTGGAAGACAACACCGCAGCGCCAATGGCGTCGAGTATCAACCATGTTTGATAATTTTGGCGCTCGGTAGCCAAATGGTTCAAGTGTTCGGGGGCCAGAGGAAAACAGCGACTTGATGCATGCACTCTAATTGCAAAACTCTGTGGTGATGTCATCGACCGGAGTTTCCTTTAATTCTCAAGGAACAATGACAAGCACATGCCGCAGAAACGACCAATGACAACAGCACTAGCAATGTCAAATATAGGGCTAACATTTTACACAATGCAGCCATAACCCTTAGCCATCATTTGCATTTTTCCAGCGCAGAGGTAAATGTATGCTGTAATAATTGCATGGGAAACAAACACTTCTCTTTATTAGGTAGCTCAAGGATAACGTAACACCAAACAGGAAATATTATTTATAAAGCAACTTAGTTACACATTTAAGCGTACTGCACAGTAAATATAATGGTTACTTTTTTCTGTATTTTCTAAACACATTATTAGTACTCACATTTTATTTATCGAGAATACAACAACACCACAAGAAGCGTTTTGGTACAAAAATAATTTGTTAAGAAACCCTTTTTGTGTCATGTTTGTCCTCCAACAGAAACAATAGTAACTCATTCAGTGCCATACGTTTCTTTCAAATGGTAAGTGCTGGCCGATGCCAGCCAATTTTTGCCATTTTGACTAATTTTTTGAAGGGCTACAGAATATTTTGCTATGTAGCTACTGTATATAGGCATAGAACACATATAAAGAAAGCTTGAGCCCTCATCTTTCATTATAAAGTATGCGTCTAGCTTTTAATATTGTGTAGTAAACAGCAGTTGAACATTGCTAAGTTTCTTGAAAATACTCGTTTCCAAGACAACTTCTGCAAAAATCTTTTTTTAATATATTTGTGAAACCTTCAATATCGAAACAATGCTTTCCATAAACACAAGGGGACTTTTCTTGCAAAATAACATTTTTTTTTTTGCAAAAACACTGAACTTACATGTGAACAATGCATGCATTTTGCAAGACCTTTTAAGCCTCCAATATTTCAGGTGAACGCATCACATGATTCGGGTCATCATGGTGATTGGGGTTGTGAACAAAACTTCATCCCTCTATGTCGCGATCTGCATCTTTTTTTCGAAAGACTGAAGCCTTAAAGCATTGACTGTCTAAATCTATGTTATAACTTTTGTTTTTTTACTACACTGCGCCAACTCAGCATATGTGCCACCTACACGCTGCCATACGGTGTCATATGGTGGGTACAGGAAGAACTAGGCACTAAGTGTTTTGACAAAGATCTGATCAACTCCATTTCTGCCTTCTTGTGATTATTTTTCATACTTTAACCATTCCCAGAGGCCTGATACTTACTGATGAGCAACACCAAAGCCTTTTTAACATTTAAATAAAAAAGAAATAAAAAACAACAACATAATTTTGCGTTTTGCCTCTCAGGGACAATGCTTCTGTAACTGTATTTATACGTTATGGCACTAAATGAGTACAAATAAATAATACAATTCCTCTCCGACCTTTTTCAATTGTAAACATTTTTGGAAAACCGACACGGAGCCAATACGTAGCGCTAAAGCACCGCGGGTTGGCGACACCAGTGTAGTAGACAATATATCCTCCACATCTTTCTCACCTTTTAACCGCCGACCCCTTTTCATGCCTGACCATTATTTTCCTTGCAGCCTGGCACCCCTGCAAATTTTTCAAATCAATGTGGCCTGTCATTCAAAGAGTTGACCCACTCTTGAGCTAGGGGACAATGGCGTGCAATATCTTGACACCTCGAAACGTGACCGTGCTTGTGTGTCGTAATGTTGTGCTGTGTCGTGATTGACAGGAGAGAGCAGCGACAGCGGCGGTGAGAAGGCGAGCTGGAGAATCGGCCTGAAGGTAGCCTGGGATATTCACACACCTGGCCTGATGCTGCCTCTCCAGTCTGGAGACTGCTATTATATGAGAGGTACTAAATCTCAACACCACACACATATATGTGAATAAACAACCCCGGCCCCACATTTGAAAGCATTTTTTTGTTTTTCATTTTTTCACGCGTGCACTCCCTAATGACTCATACCAAGAGTCATGACCATGTAATTCACTCGCTTTTTGTTCTATTCGGCCCGTTTAAACTTCACAGCCGGGGAGAGCGATCTGATGCGTTTGCGAGTGTGTGCGGGAGCGGCTGCAAACTTAAGTTCCATGAAATTGAGTGCATTAGCGAAGGTTAGGGAAATGCTCTTTGCTGAAGCCAGACAGATGGACTGAAAGTTTCAGGGTGTAAATCAAAGTTTAAGGTTCAGGTCCGTCTGCTGAAGCGGGTAGTAAACACACTGACGCTGATTATGTCATCAACAAAGCCCAAACTACTCTTTCTCTATTTTAATGAGATAGTTATAGAATTTTAACAAAAAAAAAAACAGAATAAAAAAACAAACAAACTGTGAGTTAAATGGAAGCTGTGTTAAAGTTGCTTCCTGCTTTACTCTCAAACACCCCCCTCTGCCCAAAAATGCGCAATGAACATTTCTCGATCTGTTATTGATTGGTGAACATTGCAGGCTGCAGATCACATGTGACCTCAGAGTATTGAGTGTACAAAATGCATCTTGACATCACATTACAGACGCTGTCCTACTTCCGGACGATCGATCGTAAGTTGAATTTGTTTGTAAGTTGCTTCAGTGCTATATTTTGAATGTTTAAGGTTTATATAAGTATGTTTACGGCGTGTTTAAGTAACCTGTATTGTTTTGTACTAAAAAATAAACATTTCATAAAATAAATGCTCTATAAAGACAAATAAAGTGAAGTTTAGGCTTCAAGAGTTAGCCTCTGTGGTAGAAAGTGCCCAAAAAAAGCGATCCAAACATTTTCTCAACCGCATCAAGCTTTCTTATTCCACTTTCATTTCAAAAGTAACGACTCGCCTCTTCTTTACACTTTACACCAACCATATTGAAAGGATGCCCAAGATAATAAACAATAAAAATGTCTTAGTGCGCTGGAGATACAGTATAGTATGTTCAGACATGAATTAGGAAGAGGAAGCGGATATTTTTTTCAAGGTGGATGCTGGGTGAGCTCTGACTGCGCCACACGCAGGTAGCTGTGGAAAGATGGACAACAGTGATGTCCTGTACTCGGAATAAGATGCGGTGCACACAATACAAAATCTAACTTACAGCAATGTTTGGGTATTTTACGACATCCCTAAAAAAATGTTCGCATCTACCGTTTTTTTGTAAGTCAAATGGTCGTAAGTAGGGGAGCGTCTTTATGCGTCATCTGTTTTCAAAGAACCATGCAAGTCTCATACTACGAAAAAACAAAATGTGTCCATTTTCATTTTTCATTGTTTTTATTTAAGATCATTTACTCCATTTGTTTGTGTTTTTTATTCTACCCATTTTTGGTGTTTATTATCATTTGCCACACAGCCTAATCATGTTTATGCTATATTTAAGAAAAAGAAAATTATTGGCCGATTAATCGACTTAATTTTTTCAATCGTCATAATTGTTGGATGCTGCCCTAGAATAAGTTCATTGTTATGGCTTTTTAAGCGGCTTTATATCAGGTGTGGCTCGTACAAAGACCAAATTGAGTTTTGTTCACTTCCTACACCTCTCATTCCTTCCTATGGAGACGCCCAAGTGCAAGCGATTATGTTTTCTTTCTAATTAAGTAAAACCGGCAACACTAAAAATGATTGTAAATATACATTTTAGGGGCAGCACGGCGGCACAGTGGTTAGCGCGTGTGCAGTACAGTTCTGAAGTCATGAGATCGAACCTCCTGTGTGGAGTTTGCATGTTCTCCCCGTGCTTGTGTGGGTTTCCTCCGGGCACTACGGTTTCCTCCCACATTCCAAAAACATGCTTGTCAGGTTAATTGGCCAGTCCAAATTGTCCCTAGGTGTGAATGAGCGAGTGAATTGTCTGTCTCTGTGTGCCCTGCGACTGGTTGCTAACCAGTTCAGGGTGTGCCCTGCCCACAGCCCGAAGATAGCTGGGATGGGCTCCAGCAACCCCGCGACCCTACTGAGGATAAGTGGTGCAGATAATGGATGGATGGATGGATACATTTTAGAAAACAAGGATTGGCATGGAGACATTCACTGTGTGATTACTGTTGTCAACCAACACCATGCTAGAACGGTACCACAAAAAAAAACAGGCTTAAAAGCAATGTCAGAATACTGTATTTTGAAGCAGTCAAATAAAGCTAAATAAAAGCAAACATCGTAAAAGTATTCACCGCTTTTTAAGGTACCAATCACAATCAGTGTTGTGCAGGCGCACTGAGAGGGTATGAAGGAACTTTAGAACACTGGGATTCACGGTATATTTCAAATCAATCTGCGCCTGAATGAAGAAGCCAAATTTCTTCTCGTGAGAGTGCCACAGTTTGTCACTCATACTGGTCTTGATAGGGCTTGAAGCCGACCTCCTTTTAGTGGCAATGAGATTTGCAATAGAAGAGTCAGTTTTGAGGCCGGGGCCCGATAATAGAGTGATGGGCCGTTGCGCAGAACGTTCTAATGGGACTTGACTGTCGCGGATCAGCGAGGGGATTTATGCTACGCTCGGTGAGCACGCCCTTGAGAGGCCCAGACTGCTGCACACCGATAGTGTTTGGCCCCAGGGGCCCTCAGCCGTCTGTTGCTTTGTCGGCCCACCTGAATTGAGTACTTGGCAGCGGCTACAGCGCAAAGGTTACCGGTGCTTTTCCAGACGGGACTTTTTCACTTCATTGTTGGCAACGCTGTTGGCATGTTCTTTTGATGGTGTGTTTTTACCTCTTTTTTCTATTTAATCTTACATGAAAAGGAAAATAATACTCAGGCGATTTTATTATAAAATATGTACTTTTAAAAAACATTCTATTTCTATTAAAATAAGAAACACAATCCACACGTGTTTATAAATGATCAGTTTGTTTTTCTCTTAACTTATTTTGCCAATAAAAAAAATAATTTTGGTTTGGAATTCTAGTAACCATGACATTTTCAAAATCTTATTAAGCAAATTTCATGCACTTTAGCTAATTTAGGAACTATTATTTACTGAAACATTTTTTTGAAATTGTTACTTTATTTCATGTTTTTTTCTGCCAGTAAAATAAATAAAACAAAATAGCGTATATATTTTTTTTCATAATAATTTTTTCAAATAACAAACACAATTATAATGATTTTTTTTATTATTTATGGATTTATTTCTTACAATACATAATAAATATAATCCCTGTTTTTTGATGAACAACAGGCTATTTCTTAGCTAAAATACATTTTCTGATTTAAAACAATTACTTTTGAAAACATTACTTTCTTGTCAAGTCAAGTCAAGTCATTTTTATTTGTATAGCCCTAAATCACGAAGAGTCTCAAAGGGCTTCACAGATTGTTACACTATATTAGACAAACTATTTTCAACCGACAAGAGGAGTAGGTTATTCGTATGCAATGGAGTAGAAGTGAGTTTTAAGTTTAGATTTAAACATTTCCACTGAGGTTGCAGATCGAATCTCAGGGGGAAGAGCATTCCACAGCACCGGTGCCCGGATGGAGAACGCTCTCGAACCAGCAGAAGACTTCTTTGCTCTCGGGATCATCAGAAGACCAGCACTCTCAGATCGTAGGCTTCGGACCGGGACATAGTGGCAGATCAGATCTGAAAGATAAGAGGGAGCAAGTCCATGTATGATTTTATACAATACTAAGAGAACTTTGAAGTCACATCTTTGGCTAACTGGGAGCCAATGCAGGTTAGCCATAATCGGTGTTATGTGATCGTACTTTTTTGTCCTAGTTAAAAGCCTCGCTGCGGCATTTTGTACTAGCTGAAGAGACTTGATTCTGGACTTCGGGAGACCGGAGAGTAGTGCATTGCAGTAATCGAGACGGGAGGTAACAAATGTAAAATGTGCAAAATAATCCATAAAATTTGCAAAAAAATATCAGATTAAGCAATTACTGAAATAATAGTCTTTGAATGAGCAATTAATTAGTACTCATTTTTATAATTATTGTTTATTTATTGTATTTGTTCATTCATTTCTTTTCATAGCACTTTTCTATATATTTTTTTAATTGTTAATTGATAGATACATTTATTTTACAGTGTATCATTTGGCAGATCATTTTACACCAATAGAGTTGTTATTTACTAAAATGAAAATAAATAAATAACATTATAAATAAGTATATACCACTACTTATATTGTAATTAAGTTAATCACAGCTACTTACTAGTAGTTTCTAGTTTCGTTTTGGGAATGAAAACCTCATCTAAGTGTCAAAGAATGCAAAGCACATCTGTAATAAAGCCCTGTGTTACTGCTGTCGTTCGGAAAATGCTGGCCAACTTGTAATTCCAAGAGCCAAGAAGAAATTTTAGAGCATTCTCTATTTGGGCCCTGGTCCTGTGGAATGCTCTGCTCTCTGAGAAACTATCTGCAACCTCAGTGGAAATGTTTTAATCTAGGCTTAAGACACTCTTAATTTCTATAGTTTATGATTTGATCTCGACCTCATACTTGTGTCATCTTGTCACTGAGGGAGAACGATGAGCCTGGCTGTTACACAGTGCATGCATTTCCAGCCATATCACCGCCACTTGAACCTGATGTACGCCATCATCTAGAACCTGCTGCATCAGTCTACTTTTTTGGGCCAGGAAGCTGTAAGATGGACTTTCTGTTATTACCTATATTTCATGTTGATGTCTGTATATGGTTTGTTGATGCGCCTACAACATCCAGTGCAGTCTGGTCATCCTGGATTGGGATTACCTCATGAGCAACCTCTTCTCGTGGTTTCCTTTATTTTTGTCATCCCGAGGTTCTTCATTGCCCCTTTTTAGTTTTCAGATCGGGGGAAGTTGTAATGGTCTGTGCAGCCCTTTGAGTCTTTTTTGGATTAAGGGCTATACAAATAAACATGGCTTGACTTGATTTGAGATGAAATATGACTTTTTTTATTAGACCCAGCCCGATTTAAGCATCACTATTTTGGGTTTTGGGACAGTTAGAGCTTTCTCGAATGTGATAAATTTGTCTAATTGCGAATATTTTTTACATTCACGTTTACCGTCTTTAATGAAAATGAAATGAAATGATCTGCATTTATATAGCGCTTTTCAAGTCAATGACTTCACAAAGCGCTTTACAGTGTGCTTCACATTTCCCAATAGCGGCCGTGATCTGTGCAGCCATGTAAGGCGCTAACCTGCTTATTGGGGGTAATTGGGGGTTCTGTGTCTTACCCAAGGACACTTCGACATGTAACACGGACAAGCCGGGATTCGAACTGGGATCCCTTAATCCTAAAACGATCGCTCTACTTCCTGAGCTACTGCCGCTATCCTCGGGAAGTTTAATCTCCACTTTTCTTTATGACCAACTTTGACTGAAAAATAAATGTTAACATGCAGCGAAAAGAGACATTTGTCTGCTGCTGTTAGCTGCAATCACTTTATATTTGTTGAAATCTTAAAACTTAAAGCATTTAGCAAAGACACATTTGTCTGCACTGCTGCTGTATTCACTTTAAGTGTGTGTGTTGAAATTAGAGTATTTCTTTTTATCTGCGCACATCAAAACATTTGCAGTTAGTGTAATTTTCTTACTGAAACGTTGAATCAGAGACCTTAGAACCTGTTGCCTCACCTGTGAATTGTTTCTCAAAAGGTTTTAACCTAACAGGCTGAAATCCTGCACTAAAGCAATTGTTTTAATAAAATAAATACTTTCCATCCATTATCTGCACCGCTTTTCCTTAGTAGGGTCGCGGGGGTGCTGGAGCCCATCCCAGCCATCCTTGGGCAGTGGGAAGGGGTCAGCCTGAACTGGTTGCCAGCCAGTCGCAGGGCACACACAGGGACATACAACTCACCCACTCATTTACACCTAATCGTGACAGCCTACGGGACAGTAATGACATTGTAGTTTGTTGTTATTTTGTCCGGCATATTGTTATAATCATGAAAGTATCTAAATTTGTCTATATGTGTTAATCTTAGTGTAAATTGTTGTCTATAAAAGCCAAGTTTTGATTGGCAACCTCTCCAAAGTGTAATTTCCATGCCTATATAGTAAGCAGGGGTGGCTCCAGAATCACCCAAAATATTGTAAATGGATAGATAGACGGAACTTGACAGACACCGCTATGCCTTCCCCGCACCATTTGTCTACCGGTGGCCCATATTTGGCAGCTAATGTCTGAGCCACTGGAGGCAAATTGAATCACCATCATCTCCACCCAAATGGAATTTGGGCAGTTAAGAAAGAACAATGCAAGTCTTGACACCGGGGCTGTTTGATAATCAGATTCCGAGCTCCCAATGCACAGAGGAGGAAGGAGGGGTGGTGGTGTTGGAGCCGATAGGAGTTGACCCAATATATTTAAAAGCCTGCTTTCCGGAAAAAAAGGAGGACAAGTGGCAGCAGGCGCAGGGGTTGAAAGAAAGATAAATACTTATTACAGTTATTGAGTTTGCCTCAACTCCCCTCCTGACGCCGCCAACGCATCCGGCGTGCCAAGAAAAGAGCAGATTGATGGAGATAATTTGTTATTGGATATAAACAGTTTTAAAGATGGCAAGTAATTCCACCCGGGGACCTAATCCGTCACAATCTCATCAGAGGACGGGATGCAAAAAAAAATCCTAAAAATGGCGGCAAAGTTGTTTTCTTTGTCACCCTCTTTTTCTGGCTACCCACCAAACAATAATAACGTCCTCTCAAAGCGCTCGGCTGTTTGACTTTCAAATGCAGGTATTAGACGATGCGTTATTCCGCAGTTCTGGGCGGGCGTAAGTACGCACATGTGCCGCCGTCGCCTGTCCCGTCACGGCTAAATTAATTATTTGGCGTACGAAGCAAATAACGGCAGCACCGGGGAACATCTATACTCACAAGAAACACATGGCGGGATGGGCGGGAAACAGCAGTAAGGCCTCTTCGTAAAGCTCCCGCGATATTGGACAAATGTTTGTCGGTATGGCGTTTCTGTTTTCGACAGATTGAGAGTGATCTGGCGCTGTTTGCTAATTAAGAGAGCGCAGTATAGAGCGGCTTGATTTGTGTGGGCCACAACAAAGTCTGGCGCATTATAGCAAAAGTTTTGGGCCACATTGACACAGGTCCAGAGCACATTCTGTTAATTTATGTTTTAGTTACTTTTCAAGTACACACAAACTAAGTTCATTCTTTATAAAATACCGTACATATTTTCGGGACTATAAGGGGTCCTCAGTAACCACAAATTGTAAGGAAATGTGCCATATGATATGGTGCACTTTATGACCGGTAGACATTGGAAACCTCTACTGGTGTATTATCATTTCATGCAATTATAAATCAATTTATCGTAGACTACAATTGCATAACAATAGTGGCAACAGGGATCAAACCCAGATAGCTGCGGTAGCGCGCTAAATCCTAACCAACAGGCCACTAAGAACATATATTTTGTAGGTCTTCACTTTTTATCACACTATTTTTAGTCACAGTACCAGATGTTGAAGAAATGAGAAAAACGAAAATGATAAAAAAATTGGTATACAATTTTATTTCACTTTTTCTTAGCTCAAAATACGCGTTGTAAGTGACAATGGATACGTGCACTATTTTTCTGACGAACTTCCAGTCTCCAAGGACTCTCTTGTAAATATTTTTGCATATTTGTCTTAACTTTCTCTTTATCTTATTATTCTCTTTTAAGCCTTGCTTATGTTTTTATCCTGGAGTGCCATGTCTAATCTCGTTGTAAACAATATTCACTATGTTTATTTCTAAAAAAAAAAAAAAAAAAAAAATATATATATATATATATATATATATATATATATATATATATATATATATATATATATATAATGTCTATTTCATTTTAAAGTTGTAATAAGTATTTAAAGTTGTCAATACAGTACTTTTAAAATTACAATTAAATGTATGTGTATGATACGGCAGATACATTTTAAGTAATATTTTTCTTTTTTCAGTTGTTAATTTGGTATTATTTTGTAAAACTATTGTATAGTTTTTATAATTTTACTAAAAAAAAAAACGAATATTATATGAGCAAAATAGTAATCTCAAAAGTACTGGTATATTTCATTAAAACAATCAGAAAAACAGTAGTAAAATAAGAAAAAATATATCAAAATGAACTAAATTAACTGACAAAACCAAAAACGAACATCCAGCTTCCCACTGAATATAAACATTCATTATTTTCAAATGGATTATTTAAAGCCATAACTTTTCCTGTCACTTTTCCCGTGTGTGATGTAATTTATTCTATTCTTTTTGCCAGACAATCTGAACAGCACCCACCAGCATTGCGTCCTCGCCGGAGACGTCGCTCGCTTCAGTTCCACCCACCGAGTTGTCGAGGTGAGATGAAACTTCCTAAATGTATTTGTATGAATGTGTAGCTTTAGCGACCTTGCCAAGCGATGGCATTGTTAGGGCGTAAGGATTGTTTGAGCAGCTACCAGTTCTCAAATAGCCCATGATGAAAACACGCCCCCACAAAGATGGATTTTACTTTGTGGTGTCATCACTCCTTTACCAAACAGTTATGTCCGAATTAAACCTGATTTTGGTCAACATTTTTTGTTTTTATCATCTATTCAGAATATGGAATTCAGGCATTGCAAAGCTTCCTGATTATTGTCAAACAATTTCTCAAAACCAAAACAATAGACTGATCCACGACTCAAAACTACTAAAATATAAGGTTATTGGGGTTCGTGCAGGTGCCCGAAATCCTTGGAAATTTTATCGCTTTGTTTTGAAGGATTGAAACGTGTTTGAACTTTTGGTGAAGTGTTTGTAATTGTTTGAAATTGTTGCAATGTTTCTCAACAACTCAGCTTTTAAATGACAACGATACTGCTCTCTAGTGGCTTCGTTTTGCCATTGCATTTCTTCTTCCCTTCCTTTAACGGCAGCTGACATTATTTTGTATGGAACTGTCCTTGTTCCATACCCTAAAGGACAGGTGCATGCTATACCTAAGCACAGCAATAAGAAATTTGTATTATTGCAAGAATTATGTATCAATTATAATTTATTTTGGGTTATGCGAAAAATTGATAATTTTCCCAGTTTTTGCTAACAATTTTTCAAAAGAAATCCTACAATTGTGTTGTTTGTGTTTAACATTAACATTATTTTACGGTACACTATGTAGTATACAATTTTCCAATTAAAATCAAGATTTCATAAAAGACACTGGTGAGTGACAATGTTCGCACCAAACTATGCATTTTAATTTTTAGCACTTTTCTACTTTTCTTAACTTTTTCTACAATATGTTGGAATAAAAATCATGATGGCCCATGGGCCAGTTTTCTTATTCCTTGTCTGTAATGACTTCATAAATTGGCTTTCACTTTTGGAATTTCTATCCAAAACTGGGTCACGTATCATGTAAAAAATGCTATTTTTTTAAACTGTTAAAACGTTTGATTTTACTAATTAAAACGTAAAACCCAGAGATCACCAACCCTTTTGAAGCTGAGAACTACCCTTTTGTTACTGATCAGTGCGAAAGCTACCAGTTTGATATGTATTCCTAAAACCACACCATATCACGTTATTACAATGTTGTTACTACCGTATTTCTTCACTGTACTCGTGTATAACACACACCCCTAACTTTTGAATAAAAATCAGAATACAATTTTCATTTTTTTCAGCTCAAACTTAATATTGTAAGAGAAAAACATTTTTGACAGCTTATACTATGAACACAATACCAACATGACATTTACTATGTATTTATTTAATATCCTTCAAAGTCTGATTCATCATCGGATACACCAAAGAGTTGGTTCCCTCGTGTTTTTTTGGTGTTTATTTATATCTTTAAGGACAATTTTTTTCTCTATTCTCTAACATTCGTCTCTCGTATCGGAAATAAAAATAGTGTGATAATGAGACAATTTTGAATGTGTTTTTGCATGTCATTTGTAACACCAGTGGTCTGGTTGATGGGTGTCGGCACCCTAAGGTTTAATTCCTTATGCTTCCAATGCTTTGAGTTTGAGGTCAGCGATATTGTTAGATCGATCAGTCATTGTACAAATATAGTAATATACTGCCGTAAAACCTTGCGTATAACACGCCCCCAAACATTGAGTTATTTTTTTAGGTGAAAAAACGTGCATTATACATGAATAAATATGGCATTTTATTTTTGTGTTTATTCCAGGTTGTATTTCATTTTGAAAATGATTTTCGAAGTATCATGTATTCAAAGACATTGATCATGACAAAGATTTCTGTTGTCAGTTAAAAATCATATTTCCAAGAATTTCGCAATGACTCGTCGCGGGATCCTCCGGTGTTTTTGAGGGGATATCTGGTGCCTAATTCAGGGTTTGGATAGGTGCTTGACATTTTTAAAAGTGCTTAACATTTATTTTTGTGTTATCAAGGATTAATACGTGCTTGAATTTACTGTGAAGTCCTTATAAATGCTTGAAATTGTTGCCATGTTTTACTCCTAGTCTCCTTATAAATGACGGTGGCACTGTTCTTTGCTTTGCCTATGCATTTCTTCCCTCTTGATTAACGAGAGCTGGCATTGGTTTGTATGGCATTGTCCCCTGAAATGTCATCACCTTCTTCTGTGGTTGCACGCAACAGAGCTCAATGAAATGTGTGTAAGTGCAAGGACTTTGTATCTATTACTGGGCAATGCAAAAAATGGTAGCGTTTCCTAATGGTAAATCGTAATGGAAAGAACTTCCTACCGCTGAAAATGTAAGATACATCTTACAGTCATTACCCAACACCCATATGAAGAGAGATTTGTCTCAAAAATATTTACACAGGTATTGAAAAGATCCACAAATATAAACGCGGTGTACTCAAGATCTAAAAAAAACATGATCAATGTCATGATAAATGCACACGCAAGATTAAACATCGCAGAAGTAAATCGCAGATCAAGTTTTGGATCTGCAAAATACACGATATACACCAGATTTTTTATTTTAATAGTTCTGGAGAAATTGAAAAAAATACTTTGAAAGTCCTTAAAGAGTGCTTGAACTTGGCCAATTAAAAAGCTGTGCGAACCCAGCGTTTCTGAACACTTGCTAAAACCTAAGCCTGCAATAATAATTACATTCACCAAAAATATATATGCATCACACTGTTACTTTTATCAATCATCCCTCTACCAGTGTTCCACTGGGACTCTCACCTACATCCAGTCTCGGTGCCGGGAGGCCTTGACCAACCTGCAGACTGACCCAGTGACTGGCTCCCACAGCTTGAAGACGCTGAGAACTGCCACCATGCAGCACTGTGAGGAGATTCACAATGAGGTGAGTTGTGTACTGCAGTGAACAGTGTTTTGACTAACATGTTTTAAGGGAACGTGTTCCTCGAACACTTGCAATTGCTTTTTCTAGAGTACTGTCATGCCTTATTAATAGCATTTTGTAACTAGTTTGGTTACTACATGGAGTTATTCCACTGCTTGGTGAATGCAGAGCATGACCTGTTCACGGCCGACCTGTTCACAGCCATAACACACAGAGAACGCCCGCTTTCTTGAAACTAGGCAGGGACCTAATTATTACTTGGATGGGGGGACTGCCTGGGAATACCAGGTGCTGTTAATTAGTCTCTTGGCACACACTCTGCTGCAACAGCACCGATTGTACCAACTCGGTGAAAATGAATTTCCCTGAATGAATTAAATACAATTTTAATACTGCTGCAACACTCAAAAAGTCACATACAACCCACAATCCGTTAGCAACGTCTTCTGAAGGATGGACATGTTAAATTTACTTGCAAAGTGTAACTGAAAGAGATTCATTAAACGCAATTTTATGTTCTGTGTTTCTATTTGTAGAACTAGTTTTAGTATTTCGTTACAGTTATTAATATTGTATGTTAATTAGATTTATTAATTAAACACATTTTAATTTCAATATTTTGAGTATTGCAGGACCTTTTTGAAATGTGAGCCTCGCAAAAAAACTAAAAGTACTAAAAATATGGCTGTACCTCTTCATGGAGATATACTCACATCAAAGCCAATTTACTACTATAAAACAAAATACTTAAATCAGGGGTTCTTCTTATATGCACATATTTGGTTGTGTGTCACCAGAAGCAAATGGTAGGTATCGCAAGACAAACAAACGGGAAATCAATGGGGCAACATGAGCACATAATTTACCGTAAATTTCCGGTATTTACGGTTGTTATATACACAGTTCCTGGAGAAAAAAATGTCTTGGACCATACCCAGAAATGGAGAAGGAGATCTTGGAGTGGTTTGAAGCACAGAGACAAAACATTTATTAAGTGTTTGTTTGCAAGCTCTCAAGATTGCACAGGCCAATAAATATGATGTGTTCATTGTTTCCACAAGTTGGTGCACACCATTTTACTTTATTTCTTTTATTATGTGGCTATTTAAAAGTTGTTTTCGGGGGTCGGCTTTTATGCAAGTATATATGTAATTAGTAACTAGATAGTTACCTTTCGACGAATGCTCTACTTGTTGGTGTCAGTAATCTGGGGGTAACTGAATTATTATTTTTTAAATGAATTAACTAGTAACTAACTGATTACTGTTTTTCAGTAATGTGCCCAAGGCTGATACTGACCCTCGCATCTTGGTACTGGAAAAGTGTCAACATTTCATATAAATACAAAGGCGCCAGTGTCACCCTTATGGTATTGTTTCAGCACATGGAATTGATTGAGTTTTTTTGAAGTCTATTATTCTAGTTGTTAAAATTAATAGCAAACATAAAATACATCTGTTTTACTCATAAAAGCGTGGATTGAAAAATAAGCCACTAAATCTTTCCAAGTGACGTAAGTCGTTCTTCGTGCCTCATTATGAGTTTGTCTGTGTATAATAATTAGGGGCAGAACATTTGATGTATTTCGTAATGAACAATTTCCTGTTTACTGAATACATGAATTGTTAGAATAGATGCACAATTAATTAATCTTTTTTATTATTAGGGTCTGGAGAGTACCGATTTATATCAATACAGGTGCCATTACCTTTCTTTTCAAATCCGTACTCCCATTGGTAGTCAATACCAGTATTGCCTGCCTTCCAGAGGCTGTTTACAAAATTAGGAATCCAAAATTAAAGTAATGTCAAATGGCCAAAGAAAAATATGATAATAAATCAACATATTTTGTTCTTTTTTCAAGGTACTTCTTTAAAATACCTTTCATTTATTTCTCTGGTAAGGGACTTTTAGGTAGTATTGGTATGTGATATTAGTATCAGCGCCTATTCAACATTAAAGGTATCTGTACTCATGGTGGTAGCAGATACCTGTACCGTCTTGTTTTAGTGGCCATTCACAAATCCAGAAATAGAAATCGAAGGAAGGGTAAATTACCAATAAACAAATGGGATATAACGAAAACATATTTTAACAAGATAAGTTTAAGTTCTGATTTTTTTGATATGTGGCATCAGTATCAATAAAGATATATTGGTACTCGAACTGGACTGAACTCTGGAAGGACAAAAGTATGACCAACTTAGGTGCCGAGGGGGCTAACTTGTTTGAGTGTTGAGGCATTTAGGTTGGCCATGGTCCAAAAATGTTTGTGTGTGTTTTTTGCTATTTTTTCCCTTTTTATTTTCTTCGTTATTTTATGAGTTTGACTTGCTGTCGATCACCCATCTTGAGGGATATGACCAAGATAGATTGATAGATAGATAGATAGGTACTCAAACTAGTAGCTGATTCCATTATCAGCTTCCTCCCAGTAGCCATTTAAAAATCGCATAACCTGAAATTAAAGGAATGGTAAATTACCAGTAAGTAGATAATATTACGGAAACCTATTGATTTGTTATTCAAAGGTATTTTCTTTAAACATAAAAATTCCTTCCAGTTTTTAGTACAAATAGTATTGGTATATGGTATCAATATCGATGCCTACTCAAGATTTAGGGTATTGGTACTCGTGATGGTAGCCGGTACCAGTATCAGTTTCTTTCCAGAGAGCGTTTAAAAATTATGAATGGTAATTTTTAACAGATATGTGAGATTTTTTTGTCATTTAAATATTTTTCTTCAAAATATGATTCTTTTAAGAGAGAAGAGGTTTTTATGTATTGCAGTAATCCCTTGCTGTTTTGCGGTTTACTTATCGTTGTTTTGCCTTTTTGGCAGATTTTCATTTTGCGTTGTATTTTGCATTCTGAATAGCTAAACAGAGGACGTTGCTTTCCATTGCCAACACACTTGATCTATTGCCAACAAACTTGGTCTAGAGCAAGTGTGTCAAACTCATTTTACCTTGGGGGCCACACAATAGAACAAACATTCTCCCGGGAGCCGGACTTGTAGATTAGAGAGAAAGAAAAAGAGCGAGAAACAAATAAGAGAAAGAGGGAGGGAAAATGAGAGAAGGTGGCACAGAAAAATAGAGAAGTAGTGAGAGGGGGAAGAAAGGGAGAGGAAGAAAGAAGTCCAAAGAGAAATAGAAAGAGATAATGAGACAAAAGAGAAGAGAAAGAACACAGAGAAAGCGAATACAGAGAAAAGGAAAACAGGAAGTTAGGGCAAAAGAAGGTAAAAAGACACACAGAGAAAGAGACAAAAAGGAACAAAGAAAGAATAGAGAGACACAGAGAGTGAAAGAGACAGAGAGTGAGAGAAAAGGTTGGAAAAGAGAAGGAAAGAGAAAGTACACGCGTTTTTTCAGAGGCACCTGGCTTTGGCAACATCAAGTGGACATATTTCAACCTGCAGCTCATTTTTCTCTTGTGCTTCTCTGAGTGTTGCCCGCCTGTTTGACACCCATGGTCGAGAACTACATACAGGTCTTTGCCGCTCCGTTGTAGCTCCCTAGAGCTTTTGATAATGGACAAATATATGGTTTCTGTAAGACAGAACCGTAAAGTTTTCCTTAACGCCCACTTGATGGCGTCAAAGTATCTTGTACAGTAAAGTAATCTATAGTCTTGCAATAAAGCAGCAAGGTTGTTCTTAAAATAAGAATTTGGCAGTACAGAAGTTATTTAAAAAAAACAACAAAAAAACATTTTTTTTAATATAAAGAACAGTACTTTTATTTGTTTGAAAACATACTTGAGCCTGTAAACCGGATTTGTACTTGAGTAATAATTAAACAACAAAAATCTGAAACTAAATAAATACTTTTATACATTTTTTGAACGCATCCCCCACAAAAACAAGGGATTACAGTAACGGTATCCATATGTGGTGTCTGTGTCAATACCTAATCAAGATTTCAGTATTACTATTCGTCTGAAAATGTATTTGATTTTGTTTTATTATTATTAAAATATGCATTATATTTAGCACTTGTAATGGTTCAGCCCAGGTCGCAGATGTGACTTTTCAGATATTTGTATGATTCATGTTTTCAGTGAATGTAATAGATTCAAACTGAAACCATATGCGCTTTTTGTGTGCTGCCAGCATTTACCAGTCTACTGATTACCGTAAGTATGACAGCATTTAATTAGAGAGTGCATCCAAAGTACAAAAGTCCTTTTCATTTTTTGAAACGTCGATGTCGCGATCATGTGTGAGTTGATGATTATTACTAACCGCTTCAAGGATCTATCATAAGTGTAATAGTAGGGATGACACATTTATGTTGTGCTTGCACGTCATGTAGAAAGTATTCTTGCAAACGTTAGGCATTCTGTAAACAAAATAACTTAAATGTTGATCATTTAAAGTCATTTAAAAAACACATCTCATCATATTTATTAATACTGCAAAAAATAGTTATTGCCCCAGATGCAAAAAAAGTTGTATATTTTAAGTTGTTTATTTTAATTGTTCTTGATTTAAGATACTTAAAGATAATTAAAATAGTTTTTTTCGTATAAAATGAGAAAAAGTGTTTACTGCAACAGAATAAATAATAGAAGATTTTTCAATTGTTTGAAAATTTTGTCCCATATTAGTGTTACCTATTTTTTTCTAATCTTGATAGAAAATATTTCTTAAAATAATTTGAATTATATTACACATGCTAAGTAAGATGATTATCTTTATTATAAGTGTGTATTATTTTACTTTAAAATCAATATATTTTCAAACTATACTGAACAATTCTCACCAGTTTTCAATCAAAAAGGTTGCTCTTTTATAGCGAAATATACAATGGATATCATCCGCACTGTATTGGCTTGAACGTTAATTGAATCTCACTGAGGTGAGTCAGACTCTGTTTCTTACAGCTGTCCAACATGCTCTTTAAATGTTTGTGTGTCACCGATCTACTGCAAAGATGCGTAAGGTCTGCTTTGCAAACTTTGCAAGTAGTCTTTTTATTTGCCTTATCCAGGCTAAAATGCTCTAAAATATTCAAAGTTTTCATACACGTAGTTGATGTTGACGCTGACATGTTTTTATGTTTATGTTACTGCCCAAGATCGGCTACTGTGCATGCGAGACTCTCAGCTGATATTATATAAATGTAGAGAGGCCTCTCTGTTGGGAAAACGTGTCAATGGTCGACGATGAATTCCGTTGTTTATTATCGATTTTATTTTAGGTAACATCAACTTACTTTTGCAGCCCTACACGAAAGGAAGAGCTTAGCATGAACATGCATCTGATCCCCACTTAACATGCCCTCACGTCCTCCTCTACCGTGGGACTGTGCCCAGAGGTTCAAAACTGCCGAAAACTACGTTTTTGCTCTCCTCCCTCCACTTAACCGCTTGTTTTCATGCCTCAAAGTCCAGGTTGTTCTCATTTATGCCAGCCCGTGATGGATTGTACTGCAACAGCCTCCCCATATGTTAGCTAACGCAGAGCCTCACCAAACGCTCGGCGCTACTCCCTTTTCAGAGGCAACAATGGCCGACTCCAGCTCAGGGTATTGCGGGGTCAACAGACACCCCCTTGTGCTAGCTCGCCGCGGGCTAACAGTTAATATCGCACTTCACCTTTCCGCCCTCTCTTCCCACAACCCCCGGGATCCGCGGGCCCTCGCAACATAGCCAACGTTAGCATCCTGGGACCCTCAACAGGATGACATGACGGATGAGTCTGATGTAAGGTTGTTAAAAGGTTGCAGAAGATATTAATTATTCAGAGCAGACAAACAATAGGGCTGTCTTTTTTGGGGTGTTTGTGGCTCGCTGAGTTAGCAACATCTGCTAACTTGCCAGAATTAGCAAAATTGGGCATCTGCCAGGAATGCAGAAGGCTGCAATTGCTAAAATCTTAACAACAAGATATGTAAAACTAAAGTATTGTTTTTTATGAGATTCTTTTCCGCCTCGGACATAAAACGGTAGCCTATATATTTATTAGGACAAACTTTATTTCACACACCACAAAAATAAATCAATACAGTAATTCCTCGTTTATCGCAGGGTTACGTTACAAAAAGAATCCAGGAGAGGTGAAGTAGAACCATTTATTTTTTCCGATTATTATACAACTAATAACTTCAATATACAGTTAAACCAAATAACATACCCTTTTACAGGCTCAAACATTTGACAGACAAAAGTACTGTTTAAACGTTTTCTTATTTATTTGTATACAATCAACTATTAGATTGTCAAATAATGCTAAGCTGGTAGACTATTTAGCCAATCAGAATGCAGAACACAGTTCACAATACAAAAGTAGCAAACCGTGAAAAGTACACCTTAGCGAGGGATTACTGTAAAATAATTTAAAGATTATTTTACTTGTTTTTTCTAATAAAAATAGATGTTTTATACATAAGATAAGAAAAAAGAAAGTCTCATCAAGCTGTTGGCAAAAACTTTGCAAACTTACTAATTTTATTTTTTTAATCCTATTTCAAAACACATTTCAAATAATTTATATAACGGTATTTAACATTACATAATTTGGCATGTTTAACCACTATTTATTTTATTTAATTCTAGTCACTAGATACAATATACAATAGGAAATACTGTACCTAAATTGAGCATTAAATACATTTATAATTGATATTTAATATATATTTATTTTTGGGGCTTTGTTTTGAATTAAGGTTTAATCAGTTGCACCCAGCAGAAATTAAAGATATTTACACTTAATTTTCCTAGTTTTAAATTATTAAGATATTTTTGTAATAAAAAAGTAATTGCACATTTTAAATAAGCAACATGTTTTTATGTAGCTGATGTTGGATCTTTTTTTTCCACTTATAGTCGATTTTTTTCTTGAAATAAGGAAAATTAGCTGCAATCTTATGGACAAAAAAACTAAATTAAACTTCCCCGCTGTCGTTTAAAACAGTGATTTTCAACCACTGTGCTGCGACACACTAGTGTGCTGTGAGAGATCATCTGGTGTGCCGTTAGAAATTATCCAATGTCACTTTATAAAATTTTAGATTTTATAGAAATGTATGAATCATTTTCTGCCAATATTGTGTAATTGTCAAGTGTCTGTGCTGTAAAAACTGGGGTTATTATAAATTATATTGTAATTAAACATACTGTTCAGTGTCATTTTATAACATTTTTGGTTAGTAGTGTGCCGCAAAAAACGTGCCCTGGCTCAAAAAAGGTTGAAAAACACTGATTTAGAAGAATATTTAATACTTTAATATGCACCTTATAGTTGTGAACTTTGAACAGTCTAAGAGATGAATACATACCTAAAATTAGAAAAATATTCTCGCAGTAATATGTATATATACAGTATATGATCGCTGACCTGTCATCCTTTTGAAGAAAATATACTACTATATCTTACTGTTGTGAAAATATGCAATTCTCTGGAGTTGAATCTTGTTTTTTGGTGTTTCAAGGAAAAAGTGAGATGGAATGTTGTAAAAATAAAAAGAGCTAAAATGAGCAAGATGTTCTCCCATTGGAGATTGAATTATTTTTAGAATGTATGGAGTCTTAGTAAATGAGTTTTATGATATTCTTTGCAATTTCCGAGGCTAGCAATGTGCATTTTACCATGCGCTAGTCAATCACATATCCTGCAATGCAATATTTTAATATTAGTGGTTTTATTCCGAAAAAATCTGCTATTCCTAAAAGAGCATTTGCTTTGTAAGTATGCTTTGAGGTGAGGTGGGCGGTTGTTTGACGGAGCAGGCGGTGGCCGCCTCTTGGCATTTGCAATGATGGATGTGGCCATTTGTTTGAAGTTGCCCACGAGAGCAGAACACACACTTAAATGATGTATTGTTAGCGCTGTTATTTATGATGTTTGGCGTGCGGCTGGGTGCATATTGCGCATGTTGTGTTTGACATGGACGACCGCAGTGTGAACAAGCCCGAGACGTGCGGGCTTCCTGACCCCGGCATTGCCCTGTGGGTCCTTTTAACAAAAGAAAGTGCTAACGGCGATGCTAGTACCTGCTAATGAGGTTCTAGGTGTACGGGATGAAGGTAAGCTTGAGGTCGATAGGGGATTCGGCCAGAACACCTAATTGGGCTATTAGGCGTAATCTAAACAAAAAGGTTTGTTGTCAATGTTATTTTGCAGATTCTTTAAAGCAAACCGTGCCTGAAGTCTAGAACACATAGACAACACCAAACACTGGGATTCCTTCTCCTTGATGCTTTGCGGGTAGCAGCTTTGAGTTGTTGCTTGATTGTGGATCTCCCCCCTTTAAGCCTTGTCTTGAAGTTAGTGAAATGCATGCTTGATTTGGTTGAGGTTTGGAGATTGTCTTTGGCCATTGCAAAATATTCCACTTCTTTGCCCTTAAACTCTTGGTTTGATTTTGCTGTATGCTTTGGGTAAAGTCCATCTGGGCAGAAAGTATATCCCTGTATACCTCAGAATTCATCCGGCCACGTTTATCTGTTGTAATATCACAAATGAACTAAAGTGAACCAATGCCATTTGAAGCCATGCATGCCAACACGATCAGGCAGTCTCCATTATGTTTTACAGATGATTTTGTGTGCTTTTGATCAATCGCTGTTCCTTTTTGTTTTCTGGTCCAGGTTTATTTTGTCCTGTACGTACTTAGTACACTTTTCCAAAACTGGCCTGATGTGTTCGGTTGTTTTATTTGGCAAAGTCAAGTCTTGCCTGTTTATATCTGAGACTGATGAGTGTCTCCAACCCAGTGGGGAACCCTCTGTATTACTCTCATACGTGTCTCTTTATTCTAAACGTATAAACAGATACACCCACATCCTGGAGGGTGTTCTTCACGTCAGTAGATGTTGCAAACAGAACTTTCATTACCATGGAGAGTATTCTGCGATCATCTGTTAGTGTTGTCTTCTGTGGACGTCCAGGCCTTTTTGTATGTACCTAACTGTGGATTTGGCTTCTCCAAGCATTTCACATATCTCTTGTAGATTTCTCCTTTTTTGTGTCAGGATCTTCTGCTCCACCGCCATTGAGAGGTCCTTTGAAGACATAATTTTTGTTCACAACAACAGCTTGCAAATGCAATGCCTATAATCAACTCCAGGGCTTTTCACTAACAAGGAAGGACCCTCTGGAGTCAAATACAGCCCTCTTAGTCAATTGACCAATTTTTGGGGGTCCCTGGAAAAAATAAGTATAAAGAGTATAAAGGGCTGTAATTCCTAAACCCCTATCTGATGTGTACGTGGAATGCTCAGCTCAGATTGTGCACTTAAAGCCCATATTAATTATATTACTGTATTTTGGAATATGTTTACCCCAACACAACTTTTTTCACTGTCCATACATTTTTAGGGCCTAACTGTATATTTTTCAGTTGCAATATACAGTGTGTAAATAATATATATCTAGAAAATCAGTCAATGACTTAAATTACTACTCTCAATCTCACGACTAAAATTTTTGAGATTCTGAATCGGTCAAACTAATTTGATTATGTCCCCACCTTAAGTCTGTGCATTGTCCATTGTCCTCAACACAAGGCAGTATCATGCCATTGCTTTGCCCTTCTATCCGTGCAATGCAGCAAACAAAGGATGAACACGTGAATTAAATGATAATAACTGTCACACACACTGCATCGGGCACGGATGAGCAAGAGACACACTTTAAGAGATTACAACAAGATGGCACACTCCCCTCAGGTGAGACGCTTCAAAGCCGAGCAAAAAGACCTTGGAAGGTCACGTGCGTTCTTCCTCCATGAACATGTGTCTTGGGGGAGAAACTTGCCCCCGCCTCCCCTACAATATTTACCAACATCATTAGCGAGGGGGGTCCCCGAGGGCGTTCTGTCACACACCCACCTGGGAGGTGCCACAGTAGATTTAAATGGGACAAGGCTTTTGCGTCTGGGATTAGCATTTCAAAGGTTTTTGGCGAGTGTTGCGTTCCAAAAATGTCTTGAGATAAACAAAACCTGCAGTATAGATACATGTATTTATTTATTAAATATTGGTAGCATATAGACAACTGTAACATAACAAGAACTATAATTCTACAAATAAAAGCGCAGACACATAATTGCAGTCGAATGAATGGTCTTTATTGTCATTATAACTTTGTATAAAAAAATTACAGGGCCTCTCCTTTCAGTGTAAGAAAGCGATGAATAGAGTGGTCGGAATAGCTGCATGGTAGCATCGGGGATCATCGGAGTGAGCCAGGTCTCTCTGATGATTGAAATACATGCGTGACGAATGTAGCGGTTTCACACAAGATGCAGCTCCAGTTCATCCATTTCATAGGTACTAGATCTGACGTTGGTGAGAGCGAGGCTCAGCAGCTTGTGAGAGTTGTCACGTAGCCCAGTCACAGTAGGCCAGACATGCAGCACTGCAATTGCCTTCTATCCTAATGCTGCCTCACTCTCTTCCTGGACCTGATAACAATCACAGAGCACCCTATGGTGATCAGTTTTTCTTTGCGCTCTTTTCTTTTCTTCAGAGTCTAATTAATTTGTTTAATTTACAATGTACGATCCGCTAAATTACTAGCTGAACCCGTCCTTACACCATGAGGAGAAGCCCTCCAATTTTGTTTTACAATACGATTGTATAATGCCAGTAAAGAACAAATATTAATCTGCATCTCTGTATTCTGTGTTCCTATTTGTTGATCTATGTTTAGCATTTTTAAGTCTTGTAGTACAGTACCGATATCTCATAAATAAATAATTGTTTCGACTTTTGCGGGGCGGTAATAGCTCAGGAGGTCTTGGGATCAAGAGCTGGCAGGTTCCATTTCCGGCTCCTCTGTGTTATATGTCGAAGTGTCCTTGGGCAAGACATTGTATCTATAATTCCCCCGATAGGCAGGTAGTTGCTTTGCATGGCTGACGCTGCTATCGGTATATGAGTTTGTGTTTGAATGGATAAGTGTGAAGCACATTGTAAAGCACTTTGGGAGGGCTTCATTGACTTGAGAAGCGCTATAAAAATACACACCAATCACATTTGCAGGTCTTGACTATTGCGTGACTTTTTGGGAATGTAACCCCGCAAGAAAACAAGGGATTAAAGTTTGTGTTCTACCTGATATGTGAGGCCATTCTGGGGAAAAGTAAACACACCTCAGTAAAATGGGATCGATTCAACTCTCATCAGCTCCCACCGCAGGCGCACCCCCCCTTTGTCCCCCTGAAAATTGATTGGGTCCACTGAAGGAATACCCTGAAAAAAAATTCTCATTCAATTGGAAAAAAAGGTAGAGAATTTTTTGGTGGTTGGGGTGGGTTATGAGAGGCAGTTTGAGAAGTAAATTGCACTGGCTTTTGCATATGATATCATACTCTCACACAACTATACTGGCATACATACACATTCATACCGAAGCACAAACAGTTCTATACTCGCTCGTTCATAATACTAACAACTCATACACACTACTAATACTCTCTCAAAGATGCCACCATACTCTCTTACGCACACTACTTTTTCTCCCCACAACATATTACTACACTCTCATACATACACACTACTATACTCACACAAACTACTACAATTTTATACAAGCACTATAATACTCTTTCACGCATATTCCTATACTCTCTTACACACACACTACTATATCACACTTCCATTGAAAGGAGAAGCCTTCCAATTTTGTTTTAATCTTTTACAATGACTATATAACCATTATTTCGACTACAATTATTTTGTGTGTTGTTATTTGTAGATCAATAGTTGTTGATTTGTGACAGTCGTATACCCTCAATCGGTAATGACGTCATCTTCAGGTAAGTTTTATGAAGGAGTGACGCTACTTCGCAAATCTTTTTTGTGGGTGGTTTTGGTCCCCATTAACCGCGAAAACTTTAAGAGTATAGAAGTTTGTGTGTGAGACTATTAATATGTGTGTGAAAGCATAGTACTGTGTGTGTGAGATTTTAGTAGTATGTGAGAGAGAATATACTAGTGTGTGTATAAGAGTAGAAGAGTATGTATGAGAGGGTATAGTAGTGTGCATGGAAGACAATAGCATTGTTTTTGCATGTGCTTTGTACTGTGTTTATAAAAGATTATAGTTGTGCAAGTGTGAGGCCATATGTGAGAGCAAATATAATTTACTTCTCAAATGGCCTGTCAGAGACAGTGATCATAACGCTATGTGTGAAAACCCCCTATAGTGATATATATCTCATCTCAGCTCATTAGATGCACCGCTTATCCTCAGTAGGGTTGCGGGGGTGCTGGAGCCCATCCCAGCAATCATCTGGCAGTGGGCAGGGGACACCCTGAACTGGTTGCCAGCCAATCGCAGGGCACACAGGGACAGACAACTCGCTCGCTCATTCACACCTAGGGACAATTTGGACCGGCCAATTCACCTGAAATGCATGTCTTTGGAATGTGGGAGGAAACCGGAGTGCCCGGAGGAAACCCACGCAAGCACGGGGAGAACATACAAACTCCGCACAGTAAGTCCGGTAGCTGGTTTTGAACCCACACAGGAGGTTCCCAAGACCTTAGAACTGTGCCGCTAACCACTGTGCTGCCCTAGTAATGTATATATATATATATATATATATATATATATACAGTGGGACCTCGCTACTTCGCGGTTCCACGTTCCCGGGTTCAGAGCTTCGCGGGTCTAAAAAATAATAATAATAAAATAAAGTAATTAAAAAATAAATAATAATAAATAATAATACTTTTTTTTTAAAGCATTTTTGAAAGGGCGTCGCATCGTGGTTCCACGTTTGCGGGTTCAGAGCTTCGTTGGTCTAAAAAAAAATAATAATAAAATTAAATTTAAAAAAAACAAATAATATATATATATATATATGTATATATATATATATATTATTTTTTTTAATTTTTTTTAAGCATTTTTGAAGGGGCATCGCTACTTCGCGGATTTTCACTTTTCGCGGGTGGTTTTGGTCCCCATTAACGGCGATAACCGAGGGATTACTCTATATGTATATCTATCAAGGGTTTTTCGGAAAAAAAAGTAGGGTATTTGAGAGAGTCTAATAGTGTGTGTAAGGGTCCATAGTATTGTGTGTGTGGGAGTATGATAGTGTGCGTGACAAAGTATAATCATGAGTGTCAGTTAATAGTAGTGTGTGTTTGGGAGTATAGCAGTAGGTGTGTAAGACTGTAGTTATTTGTGTGAAACCATAGTAGTATGTGTGAGATTATAGTAGTATATGGGCGATAGTAAAGTAGTGTATGTGTATGACAGTATAATAGTATATGTGAGATAGTATAGTCGTGTGGATGACAAAGGATAGTAGTGTTTGTACGTGTTTATGACTGTGTTTATATGAGAGTATAGTTGTGCAATGGGGAGAGTGTGATGTCATATTCGAGAGCAACTATGGTTTACTTCTCAAATGGTCTTTCAAAGAGAGTGATCTTAACGCTATGTTTGACAAAACCCCTCCAGTAATTTCAATTTAAAGGGTTTGTGAGAAAAAAAGTAGTATGTGAGAAAGAGTGTAAAAGTGCATGTAAGAGTGTATCGTATTGTGTGTTTAGGAGTGTAGAAGGGTGCGTGAGAAAGTATGATAGTGAGTGTGAGTTAATAGTAGTGTGTGTTTGGGAGTATAGTAGTATGTGTCTGACATTAGTTATATGTGTGAAGGCATATTAGTATGTGAATGAGATTTTATTATTACATGGGCGAGAGTATACTAGTGTCTGTATGGGAGTATAATAGTATGTGTATGGGGGTATAATAGTGTTTGCGAGAGAGAATAGTAGTGTGTGTGAGAGAGTATAGTAGTGTCTATGAGAAAGTATAATCGTGTTTGTGCATGGGTATGACTGCGTCTTTATGTGAGTACAGTTGTGCCTGTGTAAGAGTAAGCTGTTAAATGTGAGAGCAAGTATGATTTACTTCCCAAACCGACCCTCATAGTGGGTTGCTAGGTGGTATTACGAAACTAATGCGTGGGTAGTGTGTCCATCACCTAGAGATATGACAGGAATCGCCTCAGGGGAGCTGGCAGAGGAAACACCAAACCCAGAGACTCTTTCTTTGCGCGCCGTCCATCCTGGTAGCGCCCAGCTGGAAGCACCAGTCCAAAATGCCACAACTCTACAAAGTCCTCAGCGGCTCAAAGTGGTTTGTTTTCACCTAGCGGAAGGACAGGCAGACAATCAGAAGGCAGAGAAAAGGAGGAAAGGAAGGCTGCTATTGGGCCCTGGTGGCTTTGTTGTTTGTTTGAGGCACGGTGATCGAAGGGGAGAGAATACAGGGAAGCATAAAGGGTGACATTTCTTTGATGGCCGGCTTGTTTGGAGACACCGAGTGGCTCCGGAGTGCTGCCGACATGGGCCGGTCCTCGCATGTCAGCCCTGCCGGGATCAGAGCCCTGATCCTGTGTTCTGCCTCTACACTAGATAATACATCACACGCTACAGGAAAAAGGGGCACTAGAACGTCTAGATTCTCCGAAATAGTTTGTGATTTTTTTCAGGTTTCAAAACTATTCTCCTAGTAGGAAATAGTTCGAACGTATTTTAACTTTTATTACAGTAACACACTAGTTTTTTTTTTATTAAATACACACTGTCTAACATCATGTCGTTCATGCATTAGTACTCTGTTCTTTGTTGGCCTGAAAAATATCCGAATCCTGTGATATTAATGATATTCTGTCCATCAATACCTAATATGAAACCCCAAAAAACAAAACATAAATGTGATATGTTGCAGGTCGAGCAACATTAACATATTGTTGGCTTCAAATGAACAGGCTCATACCTGATATTTTGTCATAGCTAGCATATCATGAACTGTTGCGAGTTAGTATCTAAGGACTGGGTTCTATTGTACAAAAACCCCTACCTGGAAAAATATAAATGCATATTTTTTCAACATTTTTCTCTCCAAAGACCGAAGCCCCGCTCGTCACTTTTCAGCAAGCGGCGTTAAACACAATCTGCTGTACATGTGGGCGAAAGCTCCGATAGAAGACTGTAAACAAAGTCGTTCTCACATAGAGAACAATGACACCCGGATCCTATTTGAAATGTGTGCAACTCCAGTTTTTGTTGTACACTTGTCAAAATGAAGCACCGCTCGCTATGTTTAGGCTGGCGATGATGCTTTGTATGCCGTTTTGGGGTAGGACGGTGTCGTTTTGGCGGCAATCGGGGGGGTTGCCCGTTGACATCTGCTCTTACGATCGGAGCTTTTTAAGCAGGGATGCTAACAAACGGCACAGGCGGCATCAACGCTAAGAACAAACACGCCAAAAACCTGCGCAATGTTTGAAACACCTTACTGTGCGCCACATCCTTGCAAGGATTAAATCATCATTTCAAAAGAGCAAGATAAAATTCGAAATAATAACAGTCCCAGCGGAGGAGACGCTAGCAGTACAGGCGAGACTGTCATCTGCAAATGAGGCGGGAGGCTAGGGGAAAGCGCCATAGAAGGAATTGGGCGGGGCTTTTGGGTAGGGCTGCAACTTACGACTATTTTAATAGTCAACTATTGAACATATTAGTGGAATAATCTTTTTTTTTCTTAGATTTAGCATGAAGTTAGTTTAACTATGTGGCAATATATAATAAAAACAACAAAAATGGGTACAATGGAAATATACATATTTTATTGAACATACTATGGATTCGTCCAAAAAGTAAAATACAATTCTACTAAAAGTATTTAGGCACTGTGCTCGGTCAGGAGAGACATAAATCCATAGAACATTTTTTTTAAAACTGTCCATTTTTCAGTGACAGGCAAATAAATATTAAATTAAAATCAAGTAACCATTTTTCTCTCAAACGTTGGCCTGGAGAGGGATATACGCCACTGAGCCCAAGACACACTGCAGGAAAAGGGTTGGGTAGGGTTACTTTAACTGGATTACCTTCAATTACTTTTGTATTACTCCAATACTAAATATGCTAATAAAAGACAAAAGAAACTAAATATGAATAAAATTACTCAATTTTGTGCAGGCTTGGGGGATAATGGAATACATGGAACGGCAAAAATGATGTTGGCAAGCTGTTCGGATTTATTTCCATTTTTTTTCTGTCGCATTTTTTGTTAGTTTTGCCGGAGATCAAGCCCGAAGAGAAAGCTTACCACGTGTTGTGAGTCATAATTTGATTCATATCTAGTTTATTTTGTCTTTTATTAGCATATTTGGTATTTGAGTAATCCAAAAGTAATTGAAAGTAATCCAGTTAAAGTAACCCAACCCTGTGCAGGAAATGGTGCCCAAAGGACCCTAGTGGTTCAGGAATCCCAACATCTAACCAACCAACGGACCAACCAAACATTTGTCAGAGAGGCATGAGCGCCACCAGGCTGCACTTGCCCAAGACACACCACAGGAACCCTAGTGGCCAGCAGCAGTAGAACAGTAAATTAAACAAAAATGATGTCCATTTTGTGAAGAACATTCAATGGTCAACCACAAAGTCTATAACAATAAACCTTCTACAGTTCTCAACAGTTTGAAATCAAATAGGTTTAACAACTGATGTTTGTCCTTCAGACTTGGTTTATTTAATTTTAAATGTTTGTCAGGCACAGTCTCGTGAAACACCCTTTTTTATAGCAAAATATACGCATATAAAATGTACAATGCATTTTATCCAAACCGTATTGGCCTAAACGTTACTTGGTTCCTACTGAGGCGAGTCCGACTCATTCCACTGCCCGACGAGCTCTTTAAATGTTCCTGCATTACTAATCTACCGCCATGATATCCAACGTGTGGTTTGAAATCTTTGCAATAAAGTATTTTTATTGGATGTATCCAGGCTAAAATGTTACAATTTTGTAGATGTTTTAATATGCCTAGTTGATGTTGACCCTGCCATTTCTGTATGTTTATGGTACCAGTCCAGTCATAGACACGATTGGCTATTGAGTTTGCGTGACTCTGAGTCCTAAAGATAATGAGAAAATAACCCTATCCCTTTTCATGTGTCATATATATCACTTGTATCCCAGTGGTAGGAGTTCAGCATGTTCTGGGTTTGAATCCTGTTATAACCAAAATCGATTAATCAGACTTTGAGTCCTTTTTATTTTCTACTTTTATTTTTTTAGTGCATGTAAAAATGCTTTTTGGTTCTGAGACAACGGGATTAGAATGTCACTGTGTCTTTAGTCGTAATCACACGAGACATCAATTGTGTTTGAGAACGAGTAAAAATAAAGGCGCCTATTTTATAGTCCATCAAAACTAAAATATGTTTTCGTGTGTTATGTTTGCCATGCAGGTGGAGTTCGAGTGGCTGCGGCAATACTGGTTTCAGGGCCGGCGCTACACACGTTTCTGCAGCTGGTGGAGCAAACCTATGGAGGAACTGGAGACTGACTGGAAGCTCATGGAAACTATGGTGAGATTTCTATATTGTTGCTTCCATGTGGAAAAAAGGCTTACTTTCTCTGGGATGTTATTTATTATTGTCTATTTTCAAATTTAAAATTTACCCATGATTAGATAAACAATAGTTACTGAAGATGAATAGTTAACGTATTCCTACTTTTTTAACAGCTTTGAAACCTGAGGTAAACATTTTGAATTTTTGGGGAATTGTTATCAGGCTTGTATTAGATACTGTGTAGACATAGGGGTACATGTAAAAGCTATCAATAGTGGTATGGGTTTTGAACCCTGCTGTAAGGAAAGAAAGCATATCTCACACGGTTTTAAATTAATTGTATAGTTTGTTCTATACGATTTAACTCCGTTGTAAATAAAAGAAATACATAAATAAAAAGGATTGGTTGGTTGGATCCTTTAACCGATATGGTTGTAGGGGCACCATTTCCAGTGGTGTCTCCTGGGCAAGTAAAGCCTGGTGTCGCCCATCCCTCTCCAGGCCAACATGTGTTTCATTAGTTAATACAATTTGAAATAAATTTGCTGATTTCATGTATTTAAAACTATGTTTTGGGAGAAAATGACAGGAAATGCCATCAAAGGTATCAGTTAATACTGTGGAGAAGAATATTTGTATCGATATTGGTCAGAAACATTTTCAAAAGAGCTTTTAATTAGTATAAGTAAAGTTTAACAAATTTTGAATGTTTGAAATTCAATATTTCAAAATTATGTAAAATTTATGCTTAATTTTGTAAGTTACTGATGTGTGATACACGCTGTCCGCTAAAACAATATACAGTGTATCTCTCTCTCTCTCTCCCTCTCTCTCTTGCTCTCTCTCTTTCTCTCTCTCTTATATATACATATATACATATATAATCTTTATATAGCTATATCTATCTCTATATGTATATATCGATACATCTATATGTATATATCTATCTATTCATATTCATATATATATATATATATATATATATATATATATAAATCCAGGGCAGCACGGCGGCGCAGTGGTTAGCGTGTGTGCGGCACAATTCTAAGGTCTTGGGAACCTCCTGTGGGGGTTCAAATCCAGCTACCGGACTTCCTGTGCAGAGTTTGTATGTTCTCCCCGTGCTTGCGTCGGTTTCCACCGGGCACTCCAGTTTCCTCCCACATTCCAAAAGACATGCATTTCAGGTGGATTGGTCGGTCCAAATTGTCCCTAATTGTGAATGAGCGAGCGAGTTGTCTGTCCTTGTGTGCTCTGCGATTTGCCTTCAACCAGTTCAGGGTGTCCCCTGCCCACTGCCCGATGGTTGCTGGGATGGGCTCCAGTACCCCTGCGACCCTACTGAGGATAAGCGGGGCAGCTAATGAGATGAGATGAGATATAAATCCAGCATATATAAGTTATTTTATTTATTTATGGAGTAATAATTTTCAAAAGATGTCCATGCTAAGTGTATTCTTTTTTTATAGGTTTTTTTCAGTTAATATTGTTTTATCATTGATGGAAAATTAACTATTTTTTTTTAAAATAAGTGGAGTTCACAAGACGGGGTAATATAGAAATATAAAGCAGTATATTACTATATTACTACTGAAATGTATTCACTGTATTTAATTGAAAAAATTGAATCTCATTTGTTGCTGTTTTTCCTCACATAACAACCGAAAGCCAACAAATCTAACGACCAACTCATTTAAACAAAAAAATATATAATTTTATTTCTAAAGTTTCTTAATTTTAAATATTTTCAAAACATAAACATGTTATCAGATATCCTAATCTACACAATGCCTCCAGTTATCATTAACACCTTTACTGACCTAAATGCTAATTTATTTGTGATGCCGTCACAAAATGGTGGCGCCCTGTAAATGCCCGTCGTCCAGGTTTGCCGCGGGTGTAAATTGATGTGCACGAATCGCGTGTGCTTTTATGGCGACATGATGGACGGGTGCCTTACTAAAGTCATGTCATTTGTTTAATCGTGGCCTCGCAGATGCTTTTATTGCAGAGGGACGCGCCTATTAGTCAGACAGCACTGTAAAGGAATCACTTTGTAATGTCACACTCATAATTAAGTCCCAGGCATGGAGCTGTACACATGTGCCACACACATCGACACAATGAGCAATACAAGGATGGCCGTTTTTGTGAGTGTGTTTTTAGCAGGCTTGATGCTGAAAGCAGCAGGGGGCACTCTTGTATCATTGAAACCTCCTCCATCTTTTTTCCTTGAGTGTTCGTCCACTGCCAGTGACTGGAGGAGCTCTCAGTCAGTGTCAGTGTGCAGAGCTGAGCAGTAATCACATCTAATGCTCAGGCGGGGATAAAGACTGAGAGAACCTCCACTCTTCTCGCTCGCTTCTCCCACCGCTCTCTCGCCCTCCGAGTTGTCCGAGCACCGGGTGGGCGAGAGTGTTTTTCAAAAGGTAGTTACCGTATTTTCCGCACAGTAAGGCGCACTGGATTATTAGGCGCACCGTCCTTAAAAAATGGTATTTTCTCATCTTTTTTTTAATATAAATGGCGCAACATTCAACTACATTAGGGGTTAGGGTTGCACAAAGAATGAAAACGTATCATTTCACTGATCACAATTGCAATGGTAATAAGATTCCATGGTAATTGAACCCCGAACACGATGGTGAGCACACAGGGTACAGACGACACATGGAATGGGTGGACAGATCGATCCAAATATCGATTTTTTTGTCAATACTGAGCTGATACTTGGATTAGATTGATACTATTGGCTTGGGATAGTGTAATAATGATATAAAAGCTAATGCCTTTTCATGTGTCTTATCTATTACCTGTGGTCTAGTGCAGTCATTCTCAACTGGTCTGACTTGGGGACTCACCATTCCAGCCTTATGACACGGTTGACCTGAACAAGAAAAACAGATCCACTTCTCTAATTTATCGAATGAAAGGATTGTGCAGTTTATAGCAGATGTATTAGAATATTCTCACCTTTTACTCACAAAAAAGCTGACCAGCAAATCCAAAACGACTTCAAATACCTGTCAAGCAAACCCCTAAAACTGCTTTAAAATAGCTACATATTAAAAGAGGTTTGTACCCAAAATATTTTAAAAGATTATACCCGACCACATAATTACTTTATTGTGTATATAACAAAGATCAATATATTGGTTAAAAAAAGCTAGAAATATACCCTTTAAACCATTTACTGTACCTTCAAGCAGTGCTTAATAGACAATGATGTTTATTTGGCTTTCATGGACTTGGAAAAGGCGTATGACAGAGTTGATAGAGAGGCGTTGTGGCAAGTGATGGTGATGTATGGAGTCTCGAACAATATTTTCGTATTTTGCAATTATTTCCTTGTTCGACTAGATCGTTCTTCTAGTTGTTATCACTCTTTTCCACATTTCCTTCCTCGTATCCCTAACTTTCTTGTAACCCGCAATATGGCCAGAAAAAGGTAATAAAACAAACAAAATCACAATAAAATGAGATTTGGTCTCTCTCGACCACTTTTGGGAATCCTCCGATTGACTGAACAGGAAGAACAGATCGAGCAGGGAATCATCGCCATTTACTATGTATTTGACCCTCTTTTTTTTCTTCTTTTTAGTATTGTTTTGCCATAAGGGCCTCCAACCCATTTAAAATGGGTTAGCAACCCACTTTTGGGTCCTCACTCACCAGTTGAGAAACACTGGTCTAGTTGTGAGGATATAGAATTCAACAGATTTTTAGGCAGACGTTTAAATTTCTGGCCAATTTGAGGTTTCTGGGGGGGCTTTATAGTGCGGTATTTTGTATTTTTGTGTTTGTAGACAAGAGCCTCTGAGGGTCCTATGATGAATTTAGTTATTTGGAGGTGCATTTACAGAAGGGCATCAAGTAAAATGTGAGGTCTCACATTCAGGCTCTCTTGTACTAAATAAATAATTTCATGAACTAATATGCTCTATAAAGATAATTAAAGTTAAGTTTAACTTACTTCGGGAAGATGAGCTTCAAGAGTTAGGCGCCTTCCTCCTCCGTGGTAAAAAGTGGCTGAAAAAAAAGCGATCCAACCGTTTTCTCAACCGCATCAAGCTTTCTTATTCCACTTTCATTTCGAATGAAACGGCTCGCCTCATCTTTACACCCCTACACCAACCATATTGAATGGATGCACGAAAACCGTAAAAATGTCCAAGTTCTTAGCGCGTTGGAGATACAGTATAGAATGTTGACACCCAAACCAGGAAAAGAAAGCTGATTTATTCTTTGAGGTGGATGCTGGTTGACCTCTAACAGCGCCACCACAGTCTGGTAGCGGCGGAAAGAAACACTACAGTAATGTCCTGTACCCGGGGAAAAATGGTGCACATCTCGCAAAAAAAAATGTTTGTATTACCGTTTTTTGTAAGTTGAATGGTCGTAAGGACGGAGCGTCTGTACTGAAAAAACAAAGGTATAATTCTCAAGTTGATATTCTTTTACTGATCCGGTCCGCCCTAGAGCCAAAGTTTGACATCCCTTCTGTTGCCTTAGTGAATATTTGTTTATATTTGGACCGTGGCACATAAAATTGTGGGTGCTACAAGGCTAGATTCTTACTATTTAAAGTAATATTTAAAGAAAAAAAAGTTGTATTATTACAATTTGGAATTATTGATGGGATTACTAATACTGGAAAGTAGACACTTATTGTTGTGGTTCCTGCACTTGTATATAAATACAGTGCAAAAAATCCAGTCAAACAAAAGGAAAGAAAAAATAGCAAATTAGTTCTTTGCAGTACTTTGATGATCTTTTCCCATAACATGTTCAGGTGTCATTGGAAGATATTTCTTCCCATTTAAATAATGCTATGGTTTTCTTATTGTATGATTTACTTTTAGGAAAATAGGAAAAAAATACAAAAAAGAACCTTGCTCCCATATCAGACCACTAGCGCATTTTAAGTTTTTGGACTCATAAACCAAGATAATTGCTATTTAAATTTGCTGAATGTTCATGTTTGTTTGTATAGCCCTCAATCAAAAGGAGTCTTAAAGGGCTAAACAGACCTCAGATTATTGCAAACCACAGACTATTATTACACCATCCCCTGATCTAAAACCTACATGGAGGCAAGGAAAAACTAAAAAAAAATCACGTTTTTTCTATTTTATTGTTTGATTAGGGAAAAAGAAAAAAACACGTGTTTATATACACATTCATCTGTGTATACTTTATACATTATTTTATTGCATCTTTATAATTACTTTCACCTACTTTATACCTAAGGTAACACCACAAAACTAAGTAACTGATTTGGTGCTTAAAACAGGGGGCTTAATATACTATTTTTGCTCTAATTTGGAGTGTTCCAAAACCAGTTTTCCATTGAAAAAAATATAGAGAAGATGTCTGCATGTATATTTATTCATGTATGAAAACATTGGATAGTTCTCCTAGATCGCCCCCTTGGGTACATTTCTTAGCCCATTGCAGCCCGCGACTCCAAATAGTTACCCACCGCAAATATAGAGAGACACCCTTCCCAGTGTAGCTAGATTAAAATACAATAAATAAGGCAAATCTTCATATACATTATACCGGTTTGTTTATTTGTTTCCCGTCTCCCCCTATTTTGTTCCGTCCGTTGAGCCGATGCAAAAATAATATTACATTTGCCCGCCACGCAAACGTAATAATTCAGCCGTCGTGATGAAAGACAACATTTATTGCTCTGGCAAGCAATATTTACATCCTCGTGCATCGACCTCTTCCATACGCTGATGAAAAGCACTTCGTGCATGTGACTTATAGATTTTCCCTCCTTTTGGGTATGGCAGTATGAGCGGGGGTCTGTGGTGAGATCACAAGACATTTTTCTTGAGTTATTTAAATCAAGACCCCCCCCTCGACGTCTGTTTATTGCATTTATTGAGAAACCAACACCTGCCACAAAAGCTGCTGAAATGACCTACGCTCCATATGGAAAGTAATTTTCCTAACAATAATAGCAGTAAGTGTTTACTCCTCCGATGGGTTAAGCGCTTATAAAGACATGCCATGATCAAAGAAATGGTTATTGCAGTTTTATATGAGGAGCGGTCGGATGGTAAATGGTTCCCCAGGGGTTTGATGCGTTCGGGGACTGAGTAGTGTGTGAATAGCTCACTGGCCAGTTTACAGCCTACATCATACAAAAACAAGGAAAAACTTTTTTTTTAATCATTTGTTCTAATCATATGTGCAAAACTAGTAGGGCTTTCTGTCATTAGAGCATCACCCGCATTGAGACAAGAAACCATTTTTAGGTGGCATTGCCCATTTTGGAGGTCTGTTTACCTTCAGAGTCAGCTACCTAAATTCTTGTAAAATATTGTGATCATGGCCAAACTTTTTCTGGCCTGAGAGAGTAGAATGTCTTTCTGGGAAAGCTGGCGAGTCAACAAAACCAAAAATGCAGTGTCAGTTTATTTTGAGGAGTCTTTACTTCTCAGGTAACTTACCTGACTGCCTCTAAATTATGGTGTTGCTATTCAAGGTTGTTCTGTTCTAGGAGAGTGGGATGTCTTCCTAATAAATATAAATGCTCAGTCAACAAAACCAAAATTGCTAAGTCAAATTACTTCAGCATTTTTCTCACAAATAGGCTCACCCTTTTAACTCTCTGCAAGACATTGTGTTAAAATTTAATGTTCTTCTGGCCTGAAAGAAGGGATTAAACTTGCGTCTTCCTCAACACATATATTCCTCATGTCTCACTCTTATGTCTAATGCTCGGGCGCACCTGGCGGCCATTAAAAAAAAAAGCATGAATTAGCCGCATCAAATAAAAAACATCAAAACTCAGCACTTTTTTATATTATGGGCCCACGTTTGTCCCATTGATTTTGTTATTTCTGTATAAGCCACGCCTTCTTTTATTCCCTGCCCATTATTCACTACTAGTGACACACAACCAAATATGCGCATATTAACTGATCCCCTTATTTTAGTATTCTATTTTTTAGTTGTAAATACAGTTTGTATGTGAATATTGTTTTGGAACTGAAAAATAAACGTTTAATAAAATAATATGCACTGAAATTCTGTGTTCTGTGAACACTTTTGAGACTCCTTGTGATTAAGGGCTATACATATAAACACGACTTGACTTGACTGTTTTTTCTGGAAATAATGCTGAGTCAGAAAAAACAAAAGTGCAGAGTTGCCTTTTTGAATTATGGGTAAAGTGCTTGTAAATGCTTAAACTTGTTGCCATGTTTTTCATCAAGTCTGCTTAAAAATAACGTCCACACTGCTCTCTGTTGGTTTCATTTTGCCATCACATTTCGTCTTCCCCTTTGATCGTTGACAGCATTCTTCTATAAAGCGTTATTTTACCCTAACGGTCGCAACCAAGGGGACAGGTGCATGCTACACCTAAACAGGGCCCTATGGAAAGTGTTTTAGTGCAAGGATTTCGTATCAAATATGGACATTTATTTCAGGTCATGCAAAAAGAATCAAGAAAGGGTTTCCCATTGGTACATTTTTATGGGAAGAACTTTCTGCTATTGAAAATGTAAGTTACATGTTACTTTCACTTTTAGCCAACACTTATATGGGGGGAGATTTGTCTTGAAAATATTTACACATGAATTGTTCAGATCCACACATGTATTCACATTTTACTCAAGATTTAAAAAAAAACACATGTCTTGATTAATGTACACACAAGATTAAAAATCACATATTTCAATCGTTAAGATATTTGCAGTTCTTGTAATTACATGATTTACACCGGATTCCATCTTGTAATGACATTGGAGACATAGGAAGATTGGCTTTGGAAGTCCTTATAAAGTGCTTGAATTTGGCCAGAAATAGGTGTACGAACCCTGAAAATGGCAGGTTCACGTCCAACTGAGCATAAGCAGTGTTTGAGATAACGTTTGCCCGGACGCCCGGGGCATTAATCTTTTACGTTGGGCGTACAACTTACACAACAATTCTGCTCGGGTGGCCGACAACTTTTTCCAAAAAATAAAAATGAAATTAAAATTGTTTTTATTTATTTATTTTATTTTTTTTCCCAACTAAAACGGTTGCTATTTTCCGATTTTGAAACCTTCATTTGGTTTGGAAATTTTCAAATTTCGGTTCGTTAGGCAATTTGCATACTCGGCAGCCAATCAGAAGCATGCATCGAATAACGTTGTGCTTCCGGACTTTCCTGAGCGTTATAAGGTCGTGCATTTGCGTACCATTTTCCAAAGTAGACGCACAGCAAACACAAGAAAAATGGATGAGTGGTTAGGAATCGTGCCAAAACCTCAGCCCCAGAAGAAAGATTCGAAAGAAGCTAACAAAATTTATGACGCTACAAAAGGTAAACGTACCTTAAAAGCATCGTGGAAAGGGTTCACGTGGCTTGTAGCAGACGACGCAACGCAAGCATTGCATGAATGAAGACGAGTAAATACAGGTACATAGTGATGGAAGATGGAAAACGGCAATGTCACATACATGCAATGAATGTTAGAAGTAGATTTATAATAAACTTAAATTTAAAGTGTTGTTCTGTTATATATTCTGATTATCAATCCTCAATACTTTGCAACAACGGGTTTTTTAGCAATTGGTATTATTGCATTTCAAGTTGTGAAAAATGGGGCAGGCAACTTTACGGCTGGGCAGGCAACTTTTTAGAGTTGTCTGCCCTGGTGTCCGGTAACTTTTTGTCATGAGTTTCAGACACTGGCATAAGTTAATTGCCTGTATCTGTTTGTCTAACAAAATAAAAGGAAGAGTATGTTGGGTTTTCGATACTGCATTTTTATTTTCTTAATCTTTCTTCCTCTCTTTCTTGCTTGTGTATGCCATTGACCCTAATGTATGCTCTCTTTGCGGCTTTAATTGATTTAGCAGTTCTCGGTTTGCACATTGGCGCTTTTCTCCCCTCCTTAATTTGTCACTTTCCGCCAATTTCAGCGGCGGCCCACCTCGATTTGAAAATAGCAGAATCGGCAGCCGCAGCAAAATGTTTTCTTCCCTTCCCTCTGCCCTCACCACGCCAGCACCCTGGTTAGAGTCCACTCTTTATATCGAGAACAAATTAATTGACTTTCATAATCATAAACGGGTTCCTCTCCTGCCCGAGTACGGTTGCACACATCAAGCTGTAACAAACAGGAAGTAGAATCTGGGGCCATGACGCCGTATTTTCTGCTCGCCCAGCCTGTCACTCTCTGTTTTCTATCAGATTGGTCACGGCTATAAATACATATTTCCGCATTTTCTCACCTTTGTGTGTGTCTGTGTGTTTGTATTCAGCCTGACTGAAACTGAAGGAGTAGGCACAGTTGATACATGATTGCAAATTGTTGAATTATATGAAAACAAATCTGTTACCAAAAGCTCTTCACTTCAGTTTTTGTTAGTGTACCATGAAAATGGTGAAAGTAAGAAAAAGTCTGTTTCAAGTAAAGTCCAAACGCCAGCCTAAACTGAAAAAAAAAAAGAATAGTTTTATCGAGTGCGTCTACGAAATGCCACGACTTGTATGCGCCACAAACGAAGCTTGACAGAGGCTATATTTATGACACAAGCCAGAAGATGGCGTGAGTAAGTAGAACATTTCTAATATCCGGATAGAGCCTTTTTGTATTTTACATTGTTTTGGTTTAACATTTCATTAATATTTTGGGTACCTATTTATGTATGTGATTAATCTAGAGTATAGGGGGGTTGGCTTATATGTGATGTAGTCTTGTATGCTGTGGAAACAGTAATCTTCTTAAATAACTTGGAATTTTGGCACCGGAAATCCATTTTAAAAGACAGAAGAAGAGCGTGTATATCTGTTTGTATACCACCAGACCGATTTTTTTGGGGGGGCACAGTATAAAATAAAACAAATAACAGAAATAACCAATTCAACATGTCCTTAATGCATCAAATTATCGGTTGGGTTTACAAGAACGAGCAATCCGGAAATAAAAGGATTAAAGGGCATATTCCGATTCCTGAGTATGCTTAAATGGCCTTAAATAACCTGGATGTTGGCAATATTCTGATCTTAACCTGACTATTCCCTGCATGTAAACATACTCATGAGTTTATGTCACACATCGCATTCATGTGTCACTATCGCAGTTTCATATGATAACTGTTTTTTTCAGACCAGTAATTCCTTTTGAGCCAAGGCACAGTTTGTGTCATCCAGGAATTTTCAGGCACACCGGTCGTCAAACATATTTAAAAAACAATTCCTGGCACCAGTTTTATGTTGTGTTTCTTTTAAAGCTTAAATTATTTTCATTAAGATGTTCTGATCAGATTCAGATTCAGATTCAGATCTACTTTATTGTCATTCTAGTACACGTGTATACAGAACGAAATGTCGATGCATCTGACCCCCACAGTTTCCTTGAATGTACAGATATAAATAATGTTGTATTGTATTTTGGCTACGTATAGTATTTCACCAAGGATCAGGAGGTAAAACAGCTTATTTATTTATTTCGATAATGTTGCTGTAATTTGGGATTTTACTACACTTTTATCCTGTTTTTCAAGTTTTTCTTTATTCTTTATTCTAACCTATGTTTTTTTTCTAGGAAAATAACAAACAATATTTTATATGAGCAAACCTCCCCAAGAATGCCTTTCCCTACTGATATGGATGGGTGTCCGGCTTATCACTGCGTGAAGCCTAAACTCTGGCATGCTTTTTTGCAACGATAAAACTGGGAAATTTCCTGCAGCACACTAGACAAGGTCCTTCGTACGGCACACTAGTCTGACCCGGCACACTGGTCAAAAAACACTGTTGTAGACTTAACATTGTGTGTTTGATCGAGGCATAGGAGGTGGATTAGGGCGGCTGTGTTCAGGTGGGGTGGGGTCAATGTAAATGTTATTGCACTGTGCTCATTTGATCAAAGTCCGGGAAAAGGTTAAGCGGAACCAATCTGTTTTTTGTACGGCAAAGTGCAGACACAAACCCCAGGACGGAGAATGGATTATCATATTGGAGCTGCGAGAGTAGTGCCGGTGGGGTTGGGGGGCTGGGGACTCGGACGGACAGTTTACCCCTGCCAGTAATGCGTTTAGACAGCAATTGGCCTTAATAACCTTTATTGACTCTAGCGGGTCAGTGCCAAGAATCTAATTATCAAAGTGTATCAATTTCATTGGAGTTTGGAGTTTGCCGGGCTCCAAATAATTATTTTAAGGTCGAGCCGGGGGCAATTAATCCGCTCTCCCATTTATTTGATGGCTTTGTAAAACATTACAAATGTTAAGCTTTCTGTTTTGAGGGTCAACGTAAATCATTTCAATAAGAAACCATTATTTTTTTTTTATTATTGAAAGGCGCAGGAAAGAAAAGCATGTTAAATTATATTGTTTGTGTCTTAAAAAAAATCCCCCCTATCTATTCCAGTACATGTGACTCTATAAAACGCTTATTTTAGGTATATATTTTTTATCTTAATATGTTTTATCTATTTTTTTCACAAAATAAGAAATTAATCTTTAAATTAATCAATCTCTCTCTCTTTCTCTCTCTCTCTCTCTTTTTCTCGATACATAGGTAAATAGATAGATAGATCGATAGATAGAGAAAATTACGAAATGATCTACCCGATGCAAGATAAGACATAATTGGTTATTGGAAGTATTCATACTCGTATTTAAGACGTAAAAAAAAGAAAATATCTCAATTCATCCTAATATCCTAATTTATATATATATATATATATATATATATATATATATATATATATATATATATATATATATATATATTTTTTTTTTTTTTTATTTAGTTTAATTTGTTTTGCTATTTTTTTTTTTTTAAGTCTTTTATTACATATTTATCCTGCAGTACATCTTATCTGCAGTGTACACTACCTTGTTATCAATGACAATTTTAAAATAAAATCTATATTCAAATAAGCAACATTTTCCACCAATGGGTTACAATTTTTCTGTATCTATTGAAGTGTAGTAGGAAACTCACTCCACTGATCTTGTTTTTAGTTTAATTTGTTTTGCTAATATTAGGGCTACGACTAATGATTATTTTCATCATCGATGAATTGGTCGATTCGTTTTTCGAAGAATTGGAATTAAAGAAAAACAACACATTTTTAACTTCCTCCTCTCATCATTTTGGACTGGTTGAAAAGTTGTTTGAAAAAACAACATCATTTTATATAATATGAAACCGTAACACCTCCAAGTGCATGTAAAATAGCCTAACAATATACTGAAAAACATACAAATGCTTGCCATACACCTGGGAAAATGTAATATGCTTGTTTTATAAAGTGCAGAAAAAAGAGTTAATATTGGAGGAGAATGCAAGTGCTTCGTTGGATGTCATCTATTTGTATCTCTTTATTATACAGGACTCTGAGTTGCGTTTTGGTATTCTAAAAGCGCTGCTGTGCTGCCCATTCTTATATATATTATTTCTAAAATATTTTGATTTCAGGATTTAATGCATATGTTCCATTCTTATGGAAAAAATACCATTCAATTTTATGGTTTATATAACACATATATTGCACTTCGTTTTCACAGTCAAGTTTTGTTTACCCTAAGCTTGTATGTGTCCAGACATTAAAAAAATACCCTGATATTATAGTTTTTTTTATTCATTTGAATAGAAGAGTGTATAGCCAATGAGGCATGTTGCAGTAGCTGTTTGCAATTGCGAATTAAAAGCAAGCCTGGAAAGTGAGAAGAGTGTCACGTCGTGAAGGTATTTGCCATTCCCTTTGAAGTTTCCAATGAAAGGGGGAAGCAGAATTTGCAGCAGTTGCCTGATAGTGTTCTGCGTAAACGCTTAAACACCTTTGGAGAATTTTCACGGGCAGATATGGCGGCTCCTAGCAAGCATCACCTGGAGCCACCGGGGCCCCGGAAGCTTTGTGCTCTGGTTGTCTATGACATGTATCACACTACTTTTTGTCTGCTCTACTCTTTACCTGCAATGAGAAGAATTATATCGAAAGGTAGCAATCCACAATTCTTTAAGAATAAAACCTGAGTCGTTTTGATATCTATAGTATGCCGCCATGTACAGTGCCTAATAAAAGTATTGCCCCCTCTAGTACTTTTTGTCGTATTGCCAAACATTAGGCTTAGAACATAAAGCTAAACAACTGAAAATATATTCCAAGCATCAAAAACATGTACAGTAACTCACAATCCTGAAGTGGAACCAAATTAATACATTTACATTTTATATAATATTTAGGAGAAAAAAACTAAAAAGTAGGTGATGAAAACATATCATCCCCACTTTTCTTTCAGCTCAGCCAACTGACTCCATACGTTCCCTGAGGACTTCTGAAAGATCAAATGTCGACCTTAGATGACTAACAATGACAGAGTGCACCTTTGTGTCATTAAGTCTCAATGGCCCATTCAGAAAGAATACCAAGAAAAGGCCCGTTTTTCGTGTACAAGAAGCCACATAGGAAACACATATAACATGTTGAACTAAGTGCTCTGGTCAGATGAGACCATAGATGAACTGTATGGGCTGAATGTAAAGCGTTATGTTTGGTGTAAGAGTAACACTGCACATCACCCCGAAAACACCATCCCCACTGTCAAACATGGTGGTGGCAGTATCATGCTCTGAGGTTGTTTATCTTCGCCAGGGACTGGGAAAATCATTAGAGTCGATGGTAAGATGGATGGGGCCAAATACAGGACGACTCTGACAGAAAATCGTTTGAAGTCTTCAAGGGACCTGAAATTCTGGCGCAGGTTCCCTTCAAAAACAGGACAACAACCCTAAACATAAAGCAGAATCTACAATAGAATGGTTTAAAACTAACAATATAAAGGTGCTAGAAGGGGCAATTTGAATTCCAGAAATCAATCATACAGCACATTTGTGTAATGATCTTAAAAATCGTGTGCACGAACGATCACCATCAAGCCTGGCTGCGATCATAGCAAAACTAGGTTGCAAAAAGTATCTTTGCAATAGTTACTTTTATTTTATTTTTTATTGTATTATCTATACCTTTCAAACCTAACTGTGGATACACACACACACACATTTTATATATACCGTATTTTCCGCACTATAAGGCGCACCTAAAAGTCTTAATTTTTTCAAAAGCTGACCATGCGCCTTATAATACATTGCGCCTTATATATGGCTCAATATTAAGTCGCAAGGTCTCGCAACTAACGCAACAGCCGCCGACTGGATTTTCCCCCGAACGTGGAGTAGTCCGCGGTGTATGCTGGGATTTATATACCGGCGTTTCATTGGCTAACCAATGTGTCAATCATCATTTGAATCGATCGCTATTGGCTAAAGTTATTCGGAGCCTCGGATAGGCTAGAGGGCCAAACAAACCCTGCAATTGGCCGAAAAAGATGTGTCATAATCAGTTAAATCGGTCGCTATTGGCTGAAGTTATTCGGAGCCCTCGGATAGGCTAGAGGGCCAAAACAAACCCTGCAATTGGCCGAAAAATATGTGTCAATCATCAGTTAAATCGATCGCTATTGGCTGAAGTTATTCGGAGCCTCGGATAGGCTAGAGGGCCAAAACAAACCCTGCAATTGGCCGAAAAAGATGACTGTTAATATCAAGCTTGCTAAACTACGCCATAAAGAAACATGTTTCATTAGTCTGTATTGTAAATATTTTACTCTCCTGGATTTACTTCACTTACGGTTGTAAGAAGACCATGGTTGCGTATCATTATTGAACGTGAGAACTTAGGTGAGCTATGCGGCTTTATATTTTCCCGGTATCTTGTTTTAGAACGATCTTGATGTTGGTGTGATGAGTTGAGTGAATAAACTCAATTCCAAGTGTTTATTGTCATATGCACAGTAAAGGTTGCGAGCGAAAAAGAAAATAGAAACTAAGGAATGGTTGGCATTTCTTGAATCCCAAACTAAAACTTTCCGAATGATATTTGAAATGACGCATTTGAGTGACATCTTATGGACACCGCATCTGCACGTGTCTACGACACGTATTTGCTTCTTTGCAAGCTTTGGGAATGTTAAGGGGGTAATCAGTTTGACTGAATCATCTGACTGTTTTGTCGACGGTCCCATTGTAGCGCCTTAAAATCCGGTGCGCCTTATCTATGGAAGATATAGGACCAAAAACTATTTTTTTGGGGTGCGCCCTATAACCCGGTGCGCCATATATTGCGGAAAATACGGTATGTATATACATATATACATATATATATATATATATATATATATATATATATATATATATACAGTCGTATGCCAAAGTTTGGGCACCCATGATCATTTTCCAGATTATCCTTTATAAATCATTGGTTGTTCGGATCAGCAATTTCAGCTGAATATATCAAATAGCAGACAAAGTGATATCTGAGAAGTGAAATTAAGTTTATAGGATTTACAGAAAATGTCATTTGACAATTGTTCACTTCTCAGAGAGAGAGAGAGAGAGAGAGAGAGAGAGAGAGAGAGAGAGAGAGAGAGAGAGAGAGAGAGAGAGAGAGAGAGAGAGAGAGAGAGAGAGAGGAGAGAGAGAGAGAGAGAGAGAGAGAGAGAGAGAGAGAGAGAGAGAGAGAGAGAGAGAGAGAGAGAGAGAGAGAGAGAGAGAGAGAGAGAGAGAGAGAGAGAGAGAGAATTCTTATTGTTTATGCTCTCCCTGTGCTAATAAAAAATGTGCAAGTTGAAGTTGAAAAGGGCTTTTTTATAATTTCAAACACATTTCAGCGACACCGAGTTTCTGTCAGCGCTATGGAGTCTGGATTGTGTCACCAAACAGAAACAACAAGGCTGTTGTACATCTCTGTCATTCAACCAACACAAATTAGCTCATCTAAAACGAAATATGATTAAGAGGAAAAGCACATTTGCGTCTTTGTAGCGGTCCGTTTGATCCAATATGGAGGACAGCTTATCCCTGCTGCGAGTGGGCGGTGGTTGTTTATTGACTGCGGTTTTGGATCATTTATTCTGTTTGTCCGTCACACTTCTTTTTTTTCTCCTCAACTGTATTTACGGACTTTAAAAAGCGGCTCTTCTCGTCATCTTAGAAAACAAATGAGCATTTTACAGAGCCTGATCTGCCTTATTCGCTTAGCAGCTCACTCAATCTGCTAGGTTTATTTATGTGCTTACTTATTTACCAACTTATTCATTTACTCCTTTTATGGGTTTGATTTGGCATCCTCCGCCACTATTATTGTCCTACCTTTTCCTCATCCTTGGCTCTGATCCGCAAGATAAACCTTCAAGAAGAAAAGAGATAACATCCATTAAAGTGGTTAAGAGGAATTATGGCGCAGAGCAGATTAATCACAGCTTTGCTTTAAGCGGGTCAGGCAGCGTTGGCTGCAGGGGGGGTGCGTATTTTTCAGGTGACATTCGGTTTCGTGAGAAAAAAGAGGCTTTGGGTTCAAAAGCGTGTCAACCAACGGTTGAGAAAAGTTTGACACCAAGAGAGGAAGGCTATGTGAAATCAGTTTTTGCTGGACTGTATGGTTTAACCCTTAGCACATATTGTGTCCAGTTTTCTTTTATTGTGACCTTATAAAATGGTTCAGGGTGACCTAGTTATTTTACTTTAACACCTGAATACAGGATCCCAACATAAAACTGAAGCTGTACTCAAACCATTTGAAATATTAGCAAAGTTTGGATCTCTTTTTAAATATATCAACAGTCTAAATCTGTGTAAGTACTACTGGTACTGAATTGTGGAAGTTTGAATACACCCCAAAAAATATGTCCACCTATTTTTTCTCTCCAAAAATTAACCTGGACAATGAATGTAGGGTGGTTTGCCCTTAGGGCCCGGTCACACAGCCGTTTGCGTCTGTATCGAGGCTGAATCACGGCCAGAGATTTCTGCCTGTGAAGCAGACGCTGTTGGACGCTTTGAGATCGCCATACAGACGAGATACAGCAGTGCTTTACACGCGGTCGGAAATTCACACGCGGTTGGCAGCGCGAAAAAGTTTTGCGCTGCTCAAAACTTTAGGGCCCGGTCACACAGCCTTTCACGGACGTATCGAGGCTGAATCACGGCCAGAGATTTCTGCCCGTGAAGCAGACGCTGTTGGACGCTTTGAGATCGCCATACAGACGAGATACAGCAGTGCTTTACACGCGGTCGGAAATTCACACGCGAAAAAGTTTTGCGCTGCTCAAAACTTTAGACCACGTGTTAACCGCGGGCGGCACACGTGGTACACACGAGGTAATGACGCGGAAATGATGCGGAACGACGTGCTATGGCCGAGGCCAGGGCGTGGTACACGTGGGTAGGACGCGAAATTTCAGCGGGTAATCGTGGGTGGAGCACGGTCATAGCATGTTCTACGCCTGTATCGCGGTGTTATTACGTGAAATTAGTGTGTTACGCGTGTGACGGTCAAACGCCTTTCTCCGCGTATATACAGCGCGATTTGCCGAGCACACGTCAGTTGTGCTCGAGACCTCAAGGGGTGGACATGGATCCCCGTCAGCGTAGTGACCTCGTCATAATCCATTTTTATTTCTTGACATTTCTTTTCATTTCATAACAAGATAATAAAATAAAAATGAAAAACTATCACAATAATAACATATTGGCTTCTTCGGTGCCATATTTTGAAATCTTGATCTTCACGGGACTGTGTCTTGAGCGGTTATGATTTCTACAGCCCGGTGTTATGCGGAGAAATGCATCCCTGCCGAGATTTGCATCCCCTCGCTACTACAACCACTTTTACCTCGTTTTATCTCACACTTTTTCACTTTTGAGAACTGTTATGCACTCTACCGTAAAGCTTATTATGCAGAAATAAGCTTTACGGTATAGTGCATAACAGTTTCAATACGAGCGATTTGAATAGAAAAAGGCAAAATAAACATGTTACCTGCTCAAAAGTGATTTGTGTACGGCGTGCATTACCGTTCGATTACATTCACAACAAATACAAAGACGGAATGGTTTAAGTTGTATTACATTCCCAACAAATGCAAGACGAAGTGGTTTTGGTTATATGTTCGCCATTAAATTCCCTAAAAGTGATATAAAAGTGAGATAAAACGAGGTAAAAGTGGTTGTAGTAGCGAGTGGATGCACATCTCGGCAAGGATGCATTTCTCGGCATAACACCGGCTCGGCAGCTTTTATACCCGTGGTCCACACGCCGAAATGACGCGGAAATGACGCGATGAGGAAGCGGAACAGTCGCCGGCGTCTGTTTTGCGGGCATACCACCGATGAACAGAGGGTTGGCCAATTTTGCGCATTTTCCATCACGGGCAACCACGGGCAAAAAAAAATCGCAAAATTTTACCCGCGATGCAGACGCAAACGGCTGTGTGACTGGGCCTTAAGACTGAATAACACAATAGGCTTCCTTGGCTCTACTTCAAATGTATCAACCACACTACTAAAAATAAGCATTTTACACACGTTTTTCTAAGAGGTCTAGGAGAACCAAAAGTGCCTTTTCGGTGACCCTTTGGAACCAATGGTCACATTGTGGAAAAAGCTGGTATTCTCAATTGCTTCAAAATACAACAATTATATTAGGCTCTAATGAAAGGTAGGACTTGGGCCTATCTTTTACAGCATGCAAATTCAAAAAATTGTAAACTTAGTTATTGTGAGATAACGGCGTGCTAGTGAAAACCCCCTCCATACCTATAGTAAACACATGGGTAAACATGGTAAAAACACACCTAACCATAAACTTGGGGAAACCATGGTAAACGCCCAATTATGCAGGGTAAGAGTGTACTTGTGTACAGACGCTCCCCTACTTACGACCATTTGACTTACGTAAAACGGTAGATTCGAACATTTTTTTCAGGATGTCGAAAAATATCCGGATATAGCTGTAAGTTAGATCTTGTATTGTCCGCATCTTTTCCAAGAACAGGACATTACTGTATTGCTTATTTCCGCCGCTGCCGGTGTGTTATGCTGTGAGAGGTCACCCAGCATCCACCCGGAAGTAAAAAAATCCGCTTCCTCTTCCTAGTTCGTGCGAAAAAATAATCAGAAACACTTACCGTGTCTTTGGAGAGCGACAACCGTCAGCACCCGTTTATTGTAAACACACCACACTCTCTCCAAAACTAAACTCTCGCGCTCCCCTACACTCTCGCACCAACTCTCGCGAGATTCGTCACCCTACTGACATCATTCATGCTCACCTCACATTTTACGCCTACACTATCTCCAGCGCGCTAAGAACTTTAAAATTTTTATTGTTTAATATCTCGTGCATCCATTCAATATGGTTGGTGTAAAGTGTAAAGAAGAGGCGAGTCGTTTCTTTTGAAATGAAAGTGGAATAAGAAAGTTTGATGCGGTTGAGAAAATGGTCGGAACGCTTATTTTCAGCCAATTTTTTTACCACAGAGGAGGACCTCTTTAAGCGCATCTCACAAAAAGTTACCCTCAACTTTATTTATCATTATAAAGCATATTATTTTATGAAATATTTATTTTTTTAGTACAAAACAATACAGGTTACTTAAACATACAAAATATAGCACTGAAGCCACTTATGAACAAGCGTCTGGAACCTATATTGTTCATATGTACAGAAAGGCAAGGCAAGGCAAGTTTATTTGTATAGCACAATTCATACACAAGGCAATTGAAAGTGCTTTACAGAAATGGCAAAGAGACAGGTTAAAAACACACAGTTTCAGTTAAAAGCCATATTAAGATTTGAACAATGATGACAAAGCACAGTCATGATTCCAATAAAGACAAATCACATTAAACAAACCAATAGCACACTGAAATTTAAACTGCATAGTTAAAACAAGTTCAGTTTCAAAATGGCAACATCTCTAAATTATTATATTTACTGGGCCAGAGAAGGCGCTGCTAGGTTTGTGTACAAATGCCCCTATTTTGGCATTGTCACATCTGTTGTTAAGGGAAGTGGATCATATTAACCAGACATCTTATAAATGGATTCTGGTGATTATTCACATAAGTCTCCGGCTACGACCCGTTTTGATCTTGACCACGTCTGCTCTCCCGTCCCGAATTTCGACCTGTTTTTGATCCCGACCACGTCTGCCCTCCCGTCCCGAATTTCGACCTGTTTTTGATCACGACCACGTCTGCTCTCCCGTCCCGGCTTAAGACTCGTTTCTGACCCCGACCACGGTTTTGCTCTCCTGCCCCTATTGACCTGTTTTTTCCGTCCCTGACACCGCCATCGCTCGCTACGGAAGATCCACTTGCGTGTTCGAATCACAATCCGAGTACGAGAGCGACTTGTTTCCCACGCCTACCGAACACCGGATCGTGGGTGCAGTCCCTTCCTCTTTCCTTTAATAAAACGTTGGGTCCTGTTTCCGTTCTGGTCCTGACATACGGAATTTGTTCAACTGTCTTATGTTCCTATTTGAAGATTATTACTGTAGAGAACATAGACTACCCAACACACACATAGCTAAACAACAAAGGACAACGTCACACACCACAAAGGACCTATTGAAACCTATAATTGGATTATGGAATCATACACACCATAAATTGGCGTTTGCTTTAATCTAGCAGAAGAGGTTTTGACACTCGCACTTTTTACATGAAGCTCTGTATGTTCAAAATGTTGTATACAGTGGTTGCTACTTAAAATAACTCTGTCCTGGAATACTAGAGTTGATACAATCTCATTCCATCAAGGGGATTAAATGGGAAATCCGGGAAAATGCACTTTAGACTTGAGTTACGCCGTGTAACTAATTATAGTGAGGAATGGGGAATCTAATTAGATTTGACTTGAGTCTGAATGGAAGAGAAAATCAATTTCAGGCTACTTTTCATGACATTTGCAATTGCTTATGACACGAGATCAACCTTTCCAACAATGCCCGACGACGGGGTTACGTTTGACATCGGAAGACAGGATAAGTATTAAACGAGTCTAATATTCCACAAAGCATGCAGTGTGTCCCTGTTCTTAATTAGAAAAGGAGCATCGAGGAGTTTCTCGGCACACCTTATTCATTACGCCCGGCGGATGTGAAGGCTCCCCACCCGAGCAGCCTGATGAGTGCTGCTTAAGGGTGTTTATGAGACTGTTAGGCAGGAGTGGATGCCCCCCCACAGCTCTCGCCCAAATAAAAGAGCCATTTATTACATCTAACATGACCCTCTCATTATGCACAAATAGGAATTAATGAGCGCTATATCGGGCGCTCCCGGCGGAGCCCGAGTGGGCCCGCTTTAAGGACTAGAGTTAATTACACCGTCCTACATCTTGCCCGTTTAACACCGCCCCTTTGGATAACTCTATCTACAAGGGGATTGCGAAGGTTTGTGGAGTTGATTTACTCAGCGGAGGGGGGGACTGACCCCGAAACTTGTTTTTAATATTAACAGGGAATAATATTTTGTGATTTGGTCGATTAATTTTTTTATCTGTCCAAGAATGGATTCACGATATTTTTAGATAAAGAGGAGATGAATCGGATTTCTAAAAGACATTTTTAATCTCCTCTTTATTCAAATATGGAATTTTTTGGACAGATAAAAAAAATAATGCACAAAACAAAATATTATTCTGTAATATAAAACAAATATAAAAATAATATTAAAACAAAGCAAGTGTTTGTCAATTAAGTAGACATTAAACAAACATACAAACAAATGTACGCTATACACCTGCAACATGTAAGATACTCATTTCCTACCAGCTTATCCAAAGATCAAATTCTATTTGGACTTATCATACAAACCAAAAAGAAAAAGCAATACATTTCAATGTATGTGTTGCATTTTTTTCTCAGCCACAAAAAATATATATATCTAAAATGTAAACAAACCCACTTTTGAATAATTGTCAACAGATGTGTTTTTGGGTTAAATCTTGGAATTTAAAAAAACATTCACAATATTAAAATGATGAATGGTTAATAATCTGCTCCTTGTGTTAAACATTTTATTATTATTTTTCTTTTTAATTTGTTTATTTTATTTAGAATTTTTTCTCTGTATTTCTGCAGCATTGTCAGTTCCCTTGAAAACGGTTAACTTTGTTTCATGATGAAACTATCAAAAACTACAACAATGAAATGGTTGTTCCAATTTTGTTAGTAAGTCAAGCCAAGTCACATTTATTTATATTGCACTTAATCACAAAAATGTCTCAAAGGACTGCACAGGATTACAATTACAAAATTACACAATTACCTGATCTTAAACCACCATGCGGGCAAGGAACAACTCAAAAACCTCAGTGTGAGGAGAAAAGAGAAACCTTGAGAAAGGACCTCACATGTAGTAATCCCCCTTCCAGGATCGACCTGGGTGAATTACAATTAGCATTACTGTACACATAATAGTAAACATTAGGTAAGATGTTGAAAATGTCCGGAAAGTGCTTGACATCAACGATGCCCTCAGCCTGCAAACCAGTCCAGAAAGTCTATGACGGCCACGACGCTGCCAGCTGGTAAATGCATGGGTTGACATGCTGCAGGTCAGACGCTGGTCCGCTGACCCATCCCAAATCATTCTTCTTCGTATCAGCCAGGCAGGCGTCGGAAAAAGACAGGACAAAACAGAATATGAGGTGGGCATCAATCATACGCTTTGGAATAGAAGTGTGTCTCAAGCCTTGATTTAAAAACTTCCATTGAGGTTGCAGATCTTAGGGCCCGGTCACACAGCCGTTTGCAGCTGAATCACGGCCAGAAATTTCTGCCTGTGAGGCGGACGCTATTGGACGCTTTGAGATCGCCATACAGACGAGATACAGCAGTGCTTAACACGCGGTCGGAAATTCGCGCGCGGGTGGCAGCGCGAAAAAGTTTTGCGCTGCTCAATACTTTAGAGCACGGGTACACAGCCTTTCACGGGCGTATCCAGGCTGAATCACGGCCAGAAATTTCTGGCCGTGAGGCAGACGCTGTTGGGCGCTGTTGGACGCTTTGAGACCGCCATATAGACGAGATACAGCAGTGCTTTACTCGCGGTCGGAAATTCACACGCGGTTGGCCGCGCGCAAAAGTTTTGAGCTGCTCAAAACTTTGAGCACATGTTAACCGCGGGCGGCACACGAGGTAATGACGCGGAACGACGTGCTCTGGCCGCGGCCAGGGCGTGGTTACACATGGGTAGGACGGGAAATTTCAGCGGGTAATCGTGGGTGGAGCATGGTAATAGCATGTTCTGCGCCTGTATCGCGGTGTTATTACGTGAAATTAGCGTGTTACGCGTGTGACGGTCAAACGCCTTTCTCCGCGTATATACAGCGCGATTTGCCGAGCACACGTCAGTTGTGCTCGAGACGTCAAGGGGTGGACATGGATCCCCGTCACCGTAGTGACCTCGTCTTAATCCATTTTTATTTCTTGACATTTCTTTTCATTTCATAACAAGATAATAAAATCAAAATGAAAAACTATTACAATAATAACATATTGGCTTCTTCAGTGCCATAGCTTGAAATCTTGATCTCTACGGGACTGTGTCTTGAGCGGTTATGATTTCTACAGCCCGGTGTTATCCGAGAAATGCATCCCTGCCGAGATTTGCATCCCCTCGTTACTACAACCACTTTTACCTCGTTTTATCTCACTTTTAGGGAATGTAATGGCGAACATATAACCAAAACCACTTCGTCTTGCATTTGTTGGGAATGTAATACAACTTAAACCATTCCGTCTTTGTTTTTGTTGTGAACGTAATCGAACGGTAAATCCTCCCCCCCTCGCGTGAACGCGCATTCTGCTGCGCTTCCAACAAAAGCGATCGTATTCTATATAAAACGCTTATTAAAACAATAAAGCGAGCTAATTATAACAATTGGGAGATCCTAGTCTATATAACGCGTTTATTTAAACAATAAAATGCGATCTTATTCTACAAAATGCGTTTGTTAACGCGGATGAAAAAGTCACCAACGTCAATGCACGCTTCAAACAAAAGCGATCGCAGCAGAATGCGCGTTCACGCGAGGGGGGGGGGGGTTTGCACAGGAGTCGGATTTGGGCACAACACCGGCTCGGGAGCTTTTATACCCGTGGTCCACACGAGAAAATGACGCGGAAATGACGCGATGAGGAAGCGGAACAGTCGCCGGCGTCTGTTTTGCGGGCATACCACCGATGAACAGCGGGTTGGCCAATTTTGCGCATTTTCCATCGCAGGCAACCATGGGCAAAAAAAACAACGCAAAATTTTACCTGCGATACAGACGCAAACGGCTGTGTGACCGGGCCCTTATCTCCAGAGGCAGGGCATTCCATAACACCGGGGCCCGGATGGAGAACGCTCTCGAGCCTGCAGACTTCTTGGCTCTCGTAGTCACAAGTAGACCGGCATTTTCCGAGTGCAGACTCCGTGCAGGAACATAGGGGGAAATCAAATCGGAGAGATAAGAGGGTGCAAGCCCATGCAAACATTTATATGTTAATGAGAGAACCTTAAAGTCACATCTTAAGTGGACTGGGAGCCAGTGCAAGTTGGCCAATACAGGAGTAATATGCTCAAACTTTTTGGTCTTAGTCAAAAGTCTAGCTGCCGCATTCTGAACCAGCTGCAAGCGTTTAATGCTAGACATCAGTTTAACCTACAATTTACTAGGTATTTAGTGTCCTTCAAAATCCGAATGATCATTAGATGCACCAACAAGTTGCTGCCCTCATCATGCTTCATCATGCTTTTTGGTTTTTAGTTGTATCTTTCAGGAAGACTTTCTATTTTCTCTATTGTCTTCACATTCTCCTCTGGCACCGTGAGTGAAACTAGTGTCATAATGAGATAGAATATGTCATCTATATCATCAGTGGTCTAATGGTTAGGTTTCAGTGCTCTAAATGCTGCCAATTGGGTTGGACAGTCTTGATTTTGTAATTAACTGTTAATTACATCCATTACAATGGATATATATTCTTTTTTTAGCAAATGCAAGTTATTGTGTTTGGGTCCGTTCCGATCTAGTTCCAAGTATTTTACTGTATGTTTAGATAAAATAAATATAAGGGATGTTCATATTTTTAGACATATGTGGAAACCCTATGCTTACATACATCTTGTAGTCAATTACAGCAGCTCATGAATGAGATCCCCCTCACTTGATTTTTCTATGCTTACATTTTAAAAGGACTCTGTGTTAGAGTGGACCATTATATAGAGGTACATTTTGTAGGACAACCAAAAACATGCTACAAAAGACAAGGAAGGATATAAACTAAAGGGACTCAGGGACAAAACGGGAATCATTTTCTTCTCATTTTTTTGCCCAGCCTTTTGCATGTTTTTTTGTTTTTTGGGGGGTACCCGGAGCAGAAGATTGCAGGACATAAGGCCAGTCCCCTCAAGTTCCTCGACCTATGAGTATTTAGAAAAACGCAGAAGTAGTACTGGTAGATTACAGGAAATTGCATTCAGTTTATTGTATTTTTTGGAGACACTGTGATCAAATGTAGCATGTGAGCATGAACGTCAACATTGGTGATGCTGCAGTAACACATTGGAGAGGTGTAATTTTTATGGAGAACAAAGTATGTGAAGTTATTTTAGGTTTCCTTTGTTTATTCGGGAATCATATCATATCATAGTCTGTTTGGAATTCATATTCATGTTAAAAGCACACATTTCTGGTAAAAAGCACACATTTTATTTACATTTTATTTTTTTTATATTTGAATTTGTCAAAACAGGATATATATTTTATGGAGAGCAAAGTACGTCCTTTATCTGCACCACTTATCTTCTGTAGGGTGGGGGGGGTGTTTGAGCCCATCTTAGCTGTCTTTAGGCAGTGGACACCCTGAACTGGATGCCAGCCAGTCGCAGGGCACACAAGGACAGACAACTCACTCGCTCATTCACACCTAGGGACAATTTAGACTGGCCAAATAACCTGACATGCATGTTTTTGGGAATGTGAGTAAGACCGGAGTGCCCGGAGGAAACCCATGCAGGCACGGGGAGAACATGCAAACTCCACACGGGGAGGTTGCGGTAGCTGGACTTGGACCCTGAACCCCCGCACTGTGGGGCTGCACGCTAACAACCCAATCACTAAGGAGAGCAAAGTATTTTAAGTTATTTAATGTTTAAGTTGGTTAATTCTGTAATAATATACACATTTTTTTTAAATTCATATTTATGTAAAATAACAAAACGTCAAGTTTTAGTGTATTCAATAAATGTTTATCCTGTTCGGCCCTCAACCAAAGGTGTGGTTTGACTTTCAGCCCTCTGTGCAAATGAGGTTGACACCAGTGCACTAAAGTATAGAATTCTTGGCAGTCAACAAAACCCTTTTCCCTGGACAGAGGTTGAAGTTCTGATCCCAATCTGCTCTTCAGCGAGAATCTGTCCGAGTCTTTACGTACACTGAAAGAAGGAACGACAAATCCCTTAACATGAACAGAAGGGGCCTGGTTGTCCCACTTTTGCCAAACATCTCTTCTCCCATTGTCCCGCGTTCTCAAAAGCCTCCCTCGTGATTGATGGACGTGCCTTGCTCGCCTAGCCAATGAGCAGCGTGCAAGCATATGTAGCCTCTTCCTGACTCTGAAAAGAAGTAGGTGGTTTCGCCATTAGGGGCAAGTGGATGCCCACCCCTTTTATTATGACCCCGGAACAAAAAATAAAGACTGGCTGGTGAATTTTTATGTGATTTTTGTGGGCCCCTAGTGGGATGACGACCCAGCAACAGATTTGCCTTTTCTTCCCCTGTGCCCCCTGAAAAGGGAGTGGCACAAAAGGCCGGGGGGTTCTGCTCCATTTGATCCCGTGGAAAGCATATGTCCATTCCAAGCGGCTTGTGTGCTGGATGCAAGATGGACTGCCTTTGGGGCCATAGAAAAACTCCCTGCCCACTTGACTGTGTTACAATGCCTTCAAACAAAATCACTTGTCAGGACTCTTCCCTTTTCAGGAGTGTCTTCATTCCGCCTCTGAACCCCCGGCCGGCCCCTCCTCACTTCAAACACGTTACTCTGATGTTGCAGACACATTTTTCTAATGTTTTACACTTCATATAACCTGCTATGTTCACTGAAACTCCTTTTCCCCTGCATTGACATTATTGATGGGCAGTGGGAGGGTTCAGCACAAAAGCCTTGTGTCACTAGGACACATACCCTTGGGGTGGGCAATACTGGGAATTTTGGTATCCGATTTACTTAAACACATGGTTTCATCAACAGTTCCAATACCAATCCGTTTTGATCATGGTTCTTGACTAAATGAACCCATTTCCCCTTTGAGTTACTTTATAATTACAATTCACACAGCACAAGGATGTTAGACACTACAAATATTTCACTTCTTTTTTTAAATAACTACATTTCAAATGTTAACAGTGCAAAAAAACCCCCCACAAATATTTGTATTCAAACTGTTCCAAAACAAAAGCCAAACGAGTCAGACCGTAAAAGCAGCAACGCGACCAAAATATGAATACTGTATAACAGTACCAACTAGAGAACTTAAATACCATGCACAGTATTTTTAGAATAAAGTGAGAGATGCAAATAATGTGCCATAGTGGCCACGGATTTTTTTGTTCAGGAACAGTAGCATAATAGTAACATATATGGTTGCAGCTTATTGTTATCTGTTGGGTGAGATTTTTTTCATGATTTTATGTAAACAAATGGTGTTGCCATAGTTGCAGAACACTTTACACCACAAATTTTACTGGCATTGGGTCCTTTTTTTAGCGGGGAAAAGCATCGTCACACAAACAAAAAGATAAAATTGATAAAATATACAATATAAATGTAATTATGATATTGCAAAAAAATACAAAAAGAAACTATCACTATATAATACAATTCAGTGTAAAAACAATTTATTTTAACCAAGAAAAACATACATATCAAGTAAATGTGCATTTTGTTAAAAACATGTGGGTTGAGAAATTAACATTTATTTTAAATAACATGAGCCTCACCGAAAGGGAGCCGACATATTTGTCCACTATCTTGCTGCTACGGGGACCTCAAAAATTCATCAAGTAGGAATATGAAGTTGTTTATATAATTATTGCTTTACTGAATTTGTTTGTTTATACAAACATATTTTTTTTCACCAAGAATAGTCAAATCCTAACCATTAGGCCATTAGGATTGTAGATGACCAAGGAAAAGGCATTACTTTAATGTCATCATCACACAATATTTACTCACTTACCATGTTGTACTACATTGCAATGGAACCTTATGGGAAAGAGTTCAGCCAAAACCCTGTAGTACAAAGTGGTAGAAATTAATGGATGCTGAATGCAGGAGTTGAATTATAGATAACTCTGTTGAATGACATTGGTAGCATGTTGAAATATTATTTTTTTTTAAACTTGCCCTACAACAAAGACATGTTCATACAAATACATGCACAAAAACAAACACACCCTGTATTGGCATCAACATGGCACCAGGCCAAACCACCAAAGAGTGACCGTGACCACAGAGGCCGTGCTATTAAACCTTTAATTTCCTTCTTCGGATGCTGAGAACTGCAACAGTACCACACAATGTATTAAGACTATGTTCCATTAAGTTAAAATAAAGCGCATACCTTTTACATCTATTACATAAAGACACTTACGACATTGCCTTGTTAATCCTTCAACATGGATGAGGATGGATTGGAAATGCAACAGTCCTGTCAGCCATTGTCTGAGTCAATGTTTATGATGAGCGGGTAACACAGACTCTTACACACACCAACTTCTAGAATGTCACAGATCATTCAATGCTTTCTTTCATTTTATATTCCTTGGCTTAATATTATTTTGCCATCGCTGGATATCTTGCCCTCAGGAACCAAGTAAGTCAATAGTGGCGTGCCACAAACACACACTGATTTCTTGGCCCAAAAATCACTCGGCCTAATGGGATCACCGGTTGCTAGTTGTTTATATTTTTGAGACAACGCTTTATATTTCTTGCCTCGCGTGGTACCTGAGGCGTTTTTCACCCAGCAGTCAAAGTAATATTGGTGCTCTTGTATTAGACAGCACAAACATATATTGAGAAAAGGAAGAGATTGGCAAATTTCTGATTGAAACAGGAAACGCAGATATCATTGCAAGCAATCTTTTTCATACACATCATTCAGCAGTTAGGGTTACAGGACCGGGTCAAACACATACCATTGTCCTAGCTAAAGGTCAAAGTACAAACAAGTTGCTCTGCATGGTGAATGAAAACATGTGAAAGCCGCAAAAAACTAGGTTTTTCTTTCTGTCAATAAAACTATTCTTGTGCAGTCGATATAAAGAAGCTATATCAAATTTAGAACATTTTTCTCCCTGCCGCTATCTCCTGGCTTATGTCATCATTGCAGCCTCTGTAAGCTTGTCCATGATGCGTGTATGTGCATTCATAGACATGGATAACCTCTTCTTTTATTTTCTTTACTATGGTTTGGGTACGCGTTTGAACTGTATTTGAAGAAGGCCTCTTCTTACTTTCACCCTTTCCACACTAATATAATTGCATTGAATTGTAAATTCTTCATTGCCATGTATATCTACAATGTGAAACATTGCAACAAGATTAGACATGGCCCTCCAGGGTAAACGTGTGATAAAGACTTTAAAGAGAAAAACAGATAAAATACAGTCATTATAAATAGGGAAACATATTTACGACATAGTTCTTACAGACTGGCCTAATTTATAATAACACTACATTGAAAATAATAAAAAAATAGTTAAGTTTGATAACATTTTTAGCAAAATAAAATGCAACATAAGTCACAATTTATTTATAACCGTTTTATTTGCTCGTTTAGGTTGGTGATGGCCCTTGTTCAAAGGGACTTGTAGCACCTACCAAAGCGAAACAGGTCAAAGAGGTGGTGGCCGGCAAGTTTCCTTCCTAATGTTGATGGGTTTGTTGCTGTCTTGCAAGTTTGAATGACCCCTAGTTTGGGCAGAGAGCAACTGATTAACTTCTGGGTTGTGTTGATTACACTTTGTATGTTTTTCCTATCATTTGCTGCGCACTCTCCAGCACTCGTCCCGCACCTCAGTCCCCCTACCTAATGGTTTCAGCCAGCTTTGCTAAAAGTAAAATAAAAGCAGATAAGTGCAGCGGAAAATAAAAGATAAGACAGGGGTGTCCAACGTGGTGCCTGCAGGCACTAGGGTGCCCCTAAGAGCAGCTGAGGTGCTAAGAAATTAAAAATTCTCACCAGTGCTGGTTTATTTTGATTTTCTAGTAAATTCATTTTTTATCGTGGTTGACTGAGTCAATTTAGCCCCAACTTTCAATAAGTAACCTGGTAATAATGGAGTAACAACATATTGATATGCTATTATTTTAGAAATTCATATCAAACTTGGTTCACTTTGCGCTAATTAGTATCAAAAAGTAGCTTTTAGCTTGAAAACGGTTGAAATCTCCTGTCATAAGGGCTTTTTTTAAGCTAAGTTGGGCATTGCTAGCAAATACTTTATCGAGATAATAGTTGACTTCTGTAATTACATATCTCTTTTTATGTTCTCTTTCTTTAAGGTATTTAGGTTTTATAAAAATAAGCCACTCTTTTTTGCCAACATTTTCTTCTTTGACTGCATCGTTGTGTGCTTACCTTCCTGGCTGACTGTACAATTCCTTCAAAGGCTACCTGCGTCCCCTTTTGGCCTCTGGTTCACCTGAAGCCGTGTCCCTGGTCAAGGGGACCTGTGTGGTCAGCTTTTTAGTGGGAGGGTGTGGGGAGTTGAGGACAGCTACTGCCATCGGGGTGTAAACAGACAGAAGGAGGGGCGTGCTTTTGGGGTAAACAGACAGAAGGAAGGGCACACTTTTTGCGACACAGGAAGAAAGACAAATTCATGTTGTCTGTTCCATGCTGACTGATGCCAGGCTTGACCAACAAACAGGTTTGCTTAAATGACCCCGGGATCAGCCTGAGGGCAAAACCGGCGTTTTCTCTCAACACCACGCTCCTTTAAACACACTCAATTATTAATGATTGGGGGGCCATGCCCAAATTCAAAGAACATTTCCTGATTCTTAAATGCAGCATTATCTATTAAAGTTGCAATACAGTTTTCCTAGCTTGTAGGTAGTATGCAAGCTTGTCGGTAACTATTGTTCCGTCTTACTAGAAAAAATGTTAGCCAGCTTGCTCGTTGCTAGTAAGAAATAATTAGATAGACAGACTGAAGGACAGTCAAACGGATGGATACGATGGGTGGATGCAAAAGCCTCTTGCATATTGAATTAACTATTAGGATTTTGAAAAACTAAGGAAGCTAGTTTGTCTTTTTTTCAATTAATTTCAACAAAAATATAAAAATGTGGGCATATTTTTATCGTACGCTGTATTCTTCGTTGGGTAATAATAAATGCAAGTTTACAGGTACAAAACAAGTACCGTAAATTCCGGACTATAAGCCGCTACTTTTTTCCCTAACTTTCAACCTTAGTCAGTGACGCGGCCAATTTATGTAATTTTTCTAACGGCCGCCAGCGGCGCTCGAGTGTTGCTACCATTAACTGCCCTGTCAAAAGCTATATTATTATTATTAAAGCTTTGAAAACTCTCTCAGTGTACCGTCTTTCTTTGTAAATATGTGTAACCCATGTATAATATGTATTTGCAACTGTATATTTTTGTAATGTATTTATTTGTATTTATTTTAGACACTTATTCTGACATGTTTTGCGGGTGAACGAAAAACGGGGTGCCGAGTTGAAGTGGGAACAGCTAAAGGTGAGGGACAGACAAGGAAAGAAGAGGGGGTAAAAAGTTGGTTAAAGAAAAAGGAGTTGCGTGAGTAAATGTGTTCATCTGATATATTTTTCCCACCCTTACCTTTGGAAATATACACTTTTTTCCTTGGATTACTTTCAACGGGACTCTGCAGGTCTGCATCAAACCTTAAGTACCGGTATCATTTTCCGTTCATTTCACCGGCTGTGATTTTTGGTTTGTGGGCTTAATGAAGGACATTTAGTTTCAATCGCGGGACTTAGTCGGGTTTGGGTTAATTTTGTGTTTGTGTTACATGTTTAAATGTGGGCGCATGCGGCTTGTATTAAGGTGCGGCTTGTGTATGTACAAAATCGGTTTACCTCTTAAAATGTGGTGGGTGCGGCTTATAATCAGGTGCGCTCTATAGTCTGGAATTTACGGTACTTTCTTTGTTAGATGAAAAATGAGGCCCGTAAAAAAGTTTTGTTCTTTGATTTCAAATTATTGAAGATAATTTTAATTTTATAATACTAGTACAATAATGAAGGTCACTTCTTCACAAATTTCCCATTTTCAATTTCAGAACATTGAAAACGAGGGATTTCTGTACTGTAATTTTCTATTGACCGAAAGGGAAAAATGGCTGACCGAGTAGGTGGAAAACAGGTGGATTCAGCCTCATGATTTTAATCAAAATGTCAAGTTTGCAGACGTAAAACTGAAGACAATTTAATAGTCCCACTTCCAACCAACATCAATCTTTGCTGCAGGGTCCCAATAGCCATGTCTTCTAAAACTAGCACTCCTGCATGGAGGACATGTTCCAGTCGCCATAGGAAATGTTTTCATCTGGTCTAATATTTGGTGTCTCCTCTAAGTCAAATATAATCACTCAAGGTCGCACTTTGTTTCTTTTGACACATGTCTTGGAAAAGATGTGAGCGCATTACGTCGTCTGCAAATCACACTACTCTTCTTAGAAACACACACACACAGACAATCAAACCTTTCTTCACTGGGAATTAAGACAGACAGGTAGATTGTCACCCAAAAAAGGCACAGGAGATGAAATTGTGTCCCCCACCCTTGCATTGTGGGTGTTTTTTTTTCAAGCTACTAAGAAGACTCTTGAGACGGTTGACTGTTAATGGGAAGAAATGAATGCACTTGACTGGAAGATATGACGGGAAAGAGAGCGCTCTTAACAAGGCGTCACAGTCAGTCAGAGTTACAGATCCATCACTTTCACAGGCCCGCGACATTTTTAAGGATATTCAAAGAGTCTGTGAAGGAGCAAAGAAGCCAGGGTGGGAGGAAGAGAGGATTTGACTGCGGCTGACAGCGCCGCATTTAATTTGGACTGCCAGATCCTTTTCGTTTGACTTCTTCTCAACCGGCTTAAAAGCGGCGGAGGACTTTATGCAGACTAAGGTTTTGCCAGGATGCCTCCGATTAGTGCTGATGCGCCACGTCACACTTTTAAGCCAGCCCGTAATTCATGTTCAACAGGGGGGATACTGGTACATTACGATGCGTCGTGCCAGGCCGTGATTAATTGACTCACGCTTTAATATTGGATGTAATTTGCCCGTCCTGTGATGTGAAACTGACTCAAATGCCAGACTTTGTGCGCCACGCCGTCCTGCGGGTGTCGCAGTTGTCATTCGTGTTGGGGAGAGCTGGGAACGTTCAAATTGTTCGCGTTAGTTTCGATCAAACTCAAATGTGATCCTATCTGAAACCTCGGAATTGGTATTCAAAAAAATAATAAAAACAAAGCATTTTCAAATGTTTACAACAATTTACAACAATCGAATCAAAGCATTTTATTCCAAAACACTGATCATATTTAGCTTGTGACTTATTGGGGAATTTTGTTGCTCCTCAATGTTGTTATACTTCTTTTAATTGCACTATTGTTACGATTCATTATTATTTTTAATAGCACTGTTATCATGACTTAGGTCAGTCGCAGTTTTTGCGGTTAATTGGGACAAGAACCACCCGCAAAAAGTGGCAATCCTTGATGTAGTGCCTCACCTTCCTTTTTTTTAGTGGCCTTCATTAGAGGTGACATGCCAATTTACTGACTGAGCCCACCTCCAATTATATACCTATAAATATATTTGCAATTCATCCATTGTTTCATTTCCATTTTTCAGACCATGCTATTCTTGGCTAAAGTGGAAGACGAAGAACAAGTGGACGAGGGCAGGAGAGACTTTGCAGATACGCTTCTGTCTGCATTGATAGACAGGCAACAGCAGCGACAAACGTGGAGAGACAGGTAACACACACGACATACCGACATTGAACGCAACACCGTTGTCTTCGAGACCAGCCTTTAGCTATGATACAATGTGGATATTGCACACAGCGACACGGTTGGTGAAATTCTTGGGTTTGTTCCCTGGACCTGGACCTAATCACACCTCGTCCCGAATAAGTCCCTTCACTTCCTTCCCTGTAGATAAGAGCGCCACGCTGGTCATCGGTTTAGATAAGGGACGGCCACACTGGCGGAAAACACACATGCAGTGATTGTTGTTTTAGCTGTTGCTTCTCACCACTCGCAGTCTTGTATAAACTAACCACGCTCACATTTGATTTCCCTGCTTATTGTCTCACTCCGACCTGACCCGTGTGTCAAACATTCAGCCTCAAACACACACCCTAGAAAGACACAGTCCAGATCTTGCGCAATGTGAAAAAAATATCTTAGCTCCTGAAAAATGACACTCAGCACCCTCGTCTTTTTTTATGTGTCACCCTCGTTTGACCCGAAAAGGTGCCCCAGTATAAGTGAGCCGTGTAAACAAGCCGTTTCCAAACACCTCGCTTGGTCACATCGACGCCCCGGGCCCTGTTGGCGCATTCCAAGACGCGAGTGCTGAAAGCTAGAAGCCATCCCAACAACATCCTCACCTTAGCCCCTACCCCAAAACCCCCGCACTCATGTCAGCTTCGCTTCCCCTGAAAATTACCACATTTCTATTGTATATAAGGGATACAATACAATTTTAATACTACAGTATCTTCCAGACTATAAGCCAGAGATACCGTATTTTCTGCACTGTAAGGCGCACCCCAGAAAAAATCTTTTGTGACGTTTTTTTGAGTTGCATGGTACTGAAACTACAGGATGGGCTAGAGTTGCTCAAAAAAGAGTGATCAGTTGGAATAAATGACTGATCACAATTGCATAATATTGATTCCAACGAATTAAACCCTGACACAGCCGGTAGTTTTCTAGATCCTATTCACCAGACCACTAGGGATATAGTTGATGCGGTTTTATCTCATCTCACACTATTTTTAGTCACGGTAACAAATGGTAGATGTTGTTATTGGGCTGGGCCCGTGAATATTGGCAGACATTAAACCAGTACGTTTATGGATGACTCATCGCATGAAATTCTGAACTCAATGAAAGTAAAGCGTTGTGGGAAGTAATTCAGTCGTTCTGAACTAAATGAAGAGAAAGGCATTGTGGAAAGGAATTAAATCATCCTGCAATATATGAATAAGTGTATGGCCGCACATATTCAGAACTTTTGCCTCTGACACTACTTAGTTTTAGCTGAGAAGAACTGGAACACAAGTTTATACCAATTTTTACTCACTTTCCTCCTCAAACTGTATAATGCGATTTTATTTATTATACTTTTTCAAAAAAGTTGCCATCATATTTTGAATGCATGGTTTTCGTTGTACCAAAAAGGGGTATATTATGCATGATTGTTGTTTTTTTCTGATCCTCAAAATAAAAAAATGACCAAAAAATATACAATTTATTTAATTTTACCTGAAAAAAAATTAACATACCGTAATTCATTAAAGGTACAGTGTGTAAAACCTGAGCACTATATGTGTATGGTGCTGTGCAACTAAAAACAAGTGCTATAAAGGGTAAAGAAGAATACAAACTACGGAGACTCAAAGTTACCGTAACTCATTAGTATTTCCCTTTACTCCCCTTAATTAAAAGAAAAATAAGTACAAGTAAAATATTAGAGAAATGAGGAAAAAAACAAAAACAATACATCAAATGAGCAAAATTTGTACATAGGAACCATTTAAAAAATAAAAATTAATTGTTGTAAAAAATAAATAATTAAACTTGTGTGCAAACAATAGAAAACACATGTTTTGAGGGAAGCCTTGGCAGCAAGGTGGCAGACCCTCTATGTGAGAATCGTATGCCAAATAAATGCTAATTTCTCGACCACCAAGTATTTTTTGACAAACATGTCTACATTATAGTTCACATATTTTTTTTTATTTCTATTTCAATGAATTTTGGTTTTGTTCTTTTCAGATTACTTTGGAGGTGCTAAATAATACACACTGTCCCTTTAATATCGTAACAAAGGTGCTATCCTACAACAGAGTAGTCACATCATTCTCCACAAGATGTCCTGCATCCACCTTAGTTGTTTGATAGTATGCTAATATAGATTCATACAGCATGCATTGTGCCTACATAATCGTATTTTTTGTGGCACCTGACATATTCGTTTTTTGTTTTTTTTTGGTCCAATATGGCTCTTTCAACATTTTGGGTTGCCAATCCCGTTTCTAAACTAACTTGCAACATCATCAACGCGCCCGACAGGAAACGCTTCATCCATGTCAGCAGGGGCAGACACACGTTTACTCTATCCACAATGAAAGAGCGATTAGATTAGTTTCCAAGGAGGCCGGGCGGCCCCGACACAATGCGTTTGAACTCCAGCTGCTCCCGATATCTCCTCTTCCCCTTTACACACGTTGAACGCCCACCGCCGCATCCACCTCCACTTGCCCAAAAAGCCAGGGGTCATCCCTTTCGAGTGCTTGTCAACAGATAGCATTTACACAAAATTAAACACATGGCCGGGTGCAATGTTAAGTGAGACGCTCTGTTATGGATTGGATATTGCACAGGTTGACGAAATGTACCTCTACATGACATTTTTAGTTTTGTAAAAACAATACAGTACTCCCTTGTTTTTCAAAACCCGCTAGGTGGATAACATATGTTTATTTATTAGATATCAGTAACATATAATCAGGGTTGGGTAGGGTTACTTTAACTGGATTACTTTCAATTACTTTTGGATTACTCCAATACCAAATATGCTAATAAAAGACAAAAGAAAATAAATATGAATAAAATGATGACTCCCAACACGTGGTAAGTTTTCTCTCCTGGCTTTGATCTCTTTGATCTCTGGCAAAACTAACATAAAATACGACAGAATCAAAATGAAAATAAATCCAAACAGCTTGCCAACATCATTTTTGCCTTTCCATGTATTCCGTTACTCCCCAAGCCTGCACAAAATTTAGTAATTTTATTCATATTTAGTTTCTTTTGTCTTTTAATAGCATATTTGGTTTTGGAGTAATCCAAAAGTAATTGAAAGTAATCCAGTTAAAGTAACCCTACCCAACCCTGCATATAATATGTATGACTTTAACAAAATAATTATATATCTACAAATAAAAACACAAAACACAGAATTGTAGTTCAATGGACAGCCTCTATTGTCATGAATAATCATTATACAATAATACAACACAATTGAAAGGCTTTTCCTTTCAGCGTAAGAAAGCAAAGTAGAGAGCAACCGACTAGCTATACGCTAGCTTTGGGGACCCTTGGGTTGAGCCAGGTTTTTGTGATATAAAAATACGATTTGTAGCTCCAGGTCCTCGCTTCATGGGTAAGGGATCTGGCATTGGTGATATACAGGCTCGGCAGAGGTGGCTTTTGTTACAAAGCCGTTAAACAATCTTATTTTTGTTGATTTAACGTTGCATGCTTATTTTATTTTATTTTTTTCATCCCCCAATATATTAATTGAACTTTCCATGACTTTTTACACTATAAAAAATGTTTCTTTTTTTTGGGGGGGATGTTTTTTAAGTTTCATAAAATATAATATTTTAAATGAGCACACTTGCCAACCAAACAAGACAGTTTGGCGCTGGGAATGTATCATTTTACCCTTTTTTCTACATATTCCGCTCAATTTTCTGATCTTTACGTTTTGAATTTCAAACAATTTTTAGCAGGCGTCTCATTACACTTATTTATTTTCAAGTGGTTAAAACAATCTCAGCCTAGTAGATTTAATAAACCAGATCAAATAATTATGATTAAATAGAGATTTTTTTGTCTTGTTTTAATGTCCTCAAACTCACTAAAAAAAAAGGTTATACAGTGGAACCTCGGTTTTCGAACGCTTCTCAGTTCGAACAAATCGGAGTCCGACCAAAAATTTAGAGAAATTCTTGCTTCGCTGTTCGGTCAAAAAATCGGAGTTCGAACGCCGGTAATGCGTGAGTGCTTACGCTAGGGTGCGATGCTGAGCGGCGTACGGGTGTTTTAGCCCCTTATTATGCTTCCGAAGAAAGTCAGTGCAAGCAGCAAAGTTGCTAAAGGTGAAAAAAGAAAAGTAGTGCGTACAACTATTGCATTTAAGAAAGAAATAATAGCAAAATATGAAGGAAGTGTGCGAGTGTCTGATCTTGCTAGGGAATACAGCATGGCTAAATTTACGATCAGTACGATACTAAAGAATAAGGAGGCTGTGAAATCTAGTGATGTGGCTAAGGGAGTGAGTGCTATAAGCAAGCAATGGTCGCAAGTTTTGGAAGAGGTTGAAAAACTTTTGATGATTTTCCTTTCCCCACCGTCCACCTGCGCCTTCTGCTGACCACCACAAAGGTAAGAAATCCTATTCATAATTCTTTTCTTTATCCTTTTTTTAATTTTTACACGTTCATGTTAGCGTAATCTTTCGTACTGAAGATTACGATAACGCGAACGTACGATTAGCCTGGGTTAGCTTTACGTTAAACATTCAAGGTAAACATTCAGGGTGTTGGAACGGATTAAAACGATTTACATTATTTTTAATGAGAAAAATGATTTTGGTGATTGAACAAATCGGTTTTCGAACAGGGTTCTGGAACGGATTATGGTCGAGAACCGAGGTTCCACTGTATGTCATTTTTCAGAAATTTAAATATAAGCAGTGTCTTTTACAAAATTACTATATTTTGTCTAATCAGCTGCTCCTTTTCAGAGTATTTATTGCATAATAATTAAACTATCTTTTTCTGTAAATATCTGATTTATTACGCTAATCTGTTCCATTGACGATTATACATGTCAAAGATCCATCTATTATGGTACTTTTTTGCCTTGTGTCGTTGAGAATGTTGCATTGTTTTGCGTTAGAGTCCCAAGACTTTAATTGTTTGGATGTCGCCGTCATTGTTTTGGCTGAATCTTTAGGGCAAGGTCACCTCAAGCCAATGCTCCCGAATAAAAGGTCAAACATCGCCACCGCGAAAAAGAGCTTTGTCACAGCGGGCGGACGAACACCGAAGGGAACAGCTGTGAGTTTTGTACTGACCATGCAAACTGCTGTAGGCTTTGTAAGGTCATTATACGATAATGAAAATCATTACAGAATTACATGGGGGTTTAGGACATGAGAGCAGCGGGGAAAAAGGGGAAGGGAGGGGCCCGCATTGGGTTTGATAAATGGACTGTGAAGGTGCCCATCTGGCTCCTCTCTGTAGCCTTTTCTCGCTGGTCTTTTATCCACTCACGTCCTTTACTAGCCCTATTTCACTGCCCGCCTCTGTTCTCCAGAGGGCCACTCTTTAAAAGAGAGCAGGCCTCCAGTGAAAGATTAACAGAGTGCAAACCCACCTCGGCGAAAAGAGGAGCTTGTGATGGAGAGCTTGTGTGGGGGGGCTGACAAGCAAAGGTGTTTATGAGCCAAGCGCCGTTTGCGCCTCACTTGCCAAACCGGGCCCTCCCATTTTCGAGCTATGAGAAAAGGCAGCCCACGACCTTTGACGCTGGAAACAGTTGGACCCGGATATGTGAATAAAGATGTGGCGGTGGTCATTTTCGGCTCGGCGCTCGCTAATGGCGCCTCTAAATGGCCACATCAATGCCACATTGTTCTATTCTCTTTGTTAAACGACGGGAATCTAAACCGAGTCGATCACTGACGGAGTTATACATTTGCCTAAAGTTGCGTTTAATGGAATCCTACAAGGTTGTATCCACAATTGAACATCTGGCACTACTTGTGTCACTTCTTTGTTTTAGTGGCTTTCATTTGCATTTTAAAGGACACATATCCTGTGACTATATGCCCTATAAAGTTAAGACGACACCATTTGTACAATTTTACCTTATCTCATAAAATAAAGATCGTATTCACAGAGACAATTCCCACCAGGAAGTAGCTTGGTTTGTTAATGAAAACCTCCACTTTGCATAGCACACATTCTGCGCAAGACCCATGGTGCGACACATAGCAGAACCTTAAAATATTAAAAGAAAAAACACTGATGTCTTCATGTTTTTTGTTTGTTTGGTTATTTCAAAGACGGCTGATGCCTGAATACATCTTTAAAATTAAGTTTATCAAATTAGCTTCAATTGATAACAGCTAATTGTAGAAAAAAAAAGCCCCATGTTGACTGTTTTCAGTGAGGATGTGTCATTTTGAATAAATCTCCCCAAAAATATATGAAACTCATTATGATACGTTAAAATCGAAAAAGTAGCAGAGCTGATCTTAACGATACCTGTTGTAGGCTAGTTTTTGTGTTTGATGAGACTTCTCAGAGGGAATCAGGAGTTCGAGGTGCTGTTTTTTTATTTTCCGTCAAAGTAGTTTGCACGGGGAAGAGTGTTATTCATGTGTAACGCGTATTTGATTTGATTTCATTATTACACCATTTTTATTCACGGTACCCAGACAAATGTTAGGGAACGAATGAAACAAAAAGTTGGCCTGAAATATATAAATTAACATTTCAAATTTTATGTTGGGTTGGTGTTCTTTGGTGTTAATAAATGTCAACATGTCACTTTTACTGCTTTGTTTGAGCTGAGAAAAACTGAAACAATATTTTACACAATTTTTAATAATACATGAGAGGCGCACATGATACACAAATGATTACGGTATTTCCTCCATACCCTCCTCACCATTTTAAGCCTTGACCCATTGTGATATCTGGTTTAAGGACACCTCAAAGGATGCACCTTTAAGCTTTCCAGTTTACTATTTAAAAGTCAACATTTTTAATCTTATTTTCTTGGTTTGGTTTTAATCGTTTCTTTCTTGCTTCAGCCGGGGAAATCATTTTACAAATTTTTCATCAGATAATGTTGAATATTTATATTTTTTGTATACATTTCTTTTCAATAATTACACCCAGAAATGGTCATTTCAAATAGATAATTTGAACAAAATCAAATGACTGCAGTAGCGTCTTTCTTCATGAACAACAATTGATATCAGTTTTAGTAAATGACCCCTTGGCAGTACAGTTTGGGTTATATTTCAGTTATTGATACTGACTCCAGACTCAATCAGCTGATGTGGTCCAAAGAAGCGACAAGAAGTTCCACATCCCTCCCAGATGCTCTCATCACTCAGCTGTCCAGCTTGACCCTTTATCCTCCATCACGCTTTATGTTTCCTGTCATTGTCATCACCTCTTGTCCTCACCTGGACAGAGCGCTATACACAAAAGGTCCGGTTCATCAAAAGCAGGGGGGTTGCCAGGGGCCAGAAAAGGGCCACAGTGTCGATGTTAAAGCCGTGGCCAGTCGGGAGTGACCTGCACCAGCGTCGCGTCACCCCTAAGGGGGATTCTTAGAGACACAGAAAGTCAGAGTGGAGGGTAGGAAGAAAGACCTCCATTGCCTCACCCTTCTTTCCTGGAGTGCTGACATGTCTTTTGTGTTGTTTCTTTCAAACTCTGCCACAATACCTACACAGGGTATGGACAAAGGCTTTGGAGACTATGGAGAGCTGACCTGTCCCTGTCGGGATTTGCAGGACTTGTCAATGACATCTCCGCAATTAAGATAGACAGCTTGTACTATTGAGCCATTTATTTTTAATGGCTACAGTGGTATACATCAATGAGTTGTCTTCTTTGGAACAAAACCTGACTTTACTATGCTTCAAAGTTCTGAAGACTAATCAGACCATATTCTAAAATGTTTTTTTTTCCGTTTCTTGAGAATATCACCCAGGGATTGGCAACCAAACATTTTGAAAGTGCCATATCGGACCAAAAAAGCAACAACATATGTCTGCAGCAGCAAACGATGAAAAGCTCCTTGCACGTTTTATAAATAAGACAACGTATACTGTATACATGTTACAAATGTCATCATTTTTGCCTTCCTACAAAAACTGTATTTTATTCCATTCTCAAACCTTTTTGCAAAGGTGCCAGGGAGCCACTACGGAGCCCCATTGAGTTGCATGCGTCTCCAGAGATGCTGGTTGCTGACCCGCGATATAAACAGTGCTCAGTGTATGAAGAAATAACAATGATGAAACACTACACATTTTATAAAAACAGACAAAACATTGACACAACAAGATTGAGCGCACTATTATCTCGATTGAGGACACATATATTGGACAAATGGATAGCCATACCCCAGTGGCTTATTAAAAAAATGCTGCACTCTAAAACATACCCAATTTCCATGTTGTTCCCAACAAATGTGGGTTGTTGTTTTTTTACATTACGTTGGGATTTTTATAGGTTATAAACAACACAGTTGTGGGGTGCTATAAATAAAAATACACTTGTTTGTGGGTTGTTTTGTACAAAACCTTTTTTTCCTTTGTAATTAATTACATTTTAAAGAAAAAAAACTAAATTTTGAATGAAATATGGGTAAATCCCATGAGAGACGAAATGTGGAAAAATAAAACATTGCTTGATATTTAATGATTTTTTCCAAATTAGAGTGGAAAATACGTACTTGGTCACCTGCAAACAAGCAAGACTTCTGCCTGTCAAATAGGTCTAACTTCGTCTGACAAGGTCCGCAGGTTACTCAGGTATTTTAAAGGGATTACAGGTGCCTGTGGGCACCACTACAGCCTGATGGATGGATGGACCGATAGACAGATGTCAAATGGAGGGGCAGTTGTATAGATAGATGTAAAATGCCATCCTTTCTCCCTTTTTTACTTACCTCTATGCTACATGTTTCATCACCCTTAACATAAGAACATATAATCTGTGCCTACCATCAGCGACCGGTTTGTAATAAGCACAAGCTCTGGTGGTTGCACAAAAACTCTTGTAATTTGTCTGCCTTTATCTCAAATCATGTTCGTCTTAACTTCATATTGGGGATTTTTGCATGCCCCCCAGTTTAGCAATTGTTGAGGTATGCACGATGTGCCCTGACATCACTACGTCCTCACAGCTGCTTCTGAAGAAAAATTAGCAATCTGTATTGCTTCCAGGCTGGAAAGCACACAAAATTGCATGTCATTCTTTTAGGAATGCACTTTCAACCATTTGACTGATGATGCAGTTCTTCTACTGACACGTTCAAGCCATGTTGTCTCACTCACAACCAAGTCGGTAATTTGTTAGTGTGCATTGTTACATTTTTTTTATTCTTTGAGCATAGAGTGTGGAGCCTGGACGGGAGTTACTGTTATGCAGCAGCATGATATACTATTAACTGCATTTATCCATAGCCAAGTCAAGACTGTAACAAATGTTGTACAACTCAGCCTTTGGGTAGCGGGTTTAATGGCTAGTAAATCCTAACTCTTATTCCAGCAGCATTTTAATAGTATTTTTCTAGCTATTCAGTGATATACCATCTCTTTGGTTTTCAGTAAAGGGCTAAAAGCGAAGTATCGCCTCGCTGGCTATTGCAATTGTTTTCTTCTTCACCTCAGTAACATGCCACAATCCCAAATAAGGAGGAATGGCGAATAAAGATACTCTGCTAAAGCTAATCAGTTAGAGTAAAATCAATGACTGAATACAAATTTTTTCGATTCTTAAAATAAGGAAACAAGTCCAACTTTTAAAATTGGAGGATGAAAAAGAAAACCTCACAACCTTTACACTGGGATATAAAGTCCTCCTTTTGAGCATTATGATTTTTTTGTCATGTTTTTATATTATTGTTTAAATTATGATTTGTGAAAAACAATCTGCGGCATGGCAGCTGAGTGGTTAACTCGTCCGCGGCACAGTTCTGAGGCCATGCGTTTCAATCCAGCTACTAGCCTTCCTATGTAGAGTTTGCATGGTCTCCCTGTGTGTGCGTCGGTTTCCTACTGGCACTCCGAAATCAAACGTTCTTTTGTACCTTGTCCCTTTGTAACGCGTCAGTCCCAGCACTGCTCTTAACCCTCCAAGTACATGTGTTCACATGTTTCAAGTCAAGTCACAAGACCACATGTTGCGTGGTCAAGGCAACGGAAAGAATGATCGTAATTCTCGTGTTTGTTTCATTGCATCTGCCCGACCGAGTCATACGTAGAGTTGCGGGAGGAAAAAAGGCCACTAAAAGTCCCACATGTATTTAAAGAGCCCTTATTGCACAGACGCTTGCCCATTAAGCTTTTTTCTTCTTAATACGGAAACAGGATTTTGTGTGTTTGTGGTAACGAGTGGAGCAGAAGGAACGGTTTTATACTTGTTTTACGGGTAGTCGGAAAAAAAATAACATTCTTGTTGGTGGGAACATTATCGGTGTGTGGCAGGCAACATGCAACAAATGGTAGGTGAGTGAGTTGAGAACTTTTTGGAGTAATCGACGGGCGTGCTCACAAAAAGATGTGGCGTGGATTCGTGCAATTGCTGGTGCCTCCTAAATGTGGTGTTCCCGTGAGAATATACGTCATTCCTCCATTTTGCCTTTGCCAAGTTGTTTTCTTTTGTTTTTACTAAATGATCAACACATTTTTTAGGCAGAAATCACTTGTAGACTGTAATTAACCAATTTTGATCAACATTTCCAATAGTTAATTAAATATTATTATAAACCTTAATTAGCCTCATCAACCTGCTGCTGTCAAGGAATCAATGCAAAATTACTCAATTTCGATTACAGCTATATTTTGCACATTTTATTTTGAAACCTTACGTTTTCTATTTTTATTTTCATACTTTAGAGAGGGGAAGTAATTCCATAGATGCTGTATGCTGCTTATATCGCATATTTGACAATAAAGTTGAAGTTTAATTGTAGTGTCACAATTTTGCCATCAAATATATCGTCCAAAAAGAAAGTTCACCGCATTTGCACAATGTTTTTAAATTTCAAGATATTTTTTCAGATATATAGACATTTTAACTTATAAATAAAACAAGATTTACTTTACAAACCAAATAGCAAACAGTCGATTATTTTGCTTATTAATTTCTGGTCCAAAAAAAAAAAAAAAAGGCAAATTAAATTTACCAATGGGTATGTTCATTTTTCATCTTTTGTGAATGCTGTTTTCTTTTTTTATTCAAAAATAGGATAAGTCTTACAATAAAATATCCAACGGGGTAAATCATTTTTAGGAGGTCTACTGCCTCCCAAAAATGCTTACTTTAATTGTCATAAAACAAGTAAAATAATCAGGTTTTGGTGTAAAATGTTTTTTACAGCGGATGAGTGGTTAGCGTGTCCGCGGCACAGTTTTGAGGGCATGCGATCAAATCCAGCTACTAGCCTCCCGGTGCTTGCGTGGGTTTCCTCGGGTTACTCTGGTCCTCTTCCCACATTCCAAAAACATGTCAGGTTAATTGGCCGGTCCAAATTGTCCCTAGGTGTAGATGAGCAAGTGAGTTGTCTGTCTTGGTGTGCCCTGCGACCGGCTGGCAACTAGTTCAGGGTTGCTCAAAGATAGCTGGGATGGGCTCCAGCACCCCTTTGACCCAACTGAGGATAAGTGGTGCTGATAATGGATGGATGCACATTTTTCCACTCAAAGGAAAAGTTTCTCATTTTCATGTTAATATATATTTTTCAAATTTTAATAATCGTAATGATGAAAAATTCGACCAAAACATATCTAAAATTAGCAAAAAACAATGTAAGCCATATCTGATCATTTTGCATTATTTAAATGTTATTATTGCTTTCATTATAAATTGTTATTTATTTATTGTTTATGTTTATATCTTTATTGTATAAATACCATTGTATAACATTTTATTCTTGCAGTATTTTTCTTTTTTTTCTCTTGTTTTATCTAATTTTTAACGGTGTAAAATATGAAAATTAGACATAAACTGTCACTGTAGCACAAATGTTTTGTTTTTATTTTTTAAATCTATTATATATAGTTAATTGTATAATCTTTTCCTTTTTTTCAGTACTGTGATTCGGTGCTATGTTTTCTTTTACTTTTACTGTATTTCGAACTATTTTTTGTAAAATAGGACAATATTTACATATTTAAAATTTCCAGCGACCCCGTTTAGGATAAGCAGTGTACAAAATGGATGGATATACCTAAAATGGGCAAACAAATATGCCTATGTAGCATAAATGTATTGTTTTCTTAATTGTTTGTATATAACAAGGTATAGCATATTCTTTTTTGCAGGACTCTATCTCTACATGTAACTTTTTTTTCTAGTATAATTAAAAAAATAAATATTAACATGAGTAAAATAATATGCAAGTGTAAGAGTATGCATCCATCCATCCATTATCTCAACTGCTTATCCTCAGTAAGGTGATCGGGGTTGCTGGAGCCCATTCCAGCTGTCCTCTGGCAGTGGGCAGGGACATCCTGAACTGGTTGCCAGCCATTCACAGGACACACAGAGACAGACAATTCGCCCGCTCAGTCCCACCTAGGGACAATTTGGACCGGGCAATCCACCTGAAGAGCATGTTTGTGCCTGGCGGAAACCCACACAGGCAAGGGGAGAACATGCAAACTCCGCGCCTTGGGCTGCACGCTAACGCGTTCCCCTATTTTATTTTTACTAAAAATCATATACATTTTTGTTTTACTTTTATCAAGCTTTTTTTCAAACAAAAGTCTTACAGTGCCCTCATTATTTGAATAATGTATTGACAACGTAAACGATGAACATCATGGGTGGGTAGATGTGTCACTTAACCATAAGGATCGTAGGGGAACCATTTCTTGTGGTGTGTCTTGGGCAAGCACAGCCCATCCCTCTCCAGGCGATGTTTCCACCCGGTCCTGAACTAGTGACATTTTGCATGTTAGCCAAATGTGCTAATCAATACCAGGACAAAAATTCCAACGTATTTATGTAATGTTGTTGTTTTATTCTCAAATATGACAATATACTTCTGTAAAATATTGTGCACAGCCTGCACCCAAACTTTGAGTTACTTTTCCTGGTAAATACAAATAAATACAGTACTTGCAGGTACCACGTGTTCATTGCTTCCAGTTTCCCCTGTGCCACCTCACCTGGTGCACACTCTTAACACAAATATACACAAACAAACACACACACACACGGTGAGGCTGACCCGGTGTAATTTCTCCAGTACACGGCTGGTGACAGGAGCAGCTGCGGTTGCTACGGCAGACAGATGAAATTTTCATAACTATCTCCTCCGACTTCCATCCTCACCTTCAGGATAATTTATGACCTGCCTGCCAGCTTTGAAGAGACAATATGCTGCCTAAGAAATGAAGTGCTACGCTGCTGTAGGTTATAATTAAAGAGAGGGAAACTGTGGGTGAATATGTGTGTTTCATAGAAATACTCACTGTGGCGGTGTGAACTATAAGAGGCAGTTTGCGAAGTAAATCATACTTGCTCTAACATGTAAAGTCATACTCTCACACATGCACAACTACTCTCACTCAAACATACCACTGTAGCTGCATACACACACTACTATACACTCTCATACGTAATACTATGCTCTCATACACACTACCCTATTATCAAACATATTAGTATATTATCATACACACACAGCTGTGCTGTCACATACATACTACTATACTTTATTATGGATACTACTATAGTCTCTCACACATATTACTATACTTGAGGTAACTCAAGTTTGACGTTAAACTGTACAACAGGGACACATGGGTAAGTGTGCCTTGATATGGTTACCAAAAGTACCCAAAGTAAAACAACACTGAAAGATGAGGTGGTCATTAATCTATGTGTTTAAAATTCCTATAGTAAAAGCAAATTTAATTGTGTTGGGGAAACAAAAAAAAAAGTTTGTATCCAAATAGTGTTTGTGGCAGTCTATAGTAGTGTGTGAGTGCGGGAGTATAGTTGTGTGTGAGAGATATTCTATTGAAATGTGTTTGTGGGAGTATATTCGTATGGTTGTGAGAGTATAGTAGCATCTGAGTGAAAGCGTGGTAGTGAGTGTGTGAGAGTACAGTCATATGTTTGATAGAGAATTGTAGTGTGTGTATGATCATATAATAAAATGTGTAAGTGAGTATAGTATTGAATGAGAGAGTAAATTAGTGTGCGTACATTGGTATGGGTGTGCATGTGTGAGAGTATGATGTCATGTATGAGAGCGTGAAAAACTCCTCTAATAATAGCAATTTGATGGTGTGTGAGAGAGTACAAAAGTGTGTGTTACAGTCTATAGTACTGTCTATTGTGTGTGTGTGTGTTGGGTGGGTGGGGTATAGTTGTTGGTTTTATGAAGTACAATAATGTATGCGAGTCATATTAGTGTCTGTTAGAGTATAGTGATATGAGTGTCAGATTATAGTAGTATGTTCATTGTAGTGTATTTTAGTGTTTGTATGATAGTATGCGATTCTGAGTGAGAGAGCATCGCAGTGTGTAAAAGAGAGTATAATAGTGCTTGTTTATGGTATGACTGTGTCTATATGATGAATGTGAGAGCAAGTATAATAGACTTCCCAAACGGTCTCTCATAGTGATGAGGTGGCCATTCCACTTTGAGTAAAAAAAACAAAAAAACTTATAGTAATAGTAATTTTAAGGGTGTGTGGGAGTGCAGTGTGTTTGAGAGTATACTATTATGTATGTGAGAGTATATTAGCATGTGTGAGGAGTATAATAGTGTGTATGAGATTATAATCATATGTGTGAGAGTATGATAACCTGTATGTGATACTGTAATGCATGTTTGTACATGTTTATAACTGTTTATTAGGGAGTAGAGTTGTTTGTGAGAGTATTGTGTCATATAGATAGATAGATAGATAGATAGATAGATAGATAGATACTTTGTTCATCCCCGAAGGGAAATTCACATTTCCAGCAGCATCCCTGAGCTGAGAACAATCGAGAACAATCGAAAATAACACGGGAGCTGCTGGAGTGGCTGCCATTCGTGACGGCGCCGGAAGAAAAGATTCAATTTGAATCATTTACAAACAAACAAACAATTGAATCATGTACAAACAAACAAACAAAATATTCATGTATATGTAAGAGCTAGTATGATTTACTTCTCAAACGGCCTTTCATAGTGAAAAATAGCAGGCAATCCTGTGCGAGAACAACCTGTGCAGCCCTAAAAAGACCCACCTGTCATTGCCTGCATTATGGGGTGTGGGATAGATGGAAGGGGGGAGTTGGGACTTGGCCAGAGTTGCACAAGCTCACAGGGCAGTCCCCAAGCTGTCTGTGTACATTACCTTTATTATAATGGGACGAGGCCTGCGGGAGGACTTTTTGTCAATTCATACTGTTTTCATCTGCTGCTTCACATGCTGATGAATTTATAGTTTAGTAGAAACCTAAACTGAGTAGAAAATACCTCAAATATTTTGAACTTGCAAGGAGAACCTTGCAAATTCTCAAATATGATATGATAGCCAAAACCTAAGAAATAGAAACATTGATGTAGTTATCAGATATCACTATCATTTACTTTATACAACTGAAACAAAATAACAACTATAGATAAACGATTAAAAACAAAGAGCAAATAATTGCAGTTAAATGCGTAATGAAATTTGCTGTGTGTTGTCTGCTGCGGAACACAAAGCTTGATGGAAATCCACGATGTATCGCAACCTCGAAATTAAATTGCGATACAGCGAGGGATTGCTGTATTCCTTACCACCTCATCATACATTTATATTGGTGCCCTATGTAGTCTTATTTTAAAATGAAATTTTAATGAGGCACTTAAGAACTGTTGTGCAGCCATTCAAGTCCCTAAAATGAGACTTTTGTGCTACGGCACTTTTTTGACACAACAGCCCCTCAGCCAACGCGAGTGGCAATTAGAGCAGGGATACAGAAAAGAAAAACAGAATCAAACGTCCAACACCCCCCGTTACCCTTTCCCAATGCCAATCTGCCAGTCCCTGCAAAAATTCTATTAGGGGCAAAGTCCAAAGCTGTTAATTACAATTCTAACTAGCCGGCCTCCTGACGAATGGATGGCGATGTCGGATAAATGGGATATCAGCTATTCCGTTTCCTGGTACAAAGGCTCCTTCCGAAATGGGTCATCAATCCCGCAGTGATAAATGTCTGCTGGAGTAATGACTCTCTTATCGGAGGCGGATTACTGCAGATATTTGTAATTAGTGTTGCCACACAAGTCCCCGACAGATGTTTTTGCAGGCGGCATAATATTGAAAGCTTGCTTTGCTGATAAATGGGAACTTTGTGAGAATAATAGCGCCGGTTATAACCATTGTCGGGACTGAGCCGGAGGACTCGGCCGCCGTTGTGTCTGTGGGAAAACGTCTTCGGTTTCTGAGATCGGAGGTCATGTGACTATTTTAGTAAGTCGAGGTGCGTTAAAATGGATGTCTGAACTTTTTCAACCGTATTTCTTTTAATCACCCTCAAGGAATGCGAGGGTGGTGATAATGCTTCATGCTATGCTTTATGCTATGCTAATGCTGTGTATGTATGTATGTATGTATGTATGTATGTATATATATATATATATATATATATATATACACTGTGAAAAAAATAATTGCATTGTTTAAAGAATGCGTTTTTATACTTTTTTAATGAAACGAAGAAACAAATCTGTCCTTTTACTGCGACCTCAGGAGAGATTTCCTTTTTTATAATAAGTATTCTGATACTTTGATAAAGTATTCATACCAATATATACAGTTATTGTTTATTATTTTATTCTAATTCTAATGTGATTTTCATTTTGTGCCCTCTATATTTGATTTCAGTTTGATTTTATCAATTATGAAATCATTATGAGTGTAAAAAAAATGTACATTTACGGTCAGAATTACAAATAATTCATCATGAAAGCAATCCTGTTATTTAAATCATAGTATGGATTAATTGTCATATATGTAAATGTAATCATACTTAGTAAATATTAAGAGATCAGTGTTCATTTTACCTCTGAAAAGTGATGGGTTCCGGGGACTCGCATGCTCAAAAATCTATGGATCCCAACAGAGATCTATGGGTCTCCAAAATTTAGTGTTATCGGGGTTGAAATTATAAATCGGCGACAAATATATAATACAAATCCATATATTCATTCAGTTTTAATCAACACAGTTTATTGGTAATACAAATCACTTATCACCTCAAGATTTTTCAGTTCACAACAATATTGTACATTATACAAAGTAATATTGCTGAAATAATTGTATTAATCTATATTTTAATTCAGTTTTAATCATCACAGTTAATTGGTAATACAAAGCAAGTTATCACTTCTGATTTTTCAGTTCATATATTCTTCGTGGTTTGCTGTACCGCCACAGTTGTAATGCCTTCTCAGGGTCCAATCTATTATCATCCTCTTCCTCATATAATTTAGTACATTTTGGCAGAAAAGTCCTTTTCTTGCTAGGAGTATTCTTTTGTTTATTTTCTTTCATCGAATCGTTCGCTTCAACACATGTGTTTTCGTTGCCTCCGCGATCTTCCGAAGAATTTCTCTGCAGGTCTTTCAAGGCGGAATTATTGCCGTTGTAATCACTTTCTGCATTATGTTTCGACTTATTACTTACACTGAAGAAATTACCAATTTTGTGTTGATTTTCACCTTCCCTCGACGACAAGCACCACATCAATGACGTAATCTCGAAGCAACGAGATCTCGTTTGCCAAGATCGGCGTGCAGACGAAAACTCGAACCGCGAGAACAAAACAACAATGGCGGATCTGCCTGACGAAAAGTTTGGAGTGCGGAAAATCTTTGTAAAAAGAAAAAGTAATCGGGTAATAATGACAATTTTGTGTCAAAAAGGTTGCGTCCCAGGGATGCACGTTGATTCGAGACTATGCGTCCCCAGCAAAAATGATGCGTCTAGGATGCAGGGATGCGGGCAAACGAGAACACTTGGAGATACAAAAAAAACCTTTGCTGACATTTTTCAACCATATTCCTTTAATATTAGCATTTGTGCCTTCGATTTATAATTGAAAATCTTAACTCGGCGATGTCCCAAAAAAAGGTCCCCTCTACCCGCCTCCAGACCCGCAAAGACCCCCTGCCTCTGACAGACGTGTAAGCAGATGCAGCCAGAACTGGTAATGGCAGGTGATTATAAGCAGCACACGTGCCAAACTAATTAAACCCCTGGGTTGACAGCAGCATTTGGTCCCCCCGCTGTCCTGGCAATAGCGGGCGTTAAGATAATTTTGTAGCAGCAGTGCAACTCACCTGCGAGAATGCGGCCGTGGCCGTCATTTTGTTTCAGAACTGCTCTCTTTGAGAGCTAAAAAAAAGGGGTGTAAGACAGGCATAGCCGTGTCCTGTTTAGTCAATTGTAGCCACCCAGATTGCCTTTCTGAATGACCGCATCTCATTATATTGTTATGTAGTGTGTTTTATTGCTTTTTTTGCCCATAATAATGGGTCCCAAGAAAGTTATTGATAAGGAAAGGAAATACAGAAATCAGTGACAACAACGATCGAGTTGAAGAAGAGAATGAGTGCGAATTTTGAAAATGATGTGCGAGTGTCTGCCATTGAAGTGCTGCTAAAAGTTACAGAAATTACAGTTTTTTATTAGTATGTTATTTACCGGTACATTCATCTCCTGTATGTTATTCTACACATTTAAATCATTATTATATTTTAGGTAAAGATTTGGTTTTAATTTCTTTCTTTCTTTTACTGTGTGGCTGTCTTAAAAAAATAAGTTTTAGAGGTCAGCTTATATCCGATCTAGGCTATTATGTGAGTATATACGGTAGTTGCTGTGTTAGATTCCAGAAACATATGCAAACCAAATGAAGATATGTAATCCATTCTAATTGTTTCTGGATAATTATAAGAATATAAGAAGTAATTTAGGTTCTGCCATAACATATTATGAGAAAAGTCCCACCGGGGTTCCATGCACGTCCACAGGAGCGGGATCTTGGTCTTGCAAAATTGGTGCATAGTTCATGCATCAGTTCAGTGTTCTTGCAGTAAAATGTTATTTTGCAAGCAAAGTGCCCTTGTGTTTATGGAAAGCATAACTCAAATACTGGAGGTGACACAAATGCAACAAAACAAAACAAAAAAAAAAAAGCATGGAAGTGAAAGTTCTGCTTTAAACGCATCCTTTCAAAAGAAGCAGTTTTTCTCAAAAGCTTTGTTGAGTGTTTCTAAGAAACGAAAAAAATGCTAAAATTGTCTAGCACTGGCTCTTCCCATTTGGGAGAAATATCTGGCATTGAGTAAGTTAAAAAGTAAAATGAGGGGGGACTTTGCATCCCGGGCATGTCACGTTGAGACAAGGACATCGCCACTTTTCAGGTCCTCTGACTTTTCAGGTCATCACTCTTCCAGCTTGTGGGCTTCTCTTCTTAAAGGTCAAATTTGTGCCAAGACGTTCAACCATGTGCACGAATTGTACCCGTCTAACTCATTCATTCACCTGAACTCTGAAGTACAGTGCAACCCGGACCTCCCCAATAACTTTTTAACATACTGCCAGATTTGAAGCTTCAAACTTATAGATGAAAAGCTCAACATATTTACTGAGAAGCAACATGTGAGACACACTCGTGAGAATTAAACAAAATTATTCAACATTTTTTATTGTGCTAAAACAAAAAAAAACAGGTTTTGCTTGCTTTTTGAGATAACACTTTGTACAGACTCATTTTGCTACTATCATAGTCACACGTTTTTGTTGGGTATGTTGCAATATGATGCACAAAAGCACATTTTGAAATAAACATATTTACCTGTTCTTACTTCTAGGACAGCTCAAGTTCTTTAAAGCTTAATGGGTTTTCTTCGCAAAGAATTTTTCAGATCTTTCCACAAATACTCTGTAGGATTGAGGTCTGGAATTTGGCTTGGCCTTTTTAACACCTTTATATTGATATTTCTAAACTTTTAATGTGGATTTAGCTTCCGGGTTCGTTGTCCAGTTGTAATGTGAACCTGCGCCCCTTTATCAGGTCTCTTACAGACTCCCAACATATTTTCTTCCAGAATTGCCCTATGTTTGGCTCCATCCATATTCCCATCAAATCTAATGATCTTCCCAGTCTTAAGTGAAGAAAAGCAACCCTGGAGCATTATGCTGCCATCACCATGTTTGACAGGGCATAGTGTTTTCAGGGTGATGTGCATTGTTACTCTTGCGCCTTTGCATTCAGCTCAAAAAGTTCAATTGAGGTCTCATCTGACCAAAGTGCGTTGTTCCAGATGTTATTCATGGGTTCTTGCAGATGCCAAACAGGCCTTACTATGTTTTTCCTTTAGAAATAGCTTTGTATTGCCACTCTTCCATTAAGGGAATATTCATGCAGAGTAGGATTAATAGTTGTTTTATGCGCAAGGGCCCCACCTCAGCTATGTATGAAAGCCTGCAGGTCTTCCAATGAGGTATCTGTAGTGCATTCCTGCACTCGCACAGTTCCTTTCATTTGGTGCTATGCGCAGGCGTGGCCCAGGTGTGCATGTATAAAAATGTGTGACAGGAAAATATGATATATTGTCAGCAATTGTGACGTTATGTGAAGAATGCCAAAGTCCTCAACGCACTGTCAGATTTATATGCTGCCGTTTGGCAACGTAGGACTCAGCAACATTTCCAATGTAATCATCAGGACGCGATGTTCTTTGTATTCCCACACGGCAGCCATGTTTGAGTTGTTCACGACGTTAATAGGTATGGTAATTGTTTTAAAGTAACTTAATGTACACGAAGTGCATAGGCGGAAGGGTTGGGTAAACAGACTTCTGATTGAATAAGACTTTTTCACCCTCAAAGTAGTTCTTTGATAGTTATTTGCAGCACTGGTCGCTCAAACTTTTTGCACCAGGGAGCAGTTAAATGTCTGACAATATTTTCGTGGCCTGGTCCACGGATAACATTAGTAATAATAGAAAAGTAGAAAACAGTGACAACAAAAATTAAGTCGAAGAAGGCAATGATCACGAAACACAAATGTATTGTACGAGTGTCTGCCATTGAAGCAGTACATTATTTAAAAATATTTCATTTGTATCTTTTTTACAAGTATATTGATCATTATATTTTGGGTACGAACTTATTTTAGTATGATATCATTTTAAAGCAGTTTTAAGGGATAGCTCATATGCAATGTAGGGTTATATGCGAATATATACGATCCCTGAAGTTGTTTTGGTTTTGCTAGTAATTTTATTTTTTTGAAATGTAATGAAAAATGTGTTGGACTTGATACATTTCATTGATTTGGTTTGCAGCTTGCCATTAGAGTGTAATAGTGGGTCCTCAAGGCAGACGATTTGAGAACCATTTATCTAGGAAAAGGCATTGCAACTTTGTAATGCCAAATCAACAATGTACATCAATTTATATTTAACGTGCACTTTCCAGATAAGAAAGGTGAAACAACGTGGTACCCTGAGTAAAAAATAGTGTGATGATGAGAATCAAATCTAATCCAATTTGTGTGGTTAGAACAGAAGGAATTGGTAGCAAAAGTATAACTACAGAAATGCAGTTAAAACCTATTGTTATTTGGAAACCTTTTGATCCCTGGCTGACTTGAATCGCAAAGAAGGTGTCCCTGATAATGTCAGCACAAATCTTTTTGGCTGTACACAACATTTCTATTGTGCGTGACCTCTTTTTTTTGCCGCCTTGCGCATATCGGCATCATCACCAAACCTCACTTTGTCGACGCGTTAATGAGAACAGACTCGGCAGCAGCGCTCGCAGATGCCTATCAAAGGGCACAAAACAAAAAGGGAGTGTAAGTAAATACAGACTGTAATTAGTATGACAAGGCTGAAAGAAGAGATAATGCACCGCGGCTTCCGGGGATTTTTTTTTAAAGATGTTTTTTTTCTTCCAGAAAACCACTCTCACATTTGAGGCTGGGAACAAATTAAAAAGGTTTTAATCAGCTTGCTAGAGCACATAATGAGCACCCGCTAAGCAGCGGTGATCCGCCGCCATCGGCCACTCGCGTCTTCAAAGCGTTCCGGCCTCTTTTCTCGCCGTGCATTCAAAGCTGATAATGTTACGGTCATGGGTGTGTAGAATAGCCTAAAATTTTACTCAAGTAAAAGTACAATTACTTCAGAATATTTTTACTTCTAATCCTCAAGTAGAAGTAAAATTACTCATCCAAATACTTACTTGAGTAAATGTAAAGAAGTACTTCGTAAAAAAGAATACTCAAGTACTGAGTGACTGTAGCAACATCGTATTTATTGATTGTTTTATAAAACATTTTTATCTTCAGAGGCTCTGCAAGCAGAACAACAAGCTAGCCCATGATCTTGAACAAAGGAGACATTGCATATTGTAGCTGGTGTTAGGCACCTTTTATGTGCTTTTGATATGAGGCCAGGGGTGCTCCTCCTCTTCTTTGGTTTCATTTTCGATTGTAAGTATTGCTAAGCGACATTTTTCATCTGTTTCATCCATAAAAAACGTTTCCCCATGCTGAAGTTGAATAGGGTCACGTGACGAGGCTGCTACGTTTGATTGGTTAAACGTGGTAGAGCCTGGCGGAGGCCTGCGTCAAAATAATTGCGCCTTAGCGCAGGCGGACAGACTCGTACTTACGTGAAGGGGACTTATTAAGTAACGAGTAACGACCATGTTGCCTAATGTGGCGGAGTAAATGTACCGTTTACTCAAGTAAAAGTAAAAGTATTGGTATTTAAAAATACTACTGGAAGGACAAAATTTCCCCAAACTTACTCAAGTAAATGTAACGGAGTAAATGCATTCCGTTACTACCCACTTCTGGTTACGGGTTAATGTCATGTTACAGAAAAGGACCCACGATATATGATCATATCCACTGAGGATGGGGAGAACAACATCCTGAAAATAAAACTATGAAGAAACTCATCTCATCTCATTAGGGTCGCGGGGGGGCTGGAGCCCATCCCAGCCATCTCTGGGCAGTGGGCAGGGGACACCCTCAACTGGTTGCCAGCCAATCGCAGGGCACATAGGAACAGACAACTCACTCGCTCATTCACACCCAGGGACAATTTGGACCGGCCAATTCACCTGAAATGCATGTTTTTAGAACGTGGGAGGAAACCGGAGTGCCCGGAGGAAACCCACGCAAGCACGGGGAGAACATACAAACTCCACACAGGAAGTCTGGTGCTGGATTTGAACCCACGCAGGAGGTTCCCATGACATGAACTGTGCCGCACAAGCGCTAACCACTGCCCCGCCGTGCTGCCCTACTATGAAGAATAATGTTAATAATATATTTTGGCTATGCATGACAATTATTTTTTTAATTTAAAATACAATACATGAAATGAAATGATCTGCATTCATATAGCGCTTTCCAAGTCAATAAAGAAAAGTAGCTCAGTAGGTAGAGCGCTCGTCTTGGGATCATAAGATCACAGTTCGAATCCCGAATATAGCAGCCTCGTCACGTGATCCTATTGTACTTCAACATTGTAAGCGCTTTACAATGTGTTTCACATTTACCCATTCACACTCACACACTCACACCCCAACAGCAAGGTGCCAACCTGCTTATTAGGGGTTCAGTGTCTTGCCCAAGGACACTTCGGCATGTAGAACGGAGGAGCCGGGATTCGAACTGCGATCTTTTGATCCCAAGACGAGCGCTCTACCTCCTGAGCTACCGCCGCCCAATAAAAACAAAACAATTCTAATTAAACATTAAGAATAAATCAAAATTGAAATTAAAAAATAATTTTGATATGTTTTTAAATTAAAAAAAAAATTCTTCTAAAATGCTGTGTGAATTGCTCGTCTGGCCGTAGGTAATGGAATTGAGTCTTACAGATGCATTTTACTACAACTTAAAACGTCCCATGCACTTAAATGTTTGTTTTATTAAAGTAACCGCAAAGGCAAGAAAACCCCAAGCGTGCGTCAGCCCGGATGGGAGAGCGCCATTCACTCGAGCCCTTCATCTGGGAAAACATATGGTGCCATTTGGAGTCCCAGTCTGGTGCCCGCTGTTCTCCCGTAATTAGAGCGGACCAGCAGAGCGCCCGGCGATAGCGGCAAGATATGCGGCGTGTAAGTGCATGGCCGTGCGGTATGAGGGCCAAGCGCGCACATTCTGTTAACAGCATGTTCCACAACTTTGACACAACAACTTTGGCAGCGTTGCCCAAAGAGAACAGGCGCGGAGCAAACGTGCAATTTTTCAGACCATTGCAATCGATTTTGTAAGAAATTTGCATTTTCCTTGCTTGGTTTGTCTTTTGTGAGTGCTTAATCATAGTGACATGCTTCAACATCAAGAAAACAGCTCCCTTTTGTTAGGGTCTCTATCTTCTGACCATTCCTCAATCAACGTTTAGTACCTCGTATGTACAAGGGTCTAACTTGTACATCATTGCCGACCGAGTGTAAAAACAGATTTGCAGTTAAGTAAGTGGGCTTTATTGAAGTTGTACAAAAGTACAACACAATTGGAGATATTTTCCTTTCAGACTAAGACAGAGATTTAAAGAATCGCTTGCAAGCTGCACGCTAGCATCAGGTGACTGCAACTTCAGCAAGGTCTTCGCAATCATTTAAATACAAAGCTCACAAATGTAGCGTTTTTCCGTGAGTCCAAGTCATTCATTTCATGGTTAATGGATCTGGCGTTGATGGGATACAGGTTTTGCAGGGATAGCCGGTGAGGTTTTTTATGTAGCTTAGACAGAGCAGCCTCACTATTGCTTTCTCTCCTAACGGTGCCTCTATCGATTCCCGGACGACGTAACAATGCACGGAGCACCTTCTGGTGATCAGCGTGTCTTTGCACTCTTCTGACTTTCCTTAGAGTCCAATTTAATTGATTAATTAATTTTCAATGTAACAATTTGCTGAAGCTACTCACTGTCACATTGCACGATCATTTGTTTTAAAGGGCAGTTGTGCGTCCGCTTACGCCTACATTTTGACTGACGGCATACACCTATCAAGTCGTACACATAGAAAGTGAGTGGCATAGCGTGCAACTTTTAAACTTTACCTTGCCGTTAGTGGCTTGTGACATTAGAACTTGCCTCTGATTGGCCGGCACTGTGACAATTCTGTTTGGCCAATCACTCCGACACTCAAATAACAAAGGGGAAAACAACATAATCATCGAACTTTAAATCCCTAAAAAAACTGTTTCTTGGGATTACACAATCACACTCCGTCACATCTCGATATCGATTAGATTCCGGTTAATCGTGCAGCCCTAGTGCACGGGACCTCTATTTAGTTTGTCCTAGTCGGCAATTAGGAGCGCCAGTTCTCCCGTGTCACATTGTATGCCCTGGAAGTCATTTAAGAATATATAACAAGTAAAAACAATATACGGAGGGGAGATATTGCTTTTGTAAATGTCAAGCCGACAACGCGTAACGCCGTCTGATGAATGTCACGCTCACGTTTAATGACCTTAAGGCCACAAATACCATCACTATTTTCGTTGTTTTTTTTCCAGACGGGTATTTCAGGGATATGTCATTTTATTGCATTCTAATTATATGACTTGTTCTGTTTCCTTTACTCATTTTCCTCATTATGGCTACCTCCCTGCCAAACCCGTACTGATTTTCATATTTTCAAGTGATTCGGTGAAGCAAACTAAAGCATTCAACAATGGAAAACCTATTGGCTTTTTAGCCATGCGGATAAAACATGGCTATATGTGGCATGTTTTCTGTCCTGTAGGTCACACTTTTTTATAGTTTGACTGTAACTGCAACATATGCTTTATAAAAAAGAAAAAAATACTGCCATGTTAAAAAAAACATCTCCTAAATGTGTTTTTGTTTATATATTGTATAAATCATTTAGTTTATTAAAGACAGTGATGTGCAGTGAGGTGAACTAACTGGGGACCAATCCAAACAACTTGTCCACTATGTTGTTACCACACCAGAAACTAGCATTGTCTTTCTACATTGAAAACAAGAGTCATTTATTCCCATTCAGAAATGCACATCCTATTTTTTGAAACAAAACACATTGTTCCTGATAAAAGTAAGACAAAAGTGAAAGGTGAAACTGAAAATAAAGCATATGGGTGATTTGAATTGATTTGGCATTGTTAACACATACTTGATATAAAGATATATAACATTCTACATTTTAAGAACACCTCAAACTACACACCCCACCTTTAATTAATGGAAATAGGGTCATATAGACCCAATCATCCTCTAAAAAAATACTTTCATTAGGAAATCATAATGACCCCGCACTGGTGAGCTATTTTCAAAACAGGTTTGCGGGCACGTTAGCTTTCGATGGGGGGCACTTTGATGCCTGCGGGAACCACGATAGAGACTCCCTGCTCAAGATTGATACTATACAGTATATTTTGTAAATTATTATTTACTTCATACAGTTGTATTATGTTTAGTATATGCATACTTACGTATGTGTACTTATACAGAAATTCAAAATATAGAGTATTTCTAACTAAACTTGCTAATCTGAACAACCAATGATTTATAAAGGAATTCTGAATCTGTCAACTATTTGTACATGTTTTACAATACTGAAATAGAAACTCTTCAGTTTCGGGTCCTCACGCCTTATCTTTTGAATTGTCTTCAACACCGAGGCTAGAGAATGGTTAGAGGGGTTAGCATTTTTGAAGAGATGATATGCCTTGGCAGTATTTCGGGGCATCAGCTGGTCCGTTGTCCCGTCTGAAGGGAAACCGTCTGGCTGCACGGCAGGACGGCCCAGTTAGAGATACGCCGCTGGGAATCAGTGGTGGATCCAAAACACACAAGCACATATACATACAGTACACACACCACAGGGGGATTACAAAGGGTCTGGGGAAATTTCCAACATTGAAATGAAGACATGGCCTCCTCATTTATAACGTGTGACAGTGCCAATCTGCCATTATCTAGGAAAGAAAATGCAGTGTAAGCGTGTGGCCACTAAGCTCTGGCATGCTTGAAAGTGTTGTGAACAGAAATAATCATTTTAATTGGATAAATATTGCAAAATTTGGTTCCAGAACATATTTTGTTAGTCTCAGTGAATCTAAATAAATAATTATTAAAGATTGCAGTTTTCATTGCTACTGAGGTTCAGTAAAAACATGCAATACTTTTTTTTTTCCCAGAGCTTTACTAGTTATTGAAATATATAGTATATAAGTACCAATACCCTTGGTACTTTTTAGATATATATATGACCAATCAACTGCTAACCATGAACAAACCCAGACAATACTGTAACTGGCAACCAAGAGGTGTTGTTTTAAGAATTATTAGTTTAATGTATGCAAATGCATTTGTTTTACTTGAAAAATAAAAAAAATAAAAATAAAATCACATGGGCTGAGCTCTGCTCTGATTGCCTTGCTGAAGATACCAGAAATGCATGGACGGAAAAAACCTTTTCTCGCCTAATCTGTGCTGACAACACATTGTCACAAAATACATACTGTACTACATTGCCTCTGCCGTCCATAGGGGACTTCCCTTGCTCCTTCCTCTCTTGTTGTCTGGCCAGCCAGCAAATCTGCATATGCCGTCATGTATATTTCAAAAGCATTTAAGACTCGCATCACGGCCTCTGAATTATGCATCGGGCATCTACAACGGAGGTGCTTGTCTCATTTGTGTACTTCTTTCCTCGTGACGATCCCAACCCATTAAGGCACACAAAACGGGCCGCCTCCAAATGGGCCGACGGTGTCGAGCGTTTTCCGGACTTGACAGGGGTTCCGTCGACTCTCGCTAGGTCCTCGGGGGTTTAATTGGGGAGCATCTCCTTCGTAGGTCTCGCCATCTTCCTCGATGAAAATTTGCACCGGCAGCCGCTAACGACGGCGAGAGATGAGTGGAGTGAATAATTCAAAACGGGCATGTCTCACAAAATGATGCAAACCTGTGCATGGCTTGTCAGTGGGAGGAACGATGTGTGGAAGTAAACACAGCCTAAAAGGCTCTTATGCATTATAGATGCCGCCTTTGAAACTATCTTCTTATATGCAAATGGGGCTGCAAAGTCTTAATTTGGAACATTTTCTCTGTGGGATAAACTTTGGCTTCATTTTCATATAAATTATCTGGTATTTAAGAGTAGTCTTTCTCAACTGGTGGGTGAGAACACACCTTCGGGTCGCGGGCCTCGGTGAGTCGTTTTCAGTCTGTTTTCAGTGTGGCTTGGGAAAATATTGCTAAGAAAAAACAAATTAATGTCCCAAAAGCTTTGAAAAACTTAAAGGTTTTAAGTCAAATGTTTTATCTGTTTGACTCATTCAATGACATAATGTTAAAATACTGTTCAGAGGCATTATCCTTGAGCATCAAAGTCAAATATGTAGTAAAAATATGTTAATATTATAAAGGCATTAGTGCAGCTCATTGTTCAGCATCAAGCCACTGAGAATGGTTTCAGTGTGATGAATCTCTGTTAGATGGCAGAAGTGTCTTTGATCAGATAGTTTTCCACACATCAAGTAACCCCGACTACCTTGTGCTGCTACCTCTATCCAGCGATTGAGATTGTGCAGGCGGCCCCACTTGGCAATTAGGCTTAGTGAAGGAGTTTGGTGAGAGTAGCAAATGTACCAATAAGAACAATGCTTTGACAGAGCTTTTTTCTTTCTAAAAAAATGACTTAGCACCTTGGGGCAGAGTAGGATAATGCTTCCTGCCCGTTCCCAGGAACACAATCGCCATTGTGACCAAAATCGTGTATTCACCTCATCAGACACATCGCGCTGAAAAGTTCTTGCAAAGTTCATGCACCGTCCATGTATAAATTCAGCGTTCTTGCAAAAAAACAACATTTTTCAAGTAAAGTGCTATTGTGTATATAACAAGCATCATTTTTAAAGTGTCTCAAATGCAAAAATAATCAACCGAGTGAAAATTCTGCTTGGAATACATCCTTTCACGAAAGTTTTCTCAGAAACGAGTATTTTTAGGACTTTCAATTTCAACTGGTGTTTACTAAACAACAGTAAAAGCTAGAACTATACTTTTTTTAAATAAATGATCAGTATAGATACAGAACTAAGTTTTTTGTAGGCCTTCACAAATGAGTCAAATGGCAAGAATTGGCTGGCTGCTCTTCCCATTTGAGAGAAATGTCTGCCATTGAAAGAGTGAAGGAGCTATAGGGAATTTGGAACTAGTTTTATTCACTGGTAAGTGTGAAGCACATTGTAAAGCGCTTTGGGAGGTCTTCATTGACTTGAAAAGCGTTATGTAAATGCAGACCATTTACCATTTACTGCCGTCATTTCCTGGTGTGTGTCATCAATACATTCGTGTGCAAGTCCCTGCATTTCTAAGACGCACTTGAATAAACTCTTTTTTCGGAGTTGGGTTGGGGCTTATTCTCTCCTTGAAGCAGTATTTTCTTACCTTTACCATGTTCATGCTACACTAGCAAAATAACAAAAACAATAAAAATAAATAAATACAAAATAAAAAAATTGGGATAAGCGAGGCATCACTCTCCGGCATTCTAAGCACCTCCATTAATGTGTTCCGCCCCGAACAGCTATGCTAAATTTAAATTTGGATTACTTTGTACAAATTATTTGTACAATGCACGTTTGTATGACGGTTAATGTATTTTCCCCCTGTGGTATAATTTTTCTGTTGATGCTAATTTAAGTCGTGACACAAAAACAGTAATTTAATAGATTGCGGCCCCACGAAAAATGTTGGCTGTTTCTTTTATCCTTCAAGGGATATTGTGTATAATTTAGCACCTCCTAGAGGTATAAAAATATCTGAGCAGCACCTTCAAGAAGCTGTGGGGACAAACCTCAAAATCTGTCCACCCTGTATCCTTTTGTGTATCCTGCCATGAAATATTTATTTCTTTGAATATGGAGATTATTTTTGCTCTGTTAGTTTTGTTTATTGCACACAATAGTTCTTGAGTAACACTAAGCTAACATCAAGCTAAGCTAGGGCTATGTGATCGCAATGCTAAGATAGTGCTACGTGATCGCTATGCTAACATTAAGCAATTATTGAGATATTTCATTATTTGGACAGGCATAAATACTTGGGATTGGCATTCTTGGGCGAGGTTGTTGAGGCTGTGGTTTGTTTAAGAAGTACCTGGGAATCACTAGGGTGTGCCAAAGAGCAGTATAACTGCATGCAGCTCTCGGCTGCTTGTCCACAAAAGCAGATGCTTATAGATTTTTAGGTATCTATGGAGGGGGGCCTTGACATGAAACCTAGCTAAAGATACTCCCAGAGACCTAAAGTAGGATTATGTAAATATTGTAAAAAAACATCGTTTCAGCTGTTTCGGAGCCCATAAAGTACATACAAACACACACACGCTTTTCAGAGCTTTTTTTTTTCCTGGTGCCTTTGGCAACAAGATGGCCGACAACTATGATGAGGCTCGTTTTATGTCTAATATACGCAAATTCTCAAATGTACAAGTTTGTACGTGTTGTATGTCTCATCTCATATTATATAATAAATTGTTGTTTTTTGTTTTAATTGATTACATTTTATCAATGGTCACTAAGTAATACACTCTTTCCCTTTAAATGGAATATTATTGTAATGTGTCATTTTGTTTTTGCTGGTATTCTTCTTTGTTTTTGTTTTTTGTTTTTTTAAACGAGAATATATTCCACGCAATCTCTCCATTCAGTTCATTTGAAGTGGCATTTTTTTTTATCTAGGTTGTGGCTTGTAATTAATGTGAGATGGTGGTTCCTGAACTCAGACCAACTGAGAATCATTGTTTTAGAGGCGGCTCCTGCCTTTGCCTCACCTGCAGTCGATCCCGCCGACGTTCAGCCCGTGGACCGCCGAAGCCGGCGTTTATGGGCTTTCTTTTCAGCCATCGCTGTGTGGTAAATGATGATAAGCCGAGCCTGTAATAAACAATCTCGTAAACAGCTCTGAAGCTCAGCCTTTAATTGCCTGAGGGGCTTGTAAGAGCTTTATAACACATTTATTACCCCTTTAATGGCCTGCGAGATGTGAGCCATAACATAAGCAACACTCGTTTAATTTCCTGACGTATATTGGCTCCAGGTTATCTTTTGGTTATTTTTGCCAACTTCATTGATTTTTCTAGTCGGCCCCTGTTTATGGCCCTAATGCATCGTGACACCAAAAGAAACTGCGCCTCAATTATTTTCCAGCACTCTGTTTTCCAGGCTTGCCACGTCTGAGGCAGAAACTATTACTTTGTTAGCCAAAAGCACACATCAACTCTGAGCAGACGAAAAGGGGCCAGCGCAGGGAATAGAAATATTTGATGTTGAATCTCTCCCTATTTACTGGAGGATGCCTGAATAAACGTGTTCAGAAGCTGGAAAGCAGAATTATGACCCATAACCCCGAGGTATTTGAAATGGAACAGCGGGACTTACTTTGAAAAAGAATTGGAGATGTGCTCAGGGCTCACTGTTTATACCTTGATGTGATTTGGACTGAACTATTTATTTATTTGTATGTATAAAGACCTGTTTATCTTTTCTTTCGGGTTTTTTGCTGGCGTCCTATGGTTGGCTTTAGGAGACTGAGAGGCTATCCGGTGTTTAGTGTCTTGTTTTAGTGTTGACAGTTGGTAGAATCCGAATTCGACGCTAGAGCACTTTTAGGCTAGCTGTGTAAGTCCAATTTAATTAAACTGTGGGTAGTTTTGCCTCTTTATCCCCGTTTTCTTGAACACAATGGCAATTACTGTACAAACCCAATTCACCTTAGTCAGGCAGTCACTAAATCACTGTATGTATTTGTGAATAGCATTCTTTTTTTTAACCATAAAAGTAACTCAAGGACATACAATGCATGAATTGTTTGCAAATTATGTATATAGTGTCTGTATGTGTTTCCATTACACACTCTTGTGACAACAGAAATAAGTGAGTAGATACGACATGCGACTTTGAGCTGTGTGCCTATTGCGAGTCATATATAGCTGTGCTCATGAGACTTGGCGCACCGCTGACTTTTGACGAATGTTTAGAAGATAAGGTAATATTTTCAACCCACTCAAAAGTGAAGGTGCAAATAATCTGTGTATTACTCTTCAAATACACTTACACAAAAAATGAGTTACAGTTTTGTTATAGTAACTTGCATGATTGATGTACCTAGACATTTTCACACGGGTGGACATATTTTAAAAAACATTTATTTTAAATTGCCTTTCACTCTGACATGCATGATTTATGTGTATTTTATCAAATACATTTCCCCCAAAAATCTGACTTATACTTCAGGTCCGACTTATGTTAAAGAAAATATGGTCATAAGAAAATACTGTGAGCTGGTGGTGTTAGCTCTAAAGGTTTTTGATTTAATTGGTTCGTAAACTTGCCTCAATTTATTATCAAAGTATGAATCGACCAATCAACTGAGTGGGACCAGAAAAAAAATAAGAAAACCCAAGTGTGAATACATCCTCGTCAAAGTTCTTCTGACATTGTTATCGTTTGCCCGTGTTTCGCTGTCATCCCAGCTCACTCTTCAAACTCAAGTTAACTCAGTTTGTCTTGCACAATCCACCTAATCATGAAATTATATTTGAAGGCTGTAATAGGAAAGAGCATATTTCAGCACCGGCGCAGATATTCCATCAAAAAATGTGCCCTTGCTGCAACATTTTCCCCCCATTATGATTTATTAAACTAATGCCGGGGCCCAGGAATCTACTTTTGCTTTCATCACAGCGCTCTCCAAATACCAATTTCAACAGCCTGCTCAATTATTCTTTTGTCTGTGAAAAGAAGCAAGGTATCAATCTTTTATGTTTTGGAAAAACCTGATGATCGCTTCTAGAATTTCTTTATATTTTTGGACGTGCGTGTGTCTGAGTGTGAAGCTATGTCTAAGAAAAAAAATAACAGTGGGATTGCAGGGTAAATCAATACTGGGGTTTGCTAATTTCAGGGCTATCCCCTTTCAAAGGGAAGAGCTGAACTTGCTTTGCCGTATGTTTTTGATCTCGTACTGTATGGCGTTTTATTCCGGTTGTTATCATAGTTGCTGTTGTTTGTATGTTATTTTAGCTTCTTTCTTAAGTAGCTGTTTTGCAAAAGCACAATTTCGCTGCCATCTGCTTCCAATGCGCTCAACGTTAGACAGATGGGCTCAGTGTATTGAAGCCATACCAAAGTTCTGGCAGGTTACAGTGCTTTGGATAATGAACATGCTATATATGAAACCAGGGGCTGATTTCATCACGGCAAAGGTCTGTAATGCTATTCTTTTTCATAAAGTTAATCTGTCGCGCATTAGTCTCGGTGTTGGCTTCAAATGATTACTGGACCGTACGTATCCGTCTTACCCTTCACTTCTGTGTTTTCTTTACAAAACTATTAGGATGATATATGAAACATTATAGCTACAATTTAGTTAGCAGTAGAGTATAGTATGCATTATACGTAAATCCTCCTTCTCTTTTAACATAGAAATTTGTAACTTCCTTAGCTTTGATTGTAGAATAGGAATATTGGAAGTATTGTTTTTTCCCGAAAGGTCTGCATTTGCAATTATAGAATTTATACAGCTTAGAGATGAGGTGTTGGCTTATTGAAAATAAACATCCTTTCTTTCCAATAATATGCAATATACTTGTCACTATGGAGGAATGATAACCGGGCCTATAGTTATCAGACTGATAACAGCAACCAAATGACATCACAGTTATAGGCCCAATATGAAGTCTTTTGGAGCCACATTATTATATTTAATTAGCTGACACAACTTCTTAGCAATATTTTAAGCATTTATCTTTTTCATTATTGTTAGATTTTCGATAATAATATTAGCAAAATTTGGCGGTGCACCCCACCAAACTGCCCATAATGTCCACGAGGCACTTGAGAGCTCGCCCATTACCAGTGGCATAGCTTAGGGTTGTTGTGATTATACGGCTTATTCATCGTGACACAATGTGTTACTATAAATCTGTATAAAGTGTAGTGTACTTATTTTTTTTGTACTCCTTAGGCAAGACATCCTTGTCCTAAATTTTCCTTACGTGCGGCACTACGATAGTTCTCCACTGATTTTATTGACCAACTGTTTTGTTTGCTCTATGCACATTAAGGAAAAAAAGTATCTACCTTAAAAGAATTGTGCTTATTTTAAATGTTTCCTAGAAATGTAATTTAAGATATGTTGAATATAATATTATATTAAAAAAACACTAAAAATAAGCATCATTTTCTGCCAAGGGGGGATTTTATTCGCATTAGAGTGGCTGGCCTCGCTGTCAACTTTCTAAAGGGGAGTGTTGAATGCAGTGCTGAGGTGCACCGTGAACATCCTAGCTGTTAATCACAAAACATAAACACAGTACAAAGGAACAGAGGCCATCTTGACCTGAAACAGGATGAAGGACAACGGGAAAGGACAGAGAAAGGAAGGAGGATACCACACAGACCTTTGAACATTCAGCAATTAGCAGAGGGAGTTTGGAATTTGTACTATGAGCCCAAAATGAGCTGAGAGCAGCGGCACTTTCAAGCATTGAACAGTAGGAATATTAAGACAGTAAACGGGCTGAGCTATCTAGCTTTGGCGCCTAATCAAAGGGATTAAAGTATGGGAAGCCGAGCTCACAGGTTATCCTCCAGGAAGGGGCGAGTCGTTATCAAAATGCTTAAAGTGTCTCAATTTTCCTGTATCAGAAGTGTTGTGGGTCGGGTCGTCTGGCATGAGTAGAACAAAACATTTTTGGATTCTCTAGCAAAGTCTTTAAACTGTACTTTAAGTGTGATCAATGTATTTACTGGTCTACAGTCCTTATTGACAGTAAACTCAGCAGTAGAATTAAAAGGTGTTGACCTGTCCCAGTACATCTTCATATACAAAAACAACATTGTCACCAAAAAATATTGTCCAATCTGTTGCCATATCAGCAGAAATTACACATGCTTTTTGCTAAATTTTAGAACATTAATTCTCAAATATTATGGCCGTAATTACAAGACGTGACCCAAATCAATGAAAAAAGTCCACAACTCAAATGTATTGAATGAAAGGCAGTTTAAACCAAGATTACTACATTTTCATTAAAAAATACTCAATTAGATGACTTGTTAATGGAATCCAGAATAGTTTAAACTCTATGAATAATATTTAAATAAAAACATAAATTAACAAAAAAATACTAGACCTGCCAGTTATTTTACTGTCAAAAAGTGAACTGCACTTGTCCAGTTGTAATCAGTTTTCACTGATCGCATATTGCTGAAAAAAAACATTTGTGCCATGGGTTGCTCTTTTTTCTGTACTTTCAGTCTAAAATGAAGAGCACATGTGCGGTTGCGATCAATTATCTCCAGTTGACTAATGCTGCAACCGAGGGCATGTTTAACTGGGTGGATGGAAGGCTATTTGGTGGATTTTTGGATGTTGTGGGAGGTATGGTCCCGATTAACAACGATACACAGATTATGGTATCTGTACCGCTTAGCCTTATTAGGGTCGCGGGGGTGCTGCAGCCCATCCCAGCTGTCTCCGGGCAGTGGGCAGGGGACACGCTGAACTGGTTGCCAGCCAATCGCAGGGCACACGTGGACAGACAACTCACTCGCTCGCTCAGTCACACCTAGGGACAATTTGGACGGGCCAATTCACCTGAAATGCATGTCTTTGGAATGTGGGAGGAAACTGGAGTGCCCAGAGGAAACTCACGCAAGCACGGGGAGAACATACAAACTCCGCACAGTAAGGGGGTTAGCTGGATTTGAACCCACGCAGGAGGTTCCCACGACCTCAGAACTGTGCCGCACACTCGCTAACCACTGCGCCGCCGTGCTGCCCCTGGGTTAACACATGTAAACAAAATGTATCAGTTTTTTGCAGCTGTGCAAAATAGCAAGCATCAACTCACATTTGTTGGGCATTATCACAAACTGTTGAAAAATACACTTGACACTCAGTTGTTTTTTTGTTTTCTAAGCAATTTTTTTGTGAAGGCGCAAAAGGTCTCGTCCCACCTGTTGACAAATACTGTTTAATAACGATAATTGTCTTTCTTGTCATTTATATCAACGTTGTGAAAATTGTCTACAACCAGATTATCTGTGACAATACAGGATGAACATGTAATAAAAACAAAAGGAAGATAAAAATGAATATTAGGATAAATAGGAAAAATGTTTTCATGGTACTGCTTGGAGACTGGTCTAAGTTGCAAGTGCATCAGACCAATAGTGCTTTGACATTTAGCAGCAACATATTTCCAAAATAAGTCGAAAATTAAGATATTAATACACATTTGTCTACACATAATCACGTTGTATATTTATTTCACAGTCCAGGTGGTATTGCCTCTTAGTTCTTGCCTTGAGGGATCTCCAGTGTTTACCAGAGGGCAGCAATTTAAAAAGGTGGTGGTTTTCTTGAAAATCAAGTCAACATATTTGAAACTAGAAAAACTACAAATAAAAAAGGGGCAAACTATTCACACAACCAGTGAAGATTAGTTTGTTGCAGCCTGCTTAAAAAACACAATTTTCTCATTGAGCAGATTGTACTTAGTGTTTTTGTTGTAACTGTCACAGTCCTTGACAGTAACCTTAGTAGAGACATTTATAAAAATCCTTAACATGAATGTTTAATAAGATAATTGTGCTTATTTTAAAAAGATTTCTTATCTCATCCAAGTCATTGGAAAACTAAAATGAGTGAAGGTTTTATTTGAATATGGATGGTTCTCTGCAATAGGGGTAGTGTATGTGTATTATTTAGTCTATTGTTGAACATGACCTTTCTTTACTTTTGGCTACCTTTTGTCAATTTTGCATCAGTGAATTTTTAGATGCGGCATTGGTACATAACTGTATCGTATCGCATTTAAATTACTGTTTAGTCAATTCTTCTTTTGAAAATGTCCAACATAACTAGCACAAAGGCTATAGAAGTGGACTAATTGTATCCTGACTTTTAGCGACCAAGTTTAGCACAATTTTAACTACCTGGTTTCTATACTTATTGGTCCTAATACATACAGGCACAAGGCCTCTCACATTGAAGACTTGTGCTGAACCACTAGGTTGCTGTGATCGTATCCTTGCTTTTGTGTCTTTCTGTCTAAAAACACTATTGCACACATTATCTAGTTTGAACCTGTTAAGACGATTGGGTCTCACATTGGCACAGGGGTAAGATTGAGACACCCTTCCCTCCTTGTGGGTCGGTTGTTATAACAGTATATGACTATGGGGTATCTCAAATAAGACAGACTTCTGTGTCGTGCTGAAAAAGGCTCCCCATCTGTGTATTTAATCTACCCGGCTCCAGTAAATAGTTAAACAAGAATATGTAGTCTCCTTGTTCTTATTTCTAGTATAGCGAGCATTTAAAATATAAGAAATTGACCGAGTCTCAGGCTAAACTTTACAAATTAAATTTCAAATAAAAGAATACATAAATGGACGAGCATCTTTTATATAATGCCGATCATTCAAAGTTTGACTGTTGCTTTAAGTCTTTAAGATGGCCTCAGTTATTTGTGCCACTGTATAGTTTTCAACTCTTGTCTCATAAATGATTTCTCCCCCTGACAGTGTATACTTTATATTTTTGTTGAGGGGTTATAGCGCCGTGAATAAGCGCGTGTCACAGTCTTTTCACAATCCCTTATGAGTGAATCCTACCGCCTCCGTCTCTGCCTTGCCCTCCTACTCCCCAGCAGGCCCGGGCTCTGAGTACCTCTTGATAGCCATGAAAGGATTTGGGCTGGATGGGGCCGACCCGACTTGGCTGATTGCTTTGAATGGCTAAAGCCGTTTTTGAAAGCGAAATTGGGGGGAAGGGGGGGATGTTGATGAGCGCCTTCTCGCCAGAGTCTGTGTAGTCACTGCCTCTGGGAGGGACCCTTGCTAATACCTCAGCATTAGATATACAGCAGCAGGCAAGGATCACCAGTCACCCCCAGCCACTTGTGCTCAGTTACACTCAAAACACTCTTCAAGTAACTTTTTTGAAAAGTTGAAGACTTATTACATACACTTGTACCTATTTATACAAGCACCTTTAAACACAGGAATATCTATATACAAGTTTTATTTTGCAACATAAATTTTGCTCGCTATACGAAGGAAAATCGAGTTCACGAGCGGTCCTAGAGATTAGCACTAGGCGCTCGATACCTCTTGATACGACTTGATAATGCACGCCGCCCGTGACTGCTCACTGCCAGGATTAGCTCGTCTAGTTTGCGCATCCAAACTACTACAGGGTAAAAAGTGTAAAGGTGTTGTGTGAATGTTAATTTTAAGTTACAGTAACTTTAATTTTAATTGTACAGTAAGCGCTTATGTCTCAACAGTCACTTGATGTCATACCTGTCATCCTCCCCCAATTGCTCCTTTTCCATTTTACAAACACTTGGATTTGTTATTGTTTTTTTATTATTTAATCATTAACATTTGAAAAAAAAGAGGAAAAAGTTAAACATGCGTGTTATTTTTAAAATCTGATAAAAAAAAACCTACAAATCCAATGCGCAAGACAAACTGTTTAGAATATTGCGACAATATTAGCAATATTGTTGATATCAGGGACCGAGACGATCTGATTTAGAGCTGAAATGGGCCAAAATAGATCTGTCTTTTCTTTTTTGATTTACAACATACACAATATAACATGATCATAAAAACATGAAATACATACGAAACACATAAGTTGTTAGGTAGGTGATCTCTGTCACTCTCTGTCACTCTTCCTTGCACCCTCCTTCCTCCGCACCACTATTGTGTTTCTTAATTACCATTTTAATGTTTTTTTAGTGATCAGATATGTTTATAGCCGTTTAGTGGTCACTTCGATGCTTTTGGGAGGTAGGAACGGGTCAAGTAGTTTTTAGTTATTTTGTATCGGGAATCAGAGCTATGAGCATAATACTGAAATAAATTAAGAACCACTGTACTTAAATCGCTGAGAGTTTGCAGATTATCCATTTGCTCGCTAGTTCACCTTGTCGCTTGGTGCTCATAAAACACCCTCAACAAGGAAGAAGACAAATTACAGCTCTAGACAGGTGCGTGGTGGTTCAAATGGGTTATTTCTGCCGGCAGACCCCCAGGGTTTGCTACCTGTGCTGTTTAGTGGGGGTTAGCTGTATGAGACAAGGGACTATCAGTTGTGAGTGACCCTGAGGCTTAAACTTAATCTGCAGTTGTGTAATGGGGGGCGGCATCTCTTTTTGACGGTACATCCCCCGAAGCATCTGAGTTTTAGGATAGCGTGCACGCCCACCGACCATGACCCTAAACCCGGTTACCCCTTGATGCTATTTAAAAGGTCACTGGAAAAGACATAGTTTACTTGAATAATCTTCATTGAATTATGTTGAAAACTTAAGGCTCCATATGACGATTAGTACATGTTGAGGCACTGTATGTGAATGTGGTTGATAGATGTTTTACTACCATATGGTATTATACAACTCTCAAAGCATTCCGTGCTCACAGATCCACGGTACAATGTCCCAGTGTTTGTTAATATTGTAATTATATATAACATTTTTATAGTTTTGGTTTTGCTGGTCATTTTTAAAAGAAATTGTAACTATTTTCTATCTCTGATTTTAATTACACAATCATTTTATCCATACATATGACAAGTGACATTATATTATTGAATTGGATTGCAGCTTGCAATTAAGAAGGGATGGTGGGTCCTGAAAGCAGGAAATGATTTCTCCTTTTGGAAAATTTTGGCATTTTGAAGGCAAAATGGTTGACCTATGTGAATCTTGAAGAGCCATCGAGAAATCTTTTTGATGTGGTGTTTGGTGTTATTTTGCAGGGAATGAAACAGGCGTTTGAGTGAAACGTGTCGTTCGCGAAGGCGGGATCATTTGCCTTTTGGGCAATGCAACTGTCACATCAGTAGCGAAGGACCCTATAAGTTTTACTTGCCTGACTGGGTGTCGAACCCACAATCTGCACCAACAGAAATCCACTAACCATGGTTCCAAAACCAAGCCCTTACCCCATAGGTTTGTATTGGCTTGATTGGGGGATCAAACCCACAACTTTTGCGTATCTTCCCAGTTGAGTTACTAGAATGATACTATCACAACTTAAAACTATCAGATGGCACTTGTATTGCTACTCTATGAATGAAATTAAATGGTAATGATAAAACTCCAGTGTCATGATGTTATATCAGGGCACACGCTAATATTGCTATTATCAAAATTAAGATGTATCTGAATTTTCTTTTTCATGAGTTTTCGTTTACCATCAGGTTTTATGTAACAACAACGTTTGATCCCATCAGTTCAAAAGAGTTTAAATATGTGTGGTATTTTCAAAGAAGTCACATAGCTTCGAGTGAAACAAGCTTTTTTTGCGTGAAAAACGGACTCGGGTGAAAAAGTAGCTGTAAATTAATCATAACTGACAAGCTGAGCATCTTTATCACATGAGAACATCAGTCAAGAATGGAGGGCCGAGTGCGTGTGCGTGCGAGTTTAGTTGTGTGTAGTTGTGTTCAAGTGTACCCTTTAACACATCTCCATGCAAAGGTAATGGTGAGTAAAACACAGATGAACAGCCGCAGGTGAAGGGCACATGGTTTGTATGGGTGCATGAAATCCTTGAAAATGCCTGGATTTTAATGTTGTGTTTTTAAGCATTAAAAAGATGCTTGAATTTTGCTGAAGTGATTGTAACGCTTTAAATGATTGTTTTGTTTATCAACAAGGCCGCTTAAAATTGAAGCCGACACAGCTTTCCGATGGCTTTGCTTTGTCATTGTGTTTGTTCTTACCTCGGGATTAACGGCAGCTAGCATTAATATGTATTGCATTGTCCTATAAAATGTATATCCGTGCAAGGATTTCGTATCAATTATGGACATTTATTATGGGCCATCCCCAAAAATGGGTTGCTTCTCCAGTGGTAAATTGTCATGTGAAGAACTTCCTGCAACTGATCATTTGCAAATTATATTTTAACCCTACACCTATATGGGAGAATTTTTGTCTCAAAAGTATGTATATTGTTCAGCTTCACAAATCAATTAGCAATTTACTCAAGATCTAAAACTGTTATGTCTTGACAAATGCATACTCAAAATTAAAAATTGCACATGTAAATTACAGATATATTTGTGTATCTGCAAAATGCATGATTCACATCAGATTTCTCATTGTAATGGTACTGAAGAAATTGAAAAATCGGCTTTGAATATCCTTAAAAACTACTTAAATTAAGCCATAAAAAGTGCACAAACTGTGAGAGAAAGATGAAGGCCCTCTTATTGAGAAGGACCTGCCTATTTTTTTTTCCTTTTTGCTTCTTTAAAAGTTTTTTTTTTTTGCAAGTCTAGCAGTCTTTTATTTCCCCAGGTTTGTTATTAAAATAGGCTAGCTATTATAGCTAAATGCTTTCTGTGCTTTTCTAAACACCGGTGAGGCATTAGCCGGCACTCCGGTTACAAGGCTTGGTTCCTAATGAGAGACTCGACGGCGCAGCGGTGGGAAAATACAGATCAGTACAGCCGCCATCCCCCCTAAACCTGCGGTTTACCTCTTGAAACGAAAACCGCACGTGTCTGTGCTTTCTTTGTGCCTCTGTCTCTGTCGCGACGCCTCACCCGTACGGTTAAAGTTGATCAGAATTGATCGTGCAGCTGCAGATCTGTAAATAAATAGATTAGCGGCGGGGCCGAAACGTGGGTTGACAGTTAAGCTTGGATAGCGCGCACGGTGTTTCAAATTAGCTTTCATGTCGCAGAGAGTTTCCATCCGCGCCGGCCAGGTCCAAGCCAGGGCAATTGATTTTGGCTTGTTAATGTCATAATGACGGCTGGTGACGTCCACGACAGATATGTTAACATTTTGGCCTGAACAAGTTGCCTGTTCCCACGTTTCCTTTTGGAGCATACACGTTTGTTGCTTATATTTAACAATGGCCAACAAGCAAAATGGATAGGAGATTGAAGACGCCGGTGGTCTGTAGCCGCGGTACCCAATTTGACTGCTAGAGGCCGTTAGGTACCCAACAAAAGCAGACCAAACTAAAGCAGATGTTCATTGATATTGTTGGTATTTATTGGGGTTGCCTTGATATGAAACCTTGTTTAGGACACAAGGAGGCCTAATGTACAATTGTGTAAATGTTCAGGAAATTCAGTTCAACCTTTGATATCGGAGCCTATAATTCACATACAAACACACACACACACACATTATCTATTTGGGATTTATAAAGTTTTTTATATTAGATTGATTGATTAGATTATGTATTTCAATAAGATGTTTCGTCTTTTTTTTCTTTTAGATATTTCAAAAGTTCAAAACTTATAAAGTTACAGCTACTTTATATCCGTTTTAAAGACCGTTTTAAAAGGTTCACTCGAAGTAAAGCTTTAACTCTAAAACTAAGCTAAAAAGACTGGTTTTAAAACTTTAACCCAGACTTTGAAATTAAATGAAATGATCTGCATTTATATAGTGCTTTTCAAGTCAATGAAGACTTCCCAAAGCGCTTTACAATGTGCTTTAGATTGAGATTCAGATTCAGATATACTTTATTGTCATTCGTGTACACGTGTATACAGAACGAAATGTCGATACATCTGACCCGCACAGTTTCCTTGAGCGTCAGCCGGGATAGATAAGTTTAACCATGTCTTCGTCAGAATTTTAGCGCAGCAGTTCGTCATCTCGCGATTTGATGTTAGTTCCAGTTGTAAATGGTCCAGTTTATTGTCCAGAGAGCGAACGTTGGAGAGGAAAATGGATGGGAGAGGGGTTTTGAAGGGTTTAGCCTTCAGCCTAGCGGTTAGCCCGGCCCGACAACCTCGCCTTCTCCTCCGGTCACACCGCTCTCTTGACACTCTGCTTCGCTGCTTTGTAGGCCGCTGGGTCTTGTTAACGTAGCAGTCCGTGGCTAAATAAACACTCCCGAGTGGTCGTAGCACCGAGCGCTTGATTTCTGGATAATCGCATATCCATCAAAGAAACTGCGATCGTATATTAATCTGCAGTTTGAGTTGACTTTGTGCGCCATCAAAACTGAGTCGAAGACTCGGTTTTATGACCGAAGTGTAAAAAACTGTAGCGAGCCGATGTAGCCGAACAGGGGCGCCGCCATCTTCGTAAACATTTCACATTTCCCAACAGCGGCCGTGCAGCCATGTAAGCCGCTAACCTGCTTATTGGGGGCGTTAGGGGTTCAGTGTCTTACCCAAGGACACTTCAACATCTAACACGGAGGAGCCTGGATTCGAACTGCGATCTCTTGATCCCAAGACGAGCGCTCTACCTCCTGAGCCACTGCCGCCCCTTTAAGTATAAAACTAATAAAAACTAAGTTTAAAATGTTAAAGCTTTACAGCTTGTTTACCTTTATATTAAAATAAGTTTCAAAACTTAAAGAGTTAAAGCTTTACCTCAAAACTTGAAGATTTAACTACTGGTTTAACTTCAACTCAGAATTACAGCATAAAATCAGACAAAGTTTTAAAGTAAAAGTTAAAGTATAGCTGGTTTTAAAATGTTAAACCATAGTTAAAATTATAGGGTCCTAACGACACATATCAGCTCAAAAACTCAGGTTAAAGCTATTACTACAAAACAAAACTTTTGACTTTTAAACTTTAACTCAAAGTTAAACACCAAAAGACTAAGTTTAAAAGTTAAAGTTTTAAAACTGGCTTCAAAAATTACCTGCAGTTAGTTCAAATTGCTCCAAAAATAGTTTTCCAGCTGGTTTTAAAAACTCAACCTAGAGTTACGTTTTATAGCTTTAACTAAACAATAAATAAATAAAATAAGATCTTAAAAAAAAAAAAAAGCTTTAGGGCTTGTTCTAAAAATGTAACTTTGATTTTAAGTTTAACTCGTAACTAATGGTTTTAAAACTTACACCCACAATTAAAATGGTAAAGCTTGAAAAAAAAAAAGTAAAACTTTAACTAACACAACAGCAAAACACGCATAGAACATATTTTGTGACTCATCATTTTCCTATACATTATATCATGTATGTATGTATGTATATATATATATATATATATATATATATATATATATATATATATATATATAGGTTATGATATAGTTTTCATTAGTCATTGTTTACCAATCATATTATTGATTCACTTTACATGAATGATCCCCTCCCCATTTACCCAGATTTTACACTGTAAATAACCACCTTTACGTCAACGTGAAACAATTCTTCATAGAGATTCCATGATAACCATGACCCGCTTGTCAACCTCTGCACTTTTAGTAACATTGCTTGCATGACTAGCAGAGCTAAACCCATAAAACATCAATATGAAACAAGACAACCATTAAAACCCAAGACCCTGACAGTAACACGATAAAGTAGAGAAGTGTATGAAGCTAATCCTTGTCAGAAGCAGAGGGCGATACTGGAATTTTTAGAATCGATTCGATCTAAATAAATACAGGCTAGAATTGATTAAAACCAATCAATACCGATACTTTCTGCTTTTAAATCTCACGATCATTAAATAACTGCTGCCCTCACCTCTTGATTTAGATTGCAATTACAATAAATGCAGTTAACTACAATGCTAACTCTAACAATGTAAACAACCAATAGGAATATTTATATTAAAACAGTTTCAGAACAGAAGTCAAGAGAGACCAAAATGCAACAATGTAACCATCGTACGGACGAATAATTTCAAAAATATGTCAAAGTGCAAATAGTCTAAACAATGTGAGGTAAAAACCTTTACACTATACAAATTCAAATACTCCAACAACAACATTTGACAGGAAAGTGTGAAGATGACCGGTGCCGTCTCTCTGGTGAGGCTGACAAATCAGCCAAGCACATTATGGTTTCGGTGCCTTGCACTGCAAAATGCCTGTTGCCAACGCTGACTGGGATTCTCCTTAAATCAACTAAAAAAACTCCCACTTGCGAGTTAAGCATTACTGAGGATTATCCTCAGACGCCTCGAGTGACCCGACCATGAAGATGTAACAAAAATAAGAGTACAGTACTGTAAAACAATCAGGGTTGGGTAGGGTTACTTTAACTTGATTACTTTCAATTACTTTTGGATTACTCCAATCCCAAATATGCTAATAAAAGACAAAAGAAACTAAATATGAATAAAATTACTAAATTTTGTGCAGGCTTGGGGAGTAACGGAATACATGGAACGTCAAAAATGATGTTGGCAAGCTGTATGGATTTATTTTCATTTTGTTTCTGTCGCATTTATGTTAGTTTTGCCGGAGATCAAAGAGATCAAAGCCAGGAGAGAAAGCTTACCCCGTGTTGTGAGTTATAATTTTATTCATATTTAGTTATTTTTGTCTTTTATTAGCATATTTGGTATTAGAGTAATCCAAAAGTAATTGAAAGTAATCAAGTTAAAGTAACCCTACCCAACCCTAATAACAAGGTCAACAAAACACCTACAATGTTTAACTAAACCTAAAAAAATAAATAATTATAGTACTAATATACCTATGCTAATACAAGTACTTTCAGGATTATTATGTCATTATTTGCCCATTGCTGCCTGTTTTCTGATTGGTTCCCCTCCTATTAAAACTCAACACTCTCATTCACTCCTGTTCAGTCCATCAGCAAACCTCCGCAAATGCAAGGCAAGCACTTTTTGACTCTGGTTCCCGTCCGTCCCGTCCTATCCTGTATCCTACTCGTCTGCCCCTGGTTTCCCGATCGTCTCAGGGTACCTGACTTGATTCCTTCCTCCGATCACGCTCCGATCTCCCGTCCAGGCTGCCGGACTTGTTTCTGCCCACCGACCACGCTCCGATCTCCCGTCCCAGCTGCCGGACTTGTTTCTGTCCACCGACCATGCTTCGATCTCTCCGTCGCGGCTGCCCGACTTGTTTTTGTCCACCAACCACGCTTCGATCTCCCGTCCAGGCTGCCTGACTTTTTTCTGTCCACCGACAACGCTGCGATCTCCCGTCCCGGCTGCTTGACTTGTTTCCGCCCTCTGACCACGCTACTATCTTGTGGGCTTTCTGGTTTTCCTGCCCAGCGATCACCGAATCGCTGGTGTTTGTTTTCCCGCGCCTGACCTCTCCGCTTCCGCAATAAAGTTCGGTGTGAAACATTTCTTTTTTTGGGTCTCCCATCTGATCTGGCTATGACAGATTAGACCCACTTAAAATCACCACATTTTCCAGAGATTCGAAAGTATGCCTTATAATCCAGTGCGCCTTTATCAAGCCAAAAATATGGTAAATAAATTTGGCAATGCATGACTACAACAAAGTGCTTCTACGTATGGTAGCCATTTAGTAAATAATTAATTCATTAGTTGTAAAGCCTCATTACCGAATATTAACGTTCTATGAGTTACCTTTTTATCTTCTTTTTTAACATCATGGGCCTTCTAGTTCAAATACCTTTTATTGCACAATATTTTGAACTAAAACAAGCAGTGCATATAAAGTAGAACTGGAATTGGATCGAGTTTGGAAGTTATAATGTCTGTATGTTTTTATGACACATTAACAACACTATAAAGTGCGTCTACATTAGCATGTTGTGCGACACTTTTATAAAAAAATGTAAGACCGTGTCGATTTCAAGACAATAGTATCCAAGTACTCGCTCTATATCAATAATATCGATATTTGGATTGATATGCTCACCCTTACTTGTCACTCGGCAGACTCTTCGTTTTTATTGCAAGGGCGCTGCTGGTGGCTTGCTTGGGCTGATATGATTTATGGAGGAGCCTCCCCTATTGTAAGACCTGAAGATCCTCATGCACCTCTGTAAGAAAAGAATAAGGGAAGGGCACAGAGGTTGGGGAGGTCTCTTCTGTCCCTGGTGTTTCTTTCCTTGTGCACCTACTGCTGATCTTCTCATTTTAATTTCTGTTTATAGTTGTGATGGATTATGAAAAAGCCATGGCGGACTCATGGCTGCTCTTGTTCTCCTTGCTTTCATTTTCAAAGTGAGCCATTGTTAAACACTTTATGTATTCTCTTTCTGCCTGTGTGTTTATTGGAGGTAACGAATTAAGTTTGAAACCATCACCGGAAGGTTGTCTTTGAAACTTGAAAGGAACCCACCCTCCACCTCCATTCCCTCGCCGACAGCACAAGCCCGGCGCTCTCTCGGCATAGTTGTCACACAGTTTCGCCGCTATCTGCTGCGTTATTAGTTATTACTTTATCGCCTCCCGGAGCTGTCAGAAGACACCCTCCCGGAATATACAGCAGGCGTGAGCCATCAGTCCTCATTACGCCACACCCTGCTGCAATTTACACCCGGCTGCCGCTCACGCGGGCATGACAACATGCTAATGTAGGCGCACTTTTATGCAGATGACGCTAGCTGCTCGCACATGATAGAAGTGCAGCTTTGAGGGGGTGTGTAGTAATGTTTGGGCTAAAGTCTGAAGCGATGAAAGAATTCACCTTACCTTTTTTGTCGGCTTGTTTAAAAAAGAGGTGTGGTTTGGGTTCTGTTGTGTACGGCTCTGGGATCGGCTTGCCACAAGGAGGCAGACGTCACTTTGCTAAACACGGTTCTAGATCAGGCTTCTTTACTCCTGGTCTTCGTGGGCAGGAGCTAGTCAAGTTTGAGCTTTCTGACCTCAACCACAGAAGACTTTCAAGAAGGTGGATTGTTACAAGTTATCTAGAGCAGTGGTTCTCAACTGGTCTGACTTAAGGACCCACCATTACCCTTCTTAAATTAATCAAATGAGGGAATATAATAGTTTAAAGCAGAGATAATAGAATATATTCACCTTTGAAAAAAAAAAACAGACTGACCAGCAAAACCAAAATGATAACAAGTACTGCGTGTAACCGCGGATAAGCCTACATGGCATATAAGTGACCCCCTAAAACTACTTTAGCCACATGCTAAAAGAAGTTCATACCCGAAATATTTAAAAGCAAAATTGACTTGTGTAGATAATAAAATAATTATACTGGTAAAAAAGCGAGAGATATAATCATGTAAACCATTTAATGTACCTTGGAGCAGTGCTTTAATGGCGGACAAAGTGTTTTTGTATTTCGAAACATTTTTCTTCTTTGACTTCTTTGACACATTTCCTACCCCTTATCTTAAACTTTCTTTAGACCCATGAAAATTGTCAAAAAAAGGAACTAAAACAGACAAAATCTTAATTAAATGAGATGTTGTCCCCATAATTTGGATGACATCAAATGACTGGACAGTGAGAATAGATGGAACAGGGGATTATCACCATCTACTATGTAGTGGACCCTCAGTTTTTTTTCTTCTTCTTCTTATCATATGTTACCAAGGAAAAGGCCAGCGACCCATTGAACACGGGTCCGTGACCCAATTATGGGTCCCAACCCACCAGTTGAGAAGCTCTTATCTAGTGAAAAAAAAAAAAAAAACAAGACATATTATTCATAAATTGCCTGTACATTTAATTGTTTTTCATTGCAGACCAAAAACAGAATTGTATATCTTCTTCAGGTAAAATATGAATAAGCGAAGAAGTAACACAAGCAATTTTAGCGAGGATCACGATCCTGGAACGAATAAAGCTTGTATGAAGATGTACCACTGTAATGCATTTTTTTTTTTTACTCAAGCCCTCTTCAAGTTGTCTTCCATTACAACTTTTTGCACAGGTGTGCGGTAAAACCCCCACAGGCATTCCGGGCCAAACATGGCCTAGCAAGTCAGGCTGGCTGAGTTAGTGTTTTTATCACAGATGGAGATCAAACACATCGTCACCAAAGAGAAACAAACCCCTGTGTTCTGTATAAACATAATGAATTATGTTTTCATCCAAGCCTTGTAATATTTTGCCCGGGGTGTTTGTCACAAACAGATGTACGAGTCTCATCATTATTAGCGTTGTAGTCTGAAGACGGGGCAAAACAGAATGACTTTGCACAGGCATGTTATTGTGCCGACCCCTTCGGCGATGACTAACCTTTTCACCGTTTGATTTTGAACGGGGGAAATATGGCCACATTAGCACCGACTAATTCCTTAGGATTAGCAAACAGAACACATTTTTGAGCCTTTCTGTCAGAATTGCTGATGTTAAGTCATCTTATATTTGCGAACATGTTTTTATCGAAACAAGACCTGGCACGTACTTGTAAGTGGCTAGCTATGTTCCTGGAAACTAATTGTCAAGTCGGTTTACCGGCGTACATAACTGCAACAAAAATTTTACTCAACATTCAATGAATCATAACTATTGTTGCCTTTCTCTTTATGAATGAACCATTTATATCAATCTGATCTCATCTCAATGTGCTTCTCTTTTACTCCTTCTGATGTCCAGCTGTTCTAAAGGTCAGGTCAAGTCACATTTATTTGTATAGCCCATTATCACAAGATGTCTCAAAGGACTGCACATGTTACAATTACATCCCCTGATCTGAAACCAGCATGCAGACAAGGAAAATCTCAACCTCAGCATGAGTAAAAAAAAAAAAATCTCTAGAAAGGGCCACACGAGAGGTAATCCCCCCTTCAAGGATGACCAGCCTGTAATAGACGTTGCATCGGGTAACAATACACAAAAGATAGTCAACACCAACAATGAACAATAGAACAATATGTAAAATTGTTCAAGAATTCCAAGACAGCGATGACGAAGCTTTCCATTTCAGCTAGCTGGTCAATTCAGAAGATGTTTCAGGTCCAGAGGCTGGTCTGCTTCCCTCTCACTCTGCCTCCAGCCAGACAGGAAAAGTAAAGTATGAGGTCGACATAAGCCATACAATAGAAGCGTGTCTTAAATCTAGATTAAAACACTTCCACTGAGGTTGCAGATCTTATTTCAGGGTGCAGAGCGTTCCACGGCATCGGGCCATAATGTATATGTATGTATGTATATATATATATATATATATATATATATATATATATATATATATATGTATATATATAATTCACAGATTTCTTCTACCACATGAACGTACATAATGTAATATGTGTTTGCTCAGTTTGTATGGGACAGGTATTTTAATCCACATTTTACATTCTTTCTAAGTAACACTAGCATTTTGCACTGTCAGATTCTCACACCAATTTGTTGGAACTTCATCTGACGCGGAGGGAATTTCCGACTTTGCGGAAACCTGACCCATAAATGAAGAATCTTGCCACACCACCGGATAACAATACAACCCTAACATTTACAAGAATAGATGACTTGCATGAAGTGAAGTGTCTTTACCAAAGTCCTTAACGGTGCTTGACATCCTTAAATTCTTGAATTTTAATGTCATGTTTTCAAGTAATGAGGAGCGGGTGCATTCTGTGTGAAGTGCTTGTAAATGCTTAAGTGTGCTATGTTTCTTAACATGCTTAAAAATGACGCATTACTGCTCTTTGGCGGTTTTGCTTTGCCATTGCATTTCTGCTTCGGTATTAACAGCAGCAAGCATTAGTCGTATGGCATTGTCCTGTGAAGCGGCATCACTCCCTACAAGTGGTGCCCAAGAGGAAATATGCATGCTTCACCTAAACAGGGCACTATGAAATGTTTATTTGTGCAAGGATTACATATCAATGACGGAGATTTATGACAGGCTATGCAAATAATTTAGGTAGTTTCCCAGTGTAAAAATTATTGGGAAGAACTCCCTGCAACTGAAAATATAAGTCACATAATTGTATTCAACATTTATATAGGGGAGATATTTGTCTCAGAAACAAATATATTAGCGATTTACTCAAGATCTAAAAATGATGCACACACAAGAATAAAAAAATAATAATACGTAAATCGGAGATATATTTGTGGCTTTGAAAAACAAAAGATTCACACCAGATTTTGATATTTTAATGGTACGGGAGAAATTGGAAATTTGGTCTCTAAAAGTCCTTAACAAATTCTTGAATTTGTCCATGAAAAAGGTTTACAAACCCTGGTTTGCATTTGTTAGCGGATTAGTTGGAAAGTGAATGCATTTTACAACATTTCTTATTTATTTTCTGGTATGTCAACTTGAAGTATTTGACAACGCCCGTTGAGTGGCTGCGGTTCAAATGCGCGCAGGACGTCATTCGTGTATTTACACGAGTTTGGCTCTGATCCCGGAGTGACATGAAGGCTTTTCTGTTCGTTTTCTTTTTTTGGCCCCTAATGGAGTATAATAAGATAAATAAATTACAATCCCTGAGCAGCCAGTGCCACAAGTTAGGTTCTAGTGTTGATGGGAGTTCTGGTTCCCTTGGGGACCTTCAAAGGTAATGCCGGTTTCGAAAGTTTTAAAGTTAGCGGTCTTTGGACTTGACGGTGTTGTGATTGAAAATAGGCCTGACGTTTTTTCATGTGGGATTCAAGGCTAAATGACTTCAAAGTTTTGATAGTGATCTTTAAATCGTGTGGATTACAAAGAGAAGTGAAGATACATATATACTTACCTTATTAGTGTATAACACGCACCCCTATGTTTAGATCAAAAATCGCTATAACTAAGCATTGTTTTGGATATGTGCGGCCATGATTAAAACAAAAACTGCGAACAAAATACCAACATACGATTTTCAAGTTTTTTTTCATAATGTCATTCATCATCCAGGGTTCGCACGGGTGCTTGACATCATTGAAAATGCTTGAATTTTAATGTTGTGTTTCTAAGTAATTAAAAGTTATTGACTTTTGGGTGAGATGCTTGTAAATGCTTGAAATTGTTGCCATGTTTCTCAACAAGTCTGCTTGAAAATGAAGCTGGCAGTGCCCGTCAGTGGCTTTGCCACTGCATTTGTCATTCATTTAGCAGATGGCATTAGTATGTATGATATTCTCCTGTGAAGCTTCATCTCTCCCTGTGGGTCGAGCTCAAGAGGACTGGTGCAAGATACACCTAAAGAGGGTATTTGTGCAATGATTACCTATCATTTATGGACATTTATTTTGGGCTGTTCAAAATGGTAGGGATAACCTTTCTCAGTGGTACTTCCTGCAACTTAAAAATGTTGATCCACTAATATGTTTGTGATTTATATGATAAATGCGCAAGCAAGATTAAACATTGCATATGTAAAACTTTCTCATATATTTGTGGACCTAAAAATACATGATTCACACTGGAACCCTCCTTTTAGTGGTACATTGACCACAAAAAATATTAAATAAAAATAAAACTACAAACTTTCAATTAGGGCAATGATAACTCTCATGTTTAAAAGAAAATGTGAAACTGGTGCCAGGCATCAATTGTTAAATATGATTTTATTAAAAAAAAACCAATAAGAAAATAATAGGTACTCATTTAGAAAATATGGAATTTTAGGTTTGCTTCCGGCTCCATGCTGCAAATCAAGTTAATTGATTGGGTTTGGGCTGGGTTGGGCTTTAAATACCTGCAGGGTTAGGCTGGATTTTTTTTTTGTAATGATCTTACCTCTAATTATAAACCATTTCATATTTGCGGACAGACAAAACAGTTACCGTATGCATTATCATTTAACCATGTAGCTTTGTAAGTATGCATTTACAATTTTATCAAAAATATTTTCCAGTATATAAGGAGCACTGGATTATATGGCACACATTCAAATTTCTGGCCGATTGACCATTCCTGATCACATGACAAAATTCAGGTTACCCAAGTAGTGGCCACCATATGGTTTGGGTCAAACTGTTACAATATTCCTGTTATTGGCATTAGAGATATGGAGATCGAGGCTTTAGTTAGGCTGTCGGGCTAAATTACAACAAATGCTCACTTATGTACAAACAAGACCCATACCGGCTTAGAAAAACTTGTGGTATAGGGGTTAGGGTCGAAATTATGCAATCTGTGGGACACGTTTCAGCCAGCGAACAGCCCACTATCATCGTCAAGGCGTGTTTCGGTGCCAGGGTCATCCCTGGGGGTCACATTGAGTCTATTCTCTACTTATCGGGTGCACTCTTTTTGGCCAGGCTTTTACAGACAACCGGGGATGTTTTTGGTGTTAATTCCGTCCCAAAAATGAACAACAATTTCGCCTAGGACTTATAGTGCACGCCCACTAGCTCAGATGGGCACAGTGCAGATGAGGTTTTCCCTCTGTGCTCTGCTCACCAGGTAACAGTATGATTAAATTATTTAATGAATGCATGGTCTTTTTTGTCATTATACAACAATATTGGAAGGCTTTTCCTTTCAGTGCAAGAAGTTATGTAGTGAGCGGCTGGTTAGCTGCGCGCTAGAACCGCGTTGAACCTGGTCTTAGTGATGATTATAATGATACTGTCGGTTTTTCTCGAGGTCATTCTTTTCCTGGGTTATGGATCTGGCGTCAGTGAGATACAGGCTCAACTCTGCTTGTAGATTTGAAGTTGTTTCGTAGCCGCAGCAGTAGTTTATGCTTTTTCACCCGACAACACCTCCGTGTATTCCCGGACTTGATTACAATCAACGGACCACCCGGTGGTTTTGACAATTCGTCTGTAGTGTTGTATCGATGACAGTAACATATGTCCACAAGCTCCTGTCCGATGTAGCCATGTAACACTGATGTATGCATAGGCTTCAGAGAGGTAAAGTCAAGATCTGCTGCATCCAAGCGCCCCGCCATATTGGATCAACTTTGAATAGGTTATTTCAAATAAACAGTAAAGTGCCCTTCAAAAAAACAAGGCCGTGTGCATTCATCTTTCGTTTGAACATCCAACAAATTAGTGTATACCCGTGATAACATTAAACCGAGTCTGTGGGACCAAACAGGTATGGCTGACTGTCTACTCTTTCTGTTTTGAGCATGACATTACACCAAAAGGTTTTTACTTGCGCCTTATATTCCGAAAAATAATTTCTGAATATAGTCTGTTTAATTCCTACTCTGGTCCAAGGATGATGGATCAGCAAATTAAAAGGCAGTCAGATCATGGCAGTGTTCATTACCACACTCGTTGATGTTTTGTCAATGGTTTGACTCACTTTTGTCTTGTATGCTTTGGGCGATGTGTTTAGCGCCACGGCTGGGAATTGTCTGTAACCCTGTTTTACATTGAAAATAGCCAGCAGGGAAAGAAAGCAAGAAAAGGGAGGGGGTGGCGGCGGGTTAACAACGAGTAACCGCTGATTAATTATGCGCATGCTTGATTGTGGCATGTTATCCGCTGCTATTAATGGCCAAGGATAATCACTCCCGATCGTAATTGCAGCCTCTTGACTCAAAGAGTTGAGTGTCCAACATTCATCTTAGGACTTGCCGAGGTGCCGCATTTAATTTACCATTGGTGGAAAAGTCACAATAAGGAAGTATTTTTCTGAGAATTAATTATGTGTCATATGGAATGATTTTACAAATTACTATTCTTTATTAGTTGCTATGAATTTGTCTTATAAATGTTCCTCAATTTTGATGTAATACTACTGTTTTGAAATAAAATTTCCTCAAATATGGAGAATCTTCTTTGGTGGATTGCAGGTTAGCATTTATTCTAACATATTTTAGCCTCTTTTTTTATTTTTAATGTAGCGCTTGGACATTTTTGAGGCAAAAGGATTTCAAGTAGAAACACTATTATTAAGAATTTAAAGTTTGCATTTGAGCTAGTTAGAAGAACCGACACTTTTGTGGCGATTTATTCCTGCCTGGTGTCCGATTTGGAATGTTATCCTTTTTGATGAAGACTGAAGATGGCAATGTTTATCTGCAGTCAAACAGAGGGTCCGGTTTTGTGCCGAAGCACAACCCTGGCAGGCTGGCAGCCCTCAAGTATTCCAAGATTTGCAGCAAACATATTTTACAATGATGTATTTCCCAGCAATTTAATGTTGAGTAGGTACAGATAACATCAAAGACCCTTAATATAATAGGTTGGCTATTGCTAACTAGCTATGTTAGTGGCTTGTCATTGCCATTTCTCACTACGTCAATGAGCTGCTTTTATTGTGATTAACAAGGGATTCAAAACTAATCTTCCAAATATCACATGTATTGAAAACGGTTGTGCTCTACCATAAAGCATATTACGCTGAAACAAACTGTCAAATTACCAATGGATATCGATTTGTTTAGATGTGTCAGGAGAAAACTATATCGCTCGGTAGCTAGCATTGCTAATGCTATCCTCAGTTTCTCTTAATAGCGCCATAATACTAGTTGGGCTTCAGGCGTCGGTTGACTCGCAGAATCAACGAAGAAATGATGGTTGGATTAGATAGATAGATAGATAGATAGATAGATATATACTTTATTCATCCCCGTAGGGAAATTCACACTTCCAGCAGTCTACCCCGTTGTTTATTAACAGATTAACATGATGCCCGAGGGTGCTTGTAGCGGAGTGGATGACGTCACGCCAGTCCAAAAGTTCGACATTCCTGCGGCAGATGGAAATCTTTTCTTTGTGAAAATCCAGGGATACACCACCTCGTGTTAGCAAGTCCGCCTCCTCTCCGATTCCCCCCGGCTTTCATGTCTCTGTTTAGCGACGTTGAAGCCGGATTTCTCCAGGTGGCTCCGGGTGGCTACACGTTAGCGTCCGGAATGCTAAACGTGAGCCACGTTTCCGCAAAACACAGCAACTGCGCTCCCTGTGCGCTTCGATGTTTTCAAAAAGCACTCGATGATCCTATTTGGTCGTGAGTTCGCATTTACCATGATTACGGATGGTACCGAAGACTTATAACGCCGCTAGCCGCTTCGCTAGCTTCGGCTTTTCTTCCACCATGGGCCCCTTCATCACGCCGGCACGAGAATTCCTCAGGGCAAGGAGTTGAAATACACGCATTTCTTGTGTGTTAAAACCCATGTCCATAGGATAGAAGTAATCCATAGTGTAGTTGTCAAAACGGGAAGAAAAAACACCGAAGATAGGATTAGACAGATCTTCATGTCGTTGCTCCTTCAACTTCACACGCATACCTGCACGACATCCCCGCTTCTGTTTTCTGTCTTTGCGCTGTCTTCGTCTTCGATTTTTCTTTTTCTTCGGTGGAGCGGGAAAGCAGGGCGAACCCGAGTCCCTTTGGAGCTCCTTCGGGATGTCATGGGTGGTATAGAAAGTGCCCGAAAAGTCGGAATTTAGACGCCCACCCAGTCGGATGAGCTCCTCCCGGCTGTAGGTCTTATTGGCCACGCATGTATCCAAAAAGGAAAGCAGGAGGACAGTGGTAAATAGTAGGATAGCCGGATAGCAACTAGCCGCAACGTAAACACGCGCCGCCATGTTGGAAACCGGAACCGGAACAAAAATACTCTTTTGCTGGGGGCGTGCCTTATAATCCGACGTGCTTTATAGTGCACAAAATACGGAACTTAAAAAAGCTTAACAAGACAATTTTATTTGGAAAGAAAATTATTCAACTTTTACAAATTCCTACATTTTCACTGAAGTTTATTCAGTGCAATGAAAATGATATAAAACATTGTCTTAAAAGAATGCAGTCTGGCTAGGCAGACAGACACGAAAAGTGGTTATTTAAGGGCTGTGATTACTCTGTATTCCCCCTTAACAGTTTCCCCTCCTCTCTAATTATGTCTCATTTTAGAAAAAGTCTGAAGAAGAGAGTCAAATAGAAAAAAAAGAAACAAGAAAAACCTGGCTCCATTTTATTTGACTTTCTCTTCTCTCAAGTTTGTAATTAGATTAATGTGCCAGAATGATATAAACATGAAACAAAATCAACTCTCCATTCATCCTGCTCATATATCCCATCAGATAGGCAGAAGTGACATAGAACAGGCATTCACGTTTGGGGAAACAGTTCATCGCAAAGGCGGCGTTTCTGTGGCATTGTCGCCCGTTCCTAAATAGCCTAGCGCTATTTTCTCATTACTTTGTTTTTTCATGTTTGTTTGTTTTAGCCACTCAGTTTGCGGCAGTAGCTCAGGAGGTAGAGCGATCGTTTTAGGATTAAGGGATCCCAGTTCGAATCCCGGCTTGTCCGTGTTACATGCCGAAGTGTCCTTGGGTAAGACACTGAATCCCCAATACCCCCAATAAGCAGGTTAGCGCCTTACATGGCTGCACAGATCACGGCCGCTATTGGGAAATGTGAAGCACAATGTAAAGCGCTTTGGGAAGTCATTTAATTGAAAAGCGCTATATAAATGCAGATCATTTCATTTCATTTCATTTGCATTCAAACATTACTTCCATTACATATGAGTGTGAATAATAGCATTCATTTCGGAGTTGAATTAAAAGTTTGCTTCAAAAACTTTGAAAAAAAACTATTTTTTACCTTTTCAAACCTCTTTAATTATTTTTCATCACCTCCAGCGGTGAGTGGTAATGTCAGCGCGTCCTGTCCAGACTTGTGTTTTGCGTATGCGGCTCACACAGTTGAACATATCGAAGGTAAGGAACAGATGTTGAGGCTCCGGGGTGCCCCCTCTCCATGTGTGAAGTTAATAATAATAGGAAAGTCACTTCATGAATGGTTCCAAAGAAGTTGGACTGTGCTCTATTAATAACAACATTAGCATAAGTGCCAACAGGCCTACTTGTGTACCAATTATTGCAAGATACAGTGATACCTCTATAAATGAGATTAATTTGTTCCCGTATTGTGCTTGAATCTAGATGTTTTAGTAACTCGAGCAAATTTTCCCAATACAAAATAACTGAAAAAACAATTAACCCGTTTCAAGACTCCAGAAAAGCAACCGAGTTAACCCTAAATAGTTGTAAAACATATCTTCCTGAACACAAAAAACACCTTAAAATAGTAAATGAACATATGAATACAGAAATAAGATACATATGATGATAAAATAATGGCTTCCAAGTACCGCCTATCCCACCCAAGATTTGGTGTACCTGCCGTGAGATAACTTTTTACAGACATTTTGCCAATGGAACACACAACGAGATTAACATTTGTCCCTGGTACCATGAATGAAAATAGTGTAATCATGAGATAAAATGTACTTCTTTTTGCAAGTACCACTGGTGGTCCAGAGGGCTGAAAACTAGGCTAAACTTGGACCTGCTACAATTGTGCACGTCAACAAAAACAAGTTAATGCTCCGTTGGTCTTTTTTGTATGCAGAACCTACAGTGTTATTTGGTTATTTTTCATTTCATAGATAGTGTTATTTTTTTATTTTCTGACTTTTGTTTTGTGAAGATTCCAAAGTAGGTTAGTTGATTTTGGCATTCTGAAAAACAATACTATTTTACATTTAGGTACTCCTCTGATTGTCCCCTTGTTTCTGTTGTAGAATGACCCTGGGCCCCAGGGTTTCTGCGGATCCCTGAAAAGTCTGAAAAGGCATTGAATTCATTAATCTAAAAATAAGGCCTTGATTGGCATTAAACTGTCTTAAATCCAATTTTCAAAAGTCTTGAAAATGTGAACACATTTATTAGATATATATTATTTTAACTAGTGCAGTTGTCTTTCTTACTAATACACCGATTCATTTTGGTGGCAACATGGCGTGACCACAATGTTGGAACTATCAAAACGGTGATGTAGTTTCGGTCGGACACATGTCTTCGTTCTACCCACAATGCACATAGCAACTTGGGACAGACACATGTACTTTGGACCGTGGGAAAGTGTACATTAAATTGTTTCATCTAATTTAAAAGCTATGCCAAGTCATGTGTACAAGATACAATGCATGAGTGTAATATATATACACACAGTGGTACCTCGGTTCTCGACCATAATCCGTTCCAGAACCCTGTTCGAAAACCGATTTGTTGGATCACGGAAATCATTTTTCCCATTAAAAATAATGTAAATCGTTTTAATCCGTTCCAACACCCTGAATGTTTACCATGAATGTTTAACGTAAACATAAAGCTAACCCAGGCTAATCGTACGTTTGTGTTATCGTAATCTTCCATGCGAAAGATTACTATTATTACTAGATTACTATCATTTTTTTCTTAAATGCAATAGTTGTACGTACTACTTTTCTTTTTTCACCTGTAGCAACTTTGCTGCTTGCACTGACTTTCTTCGAAGGCATAATAAGGGGCTAAAACACCCGTACGCCGCTCAGCATCGCACCCACGCATTACTGGCGTTCGAACTCCGATTTTTTGACCGAACAGCGAGGCAAGAATTTCTCAAAATTTTTGGTCGGACTCCGATTTGTTCGAACTGAGAGGCGTTCGAAAACCGAGGTTCTACTGTGTGTATATATATATATATATATATATATATATATATATATATATATATATATATATAAAAACATTATTTTTTTCAACTGTGTTTTTTTTGGGGGGGGGGTTTGTTGACTTTGTCTTAAATTTGATTTCAAAGGTCTTAAAAAGTCTTGAATTTAACTTTCCTTAAGTCGTAGGAAACCTGCTCTCATTTGAGATGGTAAAGTTATGTGGCCCTCACAGGAAAAAGTATTCGGAACACTGTGCCAACTGAACAAGATTTTTGGTGGGTGTGGGAGGTGCATAAATAAGATGGTGTTTAAAAAAAGTCTATGGCTTGGCGAGAGACCAAATTACCATTCCGAGAATTCTGCCAGTCTGGGTAGTAAACACTTCATTTAATTTTAAAGTTGCCTTGGTCTCAGCCTTCAAAAAACTTCTCCTTACACTTTAGAACGTTACGGCTCTTCAATCCAACTCCTGATTGACCGCAAAAAAATGAATAGGGCTATTTGAGGAAAATAAATAAGCAATGCCTTTGTTTGACCCTGCAAAGTGCCCTGTGAGCTTATTAGGGCTGATGGAGGCATCAGAAGTCAAAGTGAAATGTTCACCTTTTAATCTAAAGCCAAGTCCTTTCTCATCTTACCTTACCCTTCTACTGCCTCTGTGTTCCTCTTATACAGTAATTGTAAACACAGCAATTATGGATTGTGCGAGACTTAATTATAGTTTGTGCCGAGCCCCTAGGGTTGGATGAGGAGAGGGAGGAGGTCTGGCTGATAAAAAACGCCAGCTCATCGACAGTGCAGAGGTCTAGTCGAGTTAGCCCGCGGGGAACCCTTCATGAGCGCATGGCCCGAACCCCCTGGGACCCCAACAGTTAAAGAACCAATTAGTATTAGGCGGGAATTAATCTGAGTGGGACGCAGCCACTCAAACAAGTTATCCCAAGGTGAGGACACATTGAAGCTCATTGGTCCTTGCCTCTGTTGTCGCTTCGGTCCTTTTTCTTTCTCTCTGCAGACAAATTTGTACATATAGAGCCATGTTTCGGTGGTTCAAAGTAGGAAATATATATTTTCTCATAGAAACAACATAGAGTACGGATTTTGTAGTACAGTTCAGTTATGAGTTAAGTTTCAACACTGGTGATGTAAACCTACTTAAAGTATATATCTTGCCTATGTAAAAAAAAATGAATATCATCTTATTTTTTTGACTTATTTTGGAAAAGTGTTACTGCTAATGTCATTTTACTAATTGTTAATGCACTATTCTTTATATATTGAATGGCATTTTTATTTGTTTCCACCGATCATCATGTACAAGCTTATAATGCATTTAAAATCAACAACTTTGGTAAACAATTGGCAAAACAGAAGGGAAATGGGTCTCACAGAAAAGCCGGAGCATATATTAGTCCTGTGTCTTTCACAATCAAAACACATTTCACATTAACAATGCCATGTAATCAATTTTTTTAAACAAGTTATTTTGTGTATCATAAATCACATCTCATCATCACACAAGACCAATAATCGCTTTTTATGAATTTATAACTCAGGCTCAGAGACAGGTTCTTCCCTAGGGCCATCACCCCCCTAAATAAGCTCGCAAGACTGTGAAAAAATATACAGAACCATTGAAAAGTCACACCGAAAGGCTTTAACTTGTTACTATACAAAACTTTTACTCCTCCCAAGTCTTCACAGATGAAATATGCAATGTTGGGTTCGCTTTGTACCTGTGCCTGCAAATCAAGTTAGTTGGTCAGGCTGGGTCGGATTTTAAAAATCGCGGGGCTGGGTCGAGATTTATTTCCGGGGACGATTTTACTTTTGAAAATCAATATATTGTTTTTTCCTGGCGGCCATTTTGATAACGTCGTGCGGCCTATGACTCAAAAAGTTTGCCCACCCCTATGTTACAACGCTGTCTGAATGCTTTGAATGATAGCTCCCAACCTGCCGTGATCTATTCTTAATTAGCGAGGGTTGGACTAAGGGGCCCAAAATGGGGCCTCAATACCCGGTGTCCCGCCCGAGGCTCCTGTCAGAAGGCTGATAGATCAGACGCGCAGATGGCTCTATCTCAAACAAGTATCTCCAGAACCCTCCACTGAGCGCTTTAGCCGACGGTGATTAATTCCCACTAAAGTCACTGACAGACAAGGTGCTTCATCCGTCAGCATTGGCTTCGCCAGCGCAGGGGCCCCGAGCGCACGAGTCGACTAGATGGTGCGATGCAAAGTAATGCTGTTTAACTGCTGGGTAAAACAAACATTATTGGAAGAAAGAAAGAGAAACAAAGAGCGCTGGTGATCCGCCAGAACAAAGGAAGACAGTGGGAGTTGATAAAAGATGACAAGAAGAGAGCGGCAGGCAAACAACAAAGGGATTATGGGAAAGGTAAAGACTGGAAACAAAGACGTTCCCGCTTTTGACACCTTCACACGTTAATTGCCACAATAAAAAAATTAGCACAGTGTTCTTGTGTGTTCTCTCCTGAGGAGACGGAACAGCAATAAATCAATAGATAAAAAGAACAACCAAAAACATGCGCATGTCAAAGTGGTGAGGTGTATGCAGACCAGAGGGAAGATCAGTCCTAACAAATCCTAAAAGAACCTAGACCGATAGGTATTAAAGCCCGACCCAGACCTAGCCTGACTAAATGTCTTTTCATCCGCAAGACCGAGCCCTAAGCAGACCCGGAATTTGATATTTTATTCGTGAGGACTAGGCAGGAGTAGAGGTGATACATGATAACAAATTAAACCCTGTCTTTTTCAACAAAATCTAAGTTAAACAAGACTGTATGAACATTAGAATTTTTTTTTTGTTTCTGTGCTTTCGGAAGTTACCCGTAACCGACAAATTTCCATCATAGGCAGATGTTTTCAGAGTTTATGGGAAAACAATTAAGGCTGCCCATCATTTTGACGGGTTGAAAATTGGCCCCTAAACCACAGCAGTAGTACATCCACTAGAATCTAGCGCAGCACTTTAAGAGAGAAGTACTTTTTGTTTTAAGTAAATGTGATTTTTGTTTGTTTTGTTATTTTACTATACACAAATTGTTTTAGTATACATGTTTATGAACATTATTTTGTTTGAAAATATAAGTCAGCAAGAGGAGAAGACTGAACCAAATGTACTGATTGATATTCTAGGCCCGACCTGGGTCGAAATTCAGGTCAGGGTTGGACTCATGTTTACACTTACCACTGACGCAAACAGGCAAATTGTATATGGAGAGCCTATAGATTGAGTAGAGTGAGAGGAAGAGCAAAGCCCCCCATGCCCACCATGTCAAACCACGGCAAGTGTCACAAGCTATAAAAAAAAAAAACCTGAGCTAAAATTGAGAAAGGGATGAGGGGAAGACGAGGGTGCAAATAAACACCCTGTACTCCGGCACGCTTTGCATAATCCGCATTGATTTCAAATAGTGAATCTCGTGTGACAAGTTAGCATATTAGCAGTCGGTGGGGTTAGCGCTCGATTATCGGCCGACGCTGTAAGCTGAAACAGAGTAACGGTAAATCAATGCTGGCTGTCATCGCTGATATTTTAAGAAAGTGCTAATTAACTTACTACAACCTCTGGAACTGCAATGACCAGGGGGCTAATGTAGCCTAATGTTGCAAGTGGGATGGCAGGGAAGGGGGCAACCCGTTTTTGCTTCCCAGGGACTTTTGGTTTTCTCAGTCCAGCAGAATCGATGGTAAATTTCAGCTGGGGTTGCTGTGGCCCCCGCTGACCCATGCACAGCCCCGGGCGGACCTTAATGGAGCCGTCCTCCCTGGAAATCAATACTTAAACTGGGCATGGATCACAATGGGACGCCTTCCCCTGATTGGATTTGACATCTGGGCTGGGGGCATGAATGTCTTAAAACCTCTCGGACTGGTTTTGGAAGAGATGGATAGATACAGTAAAATGATGATGGCTTGTTAATTATTTGAGACAGGGAGTCATCATTTTGCAATATATGTGATCTACATTGTGATTTTACATTTGTGCTTTGTGCACTATTTAGTCCCTCAGTGTTTGTTAGTTTGGATTTGGATTTCTGTATTTAACTGAGACGATGCACAAACCGGATTAAGATACCATCTAATTGTCATCAGTAGCAACTTGCATAAAACCTTCTTTTTGTTTTTTTTTTAAATAAAAAACGGACTGTATATTCCAGGATTAAAATTCATTTGCATATATTTATTTTTTTGTTGATGTCTTTAAAATTAAATGACGGACCATACAATTAGTTACTCTGGACTAAGAGAGAAGGCATATTAATTAATTTGTCTGCTTCCTTTGCTTTGAGAAAACTAGTGATCTGTCTTTGGTAAAACGATCTCTTACTCTTACTTTTTACATCATTTAACCCCAAAAATTAAATAGATAATTTTATACATACATACAAGAAATGTTTCTCCTTTTTCAGTCTTTTTATTGGGATCAAAATAAGCTTCTTGTTTTTTTGCGACAAAAGCTAGCAAAGTTATATTTTGTCGTATCAGCCCCCCAAAAATGTGACATACATCACTCACACGCTGATAACTGTTTTTCCATGAAAATGTCAACTTAAATGTCCGATAAGATTAAAAAAGAATGTTAGCATAAATAGGCAAAAAACGATTTATTTGGATACTGGCCTAAGTTGTAAGTGCAAATAGAATCAGAACATAGTGCAATGATTAGTAGTGCAAGGCCACGTAGCAGCATTTCTAGAATAGTATAACACACATGGCAGCGAGACAAAGAAGAACAATGACTGGTGGATAATAGACTGGTGGATAAGTGAGAAAAGGCCTGTTTCAAGTACAGTCCAAACGCCAACCCAAACCCCAAAAAAAGATGATGAAAAAGCTTATTTGAACGCTTCTAAGAAATGCACATACTTGCACGTGCAGCATGAGGAGCTTGAGAAATGTTGCAAGGATGACACAAGCTCGGAAATGATCGGTGCAAGTATAAAAAAGTTCCAAACTGTGTACAGCTCCTTTTAGGATTAAAAAAAAAATGAAAGTGGTATTTAACAAAAATGAATGCGTACTTTAATTTTAAATTTAATGAGTTGCGTGCTTTCCATTCAAAAACCAGTTTAAATTGGCTCTTGCCCACCGCCTGCATACATCTGTAATGGGTTCCATGTCTCCCACAACCCTGGTAACTATAAGCGGGTCAGTAAATAGACTGATGAATGGCTTTCCGTTAATGTCCATCCATCGATTATCTGCACCGCTCATCCTCAGTCGGGTTGCAGAGGTTCTTGAGTCCATCCCAGCCATCTTCAGGTAGTGGGCAGGGGACACCCTGAACTGGTTGCCAGCCAGTCGCAGGACACACACAGACAGATAACTCACTCTCTCATTCACACCTTAAGACAATTTAGACCGGCCAATTAACCTGACATGCATGTTTTTGGAAAGAAGGAGGAAACTGGAGTGTGCAGAGGGGACTCACACAGGCATGGGGAGTATATGCAAACTCCTCCCAGGAAAGCTTGTAGCTGGATTTGAACCCATAACCTCAGAACTGTGCCGTGGGCGCGCTGACCACTCAGCTGCTGTGCTATACCCTTTCCATTAATATATTTATATTAATCAATATCACATTTGGAGTCAATTGGAGTCAATCAAATTAGGAAAAATATTAAAACAAAGCATGCAACTAGCACTGATACCTGGCCTTAAAGCACATTTCCTTTTTTTCTGTCCAAATTTTTGACAACGGTTTCTTTTGTTTCCGGGTTGTCGGATAAACGAATGCAGTTGTCTTATGACGTCTTTTGTCATTTCAGCTATAACACCAAAAGAAAGAACACAAAACTCAAAACCTCCACATGTGTCTTGACATTGGAAGGAAGTACTGGAACGCCTTTTGCAAATCCAAAGTGTATGTTATGGCTTTGTGACAAATCCCTGACATGACACGCTAATCAGATAAGCGTTTCAAGCCCCGAGGCTAGCAAGGCTAGCAATCGGACAAAGAACAGACTCAAGCCGAGGGAGGAAACATAATAAATATCTGTAAAATCCTACAAATGATACGTACTCTGCCATCCAGACAGTTTAGGTGACAAGTTCTTTGTTTCTCAACCCGGTCGCACATTCCTCAAGGTAATTTGCAACGTGCCTCTCAGCCTCTTGTTTAATTTAGCTCTTTTCTTCACAGCGTATCCGCATATTTTTCTTGTTGAGCAATGTTTAAGGTAAGCATAGACACGACGGTAATTGCAGGCTTTGACTGCGAGTCAGAGTGAGGAGACGTCAGTGCTCCCCTTAAGCCCTTTAAGGGAAAGTGAGAATTAAGAAAGATAAAATCACAGATAAAGCAAAAAGGTGCATCGCTACTTTACCGCAATAAAAAAGTTTCATTTAAGTAGGGGAGGAAAAAAGTACAACAGGGAAACTAATATAAACAAGAACGTAACTGGGACATTTTTTTTCCGAATGAGGACACATCAGTCTGTAATTGCAGCAGCATAACAAACACAAGCCAAAATTAGTCTCTCACAATAAACTGACAGGGGTATGAAAACAAGGCAGCGTACATGATGTGAAATTATAATGAGGCATTGATTGTTTGTTCTCCATTTCCTTTTCGGCTTCCTTCTCAAATTGAAGGCAGCCACTTGTAAACAATCCGACTTACTGTATTTCTTTGCTCTTCTCATTAGCTGCTTCTTTTCATCCCCCCCTCCTCACATGAGATCAGAATTAGATTGTCACTTCCTGCCCGTGGGAGCGAATTCTGTTTTTTTCCCTGACCATGTTCTGGTCCTTGGAGGCGTGCTCCTCTGGGGAATGTTTGTTTGCATGCTGCACCTTAAAAATATTAAAGGTGTCTTTTTGTGGTGAGTTAGGAATGTTCCTGTGCTTGTTGTTAAGTGAGAGAGCCCAATTAGGACTGGGTTGCAGTTCTAGGCCAAGAAAGTTCTGCTGAGCAGATGCCAGCTTTTAGGGGAAATGGGGTACACCATGGCAGATCTTGAATTGTTTGAATACTTTATAGAACATTTCACAACAGTACAATGACATTGGAGGGCTTCTCCCCTGAGTGCAAATTAAAAAGGTAAACATGTATACAAGGATCAAAAATATACATATACTATAAAATATTTACGTTGTAAAATAAGATTACAGAATTCTAGAAGCTTGATAATCTGGTCCAATTTATGCTATATATTTTTTTCTCATTTGGATTTGTTTTTCTTAAGAAAAAGATAATATTCAAAATTAGCAATTATACTAAAATAAGAAAAGTAAATATGACAATAACCAAATGTATTTTTCATCTCCCATAATAGACAATGTTGCTCATTTTAAGTGATATATATATGTTTTATATTTACATATTATGTTTATAGAAAAAGAAACATTTCAAAATATTGTGAAACAAGAACATGAATACTTGGTTAATGTGTTTACTTTAAAGAGGTTTGGGGACATTCATATTTCACATTGCTCATAAAAATGCTATCTCAAGTAAATGTCAATCCACCAGTCATTTGGCTCAGTTTAAGAATTGTTTTTAGTGAAAAAAGAAATACGGAAATTAGAAATAAATCTGCCCTCTGGCATACAAGAGGGACTGTTATTTATTAAGAAAGGAACTCCAGGATTACCATATTCTTGCAATTGCTAACCACAAGCGCTAACAATGGAACGCAGACTGTGCCGTGAGAGTGCGAAACAACAAGACTGCCAGTGGAATCGATATCTAGTGAAAATGCATTCGATTTAATCTTATCACTATTTGTAGTCATGGTACCAGAGACAAATATTAAAGAATAGAGAAAACAAAGTTCACCCGTAAGAAATACATAAATGCAAAAATCACAAAGAGGGAATCAACTCTTGGGTGCATCTGATAAAGAATCGGGTTTTGTTGAAAATTGAATAAACATTTAAACATTCAATAAATACATTGTAAATTATGTTATTGTAGGTATTATGTTTATAGTTTACATTGTCAGTAAATGATTTGAATCAAGGCAGCACTTGTTAAACAACGTTTGTCACTTAAAATGTTTAGAGTAGAAAAAATGAAATATAATTTGTGATTACTGAAGATGTAAAATGCACGAATAAATTAATATTAATCTTTGGTACTGTGACTAAAAGAATGTGATGATGAGATAAGATCTAATGCAGGCAAGTCAAAATTCGGGCCTACCCCATTTCCAACATAGCGACTATAAATAAAAGAAGGAAAGTTAATTCTGAGGGCTGCCGCTTCCAGGGCCAGTAAAGAAAAAAAATCACCAAAATCTGAAAATACTGTGTTTGCCCAATTTGCCAAGAGACTGTAGCTTTTTGCAAAGAATATAATATCAAGAGCAACTGCCACGTGAAATAGGCTGATTATAAAAAGCTAAATGGAAACAAACACTTTGAATATTTGAAGCAACTGGAAGCTGTTTTAACGGATCAGCGGCGCTCTTTCACGGGAACCTGCAAGTCAAATGAAAATGCTACAAATGCAAACTACGAGGCTGCGATGCCAAACACTTCAAACCTTTTACAAAGGGTGAATTTATTAAAGACTGTTCAAACAATGCCAGGCTGAATTTGCAGCCCTTAACACATTTTAGCTTACCAAATTTGGCAAGATTTACGTAAAAGTTTGGACAGTTTAGTCAATCGGCACCATCCCCATTGTGTTTGAGAGGATCAACATCTTATTTTATTGTGATTTTGTTTGTTTTATTTCCTTTTTTTGTTGCTCATTATAAAGGGGTTCATGAAAGTTATTGATAAGGGTAAAGAAAGGTGAAGACATTATGTGGCTATGTTAAAACAGTTTTAAGCGGTCACTTGTACGCGATGTAGGCTTTTACAAGAGTACAATACTTGAGTTTTCTTTGATTTTGGTGGGCTCTTGCTTGTTTTTGGCAAAAAAATATTCCACTATCTCTTCTTCAAACTGCACAGATCTTTCATTTGTTAAATTTGTGAAGTGAAATTTGTTTTCTTAATATGGGCTTGTCATTAGGGTGTAATGATTGGTCCTCATATCACACCAGTTGAGAACCACTAATCTATACCACTAATGGCCTAGTGGTTAGGATTCGGTGCTTTCACTACGGCAATCCGGGTTCCATTCATGTTGCATCCAACTGCAAAGTTTGAGCTGAGATAAAGTGAAAAAAAACATTTTATACAGATTTTTAATCAATAATTAAGGCTGCGTGGTATACACGAGCACGAATAATACACAAAAACAAAAAATTTGAATGTATTGAAGTACAAAAATAATACCAAAATGAGTAAAATTAGGTTTTTGTAGACATCATTTTTTTTTTTTTTTGTTAGTGGTCCCCAACCTTTTCTGTAACATGGACCAGTATCAGGTCACAACCCAGGTTGTGGACCACTGCATTATATACTAACACTGATAACCGCCTTGTAGCTCCATCCCATCTCACAGTATGTGTGGCCAATTAGAGTTTGTGCATTTGCAAGTGCATTTCAGTCAATTCCTCCTCCATCTCATTTGCGGACCATTAAACTAATGCGACATTAGTCAGCAATGGCGGCGGTGGCACAGGAAGTCGGCTGCGCATGTGTTTTTGCACAAACTGGCTGCAGTCTCGCCCACTTTAAGGAGGGCGAAACCACATTTTGGTGCTGCCATCCAATTAAAGCCAAAAGTAAGGGCTTTTATTTGAACATTGTTTTTCAACAGCTTACATTTTAGACAAGAGTACAGGCTCCCACCAAAGCTTAAAACGTTTGTCACTTGTTAAAGAAATGAGATGACGTTTACGTGGTTTGGCTTTTTGGAAATACGAGTTGTGATTCTTGATGAATAAAAAGTAATTGAATCTACTATAAAACGCTATGGCATTAAAGAGGATTACAAAAGTCAATTCCATTGAAGTTGGGAAAAAGTTTAAAATGTCAGTAAAATTAGAATAGAATGACTTGCAAACCTTTTCTAACCCATATTTAAATGAATACACCACAAAGACAAGATTATCCATGTTCAAACTCATAAACTTTATTTCCATAAGCAAATAATGATAAACTTAGAATTTTATAATTGCAACAAGTGCCAAAGTAGTTGGGAAAGGGGCTTCTTCACCATTGTGTTACATCACCTTTCCTTTTAATAACACTCAATAAACGTTTAGGAAGTGAGGAGACTAGTTGTTGAATCGTTGATAGTGGAATCCTTTCCCATTCTTGCTTTATGTACAGCTTCAGCTGTTCAACAGTCCGGGGTCTCCTTTGTCTTATTCTGCGCTTTATAATGCGCCACACATTTTCAATGGGAGACAGGTCAGGACTGCAGGCAGGCCAGTCAAGCACCCGCACCCTCTTACTACGAAGCCACGCTGTCGTGAGACGTGCAGTGTGTGGCTTGGCATTATCCTGCTGGAAGAAGCAAGGGCGCCCATGGTAAAGATTCTGTTTGGATGGCAACATACTTTGTTCCAAAACCTGAATGTACTTTTCTGCATTAATGGTGCCTTCACAGATGTGCAGGTTACCCATTCCTTGGCCACTCATGCACCCCCATACCATCACAGATGCTGGCTTTTGCACTTTGCGTGCATAACAGTCTGGGTGGTTCTGTTCTTCTTTGGACCGGAGGACACGACGTCCACAATTTCCAAACACAATTTGGAAAACTGACTCATCAGACCACAGAACACTTTTCCACTTTGTATCAGTCCATTTTAGATGGGCTCGGGCCCAGAGAACCCTGCGGCGTTTCTGGATGTTGTTGATGAATGGCTTACGCTTTGCAACATAAAGTTTTAACCCACACTTACGGATATAGCGTCGAACTGTATTGACTGACAGTGGTTTTCCAAAGTGTTCCTGAGCCCATGTGGTGATGTCCTTTACACATTGATGTCGGTTCTTAATGCAGTACCGCTTGAGGGCTCGGAGGTCACGGGCATTCAATAATGGTTTACGGCCATGCCGTTTACGCACAGTGATTTCTCCAGATTCCCTGAACCTTTTCACAATATTATGGACTGTAGATGATGATATCCCTAAATTCCTTGCAATTGTACTTTGAGGAATGTTGTTTTTAAACTGTTCAACAATTTGCTCACGCAGTTGTTCACAAAGAGGTGAACCTCGCCCCATCCTTGCACGTGAATGACTTAGCTTGTTCGGGTCTCCCTTTTTTATACCCAGTAACAACTCTCACCTGTTGCTAATTCATCTGTTCACCTGCAAATAGTTGGTTGATTTCCATTCATCCACTTTCTGAGTAGTTATTGACACCTGTCCCAACTATTTTGGCACGTGTTGCTGTCATCAAATTACAGAGTTGATGATTTTCTCCCAAAACAATAAAGTTTATGAGTGAAGACAATAAATATGTTGTCTTTGCTGTGCATTCATTTAAATATGGGTTGAAAAGAATTTGCAATTTACTTGGATCAATTTTTATTTGCAATTAACACACTTTCCCAACTTCATTGGAATTGAGTTTTGTATAAACACATTGGAGGTTTTCAATTGAAAGTGTGTATGGGACATTGTGCAATACTTTGTCTTAGACTTTTTACTCTGTTATTTGGTGCCTCCTTAGGGTTAAATACATTTTTTAGAGTGGTACCTCTATTTACAAATTTAATCTGTTTGGGAGTGGTTTCGTAACCTGAAAACTTTGTAAAAAGAAACACATTTTGAATGTTAATGCTTTAATCCGTTCCAAGCAACGCAAAACAGTATGATATTGTTTTAATAAATCATAAGAGCATCAGGACATGAACCAAATGCATGATGAAAGAAGATTACAGCACAATAAACAAAATACGAGAGGCACGTATTGTAAAAAAACAAATGATAAAGGAAGTAATACAAATAGTAAATGTATTTATTGCCTTGTGTTTCTTGAAAAACTGATCCAATGACGTCTGCTTTTGCTGCCTTTTGACAATTTGTCAGAAATGTGCAAGGCAGACGTAGCAATAGCCCGACTTGTCAACACTTTTTCCGGGTGACTTAGTGGAATTTTGCTAAAATGTCTTTAAATTAGGCTGTTTGAATCATGGCTGCATCTTCCTTCCTGCTATCATCCCAGAACCATTCCTCCTCTTCTTCTCTAGACTCTGAGCTGTGACGGTGACACAAAGAGCATGCTGGGAGCATGCATGAATATTGGGTTTCCAGGCAGATTTTAAGCAATAAACAGTTTGTTTACGTTCAGAAGTCTCTGGGAGCGCTAGTATTGTACTGAATTTTTTACTTCATATCCTGAAACACCTTCGTAACTATAGGCAGTATTTTCCCGTTCACGTACTTTGTAACCTGAATCTTTTGTATGTGGAGACATTTATAAGTCAGGTACCATTGTATTAGTTTTAGTATTTTTTTTGTCTTGTAAAATAAGATTTTTCCACACCTCGTGTATGAACTATTTTCCCAAATTACTTTTAATAAAACTTTTCAGATAAATGTTTGTGAACTTTTCACTCAAATCAGAAAAACATATATGAACAAAATCAGCGAATGAAGCAAATATCAAATTATTCTTTATGTAGGAAATATATACCTTTATTCAAGACATGTCGTGACAATTTCACAACTTTAACATTGTTTTTTACTTGAAAACAGTTAAAATACAATAGCATACAAACAAATATTCCTTTAAAAATAAAACTGAAAAACTGGTTAAAACAAGAAAATGTGTCAAACCATTTTTAAAATAAGCAAAATTATCCACCAAATGTGGGAGATTTTTGTTTTCAATGTAAAATGCAATGTGACATTTTGGCGGTAAAATAAATACAATATTCTCTTCAATTAGAATTAAAATTGCATTGTCGTAATTGTGTAATGAGAAGTAGTGCAATAACATTTAGCAGCAACATACTCCCAAATCAATTTCAAATTAGGATATGAATATCCATTTTTCTGCCATTCTTTCAATTGTATTGAAATTTGTTGAATTTGGCCCTGTATAAATCCTGTTTTTTTTTTAGGTGTCCCTGATGTTCTGGAAAATACACTTCATATATTGCCCCCGTTTACGTTTTTTGTGTCAGCCTCCTTTTCATTTTGCAACTCGTCAAAATCACATCTTCTTCATCTTTCCACGTTGTTTTTGCACGCCATTCCGCCTTCTGTGCGGCATTGGCCGCGTTTAATAGAGCCTATGATGACTAATGAGTCCACGCGCCGGTAATGTTTTGCGCCAGGTAACAGCCGCATCCCTTTCTGTCCTGTTTAACTCAGTCGACGCTAAAAGATTGATGGCGGCGGCGCGCAAAAGCACTTCATTGCTCGGCAATGAAAATCAAGCCGCCCCGGGGCTCTGAAATGAAAAGCAATGGCGTCACGACCCGATTGAGCGAATGAGTGACGCGCCATGAAATGGGCGAAACTTAGCCGTTTACCCTCAGCCCGCCGCTAATTGACACGCGGCCGAGTTTGTTATTTTCAAAACTGCGATCAGGCATCACGCCGGATCCACCACCAAGGCTCCCCTTCAAATTACACTTGACACTGTGGAGAAACATCTAATAGAAGTGTGTAATGGGCTCTGATGACAAACTACACGCTTGGAAGACCATGTAATCTCCCCCGCAATTAATTAAAAGCGTGATGTGTGTGAGCGGCGGTGTGTGCGTCCCTCCTGCTTCTCTTCACCCTCCCAAACAACCAAAGCAGATGCTGCAAAATGACGAAAATAACACTGCCTGTCAGCGGTCAGGCGGGAGAAGTAACGGAATACATGTAACGGCGTTGTCATGATTACTGACGTGATTCACCTGTGCCCACTCATTTGGCGCAAACCGCCGCAGGTTCTGATTGGCTCCCTGTCACTATTTGAACTTAGTCCCGTCAGTCCCCTGTTGTCAGTCCGTCTGCAGACCTCTGTTTTTCAAGGCAATCCTTTTTTTGACCAGTGACTCCCGCCTGCCCCTTTTTTGCTCACAGTTTTCCGTCCCTGACACCGCCATCGCTCGCTACGGAAGATCCACTTCCATGTTCGGATCACAATCCGAGTACGAGAGCGACTTGCTTCCCGTGCCCAGTGAACACCGGATCGTGGGCGCAGCCCTTCCCCTCTCTTTCAATAAAACTTGTGGTAAACGTCACGCAAGTTGGTCCTGTTTCCGTTCTGGTCCTGACAGGCATTAAGTAGATTACCAAAAAAAAAAAAAAAAGATTGTAGTTTGTTACTCATACAGACAAAAACTAATTAAGTGTACATTTAGTTAAAATAAGAATTATTTTGCAGTATTACATTTTATTCAAAACTATAATTACATATACTGTACATCATGTGCGATAGAGGAATTGTGTCTATCATCATTTCAATCACTGATACTAGAGAGACGGAGACATAACGCACGCCGTGTGAGAACTGTATCCGTTGTGACAATTGTACGACGGCCATCTCCTGTATCTATGCATGTTTGAAACACTATGTTGCAGGTAAAAGAACCTTTATTTTTGGTTGCATTTTATCTTTCCTTTAATGGAGCCATTTTGTTAAATTGGCTTGAGCCTGCAGTTTTGTGAGTCTGCAGATTGTACACTGGGCTGCAGAGTTGCGCACTAGCAATGCGTTCAGGGACATTTATTTCATTTGACTAATTGTCTTATTTTGTGTTTGCAATTAATTGTTCAAAATCCACTATACATGCACTGTATGGCAATGCTATAAGATGTACTTGGCCTCATAAATCTGAATCCTGCCAAGAGGTTTGGCAGTCTTAACTTCAAGCTAGTTAAACTTGGACACAAGACATCCCAGTTCGTAGGATATTTGATAAGTTATCACTCGGTGTGTTTTAGACAAAATAGGGGTCTTAATGTATTTTATTTTTGCCTAATAGATAAATAATAAATCCTACGTGGTTATAATTTGAGGACATTTTGGTAGGACAACAAGAAACTACCTGACTTTGATTTCTGCCAATTATTTTTCTAGGAGACATTGTTTTTATCTTAAACAACATTTAATGATTGTGTTTGTATTTTGTCTATTTTGTCTTTTATTAACATATTTGGATTAGTAGTTTTTCATAAGTATTAAAAGTAATCAAGTTGCACTCCTACAATATGATAGTATCGCATTACGTTACTGATTACATTTCTAAAAAGGAACTAGTAACTGTATTTTTAAAGTAACCCACCAGACCCTGTCAGTGGTAAAAAATGACGGCCCACAATGTGAGGTGTTTGTAAATCACGGCATATGCGGGCTAGCGCTCGTGTCGCCGCTCTTCTGTGTCATGCTACGGGTCGTTGTGACCGCGTCTGTAGCTCTGTGCCGCCTAATTAGCCACAAAACAACCAAACAATTATGAACTGTCTCCAAAATCCAAGAAGAAAGTGACTTCATGTAATATTGAAAGAGTGTGAAATAATTTTTAACTGAAAAAACAAGTATTTTGATATCAACTGGCAACACAATGCATTCTCTTGGCAATCGCCAATGTTAGCGCTAACGTTAGGATCAAGATCCCACATTAGAGATCAGAGCAGGCCTAAATAATCCAACTCGACCCGACCCAGGCCCGCGGGTATTAAAGCCCAACTCACCCTTAGCCCAACCAAGTAACTTGGTTTCTAGTTTCTAATCTATCTTAGGTCTTGTAGCACTCGTTCTCAGTTGATCTACACATTAATATCTGTTTGATTAATCAATTAATTAATGAAGCAAATTTCCACACATTTCTTCCAACAGAGTTCGTGGCATTTATAACGTTAAAAAAGTAACACATTTGCTCTTAGATAACTCAAATTCTAGCAGTCATTTGTAAAAACAAAAACAAAAACAAACAGCATTTAGCATTATTAGCGGCTTTCCAAGAGATTTTCCGTTATTCCAAATATCAAAATACTTTATTTGTGTATTACACTTGTTTGACTTTTTCTCAACTCAAACTAAGCGCTGTAGAATTTCCACAAAGGGATATGATTCAATGTCAATTTATTGACAACGTAAACAATGAACACAATATCAAAATAAAGTTTACAATGTATTTGTGTCTTGAAACACATGTTTCAAAGGCTGATTCATTGTCAATACATGATTATAATCTTCATCCTACTTTTTCAGCAATCTAATACTGTAAAAATAGTTTATTGATGAGACCAAATTCAATGCCATCTATAATCCTAACTTTCTAGTGGTTAAAAATCAGCGCTCTCACTGTCCAGGTTTGAATACGAGCAGTGCTATTTTTCGACTGATCAATAACTGCTTAAATACGGTCAAGAACTATCATAAAACATTGTAAACAACGCGCACCCATACACTGAGTTCATTTTGATACATAACTAAAAACAGTAACCAAAACTGAATTGTCTCTGGATTTTAAGATACCAGAATTAGTCAGCAATTTCTAACGCTGTAGTTTCTTTTAGATCACAAGCTTTACTTTTTCCATTAATGCAGTATCGATCTGAAGACAGCAAGACAATTATGCCCGCGATAGATTTTGATAATTACTTCTCCCCACTTCCACTCTGTGCGCACATAAAAAAAAAAATTCGGTTTTCGGGGGCCAGCCCTCCGCTATCGATTTGAATAAAAGCATTTATACATTGTCTAATGAGTTTTACACTCGGCTGAGTGGCAAATAATCACTCACCGCTTTCTGACCCAGAACTTCTTCACACCTCACTCTCCTTCCTGAGTTTCTTTTTTATTTCCCCGCCTTCCCTCGCCGCACACGCCGACGCTAACGGAAATCAATTGCGCTGTGATTTGAAGACGCTTATCACCGCTCCAATTGATTCCTTTGCCTGTTTTGCTTTAATATTTATTTTCACTAAACGGCCGCTAAGTGTGCCGAATGAATATGGATGGAAAAGCACAAATGTTATCCTACTCAAAATTGCCAATTAAGGTTCTAACGCGCGTCGTGAGCGCCGCCGTCTCTTATATACCTGCTCGCAGCGCACCGAAAATGATGGACTGAATACGTTTTCATAGAATATTGCCCCACACGCCTAAAATCCCCCTCCCATCGCCTCTACCTCCACCCTACAAAGGACCAATCCATCTTGCTTAGAGAGGCAATCTTAGGTGCAGTGTATAAACTAATATTTGTGTATAACCTCAGTCAGGCAATACAAATGATGGGATGATTTTTCATCTCCTTATGCATACAGGGAAATATGAAAAATGGAGCTTTAGGAATATTTGCAGGGTCTGCGAGGCGGCTGGCTGGGCCGCCGAGTGCCCTGGGCCAAGCTCCCCGCCGCCAACCCAAGAGTGATGAGAATATTATACCCATCTGTTTCCCTTCACCCGCCCCCATCCAACACCTTTTTCGTTCATTGCCAGACGAATGGACGTGAGTCCATGGATGAGGTCGGCCCTTCACCTACGGGTGCACGGTAAAAAAAAAAAAGATTCATTTGTTATTTTTTTCAATTTTCTTTCTTCCATCACCTGCTTTTAAAGGTACTCCCGAACAGAAGCTAGCTTATGTGTCGAGGCTGTCGAGGGCTTTCCTGTCTTGGTTGCGTCTGGTTGGCGCCCTTTGGCCGCCCACCATGTGTTGTTTGGCCGACTAGCCGGGCGTTAGTGCCGGTTTTTCAATATTCACTGTATGTTTATCCTTGACCAGTTTCACGTTTTTTGCTTTTGCCGTTCATCGTTGTCGGTTCTTGGTTAGCCTGGCTGCTAACTGCGTGTTTTTTGGCTGGTTGTGACCGCCTTTCGTTGACCGGTTCCGGTTAGCGCACCGTTGACGGCTATCCATGTTTTTCCATTTCTTAATGAAATTACAGTAAAATATTGTTTACTAAGCAAAATGTTCTGCTGTTTAAGGAATAATTATTGTATTTGTAATGTAATATGTTCTTAAAGTAGGCCATAATGTTAATCTTACAACAGTATAAAAAAAAAAATACAATTTAGGTTACCATATCAATATGTTTATAATGTGCACTTGTGTATAACATGCACCCCTAATTTTTGTTTATTTATTTTTTTTAACAATTTTTACTTTAAACTAAGCATTGTAGATGAAAAACTTTGTTTAATATGTGCAGCCATTATTAAAATAGTTGATTGAGAACGTAAACTATAAATACAATACCAACAAAACATTTTCAAAGAGTCATTTATCGGTCATTTATTTCTATCTTTTTTTTTTTTCCATTCTCTAGTCTTTGTCTCTGGTACCGGAAATAAAAATGGTGTTATGTTGAGATGAAATCTAATGCCTTTTCGTATATCATCTTTACCAGTGTTTCTCAACTGGTGAGTCGGGACCCAAAAGTGGATCACAGCAGACCTTTTTTCAGAAGGCCTTGGTCATGGTAAAATAATGCAGAGGAAAGAAAAAGATCAATGTGGGTCATTTAATTTTTTTAACAGTAAATAATTTCTTGCACATTTTTTCTCACACCACAGAAAGAAAACCAGAAAAGGTTTGTTCACACATGTTGAGCGTTACCGAACATATATCAGAAAATATATCATATGATTTGTATAATCTTGAAGACAAAGTGCCACTGAAGTGAACCGCTTTGGATTACTTGAGGTCACGTGGGACTTGCTGATCATTTTTTATTATCAATTTTTTTAATGTGAGGGTATTCTAATTTCTCTGGTTGAAACTGCACAATCGGTTCATACAATAAATTCTAGAAGTGTGTTTTTGATTTTGGTCGCGGCCTGTTGGGATCTTGCGCTCTCACCTGTTTCATCCAACGTTCAAATTGATGTCAGCGACGTTTTTTGACTGATTAATCATTGCCTGGTAATATGTACCGTAAAACCTCGTGTATAACGTGTACCCAAACTTTGACTTCTCTTTTAGGTCAAACAAACTGTGGGTCATTCACTCATAAATGAGGTATTTAAAAAACAGTCCTGTGGTGTGGATGTGAGAAACAATAAAAAAGGTCCATTGCTTTAGAAAAAAGAGCTGAATCGGAAAAATTGCAGCCATCACGGGCATCCCCTACTTGCGGTGACATTTCGCCACAACGCTATCCTCTCAAACGCCTCGCATTTTTTAAAATTTTATTTTTGTTATATTGCGTCAGAGCTTCCCATGTTTTCCCGGCAAAACCTTTCTCTTTGCTCTCGATATTTCTGCATTATGTGCCTTTGCCCTCTGCCTCTCAATATGTCTTTTCTCCCCCCAACCCAGCACCACTTCACACATTTGATTTGGTTTTCCTCCCCTCTGCATCTGCCGCCCGTATTTGCTTGTCTGTGATAAATCGGAGACGCGAGCAACGGGCGGCGAGCGGTCGCCAGGCGTCCACCGTGCAGCTGATGAGATAAGTGGTGCTCATCTCTCTGGCCCCGTATGGAGATTTATTGAGCCGGCGTAGGCAACATGCTAGCCATCACTCTCTCTTGGCCAAATAGACTCCACCGCCTGTATGTGTTTATTCTTATTGTGAGGAGGGGGCTGGAGGAGCCCCTCGAGGCCTCCGTCGCCTCGAAGGAAGCCTGCAGATCATCGCCTTCTATTAGATCACCTAAAACAAGCCTCAGCATGGTGACACTGATGGTCCAATTTCTCTCCATCTCTGAGGACCGCATAGGCATATGTAATAAGGTTATGGTGTATAGCGGCGCCTAACACGAATGTGTCATTGCTCTTGCTTGTTTCCGAAGCTCCTGACGGAGCTTTGCTTAATATTGACAGTATTGTGCAAAGGGCTAGGATTTTTTTTACACAATTTCTCTTTACCTGCTACCTATAGATACAATCAGAATGTTATGATATTGTTCTAAATGGCAAAAAAGTATACCGTGTATCCACTGTGTAAATCTAGGTGTAAAACACACATATAGTCTAGTCTTCTGCAGGTGAAGGCTAACTCAGCCCTTGCTGCCCCACTCAGGTGAGGTATACAGGTTAAAGGGCAAAACACCTGTGACCCTGAGATACCTGCTGAGGATTGAAAAGGGGTCCGTTAGAACACCACGACACTCCACCAGTTAGAACCTTAACATCCGCATCCGTAGTCTCTCCTGCAGTCTCTGCTTGAAGCAAAGCACCACAGGTGATTGCTTCATCTATAGTTTATGAATGACCTACCTGTATATTTCATGTAGTGTATTTATGCTTATTTTTTTGTTTATGTGATTTTTCATTATTATTGTTCCATCCATCCATCCATTGTCTTCCGCTTATCCGAGGTCGGGTCGCGGGGGCAGCAGCGTTAAAAGGGAAGCCCAGACGTCCCTATCCCCAGCCACCTCCTCCAGCTCATCCGACGGGACCCCGAGGCGTTCCCAAGCCAGCCGAGAGACATAGTCTCTCCAACGTGTCCTGGGCCGCCCCCGGGGCCTCTTGCCGGTGGGACATGCCCGGAACACCTCCCGAGGGAGGCGTCCAGGAGGCATCCTTATTAGATGCCCGAGCCACCCTTATTAGATGCCCGAGCCACCTCAACTGGCTCCTCTCAACGCGGAGGAGCAGTGGCTCTACACCGAGTCCCTCCCGGATCACTGAGCTTCTCACCTTATCTCTAAGGGAGAACCCAGCCACCCTGCGGAGGAAACTCATTTCAGCCACTTGTATCCGGGATCGAGTTCTTTCGGTCATGACCCAAAGTTCATGACCATAGGTGAGGGTAGGAACGAAAATCGACCGGTAGATCGAGAGCTTTGCCTTTCGGCTCAGCTCCCTCTTCACCACGACGGACCGGTACAGGGTCCGAATGACGGCAGACGCTGCACCGACCCGTCTGTCGATCTCCCGTTCCATCCTACCCTCACTCGTGAACAAGACCCCAAGATACTTGAACTCCTCCACTTGGGGCAAGACCTCCTCCCCGACCCGGAGGGAGCATACCACCCTTTTCCGACTGAGAACCATGGCCTCGGACTTGGAGGTGCTGATCCCCATCCCGGCCGCTTCACACTCGGCTGCGAATCGCTCCAGCGAGAGCTGAAGATCACGGCCTGAGGAAGCCAACAGCAACACGTCATCTGCAAAAAGCAGTGACGCAATGCTGAGGCCCCCAAACCGGACTCCATCCCCGCCAAGGCTGCGCCTAGAAATTCTGTCCATAAAAGTTATGAACAGAATCGGTGACAAAGGGCAGCCCTGGCGGAGCCCAACCCTCACCGGGAACGAATCCGACTTAGTGCCGGCAATGCGGACCAGACTCTGGCACCGGGCATACAGGGACCGCACAGCCCGGATAAGACTGTGCGGTACCCCATACTCCCGAAGCACCCCCCACAGGGCCTCCCGAGGAACACGGTCGAATGCCTTCTCCAAGTCTACAAAACACATGTAGACCGGACAGGCAAACTCCCATCCACCCTCAAAGACCCTGAAGAGTGTATAGAGCTGGTCCAGTGTTCCACGGCCAGGACGAAAACCACACTGTTCCTCCTGAATCCGAGATTCGACTTCCTGGCGGACCCTCCTCTCCAGTACCCCTGAATAGACCTTACCAGGGAGGCTGAGAAGTGTGATTCCCCTGTAGTTGGAACACACACTCCGGTCCCCCTTCTTAAAGACGGGAACCACCACCCCAGTCTGCCAGTCCAGAGGCACTGTCCCCGATGTCCACGCGATGTTGCAGAGGCGCGTCAACCATGACACGCCCACAACATCCAGAGCCTTAATGAAGTCCGGGCGGATCTCATCGACCCCCGGGGCCCTGCCACCGAGGAGTTTTTTGACAACCTCGGTGACTTCAACCCCAGTGATACGAGAGCCCAACCCAGAGTCCTCAGGCTCTGCTTCCCCAGAGGAAGACGTGCCGGTGGAATTGAGGAGGTCTTCGAAGTACTCCGCCCACCGATTCACAACGTCCCGGGTCGAGGTCAGCAGCGCCCCATCGGCACTATACACAGTGTCGATGGAACACCGCTTCCCCCCCTAAGACGTCGGATGGTGGACCAGAATTTCCTCGAAGCCGTTCGGAAGTCGGCTTCCATGGCCTCGCCAAACTCCTCCCATGCCCGAGTTTTTGCCTCGGCAACCGCCAAAGCCGCATTCCGCTTGGCCAGCCGATACCTGCCAGCTGCTTCCAGAGTCCCACAGGCCAGGAAGGCCCGATAAGCCTCCTTCTTCAGCTTGACGGCATCCCTCACCGCCGGTGACCACCAGCGGGTCTGAGGGTTGCCGCCGCGGCAGGCACCGACTACCTTACGGCCACAGCTCCGATCAGCTGCCTCGACAATGGAGGCGCGGAACATGGTCCACTCGGACTCGATGTCCCCCGCCTCCCTCAGGAGATGGGCGAAGTTCTGCCGGAGGTGTGAATTGAAACTTCTTCTGACAGGAGATTCTGCCAGCCGTTCCCAACAGACCCTCACAACACGCTTGGGTCTGCCGGGTCGGGCCGGCATCTTCCCCCACCATCGAAGCCAACCCACCACCAGGTGGTGATCAGTTGACAGCTCCGCCCCTCTCTTCACCCGAGGGTCCAGAACATGCGGCCGCAGGTCGGACGAAACGATGACAAAGTCGATCATCGAACTACGGCCTAGGGTGTCCTGGTGCCAAGTGCACATATGGACACCCTTATGTCTGAACATGGTGTTCATTATGGACAGACCGTGACGAGCACAGAAGTCCAATAACGAAACACCACTCGGGTTCAGGTCAGGGGGGCCGTTCTTCCCAATCACGCCCCTCCAGGCCTCACTGTCATTGCCCACATGAGCGTTGAAGTCTCCCAGCAGTACGAGGGAGTCCCCAGGGGGCGCGCTCTCAAGCTCACCCTCTAAGGACCCCAAGAAGGGTGGGTACTCCGAACTGCTATTTGGTGCAAAAGCACAAACAACAGTCAGGACCCGTCCCCCCACCCGAAGGCGGAGGGAGGCTACCCTCTCGTCTACCGGGGTGAACCCCAACGTACAGGCGCCGAGCCGTGGAGCAATTAATATGCCCACACCGGCTCTGCGCCTCTCACCACGGGCAACTCCAGAGTGGAAGAGAGTCCAACCCCTCTCGAGAGGACTGGTACCAGAGCCCAAGCCGTGCGTAGGGGTGAGTCCGACTATATCTAGTCGGAATTTCTCAACCTCACGCACCAACTCGGGCTCCTTCCCTGCCAGAAAGGTAACGTTCCATGTCCCAAAAGCCAGTTTCTGTAGCCGGGGATCGTCGCGCCAAGGACCCCTCCCTTGGCTGCTACCCAGCTCTCTGCGCACCCGACCCCTTTGGCCCCTCCTACAGGTGGTGAGCCCATGGGAAGAGGGTCCCACGTCGTCCCTTCGGGCTGTGCCCGGCCGGCCCCCGTGGGTAAGGGTCTGGCCACCAGGCGCTCGCCAGCGGACCCCACCTCCAGGCCTGGCTCCAGAAGGGGGCCCCGGTAACCCGCGTCCGAGCGAGGGAAATCGAGGACCAAAGTTTTGTCTCATCATTAGGGGTCTTCTGATCTGCGTTTTGTCTGGCCACTCACCTAGGACCTGTTTGCCATGGGTGACCCTACCAGGGGCTTAAAGCCCCCGACAACATAGCTCCTAGGATCATTGGGACACACAAACTCCTCCACCACGATAAGGTTGTTTTTGCTCCTAAATGGCATTGCACTTCTTTTTATTGCACTGTTGTTACATTGCACTATTCTTTTCCATTGCATTATTATAATTTCGGCCAATTTTCTAAGTACTACTGTATGTTGTCATTATTTTTTTGCCCATTCATTATCCCGATAGTCTTATATTTTCTTCTTCAAAGGCTGTATTACATGTTTTACCCTGGAGTGTCATGTCCAATTTCATTTCATACAACTTCTATATCAATGACAACAAAGACAGTTTAATTCAATTGAAATGTTTTTTTCTGACACCTGCAAAATCAAATCTCAAATTTAAAAGCCTTTTGACCATATAAATTTACTTGTTATAATTTTGTAATATACACATATTTAAAATTAGCTTGTATTTGGTTTTACCTTCATCCACCTTGCTGTGTTTTTTATATGTTTTTGGGTGCCAGATGCTCTGATATGACCCTCAAAACAGTATTTCTACCCTTGTGCAGTCTTCTGATGACAGAATTACTTTAAGCAAACTACATTAACGAGGGCCTTTCTTGAGCCGGAGCCCCCGCCCACGCCGACAACTCCACTTCAGTCCCCCGAGTCGGCCCAAACATCCACTCCATTCGCCCGACAAGTTCTTCACAAATTGCTTTTACCCTCCTCACCCTGAAGCCGGAGTCCGTATGCACACAAACACGGGATCCTGGTGAGGGTGAATGGTTTTGGGGGTGGTCAAAGGGGTGTTAGATCTTGAGCACTCAGGTTGTATTTAATCATAGCTGGCCGGATGAGGCGGCTTTTCTCTTTATGAAAGGTATTAGAGGAGCGTTTGTGTTTTCACTCAGCCTTACACTCTTCCCCCATCAGGCCTTTTTTTTTCAACCTGACCTCTTTGACATTGGAATTTGATAAAGTTGTCTCTCCACTCTCTATCCCCGATCTCTGTCCTGCAAGGTTTTGTCAATTATGACGGTGCGATCAGTTGGCGTTGTCAAGGACATATTTCCAGGGGCGAAAGAACATCAAATGTTCCGAAAGTCCACAAGAAAGGGGCGATAGTTCCCTTTACACACATTGTCGAACCATACTTGGACGGCACATTGAATCTGTCCCTGGCCAACTTCCTTTAGCTCAGGTAGATGTGTTTTACTGTAAATTCTGGACTACAAAACGCACCTGATTTAAAGCCGCATGCCGAATTTAAGAGTGAAAATCAATTTTGTCTCCCCGCAAGCCCCAACCCAGGCCTAAAAGTGGGGTGCATTATTTGAGGTGTCCTTATAAACATGAAAGTTATATATTTTCTCTATTAAGTTTATGTTAACAATGCCCGAGAGTTCAAAGATCCCTTCAGCTTTTTTCCCCACCGCGTCTATATGTTATTATTTTACCATGTAGACAACTGTTCAGGGCAAACTTAAAATTAAAATTACCAGTCAGGTATTTTCAGTTTTTTTAGGTATTTGAGCTAATGTAAACTCTTGACTACCTTGAAATTGAACAGTTGAGTTGATCAGCCTCAAGCCAAAGTTTACTAGGGGGCGGCAGTAGCTCAGGAGGTAGAGCGATCTTTTTAGGATTAAGGGATCCCAGTTCGAATCCCGGCTCCGTGTTACTTGTCAAAGTGTCCTTGGGTAAGACACTGAACCCCCAATTACCCCCAATAAGCAGGTTAGCGCCTTACATGGCTGCACAGATCACGGCCGCTATTGGGAAATGTGAAGCACAATGTAAAGCTTGACTTGAAAAGCGCTATACAAATGCAGATCATTTCATTTCATATAACTTCTTAATACCCCATCAAAATAAAAGTGTTCGTATCATTAGTCTGTTACGGTGAGTTTCACAATCTCAACCAGTATGAAGAAGGGAAATCCACACACAATTAATGACCGTCCATATTGGCCAAAACTAAATTTAGACTTTACAGTATATAGAGGTTAAAAAATTATGATGGATGATTTCAGACCACAAATATGAAATACAACATTGTAAATATACGTTCATTCTTCTTACATTTTAAACATTTGTTCTAGGGGTGTTCTTATCCAATGTTGATTATAACATACCAGTCCATATTCCCCCCAAAAACAGTATTAGATGTGGTCCGATTTCATCCTAAATCTCTGTTGTTGGCGCTGACATAAAAGTAGCCAATACACATTTCCAAACCTACTCTTCTATCTAGACCAGTGACCCAAAAATACATTTTATCTGAAGGAATTGGGTTTTTGTGTTGAGCATTAACAATCTGGATTCCAGCGGAACTAAAGTTAAGTTTTATACCTCCAACGCGAGGATCCAGAAGCAGAGGGATATTCTAAACTGGGTTCTGCGCAAATTAAATCTGAGAAAACATGCAACCCCTGTGAACAACGGTCCTGCTTATATTGGATTGAATAAGATTCGTATCGGACAATGCAATACTGTATAGGCATCATTGCAGAAAGTCTACCGAGAAACCTGGTACCTCTATCACCTCTTTCATTTTTAAATGAATCCTTGGATACTTTGTCTTTTTGCATGTGCAATAAGTAGGCAGCTAGCTAAGGTGACAATTCTCTATATTTAGAAGTTGTTTATGATTTGGTACATGTTAACATGAATTTGTTGTCAGACTTCTGAGACATTCTCTTAAATGATCTGTTTAAGCTCTAGAAACTGATGTTAGCCCCTTCATTTTAATTTCATTTTTTAGTAGCTGTAATTCAGACATTCAACTCTACCTTTGTCCATATTTTCGCACTTTTTAGCACCTTAGCAAGCAGTAAGAATTAACCCGCCATCCTTTTGTAACACCCCAAGGGGTGATAGGCAGTCATTATGAATTATCCTTAATTACAGCCATTTCCTAAACTAATAAAGCTGCTCAGTGTTTACTGCAAAGGTTAGTTTAGCCCGAATGCATAAAAACCCTCGCGCCAGCGGGCATCTGTCTCATGCATGTGTATGTGAGCGCAAGTAGGTGTGCCCACTCGTGCATTCAAGCATACCTGCTGGTGATCTGTGAGTGTGGTGCACGAGAGAGCCGGCTGGCAGCGCCCACAGTCCCATTAATTTGGTGAGGGCTCCCTATCAGCAGCCGCAGATGCCTATAGACACTTAAATGAGTCTCTTGCGGGCACTGGGCCGTCTCAGGCAGCCAGCTTGGGCCTAATGGGCTGGAAAGCCGGCGTATGTGACGGCAGGAGATGAGGGCCTTATTTACACAGGCAGACATTAGTGGAGGGATGCTGATTCACTGATTAACATGTCATCTTCCTCACGTCTAAAACGAGTTGTCTCCTTCTTCATAACCTATTTTCCACTGACAAAAATGCACACAGCTGTATTCTCTGACAGCTGGAGAGTCCAAGATGGTGAGAAGCATGGCTCAACCTTCTCTCATCAAACTGCTATGAGTGAGGGCTCAATTCTTGCAGTTCAGTTCACAATATGGGTAACATCCAACTTAGGATCTGTACTTAAAAGGATACTGTGTTATATTTGGGTGCTAGACTTCACTCTATTGTATAGTGCAACTGAATATAAGTGCCACAAAGCACAAGGAAGATGATAAATTACAGAAATATAAAATTAACAATCCTCAGCAAGGTGGCGGACAATCATGTCAGCTCCTTCGAGGGGGGCAAAATGAAGCGCAGCACCAGAATCTCTGTCACTTAAGAGTGAGCGTGGAAACTGAATCCCCTTTTCGAAGCATGTGTATGTGCCCTAGCGTCACGTTTTCAGGGAAAACGAAGGCTCGTTTTTGGGCGAGTTCGCAGAGCACATTCAGCCACGTGACCACGTTTGACCCATCGCTCGCTCTTGCAGACGTGTCACGCAGTGAAAGAGAGGGCTAAATCTAGTACAAATGCGGAGCGAGTTGAAATGGGGATTCAGGCTCCTTTTAGGGAACCATCTAATGGAAAAAAATGCAAATCCGAGCAATTACAAGAGGAAAAATAAGCGTTTCGAACTGAGCTGTTTTGTTCGTGAATGACACATCACTGTCAGCAAGTTGAGGTGCTCAGAAGAGATTAAGATAGCAATAGAGACAGCAACAGAGTGACACATAATATGTTTCCACACAGATTGTGAAGAGCATTGGATTTTTGTTAATTGTACTTAAGTTGGTTAATCAATCAGTAATAGTAAGGTCACATGTAGTCAGCCATCTACTTAGTTCTTTCACTCATTTAGTTTAGGCCGGGGACATATTGTCCAAGAGACATAAAAAAATGGGTCCTACTGCATTGAACACAATTGTTTTTTGTTTTGTTTTTTATAGAAAAACAATAACACAGTTGTCATACTGCATCAGAGGTCACTAACAAATGAATGAAACACCGAGTAGTGAACCATTGTGTGCCACAGCTCACCCAGACATACACTTTGTTTAAAAATATTTATATAAGGCTTACAAGAACCAAGATTCCTTGGGGATTTTTCCATACAGACGCTGCACGACCTACGGACGAGTTACGTTCCGGACGATTGTTAATAAGTTGAATGTGTTTGTAAGTTGTTTCAGTTTTATATTTTGTATGTTTATGTTTTAAATAAGTATGTTTAAGGCTTGTATGAATAACCTGCATTGTGTTTTACTAAAAAATAAACAAGTAATAAAATAATATGCTCTATAAAGATTAATAAAGTGAGGTTTTACTTTCATTTGGGACTTTCGCTTTATGGGGTCATCCTTCGTGGTAAAAAGTGGCCGAAAAAAAGCGTTCCGACCATTTTCTCAAACGCATTAAGCTTTCTTATTCCACTTTCGTTTCAAAAGAAACGGCTCACCTCTTCCTTAGACTCTATAACCAACCATATTGAATGGATGCACAAGATATTAATCGAAATGTCAAAGTTCTTAGCGCGCTAGCGATACAGTACACGTTGTTATGATTAGACACAAACCAGGAAGTAGAAGACGGATTTCTTCTTGGGTGCGGATGCTGGGTGACCTCTTACAGCGCCACGTGGCGGAAATAAGCACTACAGTACTGTCCTGTACTTGGAAAAAGGTGAACGCAATGCAAAATCTAACTTTCAGGAATGTCCGGATATTTTTCGACATCCCGAAAAAAATGATCGTGTCTGCCGGAATCCGTAAGTCGAATGTTTGTAAATCGGGAGCCTCTGTATAATTTCATTATGATTGAGACCACTAGTTGAGCAACGTGTGTTTTGGTTTTGGGCAGGGGGCCTTGTCAGACCGCAATGTAATTTTATCAATTTGCATGGTGTTTTTGAAATGTGACATTTTTAATGCCTGGTAACATATTAAGAAATATTATTTTGAGTAGTGAACAGCTGTGATTACTTCAAGGTGCTGCCCAGGATTTTTAAATGTTCTAGTTGATGACATCTGTAAGGTTGCTTTTGTGGAACATGAAAGTATGTGTATTTCTTGAACAAGCTCAAATAAACTTCTTTTTTTTTTTAATTTATTTTGGGGTTTGGGTTGGCAATTGGTCCTTATTCAAAACAGTCATTTTCTTACTTTCACCATTTTCATGCTACACTAACAGAAAACTGAGCACGAGAATGAAATCACTCACCACCTTTCCTGCTTTCGAATCTGTTGTGAGTCCCGAACAGCTCTGATAAAAGCAGAAATGGGCAGTGGAATTTTGGTAAACTCAGTTGGGCATTGTAAAGACATACCTGATAGAGAACATATTCTATTTTCAATTTTTTTAAGGACACCACATAATGCACCCCCCCTTTTAAAAACAAATGTAAGCATTATAACAGCAGTAAAATAACTAAAGAGTATAGCATCCATAGGCTAAAAAAATACAACTCAATAGACCTGATATGACTGTGCTAACCTGCTGGTGTACACTGCTGATATTTGAACACATAAAAGCAATATATCATCCTCGCTGTGTTGCCCTTCAAACACACACCAAGCGCACATGAAAATGCACACGGATGTACACAAACTATCTTGGCTAGGCTGCGGCGTATAGGAGAAAAGCATTTGTGAGTGATAGCCCCAGCGGAAAGATAATGCTTCTCCTTCAGCGTGGAGCGAGGAGCTGATGGAAGGAGATGACTTTTTGAATGGATAAGTGGGGAAACGTGGGATCACGAGCCCATTCGGCTCGCCCGCCTTCCAGGCCGCTGAACCTTCGCCGCTTCCTGACCGCGCCACCGCATCGCTGTTGACGGGGATTGTTTATTGAAAAAAAAGGAAAGGCCCCGGCGATAAGAGATGTGCGGCTAATTCCGTGATTTGTGTCAGTCACGCTGAACAATTTGTGACAATCGCGGCACTTATGGCAACGTAATATGTTTATTCTGGTCAATTAAACGGAGCTGGGAGAAGGTGACCGCGTTTAAAGGTGTCACATTCAAGATGGGTTGTGTGTATCGGGAGTGGGGGGTTGCGATCAAAGGAAATGGAACTAATCGAATTGTGCAGTCTCCACAGCTCCATCCTTCACCATCTTCACCTGATTTTATTGTGTCAGCATTGCACACAGGTAGGGACACCACGCTAATGTATTTGGCCCAGGCCTTTTTCTAGTCTACTGCTACTAGCCTTTGCTTATTTTTTGTTCCTAACCCATCATACTCATTTAAGCTAGGGGGCCACGTGGCAGAAAAAAACTCTCACGAGGGCCGGACTAGTAGATCAAAGAGAAAGTAAGAGAGAATTCGTGAAAAAAAAGGAAGAGAGAATGGGAGAAAAGAGGGATAAAGCAATATGAGTAAGAGGGAAATAGACAGATGGAGAAAGAAAACAAGTACAAGTGGAATAGTGAAAGGAAATTAGAGGCATTGCTATTATCAATAATATTGTGTTTATACAGTTATTATATACCTATTATTATGTAAATAATATTTTTACTATTACTATTGTGTTTATTGTTATGTTGGAAAACAAAAAGAAGGCTGGGGAAGTATATAACCTTTTGACACTCTTGAAACATCTCCCAGGACCCAAGTCTGATTATTTATTATTTCTTAAAGCAGTGTTTTTTTTTTATTTCGAAATAAAAAGAAACAACAGAAAACACATTAAAAAAACAGATACACGGCTATTCTGGGCATATACATGTCCACAAGGCCTTTAGAAAAGTAAATATACTCAACCACACATACACTTTGTTTAAAACAGGCTTATATAAGGCTTTTCTTTTGGGGGGGCTTTTATACATACTGCAGGCTTCTTACGGGTGATTGTAAACGCTTGAAATTGTTGTCTTGTTTCCGAACAAGTTTGCTGAAAAATGTCGCCGACACTCTCTGGTGGATTCACTTTGTCATTGCATTTCTTCTTCCATCATGACTAGAGGCATCTGGTATTCGTTTGTATGTCATTATCCTATGAAGTGCCATCACCTCCAATAATTGGGTATCAGTTATGGACACTTATCATGGGCCATGCAAAAAAGGAAGGTAGCATTTTCCATTGGTAAATTGTAACAGGACTTCCTGCAATCTGAAAACAAAGAATAATAGACCTGGAAGTCAGGGTCTCCTAACTCTAAATGTTTAGTTTAGTTTTGATTTTTTTTTTTTTTTTTTTTTTTTTTTTGTTCGTTTTTGTTTTTCATGTTTTTGTATTTCAGAAGCTTGTATGTTTGGGTAGGCTTCTTCTTTATGAATATTGAGGATATTGTATAATTGCGAATATTTATTAGTTTTATTATCTATTTTTACAACGGTGAGAAAAACAAAACTATGTACGAATTTTGTATATCAACAAAAGAAAAAAAAAGAAAAACAACGACAATGTAAGATACATTTTACCGCCATTTACTCAACAACTATATTGGAAAATCTTTTTTCTCAAAAATATGTATTTATATTTTCTTCAGATTCACAAATATAGATCGTCTAGATCTAAAAATCATATGTGGTGATAATTTCACACGCAAGATTAAAGATTACATATATAAATAGCGATCTATTTGTTTTGTTTTTTTTAAATACATGGATTACACCGAATTTATTCTTTTATTGGTACTGGAGAATTTTAAAAAAATTGGCCTTGAAAATCCTTAAAATGTCCTTCAATTCGACTATGAAAAGGGTGAACTATCAATGATATTTGTTTGGACGTGTTCTGAGGGATGGGCAGGGCACCTGTATGATGCGGCAGGGGTAAACCAGTGAAAGCTGTCGGGCCCTGGTGTTGAAGGGAATAGTGTGTTGGGTCACCTTGACCAGAGTGACATGGCCACTTTCTTGTGTCCAGTTTCATCTGGAGGGACGGAAGCATGGCCAACTTGGGTGCCGAGGTGCTTAACTTGTTTGGGTGTTTGGGCATTTGGGTTGGCCATGGTCATTTTTTGTATTTTTTTTGCCACTTTTTCCTTCTTATTTTCCTTGTTTTTGTAAATGTGTTTGTCTTGCTGTCTGTCACCCCTCGTGATGGATATGACCAAGGTAGATGGATAGATAGATTGAACAATTATATTTGTTTTTATTTTTTAGATTTTTTTACGGCTCTTTTAACATGACCTAGATATTTTCTCCAATTGCTTTTCCAGACACCCCAATCTGAAACACAATGAACCTAAACAAATCACACATTTACCAATATGTTCTGTTGTCCTTCTTTGGAACTAGCTTACGTAGCATGGCCCAAGAGAAAACATTACAGCCAGGCAAGCGGCGCAGTCGGGTCGTGTAGCAAACGGGCTCTCGCATCGATTGGAAAAGGTTCATTAGGTAAGTGCTGACATCACAGATTGATGTCTCCTTAAAGCAGTGCCTGCCTGGCAGCTGACAAGGAAAATCAGCACTATTGAGTCCCTTAGTGGTATTTCCCTACACGTGAGCGTCTCTTAGCATATATTTGAGTGATGCGGACGTGCTCCAATAAAGTGAACATGTGTGCGGCAGCGTTTGGCACTCCCCACACGTTTGTGGACGACTGTGCTTCTCGCCCTCGTCGAAGGGCTAAATGACCGAATCTTTGTGCGGAGGTGTTGTGCGGCCGTGTTGCTCGTTACGTACGCACCCATGCGGCTAAAGAAGCCTTTCAAGCTGCTGCTGCTTTTCCAGCATCGATCCTAACCACCGTCTGACTGTTCCACGTCAGAATCAGCTAGTTATAACTATTTAAAGCCGAACATTCAAACTATACACTGCCAAATAGAATTGTTTTGGAGCGCATGGATTTTTTTATGTCTTTCTGCTTTTTTTTTATTATACAAAGAATTAGACTTACTGACTGCATTTTAGGGGCTGGGCAGAATCCTTCTTCGCATTAGTTTCCATCAAAGTATATGGCCATGTTGCCCTTTGCAGTGTTAGGCGTGTTACTGAAAAAAATAATTAGTTATAGTCACCAGTTACTCCATTTAAAATGTAAATATGTTACCCCTCCCAGATTACTGACACCCAAAAGTAGTCACTATCTACTTACAAATTACCACACCTACTCTCATTGAAGCTGATGTCATGATTACTGATGTGAATCACCTGTGCCCGCTCCTTTGGCGCCAACTGCCTCGGACTCTGATTGGCTCCCTGTCCCTATTTAAACCCACCCCTATCTGTTCCCTGTTGTCAGTCCGTCTGCAAACCTCAGTTTGCACTACGCAAGCTTTTCTTTCGACCCTTACTCCAACCTAGGTTTTTTTTGCTCCTGTCTGTCCCCCGGCTTCGACACGTTTTTGATCCTGATCACGTCTACTCTCCCGTCCCAGCTTTCAATCTTTTTTGTCCTCGACCACGTCTACTCTCCTTTCCTGGCTTACAACTCGCTTCCAACCCCGACCACGTTTTTGCTCTCCTGTCGCGGCTCCTGACCCATTTTTCCGTTTCTGACACCGCCATCGCTCGCCACGGTAGTCCCACTTCCGCGTTCAGAGCGACCTGCTTCCCGCGCCCATCGATCACCGGATCATGGGGGCAACCCTTTCCTTTCTTCAAATAAAACTGACAGAAGCGTAACGCAAGTGGGTCCTGTCTCCGTTTTGGTCCTGACAGCTGAACCCCTAAAACTGCTTCAAAATAGTAACAAAATAGAAGAAAATGTGTAAACCAACACGTGGAAGCAGAAAATTCTTCATATATATTTGTCTGGCTTGTGTAATCTTGAGAGCTTGCAAACAAACACTTATCCAAGACACTCCATATCAATTTTAGCTTCAGACCACTCAAATATTTACTTCCCCATTCCAATGTCCTACCCAAGATGTTTTCCCTTTTTCTCCAGCCACGGTGTTTTGCAAACATGATTCAAAGTTTATCTATTATGTTGGTTTGTTGCTCCTGAATAAGCCACGCCCCCTGCACGACACGCTGCGAGTATGTAGGTTTGTGAGAGTATATCCAAAATAAAACATTTAGCTTTCTTATGTGCTGTGCTTAAGACAGCGCCACCGTAACTGTAGTCGGCTGTGATTCTATGGTATTTATCAAATTGCCGGTGATGCAATGGAGCGACAGTTTGCGACAAGAGAACGTTGTCACTAACGATCAGCCCTTTGAAAGTAGTAGAGGCACGCACTATAATGTAAGGTGAGTTATAGGTTTTTCTTGTAACACATTTCAGTACTCCCTACCATGAAAATAATTGTGTTCCAGGAACATTTTTACTTGTAACGCGTTAATCCCATCACTGCTCTTGACTTATCTGAATGGCATCATGGTGTATATTTTCTTACCTTCGGGCTGTGGGCAGAGGACACCCTATTTGCTAGCCAATACCAGGGCTCATTCATACCTAGTATAGAGTCACAGATGAATCTGCCATGCTTTAATCTTCGGAATGTGGGAGAAAACTAGAAATGCCTGGAGGGACCCCACACAGGCACCGGGAAAACATGCAAACTCCGCACAGGGAGGCTGGAAGAATTTGCATACATAACTTTGGAATTGTGCCACCGACACACTTACCACTCAGCCACCAAGTATACATTATTATTATTATTATTGCTATTATTATTGTTATTATTGTCCTTCAATAGTATACTTCAAAAGTACATTATACAATAATATTTTATTGACAACTTTTCATTTTTCATTTTTTTTAATAAAAAATAAGAAAATATTATGTAAAGTTAATAAAAGTGTGAAATATCAAATACTTCTTTCTTATTTAAATACAAAAACTTTAATAAAAGTAATAATAAGAAAGATGATAATAATAATATTTTAAAAGAACAATTATACTTTAAGCGGCACGGTGGCTAGGTGGGGAGTTGTCTGTCGCTGTGTGCCCTGTGACTGGCTGGGTGTCCCTTGCCCACTCCCCGAAGATGACTGGGATGGGCTCCAGCACCCCCGCGACACTACTGAGGATAAGCAGTGCAGATAATGGATGGATGGAATTATACTTTAATAGTGCATTAAACCTCAAATATATTTGTTTTAATATCATTCTTATTCTGTTTTTAAAATTTACTATTACATTTTGGTAAAAGAAAAGTATAGAAATATGACATGGCACATGATCGTCCTTATTTTAAATATTTTTTTGTTAAGCCTTCCATAATTCAAAGAAATTTTTACCGTTATGCAAATAATTATAATAAAATTTAAAAAAAAAACAACAATTATATTTGATCATAAAACAGGCAGCGAAAGACTCAAAACATGAGGTTCTTTAGTCCGATTGCACATATATCCGAGATGTTGCCCGTATCCGATTCTGACAGTAATGCCGGGGCCCGATCGTTGATATTGAGCCGCCCAGCGTGCCGATCGATCCCACAGAAGGCGACGTTGCTGTGTGTGCTGATCAATTGGATTTCAGAGTCCATCAAACAGGTTACCTTGACACTTAACTAATGTGCAAATAATTTTCGAATCATGGATGTGTTGCTAGGCAGTTTCACGAAGTAACAAGACCCATTTTCTCGTGTTTGGTAACCAAAGGCGTCGATCCCCTGGCGGGCCCCCTCCACCACCGCAGGGCACATCCCCATTGGCTGCCTCTAGGAGATTAAAGAGAATAATTGCCATCTGATTGCCATTTAAATGTTTTATGGAATCTCTGTTGCACCAGTGTCTTACCAGTGGAAATAGTGAAGTGGCACTAAAAGTTTGAAAATAGATTTCGGCTATTGCACTTTGGTCCGCAGAAATGTTTTGTCGGTTTCCAACAATTTCATAATGATCTTTTTATTTTTTTGTGGGGGTTGGCTTAATCCAGTGTTTTTCAATTAGTTTTCCATGACAGCTTGTCTAGTATACCGCAAGAAATGCTCTAATTTCATTTTTACAAAAAAGCATACCAGTATCTCTGCATTAGTGTAATCCCTTCCTGTATCACAGTTTACTTAGCGCAGTATCATTACTTGGCACATTTTTTTTTGTACATTATCTTCTCCATTTTGATTGGCTGAACAGTTTCTCTCTCCCTTTTCTGTGTACGTAAAATAACTTGACCAACTGACATTGAGTATGCACAATTTTAATTTTAATCAAAATACACAAAATTACCAAAACACAGAGGAAGATGCTTTCTATCGCCAACAAACTTTGACTTCTTGACCCACTAAACTTGCTTTGGGGCCACACTTTGGTACTACTTATTGGCCCCTGGTGCCTTTTCAAAACTGTTTAATAATGAAAAAATATATGGTTTCTGTAGGACAGAACTGGAAGATAATTAATTAGATTTAGAAGTCCACATGATGTAAATTAAAACAGATTTTGTCGCAATCCCAAAGGGATATGCAATACAATGGCAGGATTACTTTGAAAATTATAAATCAACAGTACATACTGATATTTGTAAGAGAAAACAAAGTTTATAATGTACACTACTTTTATATGTTCACAAAGACTTGAGACCGTCAATTGGGTTTGTTCTTGAGTAATAAATAAAGGGTTCTACTTTGCTGTTTTTTTGGAACGCAACATCTGCCAAAAACAAGAGATTACTGTATTTCAATTATCAGCTAGGTTCCTGTAACAGTTATCCCTATCAGTAGGATGCAGCAGACAATATTTTGTTTCTCTTCTCATATACTAATTATCTAATCAGGTAGTACAGGCAAGTAAAATTGATAACTCGTTTTGTTTCAGGTAGATTTTTAGTATTGCACTGCAAAATATAAGCGAAAAGTTCTTAGCGTGCTGGAGATACAGTACAGCATGTTTACACACAAACTGGGACTGTGACAGGAAGAGCAACCCGGATTTCTTCTTCGTGGTGGATGTTGGGTGAGCTTTCACAGCGCCACACGCCGTAGCGGCGAAAAGAAGCACTACAGTCCTGTACTCAGAAAAGGTGCACAATATAAAATCTAACTTAAAGCAATGTCCGGGTATTTTTAAACATCCCTAAAAAAAGTTCGTATGTCCCGTTGTTTGCACGAGTGTGTCTGTAATACATAAGAACACACTAAAGTACTATCGTGTTTTTGGTTCAATAATTATGACTCCACAATCCTACCTTCAGAGAAAGACCACAACACGTAGTAACCACTCCAATTCACTTAAAGTGACTGTGTATTATTTGACCTTTAAATGTCACTGTATTAAGTACTGCAACCGAAAACGAAGAAACAACTTGAACTATGGAGACTCAAAGTGAAAAGTCTGCTTTAAAATCACACTGCCACTGCTCTCTGGTGGCGTCACTTTGCCATTGCATTTCTATTTCCCTGTGTGGCATTGTCCTATGAAGTGTCATCGCCCCCTAAGGGTTGCGCGCCAGAGGTCAGATACTTGCTACACCTAAACAGGGTACTATGAAATGTGTAATAATGCAAGGATAACATATACCGTATTTTCCGCACTATAAGGCACACCGTTTTATAAGGCGCACCTTCAATGAATGATATATATTAAAACATTTTTCATACATAAGGCGCACCGTATTATAGGCGCTATAAGTGCATGCTGGTTGTGCAATTTTGTAATTGTAATTCTGTGCAGTCCTTCGGGACATTTTTGTGATTAAGGGCTATATAAATAAATGTGACTTGACTTGACTTGGCTACAGTAAAAGGTTGTAGTTACGTTATGCAACCATTAGATGGTGACGCGCTATAGGGAATGTCAACAAAACAGTCAGATAGGTCAGTCAAACTTTATTAATAGATAACAAACAAGTTTTCCACAACTTCATTCACTCCCAAAATGAATAAACAGCTGTTTTATTATTTTCTCTTAGGTAAAGCATTTTCGTGAGACATCTTTAACATCTTTGAACAACAGCAAGGCATAACATTTTACTTTTCCTCCATTTAGTCAACACGCAAAAAACCGTCTGATACTGTTATGGTAAATTAAATGTTAGTGCAATCGCAATATAGTGACACTCGTAATGTGCAAAAACAACAAGTGCAAAACAATAACAATTTTATTCTTCCCATGACATAATGGTCTTCTTTACTAAGAAGGCATACAGGAAGAAATTGCTAAAGACAGTATTAATTCAACACATACTAAAGCACTCAAATCTATAGATGCACGACATGGTGGCTGTCCAGGGATTTTGTCCCGTTTTAGTGAACTGTCACTCGATAATCTTAAACAGATGGTGAATACGGCCAAACCGACGACTTGCCAGTTCGACCCGCTTCCAGGTTCACTTATTAAAGGTCTCTTTGGCGTTCTTGCACTTTCAGTTCTAAATATTTTAAACATATCACTCTTCTCAGGTGTAGTTCCAGCGGCGTTTAAGTGTGCCGTCATTAAACCCACACTGAAACGACCCAACCTTGATCCAGAAAACGTATGTAATTATAGACCTGTGTCAAACCTACCGTTTCTTTCTAAAATACTTGAAAAAGTAGTGGCACAGCAGCTGAATTATTTCATGTCCGAGAACAATCTCTTTGAATCAATGCAATCAGGATTCAGGGCTAACCACTCTACTGAGACAGCTCTGATTAAGGTAACCAATGATCTCCAACGGGCAATGGACTCTGGCGCATCACCACTTTTGCTGCTGCTGGACCTTAGTGCTGCATTTGACACAGTGGACCATAATATCATGCTAGAACGGTTGGAAAAATGGATTGGTCTCTCAGGAAACGTCCTCTTATGGTTCAGATCCTACCTCTCAGATAGGACACACTGCGTTAAATATGGCGAATTGACATCTGAGCCATTTAGTGTTACCTGTGGTGTTCTCCAGGGTTCAGTGCTTGGCCCCCTTCTCTTCAGCATTTATATGCTTCAACTAGGTGATATTATTCCCAAGTATAATATCAGTTTCCATTGCTACGCAGATGACACTCAACTCTATCTCCCGATGGAGGAATCTGCCACACTAAACTGTGGAAATTTGGAGGCCTGCCTCACTGAGATAAAAGAGTGGATGTCACTCAATTTCCTGCGTCTTAACTCTGAAAAGACTGAAATGTTAGTTATTGGTCCATCTAAGTCCCGTGACTTATTCTCTAAAACCGCTGTGAACATCGACAATTGCCACATCACACAGAGCGACTCATTTAAAAATGTAGGTGTCATTTTCGACCCCGATCTGTCCTTTTAAACACATGTGAAGAAAATTACTAGAACCGCTTTCTTCCATCTCCGTAACATTGCTAAAATTCGTCCTATACTTTCTCAGTCGGATGCGGAAATCATAATTCACGCGTTTGTTACCTCCCGTCTCGATTACTGTAATGCACTACTTTCCGGTCTTCCCATGACCAGACTCAAGAGTCTTCAGCTGGTACAAAATGCTGCAGCGAGGCTTTTAACTAGGACAAAAAAGTACGATCACATCACCCCAATTTTGGTTAACCTGCATTGGCTCCCTGTTAGCCTAAGATGCGATTTTAAGGTTCTCCTATTACTATACAAAATCATACATGGACTTTACCCCTCATATATTTCAGATCTGATTTCCCCCTATGTCCCGGCCCGAAGCCTTCGTTCCGAGAGCGCCGGTCTCCTGGTGATCCCAAGAGCCAAGAAGTGTTCCGCTGGTTCGAGAGCGTTCTCCATCCGGGCACCGGTGTTGTGGAATGCTCTTCCCCCTGAGATCCGATCTGCAACCTCAGTGGAAATGTTTAAATCTAAGCTTAAAACTCACTTTTACTCTATAGCATACGAATAACCTAAACTTCTTATATGTAATAACTTGTGAAGCCCTTTAAGACTATTTGTGATTAAGGGCTATACAAATAAAAATGACTTGACTTGACTTGACTTACTTGGCGCAGCTTATCCTCATGCTTCCTCCACTTCCGCACCATCGATTCATTAATGTTGACTTCTCTCGCTGCTGCTCTATTTCCGTGTTCTACTGCGTGACTGATCGCCTTGAGTTTAAACTCTGCGTTGTAAGCGTGTCTCTTAATGTGAGCCATTTCAGGGTATTTATACAAACGCACAAATAAAAGAGAATCGTTGTTTAATATTTCCCAGTATGCACAGCGCACTTCTTCTTCTACGCAAAAAATGGAGTCGGTGGCTGCTTCTCTTAGTTGCGAGACTAAGAATTATAAGGCGCACCGGATTATAAGGCGCATAGTCAGCTTTTTTAAAAAAAATCAGATTTTATGTGCGCCTTATAGTGCAGAAAATACGGTAAATTATGGGCACTTATTATGGGCCATCCAGATAATTAAGGAAGCATTTTTCAGTGGTAAGTCTTACTGGGGAAAACGTCTTGTAACTGAAAATGTAAGCGACATTTTTCCCAACACTTGTAAGGGGAGAGATTGGTCCTAAAAATGTTTACACATGTATTGTTCAGCTCTATGAATATATTAGCCATTTACTCTACATCATATGTCTTGATGAATGCACACGCAAGATTAAAGATCGCACATGTAAAGTGTGGATATATTCTTTGATCTTCAAAATGCCTGATTGCGATTGAATTTCTTCTTTCAATGGTGCTGGCAAAACTGAAAAAAATGTCCTTAAAAAGTGCTTGAATTGATGAAATGGGTGTATTAACCCTTTGGGTAATTCTACTGAATTGGTGTCTTGTGTGTCTCTAGTCACTTGCATTACATTATTTAACGTGTACTGTGTTTAAAATCAGCATATCGTACACTGTCCATGCCCTTTCAGCGCTCGGCGTTTTAATACAATTGTCAGCAACCGTTTAATTGTCATGCGGTTACGACAAGATGCACTAGCCTCACATCACCAGAGCAATTAAAATTCGAGAAATAAGGTTACCCATGATGCCTCGGTCCAAACAAAAGAGTCCCGCAGGAACTTTTTTTTTGTCTGTTTTGAAAGCGAACTGCTAATTAAGAAGACGATTCTCCTTTGTCAGACGGTCCCTTAACCTAATCCACAAGCCTATATTTATTTATATACATGCAATCACATTGACGCTCGTGCCCGAAAAGATATGAAGTTGTTTACTTTTGTGCAGCGACTTTTGTGTCTCCATAGCCACTTTTGTGCACATAGTCTGGGCTACTATTCGCGCTAGCTACAACGTTTTAGCGGCAAAAAGGCAAGAGGGGATCCTTCAGAAAGGGGGTTAGCGACAAGCGGCTCCGGAGCTGCGTGTGGCCTTCCCTAGTGGCGTGGATCTTTTTCAAACATTTTTAACGTTTCAAATGACTGTATAGTTTATATAAGGCTTAAATAAAGCTTTTAACTGTTTGTGTCTCGGAAAATGTGTTTTGTTCTCATTTTGGGGGGAATATTATTGCGCTTTCAACATTTTGTGTTGTCAACCTCTGCCTTAGCATGACAAACTTGTGTTGAAACAGTGGTGTACTCCTACAATACAATGGCTCAAATATATATTTATTGATGTATTCATTGATTTTTATTTAAAAAAATAAAAATAAATAAAAAACTCCAACATCTTTATGGAGGATTAAAAACGATGTATGCACTTTAAGGGACTTGTTTTGGAACCATCCACACATTTTTTACAGTAATTTGGTTTGGGGAGGTTTAAAACAAAATGACCTACTTTTGCTCTTTTTTTAATTCATTTTCACTGTCAGTTTTGGGTGTTGTTTAGGACTATAGACACACTCTCTAGGTCATTTCATACAAATTATCTATGTTTGTACAATTGTAAATTATAAATTAGTCCTTTGAGGTTATTTGAAACACAGTGTTTGGGAGATTAAAAACAAAATTACCCAATCTTGGTTTTGCCGAGTACGTTTTTAAGATTGTTTTGGACTATAGAACTCATCTTTCAAATAATTAAGAACAAATAACTTATTTTTGGGTTGTGTTTGACACACTCTGTTAGGATTTGGCATGCCCACAGAGGGCAAACCTCATGTGGAACTGGACACACCTGAGCCCAATCCCCCCCACGTGTGTTCCTTATTACCCCAAACTTTATATTGACTGCCCAGACTGCACATTGCGTCGGTTGTCAGCCCGGTTACCGTATCCATGTCATTTGTGCAGTATTTCACTATCATGTCAGGTTTAGATTTTCTTGGACATTTCATTGTTTTGTGACCACCTGTTCATTATTTTTTTACTTCGTACATCCGCTTGTTATTAAATACCATGCCTATTTTTGAGCACACCTGCCTCTGTTTTGGCTTCCCTGCATTGGGGTCATCCGGCAAAACATAACGACCCATGATTTTGCCTTTATTTTTCTTGAGTCACAGAACTGCTTTCAGTTATTCTGAACAAACAACCTAACATTGTGAACTTGAAAACAAAATGACCTACTATTGGTTTACTTTTAATCATTATTGCCGAATCGGTTATGGTGGTTATTTAGAACTATAGAACATATTTTTCGCGCTGAGGTTTTGAGTTTTTCCTTGCCCGCATGTTGGTTTAAGATCAGGTAGTGGTGTAATTGTAATCCTGTCAATCCTTTGAGACATTTTTGCGATTAAGGGCTATATAGATAAATCCGACTTGACTTGACATTTTAGTTTTTATTTATCAATGAATGACACCATGTTTGGTAGTGTTCTTAACAAAATGACACAGATTTTACTGGCTGACTCACTAATATAATTTTAATAATAAGAGTAACAACAAGTCTCCAACAATGAGTATAAGCCAAATAATTTATTTGATTCAACTATTCACACCTGATAGGCCCACCGACGCTATGTCTTACAAAACGTGACGCAAACACTCATTGGCGGTCGTTCTACTCTTTTTTTTCTCTCTCTTTGCCAAAACAAAAGGGTTCTTTGTAGTTTCACGGCATGGCATGCAAAACACGGCATGTTGTCGGTGTCAGGATGTGCAGCAGATCACGTTTCCGTCGCTGCCTCCGCACGGCTTCATAAATTACTCAAAATGGCAGTCCGGGCAGGTTGCGGCAAAGGAAGGCGCGTCATGGAAGGCGGGACCGGCCGAGGGATTCGGTTGCCGCCACCGAGCCGGCTTCCCTCCGAGGGCTTACTGGAGGCTATATGCCTTAGCAAGATCCTGTTTACAGGCAACCAAAGAGGCTGCCAGCCAGACATTTCCATAATGGCGCCTGCGGACCTCCGCGGGAGAAACTTGGTTCCTCTCAACCGGAGATGAGCTGCGGTTCTGATTTCACTTTGTTCTCGCTAACTTCTCAGCGTGGATTCGCAGTTTATTTCTCGCATTACATAAAAAAAGTGAAAGTGGGGTAGCTCTTGAGGGTTGCACTACTGAAAACTATGTCTAGGATTCCAGGTTTTAATCTTGGCTCAGTACTTTTCATAGTTAACGTTATTTTACCCCCCCAAAAAACAACAACGCTGAACAATTTTTCACTAAAAATTCACAAACATTTTAAATTTGTGTAGCTTTTCATTCTGGTCGCACCAAAATAAGATCTCAAAATCTTATGTAACAGCAACATTTACAAAATAGGGGCGGGTGATGCTGGGATTTTGGATAGTGTTCCGATCCAATTAAATATCAGTAGTATTGATCAGTACTCATCCGATTCTGATACTTTTTGCTTAGTAATGTCATGAGCGTCGAATAACTTTACACTTTACCCTTGAGTTTGATTACAATTTCAAACACAGCGTGAATATTTTAAGCTCTAAAAATTTTAATTAAATAACTACAATGCAAACTTAAAACGTATAAAAATAAACTGTTTCAGCACACAAGTCAGAAAAAGAGCAATGTAACAAAAATATAAATAATGTATAACAATCTTAACAGTTGATGTACCTTCCATTGCACAATGATTTGAATAGTCAGTAATCCAAATAAAGTATCAATTGTTTTGCATTGGCTTTGCTGCCCACAGTGACAATGGATTTACAGGTTTTTGTCCAGAAACACTAACATGTTTACATTTTGGTTTGCAGCTCGTTGGTATCTCTATGTGTTGATGTCAATAAGGAGTGCCCGAGCCCTCAAATCAAGTTGATCAGTCGGGTTTGGGCTCTTCAGATTCAGATTCAGATTCAGATTCAGATCTACTTTATTGTCATTCTAGTACACGTGTATACAGAACGAAATGTCGATGGATCTGACTCCCACAGTTTCCCTCAGTGTCCTTCAGTGTACAGATATAAATAAAGCTGTATTGTGTTATTTACCATAGTGCCGATAGTGCAAGAAGAGACGCTAACCAGATGTGCAAGATGGGCAGTCAGGTTAACAAGTCAGGTACACAGTACCATTATATTGTAAACAATAACACTGTAAGTAATAACACTGTAAGTAACAATAGTGCAGAGATCAAATGTGCAAGGAGTGGCAAGCTATAAAAAAAACTGCCACTAGTGCAAAAGTCAAATTAGCAGCCGTTTAGATTTAAGTTAACTATATGTTAGATTGACCATTTAACAGTCTAATGGCCAGGGGGACTAGACTATTGGTCCTTATACCTGTGGGTCAAGCTGTAGTTTTTAGGGTCTAACATCTAATATGAATGAAAGACTGAAGTTTGTGTCCTGTTGTTGTGGGCTAAGGTAGACATCTCGATTGGCAAGTTCTGGCCTACGAGGCTTGTGTTTCATTACTTTGATTTTACCTCTGAGGAGATTTGAAAACTCTATATTGTTCACTGGCAAAGAAACCCTTACAATCCAGTGCGCCTTTAATACGTTCATTCTGTTTTTAAAACTGAACACCTGCAAAGGAGTACGATGCCAGTACATTATTTTGACTATTATTGTCTGTTGTTTTGATGATTATACACTGTTTACATCAGCGGACTCCAACCTTTTTTTTCCACCTGATAGCTACTTTTTCTTACTTCTTGCAAAGGGCATCCAGTTTGATATGCATTTTCAAAATAACGACTTATCAAGTTATTACTATGTTGTTACTATGTTAATAACATGGTAACCATTGGATATTGGGTTAAATAGACTCAGTCAACCCCTAAAAACATTTTACCAGAAAATCACAATGGCCCAGCACTGGTGAGCTATTTTCAGAACCGGACTACGGGCACCGCAGCTGTCCATAAGGGGGGCCCTGGTGCCTGCAGGCACCACGTTGTTGACCCCTGGTTTATATCAATGAGACTCTTTTGGCCAATTGTGTGGTTGTCCTTTGATTCCACACCCTTTAGGTCAGATCAGCTTTTGAAACCTAGAAAAACTGTATTCAATAGAAAGGGCTCAGGGGAAGGGTGTTCGAATAGGTGAGGTTTGGACTCTCCCCTCTGTTCCTCCCTTCAAGTTCAAAACCCATTGATGTATTCTGTCCTTATTTTAAGTGTCTTCTTAACTTTAGGCAGAGTGTCCTATTTAAGGTGTCCTTAAAAATTCCCCCATTGCACCTACCCTCCTTTATCCTATTTCAAGATAAGGTATTCTGGTTGTGGAACACATTAGAAACAGTAAAGGGGGGTGGAGATTGATTTCATGCTTGTGCTTGCATTTTTTGTAGCCAGAAAATGATGAGAATAAGAACAGGACTGTTTCAAATACCGATCCAAACGCCAACCCAGACCCCCAAAAACATAAAAAGAAGAAGTTGATTCGAGTGCATCTAAGATATGCACATACTTGCATGCACAAGCAGTTTGACAGAGACTGCAATGATAATTTAAGCCCGAAGAAGTAGAAAGACAGCACCTTGTAAATTATCAGCCTTATAAGGTAATCACACTCTTTATATGCTGGATAATAATTAGTTATCGATCTGCAACCTCAGTGGAAATGTTTAAATCTAAACTTAAAACACACTTCTACTCTATAGCATATGAATAACCTATACTTTTTGTGGACAATATCTCTGTATTATTTGTAATTGCAACATCCTTTGCTGTCTGGTAATCCTGAAAGGGGGATACCACATGTGCGGTCCCTTCTCAAGGTTTCTTCATTTTCCTTATGTTAAGGTTTTTAAGTTTTTCCTTGCCCTCATGTTGGTTCCAGATCAGGGGATGGTGGAATAATAGTCTGAAATAATAGTCTGTGCAATAACCTGTGCAGCCCTTTGAGACTGTGATTAAGGGATATACAAATAAAAATGACTTGACTTGACTTATGGCAACCCTACCCCATATACACAAACAAACGAACCAACCCCTACAATGAAAGTACACAACACACACATACACTCATTTCCAGTCCATTGCTACACGATAGTATATCGACATTTGCCATTATTCCTGTCTTTTTATATTTGCAAACCAACTGCTCATCACACGCAACTTTCCCCTTCCACCTCATTCCCTCGCCTTGTTTTCTGCACTGATTTCCTTCTGCCTGAGCCGTCCGTGTACCCGCCGTGTTCTTTCCTGTGTCCGTACATCAGCGAGCATCTGCTCTCTCAACACGGTCCCCATGGCTTCAAATGTCAGCACGGGCATCTGCCAGACGAGTGCACCCGACGCAGCGGGTTCTTGTTTTGCCGCCTACGCTTCTACCTTCTCCACTTTTTTTTCCTTGTTAAGTGATGTTTGCTGTGATTGAAAGTACCGTATTTTCAGCACTATAAGGCACACCGGATTATAAGAAATTGAAACTTGAGTCAAAGCTACTGTGTGTATTTGTGTAGCGCTGTTCTCACTTATTGCTAAGTAATGCTGACTAAAATAGCAAAATATTGTATGCAATAGCAATTGAACCCGGGAGTGGCAGTTAGAGCGGTGACACTTTACCACAAGACCACCAGTCGTAAGAGGCATTAGAGCTTATCCTATTGTCGCACTATTTTGCACACAGTGCCAGTTACACTGATTTGCATAGTGCATTTTGATCGGTTAAACAGCTTTCCGCCAATTACCTCTCAGTTCAATTTGTGTACGTGTGTAACAGAGCTTTCATGGTATTGTCTTGAATTATTTTTTGTATTTTTACATTTTTTCAGATCCACTGGATCCTGGCACTCTAAAGGTAATTGTGATAATATGATGAGCTATTATGTCTTGTCGCACGTCATCTGTACCACAGGTGGTCAAGTGGTAAAGTTTCGGTGCTAATCTGGTTCTATTCGTCTAGCATACAATGTTTTGCAAATTAGATCAGCGGAGATTATGGATTTGATTAAAATGTGCTCAAATATGCGGTTTTATACATAAAATCATGTATATAAAACCTTCTAAGGTTACACATACCTATAATTAATGTATCCTTTTTACTCTTATCCACCATATTCTTAAGTTTAGAAGGCCCACCAGGTTTCAAGGCACACTTGGAATTTTCTGGCCAAAATTTGTTTTTTACAAGCTTAGAATACGGTAAACGACAGAGGCCAAGCAAAGATAAAGGGAAGTGTTCTCGGACTTTTTATGTTATCAATCAATCTCAGCAGTTTTTAGATGAACACCGGTTGGTGTAGGTTGTCTCATGAGGTTTTCCTTATGTGAAAGACCCCCGGTATGGCGTGAGTCTTGTCTGGACCATGATGCATGTACTCTCAGGTTTCAGGGGACCGTCAGAGTGTACACAATTTGCTTTTATGGCACTGGTGTAACATTTGAAAGTGTTCCTTTGCGTAGGCGCCTCCCTCTATCTATGTAGGCTCATCCATGCAGAACATGGAGGTGGGCGGGACAGACCCCCAGAGTCCCTTCAGGAGGCGCCCGAGGGGGCAGCGGGGCCAGGCAGGGTCCCCCCTCCAGCGCCCCCTCAGGCACACTCAACTCACCTCTCAGACGGCGCTATTGATTTGTCCGCCGAGTAGGAAGCACAAGTTGCAGGCTCATCTAAGTAGTTTTTTTTTTCTAACCTCCACTGTGCAATCTGGTAGAAAAAAAAACAGAACCATTAGGGGGCACTGTGAAACACAAGAACGAGGTCTGTTGCTGTTACCTGAGGCTACAAGGAGGGTTGCATTTATGCAAGATTGACATGACAATATGCACTCTCCCTTTAAGGACACATATTTTTCTTATTGACAACAGTTTTCATATGTCTTAAACGCATGTTTATGGCATGCATGCACGCCCTTAAAAATATTCACGACATTTTTAGTACCCGTTACATATTACAACTAGTTGTATTAGCTATGTGTCATTATCCTGTGCAGATGATACTTAGTTGCATTTCAGTGCCCAGACTACTTGTGCCATTTAAGTGTGCCAATAACTACTGCCAAAATATGTTGGCTTGTCATATGTGAAGAAGGCAAGTTTTATATATATATATATATATATATATATATATATATATATATATATATATATATATATATATATATATATATGGATGTATTGATTGTTTATTTCGACTATTTCTTTAAAATTAAACTTTTTTTTTTTTTGATAGCCACTCCATAAATTCCTAAAAACAAGTTCAAACTATAAAAAAACAAAAAAAAAAACATTTATGTTTACAAACATATCTGATCTGGCTAAGAACATGTTTTGATATGTTTGCTGGTGTTGAAGGTTGTATTTCTTCCTCAAATAACAAAAAATATATGTACTGTGCCATTATGTGTAATGCTCATTACTGTATCTGCATTATTTTACGAGAAAAAAACATATACATTTAATCTTTTTTCATTTGCCTCATGCAATGTTGCTCATTTGATGTAACTATGTTCCGATTTTGTTTTTTCACTAAGATCATTTGACAACTTGATTGAATTCAATTTTCTTCATTGTTATTGATGTCGACATTCGGGAACATTGTCTGCAACGAGATTGAACATAGCATCACAGGGTAAACATGTAATAAAAAGAAAAATAATAGAAACAAAAAAATTATTAATAGAAAAAAGTTTTTGTAGTATTGGGAAATACCTAATTTATCACACACAGTTATGGTTTGCTGATTTTGAGAAATATTTTTACTCAAAATTTCACAACAAAATAGTTTTTTTCCCCCAGTTACTTATGATCAGGGTTGCACAGCAGCTGAGTGGTAAGTACATCAGCCCTACGTTGCAGAGGTCCAGGGTTCAATTCTAGCTATTGGCATCCCCGTGCAGATTTTGCATGGTCTCACTGTGCCTGCATTGGCATGCGTGGTACTTCGGTTTCCTCCCACACTCCAAAAGCATGCTTGTCAGTTGATTGGCGGGTCCAAACTGTCCTAAGGTATCAGTGAGCATTAGGGTGATAGTCTGTCTCTGGCCTTGCGACTGGCTGGCAACCAGTTTGGGGTGTCCCCTGCCCACTGCCCTAACGTTGCTGGGATGGACCCCACGACCCTGGTTAGGATAAGTGATGCAGAAATTGGATGAATGAATTTATGATCTAATATCACGAGGTCCGGCTTATCTGGAATGGCCGTTAACCCTGAGCCCCCAAATCACTCCACGGAAGGCCACTGCTACGATACTTGGGGACAAAAAATGCGTTTAAAATACACCCAATCATATGTTGACATTTCAAACTCCGCACCCAGTTTCTGACACTGCCTAAATTTACATCTGCGAGAAAAAAAAGCAATCATTTTCTCACAAAGATTTGATCCTTCTTTCGCAAGCTCAGACAACTTTGAGACGAATTGCTGACATGCCGAAGCGTCTATGGATGCTTGTCCTTAAAAGAAAAAGCCCTCCGGCCCGCAAGACAACATACGAGTTCTCAAAAGACCCAGTTTTGAAGCGTCGCAGGTGCCAGATGAGATGAGCGTGACTACGCTGCTCGTCTCGTTTTGCAACCAAAAAAGACGCTCAGGGATAATTGCTCCTTGGTTGTCATCTATTAGAAGGAAGTTTCGGCGAGCATGTGAAGGGCGCTTGTTGTAACACGACTTGTATTTTAATTAAAACAACCGCCCAACAGTTGTCAGGGCCGTTTCATGTGCCCGAAAGCCAAGACAGGTGCGAGGCTCTGACAATGGAACGAAAAAAAGTAATACCTGAAAGCGGTAATTGGAAAAAGACTTTGTCTTGACAAGACATTACGACACACATCGCGACCGGCTGCAAAATGTCGCAATGCAAACGTCACCCCGGCTCCTTGAATGGAACCTTTGTTTACAGGGGGAGACAATCTGAAAAACGTCAACTATGAGGGCAAGGAATTAACAAGAACAACATTAATCGCTTAGCTTCAAAGAAAATGATAGGAGAACATATCAACAGGTTTTTCAAAAAGTTCAAAGAAGTTCGTTTTTGTGATCATTTAAGAATCAACTGATGAACTTTGATCCAAAATAACAATATAAAAAGGACAAACGTAAAAAAACCGGAATGGTAAAACGGTAATGATTCTGTCATCAACACCACTAGAAAATGATCCGATATGAAGAAAATGTAAAGGTCTGGCAATATTTTTGCACACCTAAAAGTCAGCTTTTTGTGGAAAAATCATTCAACACTTAATTTGCTCTGTAATACTTAAAAAACAAGATTAAATCTATTCAAATAAGAAAACAACAATACTTCAATACTTCCATTAAGCAAAATGTTCTGTTCTTTGCCGCATTAAAAACATTTTCTAATTTTATGCAATATTTTTCTTATTTTACTAGAAAAACAAGTCTCAGATATTGCCTTGAATTATTTTTTTGGGACAATCAACTAATCTAATTTAAATAAATAAATAAAAGGTTCGCCGATAATTTGTCTACTTTTTGGTGGAAAACTGTGATTTAACGCATAATTTGCCTTATATTACTGGAGAAACGAGCTAAAATCATTAAAATAGGAAAACAATAATACTTGAAAACAGCAAAATAACAATTCCTTTGTCTTCACAAAATGTTGCTCATTTTTGGTAGTACTTTTCTTATTTGACCAGAATAAACGAGTGGAAAAATATTGCATTTAATCAGTCTGTTCATGACCATTGTTTAGAAATAATCTTTTTTTTAAGTCCTTTTTGCATATTTAGGGTTACTGGAAGGGAAAGTTTTACTCATAATTTGTCTAACATTATAAGTAATACAAGATGAATTGAATTGACAGTAGGGACAGCTTCGTATCGATTTATTTAGAATTGATTTGGCTAACCAATGTTTCACTGTTGTTATACGTTATACGGAGGTAAAGAAGGCATTATCATTTCTAGCAATACAGGCCGGTATAGGGTAATGCAGATTGTGGGCCGTGAAACAAAGCCTGCAATTGGCCGAAAATGATGTCAATCAAAATATCACAGGCTAACAGCCCATAGAAAGTAATTTTACTAGTATGTTTATTTCTAAAATGGAATTAAGGGTCTAAACAGACAGCTTGCAACAAGCTTTTTTTTTTATTTGACGGAATTATTGTGTGTTTTCTAGTAAATAGTTTTACAAGGTTGGATTCAATAGACTTTCAGATGTGAGGAGGCCATGTTTGTGTACTGTCATCGAATATCATGACGGCGAGGGGACGTAACTGGTCAGTTACACCGGCTTGATAGTTTCCATGTATCCTTTTTCAGACTTATTGTGATGTTTCTCTGACAAGTATATTTTTAATTGGTCAGCGAAAGGTTTGCCGGTCTATGTTCATTGAACACATGAATTGCCTTTTTTCATTAAAAGAAAAAGCTATCTATCTATCAATCTACCTTGGCCATATCCCTTGAAAGGGGTGAACGACAGCAAGACAAACACATACAAAAATAAAGAAAAAAAAGGGAAAAAGGAGCAAAAAAAACACACACAAAATATTTTGGACAATGGCCAACCCAAATACCCAAACCCCCAAACAAGTTATGCACCTCGGCACCCAAGTTGGTCATGCTTTCGTCCCTCCAGATGAAACGGGACACAAGAAAGCGGCCAGGTCACCCGGGTCAGGGTGACACAACACACTCTCCTGTTCAACAGCATGGCCCGACAGCTTTCACTGGTTTAACCCTGCCGCATCATACAGGTGCCCTGCCCATCCCTTAGAACACGTCTAAACATCCCACTATCCCAGGGGTGGCGAACACATGGATCTAGAGCCGCATGCGGCTCTTGGCCTATAAGAATGCGGCTCTTTTCATATTTTCTATATACTGTGGCTCTTTGCCTTGTTTCATGTTTAGTTTTTTTGTGTGTTTTTTGTGTGTGTGTATTGAGGGTGGACAGTGTCCTTGATTTTAACACAAGAACAATATTTGTTGTATTGTAAGGAGAGGAGAGTGTTATGGGAAATAATATGTTTTTAATTGTGTGTGTTTGTGTGTGTCTGTCCGTCATGGCAGGTCAGTGCATGGTGTGGCTCTTTCGGCTCTTTGTGTCAAACTTGTTCGCCACCCCTGCACTATCCTTTTACAACACCTCTCCACTCATTCCTATCACCAACAAGAGCTCTAGCTTCCACTACATTTAGACCTCTTTCCCGCAGTACACTCATAACACCATCCCATAACTGTCAACCTCCACGGCTCCATGCCCGTACAAACTGTCGTATTTTCCCGTACAAAATACAAAATAATCGTACTCCATATTTTTTTTTGGGGGGGGGGAGTAATAATGCATGATGGGAAATCCCCAGGCGGCAGACGCATGCGATTGACAAATTTGCGTTTTTCCGTACAGATTTCCTTGTACGTCGTACTCTTCTTAAAATGCATAAAAAACAAAACCGTGCAGTTTGACAGGTATGCCATCCATCCACGTCAATCGCGCCCTTCTTCTTGGTCTCCTTTCATTTACCTCTGCAAAAAAATCAAAGAAAACAAAAATAAATTAAAATAAGCAAAATGATCTGCCATTGGCCATATTAGAGAATGTTGCTATTTTTAGTTCATTTTTCTTATTTTACTAGAGAAACAGTAAAAATAATTAGTGCATATAACGATTCTGTTTCTTCTTCTGGAAACGTGCAAAAGCATTTTAATTTCCAAGACATATATTGATTATCTGGGCAGCACGGCGGCGCAGTGGTTAGCGCGTGTGCGGCACAGTTCTAAGGTCTTGGGAAACTCCTGTGTGGGTTCAAATCCAGCTACTGGACTTCTTGTGCGGAGTTTGTATGTTCTCCCCGTGCTTGCGTGGGTTTCCTCCGGCACTCTGGTTTCCTCCCACATTCCAAAGACATGCATTTCAGGTGGATTGGCCGGTCCAAATTGTCCCTAGGTGCGAATGAGCCAGCGTGTTGTCTGTCCCTGTGTGCCCTGCGATTGGCTGGCAACCAGTTCAGGGTGTCCCCTGCCCACTGCCCGATGATTGCTGGGATGGGCTCCAGCACCCCTGCGACCCTACTGAGGATAAGCAGTGCAGCTGATGAGATGAGAATTGATTGACTGCTTCATATTTTTTTTTTTTTTTACAAACATTTGAAAGAAGTACAGTACTTGTAGTGCAAGACATTCCGCCAATCTGCAGACATTTTTTTCACACTGTTACGTCCTCTTTGCTCCGTGACAGCTTTACTGACATGGCATGCAACTGCACATCATATCTTAACGTTTGCGTGCCTTTATGACTATACGGTGCCCTTAACGGCTTGACAGCTGCGCTATGAAATATAGACAACATACAATGCTCAGACGCGGCAAGTTAGCTTTAGTGTTAGCGGCTCTACTTGCAGAACATGCGATGTCCGCCGATTGTAAGACAGGGGAGGAGCAATTACTTGGGGTGGCGGGTTGCATTAGGTTAAACATTTTGGAAAAGGGGCCAGTCCTGGAGGCCTATCCATTTTTTTCATGTATGAATGAATATTAATGCAGACATTTGTATGTTCTATTTCTTTTATTCTGTTTATAAAAAGATTAGTTTCATCAAGTTGGTTGTGAAAGGCTAAAAAACTTGTATCCTTTAGAGCCCTGATATACACGCTCTGATGTAACCAAAGGTACAGCTGAGCTTTTCTTTCCTTCTTTAAAGATTCATATAGAGACAAGCCCGTCAATGATTTTCTTTTTGTACTTATATTTGCATCTTGTTGTCCACTTTCCTGGTATTTTTTAGTACTTTTGGATCATTTATTCTTTTTTTTGTATTAGGACCCTTTTAATCTTGTACTATTATTTTGTTCTAAGGCCAAATAAATTGCATTCTTTAGGGCAGTGTTTCCTAACCTTTTTGGGAATCGAGGCACGATATTAGGTCTCCGTTTTAAACACATAATTTTATATTTAGTTTCAAGGATCACATTGCAAAATATTACCCCAATGGGTAATATTTGAACACTAGATGGCACTGTGTTGTCTGATACGAGTGAGGGCCATTGATACACGGCACAACACGGCGACAGAATGCCGGATAAACATGGCGCCAACGTAAGTAAGGAATACACGGAGTGTCAAGTGTCAAATAAATCCGAATGATAAAGATGAACATAGTATAATTAATATAATTTTGCTTAGTATTCAGAGCTCTCTTTCTTTTACTTGATGAAAGGTTTTTTTTAGAACACTGGGAGGCACTATACATTACACACTGTCCCTTTAAGTATGCATGAGAAAAATTAAAACAAAAAAAATATCTTCCATATGATTTTCATGTTTACAACCCAGACTGGTTTGCCTTTTGGGTGAAAAGTTAGGTTTTACCTTTACCAGACAGGCATACTTTTTCCCCGTACAAACCTGTGCCAGCAAAGTACAACTAGCAAATTGGATTTATTTAGTAGAACCTTAACCTCATCTTAGTAATATTTGCTGAAAATAATTAATTCGAAGGCATTGTAAAAATCCAGTAAAATGTGGTAAAAACAAAGTTTAAGTCAGCCTTCCAAGTCAACATCAACTTTCACACTAGAAATCAATTTTATTCTCATTAAAAAAGAATCTGAATGACAATTTGACTTATTGACAATTAATTTTGATCAGTTATTGACAAAAATATCAAACGCAAAAGCTAGGAATAATCATCAAAATATTAAAAGTGTAGTTAATCCTTAAAAAATGAATTCAAAGAATTTTACGTTTGCAACACTTGGTAGAAAAATTAATAGTTCCATGAATAATACTTAGTGATAGAAACTACAAAATACATGATTCCCACCAGATTTGCTTTTAATGGTATTGGAGTATTTGAAATATTGGCTTTGAAAGTCCTTAAAAAGTGCTTGAATTTGTCCACGGAAAAGGTGTACGAACCATGATTCTTCCCTGTGCATTTTCAGTTGCACTGCACAAAACACCGACGTATAGTCATCAAATATTACAGTGAGGCTTTGAATGTTTTTTTTTTGTGCTCAATTTTTTTTTCTTGCACCGCCTGCCGTCCTCCTTCATCCGTGTTTTGTCTTCCGCCCTTCTCATCGCCGCGCAACTTCCAAAAGGAGCTCATTCAGAGGTCTATTCGAGCAAGCCCATGGCACACCATCTGCAGCCCCTCGGAGTCCTTCCTTCCCCGCGTGTTTACCTCCCATGGTGTGTTGAGGCAAAGGAGCTCATGCCCTTGGTTGTGTGCTAGTGCGCCCACGTTGATGTGTGCGTGTGGACATGATTCATATGAGAAAACCCAAAGCACCGTGCCTCAGCTTGTTAGTCTTGCTACTTACCAGGCTTAGCCAGATGAGGGCCGCTCAGCCCGGATCTAATTCCTTCCACTCTCTCGAATGCAACCTTGGCCGTCACCCGGCCATAGGGGTTAAACTGCGGCCGCAGCAGCTGACTTTCTGATTGGGTTTTGAGATCCGACCCCATCTGGACTTCTACAGATGACATGAAAGCTTTGAACTTTAAACGTTCATCATACACATTCTTTTTGTACTCGTTACAAACAACGCATCAAAAGTGAAATTTTGTCGTGTTAAGATGTGCTCTGAGTGCACCACAAACTACTCTTATCTTCCTCTACGCTGAAAACAAGTGTCGTCTTTGCCGTAAATGAGCATTTTATTTGTCTACCCTCCAAGAAAAATGTCATCTATGCTGAAATATATGCTGTAAACAAGTCCCATCTTTGCTGTAAAGTAGTGTCTTCTTTTCTACTCTGAAAGAAAACCTAGCATTTTTTTCTTCTATGCTTAAAAACAACCATCGTCTTGGCCTTAAACTAGCATCTTTTTCGTCTATGCGGAAAACAAGTGTCATATTTACCATAAATTTTCACCCTTAAATATTCTTTACTGAAATTACCTTATTCTTTTTTCTGTGCTGAAAACAAGTGCCATATTTGCAGTTAAGTAGTCTTATTCTACGCTGAATAAAAAGCTAAAGCCTCTTTGTTGAAACTAGCATTTTTTCTTTGACACTACTTTGCTGCAAAGTAGCTTGTCTTCTACTCTGAATAAACAGTATTTTCTTCTTTGGTGAAACCAGCATATTTTCTTTCTATACTAGATCATCTTTGAGGTAAACTAGTGTCTTCTTCCTTGAGGCTGAAAATAAACCGTTATCCTCTATGTTTAAACTAACATTTTTCTCCTTCTTTGCTAAAAACAAGCATGACATAAGTTGGTATTTACTACCAATGGTGTGTTGTGGGTTGTCCTTGATACAAAATATGTTGAATTCTTGATTCAATCTGATCTATGTGAAAATCTGGATTGCATCACTAGGTCGTTTTAAAATTTAATCCGAGTTATGGTCCTTTTTAAGACCAGCTTTTTTAGTTTTTCTATTACTGTTTACATATTTTGAAATTTTATTTGATTATAAATCAAGGATGTGATTATTTTTTTCCTTATTAAATATTATTAAGTATTTTCTTGTATACTAAACTGAGGTTCACCATTTGGGGAAAACTGAGTTAATTCACAATGACCCCACCCAAGCTCTATGAACTCCTGTTCCTTTGTGAAATCATTTCAAAAAACCAGTTTGACAAAACTAAATTGGCCTAAAAAGATATCAAAAAGCTACAACAAAATAGATCAAAGAAATTCCATCTAATCACCCCACATTGTTGTGAAAAGGGTCAAAAAGTCATTTTTAAAATACAATGGGGCACTGTAAAAAAGGTAGTTTACTGTTTTAGGACCAAAGGTGGGTAGAGTAGCAAAAATGTGACTCATGAAAAAGAACTGTTACTTCAGACTAATGTTACTCAAGTAGAAGTAAAAAAGTAGTCATTCAAATGAACACTTGAGTATGAGTAAAAAACTTGGTGAATGAAAATACTCAAGTACTAAATAACTCTGATAACGTATTATTATTTGTTGTTGTTTTCAAATCATCAAAGTCCATTCAATCAACAAACTATGCTAATGCATCATCCGCCACTTAGACAGACAAACACGTAGAGGCAATTTGAGTAATAAGGTAACAGGTTCAATGTTGTCTAATGTAGCAGAGTAGGAGTATAGTTCCTTCTTCACAAATCTACTCAAGTAAAGGTATAGTGATTAATGTTTTTTTATAAAATTACAAATTGTCCGAAAACGTACTTTAAAGTAACAGGTTAATGTAACTCGTTACTTCCCACCTCTGTCTAGGACTAAGGTTATTTGGTTTATTGAACATTATAAAGATAACATGTATACATGCAACAAAAACTTCTAGTCAATTCAAGCCACATCTGTTTGTATATCCTTTACTCAAAAAAAAACTTAAAGGACTGCACAGCCCACATCTACAACATCCTGAAATCTGATGTTGAATCTAGATTTAAACACTTACACTAAATTACAGATCAGTCTGGCAGAGCATTCCATAGCACCAGGGCCCGAATGGAGAATGCTTCCGAGCCTGTAGATTTTTTTCTTGGGAGTTGGAGTCACGAATAGACCAGCATTTTCCGAGAAGATACACTGACAAGGAACGCAGCAGGAAATCAAATTAGAAAGATAATGGGGGTAAGTCTATGTAATCTTTTGTAACTGTATGTTAGTGATAGAAGTTTAAAGTCACATCTTAAATGGACAGAGAGCCATATTAGCCAGAATTAGGGTAATCCGATCGCATTTTCTTGTACCATTTTATATATCTGAGCATAAACATGAAATTATGATAGTTATGTTTGATGGAACTTGTTTATTTACCGTTTCCAGTACGGCGTGTGATTTTTGTCGCGCAAACATATAAAAGTGGGAAAAATTCCTGACAAAATGGACACAATGAAGGTACTTTTTACATTGTCAACTGCTCAACACAGATGCCATTGTCTGTCCGGGTTAGCTGCCAGATCTCCTCTGTAATGACATAATTACACATACTTTTTTTCTAACGTCAGACCATCACAATTTCAGCGTGTACAAAAGAGCTTTATATTCTCCTAATCTGTTTTAAGTGGCTGCTGGAGGGTAGAAAAATAAATAAATAAATACAAGGATAAGATGAAGGCGATACTTGTGGCGCTTAGTTTGTGTCACGCCGCCCGTCATGTGTTATAACAGCAAACAGAATTTTCTTTAATACCTGTTCGACCGCAAACAGGTGTTTTGAGCAACTTTCAGTGAGCCATTACACAAAGGTTACACAAACACACCCAGTCATCCGGGCAGGCAGGTACATATGTGTTCACCAACGCCTACACTCACATTCACACCATTATATCGCCTTTTCCAGCCTCGGGGCCCGAGTTTGGCTCCTCCCCCAAACAAATTGTTGGCAGTTGACAGCAATTGAAATGGCCAGGCCCCTTTAATGAGACTATTTACTTAGCAGGTTAAAACAAAAAAGCTGGAACGCAAAAGACGCAACGCCGGAGAGTAGGTCATAGTTCAAGAGCGCTAAGTAAATGTGTCTGCCGCTGCTTGACATTTTCAGAGTGTGCTCATCGTCTATTGTAAATGACAAAAAAATAAAGAAGAGTATGGCCATGCAATGTCGGTTCCGGTATTTGACTGTGTACTCTCGGACTCGGGTTTGTTTGCCGTGTCAAATGTCTTCCCGGGTCGAACACTTGCAATCATTGCTATCGCTAACCTTTAGCATTTGGCATTTCATTGATGTGAAGGTAGCGACACATGAAAGGTCATCAAAGCCCTCGTGATTGGCCGGAAGACTCATTAAACGAAGCGTAGATCTTTTTATTGGGCTATTAGCTCAAGAACAACCGTGCTTTTTTTACCTGTGTTTAAATGTGGTATGCAGATTACATCGCGGTTAATGGAGTACAGAACCCTCTGAGGGACGTGAAAATCGGCGAAGTAGCGATGCGGCTTCATAAAAGGCCCCAAGGGTCAAACTTAGCTCAAGATGACGTCCCTACTGAAAAGAAAGCAACTAGAAAATGGTTATATGCTAAAGATAAACATATACAGTTTATAGAAAACAGTGTTAGAGGTTTAAGGGAACACATCCTCAACATAAAACCCATGTTGCTGATTTGTTTGCCTGTCCATACAACCACACGCTCTGAGGGCCGAATCGCCGCTTGAATTTATCGGACCAACCCTGTACGTGGTCGTTGTGGGCTAGTCTGCCTTGAGGTACCAGGCTGAGGACCATCTTTGTTGCCATCTTCTTGTTACCACCTTAAGGCGCCATAAAGTTATATAAAGCTTTGGCCTTACTTTGGATCATATTTGTATCCAGGCTAATATTATTTTGCCTGCAATCTAGGATTTAAACAGAACGTGTGTTTTCCATTCTGACCATGGTCTTATTTTGCATGTTTACACCATGTTGGCATCATTTCTTTGAAAATTATATCTAGGCAGTTTTATGGATGATAGTATCTTTGTTCTTCATATAGCGAATGGTAGATTAATGTAGTCCATTTATCAAACATGTCAAACAAAGTCACTTTTTTAGTAACTGTAATATATCGCTCTTTTCTTCGGATCGGTAGATGCACCAAAGGATAGAGAGCGTTTGGGCGGCATGGCGAAGGGCTTCACAAACTTTTGAAAGTGAAACACAAAGACACAAACGTGATGCAGAAAGGAGCGCAGAGCGAGGTATGGAAGACGATTGGGCAATATGAATTTGCCAACCGGCATCCGAGATCTCTAAGGGTGCTGGCCAATTGAATCTTAGCTTTCTGAAAAGCTCCTCTGAAACGCTTTTTTAAAAAAAATAAAAAATAAAATAATGAGTGTAGGTTTTTGTATGTATATATATATATATATATATATATATATATATATATATATATATATATATATATATATATATGTATATGTAGTGCATCCGGAAAGTATTCACAGCGCTTCACTTTTTGCATATTTTGTTATGTTACAGCCTCATTCCAAATTGTATTTTCACATTGTCATAATGGAGTATTTTGTGTAGAATTTTGAGATAAGAGATTACATTAATACAATTTGTTATGAGGCTGTAACATAACAAAAATGTGGAAAAAGTAAAGCGCTGTGGATTTTGCTTGATTGGGACTTGTGTGGATTTAGTTCGATATATAAGATTCCAATTATAATAATTCCCAAAATCAAATGATACAACAATCTTTATTAGTATATTGAAATGTATCAATCAGCCACCCCGTTTAATTTTGTGGTTGTTCTTTTTCTTCTTATTTTCCATCACCTCCACCTTCATTTTTATTTTCTTCCCATTCTTTTCCCTTTCTTCTTTTTAGTTACTTTGCTTTTTTCTTGCATTCCTTTACAACAAGGTGAATTGTTGAAAGCTGTGTCTCCTTTTGAGTTGTCAATTTATGTTATAACGCATCACTGAATGTAAATAAACCAAAATCAATATATCACAACGTATAAAAAATGGAATGATAATAAAAATAATAAATAATGCTGAGGCTGCAAGAGAAATATTCATAGTTTTGAGAAAAGTGTATTGCCAGTTGTCATTACAAAACTTAAGTCATTAAATTTCTCAATGTGTTTGGATTTTATTCTTAAATAATGGACACATTTCCTCAGTACATCAGTATTAGAAGTTTAATTTAATATTCAACCAAGGTACACATTTACCCTAATTAAAACCCATAATTCCCTAAACCTCTAACCCTAACTGCTAACCCTAAACCAATTAACCCCTAATCAGAAATGATAACCCCTATATTGTATTATCTTAACATTTTCAAAGAAATAATCTAGATGTATTTGTTTATTGTTTTTTTAATTGTATTTAGAGAAATTATATCTAATAAAATGCTTAATTGCAAAAATATTAATGATAATAATTTAGGGTTTAGATTTTTTTTAAATGGCCCACATATTTTATTGGAGACCTTGTCATTTTTAAGCAGTTTAAAACTTGTGACTGCAGTCTGATCAAAACACATGACTCAGCTAATATCATTAAGTATTTTTTCTTTTGCAACAACCTGCAGCTATCCACGCATATATTTATATCATTCATCACTGGCTTCCAATTGTAAAAAAAAAAAAAAAAGTTGTGCTAGTTATTTTACGGTAGGAGCCGTGCTTGCCACAGTCAAATATATCGACTTTTTAAAATTATAAATACTTATGTTATCTCTCAGGTTTCACCCGCCGGCTAGTTTCCAACAAGCACTAAATTGTGTCAGTTTGTATTTGCGGGGCAGCTGAACGCACATTTTTCTCAAAGGCGGTAGCTTTTGAAGCGCAAAACATTTAAAAAGCTTCTACCTTGACACAAAAGGCTTCCTCACTTAACACCAGGTCCCCTGCAGGGACGAGGATTACTTGTTACCTGGCAATTGTAGCTACAATAGACGTATAATTAGCCGGGCCGTTTGACCCCGCTGACATTGTCACCTGAGGACAGGTCAGGATTGTGCCCACCTTATCACGTGGGTAAGGGCCGGTGGCTGTCCAACTCATCCATCCATCATCAGTGTGTAGGGGTAGGGAAGAGGTTAAAATGATCATTTTACAACAACAGGTCTAGACAAAAACTGCCAGAACTTTAGAGTGTAGAAAACACTACCACTTAGTTTTGTCACACAAATAAGTACACATTCGCCCGAAGGGGTGATATGTCTCCCTCCACACAATGAAAAAGAGCCAAGGACGGCTTATCTGTTTGCTCTTCTCCAACCTTTTTTTTTTATTGGAACCTGATTACGTTGGAATACTTGTCTGCTCGTAAATTGTTGCCACTGTGTTGACGAGAAGGCCACATTCCATCCAATAGCCTGAGGAAGAGCAAGAACCGGCTACAGTGTTTGCTAATTTGTTACGCTGTTAAGCACCTAATGGCTGTCCACCTGTTTTTCCTTTTTCTTTTTGGAGACCAGTAGCTGCATTTGGGGGAAGGTTACTTACCTCCTTTGCACTTCCGGACTGCAATTGTGTTTTATGGTCACCGATTATGGAAGGCTATTTAGAGGCAACCTGGCTGGCTGTGTGTGTTTTTTGCAATGGCATGTGTATTAGCACTCTGTAAGACGGGGCAAAACGCCAGGCCACATCAAAGACTGCTCAGGTACAAGGATCCTTACATGTGGGCGCCAGCTAGCTTGAGAGTGCCCCGCACACCGGCTAGCCCAATGAAAACGCCGCCTTCCCCAATGCCGTCCGATGCCAATAACGAGCCTCATTTATTTCATGTGGTTTAACGAGCGGCCTGGCAAGTCGGGGGGAGGACCTCACAGGCTCTCTGAATTGGGCTACACCTACCTTTGAGGTGTCCACGTGCCTGTGCTTGAGTGGTCGCGCTATTCTAGTGTTTCTGCGTGGTGCGCACTAGCAATGATTAAAGGGAAAGCATTGCATTAGATGTTGGTTTTATTAGAGCAGGCTCCTTAGAAGTAATCAAAAGACGAATGAACATGTGTCATGTCTTTGAAGAACAACCACCTTCCCTCCATCCTCGTTTCAATTCTGGTTCCCTCCCTCCAATCGTAAAAGTTGTGCAGTCTGTCTGCAGACACAACTACATGCGATTGATGCTTAGTGAACACTTAGAATGTGGCACTGCCCATGCAGGAGCATGACCAGTAATGGTCTGTATCCAGATGGTAAATAGGTTGGTTGGATGGTTGGTTGGTCGGCTGGTTGATCCTTCGTTTGGTCGGTTGGTAGGTTGGTCATTTGGTAGGTCAGTTGTTCAGTCCGTTGTTTGATCCATCGGTTTATTGCTAGTTATGATGGATAGTTAGGTGGATGGCTGGATGGATTTATGGTGATGCAAGTTACCTACTAGATGGAATCTAAGGATGATAAGTGAATGGAATGGTGTTTCTAAATTCCAGCCATGAGTAATTGATGTCCGTTGGTTGAGGCATAGATGAATTAACGTAAACATAAATTGATGACTTTATGAGGTTTTGCTGGTTGATAAAGTAAGGGTGAACTTTATACGAAGGTTGAATAGAATAGAATTTAGTCATTGATTACACTTTGGTGTAATTTTTTAACCATCTTGTGTGCTTATTTAGGGTGGTGATGGCTCTGAGGAAGAAACGGTCTCGTTAGACTTTGGTTTAAAAGACCGGTTTGCGTTTGCCAGAGGGGATCTGGTCAGGGAGGTGGTGGCCAGGGTTAGGGTGTCCTTTATAATGCTGTGATGATGAGAGCCAACTTAATAGAGATGTTTTCCAGACTGTGCAAAAAGCAGCAGATGGTTTTCTGGACTGTGTTGATGACTCTCTGTAAGGTTCTGTCTGCTGTCATTCACAGACTCGGATGAAGTCAACTGATGATCATGAGCTAATGATGAAAAGCATATGGAAAGGTGATTTTGTAAATCTTTGGAAATATTATCGACAAATTGGCCTTAGCTGCCTGATCATGTCAACTGGTAACTCTGGAAAATAAAAACTTGGCTGAGTGGATGCCTGGCTAATGATTAATGAAACACTGCCATTGTAAAAATGTAAAAAAGAAGCGTCATCTGATGTGGACAGCACAAATATATTTTATCTCAAAATTTAAGCTTTGTTCCAAATATTTCACTAGGACCATGCCCTCTACTTGACTCCACTAACGTTTTGCTGCGCTGTTGACAGATTTGCGGACAGCTAAATGCTACCTGTCCATTTGCCCTCCTCCTCCAGCATGACAGAAGCACGTGTTCACTCGCGTCTCGGCTTTCCCAACTGTTACAAAAATACGCTTGGGTAATTTACTCTTTGTCCGCCTGGTCTCAGGTTGCTCGCCTTACCTTCAGGGTCGGCTTGATTTACGAGAAACATGCCTGCTTTTTCGCAACTCGTCTGATTGCATTCTCAGCAATTGGAGCATGAGGGGTTGCCAAGGCTGTAAACGCTCACACCTGCACAGAACTCCTTGCCAGGAGTATCACAAGGGAACAGGTGATCTCAGGTACTAAAATGTACACTTATTATTGCCACTGTAAGAATAAGTTTTGATGATACAGGTGTATAATAGATTAGTCGTAGTTATATGCCTTTGTCTATTTATGAGAGAATGATGCATTGTAAAGATAGTTATGACTTAGATTCAAGGGACCATAAAAGTGTTTATTCTTATTATTTGTATTGTCCCAATCATCAAATTGTAATCATCAAAGGTTAAATGAAAGAACATTGGACTTCCACTTGTAAGTTGACAAAGTTTCCCCATGACCCAAAAACCCCTGAACTAAGATCATGTCGAGATCTTGCCTTGGATTAAGTTTTACGCTATCCATGAAGTTTTATAATCCAATTAGTTCCCAGAATAAAGACGATTAAAAAATTGAGTCAGTGCAGAGTCTGCACAACCTCAGAATGACCTGCACCTTATCCATATTGCCCCCACTGATGAACAAGACCCGGAGATACTTGAACTGCTCCAATTGAGGCAGAATCTGATACCGACTCGAAGCGTGTATGCAACCCGTTTTTTTTTGTTGAGAACCATGGTCTCGGATTTGTAGGTGCTGTTGTTCATCCAGGCTGCTTTACACTTAGCTGTAAACTGCTCTCGTAAGAGTTGAAGATCATGTCGTGAAGATCATTCTGAAAAGCTCTCCACCTCTGTCCTTTGAGTCTGCTTTGTCCTGATCCCACGAGATTACTAACAACCTCATGAAGCCATTCTTCAGAGTGCCACGGGATTCTTTTGCACTTGGCCTGACAAAATTATGCGTTTATCAGTGTAATTACGCCAGACAGAAGCACTGATGTTGTCTATTAGGTGGATTCCCATCCCGTTAAGAGCCGAGGGCCATTTAATGTATAGTCGATTCCCCCACTCGAGTACTCATCTACACAATTACGCAGCAGGCAGGGATTAAGCAGGTCTTGGTCACGGAAGACCACCGTGCAGTTTCTCCACGTGGAGAAAAAAAAGCAAGTGTGTTGCAACATAGCCAAACAGAGATTAATGATTTGATTCACTTGTTTCTCTCTCTTTATCTGTTCCCTTCTCTTTTAACGAAGTAATACCGCACTGTAGAAGCCAGTGAGAAGGTGGGGCCAACAAAGGGTGAAAATCGATGCGCAGGGCATTACAGTAAAACGTATTGATTAGGAGACCTGCAAGGTAGCCAGTGGTCTTGGAGATGGTGGAATGATGCAATGCTTAAAGGAATTTTTCCTTTGACTTTTGCATTAACCTTTTATTGACTGCTTTGCCTGTCCATAATTAACACTCACTTTAACTAAAGTGGTTAGTTTGAGCACCTTAGCCCTATTCACGAAGCCTTCAGAGCACACCACCCAGGCCGCCGTTCAATTGCTGTTTGGGGTATGGGGTGGAGTTTGGGAATGTCTGAGCGGAATACAGACAATAGAACATTGGATCGCTTTCACGTATGCATACCATTTAAACACAAACTTGGCCCAGCTAGAAGTTCTCAGGGCAAATCGAAATGATTGATTTAATTGCCAGTCTTCGTTGACTGGGCAGTAAATGGGATAGTCTGTATCCAACTTTGATTATTCCATTGGAACCAGGCGACCGAACAAGAGCACTACTAGCATACTAACTTTGTATTTGTATTTCTTGTTTATTTATTTTTTTTCAATCACGTTGCAAAAAACATCAAATCACAAAATGAACAGATCACCTGAAAAGAAAAAAGGAATGACAGGTTGAAGCCAAAGGCTTATAAGAGACCCTTCCCTAAAATAAATGCATGCTTCTTCTATCAGTCATAGTAACACATGATCGTATCTTACATCATTTTAAAATTATTTGTTAATTCATTTAAAAACGATCACATTGTTTGTTTGACTATATATACAATAATGTACAATATCTTATATTTCTTTCTTTTCCCATTCTTCTCATCATTTCTCCCTAGCAACAATATAATGTGTGAAACATGAGACAAATGGGTATTTTCTAGTGATTTTTGAAATGGGACTGGACGTGTAACAAAAGAGCAGGTTGCGAGGGGCTGATGAGTCCAAGCGAAAGCCTGTGCCTGGCCCCACATCCATCACTTTTTTGCATCTCAGACTTTGGTCGCTGATCTCAGCACCCACACACACTATGATTACATGCGGGCAAGGGACACATTCCAAAGACATGCATTTCAGGTGAATTGGCCGGTCCAAATTGTCCCTAGGTGTGACTGAGCGAGTGAGTTGTCTGTCCACGTGTGCCCTGCAATTGGCTGGCACCCAGTTCAGGGTGTCCCCTGCCCACTGCCCGGAGATGGCTGCGATGGGCTCCAGCCCCCCTGCGACCCTAATAAGGATAAGCGGTACAGCTCATGAGATGAAAATAAAGAAAAGAGGAATAAGAAAAAAAGCTGGCTAAAAAGAAAATAAAACACTTTTTTTTTGGTAGTCCTGTTAAATCACATTGCGCACAATATGAATAATAATTTATAAAAAAAATATCTATTGTTTTACTAAATTATAGGCCTCGGTTTAAAATGTAACAAAAACAGTACAAATCCTGCACGTAAACATCTCAGAAATGAAATTCACCCTGCTAGCTTTCTACGTTTTCTTTTCGGACTCGATCCCCTTCTGGATGTTTGTCTAATTGCCTCACTTTTAAACCACATACATCAGTTAGAGTTCATTTCTAATTTGACAATTCTCAACCAGGTCGAAATCACTGACATTTTCTCTCATTACCCTATCGTGACTTGACGCTTGTTAGCAGAACATGTCAGCGCCGCATATTTAACATTACACTTCTCACTATATACCAACACCACGAACTGCCTTCTTCTTTCATCTTTTTCGTTTTATTATTATTTTTTTCCTGAAGTAGCGCTTCCTTTAATTCATGCCCTAAATAAATGATGAGAACGTTTAAACACAAGGCAAGCTGCAAAGCCCCAAGGTCGGCTAATCGTATTATTTATGAAGTGATGTGCTACATAATGGTACTTAGCGCGTGTTAACAGATGCTATTATCAGGCCTGGATCCAGGGCGCATGAGATATATTAGAGCGGGGCTACATTAATGCCGGTTGTGCGCTAACCGCACCAAAAAAAATGCAGCGCTTAATGTTGCGCTTGCTCCCAGCCTAAGTGGCTCACGTGAAAATATATAGCCACAAATTGTGGCAAGCAGATGTCCCCTCACCTAATCTATAACACAGCCAGAATACCTCAATTCTACTCCCACAAACCTCTTTTTTGTGTATGTCAGCCTTCAACAAGTATATGTGTATGGCAATTAACCAATATATATATATATATATATATATATATATATATATAAACTATATATCCGATATCAATGATCCAAAACATAAAGCAAAAGCTACATTGGAATGGCTTGCCAAAAACATATCAAGGTTTTAGAATGGCCAAGTCAAAGTCCAGACCTCAATCCAATTGAGAATCTGTAGAAAGAACTGAAAAGTGCTGTTCACAAACGCTTTCCATCCAACCTCACTGAGCTTGAGCTGTTTTGCAAGGAGGAATGGGCAAAAATATCAGTTTCTCGATGTGCAAAACTGATACAGACATACCCCAAGCGACTTGCAGCTGTAATCGCAGTAAAAGGTGGCGCTACAAAGTATTAACGCAATGGGGCTGCCAGTTCCTGCTGCTGAAAAACATTCCCACAGCATGATGCTGCCACCACCATGCTTCACTGTAGGGATGGTATTGGCCTGGTGATGAGCGGTGCCTGGTTTCCTCCAAACATGGCGCCTGGCATTCACACCAAAGAGTTCAATCTTTGTCTCATCAGACCAGAGAATTTTGTTTCTTATGGTCTGAGAGTCATTCGGGTGCTTTTTGGCAAATTCCAGACGGGCTTCCATGTTCCTTTTACTAAGGAGTGGCTTTCGTCTGGCCACTCTACCATACATGCCTGATTGGTGGATTGCTGCAGAGATCGTTGTCCTTCTGGAAGGCTGTCCTCTCTCCACAGAGGAACGCTGGAGCTCTGACAGAGTGACCGTCGGGTTCTTGGTCACCTCCCTGACTAAGGCCCTTCTTCCCCGATCGCTCAGTTTAGAAGGCCGGCCAGCTCTAGGAAGAGTCCTGGTGGTTCCAAATGTCTTCCATTTACGAATAATGGAGGCCACTGTGCTCATTGGGACCTTCAAAGCAGCAGAAATTTTTCTGTATCCTTCCTCAGATTTGTGCCTCAAGACAATCCTGTCTCGCAGGTCTACAGATAGTTATTTTGACTTCATGCTTGGTGTTTGTGCTCTGACATGCACACTCAACTGTGGGACCTTTTCTAGACAGGTGTGTGCCTTTCCAAATCATGTCCAATCAACTGAATTTACTGCAGGTGGACTCCAATTAAGCTGTAGAAAGATCTCAAGGATGATCAGTGGAAAAAGTATGCACCAGAGCTTAATTTTGAGCTTCATGGCAAAGGCTGTGAATACTTATGTAAATGTGATTTCTTAGTTTTCTATTTTTAATAAATTCAAAAAAAGTAAATAAAAAACTTTTTCATATTGTCATAATGGAGTATTTTGTGTAGAATTTTGAGATAAGAGATTAAATTAATACAATTTGGAATGAGGCTGTAACATAACAAAATGTGGAAAAAGTGAAGCGCTGTGAATATTTTCCGGATGCACTGTATATATATATATCTAATCTCATCTCATCTCATTAGCTGCACCGCTTATCCTTAGTAGGGTCGCGGGGGTGCTAGAGCCCATCCCAGCAGTCATCAGGCAGTGGGCAGGGGACACCCTGAACTGGTTGCCAGCCAATCGCAGTGCACACAAGGACAGACAACTCGCTCGCTCATTTACACCTAGGGACAATTTGGACCGGCCAATCCACCTGAAATGCATGTCTTTGGAATGTGGGAGGAAACCGGAGTGCCCGGAGGAAACCTACGCAAGCACGGGGAGAACATACAAGCTCCGCACAGGAAGTCCGGAAGATGGATTTGAACCCACACAGGAGGTTCCCAAGACCTTAGAACTGTGCCGCACACACACTAACCACTGCGCCGCCGTGCTGCCCCGGATATATGTTCATTTTACCTCTGAAAAGTGATGGGTCCCGGGGACTCGCATGCTCAAAAATCTATGGGTCCCAACAGAGATCTATGGGTCCCCAAAATTCCGTCTGCTCCATGCCGTTACAAACTGTCGTATTTTCCCTTACAAAATAGAAAAAAAAACTTTCTTTTTTTCAAACATGTTCATTTATGTAGTTCAACATGTTATATTATACATGTCTTTCCTTATATCATATACATTGTTAATGATCATTTTGTAGTGAGACACTGAGTTGCTCGACATGAATCAGGTTTATTATAAAAAATAGTTCAACAATGAAGTCGCTTGGACGTTCACTGTAGAAGGAAAACATACATGCAAATATAATTAAGTAGAATAATACATTTTCTTATTGAAATTATTAATTCATTTTCTGTATTAAATTATTGTTGGTAATATACTGATTAAAAGGGATGACCACAAACCTGTCTTTTTTCATTTTCTCCTTTTATACTTCCTTTTTTTCTTAACTTCTTTATACAACATAATCATTCATAATATAATGCATCAAAGCAAGTGAGCCGTTTGAGAGCCGACTCTCTTTAATGAGTTGAGCCGAAAAAGCCGGTTCTCTAAAAAGAAACGGACTTTCACTACACAACTCGAACTGGAGATCGGCGTGCAGACGAAAACTCGAACCGCGAGACCAAAACAACAATGGTGGATCTGCCTCACAAAAGTTTGGAGTGCGGTAAATCTTTGTTAGAAAATGATAATGACAATTTCGTGTCAAAAAAGTTGCGCACGTTGATTTGACACGATGCGTCCCCAGCAAAAATAATGCGTCCAGGGACACGGGCAAACGAGAACACTGATATATACATATACTGGACTGTCTCAGAAAATTAGAATATTGTGATAAAGTTCTTTATTTTCTGTAATGCAATTAAAAAAACAAAAATGTCATACATTCTGGATTCATTACACTTCAACTGAACTATTTCAAGCCTTTTATTATTTTAATATTGCTGAATTTGGCTTACAGCTTAAGAAAACTCAAAAATCCTATCTCAAAATATTAGAATATCATGAAAAAGTATACAAGTAGGCTATTCAACTAATCACCTGAATCATCTAATTAACTCGAAACACCTTGCGAGGGTTTCCTGAGCCTTAAAAACACTCAGCTTGGTTCAGTAAACTAAATCACTGCTGATCTGACTGCTGTCCAGAGGACCATCATTGATACCCTCCATCAGGAGGGTAAGACACAAAAAGAAATTTCTCAAAGAGCAGGCTGTTCACAGAGTGCAGTTTCAAAGCATATCCACAAAAAGTCTGTTGGAAGGGAAAAATGTGGCAGGAAACGCTGCACAACCAAGAGAGATGACCGCAGCCTTAACAAAATTGTGAAGAAGAGCCGCTTCCAGAATTTGAGGGAGCTTCAAAGACAGTGGGCTGAAGCTGGAGTCCAGGTATCAAAAGCCACAGTTCACAGACGTGTCCGGGAAATGGGCTACAATAGCCGTATTCCCATGGTCAAGCCACTTCTGAACTCAAGACAACGGAAGAAGCGTCTGACTTGGGCTATGGAGAAGAAGCACTGGACAGTTGCAGAGTGGTCCAAAGTCCTCTTTTCAGACGAAAGCAAGTTTTGCATTTCATTTGGAAGTCAAGGCGCCAGAGTCTGGAGAAAGGCTGGAGAAGAGCAAAATCCAAGTTGCTTGAAATCCAGTGTGAAGTTCCCACAGTCAGCAATGGTTTGGGGAGCCATGTCAGCTGCTGGTGTTGGTCCACTGTGTTTCATCAAGTCCAGAGTAAATGCAACTGTGTACCAAGAGATTTTAGAGCACTACATGCTTCCATCTGCTGAAAAGCTCTATGGAGATGAGGATTTCATTTTCCAGCATGATCTGGCACCTGCCCACAGTGCCAAAACCACCAGTAACTGGTGCACTGACCATGGCATCACTGTCCTTGATTGGCCTGCTAATTCCCCTGACCTGAACCCCATCGAGAATTTGTGGGGTATAGTTAAGAAGAAGATGAAAGACACCAGACCTACAAATGCAAATGAACTGAAGGCCGCTATCGAAGCATCCTGGGCATCAATAACACCTCAGCAATGCCACAGGCTGATTGCCTCCATGCCACGCCGGATTGATGCAGTAATCCGTGCAAAAGGATTCCCAACCAAGTACTGAGTGCATCAATGGACATTTTCAAATGTTTGATTTAGTTTTGCTGTTATTAAATTATTTTTTTTACTTGGTCTGAGGAAGTATTCTAATATTTTGAGATAGGATTTTTGAGTTTTTTTCAGCTGAAAGCCAAAATCAGCAATATTCAAATAATAAAAGGCTTGAAATAGTTCAGTTGATGTGTAATGAATCCAGAATGTATGACATTTTTGTTTTTTTAATTGCATTACAGAAAATAAAGAACTTTATCACAATATTCTAATTTTCTGAGACAGTCCAGTATATATATATATATATATATATATATATATATATATATATATATATATATATATATATATATATATATATATATATATATATATAGTCTCTACATCGTTCAAAATGGTGTACTAATATTGAGTTGAAAAATGACTCCATACATATGTGTGTATATATATATATATATATATATATATATATATATATATATATATATATATATATATATATATACGCGGCCATTTTGACCATGCGGAAAAAAATACTTCCTGCATTCTGAGGAGGTCGTGTCGAACCATATCGCAAGTAACACGATTGACATAGACACGCTGCTCTGTTCCTCTCCCTGTGCACCTTCGGGTTAAAGGTCCATCTCATCTGCCAAGATGTGGCCGGAATGAGGGGTTGGTGGGAAGGGAGTAGATTTACAATGACAAGCTGCAAGCCGCACAGTAAATATTTACATTGCTCTGACAAAAGATGTGACCTGGGTCCGCCGGGGCCGTCAAACCCTGTCACATTTAGACTTAACCCGCCATTATCCGTCAAACAGACGTGTTTCCGTTGCAATGGTGTCTCAGGGTGGTTACATGAGAGATACTTTGCTGACTCACCACAAGAACAGCTGAGTACAGTCATCAATATTTCAAATAGTATGTACAATGTGAGTGTATATTCTCCACTCAGGTGCATCATTTTATGCCCCACACAGGAAACTATTATAATCTTCTATATCAAAAATCTGCACTGTCTTCTTTAATGCGTAAGATAAATTGTCATTTATGCCAAATTAAAGATTTTTTTTTTTACATCCAAAAGTCATCCTCTATGACCGCTATGTTTTCCACTCATAGTGTGAAATCTAGCATTGTATTATTTCATACCAAAACAAAAGTGTTCTTTTCAATGGCAAAAAAATAATCGTTTTCTTCCATTCACAAAGCAGGAAGCTTGTGTAAACTTCAATGCGGAAAGCTAGCACAGTCAACCTTTATGCCAATAACAAACCATGTCCTCTTAGATTTGAAATTCGTGTTTTTTCTCCTATGAAAACCTGTTGTCTTTATTTATGACCAAAGAATGTGTTTATTGAAAATTGTTCCTTTTCAGCCATGCCGAAAATGTGCTTCACTTTTGAAAACGGTCGCCTCTTCTAAGCCAAAGACGATCGTTGAGTAAACCGCTTTTACATACAGAACTTTTTTTCAACCCTGAGAACCTCAGTCATTTACCCTTAAAAAAGATGGCTTTGTCGAAAAGCAGCGATGGTCTTTCCACTAAAATTTAGCAGCGCTATGTTTAAAAACAGCCAAAAAGTAGTGGCCTTCTTCTATGAAAAAAACAGGCTTATTTTTCGACGCCCAAAACTAAGTATCCTTCAACTCCCAACTTTTTTTCAAGCAGGAAACTTGTGTCATCATTAATGCAGAAACCTAGCACAGTTGTCCTTAATGCAGATACCAAGCCATCTCCTTTTTTAATTTAAGCCATCTCCTTTTTGAACTTAATTTTGTATGTACACTTAAAGCAAAAAATGTTTTCTGTTAAAAATGTATGCAATTACACTATGCGAAAACTTTTTATGCACAAATAAATCAAAAAAATGTAGTGTCTTTCCTTGCTGAAAACTGGACTTAAAACTGGCTATAATAAAAATTAACAAACAAACCATCTTTTGTACACATCCAAAACAATTTTTTTCAACACTGCAAATCTATCCCAAATAAGATGCCTTTGCTGAAAAGGAGTGTTGTTCTTTCTCGCTAAACTTTAGCATCACCTTAAAAAAACACCAAAAAGTAGTAGCCTTCTCTCATAACGGAAACTAGCATTGCCTTTTCTATGCCAAAAACTAACGATGTATTTTTCCACTCCCAAAACTAGACTATTTTTCTTGCAGGAAACTTCATCTTTTGAGGTGGAAAACTATCCCAGTTGTTCTTTATGCCAATAACAAAACATCTCCTTTTATCTTCACTTTTTTTTCTGTCATCAAAACACATCGTCTTCATTTATGCCCAAAATTGATATTCTGCCATGCAAAAATATAGCAGCACCTTTTATGCATAAAACAGTTGCCTCTTCTTGGCCAAAATTGGAAGTGGCTCTCTTACCCATACCTGTCAACCTGTACGGTTTTGCCATACAAAGTATGTTTTTTATGCATTTTAAGACTAGTACGACATACAATGAAATCTGTACGGAAAAACGCAAATTTGTCAATGATGGGTACCATCCGGTATACACCGACTATCACAAAACGGCAAATCAATCAAGTCAAAGGAGTTCGCCCCGGAAGCATCTGTCTTGCTATTGTTTTTTTCGTTGATAACGAAGCGAGCGGTTTGATGCAAAGTTTGCGGCCTGGGGATTTCCCATCATGCATTATTCCGAAAAAAAAATATGGTGTACGATTATTTTGTATTTTGTACTGGAAATTACGACAGTCTGTACGGGTATGGAGCCGTGGAGGTTGACAGGTATGCCTACCAGTATTGCTATACAAAAAATAAACTACCATATTCTTTTACATTTGAAACTCCTTGAATATTCATAACATGAGTCGCCTATCCTGAAAAAAGGTGGCTTTGCCGAAAAAGAGTGATGTGGTTTCATGCTAGAATTAAGTGGGTTCTATGTCCAATAAAGCCAAAAAAGTCTGGACTTCTTCTTAAACAAAAACTAACGTTGTCTTCTTCTATGTCAAACACAAGCATGTTTTTCCATGCCGAAAGCTAAAGTTGTACTCTTCCAGTACCAAAACCAGCCTATTTTTTGGTTGTTGTCGTCCATGTTAAAAACTATGGCAATAACAAACCTTCTTTTTTTACATACTAAAGTCGTGTTTTTCTATGCCCCCCAAATTTGGCATCACTTTTTATGTTGAAAAGTCTCTTCTTAGCCCAAGAGCGATCGTTGTTTCTCTGCAGAGAACTAAACTCTGCCCATACTCAAAATGAACAAACCATTTAGTAGTGGCCTTCTACTATACCTAAAACTGGCATTGTGTTTTTTTACGTCAACAATGTTCTCTCTTTTACTATGCCCAAAACTAACATCATATTTAAATACTTTAAAAACTGATATTTACTTAACCTAAAACGTGTCCTCTCCCGCACTCAAAATTATCTTTGTCTTGTAAAATTGCAACCCTGTATGGACTTATCATCCAGTATCTGTTTTCCACATCAATGTTACACGTTTAACAAGTGCCACGAGTCACAAAAGTAAACATGTTTTGTTTAACTAGCGCGTTTGTTTTCCTGCATCCTGTCGCTTCAGGTGCCGCTCTGCCCTAGCCCAGACGTTGCCCCCTGAGGAGGCACCGGTGGACCGTCCCTTCTGGGGTGCCGACGAACGGGATATGCCACTGCCCTTCGATCTGGCTGACATCATCAACAGAGTCGAGTCGGTGTTGTGGAGGTGACTATTTTTGATACAGAATGCTTTTCTATCCACCTCATTTTGTATGTACACTTAAAGCAATGTTTTCTTGACCAATCACATGAACAACTTAGTTAAAAGCTACATTTTTTTTCAAATAGTATTTACCATTCACTTTGTTTTTTCACTGATGATGTTTTATCTAGTTGGCTTGTCATATAAATGTGTCTACCTGTCCGTCTGTCTGTCTGTCCGTCCCTCCGTCCACAATTAGAGAATCGCACAAATATTCCTGTTAATAGTTCCTTTAAATGGAACGGCAAATTGGATTCTTGGATTGACACTAACTTCAGATGTTTTTGGAGTTGAAATTTGGTTTGCTAAATGTAAACATTTTGTTTTTTTATCATTATTATTACCATGGGATGCACCTTATCACGACCTGAAAAGGTAACTTTTGATGATGCAATCCTTGTCCGACCTCATTTTTGACAGACTTGTTTTCATTTTCTCTTTCGAACAGAATGTGAAGGATCCTGTAAAGGCTTATAAAAGATGTTCAAGATAATGGGGATAAAGGGAAAACAGCAGTTTTTCCAAATGTCCCCATGTCAACTGAGTTTGAGGCACCACCATCACTGACTCTGCCGCGATCCCAAGCAAGAAGAATTTTTTCACAGCTTTATCTTCAATACCCACAGCCACCCCTGCTCTCCTCCTTATAAATACACTATAACGCTTTAGTGACGCGCTAAAATTGTAAGCTTAGCATCAAGCTACTAACTGAACCACACCACCAGTTTGTTAGGGCATTTTACTGTCCAAGTTTGTATCATGTCATTATATCATATACTATCAGGTAATCTTTGTTTAGAAGTTTCTTTTGGTGTTGGTACTTTTCATCATTATGCATAATAATTCAAAGTGTTTCAAATGGTCCCATAGAACTCAAGTCGAGGCTAATTTCTTTCAGTATGTTCTGTTTCCATACAAAAAAGCTTTCAAAAAATTTCAAGTACAATATTCTCCGTGCATTTCAGTTTCATCAAGAAAGTTATGTTCTATCGCCATTGTAGCTAATGGTGAAAGTCGAGCCTGTCTGGTCATATATATGTTTGTATTTGATTAAGGGCTGGAAAAGACTGTTAGACCGAAGCAGTGGACATAGGGATTCTATTCCCCACATTTTCGTTTTGATTCTTCTGTTAAAGCCCCGTAGCCAATCATAAATGGTGACTTGGTGAGGTTTCCCAAGGGCTGCTAGCAGGCGCTGGCTCCCTAAGTCAGAATCAGGTTGGCTAAACCAACAGCTATTTAGTCACATATTTAATGCCTCTGGCCTGCAAAGCTGATTGTGAAGGCCACCAGGTAAATTTCTGACCCTGGCCACAAATAATGTCTGAATCGTGATTGGTTTAATGCTTGAATATGAAAGCACACATCTTGGCGCAGTGCAGCCAGGGGAAAAAACAATGAAAGAAAACTGACAGAGGATTTGAATATATAAAACGTATTCCTGGACAAGATTAACATCACATGATACTTTTTGGGCACACCAATGGGATTTAGAAGTAAAAAACTGGGGAAAAAACTGAGGTCATCACCCAAGAAGTTTTATTTTTTGATTTAGTAAAGCCAAACCTACGTCGGTTTTTACTTTACAGACTGACCAATGAAATAAAACATCACACTTTCCCTTGCTTGCAAATAATGCAGCTAGTTGTTTGTTTTCGGGCCTGCATTGCTGATTAAAGGATGTGCTGGATGTACAGCAATGGAAAATATGCTCAGTGCTGTCAAATTACTCCCAAAAAGTATCAAGCTGGCTTGGAAAGCTGCAGTCTAAAACTATGATTGTGCAAAGGAGGGTCTGATCTGCTTTTGATTAATTTTCTATCTTGAAGATGAAGGAAGAAGAAAATGCCGTTTCCTATGAAAAAATCATGAATGCACTTTTTTTACAAAGGTTTTTGGGTGTTGATGTTTTGATCACCAAACAGTTGTATTTGTTGTCTCGTTTCTGTAGCATTTGTATCGTACTCATCCCTATGTGCTCTCTCACAGCTTGTCTGATGTAACAGGAATGGCGAACGAATTAAATACGACGTTTTATCGCATATATTCGTGTGTTTTGCTTTGTTATTTGGGTTAAAGCAAATAATAAAAGCAACACAATGATCTGCTAATGGAGTTAAATTTTTGTTTAGCTCATCTATACTTGATTAAAAATTACACTTAAAACATGCTATAGAAATGTAATATTGATTAAAAATTTTGCTAGCGGATAATGTTTAAGATAGATAGATAGATAGATCGATAGATAGATACTTTTTTCATCCCCGGAGGGAAATTCACATTTCCAGCAGCATCCCTGAGCTGAGAATGTTATTTAATTTTTAGAATCTGTTTATAAAAAGTAATATACTTTGAAAGATGTTTGATAAAATTGAAAGTATTAATGTTTACTCTGAGTGAGATTATTTTGTCCATATGTGGTAAATTTGCTTATTTTAATTACCTTTTTCATTTTATTATTTTCCTATGAAATCTCATTTGCAGGTGTCCACTATTAAAAACAGAATTAACTATTCACCTATGCTATACTATAATAAAGGTATCAATGAGCTAAAGCTATCATTTGAACTTTTAACACATAACATAATTAGCTAGTAGCTACTAATAGCGACCAGCAAACAGATTTTAAAATGAACATCACCCATACAGCAATCCTTTGTTTTTCATGGGGGTTGCATTCCCAAAAAATTCTGTGACAATCAAAGCCCGTAAAGTAGAAACTTGTATTTATTTAGTTTATATCAGTACCATACAATACATACGGCAGTAACAAAATAACATTTATAGATCAACAAATAAAAACACAGAATATCAATGGAATGAATGGTCTTAATTGTCGTTATACAATAGTACAATGAAACTGGAAGGCTTCTCCTTCCAGTGTAGGAAACCAATTAGAGAGCCATGTCTGCATGATGATTATAATGCAAGCGTCAAGAATAAAGCGGTTTTCCAAAAGTTGTAGCTCCAGGTCAAACGTTATCCAGCATTGGATAACAGGCTCGGCAGGGGTTGCCATTGAGAGTTGTCATGTAGCCTTGGCGCAGTTGCCGTACCTGCCCCCCCGCTATTGCTTTCCCTCCCGACGTTGCCTCAGTCTCGTCTTGGACCCGGTTACTGCCCACAGAGCACCCGGTGGTTATCAGCATTTTTTGCACTCTTCTAACTTTCCTCAGAATTTGATGTAATTGAGTATATTTTCAATTTAACGAACCGCTAAAACATTACCTGTCATCGTGTGTCGCAGTTTGTTTAGGGTGGACCAATTGACTTGTGTGCCTGCCCCGCTTTTTGACTGACAGCATAAACCAGCCTATTGCAGTCGCCCATACAGTCACACCCACCCAACACACACACAGACACTCATAGAGTCCTTGGCAAAAAACTCTTGTGATAGCATTTGCTGTGTGGTGTCTGTTGCAGAACACAATGTACAGTGAAAATCTGCTAAGAATCCAAACCATGATACAGCACGGAATTACTGTATTCGGATTGATTGTTTTTACTAAATTGCTGTTTATACAATACTAGACATCTTCCTAAGGGGCCGGTCACACAGACATTTACGGCTGAATCACGGCCAGAAATTTCTGCCTTTGAGGCGGACGCTATTGGACGCATTGAGTTCGCCATTCAGACGAGATACAGCGGTGCTTAACACGAGGTCGGAAATTCGCGCGCGGGTGGCAGCGCGAATAAGTTTTGCGCTGCTCAATTCTTCAGAGCGCGGGTACACAGCCTTTCACGAGCGTATTGAGGCCGAACCACGGCCAGAAATTTCTAGCCGTGAAGCAGATGCTGTTGGGCGCTGTTGGACGTTTTGAGACCGCCATATAGACGAGATAGAGCAGTGCTTTACTCGCGGTCGGAAATTTTCACGTGGTTGGCCGCGTTCAAAACTTTTGAGCTGCTCAAAAGTTTGAGCACGTGTTAAACCGCGTGCCGCACACGTGGTCAACACGAAGTAATGACGTGGAAATGACGCGGAACGACGTGCTCTGGCCGCGGCCAGGGCGTGGTTACACATGGGTAGGACGGGAAATTTCAGCGGGTAATCGTGTGTGGAGCATGGTAATAGCATGTTCTGCGCCTGTATCGCGGTGTTATTACGTGAAATTAGCGTGTTACGCGTGTGACAGTCAAACGCCTTTCTCCGCGTATATACAGCGCGATTTGCCGATCACACGTCATTTGTGCTCGTGACGTCAAGGGGGTGAACATGGATCCCCGTCAGCGTAGTTTCTCTTCATTTCGAATAAATCTTTCGGTGCATTCGCAGCAATGCTTTATTTCTGGGACCTTAGCTTCGCCTTTTGGTTGAGAGTAAGAGTCCCGGCTCCTAAGCTCCGTAGCGTATTATGAACTGATCGATAATGGCTAATGAATAAAGAAGATAGAACAATCACCCTTTATCTCACTTTTAGGGAATGTAATGGCGAACATATAACTAAAACCACATCGTCTTGCATTTGTTGGAAATGTAATACAACTTCATCCACTCCGTCTTTGTTTTTGTTGTGAACGTAATCGAACAGTAATGCACACCGTATATAAAATCCTCCCCCCCCTCGCGTGAACGCGCATTCTGCTGCGCTTCCAACGAAAGCGATCGTATTCTATATAAAACGCTTATTAAAACTATAAAGCGAGCTAATTATAACAATTGGGAGATCCTAGTCTATATAACGTGTTTATTTAAACAATAAAGTGCGATCGTATTCTACAAAATGCGTTTGTTAACGTGGATGAAAAAGTCACGCGAGGGGGTGGGGCGGTGTGGGTGTTGCGTAGGAGTCGGATTTGGGCACAACACCGGCTCGGGAGCTTTTATACCCATGGTCCACACGAAAAAATGACGCAGAAATGACGCGATGAGGAAGCGGAACAGTCGCCGGCGTCTGTTTTGTGGGCATACCACCGATGAACAGCGGGTTAGCCAATTTTGCGCATTTTCCATCCCGGGCAACAACGGGCAAAAAAAAAACGCAAAATTTTAGCCGTGATTCAGCCGCAAACGGCTGTGTGACCGGCCCCTTAGGCAAAACACACGGACAGGTGTTTTACACCCATCCATCATCCTTTACCCAAGACGGCTCGCTCACTCATTCTTTTCTCTAGTCACAACTGTGTCACAGGACTCTTTGTTTTTGGTCTTTTACCCGTGGGTCAAGTGGCGTCCGTTTGTCAAAAGTTCAAAGGACGCGGCTGGATTAGCGTCAGGTGCTACATCACCTTGATTTACGGATTTACTGACGGACAATGTCGGGACGGTAGGGTAGCTAAATGCTCTTGTGCGTTCCTTACCAAGAAGTCCCGCATGCTGGAGCACTAACTCCTTATCAGACAAACACACTTTCATGCACCAACCTTTTAGGTCATCCAAGTTGACTACTTCCTGTGGTGGCTGAGCAACTGAGTGATGGATGGTCGGGATGGTCTCTCCCCTCAGGGGCCGACTTGGGACAAAAGGGCACCCACTCGGAGGGACAATTACGCAGCGCTAGGGCTGATGGCCACAGGTATGCATTGTGGCGCTCCGGGGTCAGAACACAAGCAGTTAGACTGCCGTCAATAAGGCCCAACAATGGGCTTGCGGAGAGATAAAATAACCAGGTGTGTGCTAGAGAAAGGTATTGCTTTGGGGTCACGTTCCAGTCAAATGTAACACTCAACGGAAGAAAAATGGATTAGCTATATTGTAGTGACGTGCTGTGAGGTTCTCATCTGGTGACTCAAATCTACCAATAGAGTAATCTAAAATGTATTCATCATTTGATTGTCAGAACAAGAAATTCATATCTAAATTGCATAGCAAACATGGTTTATTGTCTTATACATTAAGTCTAATTAGAATAAAACCCAAGCAATTTTCTTACAATACAATTGATATGAGTCCGCATCCGTTGGCACAGCAGCTGAGTGTTTAGCGCGACAGCAGCACAGTTCTGAGGTCATGGGATCAAATCCAGCTACCAGCCTTCCTGTGCAGAGTTTGCATGTTCTCCCCGTGCTTGCGTGAGTTCCTCCGGGCACTCTGGTTTGCTCCCACTTTCCAAAAACATGCATGTCAGGGTAAATGGTCGGTCCAAATTGTCCCTAAGTGTGAATGTGCGAGTGAGTTGTCTGTCTCTGTGTCCCCTGCGACTGGCTGGCAACCAGTTCAGGGTGTCCCCTGTCCACTGCCCGAAGATAGCTGGGATGGGTTTTAGCAATCCCGCGACCCTACTGAGGATAAGCGGTGCAGAGAATGGATGGATGGATGGATCGGTCCTCATCCGTTGCACTTTGATCATTACTGTGTTTGTATGAGTAAGAAGCAAAATTCATCTGTTTTATCCATCTGTCGGGCGGCCATTATGAGAATTTTCTACAGTGAAGATGACATCTGCGTTGTCCATGGCTCAGCTAGCAGCCAATCATGGTTCACTTGCTTTCTTAAGCAAAGTCATGATTGGTCATTGGCTGAAACATGAGCAACTACTATGTCATCTTCACTTGAAGGCAATTTTCAAAATAGTCTCCTTCAGGTATAGGTAAAATTAGGGATATATATTGAATGTGTTTCTTAAACTCATATTCATACTCCATCCATGACTTGATTGGACAAGTAGAGCAGTGTTATTTAACCTTTTTTGAGCCAGAGCACATTTTTTTTACATTGGAATAATTTCACGGCACAACACTAACCAAAAATGTTATGAAATGACACTGAACAGTATGTTTAATTACAATATAATTTATAATACCCACTGTTTTACAGCACAGACACTTGACAATGACATATTTGCAGAAAATGTTTTATAAAATTCCAAATTTTAAAAAGTGACATTGGATAATTTATCACGGCACAGTGGTTGAAAATCACTGTAGTAGAGGCTCAGACAACATACTTTAATACTGTGAGGACATTTTGAATGACTTTCACTTGATGTGTTTCCAATTGAAATGTGAACTATTGATCATAAAATGAGAAATTGTGATAGCCTGATTGATTAGTATTATAAAAATAAGTCAAATAATATGACACATATAGTGTTGCTATATAGCTCCACTCTCACCTGATTTTACTTGGACTAATGTGTTGTTTTGAAAAAAATAGCCCAGTTCTAAAATGTGACTCAAGGCCATTAATTGGTAACACTCTTTTCCTATGTTAGCTCTTCCTCTTTACTCTCTAACAATTTATGCATGGAAAGGTATTTATAATTTACTCAATTCATTGTGCTTCTTAAGGGCTCGGTCACACAGCCGTTTGAGTCTGTATCGCGGCTGAATCACGACCAGAAATTTCTGCCCGTGAAGCAGACGCTGTTGGACGCTTTGAGATCGCGATACAGACGAGATACAGCAGTGCGGTTGGCCGCGCGAAAAAGTTTTGCGCTGCTCAAAACTTTAGCCCACGGGTAACCGCGGGCGGCACACGTGGTACACACGCGGAAATGACGCGGTACAGACGCGGAACGACGTGCTACGGCCGCGGTCAGGGCGTTGTTACACGCGGGTAGGACACGAAATTTTAGCGGGTAATCGCGGGTGGAGCACGGTCATAGCACGTTTGTTCTGCTCCTGTATCGCGGCGTTATCACGTGAATTAGCGTGTGTAACGCGTGTGACGGTCAAACGCCTTTCTCCGCGTATATTCAGCGCGATTTGCCGAGCACACGTCAGTTGTGCTCGAGACGTCAAGGGGTGAACATGGATCCCCGTCACCGTAGTGACCTCGTCTTAATCCATTTTTATTTCTTGACATTTCTTTTCATTTCATAAAAAGATAATACAATAAAAAGGAAAAACTATTACAATAATAACATATTGGCTTCTTCTTCGGTGCCATAGCTTGAAATCTTTATCTTCACGGGACTGTGTCTTGAGCGGTTATGATTTCTACAGCCCGGCTCGGCAGCTTTTATACCCTTGGTCCACACGCAGAAAGGACTAGGAACTGACGCAATGAGGAAGCGAAACAGCCGGCGGCGTCTATTTCGCGGCCATACCACGGATGAACAGCGGGTTGGCCAATTTTGCGCATTTTCCACCGCGGACAACCACGGGCAAAAAAAAAATCGCTAAATTTTACCCGCGATACAGACGCAAACGGCTGTGTGACCGGGCCCTAAGTAACATCACATCTTCCTTGAAAAAAACTGGCATTATGTGTTTTTGCACAAAGTGTTACCATTGTCTTCTTTCACCATATACATTGGCGTCATTTATCTTATTTGCCAGAAGGTAGCATGGTATTTTTGGAATAAAGAAGAAGCATCAATAACTAAACTTATTTTACTTTACAACAACAAGAAATTATACAGTGTTTATTCCAAATGGAGTGATTTATTTAGTTCTCCCTATTTACAATACATTTGACTAAATGACTGTGTACAGTTGTCTATGAAAATGTTGACACAAAGAGACAGATAAGCGCAAACATAGCTCATGTGCATCACAGGTCCTAAAATGCAAGCCGTTGCCGGAAGGCCTTTGGGGTGGTCTGGGGGTTCAGATGAAGTAATTGTCGTTGAGTCAAAGATAGCATCGCAGCTTCAGGGCGGTTTTCATCGAAATGACGAGCCAAACTCATTTGTTAGCAGCGCAGACAAACACCGATGAGCGTTGACAAAACACCGCAACTTGACCGAATGTGTGTTGAGCCGTTTTATTGTTTGGGCAAACACGGAGTTCATGAACTAGGCCAATTGCAGACAAATATAAGACCGAGCTTGGACCGTTGAAACATGTGGTTGATATTGAATGAGTTATTATGGTAATGCCTTTGTATTAGGGGAAGGAAAAACAGTTCTTAAAACGTGACATTCCTATGTTTTCTTATTTTCCCATGGGCTGGGACTAGGCTTTGAAGACAAATTATTCCAAATGCTGTGAATTTACAAATCTGAAATTTTAAAATTGAGGGGTTTTAAACATTGATTGCCAGTAAAACTAAACAAATTGAGCACCAAATTTAGGATTTTGAAAAAGTTAAAAAAGAACGTCCTCACTCTTAAACCCTAATCTGCTGACGTTAACCTCTAACCCTTTAATCCTAACCCTTGACCCTAACCCTCTTACCCCAACCCTGTAACCCATATTCCCTAGCTCGTAACCCTTAACCCTAACCCTGTAACTCCTAACTATAAACCCTAATCCACTAACTAACACCAATCCCAAACCCTGCCCTAACCCGAACCATAAACCACCCCATAACCACGCTAAGCTTTGATCTCGATAACGTAGTATATTGGTAAATACTGTATATTAGCTTCTTATAGTTTTGGCATGATGCCATGTTGATTATCACTAGCGAGTAAAGGAAGGGCTATATAAATAAATGTGACTTGACTTGACCCACGCAAGCACGGGGAGAACATGCAAACTCCACACAGGAGGTTCAATCTCATGACCTCAGAACTGTGCCGCACATGCGCTAACCATTGCACCACCGTGCTGCCCTATATATATATATATATATATATATATATATATATATATATATATATATATATATATATATATATATAATCTTGTCGACAGTTAGAAAGGGTGACCCATATGTGGAAAAAAAGCCCAAATAGTTGACTCAGCATTTTTGGTTTTGCAGCCTTTACATTTGTTTCCAGATAGACGTTAATATAGGTAACCCCGGATGTGAAAACTGCCCAAAAAAGCTGACAGATCCGGCATTTTCGTTTCCCTGATGCAACAGCTTTCCCAGTAAGACATTCTACTCTCACAGGCCGTATTAAGTTTGGCCTTGATTACATGCAATAAGGTAAGTACCCTAGAGTTGAATGACGCTTTCAAAAAGGGAAATTTGTCCTGCATCTTAACGCAGGTAATTCTACAATGACTTACAGCCATTTTAGTTTTATTCTTATGGATATTGGCAACTTTATGGATAAAAAAGTGAAATTGTCTATTTTTGTTGACACTGCAGCAGTGCATCCCTGGAAAATTGTTGATTAAGATGGGGCTGGCCTCCAATTTCTAACCCTTCAGAACCCCAAATTTGGGACGTGTTTGCGGGTCACTGCCATCTGGGCCTGCAGTCCTCTAGGACACTCTTGACCCAATTCTCTTTCACTTTTTACCATCAGCTTTAAGAACATATTTTCTCTACCTCTGGTTCATGCATATCTTTTCCCTCCCCTTAGTAATCACCGAGCCCCGCCCGTCTCCTCAATACGAGTTTGCTATTCATATGAGAAGGATTAAGGGGATCATTTCCGGCGTTAGCGGCCACTTCTCCGCCAAGTGATCTTGATGTCAGGCCAAGCATAATTGAGTCATCTACATCTCATCGAAAATGGATGAAAGGACTTTTTGATATCCTCTCCTTCCCTCCTGACCCCCCACCCTCATCATTTCCTCTGTGTACTTTAGAGTATGCTGGATAAAAAAGTAAAACACACTAATTTTCAAGAAGCTGAGTCATCATAAAAGTACATTTAAAAAAAATGTTATCGAAAATACGGTATAAATAACTGTAATTTAAACAGAATGTTTTAACGTTTAAGAACAATTTTCAGGTTTTCAAAAAATCAAATTTTGTTAAAATAGGTAAAGGAAAAAAAATACAAAACTCAACATTTACAGATATTGTGCTTTTATTAATTAGTTAATCATTTATTTATTCTTCAACATGTTTTCCATTGTGTTCATTATAAACAAGGTTACAATAATTCAAAATCAACAACTATGTTAGACAATCAAGAAAACGGAAGGAAAAAAGGGTTGACAAGAAAAGAAACTTGTCTTGTTGCCGAGCCCTTTATTCAATTAGCAATTAGTCCATTTTAGTCTGTGTTAATGTTTTTTTTCAACAAATTAAAGAAAACGTTGTGAGATTATGCTTCATTTCATATATATATATATATATGTATAAATACGTATATATACCTTGTGAGTTATATTTGTTACAATGCACTATTCTTTATCATTGCATCATTATCATAATTTAGGCCAGTTTTATCCTTTGCCTATTTATCCTGATAGTCTTTTATGTATTTTTTCTCTTCAATGTCTTGATTACATGTTTCACCTGGCTGGCCAAGACTACTCTATTCTATTCTATTCTGTTCTATTCTCATCTCATCAGCTGCACAGCTTATCCTCAGTAGGGTCGCGGGGATGCTGGAGCCCGTCCCAGCAATCATCGGGCAGTGGGCAGGGGACACCCTGGACTGGTTGCCAGCCAATCGCAGGGCACACGGGGACAGACAACCCACTCGCTCATTCACACTTAGGGAAAATTTGGACCGGCCAATTCACCTGAAATGCATGTTTTTGGAATGTGGGAGGAAACCGGAGTGCCCGGAGGAAACCCACGCAAGCACGGGGAGAACATACAAACTCCGCACAGTAAGGCCGGTAGCTGGATTTGAACCACTCAGGAGGTTCCCACCACCTCAGAACTGTGCTGCACACGCGCTAACCATTGCGCCGCCGTGCTGCCCCTGTTCTATTCTGTTCTATTCCATTCTATATTAAAAGAAATGGAAGAAAATATGTATACTGTATAACAACCAGCGATGCCTTAATATTTCTTTGTGCAATCTTGAGAGCTTGCAAACAAACAGCGGTTTGTCTCTGGGCTTCAAACCGCTCAAAGATCTCCTTCTCCATTACTGGGTACTGTCCACTGTCCAAGACGTTTGCCTGTTTGTCCAGTCATGGTGTATTGCAAACATATTTTTACAAGCAAAAACAAAGGAATTTTGCACACGCTTATCATAAATTCTGAGCATACGTTTGCCACATTGATTTACAGTTTCTTGTTCCTGTATAAGCATCTCCCCCTTTCCCAAACGCTGCCTACCAGTCGCTACCGGTGACACACAAAATGTCCGCATGTGGGCTGACCCCCTAATCGAAATATTTTATTCTATAATTGTACATTTGGCTTGGATGCAAGTAGATATAGTAGGGAGAATATTTCCATGACGAGAAATTCAGCGCCCTCATACTCATACATGTTTAAAAGGGCACCACCATTACTATATTTAGTTGTACTTTGTAATAGATCTGTCAGGATCTGGTATGCCACATTCCCCCAGTGGCCGCCAACCAGGTGTGGAGCATGACACACCTGAGCCCAATCCCCACAAATCTGTCACAATGAAATGAAATGAAATGAAATGATCTGCATTTATATAACGCTTTTCAAGTCAATGACTTCCCAAACCGCTTTACATTGTGCTCCACATTTCCCAATAGCGGCCTTGTATTGCAGCCATGTAAGACGCTAACCTGCTTATTGGGGGTATTAGGGGTTCAGTGTCTTACCCAAGGACACTTCGACATGTAACACAGACGAGCCGGGATTCAAACTGGGATCCCTTCATCCCAAGACGAGCGCTCTACCTCCTGAGCTACTGCCGCCCCCCTAAGCAAGACTCAACATTGACTGCTCGGAGAGCACACAGTGACGGGGTAATTTCCTTTATGGCGGTTGTTTTTCCCTTATTTGTTTGTTATTTGTTCCTTGCATTTCCATTTCTGGTTTGGTCTTTGTTTCTGGTTTGTATGCAGTGTTGTATGTTTGATTTATTTATTGTTTTTTTTCACCGCTTGTTTGTTTGTTACTTTGTTCCTTGCATTTACAATTATGGTTTGGGATTTATTTCTGGTTTGAATATCGTCAGGTTTGATTTTGTTTGGACACGTTATTTGTTTTGTGACCCCATGTTGTTTGTTACTTTGTTCCTTGCATTTCCTATTCCGGTTTGGGCTTCATTTTTGGTTTGGGTATTGTCAGGTTTGATTCTGTTTGTACATGTTGTTATGATTACCGATGTGAATCACCTGTGCCCGCTCTTTTTGCGCCAACTGCCTCGGACTTAGATTGGCTCCCTGTCCCAATTTAAACCCACTCCTATCCGTCCCCTTTTGTCAGTCCCTTTGCGAACCTCAGTTAACACTAGGCAAGCATTTTGCGACTCTGAATCCCACCTGTTTTTTGCTCCCGTCTGTCCCCCGGCTTCGACCTGTTTTTGATCCTGACCACGTCTACTCTCCCGTCCCGGCTTTCGACCTCTTTTTGTCCCCGACCACGCCTACCCTCCTTTCCTGGCTTACAACTCGCTTCAGACCCCGACCACGTTTTTGCTCTCCTGTCCCGGCTACTGACCAGTTTTTCCGTTCCCGACACCGTCATCGCTCACTACGGAAGATCCATTTCCGTGTTCGGATCACAATGCGAGTACGAGAGCGACTTGCTTCCCGCCTAGCAAACACCGGATCGTGGGTGCAGCCTTTCCTCTTTCCTTTGATAAAACTTGTGAGAAATGTAACGCAATTGGTTCCTGTTTCCGTCCTGGTCCTGACACATGTAATTTTGTGACCCCTTGTTTTTATTTACTTTGTAAAATAACATATTTATTTTGAGCACCTCTGCCTATGTTCCTGCTTTCTTTCTCTTAGGTCCACCCGCAAAACATAACGATCGAGAGTTGTCAGTGACAACGCGAGTGATGCAAGAGTGTTCAGCAGTTGTTAGACTTTGTAACACAAGGTTTGCGTAGCAGCGAAACAACGCAGTAATGCACCAGGTAGTAATGTCAGTAGAGTTCTATAAATAAGTTGAATACTCGTGACTGAAGAAACTAATTGCGTTTCAACACTGTTTATATCGACCTATCTATTCATATTTATTCACTTGTTTATTTTTTTGAACAGCGTATGCGAGGCATGCGGCGTCCGCATTGCATCCAGGGCAACGGCAGGTGATGAATTCATCAGGAAAAGGCTCACCTTATCTTCTTCAACCTTGAAGATGGATTGCCAGAGGCCTACTCTAAATGCTCCTGCTCGCATATACACAAACAGTCTGGCAAATACCACCAACGCCGCTGCCCTTTTGATTGACAGCTCTTCAAATGAGCATCTCAAGTAGCGCCGGGCTCTCGGCCTTCGAGTAAGTGGGCCGTCAAATTACATCCAAGGGACCGGCTGGCCCGATCTCCCACTGGCAGAGGTCTATTTATTTGTCTGTTTATTTGCTTGCTTTAAATATTTGGTGGTGGAGGGGGCGAGCGGGGGATATTGAATTTTTGTCCTTTTGGTCAGAGTCCCCTCATATTTAGTTAATAAAGAGCAGAGGAGGTTGTTTGCCCAGTGAAGAGCAGTAGGAAACGGGACTTTATTCAAGGAAGTCCTCAGAGGGAGCTGCTGACCTTCTCATGGAGGGGCCATGTTTACCTCCTATCTCCCCCTCTCTTTCTCTCTCTCTCTCACACCCTCTTTCTCTCCCCATGTCCTTCTCTCTCTCTGTATCTCCCTCTTGCACTCACTCTCTCTCTTCCACTGTCTTCCATCCATCCATTTAGTCTTGTCTTTTCACCCTGTAACTTCCTCCCAGCATCTTTCTCCAGTAGAGGAAATGTCAACAGTAACCCCATTTGCCATATCTCCACACTTTAGGTCACTAATTCTTAACTGGTCTGACTTGAGGACCCACTATTTCACCCTAACGACAAGGTACAACCCAGATCAAGAATGAACAGACAAATAGATTCCACTCCTAAAATGTATCCAATTGAGGGATTGTACGGGTTCAAGCAGAGATGGTAGAATATATCCACTTTTTTTTGACCAGCAAAACCAAAACAACTTTAAATAACGTAAATACTCGCATATGTAACAAAGTTGGTTCACCAATGAGTTATTTGAACAAATAACTGACTGAACAATTCAATTGAAGAGGTGAGTTTATACTTTTTAAACGTGTCTTGCCTTTTTGAAGCACCACAAATTTTGTTGGTTAATTGAAAACGGAAAACGTATGAAAAACCTTTTCAGTTAATCTGAAGGATTAGCTACACATCAATTTTAAGTGAATTCAAGACACACACTGTCGGATTTAAGAAAATCAACTTGTATCGAACACAAAACAAAAATAAGGAAAGCAAATGAGACAAAGAAGGATAGAAGTTGTGATCATGGCTGGCACCATCCGGATAGAAAACCAACGTAGTTGGCCCAATTTTAACTATAGAACTGAAAATCAAGCTAGCCCAGTTAATCAATAAATGGTTGGACGTGTCCTCGTGTTTGCTTCTAAAGGTGTTGACAGCTGTCATCTCGCATAACTTGCCTAGCGATGCTGCAACTCAAAACAACACTCTATATGTCAATTAATGGAGCAGTGTGTTTTATTGAGAGCCCAAAATATATCATTTGAAAAAAATGGTGTCTGAATTAATGACCAAAAATATATGAACACTGATGTTAATATGCATTCTCTTAAAAACACTTCGGGAAATAAGCATTTGTTTGACATGAGTAGATCCTCACCTATAGGGATTTGACATGACTGACAGCCTTTTTGCAAGGCTACCCTAAAAACCTTCTTTTTTCTTTTCTTTCTTTTGCATATCCTTTTTATTATGTTTTCTTTTTTTTCAAATGAAACATTTTTGGAACATAATAAAAAATGTCAAGTATTATTTTGTTAGTTTTCCCTTTTTCTTTTCTTTTTTCTTTTTCATTTTAAATGGTAAATGGTCTGCATTTATATAGCGCTTTTCAAGTCAATGAAGACCTCCCAAAGCACTTTACAATGTGCTTCACACTTACTCATTCACACACACTCACACACCAATAGCGGCCATGCAGCCATGCAAGGGGCCGACCTGCTTATTAGGGGCATTAGGGATTCAGTGTCTTGCCCAAGGATACTATTTTTCTTTGTTTCCTATTGCGTTTTGTATATATATACTGTATGTTTCTCATTTCCTCTGTTTTCTTCCTTTTTCATATTTTCTTCTACTATTATTTCCTTTCTTTTCATAAGGCTAGGCAAAGAAGTGAACTAAATAAATTTTGTTTTTTAGTCACTTTGACTCTTCGTACTTTGCATCCTTCCATGGGCTTGTTAACACTTGTTTTTGATGGCACAAAACCACACAGAGACAGTGGTCAAAAATTACACAATGTACATATAAGGTTTACATTTCCAGAAATAGAATATAAAAAAAAATGATGAATCGATTGACCCAGTTGAACAGTTAACCAACTGTTTTGGCTTATGCTAACGCTGTTTTGCTTATTTTAACGCTCAGGGTTGGGTAGGGTTACTTTAACTCGATTACTTTCAATTACTTTTGGATTACTCCAATACCATATATGCTAATAAAAGACAAAAGAAACTAAATATGAATAAAATGATGACTCACAACACGTGGTAAGCTTTCTCTCCTGGCTTTGATCTCTTTGATCTCCGGCAAAACTAACATAAAATGTGACAGAAACAAAATGAAAATAAATCCAAACAGCTTGCCAACATCATTTTTGCTGTTCCATGTATTCCGTTATTCCCCAAGCCTGCACAAAATGTTGTAATTTTATTCATATTTAGTTTATTTTGTCTTTTATTAGCATATTTGGTGTTGGAGTAATCCAAAAGTAATTGAAAGTAATCAAGTTAAAGTAACCCTACCCAACCCTGCTAACGCTCAACTGAATCGATCCCTCTTTAAAATGCAGTGGCTAGTCGGCTTCGTCATCGTCCGCCTCGATTTTCTAATAAATAAAATTACCGGCATTGACGACTTCACCCGGGCCTTGTAAACGCATGCACGCTAATAAGAGCTGTGTTACCTCGCTCTTCCATTCGCTAACAAGGGACATTCTAATTACGCTGATTGCTGCTTGGCATGCATGTATGTCATTTTCACTTGAGATTTTTCATAAAAGCCTCTTGCGTAATTAATTGCTTTTTTTGTATTTTTCCCGGGTACAGTTTGAAAGCCCTGTTTTGGAACTCAAGAAAGCACTAGTCAGTTATGTATTCATGTTTTTATTTGGCCTCTCAAGTTGTGTGTCTAATATTTAGTTGTTCAATTTAGGTTTTAATATGTAAATTATTTCATTCTTGCCTGAACGTAACAGATTTAGACTTTTTGAAATATTCAGTCATTTGTTTTTGAAAATTGGGAAAAAAACAAATGAACTGTAAATTCTGGACTATAAGTCGCATTTTTTTTTTACCATGCATTCACCCTACGGCTTATGCAATGATGCGGCTAATTTATGCATGTTTTAAATGGCTGCCAGGGGCGCCCATGCAGTAAAGGTAAGAGGTAGACACGTGGAATATATGTGTTGAGTAAGACTCAAGTTTAATGTAGATTTGTTCTTTGTGCATGAATAAAATTACAGTGGAACCTTAATCCGTTCCAGAACCCTGTTCGAAACCGATTTGTTAGATCACCAAAATCGTTTTTCCCATTAAAAGTAATGTAAAATCGTTTTAATCCGCTCCAACACCCTGAATGTTTACCATGAACGTAAACATGAAGCTAACCCAGGCTTATCGTACATTCGCGTTAGCGTAATCTTCCGTACGAAAGTTTACGCTAACATGAACGTGTAAAAATAAAAAAAATCAGGTCGTTTACACGTCATTTAGCACCCGGGTCTCCACAAAAAGTGGTGAACGGTTAAAGGATAAAGAAAAGAATTGTGAATATGATTTCTTACCTTTGTGGTGGTCTGCAGAAGCCATGCTCTATTCCCTCGAAAGAAGGGAAGCTCGCACATCTTCTTCATATTTTGCTATTATTTCTTTCTTAAATGCAATAGTTGTACGCACTACTCTTCTTTTTTCACCTGTAGCAACTTTGCTGCTTGCACCGACCTTCTTCTGAGGCATAAATAGGGGCTAAAAAACTCTGTTCAGCGATATTAAAAGCGAAAGCGAAAAGAAGTGCGCGCGCACGTCATAACAGTTCTTCACGAGGAGTGGGGGCAATCTACACGATCTACACCCGTATGCCGCTCAGCATCGCACCCTAGCGTACCGGCGTTCGAACTCCGATTTTTTGAAGGAAAAGCGAAGCAAGAATTTCTCGAAATTTTTGTTTGAACTGAGAGGCGTTCGAAAACCGAGGTTCCACTGTAGTATAAGGACCTTCAAGTACAATTTTGGATATCATTTTATGAGTCTGTTTGTAAACGGAAATAATGCGGATTACACGAATTAACGTCCAACGAAGCAGAAATGTCTTGAGTAGATGTCTGTTTATCTGTCAGCATTATCATGTGTTTTGGAGTAAGGATTTCACACGGTTGGATTCTATGGATCGTCCTTGATGTAAAGAAGCCATTTTTGCGGACATTCAAAGAAATTGAGAGACGGTCAGTGGACGTAATGGTGAGTTCCTCCGGCTTTATAGTTTTCGGGTATTTTGTTTCAGATGGTTCGTGATGTTTCCACGATGATCTTAAATCCCAAGAGTTTGAAGATTCCAATGATATGTGGCATGACGTATTTCAGTGACTGTTGACATCATACAAACACGTATTTATTTCTTAAAAGTCCGACGCCCCACCGGCGGGTCATCGGAACAGTAAGGGGTTAATGACCGTACATTGTTAAAACTCCTTCTGTGTAGCCTAGATGGTAGTGTGCCCGCTTTGAGACTGGGAGGTCGCTGGTTCGCGCCTCGGCCGAGACATACCTAATTGGTATAATGGCGGCGCCCTCTGGCTGCGGCTGCATCGACTCGCTACAACGGGTCAGGTGTATCGACATTTCGTTCTGTGTACATTGTTACAAAGAATGACAATACAAAGGAAATTATTATTATTATTAATTATTACCGGCTTTCTTTGTAAACATCTCATGTTTCAATGTCGACATATGCGGCTTATAGTCAGGTGGTGCTTATGTATGTACAAAATTGTTTTTCCTTTGGAAATGTACTTAGTGCACTTCTATAGTTTGGAATTTACGGTAAGTCTTTTCAAATATTTTGCTGTCATTTTCTATCTATGTTTTAATTAATTAAATATATATATATGCATATATTCTACATAAATATACATTTAACGAACACGTTTCTTAGTAATGCATGAGTCCCAAGACTGGTGACCAAGCCAAGGGTAGCAGCGAGTGCCTATCAGAAAGCTGCGGAAGAATACATGCAGCGCTCGCTCCAGTAACTTCCGAGATACGTTATATACCTGTTGCAAAAAAAATTAAAAAATAAAGAGGAGAACGTTACAGAGAAGCTGGCATCTACAAAGAAGATTAAATGTGCTGGCTAAGTGGGAGTACGTTTCTGCTTTTGTTAAAAACACATCCAGGAAAAGTGGCAACTGGCCGTCCAGCAGCTCCCTTTAGTGACACCTGCCTTACGCATGTCCCTAATATTTTGTAGGGTGAGTTTTATTTCAAAGAACTGTTTATAGTGATAGGGTTACAGATCGATTCGGAATGTCAAAAGAGAGTGGTAAATGAAAACTGAAACAGGCAACAACAAAAAAAAAAAAGGAAGCCGTGCTACATTTAAAGTTAAAATAGCTTTAATTATAAGTGGACACAAAATGCTTATGTATCATCCAAAGTTATACCCCATCTCTCCTACCGCACTAGCACCTCTACTCCGCTCCGACTCCACACACACCTTTGGTTTGGTGAATCGAATCCCTCCATGGTAAGTGCTCTTTATGAACTCCGTTTTTAGTTTTTTAAAATCATCTTGTTTATCTTATTGCTGCATTTTGATTTAAAGGAGAATTACTATTCAAGTTATATTGTTTTTTTAGTGATCAGGAAGATGTGTTTATAGCTAATTAGGGTTCACTGTTGGGAAGTCGGTAACGGGCCGATCAATTTTAAATCACTTCGTATGTAGGGCTACCAATATATACTGTAAATGTGCCACGTGGAGACCGGTAAAAATAGACCCCAATCTGATTGAAATCTTGCTTGTGTAGAGTTTAGTTCCTGCCCCAACGGTGTTGCAAAATGAAGGATGAACGCCAATCTCAAACACTTGCTTGTGCAAATTCAACGGGTCAGACACTGATTGAAGGGTGCGCTCGGAATCCCGGCGAGCCGCCTAACAGAGTACTGCTGTGTCAACTGCGACCTCCCCACCCCTTTTGCCCCTGCGCGACTCAGGTGAAACCGAGGGGGTCGGAGGTCAACTGTCCAGCGTGTCAGGCTTGCTGATCAGGAAGTGTAGCCCCTCGCTTCAGGGAGCGGCGCATCTTGGACACACGCTCGCACTTTGACATAAATCTTCCGCGCCGTTACACGAGGCGAAGTCGGCGAGAGGCAGGAAGGGAGGACAGGAATGGGGGGTAGGGGGTTAAAGGGGTGGGTCAGGGGGTCAGGAAAAAAACGCTACTCCAAGCTGAGCTGATTGTTTGCTTTTGCCACTGCTACTGCTTGTTAAATGCAAGCAGTCTAAACGACTTATCGCTATGTACACTGATTATTATATACGACATCCAATAAAATAGGGCAAGTAAGTCTACTGATACTTCAATTGACACTGTCTGAGAGCTATTGATTCAGTCAAATAATTTTAATATTGTGGTTATTGTTTGCTGCAAATCTCACTATTCTGGCAGGCTTTTTCAAATTTTGGGCTCAAGTGTGGCCAAGTAGTTGAGCGAAAATAGAGGTAAATTCATCGTTTTTCAAACCATAAGGAGCTTCAGAGTATAAATCTTACCAAATAAAGTTATTGGCAATGGCTTCCAGAGACGGAACAATTTTTTGCATACCAATAGGCAGTGCTGGCTTTCGGAACAAAGGAAGAACCTAGTTTATAGCCCTGGGCCCTATAGCAAATAAATATTGTACAAAAAACTTTTTCACACTAATTCGCAATTTCTTTAGTAATCACATGAAATGAAAAGAGAGCATTATGGGAGGGAGGTCAGCCAAGAACGTCAGCATCTTAACAATGCAATGACACAAATCATTTTTAGACCATCATCTCAATATATGTTGACCAATAGCGGCATCTCAGAGACATATGTGTCATATGCCCAGACGCCGCAAAGCTTTAGTTTTGTACGTTATTGGGTATGATAAATGATATGTTGTTGATGGCGTATAGCAGGGAAAATGCTGAAAATACATCTACAATAGTGTGAGGTGGGGATGCTGTGCCTGGGGACTCTACAGTATAGCCTTGTTACATATAGTGTGAGTCCGGAAACATGAAATTACCGTATTTTCACGACAATAGGGCGTCCATAAAGATTTTTTTCAAATTGTGCAGTGCGCCCTTTCGAGCAGTGCGCCCTTTCGAGCAGTGCGCCCTTTCAAGCAGTGCGCCCTTTTCTGCAGTGCGCCCTGTGCATGTTGTAAGGCTGACGTATTAAACGACACAATAAACAGACACTAAAGGGTGAAATGTGGAGCTTCAGCCACTGGACATCGGTATGAACTGACTATTCAAAGGAAGGCTTCGAGCAGCGTGGAAGTGATTGCTAAGCGATGGAAACCACAGTTTCACTAGTTTGTAGGCAGCGCGGGTCGTGTTACGCCACGATTTGCAAATGGGTTGTAGATACTTGGGCTAACCTGTCTCCTGGCACTGTTCTTCGAGCTTAAGCATAATTTTCGAGTAGCCGCACGTCCACGGGAAGTGACTCTGACAGTGCAGAAAGTGAAACTGGCATGTTTGATGGAGATTTAGAGCAGACATAGAGGATCAGGACTTCGATGGGTTTGATTGAAAAAAAAAAATGTGAGCATCACACTCAAGTTTTGCACCAGCTCTTTAAACATTTTTTTTATGTGCGTCTTTTACCATGCCAGCGGCTATAGATGATTAAAAAATGCTCGTACTTTGTAATCAATGCTTAAATAAACTACAACCAAACTCAGTTCTGCTCCCACTGTATTTTTAAATATGACCACTTGTATGCTTGTTTGTGTTGTGAGGCGCAGAAATATAGGTGTGGTTTGATGGCGTGAGCCAGGTGCCGAATATCACAAAATTGTGCCCGTGAGAGATGAAGTTTAGTGTTGTGTTTTCAATAAGTGAGTGCCTATTATGTCGCTCTGCAAGGAAGTCGAACATGTTAATGTGTATTTTTTGTTTAACGAGAAGGGATCCATAACCTTCCCAAGACGAGATGCTACAGTAGCAGAGGACACCCACACCCAATAACCAGGTGCGCCGTATGTATTCATTAAAGACAGAAATAGAACTAGCAATTGAGACTACTCCTTTTAACAGGGTGCACCCTATGGTGGTGAAAATTCTGTATTCTCGAGTATGTAACATTTAACAAACACACCAAGATGTAACCTTAGCTTTTCCCAAGTCTTTATTGAGTAAAACTTCTCACACGGGATCCCCTCCACCCCGCAGTGAGCCTTTAATGCACGGGGCCTCGGCTTGTTTGCAAACGGGACTTGGCATGGTATTTCGGACGGCTTGATCCGGACGGCCAGCAGAGACGCTTCGCCCTGAACAAGGGAAGGAAACCGAACTGCTGCTGCTACGTTGTTTTCCCTGCCTAGCGCGTCCAGGATGCCGGGGTGGCGCAGAACAACACTGAGCTCTCTAACCTAAGACTTTTGGGTTAAAGGATGGAAGGAAGGGCTGGCTCAGTGCAGCAGGGGTACATTTTAGATGTGTCTACAATGGGAGTGATCCGCGGATTGGGAGCAAGGGTTGGGACAAACAAACATGAATCTTTGCGTTGGACTCGACGTGAAAGCGCGGCGCAGATGGGAGGAAAATACTTTTTGCTAAGCACTGTCAGGTGTTGCTCTTGTCTTCATAACAAGCAGTCATGGTCAAAACAAACGTGAGGTAAAAAGAAAGCAACGTTTTGTCTTGATTTTCATATTGTTTGGCTTATATATCAGTACAGTTAAACTGCGGTTTTCATAATGTTAATTTTAAAAGTCAAAAACGAATTACGAGCAGTCAGAACACATCAGTTTATTTTTTGAATCTGAGAGCTAGCTCAGGAGGTAGAGCGCTCGTCTTGGGATCAAGACATCGCAGGTTCGATTTCCGTCTTCTCCGTGTCATATGTCAAAGTGTCCTTGGGCAAGACACTGAATCTATAATTCCCCCAATAAGCAGGTCGGCGCCTTGCATGGCTGCATGGCTGCTATTGGTGTGTGAGTGTGTTGTGAACAGGTAAGTGTGAAGCACATTGTAGAGCGCTTTGGGAGCGCTATATAAATGCAGACCATTTACCATTTTACCATTTACCATTATTTTTACATTATTTCAATGATTAGAAGTAGGGTTGGAATAGACTCAGTAAACCACTAAACATCTGCTTTCATTTTGGATAATATGATCATGGATTTAAAGGCAATGATTCTGTCAATGAGTTCTCAGCCAATTAAAAATCAATTTTAGCAAAACTTTGATTATTTTTTATTTATTATCTCATCTCTCATATCATCTCATTAGCCGTACCGCTTATCCTCTTTAGGGTTATTATTGTTTTACTCAAAAGCTGTAAAGCAGAGGTCACTTACCTTTCTGATGCTGAAAGCTACGTTTTTGTTACTGACTAGTGTGCTTACTCTGTTACTCTGTTATTAGCAAGTTTTAAGAAGCAGGGTTGAAATAAGCCATTAGGTTAGAAATCAAATGTCACCGAAAGATTCAACAACCCATAACTGGTGAGGTACTTTCAGAACAGATCTGTGGGCTATTCAGATGTTCTAGGCAGCTACCTGATGGCTGCTAGAACAATACAAGTGACCTCTGGTCTAAATTAAAATTAAATGCCAATAACAGCTTTAGATGTCAAAAATATTTACCCTGTTCAGTATTACACAGTCCAGGGGTCTCCAACGTGTAGCCCGCGGGTAACAGGAAACGCCTTAAGGACAGCTGAGGCGCCTGCAAACCTGTCCTACAATAGCTCAGCAGTGCTGGGTCATTTTGACTTTCTAGTCAATGGGTATTTTTGGGTGGTAGACTGAGTCTATTCAACCTTACTTCCAATAATTACCCTGGTAATGACATAGTAGCAGAATAATAATGATAATGATAACACAATAAGTTGTTATTTGAGAGATGCATATCAAACTGGGTGCCGTTTGCAGTAATTAGTAACAATAAGTAGCTCTCTGCTTGAAAATGTTTGGAGACCCCTGATACAATCAATGTATGAATCATATAAGCATATGTTGTAAATCGTTGATCAGCAAGTTTCCTTTAATATAAAGTAACAAGTATTGTAAGTAGTTGCCTTGTCTCACACAGACTGTGGTTTTAAACCACGCTCCAATGCTACTAATGATGAGAGCCGCACTGTTGGCATTGGCATAAGGTTGTTCAATGGTCTGAGCTAGTTTCTGGCCCATGTTGTACTTCCACATGGTGGCCCATAAATTGGCTTGCTATACTCTGTCAAAAACCTTTTCAAAATAAAAAAAAACGTGATAGTGGTTTTTCCGGTGTTGTTGAAACTTCTCACATAGGATGCACAGATGAAAATCTATTCCGTTGTGCTCCTTACCTCCCCAAAACCTGCCTGTTTTGGTTTTGGTTTTCAGCATGTGATTTCAGTCTGTTTAGTAGGACCTTTAGGATAGCTTTACTTGCATGGCTGATGAGACTGATGGTCCTGCAGTTGTAGCATAGTTGAATGTTTCCCTTCTTTGTTAGCATAGCTACTAGCAAATTTGTCCATGCGGGTGGCCACAGTCCTGTTTGCCAGATATTTCTGCAAATCTTTGTTAAAATGTTTATAATTTGCTTTGTATGAGTTCTGATGGCATGTTGTTGATTCCTAGAGACTTTCCGTTCTTCAGTGAATTAATTGCTACCTCAACCTCTTCTCTGAGGATAGGCACGTTGACACTTTCTCCCGGTCCTTAATTATTAAGGACCTCAGGGTCTCCCTGTGTCAGGTGGTTGTAAAGTTTGGAGCAATATTCTGTCCATCTATTCATTATCTCTTTTTCTTAAGTTAGCTTATTCCCTGCCTCCTCCTGAATGCTGCTGACGTTTGCCTGTTTTTTTGTAGGAGGTATTTTACAGTGTTGAAGGCTTTCTTTGAATTGTTCTTTTTGAGGCACTCTTTTAACTCTGAGCATTGGTCTTCCATCCATTTTCCCTTGCTGTTCTCAAGCTTTTTCTAACTTTCTCGTGTGCGCTTTATACTTGGCTGCTCCTCCATGGCTGTTTCTTTTCTTCTTTAGTTCTCGTCTCGTGTCGCACTATTGGAGAATGTAATGTGTAACCCAGGGACTTTTCTTTTTCCGGTGTTTTCCTACAGTTTATTTTTCTGCTTTAGTTGTCGTCTCTGAGAACTTGATGGTCAGGGGTTTGACATCTTCGTCCAAGGCTGGCAAAAGAGCAAATTTTAACATCTTTCTGGATAGTATCGTGTCATAAGTTCTGGAGCAACATGAAGGTACAGTCAGTATTGTGGGACACAACATCATTACCTTTCGTTTTGCTGATGTAATTGCCGGATTGGCAGGAGACGAACAGGAACTCGGAGATCTTGTCTATTGCCTGGACAAAGCATCAACTCAGTTTGGGATGGAGATCCGCACAGAAAAAAACTGAAGTAATGACCAACAATCAACAAGGTATCACTATAAACATCACCAGCAACCTCAGACAGCTAGAACCTGTCACTAAATTTTAAAAATCTTGGAGCTGTCATATCAGAAGAGGTGTCAGAAACAGAAATAATGGTCAGGATAGCTCAAACCACGGCCGCACTTGGTTACTTTTAGCTTCCTGTAAGCTTGCGAGACATGTAATCTCACAGTAGAACTGTAAAAGAAAATCCCGGGCATGGAGATGCAATGCGACAGGAAACTTCTAGGCATCAGTTACTTAGCCCATGTGACAAATGAAACGGTGTGCAGCACGATCAGAGGGCACATGGGACCCTACGAAGAACTGTTGTCAACAGTGGGACATCAAAGGGGTTCAGTACTTCTAACACTTACTACATACCCTTCTTGCTTTTTTAGTTGGTGGTAACTAAAAGTAAAATCAAATCCTGCAAGTCTAGCTCTCTACTTGCTAACACAAAACTACTTGCAGGAAGTAGGTTGGGCCATGACCCTTCAGACCTTTAAATGTAAAGTTAAGAACTGATGATATTATTCATATTTATTATATAATTGGTTGATGACTGGTTACTGCACCTGACTAGCACCTCGCAGTTCTTGGGTTCAATTGCACCACTCATACTTCTGGTATTGAGTTTGTATGTTCTCAAAGTGTCTCGGTCGGTTTTCTACAAGGTATTCTACAAGCACTGATTAACTTTGTGTACCCGGCAACTGCTCGTTTACCAGTTTAAGATGTACCAATGACCAAAGACAGCTGTGAAAGGCTTCACGTACTTTAATAACCCTTTTGATAAGAAAGGGATTATTTTTAACTAAAATAAAGGGCGTATTTTTGTCCTGGGAAGACAAAGCTACTGCTCGGCCTAAGCAGTTCAATATTGGATCAGGATTTTCATATATTGTAAGAACAGCTGGTGTGTTATTTACCTCCAGTAGCCGTCAGCAATTTTGAACAAAATTTCCGTTTCAAAAAATCTTTGGAAAAGTACAGTAGGAGTTGCCCAAAGTGTCTGAACAGGAAACAGACACAGATCGCTTGTGATGTGAAAATGACAACCCTTTTATACATTCCGAGAAAAAGTTTCAAGGTCTCAGATATTCTGTAAACAACTCCTTTATCTTTGATCAAAAAAGAAGACAAGCAGTGTATTCTCTCAACATTTTGCACTTTCTGCCCTGTTTTTCTCTCCCATCCTTGTATTCCTCGCCTCTGTCCTGGGAGTCATTATTGCTTTGGTAAATATTTTATAGGCTCCAATATCACCTGCCAGCTGCCTCCTTCCTCTCTCGCACCGGATAGACGGATCAAAATAAAAGAAGAGCAAAGTGAAGGTGAAGGAGCAGGAGGCTGTATCTTTTCCCCGCTGCTGTTAAGAGTCTTCCTTTTTCTTAGTGCTCTCTTTTCTGAGGTCTTTCCTAGAAATGGGAAGCTCCCCCAGATGATGTCACATCCGTGCCCGACATCATCTTCTTTGATGCCTCTTTTATCTCTAGCTATCATTACGTCTGAAGTTTGCCAGGATTTGCAAGTTGCCTGATGCTAAGATTATCCTTCTTCTGACCTTCAAGAAGATTGAGCATCTTCTTCGGTCTTTTTGAATGCCTGAATCCGTCCACAAGAGCCCACCTGTTTACTTCCAGCTAAGCTTGAAAAGCTGAAGCGACAACTCCGAGGGGACCAGCGATGAAATATTAAGTGTGGATATTAAAGTTGCTGTGAAACGCTTGTTTGCCACTGAGTTTGTGACCTCATAAATAAAATGGCCGACAGTGGACTTGCATGGAAACTATATGGCTGTGTTGCTCGTGCCTGGGGCAAAAACCCTTCCAGGAAGTTCCAGGCCTTAAATATGTATAAGCAGTGAAAAGCCCCTGGACACACTACCTATGTAGTTTAGAAAATGTATGAAATATTAAATGTGTGTGACATCCCATGGAAAGCAAAGCAAGTTGACAGATAAAAGCAAGCTGCTGTCAGTGCCATTTTTGGTTTTGAAGTGATACAAAACAAACCAAGCAACAAAACCGTCTTACTGGATTTTTGATTTGCTTGGTTTGACCCTTTTCTGTGACCAAACGTGGAGTAAGGTTCATGTCAGATTTATAAATAAATTAACTTATCATTTGATCAGCGGAGCAAGAAAGCAATACATCAACTGTACCTAGAAAAATACGTTTTATTGTCTTACCCTAACTTAAAAATAAAGTCAATGCGCTGCTCCTTTTGAATATCCTCACCAATAGATAATTCTCTATTATGAAATAAATTCTATACAATCAAATCACTAGTTTTTTTGTTTAGGACTGTAGTATGTCCTAAATAAGAATCCTTGGTCTCACCATCTCCCTCTGCTATAAGGCAATAAGGTCATGTGCCTCATCCTGCACCTGCAGATGCTGTACACAGTAATAAGTTACATATTTCTCCTTTTGAATAGAAGTGCCAATAGATAGGTAATCCTCCATTATGAAAAAGGTGCACTCAAAGTGAAAAACATACTGAATGGCTATACTTGCTGTTAGCTTGCCAATACTATCACAAATTCTAATGCGAAAAGATAAGGTTTGCGCCTTATCAGAATCCAATTTCATGTTTCTCTTCGCAGACGCTCATCACAGTTATATGCATCTATGTATAATACATTTCATACGAATTGTATTATTAACATTTCTATTATAATGGGAAAATTCAGCTACAAACGCTGCCCTACTTACGAATGAAATGGTTCTGGACGATCGTTTGGAAGTTGAATTTGTTCGTAAGTTGCTTCAGTGCTATATTTTGTATGGAATGTATGTTAAATGTTTATATAAGTATGATTAAGGCTTCTATAAGTAAACGGCATTGTTTTGTACTGAAAAATAAAGATTTACTAAAATTATATTCTCTATAAAGAAAAATAAAGTTAAGTTTAACTTGCTTTTAGAAAATGGGCTTCAATAATCCTCCTGAACTTCCTCCTTTGCAGTAGAAAGTGGATGAAAAAAAAAGCAATCCAACCATTTTATCAACCGCGTCAAGCTTTCTTATTCCACTTTCAAAAGAAATGGCTCGCATCTTTACACTTTACACCGACCATATTGAATGGACGCACATGATATTAAACAATAGAAATGTCAAAGTTCTTAGCGCGCTGGAGATACAGTATAGAATGTTTACACACAAACTAGGAAGAGGAAGCGGATTTCTTCTTTGAGGTGGATGCGAGTTGACCTCTTACAGCGCCACAGGCCGGTAGCGGCAGAAAGTTGCACTACATTACTGTCCTCTACTCGGAACAAGGTGCACACAGTACAAAATCTAAATTACAGCGATGTCCGGATATTTTTCGACAAATGTTCGTATCTACCGTTTTTCGTAAGTCGAATGGTTGTAAGTAGGGGAGCGACTGTATTTTGAAAACTAAAATCCCACAATAAATGTGAAGTTACTGTAAATGAGAAAGAACTTTAACACTGAATAAATAAAACCATAATTGCCATGATGCCATGAGAGGATCATCCTCACTTTCTTCCAACTGACTGCAAGTCAATGTCTATGACCATTGTAAAAGTGACTTACAGTCCTCCGAAATTCTCAAAGCCGCCTGCGTTTGATCCCAATGTGTGTTCTCACATTGGTCTAGCTTGGAGCAGGAAATGAAGTGAGCCCCTTAACAACTGTTTTGGCTTCTGTTGAACTCTCAAGCCTATTAGGACGCTCGCGAACTGCGCCAGCATGTTTGCATTCCCATTGGCCTCCTCGGGTATCGAGCCCCAGCACTTACCCAGCCCTCAGTTTCCGGATGAAATAGGGAAAACTCTTTTTTTGGGGTGGGCTGAGATGCCTAGGCTATTAGGATAAGAGGGATTGGAGTCAAGATTTTCTTTTGTCGATATATAAGTCTATTTGTATTTCATTTGTGCGAAACGAGATAGGCTCCAACCGGGGCGTTCAGCCCTGTACGCTAATCTGTAGGTGAAAAGGGGGGTTGGCTAGTGATAAAGACGCCCTTGAAGACAGGTTTGGATGAGGGTTGAGCTCAGGTCACGGACAATTTAAGCCTGCGGCTAAATTCGTACTCCAAGAGTGCCCATGTCTGATTTAGAGCTGCACTCCAAATTTCAAGCCAATGTCAAATTATTCAAAACTGGTATATAAATACGTAATTAATTTCATTATTCCTCTTTAGTAATTTTACTTTTGTTTGGTTACTTTTATTTATTCATAAATTTTTTCTTATATTTGACTGTTACTTCTTTAAGTGGTGTATGGTGCCTCGTTATAAAGTACAGTCCTTTTTATTCAGGTAATTTATCTGTTTTTGTCCAAGTCCAAAGAGTTCTGGCGAAAGGGTTTTCATGTTACTTTCTGAAAAAAATAAAATGGCATCTTTCTATATGCAACTTTTCAACTGAATTTCGATCAATGTATTGAGCCGAAGATAACTTGATATATAGAAGCAACATGAATCCTCTCATTTTGGAGTATTAGGTTTTGAGAAAAATAACATTTTGACACAATGACTGTTTTTTTAAAATCGTATTACTAGACTTAAATTAAATTTAGTAGTTTAGCTGCTGACAAATGGATTTCTGGATGTTAATTGGTGCTAACTTTTTGAATCAAAATCGTTATTTTTGCCTACCTGCTGCATTTCGTCTATAAACCAAAGTAAAACGGAAGGTAAAGTAACCATAGATACTCTTAGCAAATTTGAACCTGAAATGAAAGTTTTTTTCTTATTCATTGATTTTGATTGGTAAGCACTGCGGACCCAAAGGCAGATACGACGAACAAAGTTTTAGTTGAGGGGTTCTAATCAGCAAATGGGAACCACAACCAGTGGTTGTGAGCAAAGTGACCAACAAAATTCAAAGCCTAGAAACACACGGGGCTGGCAGAGTCAACGTCTGATAGATACTCAGTGTGGAAAACTCACGGCTAGCAGAGTCTTTATCTGAAAAGAAAACTCAGGAAAACTCACGGCAATATTCACAAGCAAAACTGGTCTACTGCGTGATCCAGGAGGACAGAAGGCCTCTCCAAGCTTGGGGCAAGAACGATCAGACTACTGTTGTCAGAAATAGTCACTAAAGGCAGCCTGATAATGGGGTACCGTGTGTAAAGTGAATAGGCAAAAGGTGGGTATTCTCTTGCCACTCTACTCAGATAAATGGTATGCTAGAGCCTGCCAGTTTAATGATTGTGCTGTTTGAATGCCAGTTTCTAGAAAATTCAGGTATTATTTTAAAGGATAATAGTTTTTCATCAACATGCTTGATTGGGACTTTTCAACCTAACTGCATAGAATATTGGTAATTTCTCATTGGCCTACAAAAAAAGAAAGTGATTTGCTATCATCAGCATAAGCTGAGGCAACATCTCGATTAGTAGCCGAACACTCTACCAATTGGTTCATGCTGTTTCACTTTTCAGGATTAAGTGTTAAGATTAGGCACGCTAGTGTTGTTCAGAGGGTGTCAGAGGACAATTGGCTGGAGGATCCCCAAGCCTGGCTCTAATCACCCACACCTGACGCCCAGAAAAATCCTGCTTTTTATGACGGTACCGATAGCGGACGATGTCAGGTCGTTGCTATCCATTTTGAGTTTCTGCCTGTGCCTGTTTACTGACCTATTGATGACTGTTTGCACCCAAATCAAGCCTTATTGTACCATACCAGTCTTAAGTTTGTTCCAAACTGTGTGTTTTTGTTAATAGTTGTCTCCCTGTATTTGTTCTTTCCTTTGCCCAGCAATAAACTTATCAACTCCGCTTTGTGTCTACGCCTGGCTTTGCCTTCTCTAGACATAACACTTACAGCTACCCTGAGACTTCAGTACCCTTTACATGTGAATCTCTGATATCCGGAGAAGGACGCAAACTGTTAAATTCAATTAACCGGCTGGTAAAGACATCCAACTTCGAACAATCTAGTGAAGTGCCAGGCAGGAAAAGCTACACCAAGTCCTGTTTTCAAGCCAAGGAGACATGATCTTAAACCAGCCTGGAGGGCTCTGGAGGTTGTACCACAAGAAACACTACACAAGTATCACAAATGCTTGAAAGGAAAAAGAAAAACAATAACATTGTGCAGGTACATGAATGATGAGACTGTCGGTTGTAGAGTGTGCACAAACAAGAAAAAGAAGACGAAAAAAAGTCCCATTCATTCAATATGTTTGGCGCTGGCAGACTGGGGGTCTTGTTAGCTGTCAGACCAAAAACTTTTCCCCCTCACTTATTGATGGGTGGGAACCACTAAATTACAGGCGCAGGCGAAGAAAGAAAACTTGCAAAAGTTTTCCCAAGGGAGCCTTTCATATTTCAAGGCTGAATGTGAAAAGTAGAACCAACATGAAGGCAATCCCTGATGCATTTTATTTTTTTAGTTTTATTTTTTAACCGTTGAAGTTCTCTCCTTTTGGTGTCCCCGGGTTGGTGTGGCTATTACCCAAATGTCAGGGCATTATCAGTGTCAAGCTGCCTCTTTTGATCTGGTCGGGGATAAGAACTTAAATAAATGGAATGTTCATCCAGTGGACATAGGTCAAGTCGTGTTCTCCATGTTTTTTTTGTTTTTTTTTTTAGGTGTTGCTGCTGTATTTGTCTGCAGGGGAAGTAAAGCGGGTAGGCACGAAGAGCCTCAGCAGTCTAATGAACTTATTGATTTCAATTTCAGACTGCTCGCTTCCTGCTCCTGAAGCAACCATCCAGCAGAAGAGATAAATTAGCAACTCTTGTTCTGGGGAGTTTTTTCTTATTTTTTACACTCTAAGACATTGAAGTGGAAATGTATTTCTGTATTGGATGTTTTTTTGTTAGCAGGATGATGCAGAAATTACAGTCGATGTCCTTGGAACAAAGATAGATATTAAACTTATTCAACATAGGAAAGCAGTAAGAGCTAGCTGTTAACTCTATACAAACTTTATTTTGTATTGCCTGCTTGCAAAATAAAACAAATGTGATCAAATCCTATTACAGGGAATATCCAATTTACGACATGTATTGGTTCAGACCAACAGGCATCGAGATGTATCGTTACTAAATGCTGTGTTGGATTGCTGTGCCGGCTGACTTCCAGAAATGTAAATAAGAATCTGGTTTAAAAAAAGAGCATATGTAGGAGAAAATTAACATCTTCAGGTCTTGGTCGTAAGTAAAGTGGACATCACTCTAGCAGTTTGGAAGTTGGATCTAATCTTTCTTTCATTGCTCTATGGCATCATTCACGGTACAATCTTGTAGGCTATATAGCTTCCACAAACCAGGAGGTAGGTTTCATGCTAATTAGCAAACGGATGGAATAGGGGACTAACATGCTGAATCATCGAATGTTAACTTAGATTGACTTTAGAAAGCAAATTGTAAATGTCAATTAAAAAGTCAGAAAATAAGACCAGTGTTTGGTTGCTAAAGCACAAAAAAATAAAATCTCCATTGGCAGAAAATGTGCTTGTTTTAAGTGATATTATTGTAATTTTAAGATATTTTAATTCTACAATTTTTTCTTAATTAAGAAAAAAGAATACTTATAATAAGCAATAATGTAGCAACAGGCATATTGTTTTACGCTGAAAAAAAACAAATGTGGAAGAAGTATTTTCTCTTATTTTTATTTTCAAGAAACAAGATAAATAAAAAAACTATACCTAAAATGAGGAAAATGTTCTGCCAATGGGTAGAAAATTAATTTAGTCAAACTCACCAACACTAAGTTTTAGACTACCACTTCTCTCCCCTTAAAAACACCTACCGGTTTTTTAAAAAAATATACTTTTTTTCTGTTTGTTTTTTATTTAAACACCACCGAAAATTTGGAATCGAGACATGTATTTTAGTCTATGGCTGCTGTATTTTGAAGCAAGACTAAGTCTTCGTGTGTAAATAAATCGATCCAATGATTGCATTACATTTCCGGTTTGGTAACCCCAATTTTTACGTATTCTGGAGACATTGTGTATAGCACATACATATTAAGTGTGAGAAAGCATCCATCACTTTTTAAAGTATATTTTTAAGTTCTTACTTTTGCAAACATGGACACTCAGTTTTGCAACTGAGTTGCAACATGTTCTCTGACCTATGCAGCAGTAACTAAAAAATGTTGTCGGAAATACAATACATGTAACAGTCATCCTAATTTCAAAATGGCATCTGTGTTGGCAGCTAACTTGGACATGTTGTTTCTAAATGTGCCAAGGGTTCTCGTGAGAGCCTCAAGTTGCTGCAGCGTGCACCTGCCGTGACAAGCCACAAGATCGTCCTCAGCCTCCGGTTGGGTGGGAGGTCAATGAAGATGCTGAGTGACCTGTTCCAATGTGGGTGGCAACCGGGAGCAGCTGAAGACTCCGTATGTGTCTTCGCCAACGCCTGCTTTCGGTTCGCGTGTAAGGCTTGATCCGTTTTGAGTATCGCATTGCCCAACGAGTTTTCCCACTAATTTCAACGTGAGCCAAAAGAACCATTGGACAGGGAAACAAAAGAGGATTTGTAGGGCAGGAAGCCTAATGAGCACTGAGAGAGGGTCTGCATTGGATACCCTTTAACAATACCGGTGAATATTTGGAACTAGAGTCTGGAACCTCTTTGACTCAGAGAGCCAACTATATGGACAATTTTTGAGTGAGAGCCATGTCATAATTTACAGAGTTTTGAAGCCATTGCGGGGTTGCGGATCATTGATTCCCAGAATGGATCTGCGAAACTGTCATTTTAATACCAAATTCAACACAAACTACGAAATCTGCTCTCTTATAAAACATTTTACTAAAATAAAATATGTTAATACTGCCACTGACTAGAATACAAATGTTGGGTTAACCCTAACCTTTTAACATTAACCCCTAATCACCGGAACCGTTACTTTCATCTCTTCTACGTGGTTGCAGTAGTATATATCCCTCCTCCATTTCCTTTGCTAACATCTTTGCTATGTACGAACAAACGTATTAGAAATCTTGAGACACCTTGTTGATCACTCAGCCTTTTTTTTTCTCTTGTGAATTTGTCTTACGAGGACAGGAAGCCTAATGAGCCCCGTGGGAGCCTCTGCATCAAATTCTCTTGACCATGCACACCTGATGAAAATTTTAAAACAGGGTCTAGAACGTAGTCTATGGACATTTTTTGTGCAAGAGCCATATCATATATTTCAAGATAAATTCAAACTAAAACCACTGAACCTGCTCTTTAGGAAAAATATGACTAAAATATAACAGGTAAATACTGCAACGTAATATTGTATATTTGTCGGGTTAACTTTAAACCCTAAAACTTGCCTCGCTAGAACATTGTTGCAGTTCTAACTTTGGATATAGATGGTCATTATCCATCTATTATTTACTTTTCTAACTGATTTTTCGGTATCTTTGCTATCTCCAAACATACAACAGGTTGTTGATCACTGAGACTTTTTTGTAACTCTTGTGAATTTGCCTCACAAGGACAGGAAGTCTTGTAAGTCCCTTAAATACCCTTGATGATGTCTACTGAATACAAATTTAAAAGTATGGTCTGGAACCTTTTGACTCAAAAAGCTAAGTATATGGAACATGTTTGTGTGAGAGCCATCTAATATATTTTCAGACCAAATTCAACTAACTGTGGAACCTGCTCTTTGAGTAAAAAAATGACTGTATTAAAATGAGTGAATACTGCCACAGAGTAGGTAGTACACCTCCCCCTAACCCCTTGTGTTCATCCGTGGGACGTGGTTGCGGTTTTAACTTTGGGTGGTCGGGTGGTCTTGAATCCCCTCCATTCCCTAATCTAGCCGTGGATCTTCCACATTTTTGTTTTCTACAAACAAACATCTTAATAGTCCTAAAATGTGTTTTTTTTTATCACACAAATGATGTCACCAAATCCCCACAAATAAATATCCAGGAAATACTGCAACGCGTACTTCATAATCAGGTGTGTTTTCTGACGCATTAGAGATGTGAATAAAAAAGAAAATAAGGTGCCACTTTCTGGTTTCAAGGTATAAAAACCCAAGAGCACTTAGGAAGTTAGTGGTAAACACGCAGAATTGCACATTCGGCCTAAATCTGTTAAAGTAGTGGATATGTTGTTTAATTTCCAAGACGGATTTAATCATCAAAAGAGCCACATCTGGCTCGTGATCTCTTATTTAGAAGGCCGACATGCTATATCACGATAGACAAATCTGATTTCCTGAGAGTGACAACATGGCCGGTAGTCCGTTTTCCCACCACGGTTAATACGGAACGCCACAGCTTTTAATGGGGCTGTCAGAGTCGTATTGTTTACGCCATGTTGCAGATTAATCCATTCTTTCTTTATGAGCCTCCGCAGTTGCCGTAAATTGCAGACGCAGAGCCGGTCTGCCGTTGAGTTACGCCTCGGGGATCCGTGCCACACACCGGGTGAAAAATAAATCATTTCCGCGAATTTAATGCCCGGCAATACCTGGGCCCTTTGTAAATAAAGCTGTAAATGTTTTTACACTTTCTCCCTACACTCGTTCTCCCTCACTCCTGCCTCCGGGGTGCTTGTTGAATCTGGGAAAGCTGAAGGGTGAGAAAGGACAGCAGATTTGAAGGGCTACCTGTGGATAAAAGGGAGGAAAAATAGTCAGAGAGTGCGATGGAGAGGATGTAGATGACGGCCAAAGCAAGGGGGTGGCTCCAGGGGGCCCAGTATTTCGTGGACCCCCTCAGGTTCAGATCCGTCACACCATCCAAATACGGGTCCGGCTGCTCTTGCCGCGAAGATCCGACAACAGGGAGCGGATGCTAACCAAAGAGAATGGGCAATGGCTTCATGAGTTATACATGATGCGCTGTATGAAAATGTTTTCTTTGTGCGCAGTGTATCATGTTCTGGTCTTCCCGCCCTTTTTATACCTCCTGCGGGCCGGCTTCCAAGAACTCAAAGTTGCCTTTTTTCCCAGTGACAAAGTTTTCCCCTGAGTGTTAAATGTTAATCAAGGGATCCAAAAAAATAGATGACACATAAGGGCAAGAGGGGGTTGGATTTATATATTTGAATTGTCAGTGGATGCCTGTTGTTCCTGTGCAATCCCACTTCTGATCGTAAACACACACCATGTACATTAACTCAAATCGTATTGTTTAGAGGTTTGCAACTAAAGATAAATACAAGCTGATGAAACTAATGGAAGTTTTTGTTCAACAACTTTGTTCTAAACATATCAATCAGATCTATAGAAATGCAAAGGCTATGGCATGATTCACCAACATTTGTTAAGCTAAGGTTTTTTGTTACTGATTCATGCGAAGGGCTACAAATTTGATATTTAGTAGTAGCCTATGTTAACGTATGCTTTCACTATATTGGAAGTTTTTTTTCCATGTTATGACCAGGTTGTAATTATTAAAGGTTCAAAGTTGGCTTAGTCAACCACTAAAACATCATTTTATACATTTTCATACTTTATAGGCTAATTCTGAAATCATCTATTAAATAATATTATTATATTAATCAAAGTAATTACAATATTGTTCAATATTTATTGACAAAACAATGAGGTAAATAATTTTGTTGTTGATGATGGTGAAAACTAAACAATAACTAAACAGATAGAATGACATAGAGATACATTTTAATAGGAATGCAAAGCAGTTATATCCCTCACAACTCACAGTTAGGGCAGACAAGTGGGAGCTTGATGCTGGAGGCATCTGGCTCAATCTCGCATGTCTTGTCTTTTTAATGCACAGATCATGACTTTTGGGTGGTCCTTCTGTTATGGGACGGACCCCCTCTAGCAGCAGGTCCAAAATATTTTGTATAATGGACAACAAACACCACAAAACAGTCAGTTGTCACCATGAGCACCAGAGTTCTTGTTATTATAATAGATACTCTTTCTACCATAAAATTTGGACTATGGAGCTCACCTCATTATCAGCTGCACCCAGTACATTTTTAATGGAAAAAACATTTTGTACATACATACCCGTGCCCACATTGAAACATGATAGATTGACAAAGAAAGACGGTACACGCCCCGCCGACATAATAAGTCCCATGAAAGTTATTGATAAGAGGAAGATCAATAGAAAACCAGTAAGAATGACAATAGTGATGAAGAAGGACAGTTTTGAGAAATACAAGTCAAGTCAGCTCGTTTTATTTTTAAAAGCCATCATCAGACGAAGTCTAATACAGACCGTTTAAAGGTACAGGGATTTCGAAAGTGTTTTATATTTTCTCTTTATTATGTAGACAGTGGCATTATTTAGGTGCATGTTTCATTAATTTTGGGGGTATTTATGGTGGTTTTGGTATGGATTGTTCGGGTCTGGTACGCCTACTTCCACCAGAGGGCCCCATCAGGTTTGGAACTGGTGTGTCCAATCACCACACAACTGTACCTAATTATACTGACCCTTTACATTGGCAATTTGGACAGCACATGTGGTCTGGTCATTTGTCATTTTGTTAGTAATGTAGGCCCACTCATTTGGTTGTTACCTTGTTCCTTCAATCTCCATTTCCAGTTGGGTCTTTTTTTCTGGTTTGGATCATGTCAGGTTTTGTTTTGTTTGGTAATTTATTTGTTTTGTGGACAAGTTTTTGTTTGTTACTTTGTACCTCCTAATGTTATTAGATACCATCCCTATTTTTGAACAACCCTGCCTTTGTTCCTTGCTCCCCCCACATGGGTCCATCACTACCTCAAAAATCTGGACACACATTTTATTAAGATTTTTGGTATTTTAGAATGCATAGGCACATGAAAAAAATACTGTATCTTCTTATGGTAAAACATGTTTCTGTTGGCAAACAATTTTGTCGATCGAACACTGACCCGAAATGGATATTGGGCCAATACCAAGGTGAGGTAACTTATATTCCGATTTTTAATATCATTCCCTTCAAACATTTACAGGTTAATCTTCCATTCCATTTAAAGTGGTAATTTATGTGTTTGCCTCAGAGTGTGAGTGAATTGCCCGCATCCTCACAGGACAAGTTTGCCAGATCCATTCTGGAAATCCTTGATCCGCACCTCTGCTATGGTTTCAACACTGTAATCCTCCTTACCAACAAGAGGAGAGCGGCACGCACCCAGCATTTTAATACGGCCCATTTGGGCTTTGAAGAGCGCACGTCACTTTATTACATCAACATCTCCCGCCACTAATTCATCGGCAACAAGAGCATTTAACCTTTCCATTATTCATTTCTCCGACAATGCCAGGGGGCAAAGAAATCAGCACTCTATATCTGGCCAGCTCCGCAGAGGCTGATGCATTATTCAAGGGCGTGCCTGGCTAAAAGACTGCTCTCCTTGTTCTCCAGCGCTGGAGGCAAGCATCCTCTCGCAAGGACAATGTTCCTCACTCTGAAGTTGCGTCAGAGTGTTTGCTCATACAGTGTGTGCTTTTTATCCAAAATGGTGGCAAAACCTCTGTCTATTACATGTACTGTTTTGTTGAAAAACTTCAGGGATTGGTAGGCTAACAGAGTTAACGTGGGGCACATACTGTGGGAACATGTAAAGTTTGTGTTGACTGACATATAATGAAGCAAATTATTAGCATATTGGCTGGTTACACATAAGGTCATAGTAGTGAGATGGCTTTCCAACTGGATTTTTTCAAATGACAAAATATACATTAGTCCAGGCATGTCAAACATATGGCTCATGGCCCATTAAATAATCTGATCTAGCCCACCATGAATTTCTGGGTATGTCAAAAAAAAGCAGTCACTTCGTCATTTCTATCGAAAGTTGAGACTTTTAAAATCAAGAAAACCAAATGTTCCCTCTGGCATCATTTTATCACTTTGGTGTTACTACCGAGTTAATTATTGGGAAAAGGGTTATACAGACTCAGTCAACAACTAAAAAAATCATTCTACGAGAAGATTACAATATTCCTGCACTGGTTAGCTATTTTCAGAACTGGTCTGCGGCCACTACGTTGGATACCGCTGGTTTAGAGGAATGGGGGCTGTGGGGAGTGCTGGAGAGGGACTTCATGTCCGCCCTTGCAGGTTTTTTAAATTATTTTTTTTAGTGTTGCATTAAAATTGTTAAAGTAAGTAAAGGCCTGCTTCAAGTAGAGCAAAGACTAACCCAAACTCCCCAAAGATAAAAAAGCAGTTTAACTGGGCGCCTCTAAGAAAACACGTACTTGCACGTGCATCATGAATGAGCTGACTGAGGCTACAATGGGGACACCACCCAGTAGATAGTGGCAGAGAGAAACTTCCAATTTCCTTACAACTCCTTTAATTTTGACAAAAAATAAAGTTTTGCAACGATGACCTTTTTTACTGCACAGCCTCAAAGTTCGATTTAGGGACCTTTTAAGTTTCTGTTGTACCTACTGCTCCTGGTTTTTAAGGTTCAACTTCAACTTTTAGTTTATTGTTAATTATGCTATATGAAATTCATACATCACAGATGAAATCACTTCCTCTTTCTGTGCGCAAATATGTAATAATCAAGGCACAATACTAATAAAAAATGGCAGCAAATTTAAAAAAGAAAAAACATGTATGCATATACAATTATAAGAAAATATATATTTGGTTTTGAATAAAAGTTGTGCATACTTTGCACAGCCAGAATGTAAATAGAACAGTTTTGCATTGATTTGTCAGAAAGCAGAGGAAGGGAATGGGGTAGGGCACCTGCCCTGACAGCTTCATGGAAGAAATTGTCCTTCAGCCTGTTGGTTCTGTCTCTGACACTCTTCAGTCTTTTCCCTGATAGCAGTAGGTTGAAGAAGCTGTGAGATGGGTCGGTGGTGTCCCCTGCAATCGTTGAGGTTTTGCGGGTGACGCGGGAGTTGTAGATGTTCAGGAGGGGAGCGAGGCGGACACCGATGACCGCTGTTCTCACGATGCGCTGCCGAGTCTTGCAACAGGACACGGTGGAGGCGCATACCACACATGGTGTTGCAGCTGGTCAGGATGGTCTTGATGGTGCCTCTCTAAAATGAGAGCATTATGGCCGTCGAGCCACTTGTGGAGAAAGTACAAGGTATTGATGCGAAATTAGGGCATTTACTTTTCATGTTATTTGCTTTTTAATTATCGTGTTTGTCTTCTAAACTAATTTTGCTACGTTCACAGAACTTGTTAGGCAGATGTGATTATTTTCAAAGGCTCCTCTGATATTTGTACTTTTCCATTGCCCTCACAAGTAAAATTGTAACTCCGAACATTTGGTGAAAACTACCAGCATTTAAAGCTGGAAGAATCATGCATTCCCTACTTCCTTTGGGAAGTAGGGAATGCAACATGGCATGGGCCTTCAGTGGGGTTTATTTTTTTAAAAACGGAATTGTTCAAAGTAAGTCAAAATGTCTTTTGACTTACTTTGAAGAACAACCCACCCCCCCCTCAACAAAAAAAAAACGAGGTCGGCTCTTTTCGAATCAGATCCATAAAACGATCTTTGTAAAACTTAAGTTGCTGCAGGTGTACGGCGGGAGGAGCGATGGCCTCGGGGCTGGCGGCACAGAGCTGCCAGGACCTCGCCGAGATTACCCATCATCCCTCCAGTCTGGCGGCGGCGGCGTTTTCAAACGCGTCCTCGTCTGAAGTTGCCCTTGGTTCGACATGTGTAGTGGTAATTATGAATGAGGGTGGCTAAGATCTGTACAAAACCATCAAACGTTGTACAGCTTGCTGCTATTGTAATAAAGATCAATAGGTAGGTGGCGACGGAGGCTCTTGTCTTTATTTTTATAAATCTCCTCTCTTGCTATACATCGCGAGTGCGGCACGTCCCTTTTAATTGCCGTTTGTGAAGCCAACGACTAAAAAAACATCACCTTAAGAGACGGAGGCATCGGTGGGGGATTCGATTCACTTCAACTCCGTTTGATAGTCGAGGCCACGGACCCTCGCTAGTAGCGCGTCGATAAAAAAACATACACTAGCGAGCCTCACAAAACGTAAAAAGGCCACTCCCTAATTGCTACACAACCTCACACATTCTCTTGTTGTTGCGGCAAAGCAGGCTAAGGTCACCTGACCAGAATGTGGAAGATGTGCAAAAGAAGCTGCAGATCAAACAGAGTTCTGTCTGACAGGAGGAGATAAAGAGACTGTCAGCATCGCCTTGCAACAAAGCCGCTTCGGCCTCCAGCCGCTCCCCCGATGCTGCCGCCGACGAGCAGAATGGGAAAAAGGTGTGTATAACCGTACACGATGCGAACGATACGACTGAAGTTTCAAAGTGTTGCACGGATCGATCTTTGCAAGCGTCGTGAAGTAGATGCACAACAAGATGAAAATGTAAGCTATGGCTAATTTTTACACTTATTCGTGTTTGGGAGTGATGAGTAAACTATAAAATGTTGTCTGCTTACAATATAGAACACCTTTAATGCAGGGTTGGGCAAAGCTTGTCAGCCCTATACATTTGGGTCACCAAAGGAAAATTGTAACAATGTCATGTAAAGACAACTTATGAATTCTGAATTGTCTTTACAAATAATGGTTAATAAAGTACTACGAACATAAATTTGCTGTCCACAGTGTCCCATATTTTTTCTTCATGTATTCCCGAGGTATCGGATTCGAGACTCTATCTTGACAGATACAAAAAACTGAATCCACTATTTTTATTTATTTTTTTGGCCTGGCCCTTCTGCCAACTTTTTTTAATCTGAAAGGTTTGCCCACCCCTGGTATAATGCCAGAGTTCTTTATTTTGACTACTACTGAGTGCTTGTGGACTATTTATCAATCATGTTACTGTTCTTTGATTTGCCACACCATTTAGGGTTGATCTAGTTTTGGTAACTTTGGAAATGTTAATAAAAGGAAATGCCTGAGGGGAGGACCTTTAGAAACCGTTGGGTGTTTTTCATCTTGAGAGTTTGTATAGTGTGTTCTGTTCTCCTTGCAAACTCAAAATTCATTGATGTCTTCTCTCATTATGTTAAGGGTCTAATAAACTATTAAGTTACAGAGAAGGGCTCCTAGGAAACGATTAATAATATATTGTATTCCCTGTGTTTTACCCAAATATAGTTTCCTTTATTCGGGATACTTTTATGCCACAAAGTACTTTGGACTTAAGTACAGGGACAAATGATGCTTGCATATTCTCGCCAAATAGACTCATGTGTATTGGTTGATTTCTCTTGGACATTTACCCCATGGCGAAAAGGCCACAGGTGTATCTGTCCATACATAGTGTAAGTGTGTGCTTCTACCAAGGAAAATAAGAGTACATCTTGTTAAAAGAAGCAATGGAGCAGGCTTTTGAAAAGAGAGCAAACGAGCACGGTACTTTGTAGATGTATTATTATTTTTTTGAGCGACATGAATTAAATCATACTTAATGTAATGTCAATAGTTAAATGCAGATACAACATCTACAGTATTTTCTAATGAGGTTGTTGCTTACCACTTTTATCAGACTGCTCGCAAGCGGCATGTACAGGATGTGGGTTATACAGGTAATACTATGTTTGATACATCCGTCGGATGCTTTGGTGTTTAACTGCATTGCCGCTTGTTTTTCATTTTGATTCTTATGTTCCTTTGACTGAACTTAATTTCAATTAAAAATTTAGAGGGAAAAATTATACTTATAGTGGCTCAGGAGGTAGAGCGCTCGTCTTGGGATCAAGGGATCCCAGTTCGAATCCCGCCTCGTCCGTGTTACATGTCGAAGTGTCCTTGGGTAAGACACTGAACCCCTAATACCCCCAATAAGCAGGTTAGCGCCTTACATGGCTGCAAGGCCGCTATTGGGAAATGTGGAGCACATTGTAAAGCGCTTTGGGAAGTCATTGACTTGAAAAGCACTATATAAATGCAGATCATTTCATTTTCATTTCATTTCATTTCATTTCATTTCATTTCATTTCATTTCATTTCAGTTAATAATTATTCCTCAAAGTAAAGTAAATTAATTACTAGTATCGGGTGAAAACTTTCTACATCCCAAATTCAATTCAATTTCTGCCAAATTAAGGCAACTTCAAGTGCTGTGTAAAGTAAATAATTTAAAATTCAAAACATAACTGCACAATTTTACTAAATTGATTGTTTTTACATACAAATTAGTGGACCGATACTATATATTACCTAAACAAATTGATTGATTTCTGACTTCTGGGATATTATTCCAACACAAAGATGATTAGTATTCTATCATGGGGGACAGTAGAAATCAGCAGATATATACAGTGATAAATCATAATTTAATTAGTCACTCATTTCCTGGCTCTAATTTCCACCCCTCACCTGGTGTCACTCGTCCTGATTACCCTCTAATCAGACCTCGCCCTCTCTACTGTTTGAACAAACTGTCTTCTCAGCTGAGTGCTAGTTCATTGCCTATGTTTTCACATCCTCACCCTTTTTTTCACAGTCTTGTTGTTTTCCCAGTGTACTGAACTCCTGCCCTCCTTCACAAGTACAGCCTGCTGAATTTTTGAACTGCCACCGTTGTAGCACGCTGGACCACTGACTCCTTGCCTGCCTCTTGGACCACGACTGCTCCCTCTGGTGTAGATATCCATCCATCTGCATCGCTTATCCTCAGTAGTGTCGCGAGGGTGCTGGAGCCCATCCCAGCTATCTTCGGGCAGTGGGCAGGGGACACCCTGAACTGGTTGCCAGCCAGTCGCAAGGCACACAGGGACAGACAATTCGCTCGCTCATTCACACCTAGCCAATTCACCTGACATGCATGTGCCCGGAGGAAACCCATGCAAGCACGGGGAGAACATGCAAACTCCACACAGGAGGTTCGATCTCATGACCACAGATCTGTGCCACACACGCGCTAACCACTGGTGTAGATAATGTTGCCTCAATACCTGACACCCCGTGTACTGAACCCTATCTAAAAAAAGCCCACTGCGCTAATCTGTTTCTGCTTCTGCAGCCCCTCTAATGAGGCATCGACTATTGGTCATTAATTGAAAATATTTTGGGGCTAAAGGACTAGGCTTGGTTTTACACTTAACTGTAAACTTTGTGAGACCTCCTAATCCCTCGCCATTGTTTTTAATTGCTATTTGAATTTTTTTTCCAGGATAATCATTTTATCAGATTAATGAGGATTTCAAACACTCTTATCTGCACTTGCTTTTTTTCCAATCCTTTCATTTTGTGTGGTTGTTTTTAATTGATTTCACAACATGAGGAAGGGAGGTGGGTGTGTGTGCGACTTTCTTTCCAAGATAAAGCAAACGGGGTCATGATCTTCAAACGAGGGAATTTTACATGTGAGGTTTATTTGCTTTGGTGCCTTTACAGCCCGGAAGATTGGCTATTCGAAAACATTTTGGATGGGTGTCTTACCTCTGGACTTGGACCAAATCTTTGTGTGTTAGGATGCAAAGCACTGTCAGCACCGTTTCCTATGTCTTTACATAATTTGGTCATTGGCTTGGAAAGCAGACCGCTGATTATCCAATATTGTTGTGACCAGAAGATGTGAATGACATATCTTAAAAAAAAAAACTTGTTCCTGCATATGTGCTGTGTTGGGCTGAGATAACGGCTCATCCAATGAGACGCCCACTTACCTCTCCGAGCGGTAGCTCGGCTCGAAGACCCGCTACAGAAAAGCTGCTTATACAGCAGGCAGCCTAAGTATAGGTCTCAGGTTTGAAGCAGTGGCATAGCATAAACACAGACTGCTTTAGTCCATTGGGAGAGCGAAAACGTACTTTAAGATGGCAACTGAATTTGGTTACATTTGCTGGAGCGGTTTTGACTTCATGTCTGTTGGTATATTTCTCTCAGTAGGTCACTGGGTATGTTTTTCTCCATGTGTTCCAATTTTGCACAGCCATACTACCCTGGGAACGCCCAAAATTGTCTGATCTTGGAAGCTGAGGAGGGTCAGGCCTAATTTGTACTAGATAGTAGACAAATTCGGAATACCAAGTGCAGATCTTAAGGGGCAGGCCTTTCCACAGCACTGGGGCCCAAGAACCATGGTTCGAACGGGTGCCTAAAATCCTTTAAAATGATTGAAAATTAGAGGTTGGTTTTCAAGGTTTGATAAGTGCTTCGTTTTTGGGTCAAATGCACTTGAAATTGTTGCCATGCTTTTCGACAGTCTAACTCTATACACAATGCAATAAATAAAGAAAAATAAAACTACAAATAAATTAGTCTTCATTTGAAAACAAGTGTGCTCAAAAATGCCAGACACAGCTTCATGGTGGGTTCGATAGAAATAAACCTCATTATCGCAAAGGATTATTGTACAGTACTTTTAATTGCGGAATAAATGCCTGAGCCCCTAAGAATGATTTGATGCTGTTTATATAGTGTGTGTTTGTGTGCGTGAATTCCTTTACCAGCAGTTTTAGTATTTCTGGCATGTGCGCATACGACTAGCGTGCTAATGTCCTGTGGAATGATGTCCCAAGACTTTGGGAATCCTACTTGCCGTTGCACCCTCCTATCCTTCCCACAGGCACCTGTCTGGAGGTGAGAGGTCGCCCTGTCAGGACTAATCCTCAACAGTAACCCGACCAAGCCCAGGGATCGCGTCGGCCGCACATGCGTTGGCGGAGCCAGCCGTCGCTTAATACTCCCGCTAATCGCATTTTAATTGAATTCCAGTGAACATGTAAAAAGCTGGTGGAGTTTTGTTATTCCATTTCCCTAGCAGATGTCCGCAGTTATCTGTGTAACGTGATCTGCAGCCCTGACGTCGTTTGTTTGCGCAAACGGAATGGCGCATCTGGATGGGGAAGTGGAGTAGACCGTGACGATATCACTTTTTTGGTAGGCGAATACCATCGTCGCAATAATGTCACACATCTTCCGATACCACCATGTTTACAATTGCGATAGTCCCACTGTGCTTGGCTGAGCTGTGAAAGACACATTTCAGAGCCTGAAAAATCACACTAAACTGGATTCCAACAACAACTTGGTACTATGGAAGAGAATTGAATAACTTTCATGCTAAGGTTAGCAACTAAAACAGCAAGGGTCCATGAAATTTTTGGGCAAAAGCACCATGGAAAGTAAGAATCCTGAAGGCTAAAACAGATGAAAAAAAGGAATAGCATGCAGAAATTTTATGCTACAAAATGTTTTCCTTTTGACAAATGGCTGAACCAACACATTGTTTATCAGTTGGCTACACAAAGCAAAGTTCTCAATGCCGTCTAATTAAAATTGATATTTTTTAAAGAATTTTACCGCTGTGAGGTAAAAAAAAATGTATCTCCAAAATTCATTTTTCTTCAGATCATTGAAAATAGATTACATAGCAACTTAACAGTGGGCATGTTTCGTAGGAGAGTGCTGAATTTCTCCTCATAGTGATATTGTCCTTACTGTATATACTCAGATATAAGCCAAATCTATAAGTATGAAATATATGGTTCGCGGATCCCTTAACCACCTTTGTCGTCGGGGCACCAATAAGGACGGAAATGTGGACAGCTTTTTCCACTGTTGACGGTTCTTTGCCGTGCCAAATTTGGCATCAGTCCATTCCTTGATCGGCCCACTACACATGTCGAACCTCCAGTCCGGCCCCCTTGGACTTAGCCCTGGGAATTATCTCCGCCAGTCATGATGATCTTTTACCGTGAACATACCACTGAAATTTTCGTCTGCACACTGATAACAACAGTTCTTTGTATATGTACGTGTCTTCTATTTTATTATTAGGCTTTTTTTAAAGCAGTTTCAAGGGTTTTGGTGCTATGCCCATACAGTGATTTGTAACAACATGGTTAGCTTCAGTGCTATGTGGTACTTTTTGGGCCCCGGTAATCTGAGGGTTAACTGAATTTGATGTAGTACCTAGCAATTGTAACTAATCGCTGTGTTTCAGTATTGCACTTAACACTAATCCTGAGTCACTATGTCACAATTTAGTCGACTATATCATTGCTGGCATTTGCCTCCCAGCCAAACATTTGCCGTCTCCGTCCCACCGTCTTGTTACTTGGAGCTACTCTGTTATTACAGCCACTTTGCCCTTTGATAAAAACACACTTTCAAGACAGGCGCCTCATTTGATCACCCGAGCCTCCACTTTTAGTGCTTTGGAAATAACCGTTCATAGCATGGTCTAAATACTGCGCCATCATACAGATCTGTGATTTCACAGAAGAAAAACAATTTTGTTTTGTTTTTTCCCGACTAAACAAAGCACACAGTTGCCTCGCCTTTTCCCCGCCTAAAGCGTCTCCCACTTGCAGCTGTTGCAGGAGCCTGTTGGACATCCTGGATCCCGAACACACGAAACAGAGGAGATTAGCGCTCCCTGTTGGCTCGCCGCTTCCGCAGATGGCACGGATGCTTTTAGCAGGCCCCCCATAGACGCACACTTATTGATCTTTCATACTAAAGTCCTCGCAGCAGGACTCTCGATACTGTTTTATTCATCGTTCTGGCATTTACGCGCCGGGCCCAAAAAAATCGTGGGTATTGAGTGGTAGGGGGCACTGTGGCACCCATGGCTTATAAATCCCTTAACAGTTAGAGCTGTCATTTGTGGCTAAAGAAAAAGAATGAAACTCCCCAGATTGGCCTTCTTTAAGATCCACATGCCAGCCATAATCCATAATTCACCAGTGTTGTCTCTCACCTTGACGCAGACCCAATAAACGTGCAAAACATTTCACTGGGATTTGCTTGCATTTTAATAATCCAACATTTTTATCTTTGGGAGGGGTTGTTAGGGGATATCAGTTACTAATTTCTAAGGATCTGGCACGGCTCACTCCAAAACCAACAACTAGGGCGGAGCGGGGGGAATGGGGATCTTTATAGTATTTGGTTTCTGTGTTCCGGGAATCCTCAGCAATGGTTTGTGCGGCGGTTGTGAAAATCACTTTTGGAAGGTATACAGAAGATTACCTGTGTCACGTGATAGCACAATAATTAGCCTGCTAGGATTTTGCTTTGACTTTCAGCTTAGCAATAGTATGTACTTTAGTTTTTCAACCATCATACGAGATTTTAGGGAGCTGGCAACTCTACAGGTTATGCATTAGACTGCCACTTTTCCCCCCTTAAAAATGCCTACAGAATTTTTGGAAAAAAAATTAAAGCAACAAAATGTCTTACCTTGAGACTAGTATTTAAGCTTCATGGTTCACGTAACCACTGAGGACGTTACTCTGGACCGCTGACAGTTCCTGTTTTGGGGTTGTGGCAAAGGTGACACCAGTCCATTTCTTTATGTTCCTCTCCTCCTGCCCCCTTGGACTGTACCCTGGAGAATAATGTTAGCCAGTCCTGATGAACCTGGGACATGATCAAACCACTGCAGTTTTTGTCTGCACACAGTTGACAAGTGTTCTTCATGGGGTCCAATGTGCCCTCTGATGGTGTTGAGCACTGTTTGATTTGTCTTATGGGCTATATAGCTGATGTGTGAAAGTTTTCTGAAGCATCACATCTCCATGGCCTGGATTTTCTTTTCTAGCTTTGCTGTGAGTAGCCATGTCTCACAAGCGTAAAAGAAGATGAAAGATGTTTTTTGATACTTTAAGTCGGTTAATATCGCTGTTGTTGTGATCGCTGTTTTAGTTGAGTTTTGGGGTTCGCAAATGTTTAGGTCGCACTTCCGTGTTGCGATGATTAAATGGGTATTGTAGTTGTTCTGTTTAAACATTTGATTCACAATTAAAACTACAGCAAGAGTTGTAACACTGATTATGCTTCCCTGGCACCCCATTCAGTGGGGAGAAACCAAAAAAAAAACACTGCAAGACAAATGAAAATGCTACAAAGGCGCGCTATGAGTTCGTGACACTAATGGCAAATCACAATCACTGCAAACCTTTCATTGAGGCGGAAATCATACTTGGTCATAAAAACGATTGAGAAAATTCAGTTGGCCCTCACCTATTTTATAGCTTACCAAATCTGGCCACTTTCTGAAAAAGTTGGACACCCCTGCTCTATGTCATTAAATAAAATCTTCCTTCAGATCCAAAAATGATCAAGCAAGTTGTGGACATATGTATAGATCTACAAATAAGAACAGAACACCAAATTGCAGAAGAATGGATGGTCTTCATCGTCATCATACTAAAGTACAACAAAATTGGAGGACTTCTCCTTTCAGTGTAAGACGGCAAATTTAGAAAACAGCTGGCTAGCTGTGTGTTACTATCGGGTATCTCAAATTGATCCAGGTCAAGGCGATGGTTAGAATACAACCATCCTGAATGTAGCGGTTCCCGAAGAGTTGTATGTAGCTCTAGGTCATCCATTTCACGGGTAATAGATCCGGTTTTGGGTAGATACAGGCTTGGCAGGGTGGCCTTCATATAGCCTAGCTGCAGTAGGCCAGACACGCCTAGCCAACTACACACAGCCAGCCCTAACCTGCTATGTGCTGTCTGCTGAATACAATGCGCAATACATTTATCAATGACAATAAACACAATCCAATTTGATTCAAATTCCACGAAGCAGGGAAGCAGCAATAACCGAACCTCGAAGTAGCAAATTATTACTATGGTTCGTATTTTTCATCATCCTCCATTTCAGGGTTCTCAATTTATCTGTCACGACAACATTACCTGATACAAAAAAAAAATGGCCAAACTGATTTTGTAATTGAATAGCCCTGAGGTACGACATCAAACTCAAAGCTTGGCCCTCAATAATTTTCATTAACCGCTTTTTTATTTCATGGGTGTTGTGGTTTTTGTTTTTTCGTAATTGAGTCACACAATCCATGTTATATATAGCAACGCTTAGTTAATTTGTGAAACAACTCAGTGCGCATACATGACAATTATAACAATTATCTTAATCAGTACATGGGAGAGAGTGAAAAAAAATCATTACGTTCAAAGGCGCGGTTAAGGAAAGTAACATTTGTCGTTGTTCATGACTTGTATTCTGATTGGTTTTGGCCTGTCACAAACCTGTCTTTCGAGAATCAATTATCCGTGCATAATTCAGTTGATCGTTTCAGTAACTTCTCACCATGAGCTAGCTAAGTGGCGTAACAATAAAGAAATCTCTTGGTTTTCACGGTTAATGGGAACCAGAACCACCCGCGGGAAGCGAAAATCTGCAAAAAAAAGGATCACACTTTCATACAATCCTCAAAAGGGTTAAACTTACGTTGACATGACGTCATTATGGACCGAGCGTATACTATTGTAATAAAGTGACAAGTATAGATGTACAAATAATAACCTACAACACAGAATTGCAGTTGAATTAATGGTTTTATTGTCATTATACAAAAGTAAAACTAAATTGGGGGGCTTCTCCTTTCAATGTAAGAAAGCCATTAAGAAAGCGGCTGGCTAGCTGCGCTCTAGAACTGGGTGTCCTTGGAATGAGCCAGATGTCCGTGATGATTAAAATAAAACCGTCCCGTATGTTGTGGCTCCAAGTCATCTGTTTGACGGCAAATTGATCTGTGTTTGGCAAAATCCAGGGTACGCAGTGGTGGTTTGGAGAGTTGTTAGCCTATCCATTAGCATTAGACTGGACCAGAAGCACCACTCTTGCCTTCTCACCAAGGCCGCCCCAGTCCCTTCTGGATCCCAATAATAATCCACAGAGCACCCGCTGGTGATTACCATTTTGTTGCGCTCTTCTGACTTTCCATCAGAGTCCGATTTATTTGCTAAGTTTCTTTTCATTGTAACTAGCCGCTAAAAGCTAGCGGTTGTATGCTTCCCAGTTTGTTTACGGAGGAGGCACTTGCCCGCTGTTTGACGGACGGCATATACCTGCCTATCATAGTATCAGAGTCACATCCACCCAACACAGAGCGCCCTCCTTAGTCTCTCCCCACTGTATGCTCTCAAACACAACACATGATACAATTATTTGAATGACAAAAAAGACTAAACAAATTTAATTCAAAATTCACAAATCTGTGAATTAGCAATTACCGAAGCGCGAAGTAGCGAGGGGTCTCTGTACTAGTAACTTCACTTCGTTTATGGCAAGAAAGGGCTACAAAATAATTACACAAGGTTAAAAAGTAGCCCCAAAGTATGTACATTATCTTTCTCGCTGACCAGTTGTAATCTTACTAATAGTTTACCACTCATTATGGTTTTAAAGTGCCAATATTAAAAAATAATATTTGACCTCTAGATGGCACTGTGTTGTAAGAGAGCAGGCCTGTGATACACGGCACAGCGCGGTGGCAGGACGCCGGACAAACAAAGTGGGGATACGTGTAAAAGAAATAAAAAATATCTTCACCTATGATTTTTCTATAAATAATAACATTGGTATGAGATAGTGCATGTATATTTACATAGTTTTCAAATCAATGTTTTTTTTTTTACTGGATAAAAGTTTTTCGAACCAGCAGGAGGCATTAAATTTTACACATTGTCCCTATAAGGGAATTTTAATATGTACACAAAGGATGTCCTCTGAGTTTCTATTAGTTACAGTATTTATTTTGTTGTGAGGAACCATGAGCTGATTATGATCCAATTATGATCCAATTTTGTAATAATGAGGCTTGTCAGAAAAATTATTCTTTAGATTCCCACGGGTTGCCTGGGTAAAATTTTCCAATTTTTCGTGATTTTTTTTTTTTTTTAAAGGACAAGCATAACGACCTGGCATTGCAGGGCTTGATGTTGCCAGGGATTGTACTTGGGGGAGGTTGTTGGGGCCGTAGTTTGTCAAAAAAGCGGCAAGGAGCCACTCGGGAGTGCCAAAGAGTCTTATGCCGATGTTTATCACTTTGTTGGTATTTATCGAGGGTGCCTTGACACGAAACCTAGCTAAAAACACTACCAAAGGCTTAAAGTACACAGTTCACGATGTTCACAGATATCGGGTCAGCATATCACATACAAATAAACAAAAAAACAGGACATGTAGATAAATTAGATAGATTAATTACATTGCCCCCCCCAAAAGACAAAAAACTAAAACAAAACGGGATAAATCCTATCCCTTCGTCAAAAAAAACTAAAAAAAAACTCCACTCAAATGATTTAATGATCTAATTTTTAGATCTTTAACTTGTTTTTTTATTTTATTTCATTTTATCTTTTTTTTACCTGTATATTCAATGAACAAAATCAATATCTGTTAGATTACAAAATTTTGCTTATTTTAGATATAGAGGTAAATGTTCTTTCATCAAAAGCAAGTTAAAATATCTTAAAACTAGATTATCAAATTCTTTCAGTGAATAGTTTTTATTGTGCATTTTATTGTCATTTTGCTCATTTTAATTTATTTTCTCATCCTGGTAAAAGGAACATAAAATACAAAAAAAGAATGTAATTAAAGATAAATTACACCGCATAATAATTTAATGAAAAATGCTACCCTGTTAGCATTTTTTTTCTTATTTAAGGGGAAAAATTTTATCTTAAAATACATTTTGTGTAATTTTTGTATATTTCAGTTTGTCTGTTTTTAGAATACAATAAATACATTTAAAATGATAGAAATTTCTCATCTAGCTTATGTTGATTGTTTTTCTCATTTTTTACCTATCTTGAGAAATAAATCATTTTAAATTAAAAATAAAATAGTATTTTGTCAAAGATAAATCACATTGCAAAAAAAGTTACTTTGGCAAAATATTTATTTTGTTTTAAGTGAAGTGTTCATCTCAAAAACTTGTATCTGAAATGTATTCTATGGAATGAAAACAAATCACAATTAAAATGACAGAAAAATAGTCTCATCGAACAGATGGTTGATCGTATTACTAGTTTTTCACATCTTGAAAAATAATTTTTTATCAAAGATTTGTGCAATTGCAAAAAAAAATAGAATGAAAAATGTTACCTCAATGGCTGAAAAAAGGGAACACTTCATCTCATAGATGAAAATAATTGAAATTGTTTATTTTTTACAAGATAAGAAAATATTTACACTAAAACTGAGTAAGAAAATCTCATTTAGCTGATGGTTTATCATTTTGCTCGTTTTTTTAATCTTATTTTGGTCAGAAGAATATATAAAAATAATTACAATTATGTAGTGTCTACAAATGAAAATAATCAGCTTATTTTTCTTATTTTATTAAAGAAACAAAAATAATTATACCCTAATGAGAAGACTTTCCATACAGCCAATAGAGTGAAAAAACAGCTGTGCGTTTCTCTTCTTACTAATTTGTGCTAAACTTGGCTATTTTTTCTAAACCCTCAGTGAATGAGCCATCTTGGTCCAACCTGTATTGACAATTCGATCCATTTATGTTCACAGACTATATATTTTTCTATGATGTAATTTCAAAATACAGACATTCCAAGTTAAACTAAACTAAGAACCACTTATTGGCGTGTGTGGTCTGCGGTGTTGTAAGTGCATGTGTGCGCTTGTGTATTTAGTAGAAGCGCAGGACCCTTAATCGTTGTTGCACGGTCCTGTACACGCCCGAGCCGTCTCCAACTCTCGCTGGTCGGATTCCGTGTTTCACGAGCCGAGCGAGGACTGTAAATCTCCGCGAGCTTCGGCTTGTTGTTTTAACTGGCTCCGACAAGCCGCTCTCTGTCTACATTAGCGCTCTTTTAAAGTGTCGTTTTTGGCATCTTGCGGCAATCAAATGTGACCGACGCTGGAACCTTTGGGTGCTGGAGACAAAACCACGACACGATTAAGACTTGATGTGTTGGAAGATGCGGCGAATGAAAGACCACAGAATGTCAATGCCCTTCGAGTGGATTTTAAGGATACATTTGCCAATTTTGGGTTGATTCATATAATTATAAGTTTATTAGGTTTTTAATATTGCACGCCTGCAAAGGGGATGGCATAGGATGCCTGTTCGTTATTTTGACTATTACTAATCACTGATGTTCGTACGTGAAAAGGCTTGACGAATCTACAATAGTACGAGCATATTTTTTAAGTTTTAAGTTTCTCTAAAAGCCATAATATCGACAAAACACTCTGGACCGACATAAGCACCAAAAGCTGCTGTCTTATCAACGACAATCACCATACTACAAACCATGGGCTGTCTCAGGCCCGCCCAAGGATTTGATCTGCCTTGCAAGACAATGCTGAGAGAAGCATAGGAAAAAAACAAGCTTCTATCAAGTAATGACTTGCTGTTTTGAATAGGTCCACTAGATGTCCTTTTATTTGATCAAGACATTCCATTTCATGCAATGAAACAATTCTGAAGTAGCCCTATTGGATGGAGTTTTTCAATGCAGATAGCCACATTTTTGCTCATAAACGGAATTAATACTTTGCTGTTTCGCTTAACGAAAGTTTTTACTTGTAAATTGATGTGTTTATTTGTATATTTTGAGTGTTTTAAGAACAAATAGAAAATAAAAAACAACTTGTGCAAATGCAAACGTGGCTTATATGATCTATTTTCCTCATGTATTTCAGAGTTATCGAATTTAGGGCGTTCTGTCTGCACATAGAAAAATAAATAAATTGATCAGATATTTGTTTCTCTCTGTCCCTGGCCCCTTTGCAATTTTTAGTAGTGCAATTGAACAGCAAACATTTTTAAAATGATCATTTAGAGAAGTTAGTTGTAAAAAAAGAAAAAAAAAAGTTTATAAAGTACAGTGTTTTTATTTGTTGTTTTCGTGCCACATTTTTGTTTTCCAATAACGTCCACATGATGGCGACAAGAAATCTTCTGAAGTAAAGTAAATCATAATCTATAGTTTGCAACAGTACGTATTCTGTACAGCCCTTTGAGATTTTTTGTAATTAACGGCTATGCAAGTAAACGTGACTTAACGTCCTGAACCAATAGCGAAATATTGCAGTAAGACTATTTTTAAAATTGTAATTTGACAGTACAAAAGTTCAACAAATGACTGATCCTGTAAAGTGGGTTTGTTCTTTGGTTTGAATATATAATCGAGTATTTAATATGTAAGTAAATAAATAAATCAAAGTTTCCGCTTCACGGGTTTTGACAATCTTTTTGTTACGCAACCCTTATGAAAAACGAGAGAATACTGCACAGTAATACTAATGCTTATGATTCAAATCAATATTGTTTTTTTACTACTAGGAGGCGTGGTATAATGCACCATGTCCTTTTAAGGTATGCTTCGAAATTAGCCAAATATCAAATAAGACTAATCCTGTTGTCATGTGCTGTGTCATAATAACTGCCTTTTTGAAAAATGGTCATGAGGTTAAACTTCAAACATTCCCAGGATTCTGTTACACCCTAACAGAAGCTCCAGATGCATTTATGTCTTGGGAAAAAAATCTGGATTTTACTGGTCCACATTTTTCTCCCAGTGGCCCCAAAACCATATCCAAGACCTTCCCCATCCCATCCCTTGGGTAACTACCAACTCTTTTGTTTTCTCATGTTTTCCTTTCCCTCCTCAGATCTCCCAAGGATAGCGAGCGTGTAATAAAGCGCAACGGGCCTGCTGTGTCCGGATCAGATGGTGTGCTTCTGATTGTGAAACTCACCGACAGACATGCTAATAAATGTGTCCATAAATTGAATTTGGGGCAAGAATATCTGAAAGAGAACTCTGCTTGATTGTCTCCAGCCGGCATAGCGGCGCTTCAGTTGTATTCTGGAGGGAAAACGATCCCACCGGAGAGTGGTTGGAAGGTTGAGTGGAGGGTGGGGAACATTTTTTCTTTTCGTTTTTTCATTTTAGGTTTTTTTAGGGGGCGACAGCAGGGTGACTGATGTCCAGCCAAGTAAAATAAAAAGTATTTTATTGCTATTGAAAAAAATAATTTGATTGGGGTTGCTTGAATAAAAAAAGAAACAATGGAAAGTGTGCTTGCATGTGCATGCATTTAATGTACAATAAAACACACTTGGAGGAAAACCCTTCAAGCTGTAAAAAAAAACTGGACACACTTTAGTCGAAATGTTTTCAATGGACACAGAAGAAATAACACTTTGACACATACATAAAAGTTTTCTCAAAATAACTCCAGAGACAGCTATTAAAGAGGTATAATGCAGTATTTTATAACTAGCTTTCACTAACAAGACCTTTGTTGTACAGTATTGCGGTTTATTTTTTTGACACTTTTCACCCTGAATTGTGTTCTTCTGCAGCAAACAACACACAGTAAATGCTATCATGATGGCAGGGGGCGGAGGGCTTTGTGTGTGTGTGTGTTGGGTTGCTGTGACTGTGACTGTCTGTCTGCCAATTGTGATAGGCTGGTGTATACTGTCAGTCAAACAGCCGGTAGGCGCACAATTTAATGTGTCTACCAAAAACTAACTGTGAGGCATAGCCACAGGTAGAAGAGGCTCATTGCATTAAAAATGAATTAATCAAATTGATCGGACTCTGAGGAAAGTCAAAAGTGCGCAAAGAAACGCTGATCACCCCGGGTGCTCAGTGCATTGTTATCGGTTCCGGGAAGAGACTGAGGCACTAGAAATAAAGCAATAACGGTTATCACAGGTCCATCCTGCTGTTGCTAGGCTTGCAGAGTGTGTATCTCACTAAAGCCAGATCCGTAGATGACCTGGAGCTACAACTCATGGGAAACCGCTGCAATCTGGGCAGTTGTTATTCAATCATTGTGGCGACCTGGCTGGAAGATAGCCAGCCACTCTCTACATCACTTTCTTATACTGAAAGGAAAAGCCATCCAATTTTGTTTTACTATTGTATCATGAGAGTTAAGACCATTTATTCAACCAATATTCTGTGTTATGTGTTGTTTTATTTGTTTATTTTGTAGTTCTTTAGTTGTTATTTTCTTACAGTCGTAAATATTATTTTTAAGTGATAACCAATGAATAAATGCTTTATACTTCATGGCATTTGACTATCACGGAACTTTATTTGGAACGTGACCAGTGAAAAACAAGGAATTAATGAATTTGGGAGTATAACTGAACACAAGTGCCACAAAGCACCAGGGAGAATACTTTTAATGAAGATTCAAAGTGACCAAACTGCACATTTTTTTATTTTTCACTCAATCCTTTACAAAGTTTTTTTGTTTTGGGGGTACCTGTACCAGCAAGATGGCGGAAAATTTTGTCAGCTCCATCTAGATTTCTCAACTTGGGAATATTTAAAAAAAAATACATGTTTGTATGAATTTCTTTATAATTTAAATATTTTATTTATTATTAATTAAGGTTTGTTTTTTACCACTAGGAGTTGCTAAATAATAATCAATGTCCTATTAATAACTGAGTCATGCAAAAACAGTGAGAACACCCCTAGGGATAAATATAAGCACAGTGTCAATTAAGTGCTTAGTGGTTAGAGGTGTAAGGAATGTTTTGTTGCTTCATATTTCTTGTTGTCCTCGTTTGTTGAACTGCAATTTATGTAACTTAATTAACTGGAAATTGTGCTAAGACTCATTTAAGCATTTTAATTATGGGACTGCTTATGAAAATGATATTTTTTAGTTGGGTTCGTTTGCATTATTCGACAAACGTATTTGTTTTTTTGCAGCGATATTTAAAAAAACAGTTCTGTAAAGAACACTTACAGAGGTTAACCTATCGCGCTTTCTCTACTTCACAGTTTTGAATTGTGCGTTGTGTTCTGCATGCTGATTGGTCAAAGAGAAGAAGATGTTTTCAATTGCCAAAAAAGTTGCACTTCTTGACCCGCTAAACTTGCTCTGTAGCCACATGCAAGTCTTGGGCGCTCCCTAGTGGCTCTCTGGCGTGTTGAAAATGGAAAAATATATGGTTTCTGTACGATAGAATCGTAACGTAAGATTGTGTCCATAATCTGTACAATATTTCCATAAAACAGCAAGATTTATTTTTTATTTTTTATTTGACACTACAGAAGTTATTTGTTAAAAAAAATACTTATATTTGTTCAACAGATACTTGAACCTATAAGTTGTTGTTTTCCTTGAGTAACAAAGACATAAATAAATAAATACTGTTATGAAACGGACCGGGAAGCAGGAAGTTGGAACTCATATGCGTAGACGATCTGTCACTTTAATTAGGAAATAAAAGTTGTCCAACACACAAACGGACCAAAGACAAAACAAAACCGGTTTAAAGGCAATCAAAATTACAACCTAGGTATTACTCAGATCAGACAGGCATGAACAGGTCTTCAACAAGGTAAAGCAATGGTCTGGCAACAGGCAGTCCCAAAAGGAGCGTTTAAGTACAACACAAGCAATCAGTCCAATGCGTCTCAGCCGGTGTCAAGGGGCGGGGCCAGCTGGGTGCCATGACACCCGTGCAGGACATGACAATACATTCAGAAATAAATATATAAATATTGTACTTTGCATTTTATGACTATCTCTTAAACACAACTACCTCGGAAAAACAACTGGTTACTGTATATAATGTGATGTATTTCGTTTTTATTTTTCATGTCCCCCCCCCAAAAAAATGTACAAATGTGCTTTTTTTTTTTACAAGAAAGCAATTTAGTATCACCACATCGAGAACAATTACTATTTAAAAAAAAAGCGCAAACCTCCATCTCGGGGCCTTCGCCCTGAAATCGCTGGTGATCCCAAGAGCCAAGAAGTGATCCGCAGGTTCAATAGCATTCTCAATCCATCTCCGTCCTGTGGAATGCTCTTCCCTCTGAGATTCGATCTGCAACCTCAGTGGAAATGTTTAAATTTAAGCTTAAAACACACTTCTACTCTATAGCATATGAATAATCTATATTTTAATCCATGAAGTAGGAACCTTCATTTTTTTCAAAATTATCATACAATTAAACATTATACATTGAAATGACAGAATAACACGTTTTTACAAGCCCATGTGTACATTGAACGAATCAAATTACTGCACACCATACCTGTTAACATGTATTTATTTATTTTGCCTAATACCGACTCTTAGTGACGTGCGGGGAAATACAAGTAAATTAACATATTTCTTATTCATCATTTTGTTGGCAGACAAATACAGCAATATGTAAACTGTAGCACAGAGAAAAAACAACTTTTTATTGTCTTATAAACGAAGTCTATATGCTGCTCCTTTTGAGGTAAAGTGTAAAAAAAGAATCTATACAAAGGTCAACAAAATAATGGATGGCTTAACTACAGCTAGCTTGCTTATATTAGCACTAATTGTCGTGTTTGGGGCAGAGGTGTGTGCCAAAACAGAATCCTTAGTCTCAGTATTGCCCTCTGCCATGAGGCAAAAGAATTGCACGCCTCACTTTGCATCTGCAGATCGTCATCAGTGTAACATGTTACATATGAATTGACTGAATAATATCCATAATGCAATGTAAAAACTGGAATTCAGAACTTTACCATTAAATACATATAACCATTGTCTCTGCCATATTGAGAACAAATTTCAATGTTTTTGGGGGGTAAAGTAACATTTAAAGTTTTGTTTGCAACTTGTTGCTCTCTGCAAAGTGAGCTTTTTTCCCCATGTGTTTATGTCAATTTGTGCTGTTGCCACATTAGCAGACCACTGTACTTCACAAATTACACCTGGCATTGTTATTTCTGTAGTTGCGCTTCCTGTTTCCCTCTGTCATTGTTAGCTTCTTGTCAGGGTGGATGCATAGATTTGTCATTTCTTCTGCCTGGCAGGGTGGATGTAGCAGCAGGCCTGGTGAAGAGATGTGCCTATCAGTCACAAAATCAGGCTCAATCAGAGAGAGTGACCGAAGGCGCTTGGCGAGAGATGGGTTTTGCTGTCAGTGGAGTGAAGTATCGATCCCTGGACAATAGTATTGATCTGATCCAAGTACTTGCTGAGTATAAATATCGATATTTGGATCGATCAGGCTAACCCTATTAACTATCTAATTATTTTGTTTTAATTGTAACTCATCTCAGTGAATATACTCCTTTTTCTGCTGGTGTTTAGAACACATAATATCATTTTCAGCCCTCTGTTTTATGGTGTCTGGTTTCATATGTGTGTTACTGATTTATATATTGTTAAACCTGGAACACATTTCAGCTCTTTCTTACTTTGTAATGTCCAAAAGGAACATGATTGAAGTTGATCCGGCGTTGAGTGAGCGAACCCCAAAAAAAAGTCTTCCTCAGTGGAACGTTTGTGAAAATATATCCATTTAAATACCTTGTTTTTGCCAGCAACAAGCCGATTTGGAGGATGTTATTTCTGTTCACTTGGAAATGAGCCGTGCGGAGGGAAACACGTGCGTCCAGCAGGCTGTAAACATCGAGTTGAAATTTTAAGTGTGTGACGTAAAATTGAAAACAAAAGGGTCTCCAGTATGGTCTTGACAAATTGATTGTGGTCGTCGGGTACCTTTGGGTGTACGGGGACGTGTTGGTGATTAGGTTCTCAGAATATTCTTGTAATCAGTTGCAATGGTTTACTTTGATCTGGTTTTGTAAATAATATTCCTGCAAAAAAATTGATTTTACATGTCAAAACTATACCTCAAGAAATCATAACAACGATTCTCGGTCACAAGTAGCGACACACACAAATTCAGCAGTGAGATGTTTGACACCTCAAAATCCAGCAGGACTTCTCTTGCACCTCATCTAGCGCTGTGCTAACACAAACCTCCTCTTATGTGGCCGTCCTCCCCCTTCACCTCGCTGACTAAGGAGCGCTCTTCCAGCCACATTCTGCCAAGATTTATTAGCCGCTTCAACCCAAATGTCATTTTTACCATGTTGTTTTAAGGGAAGGGACTTTTGGGGGGGCGCCTGGGGGGTGTTTAAAACTTGCTCAGTGCAACGTCAATTGCTCTGAAAGCTAGTAAGACAGATTTTTTTCAACCTCAGTCTCTTCTCTTTCTTTTTTTTCTCTTTTTTTAACAGTGCTATTCCTATGTGATGTAATTAATTAATTTTCTAAAATTGAAAAAAAAGCCCTAATCAAGAGATAAATTATAATTGTTTAATCCTCATAGCTATTAAGTATGGCCTTTCCTTTACAGACTTTACAGAAGTATAGTAATTACAGAAGTATAGTAATGGACATTACGGTGAACTGAACTGAACCACGAGAATAGTTATTTAAGAAAATACATGTAAAGAAGGTTACGGTAATAAACTGAATTTATTTCAAATAATTTGTCATTTAACATTTTAAATCATTTGAAATTTACTAAATCGTAAATTGAGAATAGGAATTTTTCAGTGAAATTTGAATTACCCGAAGCATGTGCTGATTATTGCACATTTGTTACAAACTACTTAATTGTGGAATTAGGCAAGTTAGCCACATGCTATAAGTAGCTGCTTTTGGCCTAAACTATGAACATTTGTTTTTCAAATAAGAATATTTAAAATCCGTTTCAAACATTTGCAAAGGTTGTCATTTTTAATCAATAAAATTGTCCTTAAATGATTGCCTTTTAGGCCAACTTCCATCAATCCATCCATTATCTGCACCGCTTATCCTCAGTAAGGTCATGGGGGCTGGAACCCATCCCAGCTATCTTCGGGCAGGGGGCAGGGTTGCCAGCCAGTCGCAGGGCACACAGAGACAGACAATTCACACCTAGGGACAATTCCGATATGCATGTTTTTGGAATGTGGGAAGAAACCGGAGTGCCCGGAAAAAAAACACGCGAGCACGGGGAGAACATGCAAACTCCACACAGTAAGGTTTGATCTCATGACCTCACAACTGTGCCACACACAGCTAACCACTTTATTAGTTGAAATAGATTGAAATCGTAATTGTTCACGCTTGAAATTGAGATTGAACTTTTTGACCATATTGATGAGCGCTCATCAATCAATCGACGGGTCAAGTGTTGACGAGAGAACTGATACACATCTACAAGATGCTTAAAAACAGAAAGCGAGAAAGATAAAAACGAATTTTGTTGGGCCTGACTGGTAAAAGTAGCCAAATGCGTGAGGCATTCAATGAACAGATTCACAGATTACTGTCACAGGACAAGATTTATTAAAGTACTCACCTTAATGTGTCGGAGTGTAAGACCAGACTCAGAAGGTGTTCTTTCCCATTTCGGTGAAGGTGGAGTGAACGTGAGGCTAGAGTCTAGGAGCAAAGAGGAAAGCCAATGGGTTAACAGGGGGCATAAGCCAAACTCAAGACAGAAATTTAAAAATACAAAGTTGGCAAGTCAAACATGGATTGGTTTCCACTAACTGCAATGTTCAATGTTCAAGCACCGGTTGCCTGTCTACAGCTGATTTTGAAGGCTGCCATCTTGATTGGAGGTGGGTTAAGCTGTGTTGATTGCAAACCTCCCCACTTTTGCTGGCTTAAGAAGAAAGCAGGCCCGGTGGTGTGGAGAAAGAACAGGGACCCCATGTCCTGGCGGGGGCGGGGCATAACTAATTAGGCAAATATACGATAAAACATGACCCGGTAGCGGACTACCCAGTGATCATTGAGTTTTTCACATGAGCAAGTGCATTCTAAGTTAGGGTTTGACTCATTTACAATATGGCTGGTCGGGGAAGTGGTTGTAGTTCTGTTGTGAAAACGCAAGCCTGAACTATAGGCCTGGCAAACACATGTTGAAGTGTGACCCTCACTGAATACGTCACGGGTCGCACCCAGACGACAAGTTGTGGCGATCCCTCATGACTTGCAAGTGTAAAATTGGAGACTACACAACCAACACGTTTTGAGATGGCGTGGGTTGGTCCTCTAAAGCAAGGGTGTCAAACAGGCAGGCTTTTTATTCCGGACCTCCAAACAAACCTGGTAAAAGTATCATGACAATAGTAAATAAACTACTAGTAAGAAAAATGTGTTTTTTTCCTTGTTGTCCCTTTGTGTTTACAAAGAAATACTACCACAAAAATACAACAAAAATGGCTACAAAACTAAATATTTGACTTAATGCTTAAAAACAATGACATCATGTATTATCTTGCTTTCATTATGAAAAGAAAATAAATACTATAGAAATTCTACAAACATACTACTACAGTTAAACCACAATAGAAACATACCACAACATAAATATTACCAGGAAAATACTCCAAAAATACAACTACAGTAATACGAAAAAATACAAATAATACTGTATTCTGCAAAATGACTACTTGGAAAATACTTCTACAGAAATACTACAAAAATACTAAAGAATTATATAAAAAAGAACTACTATAGACATACTACAAAAATTCAGCAAAATTACTAATTTGTATATACTTCAAAAATACTTCTACAGAAATACTACAAATATACTACAACAGTATTCCTATAATACAAAAACTATGACAGAAATATTACTACAAAAATACTATGATGGCAATAATGCAAAAACATAGCTCCAACAATACTACAAATATTGTACTATAAAAGATCTACAAAAAATAAAACTACAGTAATACGAGAAATAAATCTATAAAATTACCATAAAATTACTACTATAGAAATACAACAGAAATGAAACAAAAATACGACAAAAATAAAAGTACAGTTCTACTACAAAAATACTACACAACTACAAAAACCCGAATGCAGAAATACAAAAAAAAAATAGAAAAATAAAAGAATACTACAAAACTAAATATCAAAAGATGTACCTAAAACAAGGAACTAATTAAAAAAGTAATTTAATGGTAATCGTTTCCAAACATTTTCTATCACTCTTACCTTTTCTCCTTGAACGCAAATGGCGTTCTAAGAAAAAACAAGGGGTTGAAATTGATGAGCCAAATTTTTCCAGTATTTTTATTTAATTAAGATTTCTGAAAACATAACTCCAAGATTATTCCATCAAACAATTATAATAAAATGGTTTGGTCTTTACAAAAAAACACAGGGACAAGCATGATGTCACTCCGGCACTCTCCCGAACCCACATTACTCTGACCTAATCTGTTTCGCCCCAAACGGCTTTACTGAAAGTAAGATAAGAGCAGTGGAAATGAAGCATAAGGATTCTTTGAAATCAGTTGGATATTGTCACTTGGAAAACATATTTAATTTTTACATTTTTGAAGGACCTTTAACAATTATTTTTCATCAATGTTATAGAACACTTTCCCCTCAACCAACTCTCAAGTCCAGCATTACAACACGTGGAAAAATTCGGTCCAAATCCAATTTATCAGCCGGAAATTATTGTGTTTACCACGCCAAGTCGTCTCACTTTCTTATTCCGCAAAACTAATACCGGTTAGAGCACCGTTGGCCCGTTGCTTCGTTCATATTTACTGTACTACTTTAATGTTATAAAACAGGAGACTCGATAATAGAATCCAGATTTGGCCTTTATTTAATTTATAGCTGCGCGCATTCATCTCGTTTTAAATCGTCACAGAGTTAGGCGGCGTTGAGTCGCAGTCATCTGGATGTGCTTTTGCTGTCTTCCACTGTGCACGCTCCTTATCTACATCGATGCTTTGCCACAACCTCCCTGTCATGCGGTTGGAGCCACTTTTTCTGTCTGCCCATATATTTTGTATGGTAATAATCACAAAGCTACCATATTTTCCACTCTATAAAGTGCATGGGATTATAAGGGGCTTCCTCCCAGAAATAGTCTTTTGTGATATATTTTTCATATGTAAGGCACATGTAAATAAAACCACAGTAAGAGTTGGGGTTGTTTGAAAAAATAAACATATTCACATGAAAATAATGCATTTGATAAAACAAGGATTAACACAATGACGTAGTTTTATCTATGAATTTTTGCAACAACAATTAACATGTTGACCACAAAGGGGCGCTCGAAGACCACTCTTTAGGTTTTCAAAAGGCAAAACAGTTACTGTATGCAGCATCATTTAAGGACAATTTCAACTAGAGTACTTACTTTTGTATAAAACATGTACATAAACAGAAATCCTCTTTTTACTAATCACAATGCGTTTCATACTTACGGACATCCATCCATTAACTGCACCGCTTATCCTCAGTAGGGTCGCAGGGGAGCTGGAGCCCATCCCTGCTATTTTCGGGCAGTGGACAGGGGGCACCGTGAATTGGTTGCCAGCCAGTCACGAAGCACACAGAGACAGAGAACTCACTCTCTCATTCACACCTAGGGACAATTTGGACCGGCCAATTAACCTGACATCCATGTTTTTTGGGGAATGCGGGAGGAAACCGGAGTGCCCGGAGGAAACCCACAAAAGCACAGGAAGAACATGCAAACTCCACACAGGAAGGTTCGATCTCATGACCTCAGAACTGTGCCACGGATCCGCTAACCAATCAGCCGCCGTGCTGCCCTACTTACGGACAGTTACTGTCTATGCAGACAACAAAATAGCGTCCGAGCAACTGTTGAAGTTCTGCGCTTCTTTTTTGTTTCCTTTCAGCAACAATTGAAATGTCAACCATGGTAGTGTACTCGAAGACCATTCTTTAATTTTAACAAATGCAGAAAAGTTATATGCAGTATGATATAATTGCAACTAAGCATATCCAATTTTATCCTCTGTTTTTTCAGATGTATAAGGTGCACCGGAATATAAGGCACACCTTCAAAATTTTGGCCAATTTGAGGTTTTTCGGTCCTTATAGTCCAGAAAATACGCTATTTCAACAATTTTCATATGTGTAATTGTACAAGGTAGGCAAAGGATGATCAGTGAGTTTAACAGGAATTAGAATGGCTACTGAGAAACACCTGTCCATCACTTTCGGATCCTCTGTTTTGAAAAAGCACCCCAACGCCCCACCAAGCTCCCATGATAGATCATTACTTCTTCCTTGCAGATTTCCCATTAACACAAACTTTTTTTTAACCATTGGTATTGTCTTACTCTGCATGTCTGGCATTCTGCTGGCGGGTGGGTGGTGCAGGAAGAGGGTGATAATAAAGAGGAGGGAAGGGGGGGTGAATAGGATGGGGGTCTTGCGGTTGGTCAGATGACCAGCTGTGTACCAGCTGCATGTGAAGGAAGCTTTGCGTGGTGTGCAAAGATGACACTTTCTCTCAAAAAGAGGGAAAAAAAATCAATCCACATCACATAAGTATGCCATCATTTTCACGGTGCGTTTACAATTTTACCCATATTGCAATTGGCGCAAAAGTAAACTGGTAGTGGGAATTCAGAAATATCTGAAAATAGTAACACATATCATGATATTGTTTTTACCCTCACTTGTTTTTTAAGCTGTTTCAAAGAATACACTTGTAATAAAACACATTTTTCGCATTTCCAGATGGTTACTAAATTACTAAATTAAAATGGTTACTAATTCTAAAACACGATGTGCAGTCATATTTTGTTTAATACTTTATTGGACAAAACAAAAAAAAATTGTCTGCACAAAACTGTTTTTGGTAGAGTCCAATGTGCCCTCTCATGGTGTCGCACCCTGTTTATTTTATCAGATGGGCTATGTAACTGATGCCTAGACCTTTCCTGAAACATTTCATCTCCATGGCCTGGACTTAACATTCAAGCCTTGCTCTGAGAGTCCATGTCTCGCTAGCGCTGAGGAAGATGGAAGTAACCAGCGCTTGCATGAGTCATATTTTTGATTTCACGATTACTGTATGTTCTTTTCCCTTTAGATAGGTTTCTGGTCTGGCCTCTCCTTTGATATGACAGCTCAAAGATATTTAAATTTCCCGACAAGTTTAACTTCTTGGTGGTTGATGGCCATGTTTTTTATGATACCTGGGGGTTGTTGGCTATTATTCTTTTTTTTCTATGCTAATTTCCCTTCCAAACTTGGTTGATGCTTTGTCTAGGCGATTGACCAGATCTCTGAGTTCCTGTTCTATTCCTGCCAGTCCAGCAATTTCATCAGAAAAGCTGAGGTTAGTAACTTTATGTCCCCCAATGCTGACTATACTTTCATGTTCGTCCAGAGTTTCACTCATGATCTTCTCCAGGAAGATGTTGAATAAAGTTGGAGAGAAAATGCAACCTTGTCTCACACTGACTGTGGTTTGAAAACATGGTCCAATAGTACCGTTGATCAGTACCACACTGTTTGCATTGGCGTACAGCAATTGTCTAAACTAGTTCCAGGCCCTTGTTGTACTTCCACATGGTGACCCACAAGGCTGTTTGCCATGCTCTCTCAAATGCCTTCTTGAAATACACAAAAGATTTGATGGAGACTCGCTACTATTGTTAAAACCCCTCGCATAAGATCTGTAGATAAAAACATATGTTGTGGGGTGCTCCTTCCTTCACGGTTCTTTGGCTAGGATGTTTTCCGTCTGTGGTTTGAGTCTGTGGAGCAGGACCTTTATCATAACTTTACTTGCATGGCTGATGAGAAATGATGGTCCTGTAATTGGTGCATAGTTGGAAGTTTCTTTTCTTTAGTAGCATAATATATATAATGTAGTTTGTACAGGTTTGTATAAAGTATTGTAAATTACTCTGTACATGTCCTCATTTGTGACTCTCTTTATTGTGTATTACCATCATACAAACTGTACTGACACAGTCATAATGACACTGGAGGCATCGTAATCTTTTCTAGCCCTTCCCACCCCTTACATTAACGTCCAATAGTTGAACCTGTAGAAGACAGCTGACAAGTGCGATACTGTGATCCCAAGGGGGAGAAAAGGAGAGGGTGGGGCAAAGGTTTGAGAGGGATGGGGAACGTTCTTCCCAAGTCATCCCATGGGAAACTGATGACAGTTACAGCAGCCTCCAGCCAATTAACTGTCATCCTAGCTGTTGCTTTAACTTGCTGACCTTACCTCTGCTCACCGCTTTGTCTTATCTCCAGAAGAAGACTGCCTCGTCCGCGTATGTAAAGTGAACCATTGACCTTCAGGAAAGTAGGGGGAACAAAGGTCAAAGTTCAGACGCCTTATGTTTTTTTCCACGGCACGCCTTTCAGGGCATCACTGTTAAGATGCATTGCAACCTGTTCCAAAGGTCGACCCCCAAGCTCTTACTTTTTATTCAATCTACAGTATTAGGTTACAAATAGCAGATCCGCCCTAAAGGTTATAAAAATTAAAGAAAGGCAACATTATTATAGCAACAAAGATGTAAACAGTGCATAACAGTCAAAATAACAAACAGCAGTGAACAGTAATAGAAGAAAACAACCAACAAAGCTATGCGATCTCCTTTGCGGGTTTCCAAGAGAAAATACAGAACTTGTTGGCGTAGAGGATTCCTGTCCCGCCACATCCTCAATTCAACTTCCGGGATTCAGACCGAGTATTTGTATGCAAAAACAAGAGCTGAAGAGAGCAGTCAGTTGAGGACTATTATTACAAAGTTACAGAATAAAAAATAAACGAAAAATCCTTGTCTTGTGTCCGGGTCCAAGTCTTCTCTAAAACAAGCAAGCCTCGATAAATGGCTGACCACAGTTTCCTCAAAAAGGGGGTTGGATTGAAATGAATAAAACATAATTTGAAAATTAAACTTACTAACATGGGATTTTCCAGTAAGTAAGGGACCCTCATCTCTTACAAGAAACCTTTGTTAAAACGAGACACTGGTAGATTTTGAAGGTTGTATGATAAGATTAGCGCAGACTCATCAGAACACCACTCAGTAACGTTAAGAACTTACTGAATGAAAGGACACATTGAAACGTCAAATAAAAACAGCAAGTAAACACTTCATTCAAATATGTGAACAAAGTGCATTTTTTACAACTAAATGAACGATTACATAATCAAAGTAATGATGTGATGATTAAATAATATTTCTAAGTGGAAAACTCATGCAAAAGTGAAAATATATTCAGTGAAACATTTTAATAATGTTACAAAATACATTATTTATTTTAAGCAAGCAGAATATATTTATCAGATGATTCATCTTGTTTTATTCAAGAAATAAGATCAAGTACCTTAAAATATGAAAATGGTACCAATGATAGGCAAAGTGTTCAGCCAATGGGGTGATATTAATTTTAAACTAGGCTTGTAAGGGGTCACTCAGGACATAGTTTGGACACCCCTGCTGTAAAATTACATTAGATATTCATTTTACACATGCTGTTCTGCATTGAGAGCGGGTGCTAGGGGCATTATCTGCCCAAATGTGTTCTTTCTGGGATTTACATTGACACAGCCTGACCTGAAGTCTTCTCCTATCATTGAAAATTGTGAAATCCAATCCAGATATCCTCCAACAATGTTAACTAGCATTGTTTGGACACAATAACTAGTCCTTTATTGTACCATTGTAAAACCAAGCACACCCACTCCGCAGAAAAGAGCAAGGATATTTCTTGTCATTCCTGCTTTCGTTTGATACAAGGGTCAAGTCTTCGCTGGTGATTAAGTCATTAAACATTTCACCACATCAAAGGCAGCCATGCACACAATGGGCTCCATTTGAGTGCCGGATGCAAATTTGGCAATCTGGTTTTGTATTCATATTTTAACAGATGCGAGCAATAGGGTGTCCAATTCGGAGAAGGAAGTTGTGGGCGTGAACATAGCCAACTCTATTTGTTCCCAACGGAAGCTTTTCTTTGATAAATTCACCTTTATTGAGTCATCTGCTAGGGTTGGGCAGATTCATCTACATCATTATTGATACTAAGCACATACTTGGTTCGGATCGATTCTTTTGTCCTGTATCGATACTTTGTTCCTCCACCAATTCCCTTAAAGCACCGATTTTCTATGTAAATAGTGTTGTCCTTCTCATTCTCAGCTGGTGCCCCCAGCCACTCTTAGTTTCTGCCTGAGTAGGTGACTGACAGGCACATTTTAGGCACCTATCCTCAACGGCCAAATCCAAGTCTGCCAAATATACATGCGCATCCTTAAATCTTAAATAGCTAAATTTGATATGGCCAATTTGGAATCACAGTGCAGTGTGGATCTTTTTTTTCAACAACAGAAGAGGATAATGCCAGGTCTCATTTGTGTGGTAAAGTGGTCCCCTACTTAGCCGAATTGACAGATAAACATGAAATAAGTTCACCCTACAGATAGCAACAAGCTGCCACCAAAAATGTAAACATGTTACTGTTCCTGAACAAAAACCTATAAATCCTTTGTCACTATGGCAGCAGAGCCTAAAAGAATTGTTTGTTGCATTGCTGATATTTTGGTTTTAATCTCTTGACTTTTGCACTGTAACAGTTGTTGCAGTAGAAGTCTTTTTATTTCTTTTAGTATTTAATGTTTTAAGATTGTATTGCTTACACGAATTTGCACTTTCTGACTTTTTTTTTTTGAATATTGTGCAATATATGTATAGTTGACATTGTTATATTTGTTTTTTCATTATATTGATGATTTTTTGAATTTGACTGTCTTGGCTTTTATTCTGAAACTGTTGTAATAGAAATACTTCAATCTATTTTTTTATGCTGTTAAAGTTTGAATGGTAGTTATTTTATTAAAAAATAAACATGTTCAGGCCTACAATATTTGTGCTGAATTTTTTTAACAAATATAAACTAACTCAAGGATCCAGTTCAATTATATAGATCATGACATTTTCAAACAAAAAGTATCGGATCTTATGGATACCAAGTATTTACTAATAAAATTCCCAGTATCGCCCACCCCAATCTTCTGCAAGGTGGGTTATGGAAAAATACCATAAAACTGAACCTATACTGAATTCGCAACCTGGCTGCAAATCGTGTGCAAAAAGCGCCGTGTGAAGAGAGGGCACGGCTTGCTTCACACAACTTCTGCTCATGCCAAAAACTCGGATTCTTTGATTGCATTCATTTCTATGATTGCTTTCATTATTTTTTATTAATGACACGCAGCGGAAAAGATAATTTAGGTAAAAAGCTTGTGCCTGTTTGACTTAATTGACAACAAAGATCAAAGAGCATGGGGAAATCCTTTATATAAATTTAGCCTTTGTTAATCCCCAAGCAAAATAAAAGCGGTGAGAAGAAAGGTTTTTTCTTTCATTTGTTCCTCCCTGATGAATAAAGAATCAGATTTTAGGCGGATATTTTTTATTCAAAGTAATAATATCCAATTTGGGATTTGGCAAGAACTGACATTCTAGTATCGGGTCATTTAAAGGTCTCGGTTTTTGCAAGGACAACCTATAGTAGTTTTGAGGCCAACTTTTTATTACACTCACAGAAGACACAGAGACATTTTCAAGATTTAAGGCTAAAATATTGATATATTCTCCGTTTCATGTCATTTTGGGGGAAGTATTTGAAAGATTGGTGCTATAATCAAATTCTCCTTTTTTAAGTCCCCACTTGTAAAATGTGGATCAAACTTTAAAAATGACCACGAGCTATCTGCCTACATCCAGAGAGAGAGAAAGAGAGAGGGATATCGATAGATGGATAAGTGTCTCACTCAGTGCAGTTTAGGTTAAAAATGATACCGTTATCGCATATTGCTCGGAGCAATGGCCCGAATTTTGGTCAAGCCTGGCATCTCTTTTTTGTCCACCGAAAAGTGAACTGTACTTATGCGTCCAGGATCCAATACAAGCAGAGCGCACTGTAGTTGCGTCTGGCTGATCTTTATTTGCTGTTGCTGTATTTCTGCCACAAATGAACAGCACTCTTGCATCCACCATCTGTGTTCCCCAATTCCATATTGCTGCAAGCAGGTTGCGGTAGAAGGCAATGTTGTCAGGAGGTATGCCGTTCTGGACCCTCTAAAATCAAATGCACGGTTGAGGCCACGATCCATTATCCTTGGTTGCCTATTGTTGAGAGTAAGGTCCGGCAGAGGGTATTTTTTCACGCTTAAGCGTGCTTAAGCTCGCCTAAGATGAACTGCTCTGTTTAGGCTGAAATCCATAAATAGCAGTTTTTAATGCCTTGAGGCTCTTTTTTCTATTAGTTCCTCTTTAAACTGGCATAACCCATGTGGCCACTATCTATTATCCCTGGTCCACTATTGCTGCGATCAGGGTGCCTGTTAAAAATAGTGGTTGGTACTGAGAGGGTTTTTGCATGTCGTGCAAGGTTCTGGGCCCAATCAACACCAATAAAACGGGAATTACGGTAATCGCAAATGGGAGATATTTTGTCCTGGTAGGTGAAAAAATGACACTTTTATACAAATAAAAAACATTTCTGTAAACTGTAAACCCCATGTTTCGTTGACATGATTATTTACTCAGTCTCTTTTTTTCAGAATTCAAATACAAGGAAATAGCGGAGATTGTGTAGAGCAGTTAAGTAGCAACCAAAGCCCTTAAATGAAGGTTGAATAAATATACAAGGCTCTACTCAAGATTCTTTTTTTTTTTGGCAGATGGCAATATTTTTATCGTGGGGACATTTCACTTTTGAAAATAATACACAAAAAACACTGCTTTATTTTAATCAAAACTAGGATGTTTAAACTCATTTTTCCATATGAATGTGCTATCCAATGTGAAAAACTTCGTTAACACAATCAATACTCCAAATGCCAATTTGATAACCCAAATAAACCCATAAGACTACAAACCCTATTGAACATAGGTCTGTAAATTGCTGAAAGAGTTTTTTTACACGTCTGAATAAAATCCAACACTGTCCGGGAGGAGACCTAACTGGGTTTTTAAGGAGTTAATGCTAGGAAAGTGACATCATATTTTCCAGACACTGTTGTGACATAGGCCCAGCCCACTTTGTGTGAAGAGAATTTAAAGTATCGTAAACTAGCGTCATCTTATATGCCAAAAATCACACTTGTCTTGCCCTGTGCCAAAACTTAGAGTCGTCTGTGTCTTCGCTAAAAGGTAGCATTGTATGTTTCTTTTTTTTTTTTTTTGTTTAACCCTTTGACACTCTGTAGTTTTAGTCCTAAAACGTTTGTAATTTTTATACTGTTAAAGTTATTTAATCAAGAGAATGAAACATTTTGGTCCCTAGAATATATGTGCTGTTTTTATCGTATATCTAAACTAACTCAAGGAGGAACAGTCTCAATTACTTAACGATCATTACATTTCTAAGCAAGTATCGACTTACTAATACTATCATGTACCTACTTGAAACAGATCAATACCATAATTCCCAGTATTGCTCACCCCTAGTGACTATTGTTTGGACCAGGCATCGTCATTACGCAGCAGAGCCCTCTAACCGGTTCTTATCAAGCTCCTGTGATGTCACAAGCATGCACGAATGTCCGGGTCAACGTAGCGATACCAGAACAGCCATTTTACAATAAATCACCAGCCTTTTGTCGAGTTGCAACATACAACCGGGATTAGTTTGTCGCGTCCACTTGTTCGGCCGATGAGACAAGAGCAGCTTCATCGAATGACTTCCTGTATACGCTCCCAGCCTGAACTCAGCTAGAATTCCAAAACAATGATTGACGAAGAAACTTGTTTGGAAACACATTCCTCCTGCAAGACTTTTTGAGTAGGTGTTTGTCACATTTGCTTGGATATGTGAGAGAATATCTAACAATAATATATAATCATATTCAAATGTTTAGTTATCAAAGGTAATCAATAGGGGAAAGTTTAAACCATGACATTCCTCAGTCGATTTTGTATAATTCTGAGCTAGACATGAAGATTTGCAATATCATGATTTAATTTCTCAAAATCATCAGAACCAAAAACAGTTTCCTCTGTTAAACGTTTCCTTATCTCACCTACAACCTCAGAAATAAAAACAATGTACCGTAAATTCCGGACTATAAGACGCTACCTTTTTCCCAAATGTTCAACCCTGCGGCTTATTGAGTGGTGTGGCCAATTTATGTAATTTTTCTAACAGCCGCCAGCGGCGCTCGAGTACAAAAGATTTAGACCAGTGGAATATGTGCGCCGAGGAAGACTGCAACTTCTTAGCTTGTGCACAATTTAAATTAGCATAGACATATCCTCACTATGTAAATTGGAATAAGAAAGGCACATGACGCAGCTTTAAAGCTAAAAGCAATGGAGCAGTCCGATAAAGAAGGAAACAGAGCTACTGCACGTAAACTTAACTTTGCGAGTGTGTTGCTAGCGTGTTTTTGAATAAGGGAGCGTGGGACGACGTCCATATGACAAACTGTGTATTTTATATTCAGTTTCAATCGCGGGACTCAAAGTCGGGTTTGGGTTAATTTTGTGATTGTGTTACATGTTTTAATTTGGGCGCATGCGGCTTATGTACAGGTGCGGCTTGTGTAAGTACAAAAGCGGTTATCCTCTTAAAATGTGGTAGGTGTGGCTTATAATCAGGTGCGCTGTATAAACTGTACTATGAAAACGTTTAACGTAACAAAGCTACAAAACTAATCCATAGTGCAGTTTGTTGTTTACATTTTAATCTTAGCCCAACAAAACTATTTATGAACGTTATTAAAGGAGCAACTATACGACAAGCAAATAGCTAAACATTTGAAAACATTTTTTTTTTCCGGTTTTCCTCAGTCCAGATCCATGTGTAGCCCGGCCATGAAAGTTCAGTTAATTTCAAGGTTATTCATGGTCTGACCTAGCTAGCTAGTTAAATACAAAGCTGAGTATAGAGTATTACCTCGATAAGCAATGATGTTACCTAGCTTGTAGGTGGTATGATAGCTGGTAGGTACCTAACCTTCTGCCTTAATAAAAAGAGAATGAAATGAAATGTAATGATCTGCATTTATATAGCGTTTTTCAAGTCAAGACTTCCCAAAGCGCTTTACAGTGTGCTTCACATTTCTCAATAGCGGCCGTGCAGCCATATGAGGCGCTAACCTGCTTATTGTGGGTATTAGGGGTTCAGTGTCTTACTCAAGGACACTTCGACATGTAACACGGAGGAGACGGGATTCGAACTGCGATCTCTTGTTCCCAAGACAAGCGCTCTACTTCCTGAGCCACTACGAATTGGCTAGCTTACTAGCTAGCTGCCTTTGCTAGCTCGCTACATGGATGAGTGGATGGAAGGATAGGTAGGTTGGTGGGTATCCAGGTAGGTAGGTACGTAGGTAAACGCTTGACTTTACTCTGTTAAACGTCTTTAAGGTGTAAGATCATTAGCTGACCCTGTGGCAAGGGTCTACAATTAATCAAAAGGGGTCGCTAATGTATTGATGGGAGATATAAGACAGGACTTGTTTGACAGAGTTCCCGTAAAGGAGGAATTTATTAAGCCCATTCCAGAAAGGATCAAGCGCACACCTCCTCTTGCGAATCAAAGGCCACTCGTCCTCCAAAGCTATGAAGTCCGTACAAATATTAGCAAGGTGCAAAAATATGTTCTCTCATTAACAGGGACGAGCGAAAGTCCAGGCCCTGGCATTTGCCAGGGAGGCTCTGAGTGTCGTACAAGGCCTCCGCTGTGTCAGCCCGTGTCGAGACATGGCTACCTCGCCGTCCTCTCGCTGGTTGGAGAAAATGTGTCTTATGAGTTGACGCGGGCCGGCGAAATTCCGGGCTACACCGCCGACTAATGTACAAAGCTGAGAAAGAGCAGGGGCCGCGGGTTCGGTGGGCCCCTGACAGGGGGTTGCAAGCTGGGGCGGGGTCCTCGGAGACGGGATGTCAAGCTGGTAAAAAGCATGCTGCAATTGAGGTCAGGAAGTTTGCTCTAAATTTAGGCCATCTATTGAGTTCTTAAAAAAAGTCTGTTTGCTAGCTGCATTTACTGAAACTTAGCCAGATGAGCTATCTGCCTACATCCAGAGAGAGATTAAGAGAGAGGGATATCGATAGATGGATAAGTGTCTCACTAGCTATGCTAGATAGTTAACTGTCCGTCCTTCTGTCTATCTATCTATGTATCTATCTATCTATCTATCTATCTATCTATCTATCTATCTATCTATCTATCTATCTATCTATCTATCTATCTATCTATCTATCTATCTATCTATCTATCTATCTATCTATCTACCTACCTACCTACCTACCTACCTACCTACCTACCTACCTACCTACCTACCTACCTACCTACCTACCTACCTACCTACCTACCTACCTACCTACCTACCTATCTATCTATCTATCTATCTATCTATCTATCTATCTATCTATCTATCTATCTATCTATCTATCTATCTATCTATCTATCTATCTATCTATCTATCTATCTATCTACCTTACCTTACATAACTAACCTAACCTAACCTACCTACCTTAGAGGTAAGATCGGGCCCAAAAAAAGCACCCGAGCCCGACGCAGGCCCGAGGGGTATTAAACCCGACCCGGACCGAGCCCGACTAATTAACTGGATTTGCTGGCCTGGCCCGAGGGGGCCCGAAATTACATATTTTATTTATAAGGAGGGGTGATTTATGATAACAAATTAAACTCTGCCTTTTGTTACAACATCTAGGCCTAAGTTAAATAAAACTGTATAAACATTTACATCATTTTTTGAGGTAGCGAAAACATTTAAGGGCGTCCGTCATTTTGACGACTTGATCATTGGGCCATAATCCACAGCAGCAGTAGTAGTACGTCCTTAAGATTTTAGCGCGGCACTATCATTGAGGGGGTGTTGACGTGTTGTGCCCTTTTCCGACTCCTATGCAAATCCCCCCCCCCCCCTGATCGTATTCTATATAAAACACTTATTAAAACAATAAAGCGAGCTAATTATAATAATTGGGAGATCCTAGTCTATATAACGCGTTTATTTAAACAATAAAACGTGATTTTATTCTGCAAATTGCGTTTTTTAACGCGGATGAAAATGTCACCAACGTCAATGTACACTTCCGACAAAAGCGATCGTATTCTATATAAAACGCTTATTAAAACTCTTACCAGAGTGCGTTTTCCTCGTCAGTTCTCCTCTCTTGAGTTTATCCTTAACTTCTTGTTGGTCCGACTCCATATCGGGGATACCAGGCCAAAATCACGCGAATTTGCGGAGGGGAAGATTATTAAGAGGACAGCATTCACGTCACGTCACGTGCACAGAGCATGCTCTGGCTCCGTTAAAAGCAATTACAGCTCCTTCTCCGTTTTATCCAAATTATTTATTTTATAACAAGTATTCCTTGGTCTAGTATCCATACATAGTTTAAGTATATATTTTTAATGAACATATATTTATAATTATTAATTAATTTAAAAAAAAAAAAAAAAAAAAAAAAAAAAAAAAGCAGGACCGAACCCGACCCGACCGTATGACTGACATTTCAGGCCCGACCCGGCCCGAAATTGCCTCGGGTTCGGGTTCGGGTTCGGGCTCGGGCCATGAATCTTAGCTCTAACCTACCTACCTACCTACCCACCACCCTTTACTCCTTGGTAAAGGCTTGCCTGCTTCGGAAATGTCTGACCTTTCGCTATTAAATCAACACAATCTATTCACAATATATTTACTTGCACAGCTAGGTCTCTTCAAGTTTGACGGCTGTTTGCTCGATCACTAGTAGATTACTGCCCTAAAAAAATCATTGTTTGTGAAACTGGTGACGTACCTCAAGGCCATCTAGCAAACTCTTACATGCTAACTCAGAATCCGATTGGCTAAACCAGCTTTCCCCAAAACTGATGTTACCGGACGTTGCCTTCAGGATGTTTAGAGAAGGCCTCGAGGTATATTTCTGGGTTTAGTAAAAAGTGATGGCTGAAATATGACTGGTTGAATGCTTAAATATGAAAGCACACATTTGGGAGCAGCACAACCAGGAAGGATCTTTTAAATTAAGCTGACAGACAATTTGAAATTATTTATGTATTGATGTACAAAGTATGACTATCATCACATGATTCTGATATGTCTTAGGCCTGCAGAGAAGGCCTTGCAGGCCATCACGGCTCATCTCTGCATTTGACAAAAATGTCAATAATTTTGCCCAACTAGAATCCAGGGGAGAAAAGGGACAGTGACAACAATGGCTATCATGAACTGATGACTCATTGTGACTGGTTAAAATATTTTGTGAACAATAGAGGCCAAAAAAAACCCTCAAATCAAGTTATCTAAAAAAAATCTCAATTCTAGTAACAGGAAATAGTATTGGCTCTCATTGCTTTTTTTTTTTTTTTTTTTTTTTTTTTTTTTTAATTGTTGTACTGTACGGGATTCTGACAGAACAAGTGTCTTGATTGTGACACAATCTGTTACATTTCGTACCAGACTTTTATATATGTAGTGTGAATACTTAAATGGTCTGTACTGATTTAGCAATACATCATTTTCATAAATTTGCTCCACATGAAAGTAAGGAAACCTGTCTTCAAACTATAATTTTACTCCACATTTAACTACAAATTAATTATTTGTGCTTTTTAATAACACGTTTCGATTTCGAAATGGCGACGTTTCAACGGTTCTCACCTCATTGTTTGACAAATCCATATTTTAAGCGTGGTTTGCTGACCAAGCGAGCTATCCTTGTTAGCATTTTAGTAAGGTGGTACCCGAAGAGTTTGAGTCGTAAATATTTTGATTGTGACTAAATTGAACGTGCTGAATGTGTTACTTTTGTAACATATTTGTATGTTATCTTAACTTATAATAATATTAGGATAACTCAAAAGGCGGTGTTAAATGGGTGTGTAGCTATATTTTTAAGCTACGTTACTAGTAATATTATTTTTGTCAATTCCACCTGCTCTCCATGTATCATCCTGAATCAGATGCACCATTTTGAAGTGGTTAGCTGCACACTGACACCTGTCCACCACAAACAATTAGTAAGACTTGAACTTGTAACATGGCAAAGACCAAAAAGCTGACCAAAGACACCAAAGACAAAAGTGTATACCTCCACAAGGCTTGAAAGGGAATGGAGCAATTGCCAAGCAGCTTGGTGAAAAAAGGTCCACTGTTGGAGCAATCATTAGAAAATGGAGGAAGCGAAACATGACGGTCAATCTCAATCAGAGTGGAGCCCCATCCAAGATATCACCTATCTATCTATCTATCTATCTATCTATCTATCTATCTATCTATCTATCTATCTATCTATCTATCTATCTATCTATCTATCTATCTATCTATCTATCTATCTATCTATCTATCTATCTATCTATCTATCTATCTATCTCTCTCTCTCTCTCTCTCTCTCTCTCTCTCTCTCTCTCTCTCTCTCTCTCTCTCTATCTCTCTCTCTCTCTATTTATCTATCGCTATCTATCTATCTATTTAATTCCACTATGCGTGTCTAGAGGAAGAAGAATGAAGAGTACAATCCAAAGAACACCATCCCTACTGTTAAGTATGGGGGTGGTAGCATCATGCTTTGGGGATGTTTTTCAGAACATGGGAAAGGATGAGTGCACTGCATTAAAGAAAGGATGACTGGGGCCATGTATTGAAAGATTTGGGGGATCAACCTCCTTCCTTCAGTCAGAGCATTGAAGATAGGTCGTGGCTGGGTCTTCCAACACGACAACGACCCGAAGCACACAGCCATCAAAATCAAGGAGTGACTCTGTAAGAAAGATATCTAGCATGGCCCAGCCAGTCTCCAGACCTGAACCCAAATGGAAATCTTTGGAGGGAATCAAACTCTGTGTTTTTCAGGGACAGCCCAGAAGCTTGACGGATCTAGAGAAGATCTTTGTGGAGGAGTGGACCAAAATCCCTCCTGTAGTGTGTGCAAACCTGTTGAAAAACTACAGAAAACGTTTGCTCTCTGTGACAGCAAACAAAGGCTACTGTACCAAATATTAACATTCTTTTTCTCAGGTGTTCAAATATTTATTTGCAGCTATATCACACAGATACATCATTTAAAAATCATGCATTGTGATTTCTGGATTTTTCCTTTTAATTTATCCCCTCCATGATTTCTAAGTGGGAGAAATATATATATATGTATATTTTGCTTACCTGTCCATTTATACGTTTAATAGTATTTCGTTTGTACTATTCTGTGGTCTGTGCAGCCCTTAGAGAATTCTTGTGAATAAGGGGAATTCAAATAAACATGACTTGAATGTGCTGTTGTTTTCAAAAGCTAGCATACAACTGCACAGTTGCTAATTTTCTACAAAGTCTTCAGGAAAATACAACATGTTTAACAGCACATACGTTCATTGTCAACGAGTCTTTAAATGAAGGAGTGGTTGCCAAAAACATCATTTCCTTATGTACGCTTGATCCTATTTTCGGAACATATCAACAATTGTTAACCTGGAATTTTTTGCCGTAGGCGTTCATGAGGAAATTTTCACGAGCGGCTTATCTCAAAGAAGTAAAAAATGTGCTTACTCTGGCGGGAAAGGGAAACAAAATATGTGTATGGTATTAACTTTTTTTTAAATATAACAATTGCAGCCTGCGAGATGATTGTTTGAGGTTCCATCCTAATACAGAAGTTTAAAGGGACAAAGTGTTTTATTTTGGGGCTCCTGATGTTGAAACAACTCATTAAATAAATTCAAATTGAAAAAAAAAAGAAGCGAAATACATCATTGTGATATCCACACACGTTTTAAAAATACTAATAGTTTGTTGAGATATTTGCTTTGTCGGCCATTTTGCTGCTACGGCTTCTTCATGTCTTTTTTTCTTTTCTTTCTTTTTTTCATGTTTTCTTCTTTTTTTGTTGCTTTTTTTGTTCTTCATTTTTTTTCCCATTTCTTTCCCTGGTTTCCGTTTCTTTTTTCAGCCTTTTTTTATTTTTCCTGATTTTTTTACTCTTTTTTTCTTGTATTACTTTTGTTTATTTTTGTCTCTTAATTTTTAGTTCTGGGCAGCACGGCGGCGCAGTGGTTAGCGCTTGTGCGGCACAGTTCATGTCATGGGAACCTCCTGCGTGGGTTCAAATTCAGCTCCAGACTTCCTGTGCGGAGTTTGTATGTTCTCCCCGTGCTTGCATGGGTTTCCCCCGAGCACTCCGGTTTCCTCCCCCATTCCAAAAACATGCATTTCAGGTGAATTGGCCGGTCCAAATTGTACCTAGGTGTGAATGAGCGAGTGAGTTGTCTGTCCCCGTGTGCCCTGTGATTGGCTGGCAACCAGTTCAGGGTGTCCCCTGCCCACTGCCCGGAGATGGCTGGGATGGGCCCCCCCTGCGACCCTAATGAGGATAAGCGGTACGGCTAATGAGATGAGAGATGAGAATTTTTAGTTCTTTTTCCTCGCTTTTTTCTCCTTTCCTTTTTATATATTTTTTTCTCTCCTTGCTTTTTTTCCCTCTTTTTTCTTTTTTCTTGATTTCTCCTTTTTTTTTTCTTTCTTCCCAAAGGTCTGAGAAAAAAAAAAATGAAAGGACGAATGTTGTGTTTTTTTCACTTTTTATTTTTCCTTGTGCCTTGTAGTACTCTTATTATGTTAAGCAAATTGAAACAAGATATTTGAGAACAGTGGCATTTTCTTGATCAGAGTTTTTTTGTGGAAAACCCTGCCTAACTTCAGCCAGACTCTAGCTCAGGCGGTACCCAATTCAATTTAGTTTGAGACCCACGCTTTAGGTCATCAGTAACCAACATTTTTGGAGCTGAGAGCTACATTTTTGTTACTAATTTGTGCCAGGGATGCCAGTTAAATATGCATTTCTAAATGAATTTGTTATTACTACGCGGTTACTACATTATTATTGGGTTACTACTAGGATGTGATGATTAGTAGTTGGTTTAAGTCAACCACAAATACACCTTCCTTGTATAACAGCCCTAAGTGATACATGTAAAAAGTATAGGCAAATTTCAATGTCATTTCCCATAAATTGAGCCTGTATTTAAAGGCACTGATCATATCAATGATTTCTTATTCAAGTTATAAATAACATTTCCAAGAAAATCACAATGACCCATCATTGGTGAGCTATTTTCAGAACTGGTCTGTGGGCCACTCAGGAGCTTTTAGGCTTTGTGACCGCTGTTCTAGATAGTACTTCAAGAGTGGCTCTGATAGCAAGGTCTGATATCTAAAATCCAACAACGGAGATTAACACAAATTAAGGTATAGTTTGAGTCGGTAAGCCATTTTTATTTTTGTGGGGCGAAATTCATAAACCTCTCTTTTGGTCAGACGAGGCTTTGTCCCGAAAAAGGCCGTGCTTGCCTTCAAAGCTGCATTTCCATAATTGCCCTGTAACCCGGGCCCTTTCTGGGGATCTGAAAAAAAGCGCAATCTTTCAGCTGACTGAACAGCATAAGAGTCGATCAACCCTTAGCCCCCCCAACACAACCCCCTTTTTTTAAGTCCCCACTTGTTATCCAAAAGGATTTCTCCAGCTAGCCTCTGGAGAACCTCACTCCAAGCCCCCCTTTTTAGTCCTCAACAACAACCACAACAACATACTCAACAACAGCACCAGTTTAAGCCTTGGACTTCCACTTTTCTCCCTTTTAGAACACCTACCTATTTTTTTAAAAAATCTAAAATTTTTCAAATTTAAACAAGAAAAAAATACTGACTCAAGACTAGATCAGTGGTACCTCTTCATACGAAAACCTCTTCACACAAGACTTTCGATGTACTATGAAGAAAAATCCGATTCATTAGTATTCCCAAAAGCTACCATTAGAGACCGCTCAAGAGCCGAAATGGGCAAAAGATTTGTACAACTAAAATAATAATAATAATAAATAAATACATATATTTTACAAAAATGTTCGCAGTGTACACAATTTAAATAAATAAAATACATAAAATACAAGGAAAACGTTGACAGGTATACCATCTCCGTCACTCCTCCCACAATACGAGATCGGTCTAACAAAAAAACGTTTTTTTGGGTTTATTTAACATATAAAAATTGTTATACTGTATACACAATTTGGAGACCAAAATCCCAAACCCCTTATAATACAGGAAAAACGTATACGTTGAAAAGTAAGCGATCTCCGACACTCCTGCATCATGAAAACAGTCTAACAAAAAAACTAGTTTCTTTTTAAAATGTCTCTTACAAAAAAAATGTTATATGGTGTAGATTATGTAAATGAACAAACTATGTATACAATACAAAAAAACGTATACATTGACAGGTATGCTATCTCCGTCACGCCTCTCGTCTCTTGGTTTCGTTGCTGTCATGTACTTTCTGGAAAAATTTCAACAAATTACCTATTGTTTTATTTTATTGATGTTCACTATGTTTTGTGTACTGTCACCCGATGCTAAATCTATTGCACCCAGGTCATCCTGGAAGGGGGATTACCACTTATGAGGCCCCTTAACAAGGTTTCTTATTTTCCTCATGCTGAGGTTTTTGAGTTTTTCCTTTCCCGCATGTTGGTTTAAGATCAGGGGATGGTTTATTTGTTACCTCTGTAGTCCTTTAAGACATTTTCTAATCAAGGGCTCTACAAATAAATGTGACTTGACTTGAAATAGGTAGCACGGTGGCGCAGTGGTTAGCACGTGTGCGGCACAGTTCTGAGGTCATGAGATCGAACCTTCCTGTGTGGAGTTTGCATGTTCTCCCCGTGCTTGCGTGCGGTTTCCTCCCACATTCCAAAAACATGCATGTCAGGTGACTTGGCCGGTCCAAATCGTCTGTCTTTGTGTGCCTTGCGACTGGTTGGCAACCAGTTCATGGTGTCCCCTTCCCACTGCCCGAAGACAGCTGGGATATGCTGCAGCACCCCCGCGACCCTACTGAGGATAAGCGGTGCAGATAATGGATGTAATGGATGGATAGATGGACTTGAAAGAGACACATTACTTTTTTGTTGTTTCATATCAGACAATGTTGCCAGTTAAATGAGCAATTTGAGTTACAAGCATGATGCTGGTACGAATTAAGCTTGTAAGAAAAAGCACCACTGTATTTTAGTCTTGGAGTGAGATTATGTCTTTCTTAATGAATGAACAGCTTTAAAGCTTTTATTAGATATGTTTCTTGGTTAAAATGCGCCACTTCCGGTTTTAAACAAGCAAATGTGTTTTTTTTTCAATCCCCTGGAGCTGGATTGTGTTTTGCGCATAAAAATAGAGTGCTTGATAACATTTTGTTATGTCAAAGGGTTGACATGTATGCAACATCAACTCCTGGGCTTCCCTCGCGTTCTTTTGGCAACGAGATATGCGGGCTCCCGCGGTCAAAGGGGGCCCCCGTCGGACAGTGGCTCATAAAAGGATTAGCTCTGCGCACAATGACACCGGTCGGCTTCTCCGGGGCCACAAAGGAGGTGACGTTTGTGCGGTCCTGAGAGGTAGGGGGTGGTAGATGAGGTGAAAACACAAGGCTGACCCGCTTTATTTATCTGCAGCTTCTTCCAAAATTGGGGGTGGCGCTAGATATCCTTTCCCAATGGATTTCCGTGATGTTTATTTACTCCGAGCCCTATTCACACACAGGGGGCCCTCTGATTCCTTATTCGTACCCCCAAAACCCCCTTTTTTCATTTGGTCCTGGACTGGATCAATGAGCACTCTTTGGGAAGGATTAGATGAGGGGTGGGCAAACTTTTTGAGTCGTGGGCTGCAGGGGAGGGAGGGTACAAAATCTTGATTTTATTGTTTTTAATCTACCGATGGAGTCTCTTATCTGATACCTCGGCAGTATATTAAAGAAAAGGATAATGTAGAATTGTCCGAGTTGTCTCTTATGGCAGCTGCCATTTCAGATCTGCTCAAATCAAATCCCTTCTTATAGCATTACATTTGATTATATTGTACTACTTAACTCCAAATATAATATGAGTAGCTCCAATGCTTTTTCTCAAAAAACTTGTTAAATATGTTTAAAAATAAAATAAATACATGACAAAAATAGCAAGTGAAGAAAAACATAAGCAGGTATTTGAATGTTTAGGATACCGGTGATATGAAAGGCACCAAGTTAACACATTTACGTTCGTACTGCTCTTAATACTACCATTTAATACCTATAATTTTATCTATTTCATTGTGTTTTTATTATTGACTTGACTCTCCTTTATTCCGTGTACAGCAACCTTAGGGCACTTTAAAATAAAATGTATTATAATCATTATTTACATTATATTTTTAACATTTTCAATTGTCGGGCCGGATGCAAAAGCCTAAAGGACCACATGTGCACCGGGGACCACAGTTTGCCCACCCTTGGATTAGAATAAAAATGTTTATAGTGACACGTTATTTTCAAAATGTGTTACATTCACCTATTTTGGGGATCTACTCAAAGGCGTGTTCTGGCTTTTAAAAAGAAATAGGTTCTCAAGTATCATGGTTTCCTGCAAAATAAATTGAAACCCCAAAAAATATATTTTGTGATATATTTTTTACATTTAAGCCGCACCGGACAATAAGGAATCATAACTACAGTAAGAGTTAGGGTTGCATACATAATTTAAATTTAAATAAGGATACACTAGATTTTTGAACATAAATTAACATTATGCCATCATGGTTTTACCACTAAAATGAATAAATTAATATATACATGGTTACCGTATGCAGTATAATTTAATTGTAGCCATGCATTTGCAACTTTATGCTAGGTATTATCCGGAATTTAAAATGCACCGGATTATAGGTTGCATTTTCACATATTCTGCAAGATTGTGGTCTGGAAAAATATAGTCTGGAAAAAAGAAGAAATCACTCCAAAGCTAGGTTATCTTATTTTACTTCTTTGCCGTATAAAACAAAATCCAACAAAATAAAACGTACTCATGTAAGCTATAGTAAATCATACAAACTGACCATTGTTTATACATTCTCAATAATATGATTCTGTTGTTCTCTCTACCAGGACAAATAATAATAATAATAACAATAATAAGGAGAATAATCATACTAATTTCCCCTAAATGTCTCAACTCCAACCAAATGTTTTTTTTTCTGACGTCAACTTGACTCCAAAACTTAAAAGTAAGAAAAAAGGGATGATGAAAAAGGGAAGGCTTCAATCAGCTGATGTCACTAATGTATATTTATGAGGGTGCTCTCCCTCAGCTGGATAATTGATTGGACAGACGCATGCGTGTTTTGAGACAATTTCGAGGCCATTGAAAAACACTTTTCAGAACTTGTCACGCTTACGCTTTAGTATAGAATTAAAATGGAGGGGAAAAAACGGGCATTTTAGAGCTCGGACATAAATTACTAATATGAACTATTATATTTTGAGTGTACATTTTTGTTTCAAAACGAAATTTGCCGTGTACGAGGAATTAATGAATGAATTTGATCGCCCGGGGACTGAGGCATTTTTTTCCCCTTCAATGCTATTTTAATGTATGTTTTCGTAATCAATTTTATTTTGCCTATTTTTTAGCCTATTATAGATTATTATTTTTACGAAATACGTACAAAACGTCGACATGAACTCATAAACACTTTTACTCATTTTGCTTGGTGAAGTTTTGAGGTTGATGCGTTTTGCTTCAATATTTTTAATCGCAAATCTCAAAGTTGCTTTTTGGTTTCGTTTCACTATTAATATTATTGCTATTATCACTATTAATTTTTGTATTATAGCTTTAGCCATCAAGGATTTTTGACTGTTGACCCCGTTAAAGTATTTCGTTCTCACGTGTAAACTATCAAACAAATAAAATATGTTTAATGCATTATACTTGCAAGAGCAAAAGTCTGAGTATTTATTTTAAATAAAACAATATTAATTTAAAACGAATTGAAGGCATTGTATGCGAGTGTTACTGCTTGCTGCAGGCTGCAAGTGTGCATCAGACTGTAGAGGGAGCTCCAACACCAAATTTAACTGCCACCTACACACACTCTCCGGGGTGCAAACACAAATAAATGACGTTATTATTAATTTTACGCCCACAATAAATTACAATTATAGGGGCATCGTTAATTGAGTGTGTGTATGCGTGTACGTGTCTGTGCAAATAGAGCATGAAGGGATCTGGGAGTTGCTTTGTGAGGGTATGAAAAAAATCACCTTGGAATAAAAAATGGAGCATGCAGTGTCTTTGTGGGGGCATTTCCAAATTATTCATTTTTAATGCGAGGATAATCCCATAATATTAACATCAATTGTATTTTGCATTACTGCATAATTAGCATTTAATTCCCGTTACTGCAAGTGAGTATAAAAAGCCTTAAATTGACTTTCACGACACGCCGTCCTCTATAAAGTTGCAGCAATTCATTTATTATTAGCCAAAATATAGACTTTTCTTGTACAATTTTGGTTCACAAGTATGTACATATTCTTAACTTTATATACAAAAAAACAACAAATCCTTACAAATAAAAAAGGAAAAAGAAAAAAAACTCACAGACTACACACAGGGTTCATACATTATAACATTATCAAGATTTTTTTTACACAAGACATGCTTACAATGTAACTATACAAAGATGGTATTATTATTTATTTTACAGTCCATATTCAGGTTCAAATAAAAATGTCTGTGAATTGAAACAAATATTAAACAAAAAAAATATCGATATTGTCTTTTGAAAAACAAAAAATAACGAACAAGATTTCGATGAATTGACATTAAATGTTTTTTTTAATTGCTGTGCAGCCAAAAGGCACTAAAGTTTTCCTCTTGAGTGGCCAACGAAAACTTAATTGACATGACAATAACAAATAGGCCAGCAGCTGTCTTTCGTTTGAAATAATAATAATAATAATAATAATAATAATGAGAATAATAACAATAATAATAGTAACAATAAAACAAAAATCGAACATTTGAACAAGGACCGTTATCTGTATTATTTTTAAATGCTTTCTGGTCTGCTCACGCACACGCACACGTGTGTGTCTGGCAGGCAAAATGAAATAAAATAAAAGGAAGATCCATCGGCCCAAAAAAGAAAGTACAGTGAAGGAGAAAAACAAATGAGTGGAAGTGGCCATTTGTAGTCTTTTGCTCGTCCATACACACACTCACTCTCACACACACACACGCTCACACACACACGCGCAAATACGCACGAGCTCAGTGCCGTGGACCGGTACCTGTAAGCGCAGAGTCCACCCCGGCACCGGGCCCCTTTTCGTCCGTATGCCGGGCGCCCCCATACAGCGCCAGACTGGCCCCGGCCTGGTTGGCCAGGCCCAAATAGTGGTTGGAGTTGAACAGGGCTAACTGGTGCGCCGAGAAAGCTCGGTTCGTCCACGACTGGATCTTCCCCACAGCGGGGCAAGATGCAATGAGTCTGTGCGGGCCCACGAGACCGTGTGGCTGCGGGTGGGAAGTGGGGGTCGTGGGAGTCACTTGCGGGGACTTGCGCGGGTTGTCCGGGGCCGCGGCCGTCTCTGCTAGGGACCAAATTTTTGGTTTCAGGGCCGGCGCCGGGCTGTTCTCCGAGGGGGGAGAGCATGCTGGACCCGAGTTGATTTTTTCCATTGGTTTGATCTCAAGTGGGGACGAGCTGCGGTGGTGGATTTGGAGGTGATGGTGGTGCAGGCCTGTTTTTAGAAACCTCTGCTCGGATAAATCCTCATATCCGTCCGAACCCTCAGAGTCACTCCTCGCGTCAATTTTCAGTTCCGAATGCAGGTCGTCCTGCTCGTCTAGATCGTCTTTGCTTTCGATATTCTCCGTGTCGATGTTCTCCAGGTCGATCTCCTCCTCGTCCTCCCGTTTGTCCCCCTCATCACCCTCGTGATCACTGGGGTAGACGTTGCCCTCCTCGTCAGTTCGGTTCCGGGGCGCCCACGTCATTTTGTTCTCCTTCTTGAGCCTTCGGCGCGCGTTGGCAAACCACGTGGATACTTGGGTGAGGGTCATTTTGGTGATGATGGCCAGCATGATCTTCTCGCCCTTGGTCGGGTACGGGTTCTTGCGGTGCTCGCTCAGCCAGGCCTTAAGGGTACTGGTGCTCTCGCGCGTGGCGTTCTTGGGTCGGGACGGGTCCCCGAACTGGTACTGGCCGTATGGGTAGAATGCCGGGTGGTGGTGGTGGGCGAAGCTGGCGTGCTGGACCCCGGGGCCGTCCTTCAGCTCGTATTGGGCCCCCTGCGGGCGTCCACAACGCATGTTACACGTCAACGAAAAGCTTCTAAACTTGTGTGTGTTGAAAGTGCAACACAATCACGATGTACAATGTTAGGAATTTTTATATCGCTACGAAACGCATTCTTAAATATACCTTTTTATATTCGTATCAAGTATTCGTGAGTGTTTTTTGTGCTGGCTTGTACACTCGTTTAGTTTCTTTTAGCACATTAATATTTCAGTTTTGAAGCATTATCCCCGTGCATTCACGACTTGCTTTTCTAATTTTTTTGCATTTCCGATTATATATTTCCTGATTGGGTGTTTATATTCCGGTGTTTTCGTTTAACATTGACAAAATGTGCGATTAATTTTTAAACTATTCAACAGCTCTGCTGCAAAGTTGTTCGACAGCAAATATAAAACAATAATGATTTGACCTGTGTCTTTTTTCCTCAAGGTGTTAAAAGCGAAACAATATTTATTTTTTTCCAATCACTGAACGCATCACGGAGACAGTTAAACAAGGACATTATACCTTAAAAGCAAAATGATTGTGTGTTTCTGTTCCATTTTTATGTATATTAACCTCACGTACATACATCTTATTACTTATCAAAATAGGTAAGGTTTATGCTGCAAATTTGTATGACAGAAAACTTTAAAACAGATAACTATTCACCATTTTCAGTATTTACTAAAATAAAACAAATGTTTGCGTTCAGTTTTGAGTAATGACTTGATTTCCATAGTACTTTTTAGTTTAACACTAACGTTGTGAGGTAGAAAATGAGTAAATATTGTCATTTTTCAAGTCAAGTTTTAATATGGGGCTTGTTTTTTTATTTATTTATAGAATTCTGCACATTTACGCGTGTACGACCGGGCCATTACTTGGAGAAACAATCGCGAGTTCTGCACCAAAGTTTGTTCTCAGTTTTTTGCATTTTTATTATAGTAATCTCCTTTCGTGCTATTACTTCTTATACTATTGTAACATTGAGGTTGTGAGACAGAAGATGAGTAGAATGAGTCGTTTTCTTAAATAAATAATACAGAAAAGGCCAGATTTAAAGAGCTTCTTTTCATTTTTAGTATAATTTTTTACTTTTACGAATCTGCTGCCGGGCTAAAACTTTGAGAACCAATCACGACTTTTTCGCCAAAGTTTTGTAAACAAGAAAAGTAGTAAAACTATTAGGACTTACGAGTTGGTTAAAAAGTGAGATGTCGTTGGAGTAGGGCAGGAAAGCTCCGTAGCCTTGTGCGGCTGCAGCGGCAAAAGGCGCACCGTACATGGACGAGAGCACGTTGGAGAGTGCGCCCGACGGGCTGAGTTCGGCGGCGGCGGCGGCTGCAGCGGCGGCCGCGGCGCTCCGGGCGTTGCCGGCGGCCATGCCCTGGCGCTCCGGAGGGTACACGGGCCGGATGTACTGGTATCCCAGCTGCGGGAACGACATGGCAGCCGGCGGTGAAGACGAGCAACGGGTCGGAATATCCACTTTTTTTGGGGTGGGGGGGAGGTTGATCGCAGTTAGAACTCACGACGCATGAGGACCAAGGGGAAGGCGAGAGCGGAGGGGGGCGAAGAATATTTCCAAGCGCGATGGATCCGCGCACTCTCGCTCTTCTCCTTCTTCTTATTGATCTGGGTGGACTAAGGTCAGGTCCTTACAGATTGCTTTAGATTATTGGGACTCCCTTGCTCAGATTGACATTTCTAGTCCTTTGCAAGCCCCTCCTCTTCCTCAAATCTCACCGCCTTGTCTCTCTCTCTTTCTCTCGCTCTCTCCTCTCTCTCCCCCTCTTTCTTTCTCTTCCCCTCCCTTCATCTAGTTGGATAAATGCACTGTCTCTATTAGTTTAATTCTTCAATTTCCTCTGAACCACAAGCCCGCTACCATTTAATTTCTTATAGTTAACCCATTGAAATATAGAAATCAGATAAATACATTTACATCTATTCTAATAATTCATTAGCTCGAAGCATTTCATTACTTTATATATATATATATATATATATATATATATATATATATATATATATATATATATATATATATATATATACTGTATAATGTGTGTGTATCACTAGTGACTCCTATATAATGCCCAAATAAACCTGATATATTCATCCTACTTCGTATATTTATCAAAAATATGTTTCGTGTATGTTTTTAATTGATATAAATTAGGGACATTTTAAAGTCATCATCCACATTTCTCCATAAATAAATACCTTTAAATTAATTCATCAACAACGCAAAACTCATTTGATCAATGAACTGCGCGCATGTAAATTTGTGATATAAGTGAATCAATACTTATTCTTGTTATCAATGAACACTCCGATGAGGAGATATAAAAGAGAACATTCCATCTTAACATTTTTTTGACACTTATAAACACATTTCCAGCTAAAAACGAATCACCAAACCGCTCTATTCTATCTAATATCAATAAAATAACTCCCGAAAATGTTGCTCATCCAAGTTATTGTGAAATGAAGTTTAAATTCCCATTTTCACTAACAACATCCACTGTGAATATACGCCTTTTTATTACGTTTATGAAGATAATGTTCTTTTTTAGATGTTTATCATTCTACATATGTTTATCTTGATTCGTGATGCTTTGCACTGTAAAGAGAAATCCTGTGAATGTACAGGATTGTATTACTGTGTAATTATTATAAAGATTAAGACAATTATTCAAGTCATTCATTCATCCATCCATTCATTCGTTATTATGCATGCCACTTTGTATGAAATAATAATGACTCTGTAATAACTTATGATCAAGTAAAATGCCAAGAAATTATGAGCGGGTTCGTATAATTAATATGTATTCTAAAACTGCATAACCGATTGAATAATGTAATAAATGATGAACAAATATGACGAATAACTTTGTTTTCTGCACCAATTGTAAACATTCAGACTGAACTGACACGTATCAATAGGAATAATTAAATATCGTCGTTGGCAACACGTTGCAACGCTGCCCCCCTTTTATAAATCAAAGGATCGCCCCCTCACTAACTGCCATTTCCGACACTTTTTTGCAGGAACGGGTTGGGAGGTGAGGGGTGGGGGCGTTGGTTTGGGTCTTGCAATCTGTTCTTAGAAAGGGGGGCGAATATACAGACACTTAAAACATGAAAGTGGGGGCATGCTGATCATCATTAACACTCGGAACGTGGATTGGAAGACGGACACGCGCACGCAGAATGTGTATTGCGTGGGAAGTTGCAAAATGAATACAAAGAAAAAAAAACACATAATAGTAATAATGATAAGTGTAAGGATAAATGTTTCCGAAAAGAAACACGTCTCATCATCTACCACAAATTAATTGGAACTTTTGGTGTCACTGTAAGAGGGTTTGAGCTGCAAACATGGCGATCACAGATGAAAATTCCACGAAGCAATATAGAAAAGTGTGTTACGGGAAGAAGGGGAGGAGGGCGACACTGGAATGGAAGCATCTGTTTTTCTTTTAGACAGATTACTCCAATCACCCTCTTTTTATTTGAATACCGCTCAAAGCCTTAATACAATATTATTATTATAACATCCCCGTTTTTTTATGTAATATGTTTTTAATCTTCTTTAGGAAAAGAGACGATCTTTGTCTTTGGAAGATTAGATCAAATATCACCACCCCCTGTGTAGAAAAAAGTCTGGAATTTCTCGTATACCGACGGCGCGTGCGCACCATGCACGCAACCTGGATTACGTTATTAATTACACTCGAACAGAATGGTAATCGCATACCTTAAAGTCCATGAGGGGTCTCTCTCTCTCTCTCTCCCCCCCCTCTCTCCCTCTCGCTTTCTCGCTCTCTCTCTCTCTCTCTCTCTCTCTCTCTCTCTCTCTCTCTCTCTCTCTCTCTCTCTCTCTCTCTCTCTCTCTCTCTCTCTCTCTCTCTCTCTCTCTCTCTGTGATTTACTATCAAATGCCACGCTTCCACATTCCAACTTCTTTCTTTCTTTCTTTCTTTCTTTCTTTTCTTTCTTTCTTTCTTTCTTTCTTTCTTTCTTTCTTTCTTTCTTTCTTTCTTTCTTTCTTTCTTTCTTTCTTTCTTTCTTTCTTTCTTTCTTTTTTTACTTTCTTTCTTTCTTTCTTTCTTTGTTGCTCTCTTTCTTTCTATCTTGGTCTCTTTCTTTGTTTCTTTCTCTATTTCTGATTGTCTGTCTGTCTGTCTGTCTGTCTGTCTGTCTGTCTGTCTGTCTGTCTAGTTCTTTCTTTCTTTCTTTCTTTCTTTCTTTCTTTCTTTCTTTCTTTCTTTCTTTCTTTCTTTCTTTCTTTCTTTCTTTCTTTCTTTCTTTCTTTCTTTCTTTCTTTCTTTCTTTCTTTCTTTCTTTCTTTCTTTCTTTCTTTCTTTCCTTCTTTCACAGAGCGCTACCAATTTAATATGCATTTTTAAAATAATAACTTATCATATTATTACTGGGTTATTAATGTGTTATTACTACGCTTTTACATACCAGGTTGAATGATCAGAAATAAGGCCACAAAAAACAGTCAACAACTAAAACACGATTTAAATTAATGAATACATAAAAAAAGGATAATTTAAAAATAACACTGATTATGTTAACGATAAGCTCATTGGAAATCAAATTTCCTTCAAAAGCACAATCTCCCATCACTAGTGAGCTATTTTCAGAACAGGTCTGGGGAAACCTAAGTCTTCCTAGGGGTCTAGTTGGTGCTCGCAGGTTATGTTATGTTTATTATGTTATCAATGACGATAAGGACAATTCTGATTTTGATATATAAAGTATTATACTGAATCTTACACTAGAAAAAAAGAAAAGAAGAATCCCCATGTATTTGTGTCTTGCAGAGAGGAATCTTTCTACTGGATGCCCATAAATTGCTCATTTGCAATTACTACAAACTAAGATTACCATTTGTATTTGAATCGACTTTACATTGCAGGATATCAAATTACATTGTGTTGGCCCAACGCACAGAAATCCAAAATGTGGGCCGATTCCTACACGCAATGACGCCTTTCATCTCCGACAGAAATGGAAAAAGAAAAAAAATCTGTCATTGCGTAATCTAAAAAGTCCATAAAGGATTTGAAACGGGCATCTCATTAGGCCCAAATAAAGCCCCAATGAATCTGGCTGTGTTCAAAGCAGGTTGGAGCTTAATCCAATAAATGAATTAGTCATAAATTAATTGTTCTCGCCGAAGGAAGCAGGCGTACTTTGAAAACATATTTAAAGTTATTTTGTCTTTGCTTTCAGGATAGATTAAGACGGGACTCAACTTTTCACTCGTTTTAATTACCAGAGCGCTAACCCACCATACTTATTAAACTGCTAACTTTAAATTGCATTGGTGACCGAACAAGACTCAGACATCAAATTATATTTATATATATATATATATATATATATATATATATATATATATATATATATATATATATATATATATATATATATATATATATATATATAGACCCACCAGGAAAACAGGGTCCCCACCTTACAATGATTTCATTTTACAATGTGGAAAATTATTTTGCCCCCTCCTCAAGCCTTTTTCCCCAGAATTTGACAACACAAAATGCATAATTCTTAATGTTTGTGCCTATAATGAGTTACATCACTAAAGTTCGCAATCTTATATTCATTATGAAGACTGCAAGACGGTAATACACTATCGTACTATTTGCACTGTATTAATCAGCTATGGGTTCCACAAATTGAATTGATGCTAAAGGGAGAAGCTTAAACAAGATAACTATGGAAACAAAGCGTCCAAATTATTAAGAAATACGAAGAAGGAACACACATTGTTCACCTCGCAAAGGAAAAAGGCCATAACCAATCGACGATCAGGGTGATGATCAAAAATAAGGAAGCGATTAAAGCAAGGAAGTCTTCTAGGTGCATGACAAATGGAAGTTTTAAAATCAGTTTTAGAATAGAATTGTTTTTATTGTCATTGATAACAACATAGTGAACAGTTTTTTTTATTGAGATTGGACATGGTACCTATTGAGAGTTACCTCACAACATGAAATGGCACATACAAAAGGAGCATGCATGCGACAGGCACACCGCCTGCTAGCATGCAAGCATTTCTCAATGGAATTAACTGAATATCAAATCATTCGTGATACACCATAGGTTCGGAACGCATTCGGTAAATACCATAGGTCTCTATCCCCTGCCATATGGCAATTTCATTTTATGGCCCCACCTTATAACGGATTAATGTCATATTCAGGGCTCTTCTGTGTGAATATTTTGAATAATTCTTTGTTATTTTAAGGTTTTTATCAGGGGTACCAGGAGTTTTGAACACATTAGCTAATTACCGTAGGTCTCTATCCTTCCTCATACGGCAATTTTACCTAAATACCCTCACATTAGAACAGATTAATATTGTATCCCGGGAGTCTACTGTATATATATTTAAAATTATTTTTGGTGATTTTGTTTTTGCAATTTTATTGTTTTTGTCTGGGGTACCAGGGGTTCAGAGCACATTGGGTTTTTGCAATAGGGCTCTATTCACAGGTATATGGCAAGTTGATCTTACGAATTCCACCTCAGAACGGATTAATGTTCTACACTGGGGAGGTCTACAATATATATAATTCTGTAAGGATTTTTGGGTTGTTTTTTATCTAGTTAGCTTGTTAGTTTTTATCTAGGATACTAGAGGTTTGTAACACATAAAATAATTACAAAGGGACTCTATCCCCCGCTATACATCAATTTACCCTTACGACCTCCACTTCCGGACAGATTAACGTCGTATCTCAGGGGTCTGCCATATATAATTAGTTCTTTGGTTGTTATTGTAATGTTTTTGTCTGGGGTACCAGAGTTTCAGAACACATTCGGTTATAATAATTGGGCTCTATTCCTCACCATTTGGATATTTCACCTTACGACACCCACCTCAAGATGAATTAACGTTGTATCCGGGGGGGGGTTCTACAGTGTATATATATATATATATATATATATCCATCCATCCATATTCTGCACCACTTATCCTCACTAGGGTCGCAGTAGGTGCCGGAGCCCATCCCAGTTATCTTTGGGCAGTGGGCAGGGGGCACCCTCAACTGGTTGCCATACAGTATACAGGCGCTTCCTTACTTATGACCATTCGAGTTACAAACAACGGTACATATGAATATTGTTTTCGGAATGTCGAAAATTATCTGGATTTTGCTGTAAGTTAGATTTTGTATTTTGCACCTTTTTCCGAGTACAGGACAGTACTGCAGTGCTTCTTTCCGCTGCTACTGGCGTGTGGCGCTGTGAAAGGTCACCCAGTATCCCCCGAAGAAGAAATCCGGCTTCTACTTCCTAGTTTGTGTGTAAACATTTCATACAGTATTTCCAGCGCGTGAAGAACTTTGACATTTTTATAGTTTAATATCTCATGCATCCATTCAATATGGTTTGTGTAAAGTGTAAAGAAGAGGCGAGCCGTTACTTTTGAAATTAAAATGGAATAAGAAAGATTGATGCGGTTGATAAAATGGTTCGATCGCTTTTTTTCGGCCATTTTTTCCACGGAGGAGGAAGTCGCCTAACTCTTAAAGCCCATCTTCCAAAAGTAAGTTAAACTGAACTTTATTTATCTTTATAGAGCATATTATTTGATTAAATGTTTATTTTTCAGTAAAAAAACAATACAGGATACTTGTTCAAGCGTTAAACATACTCATAAAAACCTTAAACATACAAAATATAGAAGCAACTTTCGAAGAAAATCAACTTACGAACGATTGTCCGGAATGTATCATGTTCGTAAGTAGGGGAGTGTCTGTGTATACATTTTCAACATTTTTTTTCCAATATTTTCACATTTTTATCTCGCCATACGGCAATTTCACACTACGACCCCCAAAACATAACAGATTAATGTCCGGTGGGGTACTAAGTCACCATGAACCACGATCATACACAAGAAGACACACCAGGAAGTCTTTCAAATTGTGAAAAAAACAACACATTTCTACATTCCTTCCATGTTTCACTTTGTAGCATTGAATCAATAAAAACCTCATTTGCAAGCCACGCGTGTGGCATGCAAAAACAAAAAAAAACATGAATTCCAGCCAGGGTCTGCGTTTACATCACAGATCTATAAATCATTACCTTCAAGTGACGCCGGCTTCAAGTAGCACGTGCAAAAGTGTTATTGTTTTGTTTGTTTCCTCAGCAAACAAGTATCGGTGGCACGATGCATCGATTTTACGGTAAAATCACTTTGTAAAGAAGGCGGGACAGTCTGCGGGTCCCCCTATCACTGTATTACACGGTTCCGGACGACGTAACAAGATGAACATCGATTCTGCATTACGGATGATCGATAATGAAATAAGTAACTTTGGAGGGAGGGGGTGGAGTTGGGGGGTGTACAAATTAAAATGCACGCTGCCATCATGCTGCCAAGCTGAGAGGTGACAGCAGCGGGAGGAGTCGAGGGGACAGCATGCTGAGTTTCACTTCGTTCCGATGGGTAATTAGTATGTCCCTTTTCAGGTTGTCGATCACAATGACCATGAAAGGTTAATAAGCTTTTGTCTGTTGCAACAACTTTGTTAAATGCAAACAAAAACAGACAGACTCAGTGGCGGGCTGTGTATTTCACACCTAGGCCTTCAGAGAAGTAAGCTCTTTAGCCTGAGCCCAATGGGCCTAAACGGTTCGGACAGGGCCTCTCTCTCTCGCTGACTTTTTAATTTTTATGTACACTTGATTGTTTTTCTTTGTCTCTCTGCCTCTCTTTCTAAGTGCTCAGCGTCTTAGAGACTTACTGCAGCTGTAGTTCATGGTTCAATTTCCTGCATGTCAAAATATCAGATGGCATTAAAATCCATCAATGATAGAAAATTGTGGTCAATGTGACATTTGAAGACACATAGTTATACATAAAATATGTAAATGTTTATACAGACTTGTTGAAAGAACTGTAGATTTCCTTGCAAGGCAGACAAACTGCACACAGCAGACTCAGAGAACCAGGCGCGTGTCGGGGGATGGGATTGGCTCATATCAACCATCCTCATCCAGAGTTCTCAAAAATAAAATATGAAATTTCCGGTTTGCTCCGGGGTTGGTCTTGCAAATCAAGAGAATTCGTTATCCCCTCGAAGTTGTCTGACCTTTCTAAATGATGTCAAGCTTTTTCAAAGTCAGTCTAAAAACTGCTTGGACAATAAATATGCGACTAAATCCATCAATTTTCCCCCTTCAGCCATTTGGGTTTGTGTTGGTGCAGCTGATGTTTAGCCTCGCCTTGGAGCAAGCCGTCTTCCACAAACCCTGAATCTGATTGGCTCAACTGACTGCTTTATATATCACTGATGTTTTGCCTCAAGGCCTTCAGAAGTCTTTGTGAAGGCTCCCGGACAGATTACCGACCCTGGCAACAAATAATGGCTTAAAATGTGATTGGCCTAATGCTTAAATCTGAAAGCAAACAACTGGTGGCAGCACAACTAGGTAGGAGAGCAATTAAAGAAGGTGTTCATGGGCAAAATATGATAAACATTGCATGATTCAGATATCTTTTAGGCCAGCCCACAAGGCTTTACAGGCCCAAATGGCCCACTACTGGTTAGACTGTATTTCTATCGACAATAGCTGACATGCTAACATGATAGCGTTGGGCATGCTAATGAAAAACAAGCCACACAACGCACTAATATTGACATGTCGATTACTTGGTGATTAGCTATATTCATCGAGAATGGATACCATGCTAACGTGCTAGCAGGAGGTATGATAGAAGCAATTATACTAACACGATAGCGACCTCCATTTGTGTATGATGTTTTTTATCGTTAGGTGGCTTAACATGTGCTCATTCAGGCAAACTGTTTTTGTGCTGCTGTTTCAGATATAAATAATCAGTTCAAACAAGCTAAGTTAACAGAAATTAGTGAACAGAATTTAAAAAAAAACAAAACAAAACAAAACAATGTTTTAAAGAAAAAAATGTGATTACACAGGACCCTTTTCTTACCTGGATCGGAAGATAGAAGCTTCTGGTAAGCTATTCTGGTGCTGCAGTTATGGTTAGCAATAAAGAGTTCACACAAGTTAAGCTAACGGAAACCTGTGGACAGGGTGTTTGGAGGGAAAAAATGTAATCACTCAAGGTTATTTTCTTTTACCTGGCTCACAAGAGAGAAGCTTCTGGTAAAGTGTTCTGGTGCTGCTGTTTTGTTCAGCAATGAAGAGTTTAACAAATAAAACTTCCGAAAAAGTGTGACATGGATATTGAAAGGAAAATAAATGTAATTGCACATACTGCTTTTTTTAGATGGCTCAAAACAAAAAAAGCTTCTGGTAATTTATTTAGGGAAATAATAATAATAATAATAATAATAATAATAATTTCCTTTGTATTGTCATTCTTTGTAACAATGTACACAGAACGAAATGTCGATAGACCTGACCCGTTGTAGCGAGTCGATGCAGCCGCAGCCAACAGAGGGCGCCGCCATTATACCAATTAGGTATGTCTCGGCCGAGGCGCTTTTGTTTTGGTTGGCAATAAAACATTTAGGCAGGGTGAGTTGCTATGAATTTGTGAAAATGACGAATCACAGATTAAAATATGTAAATACAATTACGACTTTTCTTGACTTTCTAGAAATTTCCGTATATCTATTTTGGAAAATGTCCATTTGTTTTATGAGACGTGTAACCCATAAGCAAGAAGTTAAGTCTTAGATTAAATTATATAAGATGGTCTATAGAAAATATTTGCCTATTGCGTTGTAGTATTTTTATGTCCTGATGGGCCAATGGTAGCCCAATGCTGGGTAAAAAATCCAGACATGGTTTTACATTCCCAGCTTTTTAGGCTTAGAAATCCAGCAGGCAACGACTCCTCCATCTTCCTTCCAGCTGCTTGCTGGTTGCGCTAAGGCAGCTGTACCAACACTTTGAAACACAGCCTCCTCCATTTTCTGCGGGGGGTATGAGATGAAGTCACAAAGGACAATAGATGTTGAAGTCCTGTGATACTGTAGTCAGAGATGATAGCCAAACATTGAATGTTTTAGGAGATATAAACAACGTCTGGAAAAGGACATTTGATGAGTGTGGGATTTAGGTCTAAATATTTGTAGTCTGGTATGAAGACTTGATATTCATGGTGGAAATACCATAACACCTTTGGGGTGTGATAAATGTGTATTATTCTTTTTGGGACAGTGAGCTTGGAGTCACAGTTTTACGTTGAGAACTTAATACATTTCCAAGCTGCTTATCCTCACTTGGGTCTCAGGTTTGGGTCAAACTGGGAATGTTTCTAGCCAATCACAGGGAAGACAATAATTCACTCATAAACTCCTTTCAAATTTTGACTTGCCAATCACCCAGCCATCCATGTTTTTGGTATGTAGGAGGATACAAGTACCCAAAGAAAACCCACTCAGGAACAAGGAGAACATGCAAAATTCACACCAGGAACATCTGGACTTTGAAGCAGAGGAGTTTTAATTTTAGCACTCCTTAAATATAGCCTTTAATATTTTGCCTGTATGAAGTATGCTCTCACGTCCCACTAGTTGGAGCCGATACACCAACACTGGAATTGGTGACTAAAATGTATTTGTCAGTTTCTTTATTTTTTTGGTAATGCAAGCAGAGATTAAGTGAGACAGCAAAGTCGACGGAAAAAGGGCTGAAAATTATTTGAACACACCATTGATCTGTCAATTATTGTGTATATATGTCAGATAAACAACATGTGTTTTAATCCCTGTATTATTAAATAGAATATTATATTAAATTAACATTGCAGGACATTTATTTTTATGATAAATTATTTACTTGTTTGGCCACTAACCTTTCCCAAAAAAGGCAAAAATGTTTATTATTATTAAGTAAAAGTGATCATTGACATCATGAAATCTTTTTTATTTGAAAATCACAAATTTTAATTACACCCCCAAAATAATCAATAATTACTAAATACTGATCTTTATTCTGTATTTATTCCCAAAAATTGTCACCTATGTGTTTTTAATATTAACAGAAATATGACTTATATTTATATAATGGATGAAAGTAAGACATAAAAACAGGAACATTTTCTTATCAAGAAATTCCTGTTCTAAAGAGCTAGTGTATTTTGATTTTAAAATAACTAAATTAATGGATTATTGAAACAATTTAAGATGAATTTGATCAATTAGTTGTTCAGTAGTCCTCTAGTCAGGATCATGAAAGCCTCTGCGAGTGAAAACATGAAAAAAGCTGTAATACAACCGTCTCAAATTGTCTAAAACACTGGTGGGCCGTCAGGGCCTGCAAGGCCTTCCCTGTTGGCCTAAAAAATATCTGAAACATTTGATGTTAACTATATTTTGTTCATGGATACCTATTAGATAATTGCAAATTGTCTGTCAGATTCCTTTTAACCTGGTTGTGGCTGTTACAGATGTGGGCTTTTATAAATACGCATTGAACCAATCACTGCTCGTTTCCAGGGTCAAAACTGTACCTGAAAGCCTTCACATTCAATTCTGCAGGCCCTGATGCATAAAACAAGTGTGAATAAAACTGTTGGTTTAGCCAGTCCTTTTGCAACTTAGCAACAACATAGCCTATCAGAAGGCGAAACGAAACGTCAGTGGTTTCACAAACTGATTAGCTAAGGAGCGGTAACATAAGTATCACAATGAAAAGGTGAAGAAAATTACAGTATCCCCGTGTCCACTGCTTCTGTGAAACGGATAATTTCAACCTTAACTCGGATAAAAACGTTTACCAGAAATACGAAAGGACAGGCTGGACTTTCAGTATTTGCTTCATTGGCAATAGAATAGAATTTCTAGATTGAACTGAAACACATGGATAATCTGTACAACAGAGTAATAGAAAATCATCTTAAAAAAAGAACAGAGGACAGATTTTGTGCACATATAAAAATGATTTTTGGTCAGTAAAAAGTGGCCACATTCCTAAATGTAGTGCAGTCGTATGAGGTTATTATTGATGCTTTTTTTTAAAATGCGTCACAGCTGGAACTGCAGTAAATGTTTTACAGCCATAAAATAGTTATTCAGGGTTGGATTGATTCAGACGTAGCACTACCGAAGGCCTAGGTGTGAAATGCACAGTCTTCAAGTCATTTTTCTTTGTTTAAAGTTACAAAAAGGAGATGGAGTGTGTAACTAATGCGTTTGTGAAGGACAAAGATCACGTATGTTAGCTTTGTATCGAGGTCCTGGGTCAATATATTCCATATGAATCATTCCTCATCTTGGGATGAGCTCATTCCTGGACAGATTTGAAAGCAAAGGAACCTGGCACAGAGAGTATCCTGATGCTGGTTGTCTAGTCGCTAACTTGTTGGTGTTTTCTAATCAGCTCCTTTGAGTGGCCCTGCGTGCCCGAGGGCTGAGGTCAGAGGCAAATTTCATGAACAGACACTTCTAGCTAAGCTTTGATAAAGACCGACCGGCCATCGCGCTACCATTACAATGACGTAGGTGAACACTCATAAGAAGAGGACGACTTGGGTGTACAGTTCTTTGAAAAAAACGTCTTTTCTGGACTATGCGCTTTCAAGCTTTTCTTTTTGACATGCCGTTGGATATTGTCTGATTCAATCCAATAAAAAACAACTTAACCCTTAAAAGCTGACCCGATGACATCGCTACTGCCCAGAGGACATGTACACTAATTATCATGTTTGGCAAAGATTTCAGTAAACTGAAAAGTAACTGGGACATATTTATTTCAACACTGCCACATATGTGCATCTTGGAAAGATCTTGACAATTAAAAGAAAATACACTATTTTTTTGTAATTAGAAAGTCTGGAAAATTATATTGCTCTATAAGTTTGCTGTTTTTATTACAGCAGTTTTGTTTTATTCCGAATCCTATGATTCATTTAATTCTACAGTCACATGTATTTTTTTTTCTATACCTAATATAGATATATAATGAAAAAGTCCATCCGTCATATATCCATCCATCCATTATTTGCACCGCTTATCCTCATTAGGGTCACGGGTGTGCTGGAGCCCATCCTAGCTATCGCCAGGCAGTGGGCAGGGGACACCCTGAACTGGTTGCCAGCCAGTCGCTGGGCACAGAGACAGACAACTCACTCGTTCATTCACACCTAGGGACAATTTGAACCATCCAATTAACCTGAAACGCATGCTCTTGGAATGTCGGAGGAACCGGAGTGCCCGGTGGAAACCCACACACGCACAGGGAGAACATGCAAACTCTGCACAGGAAGGGTGGTAGCTGGATTTGAACACATGATGACCTCAGAACTGTGTCGTGGACGCGCTAACCACTCAGCTGCCATGCTGCCCTTGCTCATATTTATGTATATTTTCATATATATAATATATAGAAAGAGAGAGAAAGAGAAAAAAATTAAAACATTAAAAATAAAACTGACTTTTAAACGCTGGGCAAAAAAACAATCGAAGAATTATGCTGTGGTTTCTTCACTTTGACTCGACATACTTTGTATTCTTCATGTGCTTTTTAGCACTCTTTTTCAGTTGCACTATGCAACACAGCGACATGTAGTGGTCGAATATTACACTGTCCCTTTAAATAAAACCCCCACAAGCCTCACTATCCTTCAGATGGCACTGTTCTGGCCCACAGACCATAATTCAGACACCCCTGAGTCCTAAAACAACTCTTTTCGCCACCATGTAGTCACTATGTTGCTCAATCTGTCAAATACTTTCCAATTTTAGGGTGCTGTGGACAAGAGACCTTCCAAGGCAGGCGAACAATCCCCAACAAACGAGAGTTGTTGTTTTTTTGTGTAGTTTGTGTCACATAGAAGCATGAACGTTGGCGCAAACACATGTGCTCGTAGACGTTTGTGTTGTACAACAAGCAGTGGAGCACGACCGGACCCAGCTGTCAGGTCACTGCTGTCAAAGCCAATAATGATTACCTTCTCCCTGCTCCTCAATCCCTGCTTCATTACCGCCAAACGCGCTGGAGATCCGCCTCCTTTAGGAGAACAATACATCCATGAGTGGGCCTCATCATGGCCTCACGCCCACTCTTATCAACTCTCCGAGGGGCCCCAGCCAGAACCCATTTGGAAGGGTGGATGTCTGGTTATCTTTCGGTATCTGCCTGTTTTATTTGATTTTTTTAACCCGTTGAGAACTACTCATCTGACGTTTTCTCTTCAAGCTCTGAGATGACTCAAGGCGCCTTCTGGTGATGCTGGATTGGATTCAAATCAAGATGTATTGCTGATGTATAATGGCAACAGCAGATGTCAAGTTAAATCTTTATTTAAGGACACAGTGAGAAGAAAAAAAAACATGTTTAAATCGGCCATTGCTATTGACAGCTATAACATGTCAAAGTACATTTCCTTGTGACTGGACTACTGTGAATGAGCTTCGCCCTATGCTGTCCCAGTCTTTGGAGACATTATAATTCATGCATTTGTTACCTCCTGTCTTGATTACTCTAATGTATCACTCCCCGGTCTCCCGAAGGCCAAAATCAAGAGCCTGCAGCTGGTACAAAATGCTGCATCGAGGATTTTAACGAAGACAAGAGAGTTTAATCACATGACACCAATTTTAGCTAACCTGCATTAGCTCCCCGTTAGCTTAAAATGCATTAAATCCATCCTCAGTTCTTTCCTCAAGAATATTTGTTATCATTCGGTCGTACGGATTGTCCATGCGTTACGGTTCCATCAATAAGTTTCCCTGACAAGTTTAAAGTTCATTGATATCTTCTCTCCTATTTTGAGTGTCTATTATACTCTAAAACAGGGACTGCCTTTTTTTTAAGCTGAGAGCTACTATTTGGTTACATTTGGCATTTAGAACAGTTTGCAATTTCTTATTTGAGGTTTGGCTCTCCCATTTTCTCCTTTAACTTCAAAATCCATTGATTTGTTCTCTCCTTTTTTGAGTGTCTACTATACTATAAACTTTACAAGTAGACCAGTCACTGTCATTTCAATATTTTTTAAGAACAAAAACAATTTCAAATAGCTTGTGGTTTGCTTGTGAATCTGTTTCCGAGGAATTAGGGGCGTTACCGCTCGAGCATATCGCTTATCACCGGGGTTTTCCTGATATTGAATAACCATTAGAGCATTTATTAAAAAAAACTCATAGCCTGTCAGTTGAGCCGGCCTTCGCCTAATGAAATGAGCCCCACTAGAGCAGCAGTGGATTAGCAAGACCAGGCAGGGGAGTATATATTCATGTATATATACGCATGATTACGTATCGGAAAAGTGTCCGTGTGCTATTCCCCAGGTCCCTTTAAGACTCTCCAGAGCGCCAAAGCTGGGTAGAGGAAGACGCGAATCAAAAAAAAAAAAAATCACTAATGCTTTTAGCATCAAACAATAAATCCTGTCGTTATTTGCTTGCATGTTTAATTAAATTTTCTGAGAAAGAAAAGTGATTCATTCGCCGGCCGTATCGATCCGAAGTTAAGCAAGCGTTGTATATACCCGGGATGTTAAACATGCGGCTCGCACGCCAGATCGGGCCAATCAAGGGTTTGAATCTGGCCTGTGAGTTAACAATGAGAGAAGCGCAAGACAAAAATTGTGCTGCAGTTTGAAATATGTTCACTTGATGTTTGTCAAGGTGGCCGTTTTGGATGTAAAATCTCTCAGAAATTCAGTCTAATGGAAATAACTTGTTTTTATGTTCGTAAATACAAAAACAATCTTTCTCACACACACACACACACATAAAACAACGTTTCAATAATCAGTCTAATTATATTTCTTGTACGTTTATCAATCTTATATTCTTTTATTGTGAAGTCTTTTCCTTTTACAACCATCATGGAGGACGTGAGTAATTTTGCTCTTGGTATCACGGTTATATATATGCAATATATATGTATTTTATCTGTGTAAATACAACCACCAAATAATCTTAATAATGTCTATCTCTGACAATGTTGCCAAAGACTGGTGCCACTCACGTACCAACTGTAGCAATTTAATATTTGCTAGAGCGCTTTGGGAGGTCTTCATTGACTTGAAAAGCGCAATATAAATGCAGACCATTTACCAATTACCATTTCTTACTTACTTACCGGTACTTACTTACTTTGTTTCTTTTTTCTGTTCTTTCTTCCTGTATTTCACACCTTCTTTCCCAGTCTTTATTTTCCCCTATTCCCTCTCTTTTACAGTCTTTCCCTTTTTGTCTCTTCTGTCTCTCTCTTTATCTCTCTCTTTCTCTTTTTGTCTTATTCTATCCATCTATTTTTCTTATATTTCTCTTCTCTTTCTCCCACTCTCTTTTAGTCTATTTGTCTCTCTTCTGCACTTATATTTCTTTCTCTCTGTCTGTCTTTTTCTTTCTTTCTTTCTTTTTTTCTTTAACTCTCCCTCACTCTTTCTCTCTATTTCTGCTTTATGTCGCTTCTTTTTTTTCTCTCAATGTTCATATTTGTTTCTTTATTTCTCTTTATTCTACAAGTTCTGCCCCATGAGAGTGATTTCTCTCCCGACCTATAATGAGGTTTACACCGCTTTGTATATATAGTCCATTATCTGCACCACTTATACTTAGTATGGTCGCATGGCTGCTGGAGCCCATCCCGGCTGTCTTCGGGCAGTGGGCAGCGGACAGCGGACACCCTGAACTGGTTGCAAGCCAGTCGAAGGGCACACAAAGAAAGACAACTCACTCGCTCATTCACACCTAGGGACAATTCAAACTGGCCAAATAACCTGACATGCATGTTATTGGGAATGTAGGAGGAAACCAGAGAGCACGGTGGAACCCACACAGGCACTGGGAGAACATGCAAACTCTACACAGGAGGGCTGGATTCGAACCCATGATGTCAGAACTGTGCCGCGGACTCTACAACCACTCAGCTGCCGTGTCGCCTGGCATTCACAGTTAATGCTAAACACTTGGCAACTGCTCAAGTGGAAGCAAACGGCAGTTCCTGAATATACTGTAGTTATGAAATGCAACGTTTTTAATCCTCCGGGAAGATGCAGCGGCGGCCAATATGCTAATAGATAGAACAACGAAGGATGCTCCTATCAATAATCCTATTAGAGAGAAACGCTTGGATTAAAAGTCTCCTCATTAAGATAAAAGCACATTCATTAACTCTCGCTCTTCTTATCGGTAACTTGTTTGGAGTCACTCACCGGCGTGGATACTAGGAAATACCTTCAAATGCATTCGCTTATAATCGTTTCTAACGCAAGAGCTAACATAACAATAATTTTCCTGTTATGGTTTTGATCAACGCGCAAGTTTTCCATTTAGTTTTTTTCCTTTGGGTATGAGATGTTACTAATATTTTGACTTGTATTTGTAAAAACGTCAATAAGAAATGTTGGGACTTGTGTAAAAATCAGAGCCAAAGAACAATGTCACTGAGTCAAATTTAACACAATAATAAATGAATAGATAAATAAAAAAAAACAACAAACAAATAAATACGGAAATAAATACCTGTTGCATTTTAGATAAGTCAGTGACACTAAAAAGTGAGTTTAAAAAGATAAATATTCCGATTTTTACCCTCACACACAGTTAAAATACCAAGTGAAATTGTTTTTGAGTCATATGTATATTGGAGAGAGGGTCACTGGTGAGCCGTTGGCATTAGAAAATTCCATTACAAAAATATATTCTTTTTATATTCAAATGCAAATTAAGTTAGCGATTTTTAATTTATTTATGATGTGTTAGTTTAACTTTCATAAGTCCAAGACATAAAAATCCACCAAAAAAAGCTTTTCCAATATAACATAAGAGGCGGAAAAAGACTTATTAAAATTAACAATTTTTCCACTCCTCCAAAACTTCCCCACATTACCTCATAACACAATATAAAGTTGAGTTATTTATTTCAGATTTTGAATAACCTGAACGAGAGACAGATTCTAAATGATATTAAAATATTAGCAAACACATTTCCATGAAACATGTAAGAATATGTTGTGGACTTTTTATTTTTATGCATGGCATTTATATGCCAAAAAAAGGAAACAATACCCCTTTTTTTGTCATTTGTAATACAGACGCTGCCATACTTACGAACGATTCATTCCGGTTGATTGTTCGTAAGTTTGTCTTGTTAAGTTTGCTTCGCTGCTATATTTTGTATGAAATGTATGCTTAAAGTTTATATAAGTATGTTCAAGGCTTGTATAAGAAACCTCTGTTGTTTTGTACTGAAGAATAAACATTTGATAAAACATTATGCTCTATAAAGATGAATACAGTTAAGTTTAACTTACTTTTGGAGGATGAGCTTCAAAAGTTAGGCGACTTGCTCCTCCTCTCACAGCACCACTCGCCGGTAGCACTACAGTACTGTACTGTACTCGGTGCACAGTATAAGATCTCACTTACAGCAAAGTCCAGATATTTTTCGACATCCTGAGAGAAATGTTCGTATTTACCGTTTAACTCGAATAAACTAAAAACAGTACAGTGGTACATCTTTATACGAGCTCTTGTAAAAAAGAGAAATTCAGTATACCATTTTTTTAACATAACTCTTGCTATACGAAGAATAATCCAGTTCAAGAGCAGTCCCAGAGGCTACCACTAGAGAACACTTAAGACTGCTCGCTGCTCGTCCAGCATATGCATACAAATTACTGAAGGCAAAAACAATGAAAAAAAATACAAGATATTGCTGCAGAACATTTTGTGTGTACTTGTATTTAAAGTTGCAGTAATCTTTAGTGTAAAGTAAGTGCTTGCATATCAACACTTTCTAAATCTCATACCTGTCGACCTCCGCCACTTGCTCCCTTTATCAATGATTGCAAATCCTTTATCAAGCCATAAAACACATTACAAGCATGTTTTTCTAATATAAAGATTTTTATACGGCGAACACATTGTGAAATGATCAAAAAATGTACAAAGTACGCGTAAAACGTGACAGGCATGCAATCTCCGCGAGTCCTCCTTGCCACCGACCCCCTTCTTTAGCCGGACAGTGTTCATGATAAACTCATATTTTATTCCGTTAATATATTATTCATCTTCAAACTTTTTGTTTAATTACCATTTGAATGTTTTTTTAGTGATCAGGAAGATGTGTTGTATAGCTGTTTACATGGGAGGACGGGAGCAGACCAAATCCATCCATCCATCCATCCATCCATTATCTGCACCGCTTATCTTCAGTAGGGTCGCGGGGGTGCTGGAGCCCGTCCCAGCCATCCTCGGGTGGTGGGCAGGGGACACCCTGAACTGGTGGCCAGCCAATCGCAGGGCACACAGAGACATACAACTCACCCGCTCATTCACACCTAGGGACAATTTGAACCGGTCGATTAACATTACATGCATGTTTTTGGAATGTGGAGGAAAGACACGCAAGCACGGGGAGAACATGCAAACTCCACACATGACCTCAGAACTGTGCAGCACACATGCTAACCACTGCCCCGCCGTGCTGCCCGCAGAGCAAATCGTTTTAAATTATTTAATCTCGGGAAAATGTGCTTGTTACGCTAGCAATTTGAGGTACGAGCATAATCCAGGAATGGATATAACATGTATGAACAGGTACCACTTTAATGAAATCTTTTTACCCATTTCAGTTTGTACAGATGGTCTTCCAGATCAAATATTTAAAGCCGTTGCTGGTTATGTTTCTATTTTTCTTGAAGTGACTGAAAATTACGTGTCCAGATCACCTCCCTCCCTCCGCTTTAGGAGCCTTAGCATGCTTCACTCGGAGGCTTGCAGGGATTCAGATTGCTATCAAGCCTTTATCAGTCTCATCTCGCCGAGGCATTGATCTCCGAGTGGGAATCTAATCCAGACTATGAAGTTCAATAACAACTCCATTACCTGAGCGCTTCTGATTGGCGACTTGTAATGCCAAGATTAGTAGCGGGCAGCCTGACCTGCCAACATTGATTTGCACTGCAAAATCACTTCTTTAAAAAAAAGGGATGGAGGAGAGGGAGCAGAGGGGACGAAAAAAAAAAAACATGTTTTCTCTGTAATTGAACAATTTTTATTTTCTCTCCTCACTTCGACTTGGCCCTTGTTGGCCTCGTCATTGATTGCTTGCTCGTTGATGTTGTTTGTTTTGTAAGTTAACGGAGGGGGCGTGGATCACAATAAAATACAGGGTGTTTCCTAAAAGATTCTATCTTTTGAATATTCATTTTATAACTAATAAGGTAAATATATGCATATCCCTCGATTAACTCACGAGCAGATTTGTATATACAGACGCCCCCCTACTTACCACCATTGGAATTATGAAAAACGGTCGATACGATCATTTTTTTCGGGATGTCGAAAAATATCCGGACATTACCGTAAGTTAGATTTTGTGTTTTTCGAGTAGAGTACAGTACTGTAGTTCTTCTTTCTGCCGCTACCGGCGTGTGGCGTGGTGAAAGGTCACCCAACATCCACCCCGAAGAAGAAATCCAGCTTTTACTTCCTAGTTTGTGTGTAAACATTATATACTGTATCACCAGTGCACTAAGAACTCTGACATTTTTATTGTTTAATATCCTGTGCGTCCATTCAATATGTTTGGTGTGAAGTGTAAAGGAGAGGCGAGCCGTTTCTTTTTAAATAAAAGTGGAAAAAGAAAGATTGATGCGTGTGAGAGAATGGTTGGATAATTTTTTTTAGCAACTTTTGCTACGGAGGAGGAAGTTGCTGTTGAAGCTCAACTTCCAAAAGTAAGTTAAACTTAACTTTATTTATCTTTATAGAGCATAATATTTTATGAACTCTTTATTTTTTAGTAAAAAAAAAACAATATAGGTTACTTATACAAGCCCTAAACATACTTATATAAATCTTATATAAAACGTAAATTACGTACAAAATATAGTAATGAAGAAACCTACGAACAAATTCAACTTACGAACGATTGTCTGGATGGTAAGTAGGGCAGCATCTGTACAAAGAAAACACTATATAAATGTAAGATCTAAATGTATAAATTCTGTAAAAAAACAGTACTCCTGCCTGTGCGAATTACACACATAGGAATTCAACTGAACTACCTCAAATGAGATATACTCTGGAAAATCTCACAACACCCACCTAAAAACATTTTCTCCTCGGATCTATACAATTCACACAGGTCATCCTTTTTGCATTTATTTGTATCTTTCAGGAAAACTTTCTGTTTTTCCCATTCTTTAACCTCGCTTCTGGCACTTTGAATATTGAGCAACAATTGAGTGTGTTCTTATATATTATCGGTTTCACTGATGATCTATTAGATTTTGTCGCTCTTACTGGCACAACACGGGTTTAATTACCTTTGCAGACAATGTTTTGCGATTTTGTACAGCATTTATCAAAAAATGTACGTCTATGAAATGTGTAACTGTTAAACACAAATACATACTCTAGTCTTAATTGCGTGCGCCTTATAGTACAGTTTGTCTTATATATGTCAAAAATATGACAAACGGGCTATTTTCGGGAGGTGCACCTTATAATCCAGTACGCATTACAATGCGGAAAATATAACACTTTTTTTAACCATCATTTATATAATGAATGTTAAATTTAGATTGGCTCTGGGGCCGGATCCAGACTATGTTCTGAGACGGGCTGGATCAATAAAAGAATGTCAACTCAAAATTTTTGGATTTGTATTTTCAGTATCTTGCTTTATCATTGAGCCTACAGTAGAAACCTACACTGCATATTATAATCAAGGATGATGATCAGGGATATTTTCCTAGCACAACATTTTTTTACAGAAACAATGGGAAAATGTCTTCATGTTTGGCATTGAACGTGTTAATGGTTTAGTTTAACAGTTCAGTGAATGCAGTTTTATACCTGAACCCACTCACTACGCTATACAAACTCAACACCAGTGTTGGGAATAACGTCGTTATGAATAACGCCGTTACGTAACACCGTTATTTTTCCAGTATAGGGGTCATCTAACTCATAACATTTTCCGCCGTTATCGTTACTCACGGTCAAAACTGGTTCGTTACTTTGAATAAAGCGGTTCTCCACTCTCTTCCGAGTTTGTTGCGTTACGTCTTTTGAGATCATGTCACCATTCAAAGTAATGACTACCATATAGTAAGATAACGATTACGAATATAATATAGATAGATAGATAGATAGATAGATAGATAGATAGATAGATAGATAGATAGATAGATAGATAGATAGATAGATAGATAGATAGATAGATAGATAGATAGATAGATAGATAGATAGATAGATAGATAGATAGATAGATAGATAGATAGATAGATAGATAGATAGATAGAGAGAGATAGAGAGAGAGAGAGAGAGAGAGAGAGAGAGAGAGAGAGAGAGAGAGAGAGAGAGAGAGAGAGAGAGAGAGAGAGATAGATAGATAGATAGATAGATAGATACTTTATTCATTCCCGAAGGGAAATTCACATTTCCAGCAGCATCCCTGAGCTGAGAACAATACAATAATAAAGCAAAAAGAATACAATATACAAATACCCAGTGTGACGTGCAAATGCCCACTGTAGCGTGTTATATAGAATAACTAAATAGTGCTACACAGAATACATATTGCAATAAGATTCGGTAATATGCAATGTAGGTGGTGTGGTTTACTGTGGGCTTTTACTCAGCCGGGTAGAGTTAAAGAGCCTCATGGCATGAGGAAGAAAAGATCTCTTCAGTCTGTCCGTAGTACAATACAATATTTACTAATTCGCAGAAACTAAAGGTGAATGACGGCTGGTGCAGAAACCGACTTATGTCATTTGCTAACAAAACAGCTTTGTAAACGATGTCTTGTAAGTAGGAGCCGGCTACACACCAATCGAGAGCCGGTTCCCTTAGAGATGCTATTTTTCTCTTCTTATAGGTCAAAATGCATTTTTTCAGAGGTTCTGTGCTGTTGACTTTGAATTTTCCTGAGTATCAGAAAATTTAAAAAAAAAATTTATGTTATCGTTTTCTTCAAAGATTTATAAATATCTTAATTTATGTTTTCTATCATTTTTCAGTATTAACGATGAAGTGTTAATTTTGCTTTATTTCCCTTCTTTTTAAGTTATTCATTTTAATACATAATAAATGGTAATATATGGATCAAACGACAACAAAAACAACCTGGAGAGACATTTTGAAGCCGAAAAAGCAGGACTCTTGTTAGTGAGCCAAGCCAAAACAGCCGGTTCTCTTAAAAGAGTCAAAATTCTCATTTCTACAAAAGACTATTAGAGTTAGATTTGATTTATCCAACTCACTTTATATTATATAAATTGTTTAGTATTTCTTCATGTTGCACTTCAAGTATAGGATACATATGTTGCTGGCAAAGTGCAATACATATTAAAAGGTTCCATAACACAACGACCTGTCTGTTCTTGACTCGAATTTTGCTTTTGCTTCTTTTATTTGACATACAACTTTTATTACTTTGCCTGGTAAATAGTTACCTTTACTATAGTACTATGGATTAACTCAAGTACTAACTTTTGGAAAAAGTAGAGAGTTATTATAACTCACTACTATTTAAAGTATAGTGCCCAACACTGCTCAACACTGCCTTCTAGCAGCCAGAGAGAGCATTTAGTTTGCACATATCAACAAATCATAACTTTTGATAAAAATGACCGAGAGCGTGGGTTCTCATTACCTACATCGCAATCTACCAGTGGACACCAGAAGTAGTACTGGTAAAACAGGAGAAACTGTAATCAGTAGAGTAGTTCACACACCCCTTCTCTTACATCACCAGTATAAAAATTGTGATTTTATTCATGTGATATTAGGAATTTTCCACGGCCTTTCTTGCCTTGGTAGTCTGTTTAAAACACGTTAGGCCTCATCCCGCTCGTTTTCGTTCCAGAGATGCCTCCGAGACCCCAGGGATCGATGGCGCCCCCTTCTCTCTCTCCCAGACAGGTGAAATAGGCGGCTCGCAGCCTCGCAGAATGGATTGCTTCACAGCCTGTTAGCCTTAAGTAATAGAAACATTGAGCCCATCCTGGCAGAAGAGACAGCTCATTTATAGTCCTTTTTTCTTCTCCCCTACTCCCATCCCTATGTCTTTTGCTTTTTTTTTGTCCTCAGTGTGAGCGCATGTGTTTTCCACCCACACAGATTACCCAGGTTAAATAAATGCAACAGACTGTTTTGCTCAACCATCACAGGCGGGGCAGCGAAATGGATGAACCCATTTCCCTTAATGCAGACACGAGCATGAACACCACTCCCCTCCACACATGCTGGGGTTACAGGTTAATGACATGCTTATTTCGCTCAACCATTTGTTTTGTTTTCCTGCAAAGTTCTGATAAGTAGCTAACCAACGAAGCTTGTAATTACAATCTTACAGAAAGCGGCCTGATCTGTATATAAATCTCACCATCCAATTACAAGATGTAATAATTCTGCACTCAGCCTGGTAATGAGGTCTAATACTGGCGCATGTGATAATCCCCTCTGGATGCGGGCTTGATCAGATGTTGGCTTTGTAATTAGACTGGCAGAAAATCATTATTTCATGTTCAAATAGAAAATGAGGTTGGTGGGAAGTTAATTTCTCTACGCTCTGTGAAGCGTAGACAAGAATTTAATGATTTAATTACAGTTGTAAGCTCTTTGGATGAGACTTAAATTGAGCCGAGGTTTTTCTCGCTCTCTCACTCTTCTTCTTTTTTGAACGTGAGTCGGTTACATCAAAGATGGTGACAAGAGTTCAACGCCACGGAGATGCCCGGTGTGTTTGATCCTCTGGCGCATCTCTTGTGATCGAATCTGTTATTCTGCTTAGAGGTGCAGTGTGCAAAGTGTGACCACTAGATGTCTCCGTATGCTGTGGTGCAGCTGGAAACTAGAGCTAAAAAGCAAAGAAGAAAACAAGCTAGAGAGACTCAAGATGACCAAATCCCAAAATTATTTTCTCTCACTGTTTTTTCGTAGCCTTTCACGTGGAATGAAAAAAAAAATAAAAAGGGAGAAAATAAAGCGCAAAGAAAGATGGGAAAGGGAGAAAGAGAATAACACACGACAAAATGAAAAGAAAAAAGAGAAAACATGAGAGAAGTAATATAACTAAGAAAAAAAAAGAAAATGAAGAAAAAGAAAAAAAAAGGAAAAAGGAAAAGATGAAAAAGAAAATATTTAAAAAAGAAAACAAAATCTTAAAAAGAAGATATTTGAATTCTGTACAAAGAAAAAAAAAAAAGAAGAAACAGGATAACCTTGGCATCAAGATGGCACCTTCTCAAATAATTTTTTTTTTTTCAAAACATGTGTGTTTGCATAATTGTTGATATGTTTTTGTTTAATATCGAAATAAGTATTGTTTGTTTTCCAAATTAATTTTTTAAAAGTTTTACTAACAGGAGACTCTACGATATTGGAAATCATTTTACTAGTCTCTTTATTTATGAACGAAAATAATGTTGCGAAACGACGGATTACAAGAAGCAACGTCCAACAAAGCAGAATTGCTAAAGGTGGATTTATTTTTATCCGTCCGCATTATTGTGTATTTTAGAGTACATATTTTACATGGTTGGATTCTATAGATTGTTCTTGATGTAACAAAGCCATTTTTGCAGACATTGAAATAAGTTGAAGACGCCCAGGGGATGTAATGGTGAGTTACACCGGCCTAATACTTTTCAGGTATCATTTTTCAGACTGATCGTGATGTTTCTCTGATGAGTATATTTTAAAATGGTCATCATATCTTAAATCCCGATTTTAAGCCTCCAATAAATATGATATATTTGAGTGACGTGTACTATCGTACGGCTACCTATTAGTTTATCAAAAGTATGTCGGCTCACCGGCGGGGCGTCGGAACATTACAGAGTTGAGGTATCGTATATATTAAACTTCCCTTTGTGTACCATCTCCCTTTGTAAAAATCTCATGTTTCAACGTGGGCACATGAAGCTTATAGTCAGGTGTGGCTTATGTATGTACAAAATGTTTTTCCCTTTAAAAATGTACAGGGTGCGGCTCATAATCAGGTGCACCTTGTAATCCGAATTTTACTGTATTAAAAATTGTGAAAAATGCTGTAAAAATGAAAAACATGTCCTCAAGTAAAATTCATTTGTTCTGTTTAAAGCTAAATGTATGTCTTTTTTTCCCTTTTTACAGTTTTTTTCTAGTACTTTTTTCCATTCTTTTGGTGCCACTCTGAAAAAATACTAAATCAAATTGACAAATATACTGTGTAAAATACCCCACCTAAAAAAAAATCATAGAATTAGTATAGTATTTTGCAACATATTTGTTTATGTGATATGAATATTTGTTTCAATAATACACGATAAATACGTTTTCTGTCAATTAAGTCAGACTGGTGCAAGTTTGGTAATGTTCAAAGAAAGCAATACTGTCATCCCTCACTACTTTGTGCTTTGTACTTTGTGGCCTATGTGAAGCACGGGTTAAAAAAAATCAGCAATCAATTATCTCTGATCACATATTGTTGCAAACTGGGGCTGAAAGAGTACATTTTTGTTGGACCTGGCGCTTCTTCTCTGGCATTCATTTCCAGATAAAATTAACTGCTGTCGTGTGGCCGCAATCCATCATCCCTGATTACATATTGCTGCGAGCAGGGACCAGCCGAGAGCACTTTTTTCAGGTGGTCTGCCATTCTGGCCCATCTTAAATAAAATTCACCGTTGTGGTCGTGATCCAATATCCCTCGTCCACCATTGCTGAGGGCAGGGGCTGTCAGAGTACTTTTTAATTTTGTTTCGGGCCGCCGGAGCGTGCCATTGTGGCCCGCCTAAAATTAACTGCATTGATTTTGCCCCAAGTGCCCACTTGACTATTTGTGAGAGCGGGGGGGACAACAAAGAAAATTTGTGTCTTGCCAGGTGATTTATTTTTCCGCTCTTCCTATCTAAAATGAATAACATCCGTGCGGCTGCAATCCTTTATCCCCTTTGACTATTGCTTTGAGCGGGGGCTGGCAGAGTACAAGTGAAAAACTTTTTTTTTCTGGTCTCGTTAGCTGTGATAAACAAAGGAACACAGTACCAGTTTAAGTCATTGCAAGGGGTCATAAAAGTGGCAATGTTGGAATGAATAATACAGTGAGACTGTTTATAATGCTTTTTTTTGTCCTGTCATTTGTTTTTGATGTCACATGTTTTGATAGTTTTTATGTGGCTGCAACTAATGACTATTTAGTGGTTGACTAGTCACCAAGGATTAATAACATAAGTCAAATGATCGGAAAATAATTATTTAATTGATTATATTTAGCATGAGGGTTATATAGCCATGTAGGAAATGATAATAAACGCAAAAAGAGGTACAATGAAAAAACTTTACACTGTAAATTTGAACAACAATTAAATAAAAATGCAATGTAAATGTAATCTAAAACCAATTAGGCATTGTGGTCGGTCAGTAGAGACAGAAGTACATACACAAACCTCTTTCATTTTTTACAGACAGTCAAATGAATACTAAATTTAAATCAAGTAAACAGTTTTTATCCATGTTAACCTAGAACAGGCTCATTGGCAGCAGTAGACCGTTAAATAAAAAAAAAAAATGATGCATTTTGCGAAATACGTTAAGTGGTCAACTGGAAAGTCTGTGACAAAAGTACTAGTTGAAAATCAAACATACTCGGGACTGCATGCATTACATTCCAAATATAGCGAAATATAGATGTATAAAGTGTACATACATGACATCAGAAGCATAGTAGCGTGAACATTACTTGAATCTGACCATGACTCTGTTTCAAACAACCGCCCGACGAGCTCTTTAAATGTTCAAGCGTCACAGAGCTACCGCCATGATATGCAATGTCTGTTTTGCATGCTTTGCAAGTAGTCTTTTTATACACCTTATCCAGGATAAAATACTCCAAAAATTTGACGTTATGGTCGTTGTAGTTGATGTTGATACCGCCATTTCTCTATGTATATGTTTCCCCTCAAGACAGAAACGCTATTTCGCATGTGCGGCTCTTGGAGTGAGATTATAATCATGTAGAGATGCCTTTTCCTGTCGAAAAACGAGTCTGGCAACAATAGTTGACAATTAAATTAGTTGTAGACTATTTCTGCTGTCTCAACTTGTCAACACCGTCAAATGATTGGTCATTCCTATTATTCCGTGTCATTTGAGTTTGAGTGGCATACAATAGTATGTTTTGTGTAAATTAGGCTCATGCTTATTTTCAAAATGTTTTCTTGAATGCTCAAATGTTCTATATCATGGGACACAATGATATGAATGCAGGGTAAATTTCATTCAAATACAATTCTCTGACTGTAATGCACTAGCTTTGAGACTCTTAAGGGCTATACAAATAAACATGACTTCGTGTTTGATTCACTTCTTTTACGCGTGTTAGTGAGAAAAATCTAAAGAGTTAATGATTGTTCATCATTTCTGTCTTGCCTTAATGATATGTATATTTCAGTTATTAGTCAGTTTTTGATGTTTAAAATCTCTAAAATACGTTGTGTCCCAGTGTGACCTCTCCCCCCTGTCACTCTGACAAAAATTATATATAAAACATCTGCAGGCAATTATTTTAGTCAAATATCTCTCTGGTTGAAAATGTTTTTTCAATGTTTGATTAAGGTTTACCGACGAGGAAAAATACAACGGATCCACCCTGTTACGCTTATTTATCGAGGGAACCAATATTTTTTATCATTTTGATAATATGGTTGATAACAATCCCACAAAGGTACAGTCAATATTGGGGGACACAACGTCACTAGCCTCCGTTTTGCAGGAACTCAAAGATCTGGTCAATCGCCTGGACAAAGCATCAACCAAGAATGGGATGGAAATCAGCGCAGAAAAAACGAAAGTAATGACCCTCAATCCACAAGGTGTCAGGACAAATATCACCATAAACCACAGAAAGCTAGAACCTGTCACCAAATTTAAAGATCTTGGAGATGTCATATCAGAAAACGGGTCGGAACCAGGAATCATGGCCAGGGTAGGTCAAACCCATTTATAGGTATAAGACCATAGCAGTGACATCAAAGACCAGACTCCTGCTGGCGCTGGTTACTTCCATCTTCCTCTACTGCTGCAAGACATGTATTCTTAAAACAAAACTTAAAAAGAACATTTAGGCATCAGCTACTTAGCCCATGTGACAAACGAAACAGTGCACAACACCATCAGAGGACACATTGGACCCTACAAAGAACTTTTGTCAACTGTGTGTAGACGGAAACTTCAGTGGTATGGACATCTCACAAGATCATAAGGATTGGCCATGATAATTCTCCAGGGCACAGTCCAAGGGGGCAGGAGGAGAGGAAGACCGAAAATGAACTGGAGGACAACATTAAGGAATGGGCTGGTGCCATCTCTGCCACGACCAACGAACAGGCGAAATACCGTCAACAGTGGAGAAGGCTGACCAGGGTTCCTCATTGGTGCCCCAACAACTCATGCCATTGAGGGATCCGTGAATCGAACCATGAACCGTGAATCATTGTGTACTAGCTTGTTTTTTATCAAAATAGTATTAATGGCTAACTTAAGGATACAATCCCACCCCCTTACTGTTTATTAGCAAACTGAGCATGTCTTCCTTCAATGTATTGCTTGTTTATGAATACTATCTTAAAATATCCCTGCATGGTGAAATTATGGATATTGAAACGCTCTGAAAATATTATACTGTAACTGTGCATTCAAAACAGGTGTCAATAGAAATAAGAATGGCCCATAACAGGGTGGACATTTGGCCTGTTTCACATGTGAAGTAATTGGTAAAATAATATTATAGTATTTTATACTGAGCTGCACCAATAGATTTCTCATATAGTTTAAACACCCTCTTTAAGATGAAATGATGAAAATGTTAAATATTTTACATTTTTTGAGTGAAGACTACCATGCTGAAATAACATCGAATAGTACGAATGGACCCAAAAACCTCCACAAAATGATTCGGTTTAACACCCGCTAGCCTAACAAACGACGTTCTTTTAAGGGCGAGGTAAATCAGGAAGCACTGGGGGCGGGGCTGTCTTGTCACATCCCGTGACAGTCGAATCGGAATATCTGGAAGTCGAGACGAGATGCGGCGATTTGAGAAATGTCACTCAGCATGACTGATTCGCCTTCTCCCGCCTTTCGACACCTCCTCTCGCGTCCTTGCTTAGCATTTCAAAATTCCCATTCTTTGCCGCGCTCCAGGGAAAAAGCACGAAGACGCTCCCCTTCTTTATGAGGCCTATCAGTCCTGGAGACGGATATGTTTGCTTATTGGACAGTAAAAGGCCAGTCTTCAGGTGACAACTGGCCATGGTTATTCAGGCTTTTTATTCATGCATATTTAGAAGATGGTAATGAGCTTTTTTTTTTGCATTGTTGCATGATAATAGCGAGTCCCTCGGTGGCGTCGGTGGCAGAATGTGACTGGTGGACGAGGCCTGTGTGTGTTTGTGTGCAGCTTTCCGCTCACTCATCAAGCGGGACAGACTTGGACCGTGACAGACATTCACCCAGCGGAGACGCTGGCATCGCACATGTCAACCTGCCAGCTATTTGCCGGCTTGCCAAGGGACGGCTTGCCTTTGTGTACTTTAGCCGTTTACTGTTAAACGGGCTTTTGTATTATTGATGCCTTCATATTGCCTTCTTCAAGCTAGAAACGGAGTCACTGTACATTGTTCCCACAGAACTTTGGAATACACCTGCATAGGCAATAATTGAGTTATTATATTCTACTCTATTATATTATATTATATCCTATTATATTATATTATATTATGTCATATTATTTTATATTATATTATATCATATTACATTATATTATATTATATCATATAATATCATATCATATTATATTATATTATTTTATATTTATATTATATTATATATTTGCTAAATTAGTAAGTAGTATTGTAAACCAACTTCAAGAGATTTGGCCCTGTCTTCTGCCTGGCAGGCAGGCTGCAGCAGTAGGCCAGGTAGAGAAAGGGGCTATTTGATCGCTACTTGTGTCTGAAAGTTCTATATTTAAGACAGAAGCAGACAACACTAAAACTGCTAACTTGTGCAGTACTGCACTTAATTGACTCAATTGGGCATTTTAACTATTAGATTTCCTTTCCAAACACAGTAAGGAATTGCTTTTGACCAGTTTCACAAAGCCGGGCCTTTTAAATGATAAAAACATTAATATTTGAGCCAGGCTTCATCAGAAGAACGTTTATAAGATGATCCTTCTTTCCATTCAGGCCTTTTGCCACGGAGTCAATGGCGCTGCTATCATGTTGTAACAATGGCTAGGGTTAGCGGGGCCATCATCGACATTAAACTTCATTCTCCTCTGCCTAACAATGGCCATGTGTATGAAAATTGAATGCAGGCTTTTGGATATCTATTCTGATTCTGACAAAATCATCATGGCTCGGCATATCCTTTGGGACACCCTCTCACCCCACCGACCTTCTCTTATATGTCACTCTGATTCGTATCTTAGTGTGAACAGTAACAAGGTGGCCAACACCAAAAGCGCCATTACCTGACTTTACAAACGACATATCCTGCACCTGTGCTTTCATGACTTCATTCTTTTCCCTTTGGGTCTATGACATGACCGTCACCCCCATCTGACAAACATTTAGGGCTAGACGTCCAAGTGAGCACAAAAAGCCGGCGTCTAAATCAATTGGCCACCCTAAAGACCTTCAATAAATTCTACAAATGGGCTTGGGCAATAGGGGGCGGTTGCGGGGTGCTGAGGGACGTAAAGCACACCTGCAAGACTTATGTAAGGCTTACTAAACCATAAATTGCTAACACCTCGCCCTTTTGCTAAGGAGCTGGGAATACATCTTCACAAACAGCAAAAGAGAGGGGAAATGGTAGCGAAAAGTAGAATGTGTAGCAAAACCATGATACTAAATACCTTATGTTTTGATAGCAGAAGGGGAAATGTCCATGTTATTTCCAAAAATGGCCCATGAATGTCTGCTTTCCAAAGAACCATTTTATTGGTCAAAAGCATGAAGATTTCAAAGCAATTGAAAATCACGAGTACTAGTACAGTATTTCATAGGAAGACAAAACAACTGAAAACTGCAAAAACAACAACAAAACGAAGGAATTAGTATGACCAAAATCAAGAAGAGTTTTAGTTTTTTTGCATTTGGGTGGTAAAAAAACTACTCGAGGAATGAGTAAATTCAGCTAGATGCCATTTTTTTCTCAAACAACCATTCGGTCAGATCATCGAATCACGTTAAATTAAAAATATATTAAAATAATCAAGGTTAATTCAAGTACATTAGTAAACAATAAAATAGTAACAGAAGAAGAAATATTCTAAGCACATGAAGCACGTTTAAAGCACCAGTAACAGGTTAATTGAACAGGCTAGCCCCTGGACTCGTGCAAGTTGTGGATCTGTGTGTGTTTCATTTAGTCTGTGCGAAAAGAGTTGTTTTTGGGGGTCCCCTCAATCAGTATTATATCAATAATAATGTAACAATCTGTACCAAATAAATACATAAATTCGCAAAACTCTATTGTTCTACTAAATTATAATAGCATTATCTTTTTTCACTCCATCAGAAGATGTCACTGTATTGTGTAACTCATTTGAACTTTAAACTTTTTTATATCAAGCAACTTGAATTTCAACTTGAAGCAACTCAGAATGTCTGAAAAACACACTACGAAATATTTATTAAAATATTGACAAATAAATTATGTAATTTGAGACTAAACTTTACATTTGTTACGTTGAATGGAAAACAAAGGAAAAGAACATTAAAATATTTTCAGAGAATTTCGACTTTTTCTTTACTCAGTCGTTGCCGAATGACACATCACTAATTCAGACATTGAAGTTTAAGCCGCACGGTTCACCACGGAGATACATGTGTATTTACCAACCTAAGTAATGGCTTCAAAAGTGTAAGTACACGTTCTTATTCACAAATCCACTCAGGTAAATATAGAAAGTATAGTGATTTAAAAATACTCCTAGAAGTACAAAATGTCCCAAAACTTAATCAAGTAAATGTCACGGAGCAAATCTAACTTGTTACTACCCGCATCTGATAATAAAATAGTAATAACATTATTTTTTATTTTTTTATTTTAGAAAGGCATGCAACTACTGCTAAAATTTTGTTGGTAACGTTTTCTGCTAATTATTAAAAAAAAGTGTATATAGTATATATATATATATAAATATCTCATCTCATCTCATTAGCCGTACCGCTTATCCTCATTAGGGTCGCGGGGGGGCTCGAGCCCATCCCAGCCATCTTCGGGCAGTGGGCAGGGGACACCCTGAACTGGTTGCCAGCCAATCGCAGGGCATATATATAAATATATATATATCAGAGAATGAGAATCTGAAACAAATGTTTGTCAAAGTTTGATTACCGCACAATAATCATAAAACAAGAGGCACAAGATGTAAAAATAACAAAGACAAAAGGGAAAAATAAACACATTCTTAACCTGACGATAACCCGACGTGTCAACACTTTTTTCTGGTGCTTCCTTCTCACAAATTCTGAGATTTTATGGAATTTTGACAAAATGTTTACTTTTAATTTGAGCTGCGTCTTTCTCCCTGCCAATTTGCCAGAACCCCTCCTCCTCATCTCTGAACTCTGAACTGTGATGGTGACACAAAGAGCATATTGGGATAACGCATGGGCACTGGGTTGTCAGGCAGATTTTAAGCGATAGTAGCTAATACCAGCGTGTTCTGTACTGTGTTTTTGACTTCGTATCCTGAAACACCTTTTTAACTAGAGGCAATATTTTTCCGTACAGGTACTTCATAACCTGAAACTTTCGTATGAAGAGACAAACGTAGGTCGAGGTACCAATGTATGTTGGCCTGGAGAGGGATAGGCGCCACCAGACTGTATGTGCACAAAGGGAATTGTCCCAAGACACAAAGGGAATTGTCCCCCTTTGCCCCCTTGTGGTTATGTGACCAAAATATATATATATATATATATATATATATATATATATATATATATATATATATATATATATATATATATATATATATATATATATATATATATAATATACACATTTGCCCACCCATAACATATATGTGTATAGTATAGTATAGTATAGTATAGTATAGTATAGTATAGTATAGTATGGAATTGCTACTTAAACAAACAGTACCAAAGACAGTTTTCTGTACTCACAGATTCAAACAGAAACTGGGGCTGAGGAACCAAATCTGAGATTATGGAGAATACATTTCCCTTGTTTTTTGAGTAAGCTAAGCGGTTTTAACATTGTAAAGCCTCGAAAATCAACAAGTGATAAAAATTAAAAGACTTCTGTAATCACAAAAGTTATTTAATGAGACTTTTAGGGCAGTGGCACAGCAAAGTAGAGAATGAGGCATACAATAATGACAAGGTTTACAGGTACAATAAATAGTCCGCCCATGCACAGGAAGCGACAACTGAAATTGACAAGAGAAAGCTGAAAGCAACATCAGGCATATTTGTAGGAAATCAGGAGTTCCTGAGCCCTAGAGTCCTGGTTAGTTCCCAACACGCCCACGCTCTTCTCCCTGCCGGCTTGCGGGTCCTTGAATTAAACATCAAAGCACACAGGAGCGTCAGGGCCCGAATGCCATAAATAAAAGCAGGCCTGTGGAGGGCAAGGGAGGATGTCGGTTCGCATGGGAAGCGATTGGGTCGCCCGACACTCCGAAAAATCAAATGTATTTGTTCACAAAACGTTGAGCACGGTTATCGATATACTCTTGCTATTTGTCCTGGTTTCTGGTGGGTTTTACTCTCATTCCCAGTGTTTGGGGAATCTTTAAACTTGAGTTTTTTGTAAGAGTTCAGTGTTTGGAGGACACAGTTTTTTTTTTTTTTTTGCGAACCACTGAAATAAGATTTGGGCAAGTGGAAGATTTTAATAGACATCACATTAACATATCTTATATATCATGTTTCATGAATACCTTAACCGCCAGGGTAGTTAAGGCACCACTTGCTGTGGTGTGTCTTGGTCAATTACGGCCTGGCGGTGCCCATTCCTTTCCACGTGGTGTCATGATTGCTGATTCAGGGCACCTGTGACTGCCCAATTGGCGCCAACATCCCTGAGAGCTGATTGGTTCAGAGTCTCCTTTTAAACCCCCGGCTTTCAAGAGGAAGATCGTTGCGAACTAATGCTCCCAGCTAGGCAAGCTCATACCTCCAGACATTTTCCTGCCCTGTTTTCTCCTACCTGATACCTGTCGCCGACCTGTTTCTGGACCCGTTTCTGCCCTGATCTGTCATCCCGACATCCGACCTGTTTTGTCTCGTTTCCTGCCTGATACCTGTTGCCGACCTCTTTTCTGATACCGCCCTTGCTCTCCCGCTAGTGACCAGTATCCCGGCTGTCTACGGTTATCCTCGCTCCACATTGAGGTGCAACTTCCACGTTCCAGCCATCTGCTACCCGTGTCTGTCGATCATCGGATTGTGGAAGCAAGCACGGCTCTCCCTCTTTTTCAATAAAACTGAGTAAACGAACGCTACTGGGTCCTGTCTCCGTTTCTGGTTTGTGAGACGTCGTTTTTTTGGGGGGTTATATTTCTTTGTTATTTTCTTTTGTTATATTCTTGAATGCCTCATAGTGCAGAAAATACGGTATAAAAATATATATTTTTCCCATTACAAATAAAGTAGTGTTTTCTTTTACTTTTGCATGATAAGTGAAATATTATACAAACCATATGTTTATCTGTGTTGTCCGCAGTTTGTTTATGGAATTTAGGTTTATAATTTGCTGTCTTCATACTTTTATCCCAAACATTTAAATTCAATGTTTTTTTCTTGTTCTCAGTCCAGCTTTGCCCTTTACTCACTGTACAGATTGGAGTGGTAATATCAACACTAACCACCAGATAATTTAGTGTTATAAATTCAGATTTTTGGGGTTGGGTGTAGCAAATTTTCAATTAAATGTTCCATTCACGCTTTCTGTTGGTTGATTTATTTAAGTAGCGAATTTAATAGCAAGTTAATTCCTCCAAAAATGTTTCTTTGATTTTTTATTTATTTTATTTTCAAGGAAAATGTTGGCACCAGTAACAAATGTGACAATGTTTTGTTTCAACCCCTTCAACTTTTTTTATATGGAAACTCAATTTGTTCACATAGGGTATATATGCAAATATTTTTCCTCATTGACAGATAATTTTGGTTATTTTAAGTGTATTTTTTTTACTAAAACATTATTATACTACTGTTCAAAAGTTTTACGTCACCGAGACAATTTTGTGTTTTCTATGAAAAAGTTAAACTTCTATCTATCAAATGAGACGTCCGATGTCTTCTTAAGTTTGGTCATACTAATTCCTTCGTTTTGTTGGCTAGTTAAAGATATGGCTTTTTCTTTGAAGACCATCTTGGAGTCACCTCCTCAACGTATTTGTTGACACAGATGTTTTGCGGCAACATAGCCGCTAGTTGAGGACCTATAGGTTGTCCATCGCTCAAACTAGAGACTCAAATGTCCTTTTTCACTTGCTTGGTCGTGCAGCAGGGCCTCCAACTTTCCCTGTTTGTGCTCGTCTCTGAAGGAAGAAGCATAGCCTACACAGTTGAATGAGATCTTCAGTTTCCTGGCAATTTCTCACGAGCAATAGCCTTCATTTCTTAGAACAAGAATATACTGCTGAGTTTCACATGCAAGTTATATTTTTGCAGCCATTCTGAAAGATTAATCACACCGACAAATGTGATGCTCTAGATCAGGGGTATCCAACGTTTTTCCCACGGGCACCCAGGTGTCCCCTGAAAACAGCTGAGGTGCCAGCGGACTCTTTCTGAAAATAGCTTACCAGTGCTGGGTCGTTGTGATTTTCAAGTAAAATGTTTTTTTTTAATTGGCTAGTTCGTTTCGACCCTACATCTAGTTATTAACCTCGTAATAATATTGCAATAACATAGTTACAACAAAATAAGTTGTATTTTAGAAAAGCATATCAAACGGAATGCACTTTACGCTATTAAGTAACAAAAATTAGCTCTTGGTTTGAGAAAATGGTTGGAGACCACTTGAGTAGGTCGGAGGAAGGACAGTTTTATTTATCCTCTAACCGGCTAAACTGTTTTCAACTGTGTAAAACATTAGTGCACAGGGGTTTTCCAATCATACATTAGCCCTCTAATGCAATCAGCAAACACAGTGTACTATAAGAACACTGGAGTGGTTGCTGTAAATGGGACTCTATACATCTGGTCGGCGGCGCCCTCTGTTGGCTGCGGCTGCATCGGCTCGCTACAACGGGTCAGGTGTAATCGACATTTCGTTCTGTGTACATTGTTACACAGAATGACAATACAAGGAAATTATTATTATTATTATTATTATTATCTATTGTATGTGGATATTGCATTAGAAATAGTCATTTGCAGCTAATAGTCTGTAATAATAGTTTGCAATAGTCTTTCATCTATGCAGCCCTTTGAGACTCTTTGAGATTAAGGGCTATACAAATAAACATGACTTGACTTGACTTAAACTAGCCATTTACCTACTAACAATGTAAAGGGTGAATTTCTTATTAGTTCCATGTGATTTCCATTAAGAACAAAAATAAATATTGATTTTTCTTTGAAAATAAGGACATTTTTAAGTGACCCCTAACTCTTGAACGTGAGTGTAAAATATATCAAATCTAACTAAATTGTCTTTCATATCTTTGGCTTTTTTATTTATTTAAGTTTGTTTTATCTTTTATATAATTAGGAGGACATTTAAAAAAAATACATATAAAAACATGCAGACTTAGGGCACAATTTTTTGGAAACATATGTGATAAAAGATTATTTTGAGGGCAGCACGGTGGCGCAGTGGTTAGCGCTTATGCGGCACAGTTCATGTCATGGGAACCTGTCATGGGTTCAAATCCAGCTCCAGACTTCAGACTTCCTGTGCGGAGTTTGTATGTTCTCCCCGTGCTAGCGTGGGTTTCCTCCGGGCACTCCGGTTTCCTCCCGCATTCCAAAAAAATGCATTTCAGGTGAATTGGCCAGTCCAAATTGTCCCTAGGTGTGAATGAGCGAATGACTTGTCTGTCCCCCTGTGCCCTGCGATTGGCTGGCAACCAGTTCAGGGTGTCCCCTGCCCACTGCCTGGAGATGGCTGGGATGGGCTCCCTAATGAGGGTAAGCGGTGCGGATAATGGATGGATAGATATTAATTTGCCTTATTTTTTGGCATTCTTTGTGCCACTGGCTTTGGATTGTACTTTATACAAATGCAAACACTAGAAAACAAGTGCTTGAATGGATCACTATTGACATATGTTCAGAATAGCTAATGAGCTAATGAGATGAGATGAGATGAGATTATTTTGAAATATTACATTGATAGAAAAATATTAAAAAAACATATTAGTTATCATCAAAAAGGAGGACTCAATTTGGAAGTTCGTTAAAAAATAAGGCCCTTTATTCTACGACCTGCCTGTATCTGGTCTAGGTTGAGGGACATGGCTGAATTAAGTTTTCGTAAGCGAGCCGTGATTAGATGACATGATTCGAGACTTTCCTTGTTGGAGTTGCAGGTAGGCCTATCACAGGTACATTGGACTGACTGCCAGCCAATCATAAATCATAGTGGGGCAAACAATTGATTGATACCTCGTTTCAAAGCTATCGGCACGTTTTTTGGCATCTCTATTTTCCGACCCCATTTTGTTAGAGCAAACCAGAACTTCAACTCCCGCCGTAGAGATGAACTCCTTAGCCAGCAGACGACCGGGTGAAAAACGTCTGCCGGAGACGAGGATAAACATCTCATTTGTCGCGGACACCTGCGCACACAAGTCGGGGCCCGCCCCTCATCATCGGTTACGCGTCCTCCAAGTCGCAGCGTACCTCCAAGTGGAGCACCGGGCCTTCAAACGCGAAATCTGCAGCTGCTGCTGTGTATTTTCGCCAGGCAGGCGGCATGAGCCGCTGTTTGCGGAGGGCACACGTTAGCGGTTAAGACAGGGGTGGGCAAACTACAACCCGCAGGCCACATTCGGCCCGGCAGATTTTCTCATCCGGCCCGACAAACAGAAATGATCAAAGTGTAACAACATAATATATAACAGTAAATAAAATACTACTGATAAAAAACTGGGTCAGTTTTGTCCATTTGTGTGTCTACTACAAAAAACGACTACAAAAATACTACAATAATCTTACAAAACTGAATATCATATTTAGTTATCAGCGACCTAATATAATATTCTTCTTTTATCGTGTAAATGAAGAAAAATCCTACAAAAATACTACTACAGTAAAACTATAGTGAAAAAAAATACTACTGAAGAACTATTACAACTGGAAATATTACATAAACACTCCTATGGAAATACTACCAAAGTACTACAGAAATACTACAAATATACGACTACAGTAAGATTTTAATACAAAAATACTACTAAAGAACTATTACAACAGAACTACTGCGGAAATACCAAAAAATACCCACGACCACCAAAATACAACAGAAATACTACAAAAATACTATTAGAGAAATACTACAAAAATACTGCTTTGTACAAAAATACTACTACAGTAGTACTATATCGAAAAATAATACTACAGAAATATCACAACTGAAATACTACAAAAATACTACAACATTACTACTATGGATATATTACGAAAATATACGACATAAATCCTAAAAAAATATTCTATTGAAATACTGCATGACTACTGCAGACATATAGTAAAAATACTACTGTGGAAATACTACTTAAATACAATAAAATTACATCCACACTAAAACTGTGATACAAAAATAACTCCTTAAAATTGCAGTATGTGGACCGAAACACGGAACAGTTATGCCTGTTGTTCTTTTTAACACAACTCAACATTCCTTTGCTCTATTTAAACTCATACTGCTCCTCTTGCTGTTTTGGGTCATCAATGCGCACACATCCTGTGGTGATCTGGCGATGTACCAGGCTGGAAACAGGTCTGTATCTATTACTAAATGAAAAAAAATCTCGGATTAGCTGTTTGGCCACGTTTTTTAACCTAATGTGGCCCACCATTCCAAAGGTTTGCCCACCCCTGGCCTAAATCATCTCACTGTCACTCCCCCTCCTCCCTCCAATATTTTATGAGCGAATGTAGCTTAGTTGTTATATTTGAAGTCTGCGCTTTGTATGCATAGCGTGCTTATTAGGACAGATTGAGGATGTTTGCTCCCGGTGTCTGCACCCCCTCCCATGCCCGAGCAGGACACACAAACGCTCAAACGCACACAGTTGCGCAAACACACACTTTGGAGTTCCGAGATGGCTCTTTTGTACTTTTCATCAGAGGAATAAGCGAGTGTGTGTACGTCTCAGGGGGTAAATACAGATGAACAGCAGCAGCAGGGGAGTTCAGACTCCAATTTGAAGGGTAGAAGAAGGTTACTGTATAGCGGTGCACGGCAGCCGCCGGCACTTTTTAACTTGACTACGGATTGGGGGGGGTCTCGTGGCGGAGGAAGACCTTTATTTGTACAAACACATTTTTTTGTTGCGTTCCTGCATATCATGGCCGCGGGCGATAATTCAGCCAAATGCAGATGAGGGAGGCATTTCCTAGGGGAGTGGCATGTTTTATTTATTTATTTTTCAAATTGTTTTTATGCTATCTCCGTGAAAAAAAATACATGTATAAATATTTGCATAAATTACTGAACAATTTCCCAATTTTGGTACAGGTATTTACATTTTTATTTGAAGGTATTCTGATCTTCTAAACCAGCTCGGTGACCTTGGATGTTGGGCACCCGCCCCGAGACTGGGAGGTTGCTGGTTCAAGCCTCGACCGAGTCATACCTAAGACTTACAACATTGGTACTCATTGCCTCCCTGCTTGGCGCTCAGCATTAGGGGTTAGAATTGGAGGGTTTGGTCACCTAATGACTCCCAACACATCAGTTGGGTTGAGCAAGGAAGCTGGGAATCCCCTCCTCTGTATCAACCTCCCAGAAAGAGTCAGAAATATGAATGTGTTCTTGACTCTAGCCACCTCCCACTAGAGGGATATGGCTCCGGTATATATATAATTCTGATCTTCTTGTTTTTTCCTATAAACACAAGAAAAGTAATACCAAAAATGAATAAAATAGCTTAAATCTGTAGAAGCTCAAATTAAGTATATATTAAAGAATATACTGTAAAGTTGTATAATAAAAATAGAATAAAGATGAAAAAAATAACATAATCGTTTAAAAAATTAAACCAAAACATATTAATAATTGAATTCTAACCAAATAACACCATTATTTATATATATATATATATATATATATATATATATATATATATATATATATATATATACATATATATATATATATTATATATATATATATATATATATATATATATATATATATATATATATATATATATATATATATATATATATATATATATATATATATATATATATATATATATATATATATATATATATATATATTACATAATATATGCCCGCGGACCAGTTCGGAAAATAGCTTAGCAGTGCTAGATTTTCTATTAAAATTATTTGTTAATGCTTGACTGAGAATCTAACCTTATTTTCAATAATTAACTCCCTAATGACATACAGTGCATCCGGAAAGTATTCACACATTTTCCAAAGGTGGATACACAAAGTATTAAGCAAAGGCTGTGAATACTTATGTAAATGTGATTTCTTAGTTTTCTATTTTTAATAAATTTAAAAAAAGTAAAAAAAAAAACTTTTTTACATTGTCATAATGGAGTATTTTGTGTATAATTTTGAGATAAGAGATCAAATTAATACAATTTGGAATGAGGCTGTAACATAACAAAATGTGGAAATTTGTGTACGGCGTGCATTACCGTTCGACTACATTCACAACAAATACAAAGACCGAATGGTTTAAGTTGTATTACATTCCCAACAAATGCAAGACGATGTGGTTTCTGTTATATGTTCGCCATTAAATTCCCTAAAAGTGATATAAAAGTGAGATAAAACGAGGTAAAAGTGGTTGTAGTACCGAGAGGATGCAAATCTCGGCAAGGATGCATTTCTCGGCATAACGCCGGCTCGGCAGCTTTTATACCCGTGGTCCACACGAGAAAATGACGCGGAAATGACGCGATGAGGAAGTGGAACAGTCGCCGGCGTCTGTTTTGCGGGCATACCACCGATGAACAGCCCGCAAAATTTTACCCGTGATACAGACGCAAACGGCTGTGTGACCGGGCCCTTAGATATTTTCTAACATTTCTTTTACAACATAAATCATGTTAAAAAAGTAAAATATAGTAAATTAATATTTCTAATAACAATCAAATATAATCATTTTATTGATAAGAGGTTCTACTCATTTTAAATATTATTCTCCTTCACGAGATCAATTAGTTTAAGATAAACACAGTAGGAAAGCAATATTTATAATGAGCCTGTAACAATAGAACAATGGTATTTCACTGGCAAATAATATTATCATTTTACATTTACCCCATAATTTTAACTGCACTTTTGGCAGTTAACATATGGTTAAAAAACAAATATTCTTGTAAAATAATATCAAAATGTGCTAATTGCACTCTGACTGACCTGAACTTTAGTCTATTGCCTGAACAAATATTGGTTGGGTCACATCTGCTGACTGTTTTATGTTTGCGCCAAACTGAAAAGTCTCAACTCTCTTAGTGTGACAAGTAAATGACTCTCCTCTCGGAGGTTAGCACATATCAGCAAATATCCCAAAATGGTTTGAGGCACCCAGATAACCCATTCTGTGTTGAGATATGAAGCGACATGATGGTATATTACAGTCATTTTATATTATCAAAAACTGGGAGGTGCGTGCCGATCTCAAAGTGTAAGAAACAATTGAGTTCATTTTCAAGTGCGGCTTGTACAAAGACAAAATTGAATTTTGTTCTTGAATATGAGCATGCAGCTTTTGTTAGTCCAGAATTCATGGTATTTTATGTGTAAATTAGATGTCATATTGTATGAATCAATTGTCTTTTTTGTTTAGAAGTTTGGTTTGGCTTTTGACGGTTTTGCAACTCTGACATATTTCTTTTTGGTCCTCTTTTAAAGTTGTGGGTTGCTAACCCCTGGAACTTTAACACATCGTTTATCAGCCTTCCTCTACCTATAGTGTCACAACTGATGAGAATATTCTATCCAGGCAACTAGTGCGCATGCATGCTTCCAGCATGCTTCCAGCATGCTCTTTGTGTTACCTTCACAATTCAAAGTTAACAGATGAGGAGGAGGAGAGTTTTCGGCAAGAGCCCAAAAAAGAGACGTTTTAGCAAATTCTATTAAATCTCAGATTTTCTGGGAAGGAATCACCCGAAAAAAGTATTGACAAGTCGGGCTATCGCTGACTACCTCGTTCATGTGTGACAAATTGTCAAAAGCGGGCAAAAACCAACGTCATTTAATCAGTTTTTCAAGAATATTTTTATTATCATATTGGAAAAAAAGTTTTTACATGATGTGCCGCTTGTTTTAGGTTATTGTGCAGTAATCTAATTTTAATTTTTTTTGTTTTATGTTCTGATTCGATTTAATGATTTATGAAAAAAAATAGCATACTGTATTTTTGCGGGGCTTGGAATGGATTGGACCATGTACATACAAATGTGTCTCTATTTTTATGTGTCTCAGTTTTCAGGTTGCTAAGCTACTCACAGAATGAAAAGAAAAGTTGTTTTGGGGGTTTTTTGTAAGCCACCTTTGTCCCCATTTTGTATATATAATTTATATATACTGTATATATTATATATTGTATATATTCTTAGATCCAATACTAAAACATAATCACCCTCTCTTTGCTTGCAGGTGATGGAAATCAATGTAATATATAGATGTCTGCGTCTTTATTTGTTCATAAATGCAAAAAAGAAAAATTGGATAGTTTTTTAGGCCTGGGCCCCTGACTACAATTTTCAACCCAATGCGGCCCGCGAGCCCAAATGTGCTCTATCTTCTCTCCCAATACAGGAAATGGCTAACAAGTCGGCGCAAATCAGAATGGATCGACTTGGCCCGGTTCCTCCCGGGCGCTGGGAGCCATCAATGTGAATTTGCCGGAGAAATTGTTTCAGCGACAAGGTTTAGATGTTATTTGCACACAGGTGAGAACACGACAAGGTTACCAGGGGAAACTGTGTCCATCCAGAAAGGACGTTTCAAGTTGTGCTTTCGGGTCGTGGATGTTTATTTTGTCTACGCGGGTCAAATGAGCCCTCTATTGGTTTTGAGCAGCCGTGCATTTAAGGAGAACATCAAAGACAATTTAGTCGGCACTGAACCGTAATGGAAAGTATTTTGGGAATGCTGATATTTTTTCAAGGTGTGGTGTGTCATTTGAGGTGTTTTCAAAAAGTTAAGGATGGAATATTTTTTTTATACAAGTATGTGTTAACAATCTCCAAGTGAATTCCAAAAGCCTTTATTTTTTTTCCACCGGGTCTATCTGCTCACTTTGGTCATTGCTCGGGTCAAAAAGGACCGCGGCTTCCGCTAACTACCAAGTCAGGGTGATCACAACCCAAAAACGGGGCATAAATCGTCAGCAGCAGAGAAACCTTTCCAGAGTGGTGCCCCGCGACCCAGACGCTTAAGGGATCCATGAACTGTGAAATATTTAAATTTTATTTTATTTCCATCAGACTTGTTTGTTATTCGTACAACATTAGGAAGCGGAAGATGGTGTTGTGGGGAAGGGGTAATGGAGAGTGATTTCATGTCAGTGTTTGTGGTTTTCTCTTAGTGTGGCATGACAATGATGAAAGAAATAAATTAGTGTTCAAAACACAGTCCAAACGCCAACCTAAACCCCAAAAAAGAGGAATAAAGAAGAGTTTATTCAAACAATTCTAAGAAATGTATGAACCTGCACATGCTATACAAGAAGGTGGTGTAAGCAAGTAGAACATTTTAAGGTAAACACACTTTTCAACAAACCTACTATAACTTACCAGCTAAATTTCAATAAACATAGGACAATGAGTTGGGCATAATCTAAAAGGAAATTGTGTATTATTTTTTTATATACATATATGTATATACATAGGGCGGCACGGCGGCGCCGTGGTTAGCGCGTGTGCAGGCACGGTTCGAAGGTCTTGGGAACCTCCTGTGTGGTTCAAATCCAGCTACCAGTCTTCCTGTGCGGAGTTTCTATGTTCTCTGCTGTGTGCCCTGCAATTGACTGGCAACCAGTTCAGGGTGTCCCCTGCCCACTGCCCGATAATTGCTGGGATGGGCTCCAGCACCCCCGCGACCCTACTGAGGATAAGCGGTGCAGCTAATGAGATAAGATATATGTATATATATATATATATATATATATATATATATATATATATATATATATATATATATATATATATATATATATATATATATATATATATATATATAAAACTTATTTTTTTTACATAACATGAGGCTACTTGGCTACTTGAGCAAGCAGACATGATTGTCTGCCATTTTGCTGCTTGGGGTACCCCAAAAATCCAAATTTGTTAAAGGGTAGGCAAAAAAAAAGAGAAGACATAAATGGTGCAGTTTCGTCAGTTTGATTATCCGTAATTTGTATTTCTATTAGAGGTTGCACTACATACTCCAGTTACATCTAGCGGTCAGATATTACGAAGTCAGATTTAAATTCAGATTCAGATAAACTTTATTGTCATTATTGTACACGTGTAGACAGAACGAACTGTCGATACATCTGACCCGCACAGTTTCTTTGAATTTACAGATATAAATAAAATGTTGTATTTTGTTGGAGTATTGAAGTACTAAAAATATACTAAGTAATTATAGATATGTATAGTATTATACAGTAGTGCAAAGAGTGCAAGAGGAGCAGTTAACCAGATGTGCAAAATGGGCAGTCAGGTAAACAAGTCACTATACAATAACAAAGTGTCCCTTAAACAAAGAATACGACCATTTAGCAAATCATGTTCAAACTTCATTAATTTGTATGGCAAGCCACTTTGTGAGGCACCATGTGGAAGCACAGGATGGGCCGGAAACTAGTTCAGATCGTGGAACAGCTGTATGCCAATGCCAACAGTGCGGTGCTGATCAATGGTACCATTGGAGCGTGGTTGCAAACCACAGTCAGTGTGAGACATGGCTCTAACTTTGTTTAACATATTTCTGGAAAGGATCATGACAGAAGCCTTGGATCAACATAAAGGTACAGTAAGTATTGGGGGAAACAACATTACTAACCGCCGTTTTTCTTATGATATTGCTGAACTGGCAGGAAAAGAATTGGAACTCAGAGATGGGGTCAATCAGCTGGACAAAGCATCAAACCAGTTTGATGCAAAAACACACAGACAAAAAAGTAATGACCAACATCCCACAAGGTACCACAAAACATCACCATCAACCACCAAGAGCTTGAACCTGTCACCAAATTTAAATATCTTGGAGCTGTCATATCAGAAGAGGGGTCAGAACCAGAAATCCTGGCCAGGTTATCTCAAACACAGTCGTACTTGCAAGACTAAAACCCATCTGGGGGGATAAGAACATAGTGAAATTGAAGATCAGATTCAGGTAAGACTCAAGGAAGATGCGATGGTACAGGAAACATCTAGACATCAGCTACATAGCCTAAGGAACAAACGAAAGGGTTCGCACAACCATTTTAGGTCACATTGGACCCCACGAAGAGCAGCAGGAGAGAAAGACTGAAAAAAAAGTGGGCCGAAAACATTTAGGAATGGACTGGTGCTAACTTTTCCATGACCCAAAATCAGGTGAGGAACCGTAAGCAGAACTTGTATAATCTGTCCAGAGTTACATCCTCAGTGGTGCCCTGACGACCCAGGCGGTTTTGGATACGGATACGTGCATTTATCAACATTCTTATATGGTGTACACAATGTGAAATGATCAAAAAGGTAAAAATGGACAGGTAAGCGATCTCCGTGACTTCTACTTGCAACCCACCCCACACCCATCCTTCCTCTGTAACATGCGCACACACTCATTACTCATAATAAACTCACATTTTATTTAGATAATATCATGTACAATATAACTCAAATACTATTTAGGTGGGTTTTTAGTGAAGATGAAGATATGTTTCATAGCTTTTTAGGATTCAATTATATGCTTTTCTGGATAGGAGCGGACCAGTTATTTTTTTAATTATTTTATATCGGGAAATCTTGCTCGTTACACGAGCAAATCAGGCCACGGGCACAATCCTGGAACAAATTGAGCAAAGAAAAAGTGGTACCCCTTTACTGTGTACCAGTTTGAACAATAAGCATACAAATCTATAAGTGTCGATGAATTTGTGCAGTTACGACCTATCTTGCTTGCAAAAATAGCAATTTCACATCCTGATTCTGGTCACTGTCGACAATCAGGATATAAAATCCCAAGTAAGCCATCACTCTTGACCAACCCAGTCAAATCCTTGTGCTGACAGATGGAAATGTAAATTGTAACTGACTTTGTGTGTTCAGTTAATCGTCACCTTACCGCACGGGCCGATTTTCCCGGCGCCGCGTGACATTTTTCAGGTGCGCCGCTCAACCTTCACCCTCTTCCTCCTGTGAGGCCGTCCCTTCCCCCGGGCGGCTGCATTAGCATAAAGGCATTAAAATGTGAATAGGAATTAATTTGGACTTTCCCCTCCATAGGAATTAATGGAAGTTTGTTCTGCCCGATCCCCCTTCCTCTTGCCCGCCGCTCCTCCACAGTCCATAAATATTAATATTAATACGCCGCCGCATTTAAAGGCAGCGCTTGGCTGGCGCCATATACAGAATATTATTAGAGATCACGATACGTTTCTCATGAGAAGTACAGCTGAGTGAATGCATTACCGTGCCGTTGTGATCTGTAAAATCCAATCTTCATACGGCACAAAAAGTTATTTTCAGAGAGACGGAAGATTAGCGACACCGAATTGCCGCTGTCTGAAGCCATTAGGCAGCTGGGGATTTTTTTTCTTCTTCTTCTTCTTCTGCTCCTTCAGAGAGGAGAGCCTACATCTCAGGTTCTATCGCAGTCACACCGCTGTAGCGCTATTATCATGCCCGAGTAGATCATCTCGCTAGATAACGATTATCTTCAGTCCACTCGGCCGCATAATACCCGCCGAGAAAGTTTCTGACGCTTATCTGAAAGAATGTCGTCACTTTCTTCTGTGGGCTCGAAAGGGGTATTTCTTGCAGCAACACTCCGTTATGATTTTTTTTAATCGTATGCCATCTTTGACACAAGCAGGTTAAGATCTTGTATTCGGAGTGACTTAGTAATCTTGGAAACATTATATTCACATAATACTTAAGCCTAAAAAAAACATTTGAAAAAAACAAAACAAAAATAACAACACATGGGAAAATAATAAATAATTTGCGAATAGAATATTGTTTGGCTTGAAGAGATTTCTCCTTTTTTTTTAAACACTATTTTCTTATTTTGCTGCATCACAAGAATTATTATTTCCAGTAAATAATTGATAGTTTGGTTAAACATAGAAAAAAAAAAAGAATCATCTTCTCATTTAATCTCTCATTAGCTGCACCGCTTATCCTCAGTAGGGTCGCGGGGTGTTGGAGCCCATCCCGGCAATCATCGGGCATTGGGCAGGGGACACCCTGAACTGGTTGCCAGCCAATCGCAGGGCACACAGGGACAGACAACTCGCTCGCTCATTCACACCTAGGGACAATTTGGACCGGCCAATCCACCTGAAATGCATGTCTTTGGAATGTGGGAGGAAACCGGAGTGCTCTGACGAAACCCACACAAGCACAGGGAGAACATTCAAACTCCGCACAGGTAGGCTGGTAGCTGGATTTGAACCCACACAGGAGGTTCCCAAGACCTTAGAACTGTACCGCACACGCGCTAACCACTGCGCCGCCATGCTGCCCTTGAATCATCTCATAAAATACAATTTTAAATGTTCTCAAATAAAATTATGTTGCACTTTTAGCAGATAGTTCGGTGTCTTTTTTCTGTAAAGACAAAGTCAAATAAGGTAAGCATAATTATAAATGTTTTAACTAATAATTATTTTACTTGGTGCTCTAAAAGTGAGAAGAAAACATTTAATTTATCTTATTTCTTTCCATATCTTTTATTTAATGCATGGAGCTTCATGCCATAAAATGTTAATGAAAAGGGGAGAAAAATAAGTTAATAAAATAAAAAAATGTTTTTGCTATTTTGCCATTACTGCTGTTACTTTATTCTTCATGTAAAACATGAAGAAAATGTGTTAAATGAGAAAAAGTAATATTTGTATCATTTATCTATCTCTGTGAACTATAGTCCCCGTTTCTTCTCTACTGTTTTCCTTAAATGAGACAGCTCTGATCAAGGTAACAAGTGATCTCCTACTGGCAATGGATTCTGGCGCTTCATCACTTTTGCTGCTGCTTTTGCTGCTTTTGACACAGTGCACCACAATTTCCTACTAGAACGGTTGGAAAAATGGATTGGTCTCTCAGGAACCGTCCTCTCATGGTTCAGATCCCACCTCTCAGATAGGACGCACTGTGTTAAATATGGCGAAATGACATCTGAGCCCTTTAAGGTTACCTGTGGTGTTCCGCAGGGTTCAGTGCTTGGCCCCCTTCTTTTCAGCATTTAAATGCTTCCATTAGGTGATATTATTCGCAAGTACAACATCAGCTTCCACTGCTATGCAGACGACACTCAATTATATCTTCTGTTGGAGGAATGTGCAACACTAAACTGTGGAAATTTGGAGGCCTGCCTCATTGAGATAAAAGAGTGGATGCCACTTAATTTCTTGCGTCTTAACTCTGAAAAGACCGAAATGTTAGTCATTGGTCCATCTAAATGCTGTGACTTACTTTCAAAAACTGCTGTGAACATTGACAAATGTCACATCACACAGAGTGACTCAGTTAAAAATTTAGGTGTCATATTTGACCCTGATCTATCCTTTGAAACGCATGTAAAGAAAATTACTAGAACCGCTTTCTTCCATCTTCGTAACATTGCTAAAATACGTTCTATACTGTCTCAGTCGGATGCGGAAATTATAATTCATGCGTTTGTTACCTCCCGTCTCCATTACTGTAATGCACTACTCTCTGGTCTCCCGAAGTCTAGAATCAAGTCTCTTCAGCTGGTACAAAATGCCGCTAATCTTAGGCTGGCCACAATGGTACGTTTCAGTGGCTCAATACCCCCCCAAAAAATTCTCTACCAACCCCTACTCTCAGCTAGGGTTTCAATGGATTTGGCCACGACCATGCATTTAATTATAGGTATGCCAGAATGACACGCCTCTCGACAAAAGTGCAATCTGCCGATCGTAGCCTCACAAGTACAGTTCACTTTTTGGTGGACCACACAGCAAAAAAGCCACAAGGCATGTCATAAATATGGTCTGCTGGTCTTGCTCACAGCAATGTGCAATATTTTGAAACCGGCGTTGCACTAAGGCCGCAAAGTAGTCAGTACTTACAGTAAAAATCTAGAAGTATTGCCTCAGCTAAAAAAATATGTTTTTTTAAAAACATTTGTTTGCATGTTTTTCACCCTTTCCAAAACTCAAGCTATTGCATTGACGAACTGGCCAGTTGAAGTCATTCACTACCATTGATGTCAGTAGCGGTCATTGGCAATGCATGCATTAATGCTAATGATGTCTATAATCGCCAATGGCAGTCAATGAGTAGAGCAGTGTTTTTCAACCAATGTGCCGGGACACACTAGTGTGCCGCTGGAAGTTGCCCAATTTTATCTTTCCAAAAAATCAGGCCATTATTCAGTACTTCTGTGATCTTCAGACAAGCAACTCTAATAGTCATCCATATTAGTAGGTTGCAGTAGATCTTTATATACTTTTTGTATACTAATTATCTGCTCATGAGGTAGCACAGTACATTTCATAACCTTATTTGTTTAACAAAGCGGTTTAAGATTGCACTGTAAAAAATTAAAAACATATATAAAGCACATCATTATTTCTTTATTTCAAGTATTCTTCTTTTTATACACTAATTACCTACTTATGAGGTAGTACAGTGAGATATTTGACATAACTGCATTTTCAAATATTTTCGACAGACGGTGTGCCTCAGAACTTTTTTGTAAATACAAGTGTACCTTGGTTCAAAAAGGTTTGAACAAGACTGGAGTAAATCGTCTGCATTTTGCAATTCTTCAAGGCACTGCTTTTTAGGGATTCAGTGTCTTGCCCACTTTTACGTATAACATGGAAGAGCCGGGATTTGAACCTGCAACCTCTTGATCCCAAGATAGGCGCTCTACCACCTGAGCTAATGTATTTGTCTTCCTACTCGACATATATATATATATATATATATATATATATATATATATATATATATATATATATATATATATATATATATATATATATATATATATATATATATATATATATATATATATATATATATATATATATATATATATATATATATATATATATATATATATATATATATATATATATGAAAATGTGTGTCTGTGTGTGTATGACTTTACTGAATAAAAATAGTAAAAAAAACACTAAACACAGTTGATAAACAATTACATAGATTATTTTGAATACATTGGATTTTGTCTCTTTAAAATCTATATTCTATATTCATTTTGAGAAATAAACAGCCAAAATGCATGAGCTATTAATTACAAATGGTAATGCACCAAATTAAAATGTCACAATTATGCAACATTCCAAAAGCTTTCCCTACATATTTTATTTTTAGAATTATATTCATATGTTACTTTTTTTGCAAATATTTTGGTTTGTCTTGCAATTTGTAATTGATCATTTTTGGAGTGAATTCTCCCTGTTAATCGTCCGAGTAATGAATGATCGTAAGCCTCATTTGCACGTCGGGTCGTTGGCACAGTGACCATCCTGCTCTCATCAAGCAAGTCCCCCCCACCATTCCTCCTTCCCACAATTCCCATAAACGCTCATAATTGCCACATTAAACTTGAGTTTATTATTTTCCTCCAGGTGCAGGTGTGCAGATGATATGAGAGCCCAGGTTGCATTTACATACAAATTGAAGGGTTTTTTTTCTCTTTCCCTTCCCCCTACCTTCTTCTATTAATCAGCCAGGCGGCAGGAACCAAACGGCAACACTCCATCAGGCCCTTTAAATACATTTGGTGACATTTTTACCTGGCATTAGCATGATAGGCCAAGCAGAGTATAATGTAGCAATGATTGCTTTTCCATTGAAAGCACAAACGCTTTCATTTTTCCTGTCATCTCAAATAAGTGTTAAAGAGGCTTCTGGAGGCCATTGTGCCAACGCCGTATGCTGGGGGACTCAGGACCACTGATGGCCATATTAAATAACCATTAGCGCCTGCGTTTAGATCATTGTGGCATCCGCCTCCTCTGAATGGGCCGGGACGGCTTCCCGTAGAAACGCTTCAGCCCGGGCAATGTTTTTCCTCCGACTAAACGCATTACAACGGTAATTTTGTGACTGTTAAGATAACTAGCGTTAACAAGCACTTAATTAAAATGTACAATAAATAGCCGTCTGCGAGCCTTATCTGTCCTCGGGTAGGAGGCTCCAATGCTCAGGCCGGCTGTTCCCTGGCTCGTTTGCAGATTAATTGCTTTTCTGTCTGGCAGAGGCTCGCCTGCACCGCAGCCAGATCGTAAATAGCCAGATAGGGAGTTGATCAATCAGGACTTTCTCTCTCTCCCACTCCGTTTCTGCGTATATTTCCCAACAGCGTTAAATACGTATCCCAACGCTTCCGTAATGGGGCCACAGCTTAGTCTATAAAGATAAAGGCCGCCGGGGCTCGCAGGTTCGAATCCATTAACAACGAACTGCACGAGTTTGGCTCAATGACTTCGAAAATTACGTATCAATGAATAGATTTGTTGCAAAGATGGAGTTGTACACGAAGCATTGATTATCTGATACTGATGGGAGACGATTAAGTAGACTAACTTTATCCAAAAGGAGATTAAGCGCCACTAAAGTAGAGTGAAGAAAGACGAATTTGGAAACTACAGATGAAAGTGAGTGAGGATTTTTGACAGGCACCAGTGTGCATTTTTAACTGTAAATACCAGGGGTCAGCAACCCGTGGGTCATCAAGTGATTTCTGATTTTTGTCAGTGTCACAGTTGCCCATTGCCCTCACTTGGGCCCGCCCAATTGGCGCCAGCTGCTGCTCGTTGCCTGATTGTCTTCCCTCCTATATAAACTCGGTGATCTCATTCACTCCTTGTCAGTCCGTCAATGAACCTCTGCACTTGCAAGACTTTTATTTTGACTCTGTCCGGTATCCTGCTCGTGTATCCAGTATCCGGTATCGATCCCGCCTGTCTCGTCCTGTCCGGTGTCTTGTTCCAGTCTCCAGTCTCCAGTATCCGGTATCGATACCGCCTGTCTCGTCCTGTCTGGTGTCTTGCTCCAGTATCCGGTATCGATCCCGTCTGTCTCGTCCTTTCCGGTATCTTGCTATTGTATCCAGTATCGATCCCGTCTGTCCCACCCTGTCCTGTATCAGCTCATGTATCATATCTGGTATTAATCCCATCTGTCCTGTAAAATAAAGCCTGTGTTCTGACAGTCAGTATATATTTTTAATGACACTAAGGGATATTATTTATGTTTTGATGCTTAGGCCTGGATATGTTGCATTTTTTGAGAGAGAGAGAGAGAGAGAGAGAGAGAGAGAGAGAGAGAGAGAGAGAGAGAGAGAGAGAGAGAGAGAGAGAGAGAGAGAGAGAGAGAGAGAGAGAGAGAGAGAGAGAGAGAGAGAAAAAAAAGGAGAGAGCTGCATTATTTATAAGGTTTATTTAAGGCTTTTCATTTTTTTCAGCTACAGACATTTTTTTCTTTTCTTTTTCGGCCATTATGGCTTTTTCAACATTTTGGGTTACTGACCCCTGAGAGGGCAGGAGTAAGGATTTTCAACCAACACTTGTATGACACGGAAAAGAAGACAATGGACGATGAAAATCCGCAAAGTATAAAACCTCAAAGAGCAACCCGTGTTACAGCAGGGGATTACTGTAGTACCTTTCCCACATGTTAGCATCATATTTTTACCATCTACCTTTGGTGGGCCGGATCTAAACGCCCGACGGTCCGTGTCTCAACCCTGGGCCATAGTGTGACCACACCTGGTTTAAACTAAGTTTTCATATTTTTTCTTTCAAGGTCCCAAAACTGTCTTTTTCTAGGCTCCGATCTTCAAATGGGTAAGCGACTACTCCCTTGTTAACAAAATAGGTAACTAACCACGGCGGCGCAGTGGTTAGAGCATGTGCGGCACAGTTCATGTCATGGGAACCTCCTGCGTGGGTTCAAATCCAGCTCCAGACTTCCTGTGCGGAGTTTGTATGTTCTCCCCGTGCTTGCGTGGGTTTCCTCCGGGCACTCCGGTTTCCTCCCACATTCCACAAACATACATTTCAGGTGAATTGGCCGGTCCAAATTGTCCCTAGGTGTAAATGAGTGAGTGAGTTGTCTGTCCCCGTGTGCCCAGCGATTGGCTTGCAACCAGTTCAGGGTGTCCCCTGCCCACTGCCCGATGATTGCTGGGATGGGCTCCAGCACCCCCGTGACCCTACTGAGGATAATCGGTGCAGCTGATGAGATGAGAGATGAGACTTGTATGACTTTTTAGTTGTATATACATGCAATCACGAAATAGCAGATTTCCTGACTATTACATAAAACAAAAGGAAATTTAGTAATTTTTTTGACACATGTTTCCCAGGGGGGCAAAGGTTGACAAAGCATGGAGGCACATTTATAAAACAAATAAATACAATGTGCGAGGAAGTGTTGTCTCGCTTTGAATTATGAGCGCACGGATCACCAGTTGAAGCCGGGACTACGCAAACAGGATGTGACACGGAGAACACATCCAGGAGCGGGGGTCTTCCCACTCGGAGGCTTCTGTGGGGGAGATTTATCATCAGGAGGTTAAGGTTGTGACATCAGTGGAGGCGGAGGAGGTTGGACTGGTAGGGGAAAGTCTCTGAGCTACAAAAAAGTTTGTTTTCTTGTGTTCCGTGTGGAATAACACGGCGCTCACAGCCCGCCTTACTTCGGCCGACCTCCATAAAGCAACAAGGGAGCGAGCCGCGGCCACATGTCTGACGAGTAATGTGATCCCGGAGGGTTTGACCGCTGTTAACTTTTATTACTGTAAATACTCACACTGCCTCTGGCTGCTTTTATGTGCGCCTTGTGTTTGATTAACCCCCACGATACACTCCGAGCCCATTTGTACGCGCCCGCCGCACCAAATAAAACGCCAGCAGACGGACGTAAATAAATAAGGTGTCACGTCAGGTTACTTCGACATAAATCTAGCATTGTTTTTGGCAGACTTGTTGGTTTAAGAGGGAGTTTTTTTTTGTGTTTGGGATGAAAATACCTTTCTTTTCTATATTCTGGGGGATAGTTTTAGTCATGGAATATTGATGTATTAAAAGTGTATTTTGGACTCATAAATGTACAAGATTTTTAACTACAAATTGTCCAAAGTGAATGTGAGATTGCTGTTAAATACGTTTGTGGAATGTTAAAAACTTCATACCAGGGAGTCAACACACAAGCTTTGAAATCTGGCATGATAAACTGAAAAACAAAAACAAAACAAAAAAAACAACAATTAAAAAACACATCTTTCTGTATTGTAATTCATTGTTACACACTGGTTGACGTTACAAAACGTGGCTGAATATTAGCAGTAAACAAAACAACAAATAATTAATTGCTATTGTTGTTTTGTTTACATTCTTTGTGCAAATATTTGTATTGTTGATTTAGTTCTGCTATTGATTAAAAGGAGAAGTAGCAAAACGTGATTTGGAATATTAGCGTTCACAATAACAATTTTTTTGAATCAGCCATAGTTGTTGTTTACATTCTATTGATGTATTGTTAAGTTAGATTTGTTATAAAACATTGGTTTGCAATACACAACGTGGCGGAATATCATCATTAACAAAAACAACAATGTATCCCAATTAGCCATCTTTGATGATTAAATTATATTTGAAAATGTTAGTATTCTTTGGTTAGTGTCATTATTATACAACAGTTTATGTAACTCAAATACGACTCGGAATATTAGCGCTTACCAGTCATGTTTGTTGATATATTGCCTTAGAAAATTAATCTATTGTTGAGATACTTTCGTTATCACACATTGGTTAAGGTAAGACAACAAGGACAGAACTTTTGCGTAAAACACAAAAACAAACAATGTTTCGGAATCTGTCTTCTTTTTTGTTTACATTGCTTCTCAAATATGTATTTATCGTTGAGTTAGTTTTGTTATCACACATTAGCTCTGGCGACACTTCGTGACTCGGAATATCGGCATAAACCAAAGCAACCATGTGCTGTTGAATAAGGTTCTGATGCACATTTATATTCCCCCCGGACGTACCAGGGGCCCGACTCCGACTGCAGAAAACATGCCCCAAACATTGACACTTCCTCATCCACCTATCACTGACTTTTGGGGGTGTTAAGTCTTTCTCTGATGTGTCGCGGAACATAATGCTTCCGATCAAACAAAAATAGATTCAATCTGATTTTTTTACTGAAGTGAACTCTGGACCAGGTCTCCTCTGTCAGCACACCATGCTCCTTAGCAAAGCTCGGTCTAGCTTGTTGATTTCTTTCGCCAATGAAAGGTTTGGTCACTGCAGTGTGATCCTTCAGTCTTAAACGAGAAACTGTATGGCGAGACAGATCCTTACCAAGTTCAGCACTGAGCAATTCCAGCTGCAGTTTGGAAACAATTACCTATTGACATACTGCACAGTGACCTGTCCTCTTTTGCATTTGTCTTCCGTGGACGACCAGCCTTCTTGGTCAACTTACATGAGTTTGCATTTTTGGAAAGATTCATTATTCTTGAAATTACATACTTGGGGCGATTAACTTGTCTTTCTAGGGCTGATTAGGTCGTTCCTTTCGTTTTCTTCCGGACAACCTGCTACCGGAGACACAGTCAATTAAAAACAGCCCACTATATTACAAAGTCAGTAGAAATGGCAATAGGATTTGCCAACGGAAAGGGGGCTGACAAATAATCAAGGACATTCGCACCATGTGATGGTTTAACAATATTGAGTGGGAGGCACCTAAAGGTATTCTCTAAATTTGATCGGCGCATTTTTGGCAAAATAAAGGTTTGCTTGTTAAAATGCCTTATCCATTTTGTGAAAAAGTGTTTGATAGCCTAACATACACACAGCAAAATGTCCTTAAACTGTTGATCAGTGAAGAATATATTATTTCCAAATTATTACTTTTTAAAAATAAATTCTGCTCTAATTTTGATCTCCAGTGTACATTTCTGATGAGGAGAATCAATTTTGAGATACAAAGAAATGTAGGGATGATATACAAGTTTTCCTACGTTGTAAATGAGGATTGTGAACAATAGCAATTCAAAAAGCATGTAGCACATGTGAAGAACTTCCTTTTGCTTGCTTCATAACTCAACCGTTGAAGGAGACTGTCAGTATTCATGAGAGTGAGCAACATTAACAACTGAATTAGCCGCCAGACGCATGTGTCCTGACGGTGCACTGTTAAGGGACACTCGTGGTGGTCCCAGGGCCCTTGGGGGCTTTCTAGAAGGCAGATTAGGGAAGCGACCATTCCGACAGCCGCACAAGCACTTATCAGGCCCACTTCGACCGGCATGATTTATTACCTGAGAACATGATAAATGTAGTTGTGAGCGACCCCAGAGAAGGGAGTGGTGAAAAGAAGGGGGTCGGGTGGGACAGACAGTATGAATCTGTCAGTTTGGACCTGGCCAATGGAAGAAATCCAAAGAGGACAGGAGCTGTGATCGTGTTGGGGCGAAACATCCTGCGTTTTCTTGTTTTCCTCTCATAAATCAGCCTGCGATAAGCTCTCGCTGCCCTCTGGCCTGTAAACTCATCTCGCTTAACCTGACTCTAGACTGTTGACACGTACTTCTGTCTTGAGCCATGCAGTTTTAAAAACATTAAAATTAGAAATGTCTATATTGTCATTGACAAAAAAGTAGTGAATATTGTTTTCTAGGGATATTGAACCTTTGCTTTTTAGGGATATTGAACCAATGCTTTTACTTAACATTACAATAAAAAGAGCCCAAAATTATTTTTATTGTCAAATAACCACAATGTAAACATTAACAGTATCCAAAAATAAATATAAATATGTTACAAATGTTTCAGAACACGAGCAAAACCCAAAAAGCACCATCGGAAAAAAATACATATATAACAAAGGCAACATAATAATAATAATAATAATAATTTCCTTTGTATTGTCATTCTTTGTAACAATGTACACAGAACGAAATGTCGATACACCTGACCCGTTGTAGCGAGCCGATGAACAAATATAATACCTCCCACTGCACAGTATTTTGAAAATGAAGTCCAAATAGTGTAGACAATATGATGTAAAAACCTCTAAGAGTACAAAAACTGTACTATATAATACCTAAACAACATCAACTGTTTCAGAAAAATAGTCAAGAGAGTCAAACCAAAAGCAGAAATGTAACAGAAAATATAAACGTTCAACAATATCAACAAGGCAACTAAAATACCTTATTTTCTGGACTATAAGGGGCACCTAAAACCCCAAACATTCCAGAAATTTGAAAGTGTGTCACCATCATAAAGCCAGAAGTACGATAAATAGATTCAGGAATGCAGAATTACAACATTATGCTTCTACACACCGTATAGATAATTAAATAGAATCATTTTAGTAGTGAATCCATAATACCTCATGTTTATGTTCATGAAATACATGTTTATCCTCTGTTTTAAACGCATGCACCTCATAGTTTGATGTGCCTTATATATATAAAAAAAAAAACATCTTTCACAAAAGGTATTTTTGACGGTATGATCGGGTGCACCTTTTAGTCTGGAAAACACAGCACTTTACATTGCACTATATTTTTGTAAAATGCAACCAGTTCAATGTGGTGTTTTATTCTAAAAAATATATGTTGTATCCAGACTTATTTAAGCTTTTAGATCAGTTCCGGTGTATCAGGATACTCTATTTATATTTAGTGATACAGATAATGTGGACTGAAGTCAGGCAGACTAAAGGATTCGGTTAGATCTGTGAACATGTTCAGAAGACTGTATGGGTCGATAGCTAGCATTGCTAATGCTTTTTCCTCAGTTTCTCTAAATAGTGCTGTTTGTGTTTTCCAACGATGTGAGCCAGCTCATCTGACAGCTGCACAATATTTGTTTGAGTTGTCATTGCCAATGGGGTTGAATAGTATAGCTGTTTTTGTTGTTGTTGTCTACTGTTTTTTGACCTCATCCACTGTTTACTATGGTGTACTACCACCAGTCATGGTGTAGTCACCATGATCTGCACTAAGGCAGTACAGTGCTAGGTATTTCTTGCTAGAGTATCATTTGACAAAAGCATTGCCAACGAAAAAATAATACATATTTATATTGAGTAATGGAGATGACACTTATTCCAATTCGACTATTATACAACATATTTTATTTGGATTTATTGGGGTGTGCATTGAATAATACTGTGACCTTTTAATTCCACTAATTGGGACGCTTTTCTTTAAAAGCGTCTTGGGATCAAAAGGTCGCAGGTTTGATTCCCGGCTCCTCAGTGTTATATGTAGAAGTGTCCTTGGGCAAGACACTGAATCCCTTATACCCCCGATAAGCAGGTAGTTGCTTTGCATGGCCGACACTGCTATCGGTGTGGATGTGTGCGAATGGATAAGTGTGAAGCACATTGTAAAGCGGTTTGGGAGGTCTTCCTTGACTTGAAATGCCCTATGTCAATGCATACAATGTATTATTTTAAGGTGGGCAGATTATTTTGACTTACTCGTTTTGTAAGTAGCTCGCATGCTGAAAAAGTGTGAGCTCTCCTGATTTATTGGCTTTCTATAAGAAAGCTTTCAGTAACTGTGTTTGGAGCCTTGATTGGACCATCCTCTGCTTGCTCATTTTGCTCCAGTGTTGTGACAGCCTGAGCAGAAACAATCAATAAGAAAAGCAACAGTGGCCTAAGTGGGTCAACAGAGGAAGATAACTCACAGGAGACTTGATGGAAAACAAAAGGCTATTGTAATAGATTTAGCTGCACACTTTCTCGTTATTGTTTGGACCTCCGAGAGGAAATGATGAACGGGTTAGTAACATTTTTGGAGCAAGTCACCTGTGCTGACCTAGCGTGATTTGTGCGCCGGGCACTGTCACGTAAATCTCGACCGCTTCTGGTGACAGTAATTTAACACGACGGTGCCTTTTTTCGCCATAAATAATTTGCCGCTCATTGATTTCCGATACTGGGGAAGAAATATGCGGCGTTCACCTCAAGGGGCCGTCGATGTTTCCGGCCGCTCACTCTTTGTGGTCACCGCTGTGACAGCTAGAAGTCATTTGTTAGGATCACAAGATGGGAATTTATTGGCCGTTAGATGATCCGGTCATGGGGATTTACTGTGTAGTCGGGTCATATTTTGTATTATGGATAGTTTGCAATGGTAAGACAGACATTTATTAGTAGTGCATGGTGTGTAGATACATACATTATAATGCAGGTTTAGGCAAACAACGGCCTGCTGACCTCATGCGGCTCATCAGGCTTCTTTGTCCTGCCCGGCAAACGAAAATGGCCAACATCTCATCTCATCTCATTAGCCGTACCACTTATCCTCATTAGGGTCGCGGGGAAATGGCCAACATATAATCACAATATATAATCAATAAGTATTACTACTGTGGAAATACAACAAACATACTAAATAAATACTACAATGGTAGTCCTTCCCAAATACTTCGACAGAAATAATATAAAATATCACCACAGTAATACTATAATACTTCAGAATTATTACAACAGAAATACTACAAAAATACAACTACGCTAACATTATAAAGATACAAAATAAACACTACAAACATACAATAACAGTTATATTATAAAAATACAAATACTTTAAAATGCTACCATGAAAATACTTTAAATATATAAATAGATAAATAAATACTACAACAATACCACTACAGTAATACTATAATACAAACTTACTACCACAGAAATTTTAGGACAGAAATACTACAAAAATACAATGACAGAAATATTAGGACAGAAATACTACAAAATACAACTATGGAAATACTGGTCAATAAAATAGGGATTATAACATTTTAAGCCTCATTTAAAATTAACTAAATATTACACTTTTATCTCGAATAAAAAAGAAAATCTATACTGAAAATCTGCAGTTATTTGAAAGTGAATTTTTTTTTTTATTGTTTTAATATTTTAACTTTTTTTTCAGATAAAATAAGAAAAAGAATGCATCAATTAGAACATATCCTGTGACACACTAGACAAATTCTTAGGGTACACGATTGGCGAAACTACTTAAGAAACATTTGAGAAACACTGTAAATTGTTCAGTAGCTAGGATTAAAAAAACACATTTCAACTTTTCTTAATCGTGTTCATCCATGTACCATACTTTTAGACAAATTTTTCAACCAAAGATGACATAGAAGTCTTGAAAACAGATGGCAACCACCTTTCTGATGATGCAGCAAGAGTATAGGCCAGAAAAGTAAAATATTTTCTTTGATACAGCAATTTGAGTTTCATTTCGGGGTCTGAAAAGTGTTACAGACATAATTTTGGATTTGGATCAAAATCACCTTGTGCATCAAATAATGGTCTCAAAGCACCCTCTGTCGGACCAAAGTGCTACTACAGGTTTGTTTTGAAATTTGTCCAAGTTACATTTATCATTTAGTTATTTATTTACTAGCATTGGCTGATCTAAAATGTATTTTTTCTCGTGGAGAAAGATAAAAAGCAAACATAATTGGACCATTGTGTCTGCCTTTTCAAACGTAGAAATAATGAACAGCTAGGCAGACATTCTATATGAACAGATTAGAGCTTTCAATTTTCAAATTAATAAAACAACGAAAACCTCATAGGTCTCTTTCTGTAATCAGTCAATGTTGTCGCTGTGCTTCTTTTTGTCACCTTGTGAGTGATCAAGTTGTTGATTGGACGCATGGCGGCTTTCCTGAGAGGGAAGCCAACCACTGATGAGCTTTAATTGCTCTGTCTCTTGTCCACTCCCATTAGTTCCTCATTTAACACTATCAGATGGTGTGAGTCTCTTGCACTTTTACAAGGTTGAGTGTGTATGTGTGCGCATATGTGTGAGATAGAGCTGCTGTGTGTTGATTGTGTTATTGAATGTAAAGAGTTATCTTGGTTCGGACTAAAGCGGTGCTGCTGATTTCTTCTTGATCGATAAAAAGGGATTTTGGGATGATAAAATGAACACATTTTCAGCCCTTTTCCCACAAGTGCAGTGTGGATACCTAAGTGTTGCACTCAGCAATCCTTGCTTTACTGCAAGGAACCCCGTATTAGCCCTACTGTCTCTTCCGACGAAATTGGCAATGCCATTATATGATATGAGGATGCATAGCTAACTGGAACTAACTAACTGATAGAAACAATATTATAGCCCTTCATTGCCGTTGGTCTTCTTTTAAAATAGCTATGCACAAAATAAATGATGAAACATTCAAATCGAAGCAGTGCTTCTCAATTATTTTTCGTCATGTCCCCCTAAGCAGAAGGAACTCTCTCAGTAGCGCAATAAGCACACCAGTCTTTTCCTCGTCACGCTCGTCATATTTCCTTTTCTTGAATACTTTTGTTTGACTGTTTTTCTTTGTCTCTTTCCAGTTGTCTTCTCATCAATTAAATATTTCGCATTTTTCCCCAGTGTGATACATTTGAGGGTGTGATATATTTTACACTGCGCTATGCTAAATGCAAACAACGTCTTTACCACCTAGTCCACATTCAGCCATTGAGAGCGTCACTGCCCCTAATGGAGTGGAGGTGCAAATTCGGTTTATTTTTGAACAGGTATAAAAAATAGTTTCCCTGGGTTCAAGCATTGCACCCCAATATTTGAGAAACATTGATTAAACATGAGCTGATCCCAACAAACCTAATAAAGATAGATAAAATACACGTGCATGTTATACATTTTGTAAATGAAACCGCACACAAAACTGTGAATACTTATATTTTTTTAGATACAGGTAAAGTTGTATAAATAACATATTCTTCATTCTTATTTTTACACAATGTTGCTGCAAAATTTCACCAAACATTTCCATGGCAATATCGTTATGATGCTCTTACAGCTTAGGCTACTTTACAAGCACTATCCTGTAAATACTGTTTATTTGTCCTAATATCATTTTTTATACTGTTTTTGTTTAAAGTCTTTTATTACACGTTTTTCCTGGGGTGCCACATCTAATCTAAAAAAAAAAATATTAGACTTGCCTCAGCAGATTTTATTGTCAATATATTATTTACTTAAATAATATATTGACTTCTAAATTCACTACAACGGACACAAAACAAATGCAAAACTTAGCATTCTGTTCAGGTCAATTTACATCGTAGTAATCATTTTCGGATTGAAGGTTTCAAAATCTTTGAAAGTAAAGATAACTAACCTATTTAAAAAGAAGGTGTAAGAGTGGTATTACATGTTGATGGACCATATGTAGCAATGAAGTATTTGCGATACCAAGTAAAGACATACTTCTTTTAGCTGTTTCCACCCACTCAGCAAATTCCTCCGTTATTTTCAGTTGACAACAACTGGCTCCGATCTAAATGAAAGGGTGAAAGCCATAATTGAGCTTTCACTGGTCACGGTGATATAAAAGTTGTGTATTGTGGAAAATTACCAGTCCAATGTCATGTTCCGTTTATTCACTTATTGCATCAAAATCATTACACCCTGGATTGTAACTTTTAGACTTTCTTTGTGGAGAGTAGATACATGTTTTTTTTTTAATTCAATTTCATTATTGTATTGCCTTAGTGTTGTAAGAATTGTATGAGGTATTTCTGAACTGTCATTGCATCAAAAAAGTAGTGAAAATCCAACAATAATTGACACTTTTTTGCCCAAAGTGTTTTTGCATTAACAAAACAGGTGGACACAGATGCACAAATATAAATACTGCGTAGAAATGAATATATATTGTTTGAGTCATATATCTACAAGTATTTTGCAGATTCACAAATAAAAAGCACTATAAAGGAGAGAGGGGGGCATTTATCTATAGAGGATACAGAGGAAGTGACTTTGACAAAAAAGACTCATTACAGACAAGATGAGTGCATTTTGCTCTTTTAATTTAAAGATCCTTAAAAAGACTCTGAAGTTACTAGCTAGCCCAAAATATAAAAGGAATAGCCCATGAATATGTTTTAATTAATAGAGACATTGTAAAATGCAAAAAAACATATTGACATGAATGACAAATACATTGAAAAACATTTTTTCTATTAAAACATTTGAATCGGTTTTGAATGTAATCCTGAGAGATGGCCATCCAAAGCTAATATATAGGATAATGTGTGTTCAACTATGATTCACTTATTCTTGGTTCACGAAGCCCTTAAACGCTTTGGTTCTTGGGGCACCGCTGATTGCACTCTGGACAGCTTTCTCCACAGCTGATGGTTCCTGGCCGTTTTTTGGTCGTGGCAAAGTCGGCACCAATCCATTCCTTGGTGTTTTCGGCCCTGTTCTTTTTCTGTCTTCCTCTCCTCCTGCCCTCTTGGACGGTGCCCTGTGCAAAGTTTTGTTTTGAACCTCCCAATTGACAACGAGAAAGGCCAAAGTAGCTTTGTGCAGGGAACACAGTGTAATGTCGGTTGATATTTGAAAGTATAGGAAATAAAAAAAGGAGTATCTGTTGTTAAATAGAAAACGCATTAAGTAAAATTTTCTCTAATTGACTCCGTGCAGTAAAAAAATCATCTCAATGACGACATAATCACCAGATTTTCTTTAAATCGGGAGAGGAAGCTTTGCGATATGTCCCGCTGCGATTTGCCCTTTGACTGACATCTGTTAAGACTCAGCGGTGAGAGACAGTGTCGACGCCGAGGCGAGTGTTGGCGCTGGATGCATGGGTGTCACTCCTGCGACAGCCCGAGAGCCATTAATTTTAGCCTCTGGAGTGGTAACAAGATCCCACGAGCTTCTTCCCCTCCTTCCCTCTTTCCTCCCCTTGCACGGCTAGGTTCCTAAATATACATTTATTTTCAGAAGGAGAGCCCCCTACTACCCCGCCTTCAACGTCAGGATGTGATGGATGTTGACTAATCGGATGGCGTGCGAGCGTATGTCCACTGTCAGGTCCCTTTACGTTGGCTGAGCGGTGGGCGTAAATCTCCTTGAGGGTGATTTGTTGGTAGTGGGGTCTTGTCTTGGGGAAGGATCTGGGAGATATGATACGCGGGGCTGTTGCTGCCTGAGCTGGGTCTATCTTAAGATGCTGTAAGGAGGCCTGGCATTCAACTAGGTCTCGGAGGCTTTGAGGGCGGCCAGCAGGAGGGCTGCCTCTGGCCTGCACTTACTCCAAGAAATACTTGTCTATTCTTGCCTCGGGATGGTGTAGACACACTCATAACATATCTTGACAAGAGCGCTCCGAGATCTAAACACGGGGTTTAACATATGTCACCTGCAAAAGCAAACCAGAAGCCATTTCCCTTTTGAATCAAGACTAATAATATCTCAGAAATGAAATCAAAGTATAAATGCACAGACTATGAATTCCTATTTACAGTGTTAGAACACCTTCTTAATAGCCAAATTTAAGCACTTTAGGGACTTTCAAAGACAATTTTCAGACGCGATTTAAATTTGCAATCATCAAGAGAAATTATTTTTTCGATCTTGAGTAACTTGTGAGTATATTTGTGGATCTGAACAATTTGTGAGTAAATATTTTGAGACAAAATCTTTTCCCATATAATTGTGACTAAAAATGACGGTAATATGTAGCTTACTCTTTCATATGTACGGGAATTTCTTTCCAATACAATTAACCACAATATTTTGCATTGCCTTTATGAAATGTCCATGATCAATACGTAATACTTGCATTTTTTCACATTTCATAGTGCCCTGTTTAGGTCTAGCTTTCAGCGAACGGTTAACATACACATAGTTAAGCCAGTCATCTCGGTGCATTTCCTTTCATATTACTGGGGAGAGTTGTCTCTCCCATTGTATAGAGTTGGATCCTTTATTTTTGCACACTTTGCAGTATGCTGTATATTTTTCTTGCGTTTTTCCCATTCTTTGAATTTTCCATTTATGAGTAATCGTTTATTAAAACTGCAGCCCTGCGGCATTTTGGTCTGATGAACCCGTTTTCTTGGGTGTGATGTTGCTACTGTCAATAACGAGGGAAGAAGAAATACAATGGCAATGCGAAGCCACTAGGGCAGGCGTGTCGGCATCCTTCTTAAGCAGACTTGAGTTATTTTTCTTCGTTTAAAACACTGGCAACAATTTCAAGTATTTACAAGTACTTCATCCAGATTTCAAGTACTTTTCATTCCTTGAAAACGTAATATTGCAAAATAAACATTATCAAGGATTTCAAGCACCTATACCAACCATGTATTAATGAGTTTAGGGCAAATCTAGATAAAACAATACAGTGATGTAGTTGTGAGTCTTACCACCTGCCCACAATTATACGAAATGCAAATGAGACACTTACATCATTCAGATGTGTCCCCTAACCACAGCCTGGCAAGCTGCTTCGTGGGTGCTCTATCCTAAGAGGGATGCGGCAAAGCTCACTGCCCAACAAGGGAGAAGGTGGCAGCTCCTGGGGCACGGCAGATGGTTGAGGGGAAGGAAGGAGCTTCCCAACTTGGCTGTCTTTGACCTGCAAAGACCGCACACTGAGATCTCCTTTATCATGTCCCTCTTTTCCTGCCACATGGGCAGAGGCACTGCTCAAATAGACGATGGTGATACTTAAAATGCATCGGTTGTGTGAATGCTAATTTTCACAGAAAAGGATGGCTAGGTAGCTAATTCCCTTTTTCTCGTATGCACGATATAGTAGAGTCCTCGATTTAATAACGATTTATTGTCATACGCTGCTGATATAACCTTGATTCCTGTTTCTTTAAATACGTATTTCAACCTTGTAAAAAATATTAAGAATGGTTACGTAAATGCTAATTCTTACAGCAAAGAAAATCAAGCTAGCTACTTCACTTTATGCCCAACATGCATGTAGCAGTATGTGGCAGATAGAGAGAATCCTCAATTTCACAAACAATTTATGTTCTTACGCTGGCAATGTAGCCTGGATTTATTGCACTTTGGATAAAGTGTTTTAACTTTGTAAAGATAACTCAAATGCATTAATTACTTGAATGTTAATTCTCACAAGAAATTATAAATAGGTAGTGACCTATTTTTTTGCTCAATATGAGGTTGTATTTAACAGGTACACGGAGAGTCCTTGATTTACAAATGATGCTCTTCTTATGTTTGAGAAATATCCAAGATTTCTGACACACTGTATTACGTATTCAAACTTTTCATGAAATACTAAAAATGTATTGGTTACATCAGGGGTCGGGAACCTTGATCAACCCGTTACAGCATTCAACGTTGGGTCAGCATACTGTTTTTGCAATTTCAAAAAACTGATGGAACAGTGTCAAACATATGATCCCATGGCAACTCCAGTTCAATTATTCAATGTGATTTAATTGTCTGATGTGGCACTGGGTTTGAATGTGGGGTGGGGCGTTATCTCACATTTGTAAAACAAATCAACACTACGTGTTGCTTTGACAACCAGACCCCAGGAGGCCTGCCATCATTGGGAGATATGACGCCTGAACCATTTCCCTTTATAATCAAGACTAATGATACCTCAAAAACAAAAACAAAGTATTTATACACAGATTATGCTTTTCTATTGACAGGGTTAGAGGACCTTCCCCATGGCCAAATTCAAGCACTTTAGCAGTGTTTGAAACTCATGACAAAACGTTACCTGGCACCAGGGCAGACAACTCTAAAAAGTTGCCTGCCCAGCCATAAAGTTGCCTGCCCTGTTTTTCACAACTTGAAACGCAATAAGACGATTAATCGCAAAAAAAACATTGTTACAAAGTATTAAGGATTGATAATCAGAATATATAACAGAACAACACTTTTGAAATTAAGTTTATTATAAATCTACTCGTAACATTCATTGCATGCATATGACATCGCGGTTTTCCATCTGCCATCAATATGTACCTGTATTTACTCATCTTCATTCAAGCAATGTTTGCCTTGCGTCGTCTGCTACAAGCCACGTGAACACTCCTTTCCACGATGCTTTTAATGTACATTTACGTTTTCTAGCATCATCAATTTTGTTAGGTTCTTTTGAATCTTTCTTCTGGGGCTGAGATTTTGGCTTGATTTCTAACCACTTATCCATTTTTCTTGTGTTCTCTATGCCTCGACTTTGGAAAATGATATGCAAATGAACGTCCTAATAACGCTCTGGAAAGTCCAGAAGCACGAAGGCATCTGATCGGCTGCCGAATATGCAAATTGCCAAACGAACCGAAATTCTGTAATTTCCAAACCGGACGAAGATTTTAACATCGGAATAAAGCAAACATTTGATTTGGAAAAAAATCTTTCTTATGTCAGCTACCCCACGTTTTGTAAGTTGGACGCCCGACGTAAAAGATGCACGCCCCGGGCGTCAGGGCAGACGTTATTTCAGACACTGACTTTAGGGACAAGAGGTCTGGCTTGCAAAAGGCCCAGCTTAACAAGCAAAGAAACCAGAGTTATCTCAAGGGCAGCAAAGAGACCAGAGAGGCCTGGCTTCACCAACATCCACACGCTGATCAAACCAAGGTGGTGGGACCCAGCCAATGATCTCAAAGCACCCTCGGGACGAAGAAAGGACCCAGCATCAACACACTGCATCCGGTGGGTCAGGTCCAGCCTTAAAGCTAGAAGTAATACTTAGTTTTGCAAGTAATCACGAACATTTTTTTAGTTAAAAGACATTAATCTGCAAGCCACGTGGGTCATTTTAGTTCTTACCTGATGCGCAAAACTCAATACTTTGCCTAGATCTGCAACCACTAAAACTACTATAAAGTCTAAATCCAAATCCTTTCAGCTTAACAAAGAACCAAGATCCAAAACCCAACCTAATTCTAAATATAAACTGATACAATAAACATTATCCTCTTGTAAAGTGTTACTGGTAAAAGCAACCCTAAAGCCTAGTGGATTGTTTTACTCCACTCCCTATAACTAACGTAACCCAGCCCTAATCCTTAGAGGCAACTGGAAACCCTAACCTATCATCGCTCATCTTTTCCCACAACATCTATCTTTACTCTCTTTTTTAGCAAGTCTTGTTTTCCAGGGGCTACATCTTGGAATGCAGGGGGAAATAAATAAATAATGGAGAGAGAAAAAATACACACAAGGCTCCCCAGAGCCAGAGGGACAGCTTATCCTTATCAGGCTTCAACCTGCTTATTAGATCCTCCAGGACACTCTGCGCTCACCACTTTAACACCAGCTACCCTCTCCTCCATCTCTGTCGCCGTTTGATTCTTCCTCTCCGTTTGCAGAGGTTTTAATACTGCCTCTTACGGCAGACCTGGAGCAGAGCTTTACTCGCGCTGATAGGGGAGAAATGGGCTTTTGGCTTTGTCACGTTTGTTTTAGATCCTCAAAGTCTCTAGTGAGCGTCCCCATTGCACGGATTGAGGGTATCGGTCGCTAGATGGGCGGTGATCAAAGTTACATGAGCGATGCTCTGTGTCATGTGTTAGTTGATTTTTGCAATGATTGAATAGATAGGTTTGTATTTCAAACAAACCATACCTCAAAATTCAGGCTGGGTCATTTTGATAAAGGGTTATTCTAGTAAGAGTAGTTATCTGTCCTGCCGTATTACTATTCTTGTGGGAAAACATTATTTTATTTGATGGCATCTTCCAACTCAAAAGGAAAAATATGTTTGCGGAATTGTAATGAAGATTAAAAACTAAACCCTGAAAATTGACTAAGCAGCACTAGTGACTATGTTGACATTGGATTGACTTGTCTTTATTGTCATTAATATTAACGTTGTGAAGCATTGTATGCAATAAGATTTAGACATGGAACTCCAGGGTGAACATGTAATAAAGACTTTAAAGAGAGAAGAGGACTATCAGGATAAAATGCCGAAAAATATTTACAGCGTAGCGCTTAGAGACTGGCCAAAGTTGTAATACCATATTTTTACAACCTTAAGGTGCACATAAAAGTCTCAGAATTTTTCAAATCATGCCGCATGACCAATTGTGCAGTGCGCCCTGAGTGTGATGTAAAGGGGCTGACATGTGGGAAGTATGGGCGTCGCCGCTAAAGAGTAAGGTGTGGGCGTGTATATAAGTCCACACTGCAGAGCTTAGTGCTCAATTCCGATTTTTGTGAGATCGATCACATTTCTGACTAAATGTGACTTGTATACGATCTCCTGCGACTTCTATGCGTCTCCTGTGTGAACCCCTCAAGTCTCATGCTTGCTAACGTTGTACTGTATCGAGCAATGTAAGTTATTGTTATAGCAAAATAAAAGGTTGCAAGATGTTTTCACAATAGTCTGGTTCAAAAGTTGGATTTTTGGAGCAATCTCAATAGTCTGCATGCCTAGATATAAAGAATGTTATTTGAGAGTTTTCTGATTACGAAGTGGGAGCAACAAAATTAAGCAAATAGTATATACTTTCGACACATATAATGTAGTTAATTCGTGTCCAGGGTTGGGTAGAGTTACTTTAACTTGATTACTTTCTTATGACTCACAACACGTGGTAAGCTTTCTCTCCTGGCTTTGATCTCTTTGATCTCCGGCAAAACTAACATAAAATGCGACAGAAACACAATGAAAATAAATCCAAACAGCTTGCCAACATCATTTTTGCCATTCCATGTATTCCGTTACTCCCCAAGCCTGGACAAAATTTTGTAATTTTATTCATATTTAGTTCCTTTTGTCTTTTATTAGCATATTTGGTATTGGAGTAATCTAAAAGTAATTGAAAGTAATCAAGTTAAAGTAACCCCACCCAACCCTGTTCGTGTCACACAAAATTCCACAAAGCACCCTGCCTGTTTTCTCCGTGCTCCAAAGGTGATATCCATTGCTGCTTCCCATGTGTTTACAAGATGTGTTTGTGGCTTGCTAAAAACATAAACTTACATAATATATGGATGGATACAACTGTGACCATTTCACCTTGGGGGTAGCAAACAAAATGTCCATGGGGAAATGTGTATTGGATTCTTAACACACATATCTATATATATATATATATATATATATATATATATATATATATATATATATATATATATATATATATATATATATGCAATGCAAGACCGGACTTAATTTCTCTCGTGAGATACAAAGATGACCCTAACATTCTTGAAGCAATCATCTTCAAGCTCACAACAAGTTCTCTCAGCTTCTGCATGTCCCAGACGGCAGTTGTTGTTTTCTTTTTGAATTTTAATTAGATAAAAACATGAAGCGGACTAATTGATATCTGAAAGTCTGGAGCAACAACGCCAACAAAGCTTTATCATCAAGAGCCCGATAGTTCGGGCTGACCTCTATTGTTGGCCCTCACATCAGAAAACAGTGTTGACATCAAAGAAATGCTCCTCATGTAGATTATGTTGCCTCTTTTGTTCGTGCACAACCTCGGTCTATCTAATTAGTTAGGCGGGTATATAAATATATAAATAAATATATACATATGAGGTTACAGCATCCCTATCTTAGGATCATTTCTCCTTAAGATGTGGTATACCATTTTTTTGTCTCCTTGTTACAGCACTTTTCCCACTATTCTTAATCAACAACAAATTATTTTGCATGCCCAAAAACAGACTAACTTTGTTTGTGTGCATAACGATGTGAGGCATGAGCCTGCTACGAATCTAAGTTGCCCGCCTGCTATTGGTCAACACTAAATGAGATGCTGGTCTGCTATTCGTTTAGGTTAGAGCATCTTGAATATACTGACAAGCTATTGGCTGAACTCCCTCTCACAATGCTTTTCTTTCAATTCATTCAGTTGAGAATCTCTTGTAACAAGCATTTATTTATTTATTTTTTGTATCCTTTGGGTCTCAATACTTGCAGTGATGGTAAAGTGAGAAATAAGACAATGATAACAATGGAAATAAAGCTTGGGATAATAAATAAATAAAAATAAGGCATACACGTTATTAAGATATCCATCCATCCATTATCTGTACTGTTTATCCTCAGTAGGGTCACGAGGGTTATCAAGAGATATGTTGCTAATTTATTATTATTATTATTATTATTATTATTATTATTATAGTAGATTGTTAATATTGTCGCAGTATTCTACACAGTTGGTCTTGCTGTGAGTAAATAGGTACAGAGTTGTTTTTGTAAGGATTCTTGATCCTTATTTTTGGAGTTTTGGCAGTCTTTTTTTAAGGGGAGCAATTGGCCGAGGTTGACGGGTATGAAATGGAGATACTGTTGATTATATGTAAGTACTTAATGTACACATACATCAATGTAACTGTAACTTTACATGAATGTATAGAAAAAAATTACAACACAATTTTCTTGCCCAAGGTAGTTTGCATGTGCAAACTAGATCAGCTGATACTGGCAGTGAGTCGTCACGAGTGGTGAGAGGGCCCAAGCTGTCAATATTTGTTACCTTTTGAACTAGTCGTGAACATGATTTTCTTCGTACAGCAAGCAAGAGTTTTGTTGAAAAAAGCAAAACAAAAAAAATGTGTATACCGAAATTCTTGTGTTTAGGGGTGCTCGTATAAAGGGATTTCACTGTATATGTATGCACTGGGTTGAGTCGACCCCATTGGAGGCTCAGTGGCAGTAGTTACCTACTTGAGGTGTGGACACTGTCACTTTCAAATTTAATTACATACGACTCGACACTCTATTATGACCTTGTCTTGGACCGCCCACACGCATCATCTCAGACCTGGCTTGACACGCCCCCAGTAGCTGAGGAGCCGCCCACCCCCCAGCGGCTGGTAGTAACAGCGGATGCGGACTCATGTATTAGGGAGTCTCCTCCATCCCTGCCCCCAATCCGACGCATTTGATGTTTCTTTCTTTGCCTGGGATGTGGAGATTTGCATGGCACGTTAGTCACACCCTGTGTTATCAGCATCTTTGAGATGAGCATAAGTGAAACCCGGAGGGGGGAGGCGAATGGCGGATCGTTGCAGATGGTACAGTGTCATGGACCCCAAAAAGGCCACCGGAACGTCACCCCCTTTTTCTGGGGTCTAGCTCCTTTTTTTATGCTGGAGTGTAAAGTGTGGCTGAGTTTTGACCACTGACCCGTGCTGGAGCTACTTCTTAACTTGCTTGCCAAATATGCCGATTGATGCTTTAAGGGAGTTGAAAACAAAAAAACCCCAAACCTAATCCTGTTATCCTTCTCCGTCAACAACCTGGTGGTGACGGGGGTGGTGGTAGAGGTGGCGGGCTGCACGTGAGCACTGTGAAAGCGGGTTTCAGCCGCAAGACAATAGGTGTGTAATTTCGGGCTTTTGTTAATCCGAAATCCAAGCACATACATGAGCGTAAGATCACAGAGGAGCACAACAGGGGGACGGGGGCCTCGAAGGTCCTTCACCTACTTCTCTAGCAAAGGAAGAGCTCATCAATGACGCAAACGAGGTGTTTTTCGAACGAGGGATGTCAATTAGGAAAGACAATTACCTGGTTGTAAAGTTTTCAATTCAGTGGTCAATTTCTACGTTTTCTCCTCAGCAATGCATGTTAGCTAGAGGCTATCATTTAATAAATCTGTAAATGGGGAGGTGGCACAAAGAACATTATTTTTTGTCATTGTCTTACACATAAGTTTAGGATACAAGGCTATATGAGAAGTTTTGGGTCTTGACCTAACCCTTGACTAATACAATGGTGAGCCACGCCTTAAAAAAAAACAATACAGAAATAATTGTATCATTTAATTGGGAAAACTTGTAGTCTTTCAAAGCTTAAGTGTCATTTAAAATTAGTTTAGCTTTACTGGAGGAAAAAAAAGTAAAAATATCCACTCATAGGAAGCGTCCATTTCACACTTATAGTACATAGCACTTGCTCAGATCACGACCCGAAAAAAAAGTTCGGCTTTCAAACATTACGCAACTAAACCGGGAAGTGAGTTACTGTATGCTGTGGCTTGTCATTATATGAAAGTCGAGGTAAAAATTAGGCAAAATAGTCGAAACACGCTAATTGAATCGTCGAGTCAAATCAAGCCATGCTTATTTGTATAGCCCTTAATCACAAAAAGTATCAAAGGGATTCGCAGACCACAGATTATTGCAAACCACAGATTATTATTACACCATCCCCTGATCTAAAACCTACATGAGTGCAAGGAAAAACTCAAAAACCTCAACATGAAGAAAATGAAGAAACCTTAAGAAGGGACCGCATATGATGTAATCCCCCTTTCAGGACGACCAAGCTGCAATGGATGTTGCAATAACAAATACTACACAGATATTGTCAACATAAAATATAGGTTATCCGTATGCTATAGAATAGAAATGTGTTTTAAGCCTAGATTTAAATAGTTCCACTGAGGTTGCAGATCAAATCTCAGGGTGAAGAGCATTCCACAGCACTGGGGCCCGAATGGAGAACGCTCTTGAACCTGCGGATCTCTTCTTGGCTCTTGGGATCACTAGTAGACCAGCATTTTCAGAGCGAAGGCTCCGTACAGGAGCATAGGGCGAAATTAAATCTGAGAGACATGCGAGAGCAAGTTTATACATGGTTTTGTATACTACCAACAAAACCTTGAAATCACATGTTAAGCTAACAGGGAGCCAATGCAGGTTAGCTAAAATCAGGGTAATGTGATCAAACTTTCTTGTCTTATTTAAACGCCAAATACCAAAACGGCGCTTACAGGTGAATACAAAAATAAAATAAAAAAATGATTTAATCTACCATGATATGCTGATTAAATTATGACATCTGCTCTCTGAAGCTAAGTGTCAGGATCTGAAACACCACTTCACCCCTAGAGGGCGTCGGTTTGGAGGAGTGGCTCGATGATGCCCACCTGTGCCTAATTAGTCTCCATATTTGCGATTAATTACCTCAGATATTCCTATTAATTCTAGCGAACATCAGGGACGGTCGAGTCATTCTCATTGTAATGACAGGTTTGTTTCTGGTTCGGACACTTTGGTAGTGGTTACGAGACGCCTTGTTTGTTACTTTGTACCTGAGTTCCTTTTTCAAACACCAGGTTTTTGTTAGCATGGCTGCCTTGTTTCCTGCCTTGTTACACATTGGATGAACCCTTGAATTATGACACGAGACCTCATAAGTTATTTGATCACCAAGCGAAATTAAGAGGCAAAATGTCCACTGGATGAGTAGAATAAAAATACTATGTAATTCCTTGTTTATTAGATTGCGATTACAGTCTCTTAATTTAGCAATTTAACTCACAATCCAATTTTTTCTTCCCCTTTTTAAAACTTTACCGCTACTACATTCTTCTTACTTGACTACTAATTTAAAAACCAATTGATATAAGTCTAACACTATTGTTAGCAACGACCAAGCTAGCACAACACAAGAAGCGTCCTGAATGTTACACCGTATTACAGAACATGCGATAAATCAGGAGTTTGTCCCCAGACACCCGGGACACCATTGCACTAATTACATCCTGTCACGAATTAATTTTAATTAGAACATATGCATCTTATACAGCGGCACATAAACAACTCTGAATAAACGACAATCATAAACAATAATTTCCAAAAATATTCTCCGACACAACGGAATATTTGTGATTTGTTTGCAGTTTTGTTTTTGCGCCCTCTTGTTTTTGCTGAAGATAAATGAAATTAATACACACATTTAATATTTCAAACGCCGCCATTAATAATTAAGCACCCCGTGGCAGATTAAAAGTAAAGCCTACAAAACAAGAAGAAAAAATCAGTAATCACCAGAACACAAAATCAGGACAAGCCCAAATAAATTTTTAACTGCTCGGGCCCCTGTTGGTCTCTGTGTGTTCCAGTTTGTTTGTCGGGGGCTGTTGCATTAATGCTGCGCATCTCGACCTCATTGGCGCCTTTGAAGACGATTAACGGGTCCACAGAAAAAAAGAAAAAAAAAACATAAAAAAAGAAAAAACATACAGTCAAAGCTCTCCAACCGTTATGAACGTACTACGCCGAATGATGCGAATCGGCGCTCGGGCTCACGACAAGGGCGGGATCGTTATACCCGTCGTCATGGTAATCACTATTCATGTAAGGCAATTAACGTTGCTGGTACCTAGCATGCTGACGACTCCATTAGCGTGTTGTTAAAACAGTTATGGACGCACGCAAAGACTCGCCGGGAGGTTTACAAATACCCCATGTTTTATTGATAACCTTGTTGACTCTACCGACAGTTTTGGAATCAATAGCTCCGGGAAGGAGTTTCAAAATCAATCTGGCTTTGAAGAAAGGTGGTTTAGAGATGCAAAAAATAAATCCTTTAAAGAGATAAAATGGGCACATTTATTTTCAGAATCGTGTTCAAAGATCTTACTGATAAACATTTTTTGTTCTTTTTGTGTGGACACAACTCCAATATTATTTACACCTGCGTGATTTGAAAATATAAATGATTCAACCTTCCAAATAGAGATGGGATCTTGAGTCTGAGACAGAGCCCCAACCCAAAACTGTCAATCATTACTTTGTGGTTTCGGCCAGGCTTTTCTCTCGCTGACTTTTTTTAATTATCTACCAGTCATTGTTATATGTTTCTTTTTTGTTGTAGATAATCTGCGGGACAGATTTCATCGATCCCTCATGCTGTCAGCGCGTGCGTGCGACAACGAGCAGAATTCATTCTGCTGACCCTCCACAAAGTAAAATAAACTAAGAACAATGAAGGGTGGATCATTTTTTTTAAGAGAACGAGAGAAAAGCCCTCCTTTTCATGACTCCTTAAAAGATAAATATGAAAATTTGAGTTTGCTTCGGGCTCGGTCCACCAAGTTAATCTGACGGGCTCGGTCCATCAAGTTAATTTGACAGGCTCAGGCTGGGTCGGGTTTTAATACCCACAGGCCCAGGTCAAATTGGGCTGCAGGTTGTAAGGCCTGATTTTATCTCTATTTCCCAGTAAAAAATAATCATCTTGGCAGATATCGGTGTTGGCTGGTTTTGCCAATCTGAATAGCTATCTACTTAAAACTGCTGAGTTTTCCCTTGTTAGTGTCTGTTAAGCACTCTCCCGCCCTAAGCAGTATCTGATTGGTTAGTCATATAAGAGCCAGGGCTAATCAATAGCCAATGTGGTGCTTTGTATCTGTTTTGTCCTGTTATAGAGAATAAAGAAAATTACATATACATTTGAAATTGAGCTTCTCAATAAATAGCGGACAGAAAGTAAGTAAACTACGTAGCCTAGAAGATCATTTGCTGCCCTCAATTTGGAGAACATTGCTGGTTTGCGATACCACAGCAGAGCCATCAACATTATAAAGGACTCTTCTCACCTTGGCCACTACTTTTTTAACTTATTTCCCTCTGGTAGACGCTACAGGTCTCTTAAAACAAGGACAAAAAAGCTCAGAGGTAGTTTCTTCCCAAAAGCCGACTCCACTCTAAACAAGTGGCCAAACTGTGAAAAATATATATCTTGCTCTTTGCATTGAAAATTATTTAATGACTTATTTTTGATTTTGTTGCTGCTAAATGTTATCACACTACTTGTTATTGCACTATTGTTATGGTGCACTATATTTCATTGCACGGTTATTAGAACTTGACTCTGTCTCCAAACCTTGTAAATATTTTGCCTATTCATCCTGACATTCTTGTATTTTATTTTTCTCTTTTAAGTCTCTATTGCCATCACTAATCATTTTGTGTCAATGACAATAAAGACAGTTTATCCAATTCAAATATATGCTCAATTTGAATAAGAATCTATATAAAACCAAGTGGGTTTTGTGTCATTGAGAAATGTGAGCATTTTGAATTAACCGCAGCTGCTTCAAATATTGGTTTTGGGCCTACTCAACCCCTAATTGATGTCGGCTTTGCTAAGAATTATATGAGTACAACACTTCTTGCCAGTCATTATCATATACCGATGTCACCAAACTGTGGTTTTGGGGTTATTTGGGGCCCACTGTGAATTTTGGTGGTCAATCCCATGCACCATTACTAACTAAACTGACTGACATGAACACTGTCCTTTTTATGTAAAAACATATAAAGTAAAAAATGTTAAAAATGTCTCTCTTTACTGTTTTCATATAGAAATGTGTTGCTATATATATCTATATATATATATATATATATATATATATATATATATATATATATATATTACTAGTTATATACTTTTCATTCTTTTAATCATCGCGCCAATATTTTAACCATTTAGCGTTAGATATGACCAAATATTTGTATGTAGTTATTTACTTATTTACTTATTCACTTGACGCCTCAATGCATCCATTCATCTAAAGTGTTCTAAGTGTTTTTTAATTTACTGTTATGGGAAGTCTTGCATTGAGTCTTTTCAAATAACCGGCAGGCTTCAGTCTAGACAAAGGACTGGTGGGAAGCTGGTATTTGGGGAATTTTTCAGTGACTTTTGTTTCATTTAGGTTATACCCAGCCCCTTTGGTATATAGATGATTGTCAGCCATTTTGATAGTGCACTTGTGAAACCATTACTGCCTTGTTCTGTACAAGAGTTGCCAGGCTTGGGGTTGCTGAGAATTTTACTCGAGCGAGGTTGCTGGGGCTGTGGTTTGTTGAAAAAGGGCCACGGAGCCACGGAATAGTGCGAAAGAGCAGTATGACTGCATGCAGCTCCAGAGCCGCTTGTACACGAGAGCAGATTTTTATCGGTTTTGCCGGTATCTATTGGGGGTGCCTTGCACAACAACCTCGCTAAAAACACTCAGGGAGGCCGAAAGCACTACTGTGTAAATTTTCACAGAAATCAGTTCAGCCATTTCAGAGTCTATAGGCCACATGCGAACACACATACACACACACACACACACACACACACACACACACACACACACACACACACACACACACACACACACACACACACACACACAGGCAAATCAGGATTTATGTAACAGTCTAAAACAGGGGTGTCAAACAGCCGGTCCGCGGGCCGGATCAGGCCTGCTAAGGGATTGAATCCGGCCCGCGATACAACACTGAGGGAAGCGCAGGAGAAAAACAAGCTGCAGGTTAAAATACGTCCACTTGATGTTACCAAACCCAGGTGCCCCTCACAAACGCTGTACTTGTATTTCTCTATCTCTCTCTGTCTCTTTCTCTCCATCTTTCTCTGTCTCTCTATCTCTCTCTCTCTGTCTCTCCCTCTCTCTTTCTCTCTCTACCATTCCCCATTTCTCCCCATCTATTTTCTCTCCTCTCTTTCTTTCTTTTTATTTCTCTCTGGATTTCTTTCTACTGCCCTCTTTCTTTCCCTCTCTCTCACTATTTCTTTTTTATTTCTCAAATTCTCCCTCTTTCTCTCCTCCTCTCTCTCTGTCTTTCTCTCATTCTCCCTTTCTTTGTCCCACACTTCTAATTTTCTCTCCCTCTCTTTCTCTTATCTTTCTATCTAATCTAGTAGTCCGGCCCCCGAGAGAATGAATTTTATATCGTGTGGCCCCCAAGTTAAAAAAAGTTAAAAAAAAGTTTCTCACCCCTTGTCTAGATTCACAAGCCCATAATATTCGGTTTTAGTTGTTTTTATTATAATAAAACATCAACAAAACTGCTTCACTGCAGCGTCTGCTATACCCATCACGTTCCGCAACACAGGTGTTGAACAAAAATGTGGGAAAGAAAAATCAGTTTTCATTCAATACAATTGCAGAGAAAAAAAATTTACTCAGTCCCCACGAATGGTCAACTTTGTGCGGGTTGATGTTGTTTTGAATAGATTCAGCTGCTACTCAGTTGAGGGTTGAATTTATTTTTAGCAGGACACATGACCTGACACTAACTCAAAAGCTAAAAATAAGAGTTTTGCAGTACCACTATTAGAAGAAACATTTGATGTAGCCGTTTTTCTAAAACTCCAAATACAATATGTTAGCTAAGAGCCAAACCCAGATAGATTGATGATCATCTCACAGCGCATTCAAACCTAAAACAGTTTACTATAGTTAAAGTATCAAGAAAAAAAAGATTAATACAATTTCAGATATACTTATGAGCTGAACAATCCCACTGTAATTGTGATTGTCAGCTACAGCTAAAACCATAATTAAAGACAGGACTGTAACATGAATACAAACTAAACATTGAAATCATCCCAATTTGCCATCAAAGGAACTCGGCTTGATATCCAACTGAATAAACAAACGTGGTCCAGCTACGTACAGTCAGAGAATCCCGGCACGGGTTTGAACCCTTACATTTAAAATAAGAAAGGCAATAAAAAAGAACAAACAACCTGTTTTCAGTTAGTGACATATTTGCGGCTGCATATTCTCCACGTCTCCGAACTTGATGCTGTTAAAACAACGAACAAGTATAGCAGGCTTTGGCCAAAATAAAGCTTGCACAGCCGAGATGTCAAAAGACAGATTTGAGGCAATTTTGGTTTTTTGAAATAGCTGCCAGCATTAATAGCATCCCTCTGCTCACCGACACGTGCATCCTTTTTGATAAATCCTTCCTTAAGTATACCTGAGTAATGTTGACGGATAAAAAGTGTAACCCTGTCTGTGGAAAAATATAATTTGAAAAGGGTGTACGTTTAATCAGCTGGCATGAAATTCTTTAGAGGCGAAAAGTCACAAAGGAAATCAATTAAATAAAGTAGCCGTAGTTTACATTGGCTGGTAAAGTGTGCGAGAGGGGGATACTGTTACTCAAACCCATTACATGTGGGATTTCTAGTTGTTTTCATTACAGAAGGTAAATATTGATAAGTTAGCTTAAAATTTGAAATTAATGTGACAACTGCATACCTTGTTATGACTCCAGTGCAAGACTGAAACTTGGATTCATTTCAGTCAATACTAAGGTAAGTTAACAGACAGACTGTTGACACCAAGACTAAAGAAGAAAAGCTCAAGCAAGTGTACTACAATACAATCAGTTAATATATTGATTTTTTCCCAAATAATAAATTCACATAATGCATGGTTACATAATACAGTACCGGGGTTTACTAGTAAGCTTCATTGTGAAGCATTTCAATAAATTATGTAAATTGCTAACAATTCAAAATATGTAGCATAAAAGTAACATTTCCTTTTTCAAAATCCACGTTCAAAATTGTAAAATTATCAAACACCTTTAAATAATGTATTATATTGTGACCTTAGTAAAATACATACTGTATTCGTTTTGATTATAATTAGCTTTAATGAAATGATCTGCATATATAGCGCTTTTCAAGTCAATGACTTCCCAAAGCGCTTTCCCAATAGCGGGTTTTGTATTGCAGCCATGTAAGACGCTAACCTGCTTATTGGGGGTATTAGGGGTTCAGTGTCTTACCCAAGGACACTTCAACATGTAACACGGACGAGCCGGGATTTGAACTGGGATCCCTTGATCCCAAGACGAGCGCTCTACCTCCAATGACAGGTGGATATTTTTTTTTTAAGTTCAGAGAGCGAAAAGCCCAGCCTGGTCAAGACCCGAACATAATGATAACAATTTCAGGCCCGATCCAAAATTTGGGTCAGGCATGGGTTTACGATCTTACCTCTAGTATTTGAGTTTGAGATGCAAAAAGAACCAATGATTGTCCAATGATTGTCCAATAATTGTCCAATTCTTGGGCAATTGTCATCTACCTTTATATAACTGCAAACATAATAAATGCAGGTGCCATAATAACTGTAGTTACATCGAAGAAACAATCTTTGCTACGGCAACTCCAGACAGCTGTAGATGAAACCAAAGCATGGCGAGCGATAAAGGAATGCTGTGTTCTGTAATTGTAAATGATTACCGTGCTTAAAATTGTACTGCTTTCTCTGAGCAGCTGGTTCTATAGGTGCGGGGTGAGGAGAGGGAAAGGGCAGAGAAAAGAAAAGAGGGGAAAAAAACTCAAACCTTGATATAAATATTTCCATGCGGAGGAATGAAATATTAAATGTGTTCATTATAGCGTCAATTTGCAGTTATTTCTCAGCATGCACGGCCATTTTCCCATTTTCCCTGCTTTCTTATTGGCACGGCTCTGTGGGCCTTGAGAGAAATCTCTCTTTTATTATTTAAATCCAGCGCACGGGGGCTGAGCCAGGCAAATCATCTCACGTCTGCGAGCCCACTCCCTAATTCTGATTGGCAGCTTTATGCACACTCAACGGATGGAGGGGGTCGATAATGCTTGTGACAAAGGGGAAATATCTCCTCCCCAGTTATGTTTTTTATTGGTAATGGCTAAAGATGAAGCTCACACGCGTGCAATAAAAGTAGCCTTAATAATTGGAAGTGGCAATGGGCTGTGTCCCGGCCTGTCAAGACGGCGGCGTAAATTTCTTTGACGTGTTTTTGTCGGGGTAAAACTTTAATGTTGTGGGCGTGACCAATTGCATGCAAATGTTGTTTTCATCCCTCCGCCAACGAGATGACCTCTGTCGCTTCCCCGGGGAAATCAAGCTTTTAAAAGTATTTGATAGCTGTAACTACACACTTTCGCATGCACACATACAAACAGACAGACAAGCACACATATATACAGTGCGAGGCTCACACACAAGCTCATACTGAATGCGCAAACAAACAGTTATCCGCCGAGGCCTGCGTATAATGGGGTCATGCATACAAAACCCATGGCAAACACACTTGCTCTAAAGTCAGGAAACACACACACTGATAAAGTCAATTCACAAAACCGTTTGGCTAAGATGTCATACAAAATGTTCAAGGTAATAAATATAATGAAAAGAGGCACCAACATTTCGGCATTGAAAATGTTCCGCTGTAAATACAGACACTACCCTACTTAGGACCATTCGACTTACGCAAAACGGTAGATACCACCTTTTTTTTCAAGATTTCGAAAAATATCCGGACATTGCTGTAAGTTAGATTTGTATTGGGTGCACCTTTTTCCCAGTAGAGGACAGCGCTGTAGTGCTTCTTTCCGCCATGTGGCGCTGTAAGAGGTCACACGGCATACACCGCGAAGAAGAAATCTGGCTTCTACTTCCTAGTTCGTATGTAATGTAGAAACACTAAACTGTATCGCTAGCGCACTAAAACTTTAACATTTTTATTTTTCAATATCTCGTGCATCCATGCAATATTGTTGGTGTAAAGTGTGAAGAAGAGGCGAGCCATTTATTTTTAAATAAAAGTGTAATAAGATACCTTGATGCGGTTGAGAAAATGGTTGGATTGCTTTTTTTATGTCCACTTTTTAGCACGGGGGAGGAATTCGCCTAGTTAAACTCACCTTTTTCTCATTATCGTCAAGTCATGTCATTTCTATTTGTATAGCCCTTAATCACAAGGAGTCTCAAAAGGCTTCACAGACCACAGAATATCATCGCCTAATGTGTAACTTTGTTTTTCAGTACTATGCTTTAACATTTTTCCTGCTTTGTAACGTTACAGAGCATATTGGTGTATTAAATGTTTATTTTTCAGTTTTGATACAATACAGGTCACTTATACAAGCCCTAAACATATTTATATAAACCTTAAACATACATTCCATACAAAAGATAGCACTGAAGCAACTTACGAACGAATTCAACCTACGAACGATCGTAAGTAGGTCAGTATCTGTAACCAATAGTGCAATTTCTGTTTCGTCCGAAAGAGAAAAAAACAGAAAGGAGGTTTGCTGGAAGAATGAGGTTTTGATGTAAAAGTGAAGCGCAACCTTCAAAGTCGGCTTTCACTCAGCTGGTTATTTTGTATTTTGCCCATGGGAAGAAGGGGATAGAGAACATTGTGAAAGGAGAGCTCTAACCAGTTGATACCAACAAGACATTATCTCAGAAGTGTGTGCGTCCCTCTGTTTCCACGTTTTTAGTATCTGCTAGCTAAATAAATATATACATATGGACAAGTAATTTTTGTGTTTTGGATTTGGTATGTTGGCCAAGTTTGGGTTAAAGATTTTGGGCCAAAATGTTGCTTTCGGTGCATCCGCAATATATAAAAAAAAAAGGGACTTGGTAAAATATTGTGACTCGAACATAATTCAAAGATCTGTTTATGATTCCTTTTTGATAGCAAGTCAAAACATTGTGTATGTTCTACAAGGATAATTATGTTATGGAATTTACAGGGCTTTACAAAATCAGCATTTTTGAGGTGATCATCCTTAGCTGGGATGAAAAAAAAATTATACAACCATGCATGTTATCTTTCCCTGTAGGTCAAGAAATTTGGATATACTTCACATTAATAAGGCTCACCTAGCAGAAGATGACTTGATTGTTCGCCAACTTGCTGTTAAGAGTACCCACAAAACCAAAAAGCCTGTGAAAGGTGGTTCAAGATTTTTTTTTTTTTTTCCAATTAGGTCACTTGTAATCTTCGTAGTTTGTAATCGTGTCCTTTGTAGAACTCCTTTTTAGCTGCACTACACACTACACCAACAACTATTGGTCAATAATCATACATATTATTGGTTTATTATTAGGACAGACAATTTAAAAAAATCCGTGAATATTTACTATTGAAGGGCGGCACGGCCACTGAGTGGTTAGCGCGTCCGCGGCACAGTTCTGAGGTCCTGTGCAGAGTTTGCATGTTATCCCCGTGCTTGCGTGGGTTTCCTCCCGGCACTCCGCTTTCCTCCCACATTACAAAAACATGAATGTCAGGTTGATTGGCCCGTCCAAATTGTGAATGAGCGAGAAAGTTGTCTGTCCCTGTGTGCCCTGTGACCGGCTGGCAACCAGTTCAGGGTGTCCCCCAGCCACTGCAAGGGATTTTGAGAATGAATAGTTCAAAGGTCATTTAACCAATAATCAATCATAAAATAGCTGTAGATTATTGATATAGAAAATGAATAGAGTCGTTGTTGCATCAACACAAATCTACCAAGAAGATAAAACGTTAATCATAACTGGCAAACTAACAAGACAAAAAGTGAAGAAAATCAAAAATATAAAAACACTTTGATAGTACAAGTTGCTGATGAACCCGATTGGATGACACGAGGCAGGTAGAACCAAAACAACACGGAATAAAATCAAACACAAGCCCAAACAAAAACACGGGTCACTCCGAGGCCGGGACCCTCGTCAACTCCCGTATTGTATTCCGCAGCTGTTTGACAGGGTTGACACATTGATGCATCGTTCCCACATTCGATATGTGAAACCGAAACTTCCCATACCACAAAAGTCTGACGGACACTTGACAGGACAGGCGGGCAGACACTCTCCAGAGAGGAAGTGGAGTCTCCACCGCATCCAAATTGTCTTTACCGCCCAATACGTACACAGAGTTTACACGTAACATCGTTATGTAGTTAGGATAAAAACAAAAGTAATTGAACCCTGTTAAATAAAAATGATATCATCAAATTAAAGGTACATTTAGTTCAAATGAGGATTTTCAGAACTACAATTTTATTTAAAAATATATTTACATTTACATAATGCGTTGATAGACGAATTGCGTCAATCATAATCATTAATACTAGATAGACAGAGAGATGAGGCGTATCTGTTGTACAACTTGTACAAATGGCCAACTCATACACTCATACACAAGCTGTGTTGCAGGTAAAAGTACTTCTCTTGTTGTCTGTTTCTTATCCATTATCTGCACCAATTGTCCTCAGTAGCGTCGCAGGGGTGTTGAAGCCCAACCCAGCTATCTTCGGGCAGTGGGCAGGGGACATCCTGAACTGGTTGCCAGCCGGTCGCATGGCACACCGGGCAATTCACCTGACATACATGTTCTTGGAATGTGGGAGGAAACCAGAATACCGGAGAAACCCGCACAAGCACGGGGAGAACATGCAAACTCCACACAGGAAGGTTTGTGTCTGTATCTTTTTTTCCTTTAATATAGCACTAATTTTGTTGAATTGGCGTGAGCCCGCAGTTTCATGAGGGCCGAACAGTGGTGCATTAGTACTGCGTTCAGGGACATTTAGTAAAAATAATTGATTGTCTTATTTTTGTGATTTGCAGTGAATTGGTGTTCAAATTCAGAAAATTATCACTGTATTATTATATTATTACAATGTTTTACTGAGCCTAGTAAATCTGAAAATTGTCAAGGACTTAGGCACCCCCACTTCAGTCAAGTAAAACTCGAACTTGGACACAAGACATTATTGGAAATTTAGTAAGTGACTTGGTGTGTTCGAAACAAAATGGATTTGTAATGTGCGCTTAATGTGTATTAAAACAGAGCATATCTTCTCTGCCATGTGAAAGACATCGTTTTATTTTTCCGAAAAAAAAACTATCACGGTTCACGGTTCACGGTTCACGGGTCCCTCAATTGCATAGGTCGTCGCGACACCAATGAGGACGCAACTCTGGACAGCTGTTGACAGTCCCTGGCCTGTCATTGTGTTCTAACATTAAAACACTTTTTTATAGGACTGCAAGCCGTACCTTGGTTTCTTCAATTCTTTTTCAAAGTTACATTGTCATTTTCTTAAAAACAATATTTTTACTTATACTATGTTTATTTGGTCTTTTTTTAGAATATTTGATATTGGAGCAATCCAAAATTAATTGAGAATATTGAAGTTCCATATCTGCAGTATCATGCTATTCCGATCACGTTGATTATCAGATTTTCAACAGGTAACTGGTAACCGTATCAGATTTTTAGAGTAAACCTCTCATCCCTGTGCGTACACATGAGTTCCTATAACAAAAGCCGGCTTCAATACGGGTGCGGGATAGAGTACTTTTTAGTACATTGTGAAGCAGTCGGCATCTAAGAGCAATAAAGCGGTGGCCCTTGGGTCAAGGCTGCGAGGATGAAGGAAGAAGATATAATCATACACATGGGACACAACATCGCTTTTTGTGCTTCTTCCGCATATTTCCAACGAGGCCTTTCATAAGTTGGATATTTTCACGGGTGACCTTTTGTCACTAATAGAGTGGCTCTCCAATAAGCGTATATTGTATCTTAAGGGGATGTGGCCATATTAGCGAGGGTGAGCGAGACGGCGACGGGAGAAACACGTGTGCTCGCTTACGGGGTGTTGGGTTTTTCTTTTTTTCTTCTAGCAGTAGAGCTCATAATGACATTTGGAACGTCTGTGGGAAAACAGAGCCTAAGCCGAGGAGGTTGACAGTCAGAAACCGCAAGCTGGAGCTAAGCCTCGGCACGGAGGAGGAAGCACACGCTAAATCTGTGTCGTGCCCGATGCCGATGATGCCGAGGCTAAAGCCTTAAGATAAACAGGGGGGCAAAAACGGAAAGTATTTTTGACAATGGTGTACCATTATGCACCATCAGGGCTGCTTATTTTGGCTGGTGGCTAGCGATGGGTCCCTGTGACGCCATTGGACAACGGTTATCTGTGGCGGGTAGCACCTGTTGCGTTTCTGAGACGGGCACTTTATCTGCCACCCGCGTTTTTGTATCACCGACCATCATTACTGCGAGCTTACCGGCTTATTACACTGTAGAGTTCGCGCGTTTACACTGACTGGCTTGCTCCCCGGGGGGTTCTCTACCACGTCTTCGAGTTGTTTTCGCAAAACTCTTCCCTCTGCAACCAGAGATGACACAAGTAGTGTTTCTGCGCATAGAAAATAGATATACATTTCAAGATGAAGATAGATATAGAAAAACTATTATGAAGATATTTGAAGAAATACTATTTATGGTGGGGGCAGTGGCTCAGGAGCGCCCGTTTTTTGATCAAGCGATCGCAGTTCGAATCCCGCTTCATCTGTGTTACATGTCAAAGTGTCATTGGGTAAGACACTGAAACCCAAATGCCACAAAGTAAATAGAATCTTCTTCAGAAAAGATTTTGTGCACAAATAAGTATTTTTGGTAAGTAAAAGGTAAAGTAAAGGTTATTGTGGTTAAAGTGGACAAGAACCACTTGTGAAATGTAGCGTCAAAACTTCATCAAAGACCCTTAGGGTTTAAATTATCTTAAGATGATGTCATTACCTAATGAGACTATAGGACTGAAACAAAATAACAACTACATATCTACATATAATAACAGAGAACTACAATTTTTAATTATATTATTGGCATTACAAATAAGTACAAAAAATCTGAGGCGATATACAGGGCTGCAGGCTGGCTTTATGCTAGCATTTAAGATACTTGAGTCATCCAGGTCTGTGTGATGATTAAAATGCAAATTTCACAAATGTACTGGTTTCCCAAGAGTTGTAGCTTCAGGTCATCCGTCTCATGGGTAATAGATCCGGCGTTGGTGACATACAGGCTCAGCCAGGGTGGCTTAAGGAAGTTGTGAGCCTAGACGTAGCAGTACACCCGACCTACAACCTTGGTTTTACCTTCTCCCCGACGACGCCTCAGTCACATTTTAAACACAATAATAATCCACAGAGCACCTAGTGATCATCGATATTGCGCTTTTCTGACTTTTCTCATAGTCCGGTAATGATTTTCTTTTCGATGCAACAAGCCGCTAAAAGCGAGCGGTCGCCATTCTTCTCAGTATGTTTTTGTTGAGAAATGTTGACTTGTCTGCTCTCCTCCCTGTTTGACTGACAGCATACATCAGCCTATCACAGTCGCACAGGCGGACAGCCATGCCCACCTAATACGCACACATACATTCTGCCCCTCATGACAGCATTTTCTGTCTGAACACGATGCACAATACGTTTATAAGAATGACAATACAGAAAATTCAAATCAAAATCTGAGAAGCGGAAAACCAGCAATAACTAGGCGTAAATAAGTGAGGTATCGCTGTACTCCTTTTATGATGTTGTTATCAATGCTTTTTTAATATGTGTTGCAGCTGTAGCAGCATTAAATGGTTGGATTGATTCAGACATAACACTACTGAAGGCTCACGTGTGAAATGCACGTTCTGCCACTGATGTGTATAAAGTCTGACTAAAGTAACAAAGTGTTCTGTAATTTTTTATTACTCCAAACATTGCCCTTGGCAAAACACCGCGTCACACAAAATGACAAGTTGGCTTTACTTGGGGCAGGTAATAATTAGAGCAGACGGCTCGTTTGATTTGAACCTTGATAACACCTCGACAATGTTGCGAGAGAATGAAAACACAATCCTACTTTGCCTCTTTTCATTTCTCTCATTTGTTCTTGTTGTGTGCTTGTTGTGTTGTCGCCGCGTCGCTAGTGCTTCCCCACGGTAGCATCGAGCAGGGGTTAGCTCGGCGTTCTTTTTATCTTAGCAAGGAGGCGCGAGTTGGCCTGCAGGCTGCGTGGCTCATTAGCCATGTCGGAGTTATTCACACTTGTTCAGCATGCAAGCTACTTCCAAAATGACAAAGTCAAAATGATCTACCTGCCACAAAAATGGAGATATGAGATATGATAAAAAACACCCAAATTAGTGAAATTGAATGTTCACAATATTTTTTAACGCACATCTCAATTAGTATTTTTCACCAAAATATGTAATACAATAATCAAATTTTAACAAGAGTCAACTCAATGACTCAATTTAAGTCCCTTTTTTTCCATTGGCAATGTTTCTGTCAAATGATAATCTTGCCAAAAATAAGTAACACTGTACTGCTGTAGTGTTGATTGATTAATTGGAAAAGATTAAATACCCAGTACTCGATGTAGGCAAACACAGTACTTACATTTGTGGTTAATAATCAAAATTCCCAAATCATTATTTTTTTCCCTTTAATTAATTGTAAGGGATTAAGATAAACCTCATTGGCAAACATTGTATACATAAATGTATCAGTCTAATTTCATTTGAACTCTTAATCATCCAATACTATTAATTAAAAAATATTTAAAAAATACTACTTGAAAAAAAAAATTATAATTGTAGAAAAAAAAACTCCTTTTACGGGCACAATTTGGAGTTCTCCAATTTGTTACTGCAGCATGAGCCACATTCACATGTGAGCTTATATGCAGCATTTGGCCACTAGATTTCCCTACAAATACAATGCACTAAATACACCCTCCTGAGATCTACCAGTTCTACTTCTGTGATCCACCAGTAGATCTCGATCTACCTAATGAGCACCCCTAAGCTATGGGCTCTCTTGAAGGCGTGAGTATTTGTTCAGCCGCGTGACAAGGAGACGTTGGCTGCCGCAACAGATGTGGCGTAATTAGAGAGGGCTTAAGTTGTCTTAGAGCCGTGTGGAAAGTCATCGGTGGCTGATAAGTTTACGGCGTTGCCCCTACCTGCCCCCCTCTCTCTTTGACACGCACATGCCAGAGAGTACACACACACTAGCATTATGTGCTAAGCTAATCAGGAAGGCAAATGTCACACAACGACAAACAAAGGAATGGTAAATAACACTTAGCACACATACTGGCTGGCTATGCTGATACACTGAGTAGGACTCAGACAGAAACACGTTTGACCTGCTTGCTTGCCAAATATCAATGCCCCCAGTTACCTCAGGTAGTGAGCAAAAATAAATGAAATATACATTGAAAATTGAATAACAGGGGACAGGAACAACATACAAAGAGTAATCAACACAGCCCAGAAGATCATCAGCTGTTTTCTGCCCAGTCTGGAGAACATTGCCAGCTTGTGATGCTGCAGCACAGCCAACAACATTTTACAAGACACTTCCAATCCCGGCCACCACCTCTTTGACTTGTTACCCACTAGTAGGTGCTACACGTCCCTCAAAAAGACTAACAGGCTCATAGACAGATTCTTCCTCAGGGTCATCACAACCCTAAACGAGCGCACAAAACTGTCAAAACATATCTTGCGACCTATTTTGAGTTCTTTATTTTTTGTTTCTACTAAATGTACCTTGTGACTTGTTATTATTTTTTTGCACCTAAATGTTGTTGCACCTTTTTTCATTGCACTATTGTTACGATACACTATGCTTTAACATTCATAAAAATTGCACTGTTATTATAACTTAGGCCAGTCCCTATGCACTACATTGTACATAGTTTTTTCTGGCTTCTATCCTAATAGTCTTGTATACGTTTTTTTCTCTTGAAGTCCTATTACATGTGACTCTGGAGTGCTACGTCTTAACTCATTGCGTAAAATGTTTCACAACGTTGGGAATAATGACAATAAAGACAATTCAATTCAAAGTTATATGTTATATTGTGGGCAGCACGGCGGCGCAGTGGTTAGCGCTTGTGCGGCACAGTTCATGTCATGGGAACCTGTCGTGGGTTCAAATCCAGCTCCAGACTTCCTGTGCGGAGTTTGTATGTTCTCCCCGTGCTTGCGTGGGTTTCCTCCGGGCACTCCGGTTTCCTCCCACGTTCCAAAAACATGCATTTCAGGTGAATTGGCCCGTCCAAATTGTCCCTAGGTGTGAATGAGCGAATGAGTTGTCTGTCCCTGTGTGCCCTGCGATTGGCTGGCAACCAGTTCAGGGTGTCCCATTGCCCACTGCCCGGAGATGGCTGGGATGGGCTCCAGCCCCCCCGCGACCCTAATGAGGATAAGCGGTACGGCTGATGAGATGAGATGAGATGTTATATTGTGCACAAGGCTCAGACTGTTTAGAATGGTACCTAACAATTGCATATTTCATAACTAGCATTTGTATGGTTAGCATGTTTATTAGCCACACGAGTAAGTTTCCCTCCTATTATGTCACTGACAACAAGAAACGTATACAAAATACACCAAACCCATGCAGTGTCTTTTTGTTAGCCATGAGATGATTTGTGAACAATAAAAAATATGTTCTACAAAACATTTCAGTCAATAGTTGAAGAAGACGGCATTACAAGTCAATTTAACAAGAGCAGTTATCATATGATTTTTTTCCTTCTCTTTTTGCGCTCTTTCTTTCGCTCTTTCTTTCGCTCTTTCTCTCTCTCTCTCTCTTTTGATTATATGATAAAGACTTCTGAATGATACAATGATAAAATAAAAATCTAAGAAAAAGATTGTCCGGACACTGCCTTGGCATTACAAGTCAATGTAACAAGAGCAGTTATCATATGATTTTTTTCCTTCTCTTTTTGTGCTATTTCTTTTTCTCTTACTCTCTCTCTCTCTTTTGATTAGATGATAAAGACTTCTGAATGATACAATGATGAAATAAAAATCTAAATGAGACAAAAAGAGTGCACCTGTGTGGCATTAAGTCTCAGTTTAAATGCACCTTCTCTGCAATTGGCTAAGAGGCCTGTGAAAGGAGAAAATGAACAGACAGGATCGTGAAGACCAAATAACACATACATTTATATTTACAACTGTGTGAGCGATAACATCAAAAAGGACAGAGAATAAAACTATTTTAAACCTACCAGGACCTGTACTTCCCTCTAAACTTCCAGTCCAAACAAGCAGATAACCAATTAGAGAAGAAACCAAGATGCCCATGATCACAATGGATGGCCTGCAGGTATTCACAGCTGAGGTGGGACAATCTGTTCATAAGACAACTTTTAACTCTGCATACATCTGCTAACAATGGAAGAGCGGCAAGACAAAAGCCAATTCTGAGAGAGTACCATAAAAGGCCCCTTTGTTGTTTGCATGAAGCTATATGGGAAACACAAATAACATGTTTAAGAAGGTGCTCTAGTCAGATAAGACCAAAATGTAAGTGTTTGGGCTGAATATAAAGCATTACGTTAAGCGTAAGAATGACAATGCCCATCACCCTGAAATCACCTTCCCCACTGTCAAACATGGTGGTGCAAGTAGCATGCTCTGAGGTTGCTTTTCTTCAACAGGGACTGGGGAGATTGTTAAGGATTGCTGGGTAGATGGATGGAGCCAAATAAAGTGTGATTTGGGCAAAAATCTGTAGGAGTCTGCAAGAGACCTCAGAGGGGTCGCAGGTTTACAACCAAATGGTTTCAAACCAGCACTATAAGAATTAGAATGGCCAAACCAAAGTCCAGAGCTCAATCCCATAGAGCATTTGTGGAAAGATATGACAAATGCTGTGCACAAACAATCACCATCATAACCCTAAGGAGCTTGTGCTGTTTTGTAAGGAAGAATGGTAAAATATTTCTGTTTCAAAATGTGCAAAACTTAAAAAGACATACGACAAAAAAACTTGTGGCCCTGATCGCAGCAAAAGGAGGTTGTAAAAGGTTTAAACCCAAAGGTGGCCAAAATGTTTGCAATGACTACTTTTCAATGTTTTTATTATTTAGCACAATACAAAATGTTGAATACATTTGGTTTCTTTTTGCGATTGTCTCTCGCATGTTGTTGATTCTTAAAAAAAATATTTAGAGTTTTTATATATAATCTTGAAAAATACCTAGGTAGGGCAATCGTTATGCAGGGCACTGTATACATATAAATACATGTTTTATTTAATGTAAAAAAATGTTTTGGGGTTGTTTTAAAACAACATGACTCCGTTCATATATAAGACCTCTGTAGAGCAAAATAGTAAAACAAGAATGAAATAAAGATGGGTTGTTTCCATATAATAGCGTCAATACATTAAGGTTATTTTACAATATTTTTTAATAGTAATACATGAGATATACTCATTTCCTACTCTCAAAAGCAACTACTTAATTTCCAAGTGAATGTAACATGATTTTACAATGTGATCGTTCCATTAGCAAATAGTAAAACATGAAGAATACTGAATGACATTAATTGCACTGACAACTTAAATCGATTACTTTTACTTCATAAAAGTGATAAGTGAGAGCCAAAAATCACGTAAGACGTTCAAATAATTCAATCTAAAAGTAATGAGGTACTATGCAAAATAACTTGATATCAGTTGAGAAGCTTTTATTTTAAATTAAGGTCACTCAATGTAGACGTAAATGAACAACGGAATGGCTACGCTGGTTTTTGTTTCAACACACAGGCTTCAATTGTTTAATCTATTTTTTTTTACTATTTTATTAAGTCAGACATTAGTTTCTCACAGATATCCATTTCTACACAAGCTAAGAATTACCATCAGTACTTTCATGCCTCAAGTGTCCTGTTAACCAATCATTCGGGTATTGAACCCATTGCAAATAAAGATGACTACAATCATTGCAATAATCCTTGGTGTAGTAAATCAACGAGATAATAGCCGATTTGTCAGCATGGGGGCCAATGTGAAGCCATTAACTGCCTTTTGTTGTCCCTCAAATGCGCCCTGAAGTTCAAAGAAGCTGATCGGGTCAATCTGTTCGCTATGTGAGTCCAGAGCGTTTCATGCACAATGGAGATGCGCTGTTTAAGTTTTATGGTCTGCCATATTGTATTTAACAGCAAAACGCTTTTCAACGCCAAAGTTGTTCTTCCCAAGCACACCCTGAGAACATTGGATTGTTAAGTGAGTGGTTTTGTGACCTGATTGTTAGCTTAGGCAAGCTAGCTAATGAATTGATAATTCAGCTAGATGGTGTGATGCTCTCCTTTCATCAGATATAACTAATATTGAGAAACAAATGGGAACGTCAAATGGCTGAGGTAGGAATTATGCTAGGGTTTATAAACATAACATAATCATGAATTTTTGTTAGTTACTCATTTTTCCGCTGCCACCTGTACACACATACTGTGTTTTAGGAATCAAATAAGCAGATGTACATTACATCAAATATAACATTCTCTTCGTTTGGACTAAGAATTTGCAAAATGGTTTTCTGTGAACAGTAGAATCATTTCCTCTACACTGAAATTTAGAACCATTTTCTTCAACACTGAAATCTAGCCTGGTTTTCGTCAACACGAATGACTTTTTTTTCATCTAAATGATAAAAGCATCTGCCTAATACAATAATACTCTTGTTTAGCATTCAATTAATACACATTTTCGTTGAACGTTTGAACCAGTTGGTCGATCTTGTCTTGATTACTTAAATGTTAGCTTAGTTAGCTGAGTTGTTAGCGACAGATAAAATAATCATTTATAACCTTTTACACGGCATTCAGGGTTCAAAGTGCTTGAAAACGCAATGGCTTGAAATATGGAGGTTATTTCAAATTCTAACAGATTCAGATTCAGATATACTTTATTGTCATTAATGTACACGTGTATACAGAACGAAATGTCGATACATCTGACCCGCACAGTTTCCTTGAGCGTCAGCCGGGAAAGATAAGTTTAGAAGTCAGAATTTTAGCGCATCAGTTCGTCATCTCGCGGTTCGATGTTAGTTCCAGTTGTAAATGGTCCAGTTTATTGTCCAGAGAGCGAACGTTGGAGAGGAAAATGGATGGGAGAGGCGTTTTGAAGGGTTTAGCCTTCAGCCTAGCGGTTAGCCTGGCCCGACAACCTCGCTTCCTCCTCCGGTCACACCGGTCTCTTGCCACTCTGCTTCGCTGCTTTGTAGGCCGCTGGGTCTTGTTGACGTAGCAGTCCGAGGCTAAATAAACACTCCCGAGTGGTCGTAGCACTGAGCGCTTGATTTCTGGATGATCGCATATCCAGAAAAAAAAACTGCGATCGTATATTAATCTGCAGTTTGAGTTGACTTTGTGCACCGTCAAAACTGGGTAGAAGACTGGGTTTTATGACCGAAGTGTAAAAAACTGTAGCGATCCGATGTAGTCGCAGCTGAACAGGGGCGCCGCCATCTTGAATGTTTCTATTGATAAAAATTTGCAATCTTATTTTTTCCTTTTCTTTTTTAACAGCAATTATTAAGCGCTAAATCCAGGCTGATATCTTAATGTTTTAAATTCTAATTATTTTGATGATTCTTCATTTTTTTCCAGACTGTGTATCTTATAGTTATTTTAGGGTGTCTGAGGTGAGTACAATAAACAAAACAAAACAAAAATCCACCCCACACCATAGTTGTTCCAGTTGTTTAATATGGGAAAGTCGGTCGTTCTGATTGCAAGGAGAAACTTTAAGACTCTTGCTTCCACTTGGACGTTAGCTCAAAATAGAAAAATCGAACACATACATCATAGAAAGATGAGCACAACCAACGTGTATTACTTTACATTCACCAACGACCCACCCCACTGTACCAGGTCAAGTCACTTCACACCAAAGGTAGATAAAATATCAGCATGTAAATTTAGTGATTCATGTTATTTGAGCATATGCACGCATATCACGTATAAGTAGTACTTGTTACATTATATTCATGTATTTATTAATTATTGGCATGATTACTGTAATGTATTGCTCTCCAGTCTCCCTATGTCTAGCATCAAAGGTTTGCAGCCATTCGAGACTTGACCAGGACAAGCAAGTTTGTTCACATTACTCTAATTTTAGCTAAATGTTGAAGATGTGACTTTCAGGCTCCGTTATAGACATAGAAAAGTTTGGACTTGACCCCTCTTATGACTCTGATTTCATATCCCCCTATCTTCCTGCTCCACTTCGAAAATGCTGTTCTCTTTGTGACTCCAAGATCTAAGAAGAAATCTGCAGGCTCAAGAGCCTTGGCAAACTGGGAAGGAGGAAGAATCGGGATGAGTCAGCGGACCAGCAACTAATCCAGAAGCATGTCACCATGTGCAATGACCAGCTGGCTGAGTGGTCGATGTCTTGGACATCTTGAATCATTTCATGCATTACCAGTGTGTATAGTTTATGTTGCCTTACGTTTTGTGTAATGTTACCTCATGCAACATCTATTGCAGCCTGGTCATTCTGCAAAGGGTACAACCCATTGTATGGCCCCTTCTCTCGGTTTCTTATTTTCTATGCTGAGGGTATTTGAGTCTCTCCTTGTCCGGACACTGCCTTCCCATCAGGGGATGGTGTAATTATTGGCTTGTGCAGTCCTTTAATACATTATATGATTAAGGACTATACAAAAAAAAGTGTTGCTTCACTTCACTTATATTTTGTTATTCGGATTTTACTATCTGGCTTCCATAACTTTAGCTATTTGAATATGTTTATATTCCGTGCAATACGTTAATTTCACTTCAAAACCCCCACCTCAGAAGAGATTAATGTATCCTGGAGTTCTACTGTACTGTTGTACAAAATACTCAAAATGATTCTTCGGCACTCTAACTTTCCCAGCAGTAGAACTAGAGTAGATGAAAATGTTTCTAAGTTCTGTCCAAGAAGCAGACTTGTGGATAATCTGTCTTCATCTCCCACTTTGCCTTCTTGCCTCCCAAATTACTTCTGTGATGGCCTCCCCCAGAAGGCCAACCCGACCCCCCCCCATTTTTTTTTTTTTGAGAAACCTCCACTTGCTGTGCTTCTTCGTTGCTGTCACTGTTGCCTTTGGCTAATTGGCAAACTGTGTTTTACTAACACGGGTACATGTGTTAAGTGGGGATCAATTGTTTGTTTAAAGGGTGCCTCTATTAGACGGTAAGGGTGTAATTAGCGATGAGGCCTGTTCTTAATACAGACGGCGCTCGGGAGGGGAGGGGGGTTGATTTTAACAGGCAGTCTAATCAATGCCAAATCTCAAAGACGAATCACTGCGTTTTGTTTCAATTGAAATACAATTTGTTAAATCTCAGTAGAAGGATGGAGGTTGAGCATCCGGTAAAGTTTATCCTCAGCGTCCAACTGTGCATCCTGGGTTTGCTTGCCTCCAGCCAAAAACTCACATCTGCGTAATGAACTCGCGCCGGGTGCGGATAAAAGCTTCCATCATATCTGATTATTCCCATTGCTCTTTACTGCCGTCTTTGTTCAGATCACAGAAAAACCTTGTACCGAGATCTTACACTTGCCATCTCGGCAGATACGCAAGCAGTGCCAAGAAATTGCTGTTCACTAGACACATTCGGCACACGCTCCAACTTGCTGTGTTCTCCAATGCAATGATACAAGCCTGAAATCAGTATGATGTGTTCTTATGAGGAATCAAGAAGTAAAGCGATAGTAGGACCAAGCTACAACAAAGATTTGTGGAAGGACTTATAGTATGTTTGCCACCTTCTCTGGCTAAGATTTTAGCAGGTACAGTCCAATGTGATTTAAAGATGGGGTGCATCCTTTGACGTGTCCATAAAAAGTTGAAAGCAGAATATTTTTTCCTAAGAAGTACATATTAAAAATGCCCAACTGATCATTTATAACTATGTTTTTTGTCTTCCACTACCCCTATCTGCTATTATCTTAGTCTTAGCAATGCTGGTCCAAATGCACTACACATTAGAGAGGAGGAAAGGATGGAGAGAGCAGCGGGTTCGAGAGTCCTTTTATGCTCGTCATCGTAGTTTTTCGTTAGTGTAGCATGGAAATCGTAAAAGTAAGAAAATACGTGCTTTAGATACAGTCCAAAGGCCAACCCAAACCCCCCAAAAATGAAAAAAAAAATGAAAAAAAAAGTTCTAAATTATGTACAGCGCCTTTAAAGTTTGGCTTGAAAACACAATTTAGGGTATATGCACATATTCTGGCATTATGAAGATTTAAATAGGAGTAGCAATGCTCTAAATAGTATAATAAATAATGGTATACAACTTATTGGATGCTCAAAGATAAAGTTCTAAACACATGTCAATGGCATGCCACTTTTCAGTTCCAATATAAAAGATAAATGAAATCCTTCTTCAAAATATAAAAAACAAATATTTACAGAATAGTTATAATTCTTCAAAACAATTTTATCTACAAAATAATAAAAGCTAAAATGTGTGTATAAAACATTTTGTTAAGAGAGTAAAATAGACACAAATGTTTTTAAGGGGGCCTAACCTGAATATATTAAAAATGTGTATGAAAAAAAATATATATAATATGAAAAGTGCCATTTGCTTTGGTCTGTTTTAGTTTAATGTAATGTAACCCTAACACTTTAACCCAAACCTCCTTACTCCAACCCTAATCTCAACTCTAATCTCCACCTTAACCCCAATCATATCCAATCGTAACCTCAGCCCTTGATCTAACCCTAACCCTCACCCTAACCTAGGATGTGTGTGTGTGTGTTGTGATGTAAATAACCTAAATAACCCTGCCTATTTTCTTACTTCCATGCTTACCCGTGCAACTACCCCTATGCTTATACTTAATTTAATTTTGGCCTTAATCTAAAAGTTTTTTTTGCTGTTGCTGGACATCTGAAATCCAGAAAAGAGCAGAATAAAAGTAATTCATCAGAAACATTAATAATAAAAGTAATAATAATATTACATTGTATTTCGAAGTGCCTTTCAGGACACCCAAGGTTGCTGTTCATATAGTAGGACACAACAATAAAGCAAGAGTAAAACAAGAGTAGAAGAAGCAAGTAATAAATAGCCAATAAAACACAGAGTATAAAGGGGCAGTTACAATTACAATTACACTCATTTGTTTAGAAACACATCTAAAAGTCTTACAAACTTGGGCTGAAATTCAATTAAAAGATACCATTAAGGAGTCAAAACCAATAAAAATTGTTGTTATCATAATCCTGATTGGTAACTAGGAATTAGAGCACCTGTTGATGTGGGGTTGATATTTCACAAACAGAACAGGCTTTGAAAGGAAAAACACAGCTAACAATCAACCAAAGCGTAATTTCCAGTTGTCCTTTGCAGAAGCAGTACTTCATTTCTAAACCTCTGATTTAGACACGCCACAGATTACTGGGCGGATTCATGCATGTGGTGCATAAAGCGCACAAAAAAACAAAGTCGTCGCCGAGCATAAAATCAGCTGTTTTTGTCGAAGAAAAAGTTTAGTGAAATATTATGCTAATGAATGCACACCAGTATATGTTGAAGAGACATTTTGTAAAAAAAAGAAAATACACAATTTGGAAAACAAGTCTAAAAACATTATTGCCTCTTTTTAAAGCTCCCAAATTATAGTTTGGTTGGGGGAAAAAAGAGGACATGCATTTGGGTTAAGTAACGGGGACACGGTCAAGAACGTTGCAACAAAAACAACTATGGTGGACCACAAAGCCTAAACTGAGGTCACTATGATAACATACTGAGAATTAAGTTCACCACAGCTTCTTCCAGTGAAGTCAGATTACACTTTTTCTGGGTATTGGGGAGTCAATATTGTGAGGTATGCAATCGAGATGTGCTTCTTAGTGGTTATCGAATGCTCCTATTGCAAATGTATTTATAAATAACAAGGAAATAGACTTCTGTACATATTCATAAAATGTATCAAACAGAATCTAAGGTATTTGAGGATTTAAGTCTGAATATTAGAAAAAAAACTAAGAGTCAGTTTGAAAAGAGTGCACAGTAGGAATAACCCAAATCTTGCCCCATGTCTCTTACATTGTCACGAATACCATTTCTCATCAGCCTGAAATGTACTTGTGTTACATCAAGTTATTTATTTTAGAATTAAAGTTCCAGGAAAAATGTGATTAAAATTGTTTTTATTGTTGCTAACAACATGGTGAACATTGTTTACACCGAGATTAGATATTGCAATCCAGGGTGATCATGTAATAAAGACTTAAAGGGACAGTGCATATTAGTTGATCGCTAGATGTTGCTGTATCTGTAGTCAATGTAGTGTAACCGAAAAGGAGTGCTAAAAAGCACAAGTAAGAAAACAAACTATGGCGACTCAAAGTGACCATTTTGTGTCTTATTTCTTGTCAGACAATTATTTCAGCTCCCTTTAGGTAAACCTTATTTTATGTAAAATAAAATTCACATTTCTCACCTGCGAATGTTTAAACAAAAGCACGTTTATATGTTATTTTTTTTTCCATTATTTGTCACAGTTGCCCATGACGCCCAATTGGCCCCGCCCGTTTGGCGCCAGCTACGGCTCGTTGATGGATTGGCTTCCCTCCTATTTAAGCTCAGTGCTCTCACTCACCCTTTGTCAGTCCGTCAACGAACCTCTGCACCCGCTAGACGTGTGTTTTGACTCTGTCCGGTATCAATCCTGTCTATTTCGTCCTGTTTTGATATCGGTCTCTGGTCTTCAGTGTCTGGTATCGTTCCAGTCAATCTTGTCCTGTCTGATATCTGTCTCCAGTCTCCCAAATCTGTTATCATTCCTGTCAGTCCCGTTCTGTCCGGTATCGGCTCGTGTAACTGGTATTGATCTCATTGGTCTCTGGCTTCTTGTTGTTCCACGCCAGACTTCTGTCTTTCTTCTTCCGCCCAGCAATCGCCGAATCACTGGCATTTGTGTTAATGTGCATGTCTGCCCCATTTCCGTAAAGTAAAGCTTGTGTGAGAAACGTTACGCATCTGGGTCCTTCTCCTGTTACGGTTCTTGACATTATTATTTAATTAAAAAAAATGTTTTTTAGGAATATTTTTAAACCGATGATACACACCGTCACTTTAAAGGAGAAACAAGGGGGATACATACACCAATGATTTAATCTAATTAAAACCAGGCAAATAACAAAGAATCCCAAAATATTTTTTGGGGCAAAAATTGTGTACTATTCGCCTGTTCTCTATCTATTTACTTATTGACAATTAACAATCCTACTGGTTTACATGATTTAGGTTCACTAACGGAGTAATATAAATCTGACGAGGTACAGAGGTCAGAAAATTTATCAAAAAAACCCGAAACTGTTTTGGACAATATACATTTGAATTCAAAACCAAAATTACATTGGATATTTATTTTTCAAACAAGAGTTACATGTATTGGACTCAATGTTTTCAATTGCAACAATTTGTGTACTGTTTCTCAAAAATGCTATACACGTAAAATGGGTCAGATTATTTACATTTTAAAACGTGACTTGGTAAAATAATTTGTATAATTTAGAATTTTTACGACATCACAAAGCATCTATAAAACTGTATATTACCTTTTTTATTTATTCATAAATTAAATAATTGATTAAATAAACAAAAATATAACTCACTTACTTCAGAGCATTATGCACAAAGAAGCAGTGAGCACAGAAAAAACATGTGAGAAAAAACATCCAATCGGCGAATATTATAAAAGCTAACATGATAAAACTTGTCGAGACTACTTAATGCACTAGCTGTTGCTAAATTCTCGCTCTGAAGTGAAGCGCTGGTATTTTGCGCTGACATCTTTTGGTGTGAGTGTGTCAGTGTGGATTTGCGCCCATCAGCGTATGTCCAATCGCCTCAAGCCAGTCGGCAGACTATTGACAGCCCTGCTTGAGGTTATTTCCCTACAACTGTGCCATGTAATTGATCAGACTTCCAGAAGGACTTAGCAATATCACTGATTGTCACAGAATGGCGCTTAGTCGTTGTGAATGATTCCTGCTGATTATGGCTACGGGGCCACAATAAGTCATTTTCTGCTCTGTTATGTAGTGGACACTTTATTTCCATGCTGCCTCCACTGGATATAATCCATTTGGAAAATGGACAGTAGGGATTTCTGCTGAATGCAGAGGATTGCAAACGCTGGCTTGATAGTAGAAATCCTTTTGAAGGACAGATTCTCTTGGAAAGAAGTCTGCATGAACAAGAAACCAGGATTAATTGAATATTCCAAACAAAATACTGTTTTCTCAGAAGGCTGTCAAACAAGAAGAGCTGCGGGCGCATGCAAATATGCGCGGGATTTGAGTGATCTTTATTAATAACTCGTGTCAGATCAAAGTCTGTGTGATTCTCGACGAGAGCAGGTACGACTCCTAAAAAAAGAAGACGAGTGAATGCAGATGAGACTAATGTGAGGATGTCAAAATAAAACATGCAAAGCAGCACAAACAAATTCTCTGTTATTTGCTAGCGGTTTGCAGGCAACATTGTGCTTCGAGCGGAAAAGGAACAGAAAACACACTGCCGCCAGCCCAAGGCTGGAAGATTCAAACGAGGTTACCCAACGGTCTCTCGGTTTCTGAGTCATACGCCAAAGATTTGTAGAATTTTTTTTCCCAAATAACCCTTTTTATGTTTTCCCAACCCAAACTTTAAGCCTAAGTTTTATGTACCCTATATCAAACCAGGAAACTGTCGGATCCAAATGTTGTTAAAAGTCATAGTTCACTTCACATTCTTATTTCTTTTTTTTTACATTTACAACGAAGAAGACACATTTCTGATGCCATGTCTGGAGGTAAAAAAAAACGTCCATGAAGGGTTTAATCATAATAATGCTAAAATAATAGCACAGTGCACACGGCAAAAAGTCTGAAGACTTTATTTAACGCTTTTTCAGTGAAAAATGATTTAAAAAAATATATAAAATAAATACGTGGTGGCAGCACGGCGGCGCAGTGGTTAGCGCGTGTGCGGCAAAGTTCTGGGGTCGTGGGAACCTCCTGCGTGGGTTCAAATCCAGCTACCGGCCTTACTGTGCGGAGTTTGTATGTTCTCCTCGTGCTTGCGTGGGTTTCCTCCGGGCACTCCGGTTTCCTCCCACATTCCAAAGACATGCATTTCAGGTGAATTGGCCGGTCCAAATTGTCCCTAGGTGTGACTGAGCGAGTGAGTTGACTGTCCCCGTGTGCCCTGCGATTGGCTGGCAACCAGTTCAGGGTGTCTCCTGCCCACTGCCCGATGATTGCTGGGATGGGCTCCAGCACCCCCGCGACCCTACTGAGGATAAGCGGTGCAGCTGATGAGATGAGACAAATACGTGGTATCAGGGGTTAATCTTAAGAGCTGCCTCAGCTTAAAGTGAATGCTTAAAATCTCATTAAAATGATAAAGCAGGTAAAATCTTTAATTCAAGAGTTGAACCAGGTTTAAAACTTTAACTACCGAGTCACAGCTTTAAAGATTTACCTTTTGTGTCACAGCTTCAACAATCTAGAGCGCAATAACATTTTAATTGAAAGGTTAAAACTTAAAAATAAAGCTTTAACTCTTGAGTTTAAGAATAACTAACTTTTGATTTAAATCAGTTTTATAAATTAGATATGGGCTAAGTTGTTTGAGGTGTTCTTAAAGAGTTGAGAGTTGAATATTTTCTCTACTACCCAGCTGATTTCAAAGAGCCCTTATGCTTTATTTTCCATTGTTCCTATCTGATTTTATTTTACTTTCATCTGGCCTTTTCGCGGTGAAAAAACAAAAACAAAAAGATTGAAAAAAAAAATACAAGCCTATTAAGTGCGCCTAATGCACACAAATCATCTGGTACACTGCTACCAGCTCATGGCTTAAAGTCATAATAGAAGCCCAAAGTTCAAAAATCTCACACCACATTTTTAAATTTAGACATAAAGTCACTACAAAATGTATGGTATTTTACCCCGCAAACTGATCCGTACCACTCATAATTGGATCATAATCCATCTGAGGACATATTTCACCGTCGTCCAACGTAAATGTTCCTTAAAATTGTATAAAAGTGCTTGTTTGGTGTCTTTTGGTTAAAGATGTATAACCTTACTAATTAACTAAAATATGTTAAAACTGACAACAGTTAAAAAAAATACAGAGTAAAACAAAAACATTTGTACTGCATGACCTAACTTACATAATTGTTACAAATTTGTATTGACAACAGCATGACAATTTGTGAAATGTTGCGACAGATTTTGGCAAAAAGACTTTCTGATGAAATCACATTTAAATTGCTTGATGAAAAAAGAGCCAAACCGAGATACGATTTACCTAACAAAGTAAGAAATGAAGCAAACCGACCAACCACCTAACCAACTAACTGCAGTCAAAATAGAAGCCAGCTAATAAAAGACCCCTCACTACATTTCAATAGAGTGGGCTCAATGGCGGCCATAATGTAATGATTCACACAAATGAATGTGAATTGGTGGGGGAAATGGCTCCCACAACTATTTATTTTAAAAGAAGGCGCCGGGCAGAGAAGAGGGCGGGCCGAGGGGGCAGCAAGCTAGTTTTACTTTCATCGCATTACCCGTCTATACAGGGCGGCCATTCTCCGACAGAGCAATAAGTGGCAGAGTGACATCGGAGAGGGGGGGCGCCTTTCTCATCCATTGTGCCGGCTTTTGAAGTCCCTTTTCAGGTCATTAAGCTCCATTTCCCATTCACAGAGATCTTGTGTGGCGGCCGTTTGAGCGCAACAATGGGGCCTAATGACTTAACGCTTCTGTTTTCATTCTCCACCTCTCACACTAAATGCCGGCCGACCCCAAAGCACCCATTACCCCCCCACCTCTCTTCGCCTCCTCTGTCTCTTTACCAACTTCCCTGTTGGCCTCCACAATCGTCCTCTTCACCCCTTTTGATGACTGTGCTTGGACCCCTGGTCGGGCTGCCCTCTTTTTTTTACGGGCATTGTAATGATCTGCAGCTGTGGGCTACAATATGAGTGGAACGTTAACCCTGGCACAGTGGACTGACCCCAGAGGTTCAAAGTTCAACATTGCGTTTTGTACCAGGTCCCCGTTCCATTACATTAGAAATGTTTAGGGGTCATCGACACACGATGATGCACATTCAACCAACAGATGATTCGACATAAGTACTTTATATTGTCAGAGTAAAAAATAACACACTTGCAAATTAATAGTCCTAAAGAATTTTGTATTTGCCACTTACTCCTAAGCATTTACTCCTGATTAGTTTTTTAAAGGTTTCTTCTTTTTTTGTGTCTCTTAAGTTGTCCTTAATTGCTATTAAATTTAAACTTTAGTAGACACTCAAAATAAGGTGAGATGACATCAATGGACTTGCAAAGAGGAACAGGAGAGTAACTTCAAGAGATTATGTCCCTTCTTGAAGGCCTCCTACGAGACCATTCTTGTTGTCTACAAAATCAACCCAAAATGGTGTGTATTGTTTGTTAATGCTACATCCATGGCATACTTGATCATCCTTTTCATTTTATTTTATTTTTTTTATATTATATAACCAGATTTTTTTTTTTTTTGTATTTTATTTTTTATTGTTTGTTAATGCAACATCCATTGCAGCCTGGTCATGCTGAAAGGGTGATTACCTCATGTGCGGTCTCAAGGTTTCTTCATTTTCCTCATGTTGGGGTTTTTGAGTTTTTCCTTGGCCTCCTGTAGGTTATAGATCAGGGTATAGTGTGATAATAGTCTGTAGTTTGCAAAAGTATGAGAGTTTTACAGCCCTTGGAGACTCCTTGTGATTCTGGGCTGTACAAATAAACATGACTTGACTTGAATTTTTAAGTAATATTATTCATTTCTAACTTTCAATAAGAGTCCTTCACCTGAGCTTGTCAATGAAACACACAATGTTCATGTGTGTCGTAGAAAGCACCTCTGCAAAAACAAAAACAGGACAAAAGCCAATCGTCAAAATCAAACTGACCCCTGTCGCTCGTGCGCTCCTCCCTACCGCCTTAATCTTAATTGAATCAAGCCTTGCCGAGCCGTGTTGACACTGAGAGATTGCACAAATCTGGTCGGACCTTGGCAGGGCAAAGGGAAGGGCTAATGGGAGAAGGGGTTACCCTGTCTGAATCAGCACTGTGTGCCCCCGGTGTCACGGGCCTCCATTGCTCACTGTCTGGACGTGATAATGCCACCCACGCCTCGCTACAGCCGATCCAATCGCTTAGAGTGGACCATCAGCAAAGTGAGGTTCAAAAGGAGCTCTGGATGATATGTCAAGCCAAGACAATATAGGGAATATACACTCTCATTGTCTCTACTCACAGTATAGCCCTATTGAGTGTTGACTGAAAATGTTGGTCCACAATATTCAGTCCTCATAGATGATATTTTGTTGGTCCACCCAGTGTTCTAGATGTGTGACCCAATCTCAAATTGTTAAAACACCAAACACATAATTTAGTAGTCTACCAACCCCAAACCCTAACCCTTAACACTAATCCCACATTTTAAAGCCCAAGTCTGTACCTACAGCCGATCAGAATTACACTCATATCATCTCCACTCATAGTATAGCCTTGTTGAGAGTTGACTGAAAATGTTGGTCCCCTGATATTTTGTGATAAAATATATAATTGTTAAAACACCATATACAGAACTAAATGGTGTATCTTCCCTTAACCCTTCCCTTACCCCATAACCAAACCTAACTCCTACCTTAACTAAATTAGCCCAAATAAAACTGAGGATGACTTATCAAAACTAGCAAACACCTCCGCTAGATCGTAAAAAAAAAAAAAAACACGGAACTAATTCAACTTTCTCCCATTGTTTTATGGGCCGGCATGGCAGCTAAGTGGTTGGTGCATCGGTTTTAAGGTCATGAGTTGAAATCCAGCTACCAGCTGTCCTGTGTGGAGTTTGGATAGTCTCCCAGTGCTTGCGTGGGTTTCCTCCAGGCACTCAGGTTTCCTCCCATGTTCCAAAAACATGCATGTCAGGTTAATTGGCCAGTTCAAATTGTCCATAAGTGTAAGTGAGCGAGTGAGTTGTCTGTCTCTATGTGCCCTGCGACTGGCTGGCAAACAGTTCAGTGTGTCCCCTGCCCACTGCCCAAGGACAGCTGAGATGGGCTCCAGCAACCCCGTGACCCAACTGAGTAGTGGCGGTTTTAGACACGGACAAGGCAGGCAGTCGCCCCGGGCAGCATTTTTTCCATTAGACGTGGGGGGCTTGGTGGAGATCTCGTCCATGGAGTAATTTAGGTTTGGACAGCCACTGCTACTAAGGAAGAGCAGGGCAGAAAATGGATGGATAAATGGGTATTTTATGGGCAGTTGTAGGTGTAAACAGAAATATCTACATTTATTCAAATTAATTATTCTACATGCATAGAACTGGGACAAAATTAAATCAGCTCGATATGGTAAATTGCACTACTTTTGTGTAGCGATGGTTAGCTATTGCTTTTCTAAATACAATGTTGCACCTGGCATCTCTCCTTAGTCAATAAGACTGTCACTATTTTGCTATACGTTTAGCCACTAGACTGATAATTTATAAATACAAGAAACAAAAACATTTGAGGTGGTAAAGAACATTCAATGAGGGTTAGATTTTAGCCGGCAAGCATTAATGTTATTATTAGCTTTGTTGTTATTAATGCCAAGTGTTAATGCTAACATTCGTTATACAGGTCAGTGGTGCTGATCCCTCACACAAGTGTGTGTGATGCTACCTGCTATTGTTAGTGATTCAGTCTTTTGACCCCTAGCGAGCAGTATGCCATTATCGGCTAGCATCAGTGACGCAGTGATTCTGGTCCCTAATGCAAGTGTCTGTGATGCTAACTGCTCACGTCAAATAAAGTCAGGCTTATTTGTATAAGCACCTAAGGATCCAAACTGGGGACTACCGAAAACTAAAACATATTCTTTTGTCTAGCGTTACCCTTGTAGCGCTAGCTCAAGTTAAAATAGGGGGTGTCAGAAGCTATGTTGACTTGCAAGGGCCAGGCTAAAGAAGCATTGGACTCTCCCAACACAATCAAGGGGGGAAATATGTTTGGTCATTCGTGAAATCATCAGTAACAACAAAATAATCAAACTTTTTAACGGATGATAGGCCTTACCATTCGATGGGCAATGCTACAATTTATGTAGTGGAGTCCGAAACGTCATATCAAGCATTTGTTTTTAACAGTTACTTAAAATCTCAGGTTGATTTATCAACTGATTTCAATTTTCAGTACCCTAAAAAAATAAATGCTTAAAACACATGCTACAAGAAAGTACCCAACTTTGGTTTGTTTTCCTGGGAAGCGTCGACGGGCCCAGTCAATCCCTTGGGCCCCATCCATCATGATGCTCTCATTGTGTTTCTATTGGCACCCAATTTTAACATGTCTGCTCCTTTAGAGTCTCTAATAATCACGAATACCCACAGGGGTTGTGCATTGATGTGGGGATGGATATTTCATTTCTCACGCTGTGCTTTTAATTGTTCATTTACAACAATAAAGAATTTATTTAGAGAGTGTTTAAATCGGGCTAAGAAATAAAATGCCACAATAACATTGAAAGGAATACCAGAGACAAGGTCATGCAGGGTGGAAATGTCTTGTGTGTAATGTGACAGTTAGGAAACGCCACATTCCTTATATACATATGAATGGCCACTGCTTCATGCAGGTGGGATGTGATAAGAGCCCTAATCTAGATGAAAGGCCGCATTGCAGGCTTCCCTTATTAGCCTTGCCGAAGCTAGGTGTAGGGAAGAATTCTAATACAGTGGTACCTCTTTATACGAGCACCTCTAAACAAGAAAATTTCGATGTACGACTTTTTTTTCCAACAAAAAATCTTGCTATACGAATGAAAATCCAATTTACAACTAGTTCTAGAGGCTGCTACTAGAGACCGCTAGTAACCGCTCATCGCCAGCATCAGCTGGTCCCAGTTTGCTCGTGCAAACTGTTACAGGTATAAAAAAATGCTGTAAATGTTTTGGGTGTACATTAATTGAAAGTTTCAGTAACTTTACAAGTGTTCAGCATGTGCTCATGTATCACCGACAGTCTCTTCATCTCATACCTGTTAGCCTGAACCAATTGCTCCCTGTATTAATGGTTGATAAAACTTTCAAACACAACACAGCATCTAGACAGACTGTGTCGAACACCGCAACATTAGCTATCTACAATAACGTTGTTCTCGGCTAGCAGTGACCAAGATAATCCAGATTAGAAATTAAATGGGCAAAACGAGAAATGTTTTTTCACGTAAAAGATATTATGTACACCAGGGGTCTCCAATGTGGTGCCCGCAGACACTAGGGTACCATCCCAAAGGTATCTGAGTTGCCCACGGACCTGTTCTGAAAATATCTTACCAGTTCTGGGTCATTGTTATTTTCTAGTAAAATGATGTCTCTAGTGATTGACTAAGTAGTTTATACCCTACTTCCAATAATTAGCCTGGCAATAGCATCTAATAACATGGTAATTACATGATACGTTGTTATTTTAGAGATGCATATCAAACTGGCTGCCCTTTGAGCTAATTGGTAACAAATAGTACTTTTGGGCTTGAAGACGGTTAAAGACCCCTGGCGTACACAAAAAAACAAACAAACAAACAAACATAAAATACAGGGGAAATACATACGTTGACAAATATTCTCCGTCGGTCTTTCCAAACTAACAATGTAACAATGTAAAAACAATACAAATATTGTATAATAATGTCAGTAAAACAAGTATGTTTGACTGCACTATATTTAAAAAATAATATCGGTACTGCAATTAAAGTGTAAACACGATTTGATTTAGTTTCAAAGTTAAAATATAAAAGTTTCAATCAAAATGTATCTGTATAACACTTTTCGGGCAATAAATTGCAACTCAAAGTTTTGTTTAAAAACATGCAATGTACAATAAAAAAATAAAATCCCTTATGTATGTATACATGCATGTGTGTGTGTGGACGAGGAGAGTGCGTGCGTGTGAATGTATGTAGTATATTATAACATTATTATAGGGATAGTTACAATGGGAAGTATCTATCCCAAGACAATGGTATTAGTATGGTTGAAGTACTCAATCATGATCAATAATATCGATATTTCGATCGATCTGCCAAACCATATCGGGTCCCAGTTTTTTTAAGAAGGAGAGTGAAGTAAACAAGGCTAGATAAATACCAACAAAACAAGATGGCTGTCTCTAAAGGGGATTACAGTTTGTGACAATATTTGATCAACCCTGTCCGTACTTACAACCGGGACTAGAGAAGGCAGAATACGCCGGAGGGCATAAAATGTATTGCATAATTTATGATGGTTATACCCATCCTTATTGATAATTTGCGTTGTTTGGTGATGATTCGTTAATTAACTATTGCAGTAGGTAGCATGTTAGCATGACTGACATTGTGATTGATGTAAAGACCTTGTAAAAGGCCTTGATTAAGAGGCTAACTTCAAAACCAAATCTAGCTGGGATGAGATTTCGTCAAGTGGATCACTTTCTAGGACTGTCGTTCACCTATTTCATGGCCACATTCTAGCACTTTTTAAGGACTTTTAAAGCCAATGTTGTCTGTCCATTTTTAAGACGTATGATTTTTACATCTTAGGTAAATCGTGAATATATTTGTTACAAATGTGTCCCCATTAAGGCATTGGATATATATGTCAGTAATAAATAGCTTACAGTACATTTTTAGTTGCAGGAAGTTCTTCCCATTATAATTTATTACTGGGAAACGATACGTTAATTTTGTGAAGGCCCATGATAAATGTCCATGATCGATACATAATCCATGGCACTCATGTACAATTCCTAGTGACCTATTTAGGTGTAGCATGCGCCATTCCTGATGTAAAAACTAATGCCAGTTGAAGGTAATCACAAGGGAAGAAGAAATGCAATGACAAAGGGAAGTCACCAGAGAGCAGGTCTATTTCATTTTTAAGCAGAAATATTGAAAAACATGGTAAAAACTTAAAAGCAAAAACTTTTAAAAGCACTTCACCCCAATTTCAAGCACTTTTTAATCCTTGAAAATACAACATTAGAATGTAACCATTTTCAAGGATTTCAAGCACCTATATGAACCCAATATTTTATGGAAGAAAAACAAAGCCAAAACAAAAATATGACTCAGTGACTCAGACCAAGTCAACTGAAGAGATGGTGGCCTCCCTGTTTGTATGTTTAATACAACACGTTATAAGCAAATACTTTTTAATTCAAAAGTAAAGTGGGGGGGAGGAGTGGGGCAGCTAAGTCGTAACCAAGTAATAACCCCCCCAATAGTGTCAGAGCTAAGTTAGCATGAGCACAACACTTGTCTTTTCATTTGCTGTCTGTTGCAATGTAAATAAAACTAAAAGGGCATAAAAAAAAAATTAAACAATTGAGTAGAGTATAAACTCACTCCAAACCAGGCGACATACGGCCCCAAACTGTGAACAAATTATTTAAAGTTTTGTTTTGGTTCCAACGAACCTTTCTATTGTTTTGACAGATCACAGCTAAGGACACAGAGGGTGGAGCAATGCATCAATGCAAAGATAAATAATTAATTTCTCATGAAGTAATTAGGGTTAATTATTCACAACTCGGTCACCATCTGAGATGTATTTTCTTTAATAATGAAGCTAATTTTGGCAGTAGTCCAATATTCTCGTCATGACATATGACCGTGACATATATTTTGAAACGATAAGTGTAAATAAAAAAACTATGGAAAATGCTAAGAAAATACGATCAATTTAGCAGGTTTACAATGATTGATACATAACTATTGGGACCAGTGAGCTGTAAAATAGATCATTTTTGTGAGACTACTATATTGTTATTAATAAGATAATATTTTTGTAGTACTCGTTATAAGGGGGTTCACTTTTCATAGGCTTTGCTCCTTTACTGATTTTGTAATGTGCATTGTGTTTAGCATTCTGATTGGGTAAACAGACAGATTATTTCTAACTGTGTGTCAAAATGTTGTAATTTATTACATATACAGACGCTGCCCTACTTACAAACAAGATGAGGGTGAAGTATCCATCCTATGGCAATCCAATTACTTGCTAAGTATAGTACATTTTGATATTTGAATCGATCCGCCAACCCCGAGTACACATGGCGGTTGCAAGTACAGACGCTGCCCGATTTACGAACGAGATTTCGGACGATCGTTCGTAAGTTGAATTTGTTCGTAAGTTGCTTCAGTGCTATATTTTGTATGTTTAAGGTTTATTTAAGTATGATTAACGCTTGTATAAATAACCTGTATTGTTTTGTACTGAAAAAATATACATTTCATAAAATATGTGCTCTATAAAGATAAATAAAGTTGAGTGTAACTTACTTTTGGAAGATGTGCTTCAAGAGGTCCTCCTCTGTGATAAAAAGTCACCGAAAAAAAGTGTTTCGACAATTTTTTCAACCATATTAAGATTTCTTATTCCACTTTTGTTTCAAAAGAACAAGAACAGCTCTCCTTTACACTTTGGACCAACCATATGGAATGGATGCACAAGATATTAAACAATAAAAACGGCAAAGTTCTTAAAGCGCAAGCGATACCGTACACGTTATACACGAACCAGGAAGTAGAAGCCGTATTTCATCTTCGGGGTGGATGCTGAGTGACATCTCACAGCGCCACGCGGTGGAAAGAAGCAATTCATCACATCCACTACACAGCATTATATCCAGACAGAAGAGCAGCTATAGCGACAAACTGCTGTCACTGTCTTGTACCACGGACAGACTGAAGAGATCTTTTCTCCCTCATGCCATGAGGCTCTTTAACTTGACCCGGCGGAGTAAAGGCCCGCAATAAACCACACCCCCTACATTGCATATTACCGTACATTTATTGCAGTGTGTATTTTATGTAGCACTATTTGAATACTCTATACAACACGCTACAGTGGGTATTAGCACGTCACATTGGGTATTTGTATATTGTATTCCTTTTGCTTTATTATTGTATCGTTCTCAGCGAAGGGATGCTGCTGGAAATGTGAATTTCCCTGCAGGGATGAATAAAGTATCTATCTATCTATCTATCTATCTATCTATCTATCTATCTATCTATCTATCTATCTATCTACAGTACTGTCTTCTACTCAGAAATGGTGCACACAATACAAAATCTAACTTAGGGCAATGTCCGGATACTTTTCAACATTCCGAAAATAATGTGCATATCTCGCATTTTACGTAAGTCTGACCTTCGGTTATCATAGGTTCACTGCTTCGTGGAATTTATTCAGAAATGTCTTTATTTTTATTGATATCAACCCATCATGCATTGTGTTCTGAGCAGACAGCACTGAGAAAATGCAGTTTACGAGAGCAGCTTAAGGCGGTAATTTTGTTTTGGGTGGGCGTGACTGTCTGTGTGCGCAACTGTGATTGACTGACAGCATCAATCAGCCTAACAGCCGAGGTGGATGGGTGCACAATTTAATGTTTCCACCTTCACCCCAAAACCAATTTCAGAGCACGGCTACGGCTAAGCTAGTATTTAAGCGTTTTGTTACTTTGAGAATAAATTCATCAATTGAGTCGGACTCTGAGAAAAATCAGAAGAGCCTAAATAAATGTTGATCACTAGCAGGTGCTCCGTGGATTGTTATCTGGTCTGCGAAGAGACTGAGGCAGCATCAGGAGAGAAGACAATGCTGCAGGTCTGGCGTACTACTAAAGCAAACTTTCATATTTTCACTTTTTGCAATAACCGCAATAACTAAAGGAATTACTGTACGTAAAACAGCTTGACAAATTTGCCTTACTTATGTGCACATTTTCTTGCAATTTCAAGTTTCTCTAAAATCTAAAAAGGTTCTGCACCATCAAAAGTATTTACCATATTTTCATAGGGCGTAATGTTGTAAAGGCGCAGTCTCCATAGCTGGTTGTATTTATGTCTTTAATACACAGGGCGCACCTTACAGTAGCGCACGGGTGCCCTCTGCGCCGGCCACCTTACAACAACACATATAAGCATAAGCAAACTTGTCAGAGTTTGTTTTGTGAATTATCCACTCATTAATCTTCAAATATCTCGGTATAAATCAACACACCATGGTGGACGAACACACGGGAAACTTTCAATGGAGGTAAAGTGAGCTTTTGGATTTAATTCATATTTGAGGGGACAAATCTGTTCAGCCTCCGGTAGCACCATAACTTTCAAATTGCTAGATGTATTATGACCTTGGCACCCCTGCCCACTGCCCGGAGACGGCTGGGATGTGCTCCAGCACCCCCGCGACCCTACTGAGGAAAGGCGTTTTTTTTTTACTTAAAAGATTCCACCAATCACGAGTTCTTTTTGAAATGTACCCCGTGCAATTAACAATGGTTCACTGTAGCTATTTTTCCCTTTTCAACAGTACTGTACTCAAGGATTGAAGCTTTCCCACATGGGCATTCACATGAACAATTCAGAGTGCTAAATTACTCTGAGAACGTCATACAAACTTTTGAGATTTTGACACATAATCTCTGCTATCGTTAACTGGGATCAGTTTTGAAAATATTTGTAAAGTAAAAACCGTTTCTGCCATACGACATCTGAGGTTAATCTCTTGGGATAATCTTTCATACACAAATGAGAATTAGGCCATAAAACTCTGAGATTCTGAACGGGTAACGTAACATCGCCCATTCGTGTCGTTTAACCGATGCCAACAAGAGAACGATCCTCATGAGAATACCACAAGTGGGAGATTGCGGTGGGCACCACAAAGGTTGTACTAATCTGCTGTTTATTAACAGCAGGGTAACCGGAGATTCCTGATTAAACAAAGATTTAAGCGCAATAAGGGCTTTCCTGATCCGTGACTCGGCTGAACTTGAAGCTGAACGTGAAAATAAGAAAACGCTGCAGTGAATATTAAACTGATTATCGGCTAAGATTGTCAGATCAGCCGTTTTTGGGGCGTACCTCGCATGATTATAATTGAATATCTTAGAGATTAGTTTACAACATGACTGGAATCAGAATTACCTTTATTGTCATTGATAACAACAGAGTGAACATTGATTCCAACATGTTAAGACATGTCATGCAACACAACACAATACAATACAACACTATAGACTACAACTCCGTAAAGTTAGCCAAAAGACTGCATTATAACTAAACAGGGATCTGGATACATATAAAAAAGACACATTGGGTTGACAAACAAACTCAAGTTGATCTAAAAACTGCCTGGATTCTGGCACAAGTGTACCATTTCAATAACATTCTCTGTGGGTGTAATCCCCTTTCAATAAAGTGTGAATCCACAGTTTTTTGCAAATGGAATCGCATTGTCTGCACAAGCTGCTGACCTCTAAGTCAAGTCTTTAGTGAATCAACATGATGATTTTGCCAGCTCCTTTGCACCAGCTGAAACCTTAGCCCCTCAGAGGGCTGAGGCTTTCTGGGATGTTTCCAGTCTAGCCGCCAGCCAGCAGGACTCATACTGGGAGCGCCGAAGCCAAGGCGGCGATCCAGTTACCTCTCCACTATGTTGCATTACCCCCAACCCCCTTGAAAAAGAGCACATTTGGTTGTGCTAATCAGCTCTAATGCTATTGTCATCGATAAAGTGTGTGAATCGCCATTTCGGAGTGATATTCCGTGAGTCATTTAGCCCCATAATTGACTTTTAAAGCAGCCGGAGCCATGGAGGGATACCACAGACCAGGTGGGCTGCGTGGAAATATAGCTATCATTTCTGTTGATGTGATAAGGCGTCTAGTGAGAATGAGAGAGAGAGAGAGAGAGAGAGAGAGAGAGAAAGAGAGAGAGAGGAAGCCTAGCCAAAATAGCAGGGTCTTTTCTCCCTCTCCACACAGTAAATAATGCAGAAAGCTTCTCTGCTGATCTCAGACGGCAACATATTGATTTTGTCTTAGATGAGGTCTCCAAAACCTCATTTACTTCTGTTGTCATTATGGCGGAACATCAGTGTCTGACAAGCTGCTATCCGCCCCTTCTGCGTCCAGACTGGAGGCCATCTTGGAGACTGTTGAGGGATGCTAATGTGTGTCGGCCTTAGCCCGATGCTCAGTAACGCTGTTGACAGAGTGCTAGTGTGATGAGATGCATGGGGTGAGATAGCCATTTCGGGTACGGACCATTGTCCTGTTTAAATAAAGCTCTGTGTTCAGCCAACTCTTATTGGGTTTCAGTGTCAAGGCACGGTAAGACAGCAGGTGGACCGGATTCTTCACTCAACGAAAATGACCCGCATTTTTTTTATCAGAATCATCTGCAGGTGTTTTTGCTCATATTTCTTAAGATGGAGAAAGTTCATAGGAATCGCAATAGGAATATTGGATATTCATCCATCCATTTCTTCGTTTCATATCCTGTTCAAGGTTGAGGGTAGCTGGAACTTGTCCCAGTTGACTCTTGAAAGGCAGAATTTACCCTGGACTGGTTTCCAGGCAATTACCTGGATAAACTGTTTTCAAACCATAATAGTCCTGAATACATGCTATGAGCAGTTAAAAATAAAAGGTTCCTTTGAAATTTGTCTGGCAGTGAATAGTGAAACGGGTAAAATCCCAAGTTTTCTGGACTTATAAAAGCAGAGTACACTCACATTAAAAAAATCTGTCACATCTGTGAAGATGCTTATTTAAAAGGACAATGTGTACTATTTAGTGCCTTCTTCTGAACTGGCACAGTGCAGTAAGTGGGCTGGTGCAGAAGGTTGAAGGGACGGCAGATTGCAATTTAAATTCATTTCAAAACTTTGAATCAATCACATCTTTTCTTCTATGTACTTTTCTAGGTCATCGACTGATTACGGCCATATTCCACGATGTATTTGCCTTTTGTTCCTTTTCCCGATAATCTCGAGCTATTTTTGAAAGGTTAGGGTGTTTTTATTCTCCCTTTAGCACTACTGCAAGTCAGCGAAAATATATTGTCAAAAAAAATACAGTATTGTATATTGAAGAAGTTTATAACCGTTAGAGAAAGGTATTGTGGGAAGTAATTTGGCCAGTTGCATATCAGCATCTTCATGTCGTTACACAAATAAATAGCAGACTAGCATTGATCTGATATAGACAAATAGCATGCATGCATCTTAGAGACATCTTAGTAACTACATCTTGCATGAAACCAATAAGTCAAGCAAATTTTGTTGCCGCTGTTGTGGGATAATATTCCAAATTGTAACGTGAAAACATCGTAAAATAGTGACGCCCTAACCCCAGGGCCTGCTGTATATTCTTTCATTATAAGTCGCTCAGGATGAGAAAATAAATATTTATTGTTCTGAAATATGGTATTTATAAATTTTTGATCAAGTCACACCACAACTTGTTTGTAAACTAATCAACACAACCAAATATGAGGTTATACATGCTAGCATTCAAGCTTTTGGGAAGACTCGGGACTCGGCGTTAGGACTGTATGGGTTGTAAATAAATCCGAAATGTACCAAAGCTTTTTAAAGTGCATGTGTCTTTTGTTTTAGTGAACCTTTCCTGCAGCACATCACATTCCGGCATCCCTTTCAAACAAACCTACACAATTACACTCCTCACTCAGCCAGAGGGCAGAGATTTCCATGTACACATAAATGGCAGTTGGGATTCTTTTTTGATTAAACAGGTTGAAATTATGCACAAAGACGCGATGCTGTGTAATTAAACTAATTAAAGAGCGTCATTAATAAAATATCAGCCACGCCAGCTGTTTACAGTGCGTGCTGGGGGCCCAGGGACGCGAGAAGATGGGATGGAGAGCGACATTGTGTTTTTTAATATGTGCTTTTAAGGATACCCTCTGGTGAGGAGGGGTCTCTGGGGAAGTGGGAACCCACAGAAAAAGAATAGTAATATCAACAAGAGAACTTCAATGACAACCATAGTGGAGGAATCCAGTGTGCCTATTTTTTCATATTTTTTTTAAATAAAAGCAAATATGAGATACTAAATTATTACTAAATTATGTCTGCTTCTTAATGGCAATAAGAATCACACAGGTCATGATAATTACTAAGCTAATCTTGTCTAACAGACACTCAAAATAAGGTAAGAAAACGTAAATGGATTTTGAGCTTTCAAATAGAACAAAATAGCACCATACAAAACCCTCAAGATGTACAATATCAAGCATATTGCAAATGTACTAATCTGCATTCTTTGTTTTTAATCAAATCTGTTAGGTTACAAAAATAGATCAACTCTAAAGGGCGTGGAAATCAAAGAAAAACAACATAGGCCAACAGCGACGATGATGCAAACAGTAATCACAAATAGAACAACCCTGCCATTACTAACATGATTATTGAGGACAGTCAATGATAGTAAATAATGATTAATAAATATAGTGTCCAATAGTCAATATTGATCAACCCTGTGATTATAAGCAAAATTAAGTGTTTAACAGTCAAAATAAACCACCCCTACTAATTTAGATTATTGATATTAGATTATTTTCCGATCACACACCCCCTTTTATATTTCACAAAACAAATAAATAAATCAAACCTGGTGTTAGCTGCATTCTTGTTATCGATGCATTGATGTTTTGTCTCTTTATTTTGAGTGTCATTTCAGGTGAATTGGCCGGTCCAAATTGTCCGTAGGTGTGACTGAGCGAGTGAGTTGTCTGTCCCCGTGTGCCCTGCGATTGGCTGGCAACCAGTTCATGGTGTCCCCTGCCCACTGCCCGGAGATGGCTGGGATGGGCTCCAGCCCCCCCGCGACCCTAATAAGGATAAGCGGTACAGCTAATGAGATGAGATGAGAGATATTATTTTCTTAATGTGATATCAACATTTTAGAAGGTATGTATTTTACCAAATGACAGATGATTCTTGAAGATTTTAGGAATCGGTCACATACTGGTAGATGCTATGCTAACCCAAGCGTGTCATATAATCCAACACTGTGGATTGTTAAAGTGCTTTTTCTCAGGGGTTTTTGACTGCAATGGTTAAAAAGTATTGATCTGTAGTTTAGAATTTATGGTAGTTAAGTTTAAATGTTAAATAAAATTTAAACAATCCATGAGCCCTGACTCAAGCCAGAGCACTGATAAAGGATCGTTGGACGTGGTGAAATAAAACCCAATTAATAATGCATTTGAGGTCCTGCTGTATGGCTCAAAGGACGGAAGCGCAGAAAAAATGGAGGTCAGGAGTCTTTTTTGAAAGGCCTGGCAATATCTTTGTCTTGAATGTTTAGTTTTCCAGTTTGTTGTCTGTTTTTGAGTATTATGATTCATCATTCCGCCTACTTTAGTAGCCTACCATACATATTCAAATAATTGATGACAAGGTATCTTCTCTAGGCATTACACATTTATTCCCAAACATTTGGGGGGAAATGACTTCCATGATATTAAATGTGTTAAATGGTTTATTTTAAGAATTGAGTGAATGCAGTTCTACACCTGAACAACCCACCACGCTATAAAATCTCAAGTGGGTGAAAAAGTACAGTTATTTTTACCTTTAACGTCTTGATTCAAGTCAAGTCACAAGGAGTCTCAAAGGGCTGCACAGACCACATACAATTGCAGATTACGGACTATTATCATACCATTCCCTGATCTAAAACCTGCATGAGGGGAAGGAACAACTCAAAAACCTCAGCATGAGGAAAATAAAGAAACCTTTAGAAGGGACTACACATGAGGTAATCCCTCTTCCAGGTTGACCAGGCTGCAATGGATGTACCATTAACACACAATACATTAATAAGCACAAAATCTCAGTCTGTTACATTTAAAACAGTTGCATTGAGGTTGCATATTGATTATCAGAGGGAAGAGCATCCCACAACACCCACACGAATGGAGAACACTCGAACTTGTGGATTTCTTCTTGGCTCTTGGGATCACTAATAGACCAGCATTTTCAGACTGGTTTGAAATTAATAAAGAGGGGGATAAAAAATAAAACTTTTTGCATTGCATGGCCAATCAGATTAGACCAGTGTTTTTCAACCTTTTTGGAGCCAAGGCACTTTTTTTTTATTGAAAAAATCCTGCACAACATCACAAGTTTGTGCGGTTGTATCTCCGGCAAAAGTAAACCCAAATGCAAGTTACTTTTTGCTAGCCTGGACAGGCAACCAAATAGGATGATTTTCCACGACACAGTATGACAATTAATTACAGTGCCGCGGCACACTGGTGTGCCATGGCACGGTGGTTAAAAAGCACTGGATTAGACTAAATCAGATCATACTACTAAGCTCAACATACTAAAGCTGAAAGTATACTTTCGTGGCCAGAGGGAGCACCTGGATACTCGCTTCTTTAGAGACAGGCTCAGAAATGTATGGCGGGCTAGATTAAATCATCCAACATTTGACATATCTGGAGTGCACAGAGTCTTCTATTTATTTCATTATTTTGCTATTTTAAAGAAGTTATAGCAGGTCAGCTTCAATGCGAGTATACACGGTAACTTGTAACTAGATCGTCACTTTCAAAGTAATGCACTACTTTTGGGTGTCACTAATCTTGGTAGAACGCTATTACTTTTTAAATAAAGTAACTCGCAACTGTAACTATTTTTTTCTAAAACGCACCCAATAGAGGTCATCGCACACCATTTTAATCACGTCAAAAAAGGAAAAAAAGAAACAATTCGTCCACTCTGCAGTGTGACGGATGGTTGTGGAGGTGACCCCCTTAAGAGCGGTCACTGGCGAGGACCCTCCTCTGACCTAGGGCCACTTAGACACATTAATCACCCTCCTCCCCCTCCTCGCTCTTATCAGGCTTGCTGAAAGCTACTGTCCAGCCACCCTCCTCCCCCATCTCATCACCCCAGCAAACCTTTCATAAGGCTCTCATCAAGCCCTCGGACCGCAGGTATCGCTCCATCACTACACGTTTATCAGGGTGGGGGCTCTTATCACCCCAAAGGGGCTCCGATATGGAAATAGGATCCCTGCCACTGATAACCACAAGGCGGATTAGTCCAAGCTATCCTCCATCAGATAGCCACTCAGGAATGGTTGAGGGCCGGAACATTCCACTATTGTTTTTGTCGAGTCTGTTGATTGAAGATGAGTTGAAAGGGAAAAAAAACCCGAATTGATAATATGCAATAAGATAAGAAAATAATATCCTGACTAAAACATTAAATCATTTATTGGTCGCTACCATTGGGCATTTTATGTAATATTTTTTGTGTTTCACTTGAATAAATACAACTCTCAAAGTATTGAAATATGTATTTGTTTAAAAAATGCCAACCCCAAAAACCCCCAACGAAGGTCGATAAATATGAGTTTATTTGAGCGGTTCTAAGAAATGCACGTACTTGCACGCACCACACAAGCAGCTTGACACAGGATGCAATAGCAGCTTAAGCTAGAAGGTTGTGTCAGATAGTAGAACATTTCACAAATGCGGACTGCACCTTCAAGTTTTGAAACATTTTTTCACCCAAAAAAATCATACAAACATGCTGTGAAATATGAAAAGTTAGACATAAAATGAGCTTTTGTCATATCAGAAAAAACTGTTTATTTATATTTGTATTTATTAAAAGTATTATTTGCCTATCAATTGAAAAAACATTTTAAAATAATAAATGATCCGGGGAAACATGTTTTTCTTCTGTGTGCAAAAAAGGCTTTCAAAATTATTATTTATCATGGGAAAAATATCTATACAAAATAAATTAAGCATATAGTAAGGTATGAAGAGTTATGGTAATATGGTTAAATGTTTACATGAAAAAAATAAGAAAACGTTTGTGCTCCATCAGACAATATATATATATATATATATATATATATATATATATATATATATATATATATATATATATATATATATATATACCATATTTTCCACACTATAAGGCGCACCTAAAAGTCTTAATTTTTTTCAAAAGCTGACCATGCGCCTTATAATACAGTGCGCCTTATTTATGGATCAATATTAAATCGCAAAGTCTTCCAACTAACTTGCAGCCGCTGACTAGATTTTCCCCCGAATGCCAATTAGTCCGCGGTGTATGCTGGGATTTATTTACCGGCGTTTCATTGGCTAACCAATGTGTCAATCATCATTTGAATCGATCACTATTGGCTAAAGTTATTCGGAGGTCAAGGGGCGGATCCCTTTTATCATTTTCAGGCTGGCATAGGCTTGAACTGTAAAACAAAGCCTGCAATTGGCCGAAAAAGATGTGTAAATCATCAGTTCAATCGATCACTATTGGTTTAAGTTATTCGGAGGTCAAGGGGCGGATGCTTTTTATCATTTACAGGCTGGCATTGGCTGAAGCGGCAAAACAAAGCCTGCAATTGGCCGAAAAAGATGAATGCGTATAGCATGTGGTTGACGGCATACAGAAAGCATTTTTTTTACTATTCTGTATTTGTAAATATTTTATTCTCCTGGATTTACTAAACTCACGGATATAAGAGGACCATGGCTGAACATTATTATTGAACACAACGACTTTGGTGAGCTACTCTGGCTATATATTTTCCCAGTATCTTGTTTCAGACTGAACTCAATGTTTCTGTGATAAGCGGTGCAGATAATGGATGGAATGGAGTGTCTATTTTTAAATTAAACTCAATTCCAAGTGTTTATTGTCATATGCACAATAAAGTTGCGAGCAAAAAATAAAATAGAAACCAAGGAATGGTTGGCATTTCTTGAATCCCAAGACTTTAACCTTCCGAATGATGGAACGATGCATTTGAGTGACATCGTACGGACACTGCATCCGCACGTGTTCTCGACACGTATTTGCGTCTTTGCAAGCTTTGGGAATGTTAAGGGGGTAATAAGTTTGACTGAACTATCTGACTGTTTTGTTGACTTTCTCATTGTAGCGCCTTATAATCCGGTGCGTCTTATGTATGTCAAATATAGGACCAAAAACTATTTTTTCGGGGTGCGCCCTATAACCCGGTGCGCCTTATAGTGCGGAAAATACGGTATATATATATATATATATATATATATATATATATATATATATATATATATATATATATATATATATATATATATATATATATATATATATATATATATATATATATTATTTTATTTGTTTATAAAGTCAATCTCACTTAAAAATATTGAAAAACAGGCTCAAAATAAAATTAAAAAATCATATATATTTACATTAAGATAAGAAAAATTGAATAACAATGTAGCAGAGCTTTTATTGTACCAGAAAATTGATTTTATTTGTGTTTTTATTTATTTTAAGTAATACTGTTTGTATTATACCAAACAGAGAAAAAAATAAATATAACTGTAAAATAAAATATGGTATTATCAATTAATAAAATAAAATATTGTAAAGTGAGAAAATGAATACTCAAAATGAGCCAAGCAATCATTTCACCAGAAGTTTTTTTTTAAACTATTTTATTCCTATTAATTAATCTACACGTGTATACCAGCTCAGTAGCCTAGATGGTAAGGCGCCCGCTTTGAGACTGGGAGGTTCGGGTTTGCGCCCCGGCCGAGTCATTCCTAAGACTTAAAAAGTGGTCGGCGGCGCCCTCTCTTGGCTGCGGCTGCATCGGGTCAGATGCAATCGACATTTCGTTCTGTGTACATTGTTACACAGAATGACAATACAAGGAAATTATTATTATTATTATTATTATACATAGACTCCCGTCCCCCTGCTATAGGCCCCGCACTTCTCCTTAGCATGTGTTCCAACTAAAATAGGCCATTCCTAATTAGGACCTCACACAACCTGAGTAGTTTCTTCAAAGGCAGCCGCCTCTCGCGCTAATCTGAGGAATCGCTTCATTATGAATTCTTCAGAGTCTTAGCCGGCTGTCAAACGGGCTCGTCGAGTGGGCTGTTGTTAGCCGTCCTGATAGCCGTAAGCATTGTTCCCGCACATAACCGATTGTGCGAGAACCAGGGCGGACGGGTTAACCTGCGTCGAGTCGTTGGCCCTTAGGTGATTGCTCAACACGGGTGCTATTTGTAGCTGTAGCCTGCACACTAAAATATTAGAAAATAGCTAAAGAGTAAGAAGCTTCATAGGACATGTGCTGTCTTAAGTCCAACCAAAATTTTGGTTGGGTCAGACCTAAAAGGTCAATTGTTACGTTCGGGTTCAGGCGTGGCTTCTCTGTGAGCACCCTTCCTCCTTCTCCTAAGTCCTCACAAATGAAATATGAAAATTTGAGTTTGCTTAGGGCTCAGTCCCTCAAATCAAGTTAATTTTTCGGGCTCGGGCTAGTACGGGCTTTGGAACCCGCGTGCCAGGTCCTGCTGGATTTTTTTTAGGCCTGATCTTACCTCCGATACAAGTGATCATTATCCTCCGGGCCGTGGGTTGTTTGGTACAAGACAGCACAAAAATAAATCAAAGTTGCCCTATAAAAAAAGAAAAACAATATTTGTGTTTTGCTTATACCATACTGTATATAACACGCGTGTTTATTTTTACCTAAAAAAGAACTCAAACTAACGTTGCGCATTATAAATGAGGTTTTATGGTATTATGTTACCGTATGAAATGAAATGAAATGATCTGCATTTATATAGCGCTTTTCAAGTCAATGACTTCCCAAAGCGCTTTACATTGTGCTTCACATTTCCCAATAGCGGTTGGATCTGTGCAGCCATGTAAGGCGCTAACCTGCTTATTGGGGGTAATTGGGAGTTCAATGTCTTACCCAAGGACACTTCGACATGTAACACGGACAAGCCGGGATTCGAACTGGGATCCCTTAATCCTAAAACGATCGCTCTACCTCCTGAGCTACTGCCGCCCCGTATTGGAATGATCGGTCGAAAAATATCGCCAACCACATTTGCACAACATTGCATGCAATGGTAAACAAACCCGTATCGCAGTGGTGAGAGCACCTAATCCTAGCCACTTAAATATGTACAACTTATTTATTGTATGCCCTTGAAAGTCCGACTGATCATCGGATACACCAAAGAGTCATTTCCCTTTTCGGCCTATTTTATTTTTATTTTTATCTTTCAGCATAATTTTCTATTTCCCCCAGTACAACATTCGTCTTGTGAGTGCTGTGGGAAAAATAGAGTGATTATGAGATGTATAAATGCCTTTTCTTATGTCATCTACATCTCAAGTGGTTTTGTTATTACACAGTGGATTAATGCTCATCATCATTTTCATTATTATTATTATTATCAATAATACCATTATTATTGTTATCATTATTAATATTATTATATTAATATATTTTTTCATTATCATTACTGTGATTAATAGTGTTATGGTTATTATTATTATTGTTGTTGTCATGATTACTAATGTTTTTTAATGCCGTTATGGAAAAATATTGCCAGACATTAAACCTGTCAATGGCAGTGTTTTTCAACCTTTTCTGAGCCAGGGCATGCTTTTTTACATTGGAAAAATTTTGCGGCACACCACTATCCAAAAATGTTATAAAATAACACTGAACAGTATGTTTAATTACAATATAATTTATAATACCCCCAGTTTTTTACAGCACAGACACTTGACAATGACAGAATATTTGCAGAAAATGATTCATAAATGTTTTATAAAATTTCAAATTTTAAAAAGTGACATTAGATAATTTCACACGGCACACCTGACGATCTCTCACGGTACACTAGTGTGTCGCGGCACAGTGGTTGAAAATCAGGCCATTACCTCAAGGTTCCAATATTAGCCAAAAACTACTTAAAGGAACATGATGTATTAGTGTACGCCTCTTAGTGGTAAAAAAAGCTTCATTCATTAAATAATAAATAAAAAAATAGTAATTTGAATATCCATCCATCTATCCATTATCTGCACCGCTTATCCTCAGTAGGGACGCGGGTGCTGGAGCCCATCCCAGCCATCTTCGGCTGTGGGCAGGGGACACCTTGAACTGGTTGCCAGCCAGTCACAGGGCACACAGAGACAGACAACTCACTCTCATTCACACATAGGGACATTTTGAACCGACCAATTAACCTCACATGCATGTTTTTGGAATGTGGGAGGAAACCGGAGTGCCAGGAGGAAACCCACCAAAGCACAGGGAGCACATGCAAACTCTGCACAGGAAGGTAGCTGGATTTGATCCTATGACCTCAGAACTGTGCTGTGGACGCGCTAACCACCCAGCCGCTGTACTGAATAATGAGCATAAAATACATATACAAATACGTTTTGCTTAAACCATACTGTATAAGGTATAAGTATAATATAAAACATATATACAAATTTGAATTTATTTTACATAAGATGAGTATTACCTTGGCGGCGCGGGCATAATCATCCGCCATCATGTTGTTCCAGGTACCTTTAATACATACAAAGCTTGCAGAAGGCTTTGGTTTAAAAATGTTTTTAAACTCTGAGTCTCCAAAGTTTGTATTCTTCCCTGTTGCTTTAAGGAGTTATTTTCGGTTGCATGACACAATACAGTTACAGCTGGTGGCCAAACAATACACACTGTCTCTTTAAATAGATTTATCATGTAATGCCTCTTAGCTGTAACAAATATATTTCATTACTGTTTACAGGATTTTTTCTAGGTTTTTAACAACACAGTGGTGTGTCATTTTGACCCAGTTACAAGAGAGCTAAATGTTCTATTATCTATCCCTCCATTATCTGCACCGATTATCCTCAGTAGGGTCACGGGGGTGCTGGAGCCCATCCCAGCTATCCTTGGGCAGTGGGCAAGGGACACCCTGAACTGGTTGCCAGCCTGTCTCAGGGCACACAGAGACAGACAACTCGCTCGCTCATTCAAACCTAGGGACAATTTGGACCGGCCAATTAACCTGACATGCATGTTTTTGGAATGTGGGAAGATACCGGAGTGCCCGGAGAAAATCCACGCAAGCATGGGCAGAACAAGCAAACTCCATCAAGAAAGGTTCGATCTCATGACCTCAGAACTGTGCCTCAGTTGCGCTAACCACTGCGCCGCACTACTGCCTATTACATGTTATTAATATTTATCAATTATATTTTGGTATTGTTTTAATAAACACACACACAATACAATACAGTATGAGGTGACCACTTATTGGAGATAAAATAATGTCCTCATACATCTTTGCCAGTACTTTCTAATATCAATAAGGCAAAAAAAAAAAAAAACATGGTGGATGCGATTTTTCCATCGATACAGTATCTTCCACAGAAGTTTAAAAATACTTTGAACGCTGCGACATAAGCCGACAACATTTCCCAGAGCTTCCTTGCTTATTTGCGACACTAAATCACACGTTCTAATGGACAACACGACGTGCGCTATTCAATCTGACATGTTTCTTTATATAGCGGTAGTAAAGAGTAACGTCCTAACCTTTGACTGAAGCTGACCATGCAGCTATTTGACATCTGCCGTGTTCAGACAGCTTAGTATGTGTGGGCGCGTACACGTAGACAGCTAAACAGATTTTAATTGCTCCCCTAAATAACTTTTTGTGGGGATACCCAAGTATGCAGGGCCAGTTTTCAAGCATGCACGCATGCTTGGAGACATACAATATAGACAAACACACAGACTTGAATATATCATACATTTGACACATGGCGACGCCTTTAGCCGTCATAGGATAAAGATGTTGAAGGGAAAAGAATACAGTTTTACTTCCAGGTGAAAAACAATATGAAAATTACACACATTGTCCTCACCCAAATAGAAGCCATAATTCCTTTGCCTTATTAACCAATTAACCATTTTTCCCCCACAAGTATTTTCAGCTATTACTGTATTTTTACAGTACCCAGAAATGGAGATATATGAGTGGCTAGATACAAAATGGATACGGAGTGTCCCAGCTAAGTTGTCATGGTTTGTTGCCTGCAGTATCCAGCCTTCTCCAAGATAATTACTCCATTTTCCCGTCCCTTTCATAATTCCGCTCCTCGGTTACTTCCAATCAAGCAGTTAGCCACCTCTACCATAAATACTCTGGGCTCCCACCTCACATGGCTTACTCACTTTGATTTCAAAAGACGCTCACCAAGACAACACACTTCTCCGACAACTTTCTTCCTCAGTTCCCTCATCATTCCAAGTTTATCCACTCCAAGATCTTACACTTCAGCTCATCATCTTTTTAAAGGTACCCCCAAATCTCCCTTTCAAGATTTTCACCACCCGAAGAACCTTTCTCAAGTTTCACACTCAAGTCTCCTTAACAAGTTTCTATTCCAAGTTTCCCCTCTTCACTCCAAGAAATGAAAAATGAAATGATCTGCATTTATATAGCGCTTTTCAAGTCAATGACTTCCCAAAGCGCTTTACAATGTGCTCCACATTTCCCAATAGCGGCCTTGCAGCCATGTAAGGCGCTAACCTGCTTATTGGGGGTATTAGGGGTTCAGTGTCTTACCCAAGGACACTTCGACATGTAACACGGACGGGCCGGGATTCGAACTGGGATCCCTTGATCCCAAGACGAGCGCTCTACCTCCTGAGCTACTGCCCCCCAGCTATCTCATCAAAAGTACTCCCAAATCCTCTTTTCAAGACCTTAGCCCTCCCAAGATCACCTCCCCAAGTTTCTCCCCCAAGCCTCCCAAGCAGGTCAGCTTGTATACTATGTAGCCTTACTTGCGGGTGAGTGTATATGGTTTCTTTTTGTGCTAAGCATTATGCATGTATCACAAATTATACATTGTGTTGTGTTGATGTACGTAGTCATATACTGTAAAGCCTTTTTTGGCAAACTACAGAGCCACAGTGGAGAGCAAGTCTGTATTCTGCATCACGGAGCAGTATGCTGCTCACTGCCCACTGGAGGACATAGCCAGCTAACGATAGAGCAGCAGAGCAAAAAACATTATAAAGGACACCACTCGCCCCAGCCACCACCCCTTTGACCTGCTGCCCTCTAGCAGACACTACATATACCATTTAAACAAGGACCAACAGGCTAATAGACTGTGTCTTCCCCAGAGCCTTCACCACCCTAAACAAGTCGACAGCACTGTGAAAAAAAAGATCTTGGCTATGTGTAAAATAAGCAGTATTCATAGTTTATTTTTCCTCTTGATTAAAATGTTGCTGTCAATGTCATTTTATTTTGTTTTTGCTCTGATGTACTTCCAACTTAGGTCAGTCTCCAATCATCCATCCATCCATTATCTGCACTGCTTATACTAAGTAGGGTAGAGTAGGTGCTGGAGCCCATCCCAGCTATCTTAGAGCAGTGGGCAGAAGACACCCTGAACTAGTTGCCAGCCAGTCACAGGGCACACAGAGACAAACAACTCACTTGCTCATTTACACTTAAGAACAATTTGGACTGACCAAATTACCTGACAAGCATTATTTGGGGAATGTGGGAGGAAACCGGCGTGCGAGTAGGAAACCCACACAAGCTCGGGGAGAACATTAAAACTCCACACAGGAAGGCTGGTAGCTGGATTTGACCCCATAACCTCAGAACTGTGCCGCCGTGCCGCCCAGTCTCCATTCACTGCCTTTTAAATTGATTTGCTTATTCTTCCTAACATTCATTTTTTTCACATTCTTTTGTTTTAGGTCTTTTATTACATGTTTTCCTGGAGTGAAATGAGGTATTATTTCGATTATTACTCTTCTTGAAAAAGGTGCATTCAGATTGTGCTAATATAGGGGTTTCAAACCTGCAGGATGTAGGCATTAGTTTGTAGCCCCTGTGTTAAATTAAAAAAAAGACACTTGCGTGGAGCTAGACAAACCTACCAATCATGGTTTGGTATATAGTTCTCCAGTGCAGGACACAGCCCGGCTTCCTGTGAAATCACAACATTGGCGGTTGAGTTGCTGCTCAGTGGAACCGAAAATGAAGCAAAAAAGACAAATCATATTATGTGTTAAAACATAAATCTATTTCAAAACATGAGAATGTTTCTTGTAATGCAGCCCAGCCTCACACAAACTCTGTTTTTAGTGACCCCAGGTACATTGAGTTCGAGACAACTGCACTAATAGTAGATAGAGAAAAGAAAGCAGTTCTCCGATTGGTTGGTGTGTAAAGTCACTTGTTAATGTGATGCAAAAGTCAAAGCATGAACTGATGATGGAATGCTGTATCGACAAAATTAGACGTCAGCTATTATGAGGCTTGAATTGGATGAGTGAAAATAACAAATGCACATACTCCAGTGGTTAGACAAATCTAATCAGGTGTTACCTGATCCGAACCCAACAGTGGAAAATTACTAGAAATATGACTTCAAGTGCGAGGACAAAGGAGGTATCAAGCCGAGCAAGGGATTAGTCGGAAAAACATGTCATCCCGGATACTTGTTTCAGCAACAGCCAATATTTCAAAAAGATTGTTTGAAACGCCGTTCCCACCAGCTTCAAGTTGTCCATTCAAACCCAAAAGTGTTACGTCAACCCCGCAGCAGCTGTTAAACGATACAGTACAAGATTATTTTTTTATAATCCTCCCAAACATACTCCAGCGATGCGTGCAGTGTTAGGTTCCCATTGTGACTAGTATTGTTTTCACTGTACGGAAGGGGAAAAAAAGGAGAAAAGAAAGCCATTGAGCAGGCAAATCCTACCAGGAGCCAACCAAACGAGTTAACAAAAGATGGGCCGTCGCGAGCCGGGGGCCGGCGATCTCATTGTCCTCCAGTCAGTGGCGAGGGGAGACAATGGGGAAGGACACTTTTTGAGCGCTTGACCCAAGCTACCTTCACTTCACCTCAGGACGACAAGGTTAAGATGGATGGCTCTAATTAAAAGAAGGGCCTGTCTCGTCATCTCAATGGCATCGGGTTTATTTTACAGGAACTTTAACGGGCGCTTTTGTGGGGCGGTAATTACAGGGTGAAGTGATTAGAGCTTCCCAAAGGCACAGAGGTGACAGACAGACTTGGAGGGGTAACCCAAGTAACCTTTCAGTGTGACATCTTTTCCTTTTGTGTCAGTCATGACAAACACCAATTTCAAATCCCAGCCTTTTGCGCCATGTTACGGAGATCATTTATCCCGATTAGGGCAAGGGTCATACTGCCCTTCCTAAAACACACAGAGTCCGGTATGGATATAGAGTTTAAAATTATTTATGGACAAATTTTCCAACAATACAGAGAAAAGGGTGCCCTGGTGACCATAAAGTTAAATGTATTGCCAAATTCCAAAGCATGCAAAATGTGAGGAATTACTACATGTGTTTTGCATAAACCCCCCGTATATTTCAATTATTTTCCGAGATAATACGTTTTGAAGACAGCCTGTGTTGTCTTTGACCTCATGAGCTGTGACGCCATTTGAGTAAGAGTAAAACCATAGCGAGACAGTCACTATACAGCATTGGTTTACGTGTTATTTAGTCAAAAAGGTTAGTGTTATAAGTCAAAAACTGGTAGAATGTGTTGAGAATGCCTAAGCGTTGCGTCACAGGTGGATGCAGTAATAGTACAACAAAGGGGGAGCAGCCAAAAAGGGGCTAACTGTCAAAAATAACACACGAAGAGCTGACGGGGCTTACCTGAGAGATCAACAAAAGGCAGCCGCAGCGGTAAATCACAAGGCTAGCCGATTAAAAACAAGCAGCAAGCAGCCTGGCTAACCGATAACCAACAACAAAAAACAACGGAATATGCGAACCTGGCCAGGAATAAACCAATGGACACAGCAGGCTAGCCAACTAGCCGGCTGCTAACAGGGGCTAACCGGGAGCAAACAAAACAGGCAGCGCTAACGGGGAGGTAGCTGGACAATATTATACCAACCGCGACACACGGAGCAAAAAACCCAAACGAAAAGCGGCAATTGCCTACCTAAAATGAGGCGAAACAGTGGTAAGTTAACTTACCCAACGCAGCTTGTTGAGTTCGAAACATGCAACTCGGAGAGAACAGTCACCTGGCCTTGAGCGGCAAGGTGAGCAAAGTTCCAATTTTTCCAAGCTGACACGAGTGGTATGCAACCACTGTTCTCAACATTTCCCGTTTAAGATGAATCAAATAAAGTCACACTTTTTTTTTTATTCAAACAAATAGCATAGAATAGGATGAGTTTTCCCTTTTCTGTTCTGTTAAGACCCTAAAAAGTAGTGTATTTGTCTATTGTTTTGAATGAACTGTTTTCAGAAATGCACAATACTGTACCTTTCGATCCTTAGCAAATGCAACATTACATTTGCTATTATTTACAGCTTTTGTTCTAAATAACAGCAAGTTAAGCTGAATTGGACTATATTGCCTGGCATCTGCCATGTTATTACCAAAGTGTGTTTAGTCAAGCACCACTCAGGCAAGAGTTTTGGAAAGATGCTGTTTACAACTTGAAACTCTTCTCCTAAAGGTGAGCATGATGATCAAAAGATATTTTCTTTCCTTCCCTTGCTTTCGGCCCCATGGGAGCGAGAAGCGCCTCGTCCCAGCAGAGTGAAAATAGGCGACGCGCCATACACTGATCAGCTCTCCTGAGAGGACCACTTTCTCTGAGTGTGTAAACCAATGATTGTTGCTTTTTTTTCACGTGTTCTTCATGAGCTGTGACACTGATGTGCGCCATCACCTTTAGAACTCAACACAAATACCCGGAAAGAGGCAACAAACCCCCACCCCCAGTCATTTGCATGGACTCGCTATACTTCATCCCTCTTTCCTTGTATTCGACTTACATTGCACTGCTTTCATGTGAGCCGAGGTGGTGTCTCCATTTATTATTCACGGCTCATACGTGCGTCATATGGCGAAAAGTAATAAGACGGAGCTATCATACTCTTCAGTTCTAATGCACTCATGTCAACACCTTGCACCAAAACGGTTGGTGCTGTTTGCTCTACTTAAGTTACGCCGGTTAAGTTTCTGTTTGTCTCTGTTGAAATCTTCCAGAACATTTTAAATAAATCAAGATGAGCTATATCTGGTCCATTTCAAAGTCAAAATAGAAGTAAGATCCATTTTTTGGGGTGTTTTGTAAATATAAAACACACGCTGACATTACAACTGGACCCAATAGAAAATGCAAATATTAAAAATACTGCCAATAAAGTGAATGGACAGCAACTTTCCTTTTTTTTTTTAATTTCTTAAACTATATTTGGTTTAGTTCAATAGAACAAACTGCTCCAAAAGTTATTTCACGAGCAATTTTCTTTTTTTCTATGATAAAAATGGTGAAAGTGAGAAATGGACCGTTTCAAATTCAATTGAAATGCCTTGTTTTCAAGTAAAAATAAACCAACTGAAGGGGATGGTTCAACTATTCAATGCTCATGGTATTGATCGATACTACCATTTATTTACCTGAATGGGATCGATGATAAAATTCCAAAAATCGCCAACCACTACTCTGGACGGAATTATTCGTTTGTCTCGAGGAATGCAAACAATTCATTCGGATTGCTCCAAATATCCAACTTCTGATCCCAGTCACACTACACCTCGCATGCAAACGCAGTGACGGTTTACACTAAATCAATAAAACTAGACAATGTAAAAATAAGTAAACATTTAAAGACCAACTCTACATGGAAGAGCAAAACATTTGACCTCCTGCATTCGTTTCCATGCGTGGGCTACAGGGGGTCTTTAAAGCATTCTAGAAGGGGTGCGTGCCATGTGACCGCCCTCGCCCAATAAGAACAGGCACCGCAGTGTGTTATGTCTACAGGCGACATGTGGTTAACCACCTGGCCTCACTGTTTGACCCGTTGATAAAAGGGGGAAAGAGAGAGTTGAGGAGCAAAGACAGCCTGTACAGCCATTTGCTCATCAATGGAGGGCAACACCGCCACTTAACACAGCTTATTGATTGGCGCAGCCTGCAGGGCTTCTGTCGTGTGTCCATTTCCAATCGATTATTTCAAGTCTATTCTTATTGACCGCTCGCCCCTCGCCTGGGCCAGAGGATTTCTTTTTTCCCACTTCTTCTAAACAGGCATTTGAAATTATAATCCTTGCGAGTAAATGTCATAATCGCCCCCGAGGCTCGTTGAAGATTGAATGGAGAGCAAGGGTCTCGCAGGTCGATTGCGCTGGTCAATAGGCATCCGTTTCTGCTGCAACCAGTGAGCTGGTTAAATACAAAAGGCTGAGCTCAGGTCTTTGAACTTATTATTATTATCATTTTTTTTAAAATGACATACGGTGGAACCTCTTAATATGAGCACCTCTAAAAACAAGAATTTGCATATACAAGTTTTATTTTCAACAAAAAACTTGCTCGCTATATGAAGTAAAATCTAGTTCACGAGCAGTAGTAGAGACCGCTCAATACCCTTCACCGCTCGTGACACGCAAACTACTACAGACAAACAAAATAATGAAAAACTATAATAATTTGTTTTAGTGTGTACATTTAATTAACGTTACAGTACCTTTAGTTTTAAGTGTACAGTAAGTGCTTACAAATTATCAACAGTCTCTTAATCTCATACCTGTCAACCTCCGTCAATTGCTCCCCTTATTGATAATCGGAAATCCTCCCAAATAAGTAATAATAGACGTTAGAAACACAATGCGGCACCTATTTACTGACAACAAGATAGACTCAGTAGAATAACGCAACAATACTGGCAATCGACAATTACATTTTTATCTGCTACCAGTGACCCAAGACAATGTGGATTGGAGAAAAAATGGGCGAGACGAGATCTGTCTTTTTAACCTTTTATTTGATAAGAATTGTTATATCTCATTATTCTCATCTCATTAGCTGCAACCGCTTGACCTCAGTAAGGTCGCGGGGGTGCTGGAGCCCATCCCTGCAATCATCGGGCAGTGGGCAGGGGACACCCTGAACTGGTTGCCAGCCAATCGCAGGGCACACGGGGACAGACAACTCACTCGCTCATTCGCACCTAGGGACAATTTGGACCGGCCAATTCACCTGCAATGTGGGAGGAAACCGGAGTGCCCGGAGGAAACCCACGCAAGCACGGGGAGAACATACAAACTCCGCACAGGAAGTCTGGAGCTGGATTTGAACCAACGCAGGAGGTTCCCAAGACATGAACTGTGCCGCACATGCGCTAACCACTGCGCCGCCGTGCTGCGAATTGTTATATGACATAGATAATTTGAAATGATGAAAAAAAAAAACGTCTGAAATATGGGAAAGATATATACAGTAAGTTAACAGGTATGTGACCTCTGTCACTCTTCGTTGCATTCACCAAACTCCTATCCGTAGCTCCACACTACACTGAAACCTTCATTAAGGCGAATGCCTCTGGTGTAAGTGCTCAGAATAAACTCATATTTTACTTTGTTAATATAATTTTATATTGCTATATATTTTTGAATTTGAATGTATGGTCATTGATCATGAATATGTGTTTTACAGCGATTTTGGGTTCACTTCCATTCTTTTAGATGGTCGGGAACGGGCTTTAGTTTTTAATTATTTCATATTGATAAAATGTACATGTTGCAAGATCAATTGGACCTACGAGAACGATCATGGAACGAATTTGGTTCGTATGAAGAGGTACCACTGTATACACATACTGCACGTACTACGCGTATTTACAGATTTTGTGAGCCGAAGAAAGCCATCCTGAGGTGTTTGTGTGTGCGGGAATGAAGAGTGACACGCTGGCCGACTGCTCATCAATGCTTCATAGGTTAGATCATTATATCCAAAGTGACAGCACTACACAAGCGTGGGGGAGAGTGGCTTGCTTAGATAAAGATTGGCATAGTGCTATTGATTCAACGCCTCTTGGGCTTCTTCTGTTACCATGGTTTTTAAATGTGTGTTTGTCTGCTTGTGTGTATGTCCATGATGTAACCAGTTGTCTCAGCACTTTGACATCATGATAAAACTGTGTCAACATAATGGTTCCAAATAATTAAGTTTCTATGCTATACATTTTTTTTTAAAGAGTCAGACTACTACTAGAAAAGTATTAAGATTAATGGAGCTTTTGGAAAGAATTTTAGCTACAAAATTTCTCCTAAAGACGAAAAAAAACATGTAAAATAAAAGTTTAGAAAAAGCAGTAGCGGCAAGGAAATAATCTAATCTAGATTGAGAAACAACACAGCAAAAATCATTACACCTGCTAAAAAAAATCAATTTACAACAGAACAAAACATTTACTCATATTCATTTTGATCAATATCTTAACTTTTTTTCTAAATGTATATATTGCTTGTAGGCTCCAAAACAGCTGAACCTATTTTTGTGGAAATTTGCACAGTTGTACTTTAGGCCTCTGATTTTTAGTTCATATATTTAATGCCAACGGGTCTGACCATTTTTCAAGCATTTTTTTTACCAGACCAATGTCTTTAGTCATGGATATTGATCCTGTTCTGACTAATAACTTTCATCTGTTTCCCAACCTCAAAAATAAATGGCTAATCTATTTTATGAATTCTGACTTATGTGTGTGTTTGTATATAACTTATAGGCGCTGGAATCTTTGGGAATATTTACTCAGTTGTAATTTAGGCCTCTGCTAGGTTTCGTGTCAAGGCACCTTCCCATCTCATCTCATCTCATTAGCCGTACCGCTTATGGCACCTTCCCATAAATACTTAATTGATAAACGTCTGTTTTTGTGGAGTCTTTAATGCTCTCTGGCAGCCAAATTGGTTATTGCAGCTCCCGGCCACTCCGAGCAGCTAAATCAAAACCGGCCTATTTTTCCTTTTTTAATTTGAAACTAGACCTTTTAATCTCATTTTGTGGTATTTTTTTTTTTTTATTTTGGATTTTTTTATTTACAATTTCCTGAGTATATACGTTGAAATAATGCCTGGTCCACCCTGACACCGATACATTGTAGCAAAGTCAAATAATAGAATACATCAACAATAATAATTAATCTCTTAGTACACAGAGCTACAAGTTTTCCTCTATTCTGTCCTTTTAGTTCAGATTTAACAAAAAATATTGTAACCCATATTTTGGGACATTGGTATTTAAAAAATACTAGCGGAATAGTGCACTTGAAGCACTATGCAGGCCCTAAAGAAGAACATTATCGTTACTTTAAATTAAAACAAAACAAAGTTTTACACCAAGAAATCTATTTTTTACAAAATTAAAAGTTCTAAATTCTTCCAGTTCTACAGATAACAATTGATATGTTGTAACGATACAAAACATATTTGTGGACACAGGCTAAGTGACTTATAACCATAACACTTAAAAAAAAAAAGTCTGGTTAGTCTGGCCGTGTCTTCAGCTGTCCATCTCAAGTGTGTTGAAATCTGAGACGGCCTCAAACGCCGTTTGATCTTTTACTGGCGGGGTCAGGCTTGAGATGACACACAAATGAGGGAGGAACACATTTTCATTTTGTCAACCTGTTTTGTTTTTGTAAAGCAAGCTCAGCGCCTCGGGCACGTTGTGACAGCGGGTGGGGATTGTTTGGAGTTGCCACACGGCATGAACGACCCGACACGTTTGGTAGTCGCCGTCAAAAAGTGCAAACCATAGCCCATGCAAAATAAACAACTTGTACTCACAGGGATTCTGCTGGCGGGTGCAAGAATCACTGGGGATTGGGTGGGTCACACCAAAAGGGTGATGTACCAGTCTCATAAAATGTATGTGAGGGAAAGAAAACGTGATAACAAGGGATGCAAATAAATGGGATATGTAAGCGAGCTCCTGTGACTTCTATACACCACCTCTGTCCCGCTTGTGCAGAAGAGGACAGACAACGTCACTTGAATTATTGGAAGTACTCATGCATGCTAACGCTGTAGCATATTTAGTAATTCAAAAGTTATTGTTATTGTCTTGGCACTTTAGTTTCATGTGATTTTTTTGTTTTTTTTTTCACTTGAACCAGGAATATGGTGGCGCCGAAACTTCCAATGGATCATAAGGAAATGAATGGATTGTTGAGGCTTGGGCTAATATGTCTGCTGGGATTGTGGTTTGCAAAAGCTGGCTCATCTTTAAAGAGCTGCACGGGACGGAAAGTGACTCTGAAAGTGAAGTAAATGCATCCTTTAATGGATATATAGCTAAGCTAATTCAAGTAAAGTCATGTTTATTTGTAGAGCCCTTAATCACAGGGCATCTCAAAGGGCTGCACAGACCACCGATTTTTGCAAACCACAGACTATTTTCATACCATCCCCTGATCTAAAACCTACATGAGAGCAAGGAAATACTCAAAAACTTCAACATGAGGAGAATGAAGAAACCTTGAGAATGGACCGCAAATGGATGAGGATTTCGAATGTTTTGTTTGATATGGATTACCGGTAGACAATGTGAGTATTGTTACTCCTTTATTAAAATGTGTTTTATCCGTGCGTCTCACTTTGTAGTCAATACTTAAACAAACCACAACATAACTCTTTGTGCTTTGTAATTTTAAACACACACACCTTTATGCTTGTCTGTGTTGTGGTGCAGAGGGTACCCGCCCCCTACCATGCGTGTGTGACCTGTGTAGTGTTAAATACAGAAATGAGAACTGAGAACAAAGCACAGAAAAAGAACCGGGTATGGAGACTGCATCTTTTAACACACTATGCCCTATACTCATGAAAATACGGACACGATGAAGCTGCCGTTCCCAGTGCAGAGCTTAATACTCAATTCCTAATTTTGGGATGAAATACAATTTTTTTGGGGTGAGATCTTACACATTTCAAAGTAATTGTGCCTTCTATGTGGAAGAGGACACGTGATGCATTGTTTGAGGAAGTACTCTACATGCTGACGCTGTACCGTATCTAGATATGTGAAAGTATTTGTTCTGACAGAGGGTGAACAGAGTTGTCCCCTCAAATAATTATTAAATTCAAAACCTCACTTAAACTCCATTGAATGCTCTCTGTGTTATTGTCAGCAATAGTGTAATGAATTCAATGCTCTGCAGAAGAGAATATAAACAGACCAGCGAAAGAATCGAAGATTAATGAATGAATTTGGACCAATGAACCTGATATGCATGTCTTTGGAATGGGGGAAGAAAACAAAGAGCACAGGGGAAACCCAGGCAAGCATGGGGAGAACATACAAACTCTGCACAGGAAGGATGGTAGCTGGATTTGAACCTATGAACTATGTGTATTTAAATGTATGCATACATAATTAAATTCCAAACAAAGACCACCATCGCTTTGCTCGCGGGTGATAAAATGACGTTTTGTTGAAAATAATCAGTAACCCAAATATGCCTGAATAGGGTTTAGTGTCAGCATGTTTGAGTCCTGAAAAGAAAAAACAATCTCTCAACAAGAAAATAAACTGGGAGTTTAGTGTTTGGATCACACTGACACCAATGCGCCTTTCCTCACAGACATACGAAGCACTTTTGTGACATTTAAAAAGCAATGTCGAATTTTTGTCTCCGCTGCTAGCTGCAGGGCGCTCACAAAGAGATGAAGAGCGAGCATACTACGTCGATTGCCATGTGCCGACAATAACACTTGACTGGCTAAAAAAGGGGGTGCCGGGGAAACGTGTTTACCGCTCGCATTCCCCAAACCGGCGCTTTAGGTGCACAAAGTAGCAAAAACACGATCGTTACGGGGGCGCGTTTGTACTCAAACGCTGTACACAACGTCTCCTTTCCGAGCAACCGATATCACCAATGCCTTGTTCCGACTACAGAAGAAAAACCCCGGGAAATCGGGCGCCTCGGTTTGATATTACGCCCACTCCGCCCGGGTTTTTGATCTGAACCTGACACTTGCCTCGGAAGCGCACGCGGCGAATCACAGGCGTGAAAACGAGCGTGCTGAAATCAGCAAAAGGTGAAGTGGGTGAGATGAGCGGGAAGACAACAACTTCAACCCGCCAGACATACTGAAAACAAATACATAAATAAATAAATAAATCAACAAAAGGAATAGCACCCTGGCAAAGAAGGGAAAATAACATCTCTGAAAAAATTTGCAGCGGGGAGATTTTAAATTGCATCGGTATGAATAATTTAGCTACCTGAGACACTGTGTTTTTGTTCACCATAAGGTTTGATGCGAGTGGCGGCGGGAGTCAAGATTAGGGGGACCTTTGTATTATTGATGCAAAGGCGTGCAGCTCACATCTGCTGTTAGCGACGCAAACCCCCCAAACGGCACACGAGCATTAAACCCGTAAAATGACGGTGACGTACTTCCCTGCATCGATTGCACACATGTCAATCAATCACGTCATTAGGATGCGATTGCAAACAATGGTAAATCATAAAAAAATATGGTTTTCATTGGCAGGATTGTGTTTGTTTCACAATCTCTACGCAACATGTGTTGCAAAGGCCTTGAGTTTGTTCCTGTTTTTTTAAAAGCTTTTGTCTGTAAGAAATTGGAAAATGAATAGTTAGCGCAATATATGGTCAAAAATAGGAACTGGACGTCAAATGTGAAAGGAGACCAGGACATTTTGTCATCAGTAGTTTCACTCAATGGCTGACAGGAAGAGAGCAAATTTTAATATGTCTCCATCCATGTTGATGGAATAACAAGGCGATGCTGAAAGTGTTCATGTGATGTATAAAAAACTTTGTCTTGCAATAGTTCAGAGAGATGTAAAGTTGATGTACTTTTGTGAACTTATTGACACATGATACCAATACATTTGATGAATGTGGGGAATTAAAGCTTCATTTTAATCCATTGTTTAATCTAGTAACAGTGGTTACGTTCCTTCATTGGTGGTTTAGCTCAGTGTCAAATCGATGACACTACATGAAAAATGCAATGATCACGGGATTTCCAAGCACAAAATATCACATCGGTATCGATTGATACTACCATATATTTACTTTGATCGGATCATGACCAGCACTCTTATCATTGCCCAACCCTAGTGTTGAATATATTCTCAAACATGCTGTCTTCAATATCTATTCAGCTGTTTGTGAAAGGTAGTCGCAAAAAAGGCAATAAACAAAGAAACAAATACAAAAAAATTGGCAATCACTTCGCCTGACTGCTCTGACATTGAGCCTTTAGGACAATTTTCAGCCAAGTAGTTGAAGAAATGAAAGGTGTATACGCTCTCTTGTTACCTTGACTGGACTCGTAGCACAGCGCAGTCCCCTTGCTAATGCCGTGTCAGTACCAATGCTTACGGTTAGCATCACCTCTCCCCGCCTTCATCTATAACTTGGCCAAGCACAAATGACCCTTACCAGCGCACCGGCGGCTTGCGTGAACTTAATCACGGGAGCAAATTGAAACCACTTGCTCGGCACTATTTTTACAGGGGTAAAGCACATGCCCTTAGTCTATACTGACTGACCTCTGCTTTTGAAAGGATTCGAGTCCTGAAAAAAAAAAACGTGGCTTTGCTCTCGCCACATTAGGCCAAGATTCCTGCAATGCCCCTCCTGGTGACATGACTTATACGTCTGCAGTAATTTTATTTTCGTTGACATTTAGAGGACATGGAACGAAAAGTAAAGTGTCTTTAGAGCGAGTTGGTGTGAAGATTCATTTCCAGTCCTGTTTTCTCTTAGGAAGACATAACAACAATCCCACTAAAAAAGTACAGATTGTTCAGTCATTTTACTGCCTCAGTAAAATTGGTGATGAACAATCAAATATAACATTTCATTAGACTAAACCCAAAAATAATCAAAACACTAAGTTACTTATCCGAAGCTAAGGACAAATAACGCTTTCCCAGAAGAGCAATACATTTAAATATTATGTTTAACGGATAAAAATAGCATTTTTACATATTAGTTTTACCGATACCAATAACCGATATAGCCATGTTTCTGGAGACCGAATCCATTAACCAAGAAAATATATATTATATACATTATATTTTCTGGATACCTCGGGTGACTTTGACTAAACAAAGATTTTAGGCATTGTAGATGTTTTATTTTAACATTAACATTAACATTACAAAATCCAATAGTCTACAAAATAATATTTTTTTTTCTTACCACACCTGTTTCAGAACAAAAACTAAGCGAGTCAAACCAAAAAGGCATCAATGTAACGAAAATACAAATACTGTATAAAAATGTTGACTAAAAAAACTACCAATGCACAATATTTTGAAAGTAAAGTCAGTGATGCAGATAAAGTGTCAGTTATTCCTCATTGCGTTTTATGCCAGAAAACGGATTACCATGTTTTAATTCAGTAACAGCAGCATTTTTAAGTGTAGTTGCAGCTCTATGGTCACCACAGAGTCGTTTTTACATGTGTTTATGTCAGTTTGTGGTTTTTCCACAGAAGCAGAATAATTTTCCACACAAATTACACCTGGCATTGTCCTTCTCTGTAGTTGAAAAAAAAAAAAAACATCCACACAGCACTGCACTGTGGTGGAAACATATATTGGCTTGCTTTTATAGCTGGCAAGCAGGATGAAGCAGCGGGCCAGGCAGGGAGAGTTGCTAAAAGTGTGACTGTCAGTAAAACACTTAAAAGAGTGGACGAGGGCACTAAGTAAGGGAAAAAAGGGCTTCGCTAAATAAATATAGAAGCAAAGCTTTGAGAAAATGATGGAGAACTATCAATCCCAGCACTATATAATCGATACTGGAATTGATTTGCCCACCCCTAGTTACAAGGGAATCAACAGATCGCTCTGTCTTTTACAGGTATATGTGAACGTTAAGAGTAAACGTGGAATATATGCATTGTGAAAGTATGGAAAAACAAACAAAAACTCTATTGAGTATTCAGGGAGCATAACAAGTGGTGAAACACGGGCCATTGTCAAAACACCCAACAAAAGTGCTAAAGCACATTGACAAGTACCCAGCTAGCTGTTAGCACATGTTTACCTGTTCCTGCACTTTTGTTTTCAATCCCAGCGCTTAGAGGATGTCAGAGGGAATTGGAGGACTTGCACACAAGCTCACCGTTATCTGCTTTCACTCATGTTTTGTCACGTCACAATAGACAAACATGTTGGCACAAATGTGCTTCCAGGGGTTACTCCTTCTCAGGGGTTGGAATTCCGAAGCGCACAGGGGCTACCTTATAAAATCCCCAATTAAATCCCCGATGACCGTTCCCGCCTCCCTTCTTAATCGTAAACAGGCTTGCAAGTAACGCCGCCACCGCACTCTTAATAGCTCTTCAAATAATACATGTTTTTTCGTTCTTGATTTACGGAGGCCATAAAATTCTTCAAAGTGCAGGGTAATCTTTCATTAGGCATCGTGAAGATGGTGTCAGCCGTATCTGTTCTTTATTATGTGATCGCCCTGTATTTTACCTGTTTGTTTAATGGTGACGGAGATCATAAAAACAGGCTTGTTAAAGAAACACCCTCCCGACGTTTAGATTATCTTGTTAGCAGACGCTTACGATGCAGTGCAAGTTTGCTGTGCTTGAAAATATCTGCAAAATATTTTGGGGGGTATGGTTAACGCAAGTACAGTAGAACCCCAGGAGAGGACATTGAGCTGTTCTCAGGTGGGAACGCAAAGTGAAATTGTCGCAAAGTGGAGAATAGAAACCTATGCTAATGTATCGTAAATAGTTCTGAACCCCAGGTAGCCCAAATAAAAAACATTAAAATGACAAAATAGCTTAGAGTAAGTACTTCACATTTATAATTTATGTGCATATTATAGTATGACATAATAAATGCATTGAGAAGAATAATTACATTTCATGATTGTATTCACGGTGGAGGAGTGGTTAGCGCGTGTGCGGCACAGTTCTGAGGTCATGGGTTGAAATCTAGCTACCAACCTTCCTGTGCGGAGTTTCTCCCCATGTGTGGGTTTCCTCCGGGCACTCCGGTTTCCTCCCATATTCCAAAAACATGCATGTCAGGTTAATCGGCCGGTCCAAATTGTCCCTATGTGTGAATGAGTGAGCGAAATGTCTGTCCCTGTGTGCCCTGCGACTGGCTGGCAACCCATTCAGGGTGTCCCCTGCCCACTGCCCGAAAGTAGCTGGGATGGGCTCCAGCACCCCCGCGACCCTACTGAGGATAAGCGGTGCAGATAATGGATGGATAATGGATTGTATTCCCCTTTGATGTGATGTGCGTTTAGCTGGCCGAGTAGCGTGACTATGCGACTTAGTGAAGGTAGGTATGTGTGTGTCCTCTTCGTATTTCTTGACAAATCGCAAATTGTGGACTAGTTTAAGATACTTTTTGAATTAATTGTAACAAAAAATGTAAAATCGAAAAAAAAAAGAGAAAAAGATAAATAAATATCATGTTCTTGTTTAATTTTGCACTTAGAAGAGTACAAAATAAAATCAAAATCCACCTCTAAAATGCAAATATAAATAGTCACTTTGTTTCAGTAGTATTTTTTTATATTTTGTTAATCAACCTTTTGTTGATTATTTCGCAGAATTAAGTAAGCTTTAGCTGTATGATTTACGTTCAACGGGTCAGGTGCAATCGACATTTCGTTCTGTGTACATTGTTACACAGAATGACAATACAAGGAAATTATTATTATTATTATTATTATTCAATGCTGGCCTCTTAGCAGCCACTGATGTTAGCTAAATGCTAACTGCTAACTTGGCCACTGACTGGATTAAACAGTGGATTAAAAATGAAACAGATTTTAAAATGTCCACTTGCGAGGATTGTAATGCCCTTTAAATGTTAATTCCTTTAAATGCCTCCTTATTTTTAACAGCAGCCTAGATTGTCAAATTGTTACTTATGTGCAATTCATCGAGGGGAGTGTGGTTTGTTGGTATTTTTTTTCTAAAGCTTCTTTTCCATGGAGATCATTACTGCAAGGCTTGGGACCCATGACAAATAAATACAGTACAAAAAACACAGGCTCACAAAGTCTTTACCGAGCACAAGACGTTCTTTCTATATTTCCCAAATTCGTACAATATAAAGCAAATCTGGCCTGAGGCGCGGTCGCGATATCTTGGGGTATATTGTAGATGAAAATAATTAAAGGAGGATCTGGACTTAGACATGCTCGAATAATCTCTTCTTTTTCATCTTTCTAGGGCTTTGGCGTTTGGAATGTAGTTGAAGCAGGCCTCTTACTTTTACCGTATGAATGCTACACTAACAAATAGAATGCAAAATCTCCAGCACTCCTAGTAAACATTTCTCCTACCTATTGTGTTCCGGCCCACACAGCTTTGCTAAAGGGAAAATAAAAGCACCTCGGTGTGTCAGAAAACAAAACAAAACCATAAGGGTTTATTGATAGGGTCAGTTCGGCATTGTTAACACATACTTAATCGAGGAATTATTTAGATTTCAACTTTTTAAGGACAACTCAAACAATGCACCCAACTTTTAAGAAAGCGGTTCAAAATTGCTATTGTCTATGATATTTCAAAAATTGCTCACTTTCTCAAAAAGTACCAACTCTAGGTTGGATGCATTCAGGTTCCAGCCCGTGACAGTGGACAAGACCAGTCAATGTATCAGGGGCGGGGGCTCAGGATATCGAAGTGGAGGTATTTGACCCACAGAACCTTTAACCCCCCCACCAGATGATTGAAGTGAAGGCTTTCCCTGCTCTGGTGCTCCGGCCCCGAGACAAGGTGACGAGTCCTTTAGGAGCTCTCTGGTTGCAAAGATCTTGAGAGAGAGTAGAATAGTGCAAAAGAAGGAAGGAGGTGGGAGGAGAGGAGGGTGTGCAGGCGCCGGTCTTTGACTGGAGCGTTGTTGCAATGCGTCTACCCAGGCTTAGGCCTAAGACATTCCATCCAAGCCGGGAGGAAGGCTAGGATGTGACCTTGAGGGTTCTTTATGGGTGTCACTAAGACTGCTTTGCTGGGGGGCAACTCCTGGCTCAGGTGACCTGGATAACTCACTTATTGTAGCTGCTCTGAGGAGGCAATACCGATGTTTGGTCGGGGTGCATATAAACAATTGAGCGCTGGATCATGTGACCTACAGTGGCCCGTAAAGAGTTTTACAGAAAGTTTCCATCCTATTTGTAGCCTGAGCGAGTTTTGAAGAGGCGAGCTGTTTTATGCACATCATTTTTTTTAACTGATGGGAATTTTCATTTGTGAAGTCAGTACTACACAGCTAAGAGCGATCACGACAAAATACAAAATTATTATTCATGGAACAGACGTGTGCAGTCAGGGAGTGAATATATACATAAATATATAAAACAAAAAGAAAGAAAATAATAAACGGCTATATTTATTCAGTGTTAACGTTATTTTGAAGTTAACTTCACATTTGTATTTATTTATTTAATCTTTTAATCACAAAATGTGATACCTATTATTCAAATTTGCATCAGACCTTAGCCTCAAACAATACAATTAGTAATAGTATTAGTTAGGTAACAGCAAGTCGAGCCATCCAGTATTTTCTTTTCCCATCGCATGGACTTTTTTCATATTGGAAGATTACATATCTAGTAATATATATCTATCTAGTATGTAACATATTACTCTGCAAAGGGACTGGGGGAAGGCAGTTCTGTTGCCTCATGGAAGAGGTATGGTGAGACCAAGGATTTTGATTTGCCGCACACCTCAGCCCCAAAACAAAAATATTGATAGTATTAGCAAGCTAACAGCAATTTAAGCCATTTAGTATTTAGTTTATCATTGCATGGACTTTTTTCATAAAGAATAACATCTATTGATGTCTTCTATTCGAAAGGAGCAGGACAAATATTTCATTTTCAAGTTAGGGTGAGACAATAAGACATGTTTTCTATGCCACAGTTTATATATTGCTTTTGGCTCAGCCAAATTATGAATAATATGAAGGTTAATTTATTAGTACATCTGACTGTGTTTTACCAGACATAAACAAACTGTTATGGAACCAAATTCTCCAATTACTTAACTCCAATTTTTTTTAAGTTCAACATTAGCATTTAGACTGTACTTTAAGGCAAAGTGGTTTCCGGTAAAATTCCTCCAGGATCCTATTTACCCCTTTTAGCACCGATACATCAATTGTCATGTTACACTTCAAGTAAGCCAATAATCTCTTTTAGTTTTCACCTTGTGCATGCCTCAAGGTCAAACGACTTTTCTCTCTTTAGTGGTCTCAAATGTTGCTTTTCTGCTCCCGGGGTCATGCCTACTAATCCCCCAGTTACTCAAGTCTTGCTGGATTTTTCCCAAGGGCTGCAGAAACCAGATCCCCAAACCCCCTGAAGCTGGCCCAAGATGTCTGCAGAGATAAGCATCCTGAGCCCAGTCAGGGGTCTTAGGCAAGAATTCAGAGATACATCATCACAAATCCATTAAGGCTGACTCACTAGTTTAACAACAAAACCCAGCTGCAGTCACAACACCTATTAAACCTTGCGTGCAGTCCCAGGAACTAGGCTGAAGCAGGTACTGGACCAGACCCCCTCGACACCTCTACAGTTTTGGCAAAATGCAGTTAGTTAGGTAGTTTGTGGTGTAAAGAAGAAAAAGCTTGTATCCACCATTGGAGAAGATGGTAGTTAGTGGAAAAAGGAGAACATATTTTTAGCATGATAAGACATAACTTATGTTTGTCAAAGAGGGTGCTAGCTTCCAGCTTTAAAGATGACACTTAGCTTTCCAAGCGGAAGAAAACAATGTCACATTGTTGCGCAGAAGAATAAGTTAGTTTTAAGTATTTAACACAAAGACAACAATTTATTGTATGAAAAAGGACAACTTTTATTCACTGTGAAATAGGACAATGGTTTGCTTTGAAGAAGAAAATGCTAGCTTCCAGAACCCAAAGCAACACGCCGAATAATATATAGCAGGTGTGTGGTGTAGAAGAACCGAAAGCTAATTTCCCGAATAGAAGACAACAACAGTAGCTATTGGTGTGGGAAAAGGAAGATAATGTTGTTTTTGGCTCGCAATAGGACACGTTTAGGTTTTGGAAATGAAATGGCTAGCTCCTTGCATCAGAAATTAAAATGCTCATTTTCAGCATAAATGATTTGGAAATAGAAGAAAACAACACTAGATTTTAGTGAATAAGAAAACAGTACTTCTTTTCAGGAAGTTTTGAGCACAACATGGCACGACAACCACCCTTTTGTCCCTGAAATTATATTTATGTTTTAATATAAATTCTTGGGTAGACGTGACAGGAACAGGCATCCTATTAATAAAAGTGTGATTGGGCACAGGAATGTTTCAAAAACAATTCACTTTACAAGCTAGACTACAGATCAGGAGTCACAAACGTGGTACCAACAAAGTACTCCTAAGAACGCCTAAGTACCCGACAGACCGGGTCTTGAAATAGATCCTTAGTGGTGGGTCATTGTGATTTTCAAGAAAATTTGATGTTTAATCGGCATGATGTTTGAATCTTTGGCTGAGCGTATTTTAACCTTTCTCGTGATTACAAACTGGTAATACCAAAATGATAACATAGTGACAACATAAGATGATAACTTATTGTAGAAACACATATTTAACTGGTAGCCATTTGTGCTACTCATTAGCAAATAAGAAGTTATCAGCTTTAAAATGCGTCGTGATCCGTCATCTTGACAGTAACGGAGCCAAACTTCCAGGACAGCATTCTCACATGTAGGAACCTTGAGATCTAATATAGTGACAATTGCAGCAGTACAGAAATCCACCAATGTTTTTATTTTTCCCCAGAAGGTGTGGCTGTTTTTTTTGCGCATAGCTGCAATTGCACACTGAATTCAGCTTGTGTGGTAGAGGCCACTTTGAGTGATGCTGCAAATAAAATTGTCAGTTTGAGCCCGCAATGCGTCGTGGCTGTGGCCTGGGCGAGTGTGCGTCGCCTGCACTGAGGCATCCGGCGGTCGGGCAACAAAATATAGAGCACGGCAACCGACTGCTGTGTCGTTTGCGGTAAGGCGTTACACTTGCTGCGCCCAAGTATGACACTTGTGTACACGGACCATAAGTGCGAGACTATGCTTGATTCTTATTCCACAATTTGGGCTTCTGTTCATTGTGTTCTTTGTGTATTTGTATAGAGTGTGTCGAGGCCACTGTAGTCTTCAATTAGCACGGGTTTTAGTGGTCATCTTTAAAACCATGATTGTGAAACAAACAATCAATCCTGAGATTTCCCAACCATGCTTGACTGTGGCGACCGTAAAATTGTATTCTGGGCAGCCCATTTAAAGTTTGTATTTACTGTCGCCATAAGCTAAATTTTATGTTGGGAATTTGTTTTTTTTTTTTAGTTATAGTCTATCGCATGGGCGTTTTAAGATCCTAGTCCCCTACCAGAAAACTCCCTTTGTGGGATTTTGTGTTGCATTCTTTCAGGGTCAATCAACTTGAGCTTGCCCTCGCGTCCGACAAAATAGTGTTTTATCATTTCAATATTTTGTAGTTTATCACACACTAATGCTACAAAAATATCAAATTTATAAACAAGAACATATTTTTTTGAAAACATTATAAATTCTAAACGATAGTGCGCACCTGTTAAAAAGTCGCGTGTTCAAATCTGAAATGTTGTCTTTGTTTGAGCTGCGCCGGATTTTAAGCCGCATAATTAAACACCCATAAAAATGACCTGAAACACATCTACTTTATACATTTTTAAGACTGGCGCACACCTGCCTGAGTTTTGGAAAAGAGAAGATCCCCTTTTCCTTGTGGCACAAAAAAAAAAAAAAGCTACACCATAATTAAAGCCGCAGTTTTCAAAAAGTTGCAAAAAGTACTGGCTTGTAATCCCGAATTTACTGATAATGAATATAGAACAAGCTCTGAAAATTACGTATTTGTACCACTGTAAACTGAAGACCCCGATACATTAATTTATATCAAGGATACACTGATGAGATACAGTTATACAGATCTTCACAAGTAGTAAGTAACTCATGGACCATTTGCTGATTTCCAAATGGTTGTATTATTAAGGGTTAATTAATCAAAGTTTTCCCATTGCATGATTACAGAAACTGTACACATTCCAATAATTTAAGAAAAAGGCCAAAACATCTCTTAAGTACGCCTTATCCATGTCCCTCCACACAAAAAGAGACAATTCTGTAAATAGGACTGAAATAAATATAAAAAATACAGTTAACATTGCTGCAATTATTACTATTAATAATACTTTTACCATTTTTGTATTTCTTTTTTTTATAGAAGACATGATAGCCGTTAAAAAGTCAACTTTTAGAAGTAAAACATAAACATTCAAAAAATATATAATGAATGTATGTTATTCTCACCAAATATTTTTTTCTCATAGCAAATTGAGATACAGAAAAAAACAATTGACATCATAGAAACTAAACTTCATTCTAAATAGAGGATTGTATTGTCCAGTGCAATTTCAAAGAGGCCCTTTTACATTATCATTTATAAAGAAGTAACAAATATTTTGCTGGTTTAAGATCAGGTAATTGTGTAATTTTGTAATTGTAATCCTGTGCAGTCCTTTGAGACATTTTTGTGATTAAGGTCTATATAAATAAATGTGACTAGACTTGACTTGAATTTTTCAGACTAAAAAACTGGTTCACTCTAGCTGACAGCTTTACATGACAAAATTTGGATGCCTTCCCTCAAAATACCCCCACGTGCCAAACAAACATTGGACGAATCACAACAATGTGCTTTTTCAACCAAAACTCCTGCACACATCATGTTCAAATTTACTAAATAAGAAGCATAGCCGATGGGAATAAAGGGAGAGAACAATAAATTCAATAGCGACTAATCAGTAACCTTTCTGCCCTTGCAGTGTGACGCTGAACCCAAATGGACACTGCGAGGTGTTGAGGCCATACATGTCATCAGCAGTGTTTCTGAAATTACCTGCGGACAACTGGAATAAATCTAAAGTCAAAATAACATTTAAATAAAAGTGAAATGCTGCCCCTACAACCCTAGTGGTTAAAAAATAATATGGTGACTGAAAAATAATCTGCCTGGGGTCAGCGTTAGAACACTGAATTGTACCAGTGCCAAACATTACAGTATATTACAGGATAAGCTCAATGTCCAAATATTAACCTGTTCAAATCCACATGCACAAAAAATATTTTCAAAGTACTGAGTGGAAGAAAATGGGGTCTTAATGATATACCAAATGTATGGTTTAAGGAAATAATTAACATTGTTATCATTATTAATATGATTATAATTATTATCATCATAACTGTTATTATAACCATTGTTGTTTTGTCACTATTTGTGTCTGAATAATATTTAGTGATTAGTATCATTATAGAGTTAATAAATGGGTAAAACTAAACTTGGCGTTATTAGAACTATTATTATAATGATTACTGTTAGAACCTCCATCCATCCATTATCTTCACCGCTTATCCTCAGTAGGGTCGCGGGGGTGCTGGAGCCGATCCTCAGCTATCTTCGGGCAGTTGGCAGGGGACACACGTAACTGGTTGCCAGTCGCAGGACACACAGTCATACAACCACTCGTTGATTCACACCTAGGGAAAATTTGGACCGGCCAATTAACCTGAAATGCATGTTTTCGAGAATGTGGGAGGAAACCGGAGTGCCCGGAAGAAACCCATTAAGGCACGAGAGAACATGCAAACAGGTAGCTGGACTTGAACCCTGAACCTCTGCACCGTGGGGCTGCGCACTAACCACCCATACGCCGTGCTGCCCTGTTAGAACCTTATTGTGACTATTATTGTTATTATGATTAGTTTTATTGGTATCTAATAATGTAAGTGAGCAGAAGCCTTATACAGTCAATAGATGGGTAAAGCTAATAGTTAAGCTTGTTATTATTATTATAACAATAAGCATGTCTTTTATTTTTGTTGTGATTGTTATTATCATGATCAATGTTTATTAATGTTATTGTTGGAACATTGTTGTTATATTGCTGTCATCGCCACATTAAGCAAATTCATCACACATCTGGATCTATATCTATAAACCATGAGGTGAATGGATATGTAGGTGATGTTGGTGAAATGTAATTTGACATCAAACGTTGTTTATTTTCAATATACATTAATACATTATCGAAGGGTGTGGCACATGCACAGTAAATGTACAGTACATACAAAAAGTCTGTTCAATATGTTCCACTTTACACAATCCAGGTGACTCCTGGAACCCGGAACGTGATATCAACCAGGCCGAGGCCCCGCTCTCTTTAAAGTGGCGCAAAGACGGCGTGGATCGAGTTTAAAAGTAATAAAAAAAGGGACTGGACCTAGCGGCTAGGTGCTCTCGTATTCAACTTTCCTTTTCATGTGTGCGCGGCCTTCAACCGAGCGTTTAATTCAACAAATCCACCGTTGTGATCCGGCCCGAATGGACCTGGTGTGGGGGTCGGGGTGCTGGTGTTTTAGGGGGAGGGGATTGGGGGGAGGGTTACTTCAATTTGTACCAAAGCATCTCCGCGTGATCAAAGCACGGCCGCCCATCCCCAACATGCCGTTTGAATTAACACTAACACCACAGTCTTGTATTTGGAATGGATTACCGGTGCTGGAATTCCTTCACACACATGTGGTTCCAATAGGGCCGCCATGCCAGCTTCACATCTTGAATAGGCTGACAGGCAACTTTGGTGCAAACTATTTTCACTCCACAGAGTTTTTTCCTTTTTTAAGGTTGTCACACACATACACACGCACTAGGGCTGCAACGATAAATCGACGTTGTCGACAAAATTGGTAATAGATATAGTCCATAATTTTTTTTATGGTTGACTATTGTCACCAGACACGTTTTACAAAAATAGAGAGGCATTACTACATGAATACATTCACTGCTGATAGCCAATAGCGTCCTTCCCTGGAGCTGTAGCATAAACAAACAGAAGTGGCGGCGTCAACACCAACAACGCATACAAAAAAACTCGTAGGTTTTGCAGCATTTTAGCCTGGATATGTCCAATACAGACTACTTGTAAAATTTGCAACACGGGTTCTCGGGTTTGGAGGAGAAATGACACCGAATTGCATCTGATGAACACCATACACAATGAGAAGCATGGCGGTGCAAACATAACACTTTGGGACTGTATTCCTGCAAAGGCACCTAGACGACTAATCTGTGTAAAGGAAATAATTAATAGGGCCACATATCGAGAGATTTTGAATACGAACACCCTTTCATCAGTAAAGGCATTAAAGATGAGAGGTGGCTGGGTCTTTCAGCATGATAATGATCCCAAACACACAGACATGTCAACAAAGGAGGGGCTTTGTCCGAAGCATTTCAATGTCCTGTACTGGCGTATCCAGTCTCTGGATCTCAACCCCATAGAAAATCTGTGTAGGGATTTGAAAGTATGTGTTGTCCAATGACAGCCCCCAAAACATCACTACATGGAAGAATGGGCCAAAATACCAGAAACAGTGTGTGAAAATCTTGTGAAGAGTTGCAGAAAATGTTTGGCCTCCGTTTTTGCCAACAAAGTAAAGATGGGTACTTTTAGTATTGACCAAATACTTATTTGCATCCATGCAAATCCATTGTTTAAGAATAAGGCAATGTGATTGTCTGTTTTTTTATTTATTTAATGGAGAACAGGATGTCTTATATGGATATCCACATTCCCCTTTCCTCATTCTACGGCCTCACTTGAGGCCAAGCCAAGTATTTGTCACTTCAACTCGACGCTCATGTTACAGCAACACGAGCGCACGTGGTCCTTCATCCTAAATCAATTTTTTTTTGAGGGGGTGGTAATCAACATGTGCTAAGCATATGGAAACTACGGGTACAGTTGCTGTCTAAAATCTCGCCTCTCACGTCCAGCCAATCTGCACCAGATTTGGAGATAGCACATAGTAAACCCCGACCCCCCTATCCACTACACTTGTTTGGCTGTGCTTTAAAGATATAGAGTGAACATCACACCCTGGTGCAAATCCTTCTCATTCCACTTAAGGCTCTCAGAGTTTATATGTTGCCTTTGCTGTGAACCCTCACACTAACAGAGTGTACTTTTCACTGGCTTGTATTGTACATTGTGTTCTGCGTTCTCGGTTAAAAATTCTCTACCTAATGATCAAAATTATTATATGAATTTTCCTTGATACTTTTTCAAGATGTCCCTTTATGTATGTATGGTTGTTTGGATCAGCAATTGAAATTAGATATAGGTAGAGTTTTGCCTCTTTATCTGAGCACCTTTACAACCAGAAATGCCATTGCACAATCTTTTATTTTCTTTAAACAAAAACTCATCTCACTTTATGAACAAAAATCCAGTTCAGGAGCAGTCCCAATTTGTGATTGCGCCTCCTACTATCAGGCACCTGATTCTGCACCCTTGGTATTACCTGTAGAATACCTGTATTTCGAAGCAAGTACATATTGATGACATTTCTTTGATCACATTTCACAGAATCTCCTTTCAATGACAATGGAAATAAATCAAGAAATAAGAGGAAAAAACGAGTACGGTGTTTGTGTGATGTTGAAAGGTTTGGAGCCCAACATACATTTGATGTGGTGTTGGACGATTATAATAATAATAATAATAATAATAATTTCCTTGTATTGTCATTCTGTGTAACAATGTACACAGAACGAAATGTCGATTGCACCTGACCCGATGCAGCCGCAGCCAAGAGAGGGCGCCGCCGACCACTTTTTAAGTCTTAGGAATGACTCGGCCGGGGCGCGAACCCGAACCTCCCTGTCTCAAAGCGGGCGCCTTACCATCTAGGCTACTGAGCTGGTATGTTTCCCTAGGGAAATCCAGAGAGTTGTAGTTAGATGATGGCGACATCAGCAACTTTGTGCAAGACCACGTAGAAGAATCGACAACAGAATAACCAAAATAACTTAAGTTGATTCAACACACATGGTGCTTCCCCAAAAAATAAAGAGGAGGACAACCAGTGAAGGTGGCATGTACAAAGGAGCTCAGGCACGCGCTGAAAGAGTGGGAAGAAGTTGCTACTATTTGTTGAAAAAAAAAAGCGTCCAGAAAAAGTGGTCGGGTGACAGCTCTCTTCAATAAAACTTGCCGTCCGCATCATTTTGAAGGGGAAGGCAGAAACAAATGTTCCTGGATAAAAATAGATAAATAAAGACCTGTTGAAAGTGATAAATTTGCAAGTACAGGGCAAACACAAGTGATGAATGTAGTTTGCAGTTTCCCATTAAAAATAGTGTAAATCGTTTTAATCCATTCCAACATTTTGAATGTTTACCTTGAATGTTTAACGTAAACATAAAGCTAACCCAGGCTGATCGTACGTTCGCGTTATCATAATCTTCCGTACGAAAGATTACGCTAACATGAACGTGTAAAAATAAAAAAATCAGGTCGTTTACGAGTCATTTAGCACCCGGGTCTCCACAACAAGTGGTGAACGGTTCATTGGAAAGGGGGCTCTGTTCCAACACCCAGAATGTTGGGCTCCGTTCCAACACCCTGAATGTTTAGCTTGAATGGTTAACGTAAACATAAAGCTAACCCAGGCTAATCATAAGTTCGCGTTATCGTAATCTTTCGTACGAAAGATAAAACGAACGTGTAAAAATTAAAAAAAAGGATAAAGAAAATAATTATGAATAGGATTTCTTACCTTTGTGGTGGTCAGCAGAAGGCGCAGGTGGATGGTGGGGAGAGGGATAGGGGAGGAAGGAAAATTATTGTTTGGAAGGATGTTCTTTGATCGTAGATTTAGCCATGCTGTATTCCCTAGCAAGATCAGACACTCGCACACCTTCATATTTTGCTATTATTTCTTTCTTAAATGCAATAGTTGCACGCATTTCTTTTCTTTTTTCACCTGTAGCAACTTAACTGCTTGCACTGACTTTCTTCTGAGGCATAATTAGGGGCTAAAACACTTCGTACACCTATATTAAAAGCGAAAGCAAAACTAAGCAAGTCCGCATGCGATAACAGTTGGTCAGGAAGAGAGCGATCTACACCCGTACGCCGCTCAGCATCGCACACTAGCGTACGCACTCACGCATTACCGGCGTTCGAACTCCGATTTTTTGACCGAACAGCAAAGCAAAAATTTCTCGAGGCGTTCAAAAACCAAGGTTCCACTGTACTTTCTGTAAATCATACATGCTTCCTTTCACTTATTATATATAACTGTTTATCTGACATAACATATAGATAACTGAAATTCCTGCTCCAAACAAACAATGATTTTTCAAAGAAAAATTTGGAAATATTCCAGGTGAGCCAGAAATGTCCATATGCATGTAATACATGTACTAATTTATTTGTATACAGGGCCAGGGGATTCAATCCAGTTACCAGCTTTCCTGTGTGGAGTTTGCATGTTCTGCCCATGCTTGCGTGAGTTTACTCCCGGCACTCTGGTTTCTTCCCACATTCAAAGACATGCATATCAGGTTAATTGGCTGGTCGAAATTGTCCCTGGGTGTGAATGAGAGAGTGAGTTGTATCTGTGTGCCCTGCATCTGGCTGGCAACTAGTTTAGGGAGTCCCCTGCACACTGCCCGAAGATAGCTGGGATGGGCTCCATCATCCCCGCGACCCTACTGAGGGTGATCGCTGCAGATGATGGATGTATGTATGTCTTTTTTAAAATAAACAACACACTTTTAACAGTACTAAACAAATGCTTTAGCCTGGAAATAACGGGTTGTTCTGATTTTAATCCATAAATGAGTATTTATTGTATAATGACTGTAAAAATAAAACAAAATAAGGGTTTCTACCTCCACATTTTGCCTTTAACAGATTCTATTTGAAACGCAAACCGTGCGATAAAGTATTATCAAACCCAAGCGTCTTCACTTTTTATTGCAAAAAAATCCGAGTAGTCAAATCAGCATGGGGTTGGCGGTGGTGACTTGGTTGCAGTCAGTTTGTCTCTCGGAGCACATTGAAACTCTCACTTCTATTTTGGTTCCTTTGCAATTAGACGTCTCCCCAAAGACACGGCGATACATGAATACTTTCTTGTCAGCGCATTGCACCAGGGGTGCCCTATTGCTCCGCCAGGTGCGCTGGCACCCGTTCGTGTTTTGTTTGCGTTCGAGAACCCGCTTTATGCGTGGCCTTATATCAGTTTTATTCCGTCATATACTATATTGACACATTTTAAAACGGGCCTTGGGATAGAGAGATACTTCAGGTGAGGCAGCGTTCAACGCTAGTATGAGTGAGGGTGATTTACGTGTGCAATTAAAGTACTCTTAAAGTTGTGGTGTAAACGAGTCTTGTTGGGCAGGTCAGACAAGCTAACACTGGAACCTCTGAGAGACATTAACATTTATTTTGGAACTTCTGATTTCTTCATTTTGGAAATGTTTTTACCAGGATGTAATGAAAAAATGTTACAATACAGGCTTTTTTAATAAAACAATAAAGGTGGGATGCATCATTTGAGGTCTTCTGAAAAAGTTGAAAGTATAATATTTTCTTTCTTAAGTTTGTTGCATCAATACCCTTCTGAGTTCAAAGAACCCTTGTATTTTTGTCCCCACCATGTCCATGTGAGCTTATTTTACTTTTAGCAGAGCTGTATGGGGCTATACACGTTTGCAGGGGGCATTGGGGGGAGTTACTTCTTGCTCGTCAACAGTGTTGTTTTTTTTTTAAGTGTAGTTGAAAAGGCCAGTTTCAACCCAAAACCCAAGAAAGATGAAAGAAGAAGAGTTTATTCCAGCACCTCTAAGAAATGTAGGCGCATCGACTCGCTACAACGGGTCAGGTGTATCGACATTTCGTTCTGTGTACATTGTTACAAAGAATGACAATACAAAGGAAATTATTATTATTATTATTATTACTTACACGCGCAACAGAAATAGCTTGAACAAAGGCTGCAATTATGCCACAAGCCAGGAGATGGCGGCCAAGAGTAAGCAAGTTCCATATCCTGTAAAACCACTTAAATGTGAGTACAAATAAAATATGTTAGTGCTTTTAGTGCCACGATATAAATTAAATGCACAGTATAATGGGGATCATCTACTCAGATATGTAAATATGAGGACATGGGGGGAGATAGGGTTAACTCAACTAGGTGGTATTTTTTGTAAAACATGACCTAATTTACATCTAAAACATTCCAAATGTGATTAAAATTGTGATATGTTTTTTTGCCCACAGTACAGCAATAATGTACGAGTTTGTATATATTTTTTTTCATTTTTAGATTTTTTTTTCATATTATTAAAATGATTCCTTCAAATAATTCTTAAAATAATAAAAAATAAATTAAAAAAAAAAGATTCACCAGATATTTTACTCAAGAAAATGACATATATCATATTTGTTTTACATCATTTTTGCAATAAAAAAAAACAGGGCAGGTAATGACCCCAGTAATCAATATAACCATTCCAAAAAAATATTAAGAATGAATGCAGAAAGTGAAGATAGTGATGACATTGTTACTTTCTCATACCCAGGAAACAGAAAACCACCATACAACGGCTTTTATTATTCAAATATGCCTTTCTGAACTGGATTGTTTCCTTTATAAATATCAAAGAAAATCTCCATCCATAATACTACCCTAAGCCATAATAATTAGCTAGCAACTTTTTTTGTAACATTTCCATGGCAACAATGTTTATATTCATTTTTTTTCCGAATGCATTTTACAATATTCATATCAATGATGGTTTAAACATAAATACAAACCACAAGTTGAAAATATAGAAAAAATATGATCAAAAAACATTTAAACTTTGAGAACTGACTACGAATTTTTTGCCATGAATGGTTATTTATGTGTTGACAAAGCTGCTTTGCAAACTTAAATATTTGAAAGATTGATTTTTCTATTTTAAATGTTACAGACCAAATGGCTTTATTATTTTAGTAAATGAAAAACAACACAAGCAGCACTTAACAAAAATGATGACTAATATTATTTTAAAAATCCAAATACAAATTGATTATTATTATTTTTCCGAATGGTGTTTTTGTTTTTCTTCTCCTGCATATCATATTTACCGTTGGCAGTGATGTAGTATAGCTCATTCCATTTCTCTGTTTATTGCCAAGTAAGTCACGAGAACAAGCACATCAACCTGACATTTAAAATGCAAAACATATTTATACGTATCACCGTTGCCATAAGTAAATCCTCCTTGTCGACTTCAAACAACTTAAGCTATTTCATTTTTTTTTCACCTGGATCGTAATTTATGCGCAAAGTGGCTCTTGTCAGACGGCAACAAAGCAACTTTGATATATGCCCCTTAATTTATCGTCTTGTATGTGAAATCAAAGTGAAACATTAACATTTTGCACACTGAGTCGGACCAGGGAGGAGGGTCAGGCCATTTCTTGCATTTGGAAACGTGTTCTACTGCCTCCACTGTGAACCGCGGGGTTAATCAGTGGCATAAAGGTTACGACATGCGCTTAGTGACGGATGGTGGAAATGATGTGCGAGAAACCCGGGAGCAAGACACGGACAGAAATACAACATAAAGAAAAAAAACTATAACTAAAATAGGTAAATGCCAATTTTTAAAAAGCTTTAAGTCCTTAAAGGCAGGTTTCAATTACTGTGATTTTCTCATTATAAGGCGCATCAAACTATAAGGAGCACCACCAAAGAATAGTCTTTTGTGATATATATTTATTCATCGTCGATGAGGCGCACGAGTACAGTTAGAGCTTCTGTGTACACGGGTCCACATTAATGCAGTAAGTGCATAAGTATAAGTAGCTAACCCAAATCGCAAAACATTGTATGTAATGAGAATACAACTCGAGTGGTCGCAGTGAGAGTGCTGACACATTACCACTAGACAACCAGTGGTACAGATGACACAAGAAAAGTCATTGAAGCTTATCTCATCATCCTCCTAGTTTTATAGTGTCACAACAATTATTTCCATAGTGAATCTGATATGTTAAACATATTCTCCACTTCCTCATCTGTACCTCAATAACGTCTCAGATGCAGGATTTGTACAACAAAGGACGACAAGACAAAAAGGGTCTAACTAGCAAAAAACAAAAAACAAAACAAGGAGAGGCACCAACAGGGGGGCAACCGGTATCGATCAACAGAAGTGGCTGCAGCTTTGACGGAAAAACGCAAGGCTGGCTGACCAAAAAACACACAGTGAGCAGCCGAGCAACCAGAAACCAACAACAAAAAGCGTCAACGGCTACGGCGATAACTGTGAAGTAGGCTGGGAATAAACCCAGGGACACTGCGAAACGGCGCTAAAGCCAAGCTGGTTGATCAAAGAAACACACAGTGACCAGCCACGGCTGAACCTGGGATAAACGCAATGGACATGGCAAAACTGGTGCTAATACCAGGATAGCCAGCCAAACAACACACGGTGTGCAGCCAACTAGGGCCAATCGGGAGCAAAGAAAACAGGAACTCAGCTTGGAAGCTAAGGAAGAGCTAGCCGGAACAAATTATACCTACTGTGACACAAGTGGCTTGAAACAGGAATGGAAAGCCACAATCGCCTACCTCTAAGCATAAATTAGGGGTATGCAATCACTGTTCACTCTAATTGCTGTTTTGGGATTCACCATTTTTGAAAGTGCATTCCTTCAGTGATTTCACAGTTTTATAGCAAACTAAGATAGGATAGACTACATTTCTCGAGTTCACTGGTGCGTAGAATATTTTGCAACGTACTTGCATAAGTGTGGGGAGTTATACTGCACAATCTGCCCCCAATTAAAAAAAAAGCTGTGTTGTAATACCTTTTACTCATTCAATGCCAGACATTTATCGCAAATGGGAAGAGCCAGTGCCAGACAGTTTTTGCCATATTGACTCGTTTTTTTTACGTGCACACAGAACATGTTGTTCGGTTTTGTAAGATACATCAAGAGAAAGTTTCAACTCTCATCTTTCATCAGAAAAACATATATTTCTTACTCATACCATTGTTTAGTGAGCAACAGTTGAACATTGCCAAGTTTCGTGAAAATACTGGTTTGCGAGACAACTTCTGAGAAAAAAAGGGATGCATTGCAAGCAAAACTTTCACTTTGGTGCTTTTTTTTTATTTGTGATACTTCCAATATCTAAACAATGCTTTCCATAAACACAAGTGCACCATGCAAAATGACATTTTATTGCTAGAACAGGGAACTTATCCATGAACGATGCATTACATTTGCAAAGACCTGGCAATTTCGGTCACCATAGATATCGCGTTCATGCGGACATGCACAAAACGTCATCCCTGTCTGCCGAGATGGTGAGGGGACCCTTTTTAGAAGTACAAAAGCCTGAATCGTTAACTGTCAGCACTCATCCATATTTTTGCGACTCTATCACTGCTTCGCTATGCCTACATTTGCCACACAGGGCTAACTACACATCTCAAACTCTGGATACAGGAAGCAAGACTAGGACGTGGAGGCTTCCTGGATGTGTGGACAATGATCTGATCAAAGCAATTGTTGTCATCTAATGGTTATTTATCATATTGAAATCGTTCCCAGAGGTTCAATACTTACTGATACGCAGTGCCAAACCTTTTATAAAACATTTTTCACAATAAACATTTTTTTAACGTGTTGGCACTCAGGGACAATGCTTCTGAATGAGTTAAGTTTACGGAGCGTTTGTTGGCAGGTTAATGTTACCCCAGCTGCGTGTATGCTGTCACAGCCTTTTCCAACATGTGTCTAGCCCGGACAACTTGCTCATAAGCAACTCCTTGAGAAATGCACACCCACTTGAAAAGACTAAAAAGGTCGGCCCGACACTGCCATTCGCGGGCTGACCTCCGACGTGACCTCTCGCCTGTTTGCTGACATTTGCGCAATGGAGGCACTTGAACCAAAAAAAAGAAAAAAAATTTGGAGGGAGGGCGGGCCGGTTTCATGGGAGCGTGTTGGGGGAATGCGACGTTGTGATGGATGAGGTCTTCTCCTGTTACGTTCGAAGAGAGCGCAGCTGTGAGGGGCTGTTAAGCGCACGCAAACAAGCCGTATGCCGGAGAAAAGCCTGCCGGGCACCCGGCCCCGCATCCCACTTGTACCGCTCTGACATAGGATCACAGCCAGACAATACATGTGGGAGACGAGCGTGCTACACTCCAAAAAATGAGAACTATTTCCTAGCAGAACACACACAAAAAAGGAAAGAAAAAAAAAAGAAAAAGAAAAACCCTCCCTGTAACACTTCCCAATACCACTGGGACCTCACTTGTTATTATAATTCATCTTGTTTCTCTTTGTCTTTCCCCGTGTGTTTTGTGCGCTGTTGTGGGGAGGGACGACGAGTGAAGGGGGCGCTTTGGTGCTTTTGCGACAAGGAAATAGGTTGGGAATTGAGAAACAACATCTGCCGGCGTGACAGTGTCACACTTTTTGGTTAATCCGTTCTGAATAGACGTGGCTTTCTCCGGCTCTGCAAAGGCAGATTCGTTTCAGATCAGTATGCAAATTGGAAGAGTTTATATATTGCTTTTGAAGCAAATAATGCACAGGTTATCTGTACCAAGCTATATATTACTGCACAGGACAACATTTTTAGTAAAAGTGCTTCAGCACACTTAGCACCCCGTGCAGGGTTATGATTAATATGGCAAATATTCTTTGTTCTTGTACAGTTAGGACAAAATTGAATAAAACTCCCCATTACCTAAATCATTAGCATAGACACACTGCTAAAAAAATATAAACATAGATAATGAAGGAGGACATTTTTACTTCCTTTGCATGTTCAAATCTGGGCTGCGATATGGGTAAAAAGAAGTTCTGGGGTGAGCATAAAACTAAATATTCTGGGTTTTGTGAAAATAAAGCACTACCATTCCAAAGTTTGGGGTCACCCAGAAATTTTTGTGTTTTCCATGAAAAGTCACTTATTTATCAAATGAGTTGTCCAATGTCTGTGTTAGTTTGCCCATAGGAATCTCTTCATTTTGTTGGCCAGTCTTAGATATGGCTTTTTCTCTGCCACTCTGCCTTGAAGGCTAGCAACTCGGAGTCACCTCTTCACTGTAGACGTTGACACTGGTGTTTTGTGGTCACTATTTAACCAAGCTGCTCCATGAGGGCCAGTAAGGTGTACATTTCTCAAACTAGAGATTGATGTACTTGTCCTCTTGTTTGGTTGTGAAACAGGGTCTCCCACTTCTCTTTGTACTCTGTGCTGTCCTCTGAAGGGAGTAGTACTCATCAGGGTAGGAAATCTGTCTTTGCAATTTCTTAGAACAATAAGAATGTCGAGTTTCACTAGAAAGTTATTTTGTTTTCTGCCCACTCTGCCTTGAAGATCAGCATTTCAGAGTCACCTATTTACTGTAGATGTTGAAACTGGTGTTTTGTGGGTTTAATTTAATCAATCTCCTCGTTTAGGACCTGCCGGGCCTCCTTTCACTAGAATATGACATTTTGAAATGACCATAAACATTTTACGTTTTGCCATATTTCAGGCTTCGAACGTACAGATTAAAAAACCTAAACCATTTTTAAGAATCAATAACATGTGAGACACAGTCGTGAAGAGAAACCAAATATATCCACCATTTTAGACTGTGCTAACAAATTGAAAAGGAGGTGTTACAAACATATTGGCTGCCTTAGAGTTAATGCCTTGTATTAACTCCTTTTGCTGCAATCGCTACCACAAATCTTTTTTGGTATGTCTTTATCCGTCTTGCAGATGTTGAAACAAAAATATTTGACCATTTTTCCTAACAAAACAGCTCAAGTTTCTTGAGATTTGATGGTAAACGTTTGTGCACAGCAATTTTAAGATCTTTCCACAAATTCACCATAGTAATGAGGTCTGGATTAAGGCTTGGACATTTTAATACCTTTATAATGTTAGTTTTAAACCATTCCATCGTAGATTTTGCTTTATATTAAGGGTTGTTGTCAGGTTGGAAATTAAACCAGAGCCCTATTCTCAGGTCTCTTGCAGACTCCAACAAATTTTGTGCCAGAATCGGCCTCCATCCATCTTCTGACCACATCTAACAATCCTGCCATTCCCTCCTGAAGAAAGCAACCTTAGAGCATGATGCTGCGAATACCATGTTTAACAGTGGGGCTGGTGTCTTCAGGGTAATGTGCAGTGTTATTCTTTGGTCTCATCCGACCAAAGGACCTCGTTCCACATATTATTTGTGTCTTCGATGAAATTTCTTGCAAATGATAAACAGGCCTTTTTATGAAGTTATTTTAGAAATCGCTTTCTTCTTGCTACTCTTCCATATAGGGCAGATTTATGCAGAGTTCGACTAAACTTGTTTTTATGAACAGATAGTCCCATCGAAGCTTTGAATGCCTGCAGGTCATCCAATGTGGTCATCGTTGCTGCACTGATTGGTTATCTCCCTGTTTGGGCTCAAAGTTTAGACTGATGGCCAAGTCTTTATAGGTTTGCAATGCTTTATGCTCTCTTTATTTTGATATTACTGTTATTGGAGATTTGTAAATGCTGTATAATCTTCATGTATCCTATTCCTGCTTTGAATTGTTTTGCATAACTTCATCCTGGACCTGGCTGTTCTTTGGTCTTCATAATTCTGTCATTATTAGTCATTTAGGTCAACATTATATATATAATATATATATAATATATATATATATATATATATATATATATATATATATATATATATATATATATATATATATATATATATATATATATATATATACATATATAGGGCGCAGTGGTTAGCGCGTGTGCAGCACAGTTCTGAGGTCGTGGGAACCTCCTGCGTGGGTTCAAACCCAGCTCTCGGCCTTACTGTGCGGAGTTTGAATGTTCTCCCCGTGCTTGCGTGGGTTTCCTCCGGGCACTCCGGTTTCCTCCCACATTCCAAAGACATGCATTTTGGTGAATTGGCCGGTCCAAATTGTCCCTAGGTGTGACTGAGCGAGTGAGTTGTCTGTCCCCGTGTGCTCTGCGATTGGCTGGCAACTAGTTCAGGGTGTCCCCTGCCCACTGCCCAATGATTCCTGGGATGGGCTCCAGCACCCCCGCGACCCTACTGAGGATAGGCAGCTGATAAGATGATATGATGATATATATATATATATATATATATATATATATATATATATATATATATATATATATATATATATATATATATATATATACATTTTGTGAATACATTTTTATCATGTTCTTTTTGAAATAAAATTCACCTCTGGTGGCAGAAATTTCGCACCAAATTGCCAAATTGGAGTTCTTGATATAGTGTAGTAGAAATGTTGAATGTGACACATGCAGCGGACACGTGACTAAACAAATGCGTCTTATTTAAAACTAAAGCACACTTGTCTGTTGAAATGGCATCTTTTTAATAATACAACCAGTAAGTTAAAATATATGTTTCTTGGGAAAATACAGAATGATAAAAATGAAGGATGCTGACTATTATATACAGTGAATCCGGAAAGTATTCAAAGCGCTTTACTTTTTCCACATTTTGTTATGTTACAGCCTCATTCCAAATTGTATTAATTTAATCTCTTATCTCAAAATTCTACACAAAATACTCCATTATGACAATGTGAAAACGTTTTTTTTTTTTTTTACTTTTTTTTGAATTTATTAAAAATAGAAAACTAAGAAATCACATTTACATAAGTATTCACAGCCTTTGCTAAATACTTTGTTGATCCACCTTTGGCAGCAAATACAGCCTCAAGTCTTTTTGAATATGATCCCACAAGTTTAGCACACCTATCTTTAGGCAGTTTTGCCCATTCTTCTTTGCAATAAGTCTCAGGCTCAATCAGGTTGGATGGGAGACGTTTGTGCACAGCCATTTTCAGATCTCTCCAGAGATCAACGCTCCGACAGACGGATGTTGTGGTGAAACGGATCCCGAAGACCAACGTGCAAAAGCTTTTGTCAGATTTTTAGTAATACTACATAAGTGTGAGTGAAACTTCAGACTGCTGGGATAATGGGGTAATGGGTTCGTTGTGTGTGTGTTTGTGTGTTTGTGTGTAGTGCTGATGCAGCACTAATCTCTCCACCGCCACAGCTGGTTGTGTTTTACATAGTATAGCTTAGCTTTTTCTCTCACTTCATTTGAACTGTGAACTTTAAATGACTTCTGTTGTTTACACGGCTGCAATTACACTATTGGACACACGTTGCTTATTACCAGGGCACGGACACACCATTTAAATCTTCATTCGTTATTTGTGCTGACGATAACAAATGGCTTCCAAATAGGAATCAAAGCCATAGTCAAAGTAGTCCTAAAGAGGTAGCAACACAGTTTCACTATTTGAGTATTTGTTCTTATAATATTAAGTAATGAAAACAAAGCACAGAATACAGCCTTTAAAATATTTTTACTTGAAAGTGTATTGTGGAAGTTTATTTGCAGACAAATTATAGAAGCCTACACCCACAATAAATAATCAAACAAATTAAAAAAAAAAGGTTGAGCAATATTATAATAATTTTATATTATTGGTATGATTCTATCTGAAGCGGGCAATACATACACTAAATAAATGTTTAAAAATAATAAAACATTAGATTTTGAGGATTATTTTTCTCATTTTATCATAAAATTGAAGGATAAATATTGTGTTTATTATCTACTGGTGTTATTGTGAGTCGATTTCTAGAAGCTCATCCTCACGTTTGACAGTTCAAAGATCCCTTAACCGCCTGGCTATTCAGGGCACCAATGTTTATTATATATATATATATATATATATATATATATATATATATATATATATGTCACGAAACGTGGTGGCGTGGAAGGTGACCGGACCAGAACGGAGGCAGGAGGCATGAAGGGAGAACTCAAATGCGTTGACGATCCATAGGTTTTATTTAATAAAATAAAAGTCGCCCAATACTCCGAGGCAAAACAGAACAATACAGAGTTCCTCCGGCACGAACTCAACAGGACAAGGCATAACAGACTAAAACAGGACAAGGCATAACAGACCGGGATTGTGAATAATGAGTATTAATGAACCCGCAACCGCAGAGCCCACCATGCAGCCTTAAATCCAGACCCACCATTAGTGGAACTGCTTTCAGCTGTTGCCCAGGGGGCGGGGCAGACTGGTCACCAAGGCGACCGTGACAGAGCCCCCCTCTTAAGGGACAGCTCCCGAGGTCCCAAAAAAGAAAAAATTACAACCTCACGCCCCGGAATGGTTCGACGCTCACGATTGGGGCAACCCCGCTCCCTCCTCCGAACACGCAGGAACGGGGAGAGGCAGGCGCCATCTGCGTCGGGCGGATCGGAATCGGCGCTCGGCAGGGGGGGGTCCGGCGGGCAAGCTGGACAGGGGATAACAGACAGGCAAAATCAGGGCAGAATCAGAACGGGTAAACAGGACAGGCCTCTACAGAAGAGTCGCACTCAGGTCAGGCCGATGCAGAAGAGTCGCACTCAGGTCAGGCCGATGCAGAAGAGTCGCACTCAGGTCAGGCCGATGCAGAAGAGTCGCACTCAGGACAGGCCGATGCAGAAGAGTCGCACTCAGGACAGGCCGATGCAGAAGAGTCGCACTCAGGTCAGGCCGATGCAGAAGAGTCGCACTCAGGACAGGCCGATGCAGAAGAGTCGCACTCAGGGGGTTCAGATTCAGAAGAGTCAGACTCAGGGGGGAACAGATTCAGAACAGACAAGACAGGACAGGAAAGACTGAACAAAATCAGTACAGGGAGACTCAAGGCAGGCATGGGAGTCGAACAGGCAGGCATGGGAGTCGAACAGGCAGGCATGGGAGTCGAACAGGCAGGCTTGGGAGTCGAACAGGCAGGCTTGGGAGTCGAACAGGCAGGCTTGGGAGTCGAACAGGCAGGCTTGGGAGTCGAACAGGCAGGCTTGGGAGTCGAACAGGCAGGCTTGGGAGTCGAACAGGCAGGCTTGGGAGTCGGACAGGCAGGCTTGGGAGTCGGACAGGCAGGCTTGGGAGTCGGACAGGCAGGCTTGGGAGTCGGACAGGCAGGCTTGGGAGTCGGACAGGCAGGCTTGGGAGTCGGACAGGCAGGCTTGGGAGTCGAACAGGCAGGCTTGGGAGTCGGAGTCGGGCTGGCACGCAGGGGAGACGGAATAGCAGGCAATCGGCACGGGAGTCGGGCAGGCAGGCATGAGAGTCGAACAGGCAGGCGTCAATTCCTCCCGGGAGTCGATTCGAGGCACAGCAAGGGCCACGACGGGCGGGGCCGTGGTTCGAACGAGCAGGGAAGGCCAACTCAGTAGGCGCCTGCCGAACTGCGCTCTCCAGCTCTCCCAAAGTCGCGCTGGGATCGTTCGCTGAGTTCTCTTTGTTGGCGGGTTCATTCTGTCACGAAACGTGGTGGCGTGGAAGGTGACCGGACCAGAACGGAGGCAGGAGGCATGAAGGGAGAACTCAAATGCGTTGACGATCCATAGGTTTTATTTAATAAAATAAAAGTCGCCCAATACTCCGAGGCAAAACAGAACAATACAGAGTTCCTCCGGCACGAACTCAACAGGACAAGGCATAACAGACTAAAACAGGACAAGGCATAACAGACCGGGATTGTGAATAATGAGTATTAATGAACCCGCAACCGCAGAGCCCACCATGCAGCCTTAAATCCAGACCCACCATTAGTGGAACTGCTTTCAGCTGTTGCCCAGGGGGCGGGGCAGACTGGTCACCAAGGCGACCGTGACATATATATATATATATATATATATATATATATATATATATATAAATGCAACTTTTGACAGCTTTCTTCACTGTTGATGGTTCCTGGTTTTTGAGTCATGGCAAAGTTCTTTCTTTGATGTTGTTGTTGTTGTCTTCTTCTCCTGCTTCCTTGAACTGTGCTCTTTAGAAATTTCTTGACCATTCCTGATGATCTTTTGACACGACCATACCACTGAATTTTCCGTTTGCGCATAGTTGACAACATTTCTGTAGGGTCCAATGTGCCCTTTGACAGGGTTGGGCACTGTTTTGTTGTCGCATGGGCTAAGTCACTGATGCCTAAAAGTTTATTGTAGCATCGCTTCTCTATGGCCTGGATTTTCTTTTCCAGTTTTGCTGTGAGAGTCCATGTCTCACAAGCATAGAGGAAGATGGTAGTAACCAGCACTTGCATGAGTCTGATCTTCGATTTCACTGCTATGATCTTGTACCTCTAGATGGGTTCAGGTCTAGCAAGTGCGGCTGTGGTTTGATCTTACCTGGCCATTTATGGTTCCGACCCCTATTCTGATATGATAGCTTGAATATATTTAAATTTGGTGAGAGGTTCTAGCTTACTGTGGTTAATGTTATTGTTTGTTGTGATACCATAGGGATTGAAGGTCATTACTTTTGTTTTTTCTGTGCTGACTTCCATCCCATACTGGTTTGATGTTTTTTTCCAGGTGATTAAACAGACATCTTGAGTTCCTGTTCATCTCCTGCCAATCCTGATATATCATCAGCGAAACGGAGGTTACTAATGTTATCTTTTGTATTTTACCATAGGCTTACGGTAAAAGAACAGTTTTTTTATTGTATTGGAAGCCCACACACTGAATACATAAACAAACACAATTTTACAATATGTTCTGGATTTTTTTTTCTAATTTGAAGAGATAAGTACAATAAAGTTTTGTATTCTATTATTTTGTTATTTAGTATTTATTATCATAATTATTATTATTAACATTTTATTGTTTACTGGGATATAGAATATTTAATAGAGTGAACTAAACATGTATTACTACTATAATAAATGTTATTACTTTATTATTGCTGTCATAATTTTTAGTAGTTACTAAGATTATCATGGTTCTTTCTATCACAAATTTGTAGCTGTACTATTTTAACTGTAACATATGGAAATTACTTTTACCTTCAGTTAAAACTCGAAAAATATTCAGAAAAAAATGTTTTCTCTACCTTTCAAGGCCTGATCAGACCATTATGGAGAAATGTGATAGAACTTGCAACACATTGATTTCATAATAATAAACCTGTGAGATGACAATGAAAATGTTCTCCTTTATTTGGTGCTGCACAGACAAGCTTGACCCATTGTTGTTCCAAACTGATGAACAAATTAAAACTGGGTGTGGGCGGATTTACCCAAATATTAATATGATCGATACGAAGCAAGTACTTGGATCAGATCAGTCTATTGCACCCTTATCGGTACTTCATTGCTTCACCAATGTTCTCAAAATGCTGCTTTTCTACACACTCTTCACACTTTTCTACTTCGCTCTATTTCGGCTGGCACTCTCGGCCACTTCCTAAGTTGTGACCGACAGGCAAATATTTAGCACCTGCTGTTGCATCCTGCCTGCCAGGTAGAAGATAGGGCTACATCTGAACACCCACCCCTCTCCGAAGCTAAAAATGACAGAGCCCAATGGGAAACGCAGGGCGTGTGGACATTTTTTTTTTAAAGCATTAAAGAACAATGCCAGGTGTCAATTGTGTGGTTAGGTGGTCTGCTATTGTGGCAAATGTACGCAAACACATGAAAAAAATTCACCATACAAAAGGCAATGAACTGCAACCAAAAATGTAGATATGTTACTGTTCCTGAACAAAAATCTGTAAATTTGTTGTCATAATGTCAACAGAGCAAAAAAGGGCTAGTTTGTTACTTTGCTAAGTTTTTCAATTGTCTCTTGACTTTTCGTCTAAAACAGTTGTTGTAGGGGAAGTATTTTATTTATTATAATTTTCAAAGTTGATCCATTGTAATTTTAACACTGCATGCACTTTTTTACTTCATTTTGAAAAGATGGTTCAATGCAAGGTTTAGGTGTCATGTTGACAATGTTAATGTGTATTTTCGCTACATTGCTGCTTTTTTTGTTTTTTGTTATGAAATAGTTTTAATGTAAATATTTCTATTTGTTAATGCTGTTAGAGTTTGAATTGTAGGAATTCAATAAAAATGAAACATTTTTAGTTTCTAAAATATTTGAGCTGTGTTTATCATAAATACAAACTCAGCGGATGGTACGACTGTTCAATGATCATGACATTTTCAAGCAAAAAGTATCGGTTTCAGATTTTTTAATACTACCATGTACATACGCTCCCTGACTTACGAACATTCGACTTATGGATTCCTGCAGATACGATCGTTTTTGCCGGTGTGTCGAAAAATATCCGGACATTGCTGTAAGTTAGATTTTGTATTGTGTTTACCTTTTTTCGAGTATAAGACAGTAGTGTAGTGCTTCTTTCCGCCGCGTGGCGCTGTGAGAGGCCACCCAGCATCCACACTGAAGAAGAAATCCAGCTTCTACTTTCTGGTTTGTGTGTAATCGTAACAACGTGTAATGTATCTCTAGTACGCTAAGAACTTTGAAGTTTTTATTGTTTAATATCTCGTGTATCCATTCAATTTGGTTGGTGTAAAGTGTAAGGAAGAGGTGAGCTGTTTGTTTTGAAACCAAAGTGGAATAAGAAAGCTTGATGCCTTTGAGAAAATGGTCGGAAGACATTTGTTTGGCCACTTTTTACCACGGAGGAGGACCTCTTGAAGCGCAAGTCCAAAAAGTAGGTAAAACCTCACTTTATTTATCTTTACACAGCATATTATTTTATTAAATGTTTATTGAGTAAAAAACAATATAGGTTTCTTATACAAGCCTTAAACATACTTATACAAACCATAAACATACAAAAATAGCAGTGCAGCAACTTATGGACGAATTCAACTTACGAACGATCGTCCGTATTTACTTGGCTTGGATCGTTCCCAAAATTCACAGTACCGCTCACCTCTAATAAAACGAATGAGAGGTGGCCCGACTCCCAGAATGCATTGCTTGTAACCTTATAGGTTCCACTTTGCAACGGCTTCAGCAGCGTACATTACACAATTTGATGCGTCAGCAATTGAGGAACGAAAAGGACGCGTGAAGATATGGACAAGTCGATGTCAGCAGCTGAGGCTGTGGGTCACAGGAAACACTATTGTTAAGTGTCTCCATTTATCACAGGGCTAGGGTGAAAGAGTAAGCCCGCTTCCTGTATCCCAGCACTTCCCACTCAGCTAAACGGTTACGCAGAACCGTTGCAAATAAGGACGAGTTACATAAAGAAAATAAACACCTTGATGACTATCGCATGGGCTAGAAAGAAAAATTGCTATATAAATAGCAAGTGCTGTTATTTTTTTCTCAATTTTAAAAGCTGTGTGCTGTTTGGATGCAGCATCGGGATGATGGATATCCAAGGTTGGGTTCTCTGCGGCCACATGGCAACACGTTGAATGATAAACCAGAATGTGGCACTCACTCAGAAATTCATCCATATTATTATTATTTTTTTTAAAATATATTAACAAGTAAATAAACATATGACCCTTATATCTGTTTAAAGGGAGTCTGTGTAACATTTGACCTCTGTTGCTGTATTGTTCAGTGCAACCCGAAACAAGTGCTACAACGGAGAGTTCCAAACTACAAAGACTCAAAGTGACCAAATCGCATTATTTTGCTTCTATTTTACTTGACCAGCCTCTTGTAACTTCTCTAGCACACAAGTATACAATTTATTTTTCTGTTGGTACCCGTAGCAGCAAGATGACAGACAATTATATCATCTCCCTTTAGATGAGGCTCGTGCTGTGTAAAATGTGCTTTGATTTACAAGTAGTTAAAAAATGCAAGTTTATACCTTAAAAATTTGGGCGAAAAAGGGAAATAGAATGGTGCTTTTTCGTCACTTTGAGTCCCCATAGTTTGGATTCTTCGTATTAGCACTTGATTTCGGTTGCACAACACAATACAGCAACATTTAGTGGTCAAGTAATCATGTTGTGGTCACACTGTTAAGGATATCTCCTGACAGGAGAAGCCCTCCATTTTTATTGTACTATTGTATAACATTTAAAACAGTTCATAAAGCTGCAATTATGTGTTCTGAGTTTTTCATTTTAAAAATATAGTTTTAATTGGCGGCACGGCAGCTGAGTGGTTAGCGCGTCAACGGCACAATTCTGAGGTGCTGGGATCAAATCCAGCTATATACTTTCCTGTACGAGGTTGTCCCCGCATTTGTGTTGGTTTTTTTTCCGGGCACCATTTTCCTCACACATTTCAAAAATATGTGTGTCAGGTTAATTGGCCGGTTTCAATTGTCCCTAGATATGGATAAGCGAGTGAGTATTCTGTCTCAGTGTGCCCTACGACTGGCTGGCAACCAGGTTAGGGTGTCTCCTGCCCACTGCCCGAAGATGGTTCGGATGGGCTTCGGATAATGGATCAATGGACAGTTGTTATTTTGTAACAGCTGTATAAATTATATGTTACTAGTATCTAATAATTAAGTAAATGTTTCTACGCAGGTTTTGACTATCGCGGGAAGTTTTTGGGAATCAACGCCACAAAAAAACAACAAATTACTGTGAACTCGAGAAAAAAAATCACTTAAATGTATACAAGAACAAACAGATGTTGATGATCAACAAGGTCACTCTTTGCTCCATCATTCATTTGTAAATTGCATCAGTTGTTCGGTTGTATTTCTTATCTTGGGTCTCCATCCTGATCTTTTATTACCTAATATGCCTTACGAGTAATGAGCGCAATGACAAAAAGCATATTTTTTTCAATTAAAGCCCATCTAATATTTGAAGTTTTCGTTTGCAACCTGCCTGTTAATATATGACTGTATTTTCCAGACAATAATGTGAACCCTAAAAAAATGTCAGATATTTTTCATGCATAAGGCGCACTGGACTACAAGGCGCATGAAACTGAGACCACAGTAATAACTTTCATGTGTATGAGTATATACAGTTGTCACAAAAGTGACTCCACCCCTCACATTTCTGCAGACATTTCATCATGATGTTTAATTGAACGACACTGAAGAAACATCACTTTGACACAATGAAAGGTAGTCTGTATAAAGCTTATATAGCAGTGAAATGTGCACCCTAACTTCAATCCTCCTGGCCATGTATTTCACCAGAGCCTCACAAATTGCCACTGGAATTCTCTTCCACTCCTCAATGACAGGGCTGGGGGATATTCTAGATCTTGTGCTTCTCCAACTTTCACTTCAGGATGCCCCCAAATATGTTTAGATCTGGGAACATGCTTGGACAGTCCATCCACTCTGCCCGTAGCCCCTTTAGAAAAGCCATGGTCATTTTCGAAGTGTGTATTTTTGTTACATATTGTATCAATGCATCAACATGTGCCACTAACGCACATATTACAAACCTTTATATGCAACGGGAATCAAACCCATGTAGTGGTGGTGAGAGTGCCGGAACTTTACCACCAGACCACCAGTGGTACAGAAGACATGAAACAGCATTAGACCTTTTCTCATCATCAAACTGTTTTTACTGTGCCACAACATGGATTTTCATAGAGCTTCTGATAGGGGAATCACTCACTCCACTTCTTCATCTTTGCTTCAATAATGTCTTGGTTTAACATGTATGAATACAAAAAGAGCTTGAATCATGTTGTTTTGAAATACTTTCTGTTTTTTTTTTCCATTCTCTAACATTGGCAAAGAAGTAAAGAGGCTTTTTAACCAAACAGAATGAACTGTCCAAATACTCACTAATGAATGTTAGAGAATGGAGAAAAGAGAAAGTGTTTCAATCAACTACTATACTAGCTGTTTTACAATCACATACATATTAAACAGAGGGGTTATTGACGCATAAGTGAAGAATTGGAGGGACAGGTTAACCTACTATGCAAATCAGTGATGTTAGTGGTAAAATGTTGGCATTCTTGCCACACTACTTGGGTTAAATTATTGTGTATACAACATTTTGCCATGTAAGACAGTGATGTCTACTGATTTGACCAATCATGGCTCAAATACGGCATTATTGTAAAACCTTGAATCGCAATTCATACCAAAAATTACTGTATGCATTTTCAATCGTATCTGCCGTACTTTGTGGTATATAAGGCGCACTTGATCATAAGATGCACTTTTAATTATCTGACCAAACTGGTATTTTTTATCTGCGTTATAGGGTGGAAAATATGGTACATATAAGAAACACACTGATTTAATGCCAATCATGATTCTATTTGTCTTAAGCCTGTTCAGCATCTGCGCTCCAAATCCTTCTTTAGCTCAACTTAATTGTGGGGAAAAATCCCGGGCAAGTCGACGCCATCGCCACCATTGAAGTGACACTATGAAAAATAAAACCAAATAAATATGAATCAGGAGGGGTGATGTCAGAAGCAGTGGCTCTGATTCCCATTTTGAAATTTCAGGAGCCAACACATCGCTCTCTCTGCCATTCGCTCCCCCACCATTTTTATGCCACTAGTTCACCTCTAATTGAATATGTTTCTGTTGTTGTTGCCAAGCAAATCCCGCCCCCGTCGCCCCCACCTACTTCCTCAAGCACGTAATGCATGCAGTAAATAATTCAGATGAAATTAATTTTACAGCACCTTGTTTCCACTAAGCATGCCAACATCTGTTGTCGAGTCACAAGTTTACATTGTTGGTCATTACTTTTCACAATGAGCAAAATGTTTTATTAAAGCCCGCTGGGAGTCTCTTTTGGATCAGTCCGCTGCCGCCGGCTGAACCCACTCTGAACTTGTCGCGATTGGGGATTGGATGAGGGCTCAGTCGAGGCCGGGGCGGGAATCCCCCAACCCCAAAATAGACGGAGAAGAGTCGTACCAGGTCCTTGAGAAAACCGCCGACCACAGATTTACTGCGCTCCTACCGACTACTGTCAGTCGAGAACACGCAAATATAACTCTTGAAAACAGCAGTTTCATCTTGCAAGACTATTATTTTTCCCCAGTTTCTGTTGTTTCATTTATTTTTACTTGGCTGACAAAAAAGAAATATCTTATTTCAAAATGGACAAAGATAATTTTCAGATTTGGATTTGTCTTTTCCTTGTTGCATTTAAGAGTGACATTTTTTAGTTAAATGTTGGTCTTAAGAAACGTTATCACTTAACAAAAACAACCGCCAACATTAGAGAAGTGATCATTGAAGGTGGGGTGCATCATCAGATGTGTCCTTTAGAAGTTAAAAACTTAAATATTTTCTTTATTAAGAATGTCTCAACAATGCCCAACTGAGTTCCAAGAGCTTGCATAGTTTATTTTCCACTAAACCTTTTTCGTTTCGTCTTACTTGTATCAGAACTGTTCAGGGCTGAACACATTAGCTTCGAGGGATTGGTACTGGGAGATTGATGGAGAGTGACGCCATGCATGTTTTTTTTTACTTTTTGGTCAGTGTTGCATGAAAATGGTGAAAGTAAGAAAAGGCCTGCTTCTATTTAAGTACAAGCACCAACCCAAAAGCACATTTTTCCGAAAAAAACTTTGGTGGCAACTGTGGCCTTTTTATTTTGTATAATTACAGTAATATTGTCCGTGGGAATGCTATTGAAGAACAAGTTGAATAGTGGGACATTTTAGGTGTAAACACAAAACTATAAAGAACACATTGCGCTGCTTTATTATAACTCTTTCCGTCGGGGCTGGATATTATTTGTGCATTGGAGGTAGTTAATAACATCCATTGTACCGGAAGAGAAGGGCCCAGCGTACGAACCCATTGTGTATAGTATGCTAAAAAGATGAGAGCGCACATCCCGGCGCCAGCCAAAATGAACTCAGTTAAATAGCACGTCTGCTTTACTTCGGAAATAGGCACTTTACTCGCCACGGTACACATTTAAACAGAATCCTTGAAAGGACCGCACATTTCTATATTCATCATTTTAGCATTCGCAAGGAGGGGGGGACTAAGCAGACTGTGATATATAAATTATTAAAAGCAAATACAAATAAATCAGGAGATGTATGCCAACAACAACCAGCGGAAGGCTGTAGTCTTGAAACAGGGTTTGTTCCCCTATTTCATGGCCACAATTAAGCACTTTTTAATGCCTTACTAAGCCAATTTTCCAATTTCTACAGTACCATTTATTTGCATTTGATTAATGTATTTTCCAAGGCCACAAACATATCTGTGGGTTTTCAATCATGCGTGTGCATTTATCAAAGAATATTTTTTTTAAATCTTGATTAAGTCGCGAATATGTTTTTGGATCTGCACAATATGTGTGTACATGTTTTTGAGAAAGGGCTCAGTAATATGTAGCTTACATGTTCAGTTGCAAGGAGTTCTTCCCATTAGAATTTGGCACTAGAAAACACTCCGCTATTTTTTTACATGGTTATACGTAATCCTTGTATTAATACACATTCATAGTGCCCTGTTTAGGTATAAAATGTAACTGTCCATTATACGCTACCTGTAGGATGCAAGGATGTTTCATGAGACTATCCCATTCAAACTAATGCCAGCTGCCGTAATCAGGTGGGAAAAATTAATACAATGGCAAAGCAAAGCCACCAAAGAGCAGTGTTGGCATTGGGTTCAATCAGACTCATTGAGAAATATGGAAACAATTTTAGGCATTTCATCCAAAATTCAAGGACTTTCCAAGCTTTGAAAACACAACATTAAAATAAAAGCATGTTGAAATATTTTGAGAACCTTTACAAAGCCTTTGATGATGGAGTCAGATGCTTTTCAAGCAGAAACAAAGCCTGGACAGGCGGCGGGTGTGCCTTTTTTTTTTTTTGAAAGCACCTTTTCTCTGCAGAATTGGCTTTAAAATGTGAAGGGACCCCGAGACACACCCCTGAAGAGCTCTGAAATCACAGAACTCCCCCAGCCCCTCTTTTTTCCCGACAGGCCCGGCTGCTTACGAGCCTCGCCAGACCTCGTTGGTCGACTCGCTTGCGCTCTGGGCACCTGCCAGGAACAGATGTGCTTCGACAAATGACTAATTGAAAACCTAAAACAAAATCAGCAGCTCGGGCTATTTGGCCGGAGTAATGACGGTCGCTCGGCGATGAAAATACACACACGCCCCTCTCATCAACGGCGCCATTAACAATCATGAGCAAAGATGAAAACAACGCTTGGGTTTATTCGGCAAATGAAAGCCCGTAACTAGATGCCGTCCCTGGGGTCCATTTCCAATTTTAATAATACATCAAGGAGCTGTGGCAAAAAAAAGCTACCACATTGCTAGCCAAAGCACACTTGAGCAGTGGGGAACAACTCCCTCAGCTAGAAAGTGAGCAAATAAGTAAAGGTAGCCGACATGAGAACTATTAGCTAAATTAAAAGAGCCATTACCAGACTACTGTCTGGATTCACTTACAAAAAAAAGATCAAATCGTAATCTTTTGGCTTTCCCTCACCTCGGCTTTTCTTCCCTGTCGTCCTCAACAGACCTAACTCGCCTAAAATTATGTGCATGAATAATACAACGCCCTAATTAAAAACTCTTGTTAAATATGCAAAAATCTAATGATAATGAGATTGTGCAATACCTCCGAGTAAAAGCGCTTTATGAATTACTTAGCAGTGCAAGTTGGCTTGACCCAAACGTTGCGTTTTGAAGGCTGTGTGCAGTATTCTGTCTGGGGCATATGGAGTAAGGGGGTTTAGAGGGGGGAACCTCAGAAATTGTTTGTGTATTTGTGAGTGTGTGCATAGCATATGTGTCCGGGTCCTAGTGAGGGGATTAAATATATGCAAATGTATATAATGTCTGTCCCGCTGGTTCTTCAAGGTCTCTCTTTATTCACAAGAACAGTGCGATCTGATTTGATTGGAAATAACAACAGACGCATGAAAACGATGGATGCTCTACATTTGAGGAGTCTCAGGTTGTAAGTCGTATTGATAAAATGACGCAATGGCGTTTTAACATCGATCAGAGCTAATACGCCGTTATTCAATTGAGCTGTTGCCATGTTAAACTGCAATGACATGTGCGTTGAGATGAATGAAAATAAATGTCTTACGCACATCTTACAAACCTTTATATGCAACGGGAATTGGAAAACAACTGTAGTTTAAATATTTTTCAGATTTTCATCGTAATTCGTATTCTTCAGCAGACAACACACATAAAATGCTATCACATGGGCAGGTGGTGCAGGGCTGTGTGTGTTTGTGTTGGGTAGATATACAGGAGGGCGCACAAGTCAATGTATCCACCAACAGAAAGCTCACATTTTAGCAGCTTGTTACATTAAAAATAAATTCATAATTTATATCAGACTCTGAGGCAATTCAGAAGAGTGCAAAGAAATGTTGATCACCAACAGGTGCTCAGCGAAATGCAAGCCAGCCCGGGAACAGACTGATGCGGCATTGGGAGGGACTTAGGCCCAGCCTACTGCTGGGGCCACGTAAAACCCACAGAAGCACCCCGTACTGAGCCTCACCAAAGTCAGATCGATTACCCAGAAAAAGGATGACCAGGAACTACAACTCCTGGGAAACTGCTAAATTAATGACAGTTTTATTCAAATCATCATGGAGATCTGGCTATGTTTGAGGATTGTTTAGAGGATAGCTGCTCTCTATATTTTTCTTAACTGAAAGGAAAATCCTTTCAGTTTCACACAAAAGTAAATTATCTGATCTCATTAGCCGTACCGCTTATCCTCATTAGGGTCGCGGGGGGGCTGGAGCCCATCCCAGCCATCTCCGGGCAGTGGGCAGGGGACACCCTGAAATGGTTGCCAGCCAATCGCAGGGCACACAGGGACAGACAACTCATTCGCTCATTCACACCTAGGGACAATTTGGACCGGCCAATTCACCTGAAATGCATGTTTTTGGAACGTGGGAGGAAACCGGAGTGCCCGAAGGAAACCCACGCAAGCACGGGGAGAACATACAAACTCCGCACAGGAAGTCTGGAGCTGGATTTGAACCCACGACAGGTTCCCATTACATGAACTATGCCGCACAAGCGCTAACCACTGCGCCGCCGTGGACCTGAGCAATTTCCTTTTTTCCCAATAAAGGACACACTTATTCAGGTATATGTGATTACATACATAAACAGGAATGTCTATTAAACTCATTTAGAACAGGAATTGTCCATGTCATTAGGTTTTTCATCCATCCAATTTCTTCCGCTTATCCGGGGTTAGTTTGCGGGGCGAGCAGCCTCCTCAGGAAAAGCCCAGACCTCCCTGTTCCGAGCCACTTCGTTAAGCTCATCTGATGGGATCCTGAGGCTCTTCCAGGCCAGCCATGAGACAAAGTCTCTCCAACATGTCCTGGGTTGTCTTCAGGGCCTCGTGCCTGTGGGACAACCCGGAACACCTCTCATGGGAGGCATCCAGGAGCCATCTTTATCAGATGCCTGAGCCACCTCAACTTGATGACCGAACTTCTCCCCAATCTCTAAGGGAGAGCCCAGCCACCCTGCAGAGTAAACTGATTTCAGCTGCTTGTTTTATGGGAAACTGTTCTTACTGCATTGACCTACAGTTCATGACAATAGGTATGGGTAACATATACTGACCTGTAGATCAAGGGCCTTGCCTTTAGTCTCAGCTTCTTATTCACCGCGCCGGACCGGTACAGGGTCCGCATGATGGCAGACGCTGCACTAATACTTCCGTCGATCTCCTATTCCATCCTATCCTCGCTGGTGAAGAAGACTCCCGTGTATTTTAACTCCTCCACTTGGGGCAGGATCTTATCCCAGGCCCAAACAGAGCATGCCACCCTTTTCCAGCTGAGAACCATGATGATGGACTTGGAGGTGCTGACCTTCATCTCGGCCATTTTACACTCGGCTGCGAACCGCTTCATTGGAAGTTGGAGATCACGGCTTGAAAAATCAAACAGCACCACATAATGTGCAAAAGGCAGAGATGCAATGCTCAGCCTTCCAAACCTGATGTCTTTTCCGCCAAGGCTACCGTACAAATTCTGCTCATATAACTTATGAACAGAATCTGTGACAAAAGCAGCCTTGGTGGAGTCCAACTTTCTTTGGAAACAAATCCGACTTACTGTCTGCAATGCGGACAAAACTCTGGCAGCGGGCATAGAGGGACAGCCCTGATACGACTGCCGTACCGCATACTCTAAGAGCACCCCCCACACAGTTCCCCAAAAAACACTGTTGAATATGACATCCTGAAGGGCACTCCTCTCCAATACCCCCAAATAGACCTTACCAGGGAAGCTGAGAAGTGTGATTCCCCTGTTTTTGGAATACACTCTCCTGTTGCCCTTTTTAAAAGTAGGACCACCACCCCAGTCTGCCAGTTCAGAGATACTGTCCCCGTTGTCCATGCGATGATGTAGAGACGTGTCAATCTTGACACACCCACAACATCCAGAGACTTGCTTAAATCCAGGCTGATCTCATCCACACTCTATTTTCAAACAATCCCTGAATTATATTGAGTATATTCTGTGACAGATAGCCCCTTGAAAAAATACCCACCCCCCTTCTTTACTATGACAATATAAGTTTGCTTGAAAAGATAAAGTACAAATAAGGAAGTGTTGTAATGGTGATATGTGAGGCCTTTTTTAAGTTTTTTTGTGATTAAATGCTAAACAAATACATTTGACTTGACTTGACGGAATAAAGATGGAAAAAAACTACAGTGACATGCTTGTTACTAGCTTGTTAAATGTAATTTGGGACATATTATAGGGATAAACATTGACTGAAACACATGTTCATTCTTACACAAATGGTGAGACATATACAAAAAAATGTGGTCATTCAATGAGAAATGTTGCTCTCAATTTTACATGATGTACTGTACGGTGTTTATCTGTTTTACACCATCATACATCTGTACTGTGCTGGCCCAACTTTTACAAGGTCAATCTAACTAGATGCTTTGTCGCTAGTAATTTATAATTCACTTTATGAAGATGACTCTTACGACTCCCAAAAAAACAGAAAAAAACTGCCTTTATCTCGATTGAGATAGTTTCATAGCATGCTATGGGACGTGTTTATTCCGTGTTTGGCCAGCCAGTAGAAAACAAGGTGCATATTTCATTCCCAGTCAATACGCCTCAACCGCATTTATAAAACTTTTAACGGGACTTCATCAGCTATTCAAAGCCATCATCGACGTAAGCCTCCATTTCTCTTCTCCTTGCTCATGCCCCTGACCTTCCCCGCATCCGTTTGGGATGACTTTGCATAGGGTCTTTATGGCCAAATAAATACCCGTGCACAACACTATTCTTCCCTTATCAGAATCCTGATTGTTTTTATGTTTTCACCATAAACAAATAGGGAGCTGGATAAATCAGTTATATGAGAAGCCGAGTCAGACGGTGAAACAGATTAATGAAGCGAGCGGCACTGGTGCAAACAAATTCGGAGGCGGATGAGGGTTGTAGTTCGGGCCATGCACAAAACGCATTGAGGAAAACTTTGCTTGACAACACTGCAATATTTATAGTTTGCATTGTACTTTTGTTGAAACCAAGACAACCATAAAAACTAGTTTTAGGAAACATGACACCACGGTCATGTGAAAAAACAATGTTTTTGCCATTTTTAACTTTTTGCCTTTATAGTTTGTTTAAAAAAACATGATGAAATGGGCAAAATAAATCACAGAAATTGAAAAACTATAAAATTGATGCAAGCAAATAATGAAATAATAATGATGGTTTCATAATCTTTGTAGTACAGACGCTGCCCTATTTACCAACATTCCGGACGATCGTTCGTAAGTTCAATTTTTCGTAAGTTGCTTCAGTGCTATATGTTGTATGTTTAAAGTTTATATAAGAATTTAAGGCTTGTATACATAACCTGCATTGTTTGTACTAAAAAATAAGCATTTCACAAAATAATATGCTCGATAAAGATAAATAAAATTACATTGTAGCTACTTTTTGGAAGATGAGCTTCAACTGTTAGGCAACTTTCCCATATGGTCTAGCGACTAGGATTCCTGGCTTTCACCCAGGCGGCCCGGGTTCGACTCCCGGTATGGGAACTCCTTTTTATGTCCAAATTCTTTTATCTTTTACCTTTTTTTAAATATTTTATCTTTACAGTCAAAATGTATAACTGTAATACCATGTCCAATTTCTTTGTCACAATATGTTCAACCCATTTTGTAACAATGATAATAAAGGTATATTCTATTCTATTCTAACTTTCTCCTCCGTGGTGAAAAGTGGCAAAAAAAAAGCGATCCAACCATTTTCTCAACAGCATCAAGCTTCCATATTTCAATTTTCTTTCAAATGAAACGGCTTACCTCTTCCTTACACTTTACACCAACCATATTGAATGGATGCACGAGATATTAAACAATAAAAATCAAAAAGTTCTTAGCGCCCTGGAGATACAGTATAGACACACGAACTAGGAAGAGGAAGCGTATTTCTTCTTCAGGCTTGATACTGGGTGCCCTCTTACAGCACCACCACACGCCGGTAGTGGGGGAAAGAAGCTCTACAGTAATGTCCTGTACTCGGAAAAAGGTGCACACAATACAAAATCTAGCTTACAGCAATTTCCGGATATTTTCCGTCATCCCCCCAAAAATGTTCGCATCTACTGTTTTTTTGTAAGTCAAATGGTCGTAAGTAGGAGAGGGTCTGTAAACTAGTGGGAGCACAATATCTGATCATTTTAAGGCAATGTCATACACACACAATGTATTATTCAGACTAATCAAAATGTATTTGTAACTTTCCAATGACAGATATTTGAAATGTACCTCTTTTTTAGTATGATACAAGCACAAATATGAAATGCTTCTAAAATGAGTGGCACTATTGAAAATGACCGTCCTATGGAAAAAAGACAATATTTTACCATTTTTCTTTGAAATTATTATTTTTTTTTCTCTTTTTTCATAATATGCAACCTGGACAAAAGTGGGAAGATTGATCACCCCTGGCTGGGTCGCCTGGGGGAGGGTCTGACTAAGACCAGAAACATTCGATGACACTGGAAGAGTCACTAATGTGTCTTGGTTGCACCATAAGGTGTACTGGAGTAGATTCAGATTATGAAACAGAACACGTCACTAATATTTTCATCAGCCATTGTACAACTAAAGCCTACCACATTCAATTACTGTAGCTTCACGCCCATAAGGTACACATACAAGTCTCAGACTTTCTTCCTTATCGGGCAGTGCAAAGTGTCGGACAGAGACCAGCTCTGACCCCATAAGTTTGGGCGCTCGCTCCCGAGACAGGGAGGTCACAGTTTCGAGCTTTGACCGATCAAGACTTATATGATTTTTGGGTGAAATCCCTTGTTTTTGAGCTATATTTCCATTTCCCCCAAAAATGTGACATTTATCTCTCCTGTGACTTTTAAGTGTCTCTTCTTTGATTGCAATCATATCCAGTTTGCGGTATAAAGGACGCGTGACGTCACATGCAATGCATTGTTAGCGGAAGTGCTCATGGATACTAACTTGGTAGCGTAACTATCAATTTGAAAGTTATTGTACTACCGGAGGCTGAAGAGAGTTGTACCGCCATATATGAATTCAGTCCAAGAGCTTTCATTGAATGCTTTTCATGTTTTTGTCTGCCATGGTGTGTTGATTTCTTCACTACGTGGAATAACATGGAAACCGAGCAGCCGCCGTGAGAGAATTGAAGATCAATGAATCAAACGCTCACAATTTGTAGGAAGCTGAAAACAAACTCCGACATGTTTATTTTTGTAAGTTCTACTTTCTCATCAATACTTAAATAAACCACAACCAAACTCAGTTTGGCTACTGCTGTTTTTTCGGATGCACACACTTGTCTGTGTTGTGCCGAAAAATGACAGAAACACCTCCCCCTGCATGAAAATGTCACCCATCACAGCGCAAATATTACTATCTTTTATTTGTATCTATTTTTTTGGGGAATGTAACAAAACAGTAAAGGAGGGAGCTCTTGCACCATGTATGTGCAAGGGGAAGCATTTTATCCAAGCTAAGGGCACCCGCGCCTTATCTGGCGGATGCGCCCCTAGTAGTCTTAAATTCTGAAATAGAACCAAATACAGAGACTGCGCCCTTTAACAGAGTGCCCCCTAAAGGCATGAAGATACGGTAACTTAGGACTATTGACTATTGTTTTCCAAAGGTATAAGCAATTACATTTTTGGGGTGATTTTGTAAAAAAAACAGTTGCCATCAAAGGTTTATGAGGTAAATAGTTTTGGTGTTAGCTTTGACATGATAGTGGCTGAGAACCTATAGCCATCAGAACCTTTTGATTGAATGATAATCAAATCTTATCTCTATATTCATTATCAGTAAAGGATCAAAGCCACCAGAGAGCAGTGTCTGTGTAATTTTTAAGCACATTTGTTGATAAATATGGGAACAATTTCAACCATTTACGAGCCCCCAAAATTCAAGCACCTTTCAAACCTTAAAGCCACAACTTTAAAAATCAAGCATTTTCAATCATATCTAGCAACCGCTTCGTAAAAACACAAATGTTAAGGCTAATGTTTTGAGTGAATCTTTAAAAAAATGATGTAATGGATGTCACAAACAACACAGCAATCCTCTGCCCGGAGAGAAACATTGATGCCATTATAACATATTTCCTGCTAAAAGTGTCACGTAAAACGGCCTTTATTGTCCCTGCAGTAGGATTTGATGCCATCTTTACTGCAGACGCATTGGGCATTTATTAGGTAGTCTCCTCACCGTTTGCTCATCAAACGAGCCAAGCTCATCTTTGATGTGCAGACTTTGACACAGTTAAACGTGGTGACGTCAAAGAGCCTCATCCAGAGTCAACAGCAAGACTTGAGGCGTCTTTGATGGCAAGGCATCATGGAGAAACAAAGGCCTTTCGGTGAAAGAAAGGATGAAATGCTTTGCCTCCTCGTGTGTCGCTTTGTACGTTTGCAGCGACGAAACAAGGGGAGCGAAATTACATGCGAGAAGGCGCTGAAGTCATTTTACTTGACTATCACGTTCGATGAAGCGAGTGGAGAATGTGGCATTTCAGCAAATAAAATACGCTTCGCGCAAAGCCAATATTAATTTGGCTTTTCCCCACGCAATGAAATGTTTTTGTTTGGGGAGGAAACGACCCTGAGCGGTAATGAATTTCCTCCCTCTGCGGCGCCGTGTGGCACCATAACTTAACTGAGCCATTGATCACACAAACGCGCGTACATCAAAAAAGAAAGAGTCTGGATATTAAAACTTTTAAAATAAGACCATTTTTCCAGATTTGAACACCCAAGAAACGTTCTCATAAGCCGCCAGACAGACTCCAGATGAGTCTGTTAGCGAAAAGCGCTAGCGGCACGTGACAATCCTCGGCGGTCCGCATTTCAAAGCGTCCATCAGCCGTCGCCGCGGACCCTTCGTCACTTTTCGACGTTTCTTTTGTGTCACAATGTTTACACGGCCGCTCTCTTGTTGTCTGTGTGATCACGGCTTGCTTTGGCAGCGTCAAATACTGCGCCGTTCGCCGACTTGAAAAGCCATCCTTTCAAAACAGATCATATCACTTTTGTTGCCGTTGTTTTGAAATCAAGTTTTTAGACTCCGGGATGTATTTGGGAAGGCTTTTATGCACTTGCTGTTGTTTACTTGTCATCTTCTACGTTAAACAAATTTAAGAATCACTCATTTAGCTTTGTGGACACAGTAAATCAAAACAAGTGGGGCATCTTTTGGAGTTATTTGTATTAATTGCACACCTAATGTCTGAATATGGCACGACTGCATAATCGGTCATTTGCAAAACTCAAGATCAGCCAATCTTTTGTCTTTTTTCCCAAGCGGCAGAAACTAGAATAGAATAGAATAGAATATACCTTTATTGTCATTGTTACAAAACTAGCATCCGTTGTTCTGTCATCTTTACGATTTACCACCAACACCACCATAAGAAATCTAAAATGTGCTAATCTAATTTTCGGTGACATAAACCTGAGGTACGGATGATTCCCCCTATTGTCTGGTCTGAGAAAAGGGGCCTCCTAAGCACCTGCGAGCTTCATTTAGCTTTACTAAATTGGCGTGACAAGCAGATAATATTCAGGACTAAGCCTCTGCGACAGGAGAGAAATACTCTCTAGGAAGGCTCTTGAATATTGGAAATAACCGATATTCTGGGACTCAGCCAGTCAGTGCGCAAATAAATGGTAAATGGTCTGCATTTTTATAGCGCATTTCAAGTCAATGAAGACCTCCCAAAGCGCTTTACAATGTGCTTCACACAACCAGTCAGAGCGTAAGTCTGCCCTAGACTGGTATTTTCCAACGTTTTTTGAGCCAGGGTATGTTTTTACATTTGAAAAATTTTGCGACACACCACTAACCAAAAATGTTATAGATTACACTGAACAGTACATTTAATTACAATATAATTTATAATACCCCCAGTTTTTACAGCACAGACAATGACATAATATTTGTCACAGAGCGGAGGGGTAAACAGGAAATAAGGACCCATTCGCGTAGACGTGCTCACAATTTAATGGGGAAAGAGGAGGAGGGCGCACAATCGAGCCGGGAATCGACGGTCGCAGGAGTAGATTAGAAATCCACTTAAAAGAAACAGTCAGAGGTCAAACACAACATGCAGAAATCGCACAGAAGGTTAACAAAATTTAACAAAGTCTAACAAACGCTCCAGCAAAGCACAGTTCAAAGGAACGCATTTAAGTACTCCAAGAAGGACTCAGTCAAATGCGTCCCATGGGCGGGGCCAACTGGGCGCCATGGCAACCGCGCCAGACATGACAATATTTGGAGAAAATGATTCAAAAACGTTTTATAAAATTTTAAATTTTAAGAAGTGACATTGGATGATGGTATGGTATGGAGTCATCATGGACAAGGGGACGGTAACCCAAACTGTTGAAAAAGATATATTGGACCAAAAAAAAAAAAAAAAAAAAAAAAAAAAAAGTTTGTCTGAAAGCCTTATATGAGCCTTATAATCAATGCAAGACATGCTGAATGTGTCTATATAACCAAAATTAGTCTACTATCAAAACGATTAAGTTTGAAGTATGACGCACCACGTAACTATTCTGTTATAATATACCGCCTCAGGTTGAACTTTCTCACTAAATTGATGAATTACAGTATGTTTAAATGTTTTGATCAATTTAAAGAAATGGAGTGAAGGAATCACATTTTAATGTAATTTTTATTTTGAGGATTTAAAAAAAAGTCATAGAAAACAGAGCACCCATTTATACGAATGAAACGGTTGCCTTTTGAAAAGGTAATTACAATAAAACCAGAACAGTCTAAGTTTGGTTTCTGTGCAAATGTTAAACAATCAAGTGCATGGGTAAAATGCAGCAATATCCTATTTTCTCTCTCTTTTGATAAAAATCAACGCAACCTGAGCAACAAAACACCATAATATCTCTAAGTGTCATTCCAAAAAGTAACCGAGAAAACTCAGAAGTCACCTAATGCAAACAGCTACTTTCTTACTAATTGAGTGTGTTTTTACCCACTTAATGAGACTTCTGTGTTTAAATTAGAGGTGTAGTAAGAGGCCTTGTTACATTTTGACGATGCCCGTTTAAATTGGGTGGAGCTTCGTGACGCACCGGTCATATAAGGTGGGGAGTTCCTGGCCCGCCCATGGGGCGGTGGCCGATGCCCCAACATGTAAAAAAGATAGAAGAAAAGCAGAGACTAGAGATGGGAGGCTCAACGGAGACTAATTAGACTAATTTGACAATAATTGGGCTAAATTCGATGGAATTCACTTAATAAATACTTTAGGAAAATAAATCTGCCCCCGTGTGGAAAAGCCTGTCTCTTGTCAATATGTTGCCATTAAGAAACGAGCATACATTGTTAGGAGAATAAAGTCTGTGTTTGGTTAATGGAGTCGGATAACTAATTCGAACGGTTTGGTAAACGCTACATTTCAAATATAGTTTGATTCCTAACAGTATGACTTTGCTATATCTGAGGCGGCAATGTTTATCCTGTGTTATAGCAACCCAATACCAATGAGAGAGCAGGCAGTCAAAATCCTAACTTCCCACCAATGAAGCTGATCTTCCCTCTCGTCTCACAGTTACATCCCTAGTTGAAATGTAATATACCACACATTTTAACAGCATTTGAAAACATTAAAAACGTTTGTGTCATGTTTGTTATCCATCCATCCATTATCTGCACCGCTTATCCTCAGTAGGGTCGCGGGGGTGCTGGAGCCCATCCCTTCTATCGTCAGGCAGTGGGCAGGGGACACCCTGAACTGGTTGCCAGCCAGTCACAGGGCACACAGGGACAGACAATGTACTCGCTCATCCACACCTAGGGACAATTTTGACCGGCCAATTTACCTAAAATACATGTTTTTGGAATGTGGGAGGAATGTGCGTGGGTTTCCGGAAGCACGCGGAGAACATGCAAACTCCGCACTCACGCTAACCACTGCGCTGCCGTGCTGCCCTGTATTAATTATATTAAAATAAAAAAATAGTGCTCTCCTCCATTTTTTTCAATTTGTAAACATTTTAAGAAAAGCGTCAGGGAGCCCCTCGACGACCCTAAAGGAGTGCATGCACCTCCTGAGCCATGGGTTACCTTAAGTGCACTTGCCTGATTTATAATTTGTGAAAAGGAAGTCCTTCATTTAAAAAAAGAAAAACGGTATGTTTTTTTTGCTAACAATGAAATCAAACTCAAGGTTAATATCAAAGTTGTTAAAAGGCTTCCAAATTCCAAAAGAATTACAAAAGACTACACTACTGTTAAAGACCTTTCATTCATTGTTTAGGCTGCTGTGGTCGGCGTCAGAATAAAAAAAAAAACATAAACTACTTGTGTGACCTTAAAACTGCTATTCCAAGTGGATAGTGCATAGATTTAAGGTTACAGCTCGGTAGAATTAGTAGATTGTTTGCAAAACAGACAGACCCAAAAGGAAAGGCTTGTCCAGACAAACTTAAAGCGGTATAAGTAGAAGTCAAAGTGACAGCACAAAAGGCTGCTTTACAAAGTGTTTGCTGTTTCAGGCATGCTTGTCTTTTGCTTAATTCATGCCCCTGCTGTTTTAGCGCGTTTCAGATTAGCCGATATCTCATTCCCCGTCTCGCGCGAGGCTCATTAAAACCGAGAAAGAGCGGCCTGCGTCATCCTCCCGTTTGGCCCAAGACGCAGAAAGTGCCAGTCGGGATATTTGGAGCTGCTTCACAGGGTTTCTGCATTAAACTGGCGGCGGATAAAGTCAGTGAGCGCGGCGCAGATTGGCGACACTTACGCTCGATAGCGTGACCCGCCTATGTGAAGTTTTTGGAGAAAACACTATTAAAATATAGTGCGGTAACGACTGTTATGTCGTCAAGAGACGAAAAGGGGGGGTGATGGTGCGGTTAAATGCATGAAGGCGTGCTCGTACTATTTTCACTGTGTGTTGGATCTATGGCGGCAATTATGCTTTCATTTCCACTCAAGTGCACTGTGTGCGGCGCCAAGCATCAAGCAAGTCATTAAGTCAGAGTTTGGACTAAGGAGCAGCTGGGGTTTGGAGTTTGTAAGTTCTTCTGAGGTTTATGGTCCGTATTTGGGGAAGACACTTTTGCCGATGAGCGTGCAGAGATGTGTTTTTATTCTCAAATGAACTCAGTGGGAGGAACAATTCATGACTTTAATACAAAGCAATTTTATCTTTAAAAGAATAGAAGTACTGTATTTTCCGCACTATGAGGCGCACATAAACTCCCCAAAGTGGCTGGAAAGTGAGCCTTATAACCTGGTGCGCCCTATATGAAGATAAAATTGGAGTTGCACAGGTTTTTCGGGATACCCAACGTATGTGTGCAATGATAGATCAAATGAAAACCATCGCTAATCCTAATTGCAAGTTATTGTTTGCAACAGAATTTGAATCCAGGCAGCAACAGTGAAAGCGTCGAAATCACTTGATGTCACGACTGGAACAAACAGTGGACCCAAATGCGTAAGGTTTCACACAATGCTTTTTTTAAGCGATCGGGGAAGTCAGGTACAGGGGAAAAGACAGTGATCTTGTGTTTGCTGGACAGGTGGAACAAGAAGCCACTGTGGCCAATGAAAAATGGCGAGGCTGACACGCGGGGCCGGAGAACGTAGCGTGATCGTGGATCGGAAGAAGTCGGGTAGCCGGGACGGGAGAACAAAGCGTGATTGTGGATTGAAACAAGTCGGGTAGCCGGGACGGGAAAACGAAGCGTGGGCCGGGATCGATACAGCAAACAGGAACTGGGCAGGATACGGGTAGCCAGGACAGGAGAACGAGCTTGGATTGGAGATCCATATAGAAAACGGAAACAGGCAGAATATGAGTAGCCGGGAAAGGAGAACAGATCTTGGATTGGGGATCGATACAGGAAACAGAATCAGGCAGGATTACGGGTAGCCAGGACAGGAGAAGAGAGCTTGGATCGGGGATCGATAAAGGAAACAGAATCAGACAGGATGCGGGTAGCCAGGACAGGAGAACGGAGTTTGGATCGGGGATCGATACAGTAAACGGGTAGGGATCAAAACGGGAGCCAGAGTCAAAAGTGCTTGCCTTGCATGTGCTGAGGTTCGCAAATGGACTGACCGGGAGTGAACAAGAATGACGTGTTTAAATAGGAGGAGGACTAATTAGGGAGCGAGTGGCAACTGGGGCTTAACGAGTGAGCGCATGTGAGGGCAATTGGCAAATCATGACACTTGACCATCGATGTTACATGTAACAGAGGAAAAGGCATCCGATTTTGGTAAACAAAACTAATCTAAGAGTAGAGAAAAAAGACAAAGTCATTCTAAAAGATATAAAGAAATGCAAAGGCTTATTTATCATGAAATACACCAAACAGTTTCCCTCGTCGTGCTTCTTTGTCTTACAACATAAACCCTTCGAGCGGAGGAACAAACGTTGCTGCAGAAAGACCAACATACAAGAACAACATACCAATTCAAACAAAAGGGCAACCTTAAGAACAAATTTACAGTAAAATTGTGCTGATTTCAGTTTTTTTTTTAATGTTGAATTACTTTTCTAATACACCATGTCTTGGGCAGGACGTAGGAATAGAGAAGTGAATCTTCAAGTTGTCTTAAGCCAAACATGTCTATAGAGTGTCTCTGCTTAGTGTTGGTTTGCAAGCGTTCAATATTGCACAATCCAGACCAAAAAAATTGAACTGTGATTCCAAAGATTCGTGTACGTGTTTTTATTTGACCTGTGATTCCACAGATTCGTGTACATGTTTTTGTCTATTTTATTTATTATGTAGTTATTTAAAAGGTATTTAAGGTGGGAGGCTTCAAAGCAAGTATATACCGTAATTTGTAAAAAGTTACATTCAGAGTAATGTGCTACTTTTGGGTGTAAGTAATCTACAAGGTAACATAATTCCTTTTTGAATAAATTAACTTGTAACTGTAATGAGTTACTTTTTTCAGGAATGCGACCAACACTGATGGTCAGTGATGCTAATATTTTCCATGGGACAAATATAAACGCACATCATCCACCAAATTTAACACCTGTTTTTTCAAGGCTAAATGATGACATATGAACACGTCCGTGTAAAAACACAGAGTATGCATGTTTGTTTCCGTGCTCTCTTTGTTCCTCCCTCGTGTTTTGCAGGCCGACCCCGCAGCGTACGTGACCCCGTGTGGGTACACAGGACACTTTACAGGGAAGTGAATTGGGAGGACGCCAGCCTCTTCATTAGCGAGGCAGATGTGAGGTCGCTCTGACCAGATTGCTGGCTCGCTTCCTTATAAAAACAGCTCACTGACGGCCAGGTCCGAGACCCGCAGGAGGTGGTGGAAGGGGGCATGGAAGCGACCCGTGATCCTGACATATTGTGAGGATGGTGGGTAATGGGAAGCAGGTCAGGGGGTGTTGGTTGCTTGTCCACCCAGCAATTTGGTTTTCTTCGCAACATCCTTGCACAAGAAGGACTCCCCAAAATAACACAAGCGGAAAACGGCATTGAGCTGCTTACTTTATCCAGGCCGGACCCCCTCCTGGGATGATTAGCAAAGTAAACTGTGGGGGGGAATGAAAGCGAGGGCCAAGGCAATAACAAAGGCGGATGAAGAGGAAAGTTTTACACCAAAAGACTACCTTGTGAAGGATTTTTAATGCAGGAACTTCCATCCATCCATCCATTTGCACTGCTTATCCTCAGTAGGGTCACAGGGGTGCTGGAGCCCATCCCAGCCATCCTTGGGCAGTGGGCAGGGGACACCCTGAACTGGTTGCCAACCAGTCGCAGGGCACACAAGGGACAGAAAATGTGCTCGCTCATTCACACCTAGGGACAATTCCGACTGGCCAGTTAACCTGACATGCATGTTTTTGGAATGGGGGAGGAAACCGGAGTGCCCGGAGGAAACCCACGCAAGCACAAGGAGAACATGCAAACTCCACACAGGAAGGTTCAATCTCATGACCTCAGAACTGTGCCACACACGCTAACCACTGCGACGTCGTGCTGCCTACTGCGGGAACTTTTTGTTTGTTTTAGCATTTACCCTCCTCGTTTCCTGGAGTAAATAGTGGAGTTCCCATTGTTTTAAAAATTAAGCACATTTTTAAAAAAAATGATGGGGTGGGATGAAATACTCTTGAATGGAATATTACATTTTAAATATTATTGTCTTGTTTCTAAGATAAAATAACCTATCAAATTCAAATTTGATATATTTTACTATATTTTTAACATAGTTGTAGATGAGTTATTACGAGTTATCATTTGTTTTATTTTGACCTAAATTATGAATGATCCTAAACAATGTGCTACGACAGATAAAATGTAATTGTGCATAATAACTAATAATATTATAATTACTCAATCATATTATATTTTTTTTACTAAATTAATAAATCAAATTAAATATAAAAAACACACATTAATACAAAAATGTAATTGTTTTAATTTTTCAATCATATGGTAGTACAATTATTACAGTTAGGATATAGTTGTTTCTGGTTTTTTGATGTCTTGTTTTTTAGAATTATGCTGAGCAATGTTTTACAGCAGAGAGAAAATACATTTGCTTATTTTTTTTAAATAGTATCATTACTATCATATATATATATATATATATATATATATATATATATATATATATATATATATATATATATATATATATATATATATATATATATATATATACATATATATAATCTCATCTCATTAGCTGCACCCCTTATCCTCAATAGGGTCGCAGGGGTGCTGGAGCCCATCCCAGCAATCATCGGGCAGTGGGAAGGGGACACCCTGAACTGGTATCGCAGGGCACACAGGGACAGACAACTCGCTCGCCCATTCACACCTAGGGACAATTTGGACCGGCCAATCCACCTGAAATGCATGTCTTTGGAATGTGGGAGGAAACCTGAGTGCCCGGAGGAGGATAACATACAAACTCCGCACAGGAAGTCCGGTAGCTGGATTTGAACCCACACAGGAGGTTCCCAAGACCTTAGAACTGTGCCGCACACGCGCTAACCACTGTCCCGCCGTGCTGCCCACTTGCTGGTTATGACTAAGAAAAATAAAAGTCCATTCACATGCTGAAAACAAGAACATAATGACCTCCTGCATTTATGTCCTGCATTGTCAATTCCAGGCACGCATTTAAATTTATTCAGCAAGTGCGACCACAGCCTTAATGGCACCACCTGTTCGTATTTAAGGTTACGTTTACCACCGAGGGCAGATGTACTTGAAATTTAACGTGTTATATTTAAAGAAACGAGGTGACTCATAATGAACTACAAGAGCAATGACTTATTCAGATTTTTTTGGGGAAAATTTAGAGTTGTATAGACATTTAAATGTAAGGCTGCAATGATTAGTCCATGCTGTCGACAAAAAAATATGATAGAAATAGTTGACAACACTTTCCAATGTTGACTGCTGTTGCCAGACAGAGAGGCATCTCTACATGAATATAATCACTATAGAATCTTTATCTCGCAATAGAGTCTTTATCTCGAGCGATAACATAAACATACAGAAATGGCGGCGTAATAATAGATCACGTCTAGCACAATTTTTAGTGTGGGAGCATTTTTGCTTGGATACAGCAAATATAAATATTCCAATTTGCAAAGCAGACCTGGTGACAAACAAACATTTCAAGAGCACTTTTAACGGTTGAATGAAACAGACTCTCCTCGGTAAGATTCAAGTAACGTTCAAGCCAATACTGTTTTTATGACATAGAAATGACATTTGTTATGTGTTTATTTGGATTTAAAAGAGAACTTGGACATTATGTCAGACTGTGCCTGACAAACATACAAGATACTAAATACATGCAGTCCAAAGAACAAAACAACATCGGTCAGTTGTTTGAACAGTTTGATCTTAAACTGTTTAGTTGGTGTAATAATAGTCTGTGGTTTGCAATAACAGTCTGTGCAGCCCTTTGAGACTCCTTGTGACTAAGGGCTATAGAAATAAACATGACTTGACTTGATTTTTTTGTTACAAACTGAATTTACTTCACAAAATGCACATAATATTTCTTTTTTTTAACTTTTCTACTGCTGCTCTTGGTTTCCGGGATGACAAAAAATGTGTACGTCAGAACCAGAACAAATGGTAGACCCAAATACGTAACATTTCACACAAAGCTTTATTGGAGATTGTGACCGGAGCGTGGTCGGAATAAGGAAACGAGTTGCCGGGACTGGCGATCGTAGCGTGGTCGATGTGCAAAAACGGGTCAAGTAGCCAGGGGCGGGAGATCGGAGCGTGGTCGATGTGCAAAAACGGGTCAAGTTGCCGGGGTGGGAGATCAAAGTGTAGTCTATGGGAAAAATGGGTCGAGTAGCCGGAGCAGGAGATCGGCGAGTGGTCGGTGGGCAAAACGAGTCAAGTAGCCAGAGCGGGAGATCAGAGTGTTGTTGAAGGAAGAGAAAAGTCAGGGAGCCGGAGACGATCGGGAAATAGGGGACTAACGAGCAGTATGCAGGACGGGATGGACGGGAGCCAGAGTCAAATAGTGCTTGCCTTGCGTATGCGCAGGTTTTGCTGACGGACTGAAAAGGAGTGAATGGAGTAATGACTAACTAACTTTGGTATTACATTTCGTTTGACTTTTTCTCAACTCAAATTAAGCATTAAAAGTTGTTGAATACATGCGGCCATGTTTAAAATAATTTATCGTCAACTTTTACCACAAAATCTAGACACAATGTACAATGTATTTTTTTCATGTCCTTCAAGTCCATCAGATAGCTAAAGAGTTGTTTCCCTTGTTGTGCTTTTTAGTGTTTATTTATATCTTTGACCTTCCGTTATCTCCATTCTCTAATATTCGTCTCAGGTAACGTGAATAACAATAGTGTGATAATGAGATAACATTTAATGCACGTTATACATAAATACATACAGTACCACTCACAGGGCAAACTACACTGGTTTTAATACAAACACACTGGCTCAATCACGCAATTTATCCCTGGAAAGTCTCACAGTAGCCCCCTCCCCAGCTCAAAAGATTTTCTCCTGGGATCTATACAATTCACGTAGGTCGCCCTTTTTGACTTTAAAACAGTAAAGTTCTTCTAAAGGTGAAATAGTGGCACGTTTGATTTTACCTATTCTTTGTACGAATAAGGAGTGTTACAATATTCATTTTTTTTTTTTTTTCTCGGGTTTATTATCATTTTCCTCATGGTTAAATCAACTTCATGCTAAATTTAAGGAATAATTGCTCCTTGCAGCCCTATTTAGAACAAATTTTAATTTATAGACACTGATTTAAGTAATATAAGGTGGTGGGTACTGACAGTGCTAATAGGTCTTTGGCACGTTTGTGTGTATGTGTTCGCTGTTTCTGTGTTAGTAAAAAATGACAGGTCAAATTGACAAAAAATAGGGGTCAAGGGCAAGTAAATATCGCTAGCTGCTCTTTTCGAGATGACAAACAAGCACCCCTGCCAGAAGGGAACCATTAAAAATAATTTACACGAGCTTTATGTTGGCTGAGCTCTTTTTGATGCAGCGCCTCCCCTGGCAATTAGGAGGGTGGCGTTGCTCCAGCCATATGGCCGGCCGGGCATCAGGCCGCTCGGCTCCAGGATACCTGGGTGGTTAATTAAGAGCCGTTGCCAGGTCCGTAGGAGGCCGGTTTTAGATCTTCCACTCTGCTAATGTCGCTTCCTCCTGTCGGCAGTGACCCGCTGTCGTTTTGTAGCCGCTCGCGAGCCGTGTTGGGAGTAATGCGTTACCAAGGAACACGTTCCTGGAAAGCAATTACTTTTAACGGTGAGTACTGTAACCAGTCATGGGAATAACGCCGTTATACATAATGCCGTTACGTAATGACATGTTTTTTCAGTACCGGTCAAATCTAACTATATAGTTTTTCTTTGCCGTTACAATGCCAATATCGTTAATAACGGTCAAAGGCGATGGGTTTCTTTGGCTACAGAACGTCAACGGCGACCTGTCTCCGAATACCTGACACTCTTTATAGCAGCGCGGTTTTTCGCTTACCTCTGATCTTGTTACGCTACGTTTTTTGGGGTTTGTCACCATAAAAAAAAAGCTAAAACCATATAGTAACACAGCGATCACGAAAACGGTATCTACTAATGCGCTAAAAAAAGGTGAAATATTAATTATGACTTTTTTTAAGTAATTCTGTTCTGTTGACTTTAAATTTATTGGGTATAGAAAAGGTTAAAATGTTTGTATTTTATCTTCTTATTTGTGGATTTTTAGTTTATGTTTCCTGTGCTTTTAGTGTTAATGTTCAAGCATTATTTTTTGCTTAATCCCCCCACCCACATTTAAGTCATATATATTAATACATAATAAATGGTAAAAAATGGATTAAACAACAAAAACAACCTGAAGTGTCATTTGGGTGCTGAAAGAGTGGGCTAAGCCAAAAAGACCAGTTCTCTAAAAAGAGTCGGAATTCCCATCTCTACAAATGACCATTCGAGATATATTTAATTTATTAAAATCACTTTATATTGTTACTGCTGTCATGTCTAGCATGGTCGTCGTGGCGACCGGCTGTAGCAGATTTTCTAATTTGCGTGTGTGCTTCTTAAGGGCGGGTTTTGGGGATTTCCGGTTGCGGGTTCATTGCATTACTTTGCATTCTTCTGTTCTGTTTGACTTGAGGAAACCTGTACTTGCCCGTTCTGAGTAAAAGCCTGTTATGTGAGTATTCCTAGTCAGAGTTCCTGTTTGCCTGTAAGCCTGTTTTTGTTTTTATCCCTGAGTGTTGGACGACTTTTATTTCCTTAATAAAAGTAACTGATCGTTAACGTGAATGAGTTCACCCTTCTTGCCTCCTGCCTTCGATCTGGTCCGATCTCGTGACAACTGCTGATTGATATTCTATTGTATTGATAACTGTTTTTGTTGCACTTCAATTGTAGGATAATTCGTTGTTAGTGTGGTCCAATAAATATTACAAGGTTCTATAACACAACTACCTGTCAGGTTCTTTTCTATTCAACTGACTTGAATTCTGTTCAGGAAATGTTGTACTAAACTAATGACAACTTATATTAATCATGAGGGAAGAAGAAATGCAATGTCAAAACAAAGCCAACAGGGAGCGGAGTCAGCATTATTTTCAAGCAGAATTTCTGATAAACATGGCAACAATTTTAAGGATTTACAAACTTCACTCAAAAAGAAAGCACTGTTCAATCTTTGAGAACACAACATTACAATTCAAACGTTTTGAGGATTTTAAGCACAGGTATAAACCCTTAACACAGTGCTGCATATAAGTTAAATGCCAAGTGGCACATTGATATGTACACACAGAATACAAATGAATACAGCTACGGTGGCCCCGTCCTAAGCACATAGTATGAAAACACGTTTGATATTCTTATATCCTCTTTACCATATATACTCACATCTACGCCATATTTACAACTATAAAATGAAATACTGAAATCAGGGGGTCGGACCAGGAGGGCTTAGCTTATACATGACCAACAAAATCAACTAAATCAATGGGCTGGAGGTGAGCAACGAGAATTCACTAAAACTGGGCTGAATTTTGGTGTTTTTATTTGTAAAATATTCTTTACAATACACCATGCCTGGAAAAAAATCTTGAATCTTGAAAATTACTCAGATATGGAGAATAGTTTGAAACCGAGAGACAAAATTGATATGGAGTGTCTTGGCTAAGTATTCGCTTGAAAGCTCTCGAGTTTGCACAGGCCAGCCAAGAAATATGAAGGGTTTACCACTTTTACAGATTGGTGTACATGTTTTTTTTCCGTTTATTTTATTATGTTAGCAGTTTTAACGCAATTACCTTTAAATTCAAGTAACTAGTAGTTTTTTGTTTTTTTTTAATCAAAAACGTGCCCAAAACTGCTTCCAAAGGGCCAATGCCGAGGACGAGAGAGACTGCTTATAATTATTTGAGATAACATCCCTGGAGCTGAGACGATGTGTGTGTGTGTCCGTACTCCCCGGCGTAAAAGGTCAACATTTCCACTTTCCCCGCCTCATGCCAGCGTAATGCTTCTTTAGGATGGAGGACAACGTGGCTCAGTTTTTCATAAATACCTCATTTGGCATTCAGACGTTTACCGTCGCCTGCTCTTGGCCGCCCAAGATCAATTTGAATAAAGTATTCTCGCTTGTCAGACGGCACTCGCCTGGCGGGTGACTGACACATAGATTTCACAGAGAAAAAAGAAGAAGAAAAATGTTAATCCAAATGCACCAGTGTGTTGGAGAATATATTGCGATTAATAGAAATGCTAAAATGTGTTTTTTGATCAGGACATAGAACTTATGCGGAAAAATCAAAGCATATAGTACTAGGAAATAGCCAGTAAAGGCACTTTTGTTGATAATAAAATGCTATTTCAGACGATCATTTTATAGATATGAATACTCCTCCAAAATGTATATACTTTCCAAAATGAATATTTCTACAACCGAAGGCCTGTGTCACGCTTGCCCATTGCCCTAACTTGGCCCTGCCCCTTTGGCACCAGCTGCGCCTCGTTGCCTGATTCCCTCCTATTCAAACTCAGTGCTCTCATTCACTCCTTGTCAGTCCGTCAACAAACTTCTGCACTTGCAAGACTTGTGTTGTGACTCTGTCCGGTATCCTGCTCGTGTATCCAGAATCCGGTATCGATCCCACCTTTCTCCTCCTGTCCGATATCTTGCTCCAGTCTCCAGTATCCGATATCAATCCCGCCTGTCTCGTCCTGTCCAGTATCTTTCTCCAGTATCCGGTTTTGATCCCGTTGGTCTCGTCTTGTCCGGTATCTTGCTCCAGTCTGCGGTATCCAGTGTCGTATTTTCCCTTACAAAATACAAAAAAATCTTTTTTTTGTCAAACATGTTTATTTATGTAGTTTAACATGTTATATCGTGCATGTGTTTCCTTATATCATACATATTGTCAATGAACATTTTGTTGTGAGACACTGAGTTGCTCGACATGAATGAGGTTTATTATAAAAAAAAGTTCAAAAATGAAGTCGCTTGGACGTTCACTGTAAAAGGAAAAAATACATGCAAATATAATTGAGTAGAATAATACATTTTCTTATTCAAATTATTAATTCATGTTCTGCATTAAATTATTGTTGGTAATATACTGATTAAAGGGATAACCATAAACCTGTCTTTTTTCATTTTCTCCTTTTATACTTCCTTTTTTTCTTAACTTCTTTATACAACATAATCGTTCGTAATATAATGCATCAAAGCAAGTGAGCCGTTTCAGAGCCGGCTCTGTTTAATGAGTTGAGCCGAAAAAGCCGGTCCTCTAAAAAGAAAATAACTTTCACTACACAACTCGAACTGGAGATCGGCGTGCAGACGAAAACTCGAACCGCGAGACCAAAACAATGGCGGATCTGCCTCACGAAAAGTTTGGAGTGCGGTAAATATTTGTTAAAAATTATAATGACAATTTCGTGTCAAAAAAGTCGCGTGCCAGGGACGCACGCTGATTTGACACGATGCGTCCCCAGCAAAAATAATGCGTCTAGGACGCAGCGACGCGGGCAAGCGAGAACACTGTACATTGTTCATGCAATTCTTTAACTAGACCTTTTGCTCCTCGTGATATCACTGTCATTTTTCTTGAAATTAAAGCCTTAAAATGTCCCTTCGTTTGAGGTAGAGGAAAAAAAAAAACTTTAGTTCAAGTCCAACAAAATATGTACCAAATTGTTTATCAAACTTAATTCAAAAAGAGTAACAATGTGAGATCAAATTGCCCCAAACATTATTATAATCAATTAGCTTTATGCTAAAAGGCACTGTCTTTTGTGAAATGACCAAGTCAAGTCATGTTTATTTGTGTAGCCCTTTATCACAAAGAGTCTCAAAAGGCAGCACAGACCACAGATTATTGCATACCACAGCATCCCCTGATCTAAAACCTACATGAGGGCAAGGAAAAACTCAAAAACCTCAACATGAGGAAAATGAAGAAGCATTGATATTGTCAACATAAAAGAAGGTTATTCATATGCTATAAAATAGTAGTGTGTTTTAAGCCTAGAATTAAACAGTTCCACTGAGGTTGCAGTTTGAATCTCAGGAGGAAAAGCATTCCGCAGCACCGGGGCCCGAATAGAAAATGCTCTCGAACCTGCAGATCTCTTCTTGGGTCTTGGGATCACTAGTAGACCAGCATTTTCAGAGAAAATGCTCCGGATCGGAACATAGGGCGAAATTAAATCTGAAAGATATGACGGAGCAAGTCCATGCATGATTTTGTACAATACCAACAGAACATTAAAATCACATCTTAAGCTAAAAGGGAGCCAATGCAGGTTAGCTGTTACCAGCCATATTCACAAGAAAATTAGCATTTCTATTTGTTTGCGGTTTTGGTTACAAATACGACAACATGTAAGAGCCATTTCAGACTTTATAGTGTTAAAGAAGAGTGTATTTGCGAACCGGCATTTACATTATTTACTTGTCTTTGGTTATGTTTTTATCCGAGTAATTAAAAAGATATACATCACAGTTCCCCTCTACAATGACTATGTTCCACTCCTATCACCGACTATTGACCCGATTGCTGCGTTATCACTGTCGCTGTTGTCATAACATATATCTTTGACCTTGGCGGAGGTCTTCGCCAGCCTCTCTGTCTAAGCATATTGATATTCATAAAAGCGCCATCACTCTATCAATCTCCGAGACAGAGATCTAATACAGTACAATGAAGCAATAATGAGGAATTTTCTCTTGTTAAAATGTCATTTATGTAATGAATAAAAGATGAAGGGTTCAGCTGTCCTCGCTTTGTTCTCAATCACGCTGTTGTTTTCTTTTTTTACCCCTTTCCCCTCCCTCTCTCCAGCACCCCGAGCTTGGGCCGGTATGCTAACAATAGCGTGGTTGGCAGACATTGTCGTGATAATCAGCCAAAATTGTCTCATGTTTCCGCTGTCTAAACAATCATTAGCGCGTTTGTTTTGTTCATTCGTTTCGTCTCAGCCTTTCATTTGCGACGGCGGCCTCCTAATCGAAATGGGTGTCCTGCGACTAGTAGCACGTTAAAAGGGAACGCTTTACTCCCAGAATGCAATTACTTCTCCCTATAACGAGTATTGTAACGCGTTATTACCTCATTCAATGGTAGACATTTCCCCTTAATTTGGGAGATAAAAAGGGATGTTCCTAGCTTTTACCATAGTTAAGTAAACAACAGTTGAAGATTGCCATGTTTCTTGAAACTACTTGTTTACAGGAAAACTTCAGAGAAAAGAAGCTTTTTGAAAAAGGATGCGCTTGCGTTTGTGATAACTCCAACATCTAAACAAAACAATGCTTTCCACTAACACAAGGACACTTTGCTTGCAACCTTTGATTGCAAGGACACGGAACGTATGCATGAACGATGAAAAAAAGCAAATGTTTTCTGTTGGCGTGATCACAATATGTCAGTCACCATAGCGACTGAGTTCCCACGGATGTGCACAAAATGTCATCCCTTTCTGACCAGACGATGACAACTGGACTCTGTCATATGTTTTTAGAAGAAATAAGCACTTTTAAGGAATTAATTGCCTACTAACGAGTGTCGATGTCTTGCGAATCTCACCACACTGCTTCATTACACCTACTCACCCACGACACACACTCGTAGGCTTCCTAGATGTGTGGACAAATATCTGATCAAAGCCAGTCCTCCCATCCAAGTGAGTTGTCATACTGTAATCATTCCCAGAGTTTTGATGCGTACTTATATATATATATATATGAGTTTATATGTGCATATTTGGTTGAGGGTCGCCAACAGCGAATGGTTGGCAACATGCGTGGAGCGGGCTGTGCCTGACACAGAGACAACAAATCAACTGGAAACCAATTTGGCAAACAAGAGCACAACATGTACGGTAACAGATTGCTGAATTTTGGTCCTCTTATTTGAAATTTACTTTTGCAATACACCATGCCTGGGGAAAAAAAAGCAAACATCTTGAATAGAAAAGGACATTTCTGAGTAATTTAAAGGTAACATGGATATAGAGTGTCTCTGTTGTGTTAGTTTAAGTCCACAAGAAATATGGAATCACACCGCTTCAACAGGATAGTGTACATGTTTTCTTCAATTTATTTTACTTCGTGGCTATTTAAGTTTAAGCGGGCGGCTTCAGTGTGAGTATATACAACAATTTGTAACCAGTAATTACAGTAATTCACTACTTTTTGGTGTCAGTTCTCTGGGGCGGGTATTACAATTACTTTTCAAATCAAGTAACTTGTAACTAATTACTTTTCCTTCTTTTTTTTTTTTTGTAACGCTCCCAACGTTGCCTGCAACAACGTAAACGGGCGCCTTTGCCATTGTACTTGCTTAAATTTGTCATCGTGTAATTTGTGTGTGTGTTGTGTGTCCGTGTCTCACACCTCCTGCTGACTTCCCGGCTCATCTCCATAGTCCTTTCTGGCAAATATAAATGGTTACATGATTATCCTGACACGGACTCCGGCAGGAAATGGGATCCTCGCCTTCACTGTGACTGAAGAGGAAGAGGAAATGTTACGGCAAATGAAGCTGAATTTCCAGGTCGGGACAAGGCGCACAATTCCAATTTGATACTTATATTGACTGTCGACTTCCATGTACATATCAAGTGACACATATCTTGGCTGGCTGTGTTTACATGCATGGAACGCGTGAAACAACAAACCGCTAGAGTGGATGCTTAAATTGCATGTAAATAACTCGGCAAATGTCAACGTTAAAGGTGCAACAAGGAATACCTGATACACACATATGAATACACACTGCAATGGTCAGGCAGTATCATAATTTATTTTTCTATGTTTCTGTTTATTTTAGCTTCAAAATATGATAACAGCATTTACTAAATCAATACAATAAAGCTTTTCATCTGTTTATTTTAAAATATGAATGATATATTCTTTTATCTTATCAACTATTTCTGTGAGCAAAATATACAAGTAAAATAAGCAAATTATTTTGCTAATTGTATTTATTTTTCTAGTAAAAAAAGGTCAAATTGCAACAATAAAAGCAAAAGGGGTTTGCTTTTCATAACATTTTAGCAACAAGAAAAATATTATTAACATTTAAGATAGACAAATTTATTATTATTGTTTTTCTACAAAGGAGATAATTATACTATTTAAAATACATCTAAAAAATGGAAAACATGAATACAGTACACTTGTAAATCTCATGATTACCAATGTGATTCACCTGTGCCTGCTCACTTGGCGCCAACCGCTCCGGGCTCTGATTGGCTCCCTTTCCCTAGTTATACCCAGTCCTGTCAGTCCCCTGTTGTCAGTCTTTCTGCGAACGTCAGTGTATAGTAGGCAAGCCTTTTTCGACCCTGCCTCCCGCCTGTCCCGTTTTTGCTCCCGTTTGTTTCCGGCTACTACCTGTTTTGATCCTGACCACGTCTGCTCTCCCGTCCCGTCTCACGACTCGTTTCTGACCCCGACCACGCCTTTCTCTCCCAGTCCCGGTTACCGACTAGTTTTTCCGTCTCTGACACCGCCATCGCTCACTACGGAAGATCCACTTCCATGTTCGGATCACAATCCAAGTAAGAGAGCGACTTGCTTCCCGCGTTCAGCGAACACCGGCTCATGGGCGCAGCCCTTCCTCTTTTCTTCAATAAAACTTGTGGTAAACACTACGCAATTACGTCCTGTTTCCGTTATGGTCCTGACGGTAAATTACGAAATAAAATCAAGTCGGCAAAACTATTTAATTTTGTACCTTAATTTCTACTAAAAACTAAGGCAAATATATTTCATAGGGCACAACTATTTGATGGCAGATATTTGGAGTTCTTACTTTACGAAAAAAAAAAGTATTTGAAAAAATAATTGTACAACTTTTAAAACATGTTTTCCTTGTACGGATATACAAAAACACATTTAAAATAGGGGAATGGATATGTTTATACTTAATTTTTAGAATAAGCAAGAAGAAAACATATAAAACAAGCACATTTTTATATCACATTTAAAATATTTTATTTATATTAAAGTAAACAACATTTTAGTTTTAAAACATCTACAAAAACAAACAAAATCATTTGCCATATTAGATCCAGTGTTTCCCCTTAGAATTATGCGAGACCCAGGTGGTTGGATAGTCTTGGAGGGTCCGGGTCATGCCTAGGGGCATGCCTGTGGGTGTGTGTACACTAGTTATGAAAAGCAATGATACAGCAAACAAGTCAAATAGAAAAATGTACTCGTTATCTAATTACACACAAATTATTTAGTGTGGTTCCTGTGCAGTACTATTTCAAGATATAATATTGGTGAGTTGAATGCCCAAATTCCCGATAAGAATTTTGAATTTAATGAAATATATTACTCGTATCGGTATGTATGTATATACTGAAGCCATATTCCCCTATCATATCAGTGATTAAGTAAATAACAGTCATAAATACCAGTACAGCTGCTTTTGCGATTGCTGATATGACAGGATGCCGGTTCTTCTTTGATGGTTTACAGGAGGTTATTTTATACATGTCAACCTCAGCCAATTGCTCCCCTCATTAATGATTGCACTTCCCTTAATTTGAGATATAACATCTTACAAACACAACACGGCACTTATTTATTCATGGCAAGACAGACTCATTTTTTACATACAAAAATTTATATACGGTGCACACAATTTGAAATACCGTAAATTCCGGACTATAAGCCGCTACTTTTTTCCCAAATGTTCAGCCCTGCGGCTGTCCAGTGAAGCGGCCAATTTATGTAGTTTTTCTAGCGGTCGCTTTTGATTTAGACCGGTGGAACACGTGCGTTGAGGACCTCAATTTCTTAGTTTAAGCATAAACTGTCTATATTACCAAGGTTCTTTCAGATGGCGAGAAGACACTTCTTACAGTGACAGTTATAGGGAGGAAGATGAGGACTGTATACCGTGGATTTAACAGTTACGGTAAGCTTATTATACAGATACAATTGATGCGTTGTGAGCATATTGATAGTAGCGTGTTGGTACCTTTCAAAGTCACGGTTTGGGATGAAAGTTATATTATTATTATTAAAGCTTTGAAAACTCTCTCGGTGTACCGTCTTTCTTTGTAAATGCGTGTAACCATGTATAATATGTATTTGCAACTATATTTTTGTGATGTATTTATTTGTATTTATTTGAGACACATGCTGATTTTCACGAATAAGAAAGAAGGGGCGAAGCAAACGCGGGCTGATGGGAACTGGGGGACCGGTAAAGGTGAGTGTTTGTGAACGCGGGAGACAATAGTGGATATATATTTTTCCCACCCTTACCTTTGGAAATATACACTTTTTTTTCCCTTGGATTACTTTCAACAGGTACCCCGACTCTGCAGGTCTGCATCAAATGATAAGTGGCTTGCTCTGTTCACTCCAAGTATCGGCCCAGAATTGCAGTACCTCCGGGAACGGTGCAATTACACTCATAGATTCTTGGCACTTTGGCTAGGATCTTGACTCAGTTCCTTGGCTTGGATAAGTGTCCCGACCTATTTGTTTTTTAAATGTATCATGAATCGACAGATAATGGGTAGTTGCTTAAGGTTGCAGAATAATAAACCTATTCAAAATCCCCCCGTCAATAAAATTGTTTAATCACAATAAATCCATTATTTAATGTAAATTGTTCAATCAAAATAAATCCATTATTTAATGTGTACGCATGCGGCTAGTATGCTGGTGCGGCTTGTGTATGTACAAAGTCGGATTTCCTCCCGAATTGCGGTGGGTGCGGCTTATAATCAGGTGCACCTTATAGTCCGGAATTTACGGTAATCAAAAATGTATAAAGTATGGGCAAAACGTGTTGTTGGCAGGTTTGCTACATTATTCTAGCACACAACCTACTGTATTATTGAAAATGTTTTTTTTTTTTTTTTTTTTTCAGAAATATGATTAGATAGATGGATAGATACTTTATTCATCCCTGTAGGGAAATTTCCAGCAGTATCCTTGTGTTGAAAATAAAATAATAATAAAGTAAAAGTAATATGATACATAAATACCCAATGTAACGTGTTGATATAGAGTATGGATAGTATATAGATTAATCATTGATTAATCGAATAAATAATCAAACGACGCAACAATTACTGAAATAATCGTGAGTTGTAGCCATATTGGATATTTTTATGGTTTTTGCTATTCAAAAACAACATTTAAAGCATAATGTGCCACCCTGGAGCAAATAATGTGTTTGGCCATGCAGTGTAAATGCAGCTTGGTTTAACTAGCACTTAAATCATCTTCTTTTTTTAATAACCTGTCCTGTCTGTGTGGTTGGGAGGGGAGGGGAGTTATTCGGGTGCTACATGCCCACTCCTCCAATGACAACAAACAAGGCCGCCTGTCTGCTCTCAGTTTTGGCCCGTCTCCCACCCCGGCGTGCGGATCCGGCGCTGATAAACGAGACGCTGAATAATTGGACATTTTGGTTTCGGGCTCCCCTGCTTCGCATTACAGTGATAATGAAGGCCCTTGCTGAATATGCTGATAAGTGCGCGCATCTGTCATCCGCCGGCGCGTTTGGGCGCATCTCTCCCAAGTCGGGGGGATTATCGCAGATAGATGATTTCTCCAGCCCCCCTCGTTATCACCGGATCAAAAAGACTTGTGACCCGCACTTCATCACGCCATTCATCCGCTTCTTTTAAGATGGGCTCTGGAGACCGCCCTGGCGGAGGAAGGATGCCAGCGGTCGGTCGGTATGAGCGAGCGAAGGGGCCGCTTAAAGCTGCTGCGCTGGGACCCTTTTGCATAATTAGGAGCCTTCATGAATCTGGTTTCACGTGATGGTTGGGGCGAGGGCTAGTGGAAAATGCGGGAGGTAGCTAAGGGGTCCGATGGTTAGGGTTTACATTGTGGGGGCGGGAATGTGGATTTGTGGACATGTTTGGGTAAAACAAAGACGCCCACACAGTGGTGCCTACACCCTTTGGGGGTGTATAAGTACACTACAGGGGGGCTTAGGGCTTTCGGGATAATGTACTTGTGTATTAACCACACACCACTGTTCTTATTACAGACATTCATTTATTAGATACAGATATAAAATATTTATTTCTTATCATTCAAAAGTTTGGAATCGCTTAGAATATTCCCTATTTTTTAAAGAAAAGTTTTTTTTAATGAAAAGAACATGAAACCAATCAGAAATACAGCCCATACATGTTTAACATTGTGAATGACTAATTCAGCAGCAACTGTCTGCTTTCAATGCAATATTGACATAGATGTTTAGAGGCCGATTTCGAGAAACCAAAACTCCAGTGTTCTTATACCACAATGTGTTTGCTAATTGTGTTTAATGGCGAATAGAAATTTAGAAAACCCTTTGTTAACACAGCTGAAAACAGTTCAGCTCATTAGAAAAGCTATAAAACATACCTTCATATGAGCTAATTGAGTATCTGGAGCATCACAATTGTGGGTGTCATTGAACTTTAAAAATAGAGGGAAAAATAAAACCTTTGTGTGAAATTTGACAGCCTGATTTTGTTCCTAGAAATGAAGGTTATTTCATGCAAGAAATTACAAATAAAGTGAAGATCTCCTACAACAGTGTGTACTACTCCCTTCAGAAAACAGCAAATACAGGGTCTTACCAGAGTCAAAAGAGTGAAACGACAACAAGTATATTCAAATCTGTATTTTGAGACACCGTACAGGTACCCAAATAGTAGCTTTGTTTATTCGTACCCGCAAAACTCATTGTAAAAATCTACAGTGAAGAGGCAACTCCAATATGCTGGAATTCAAGGCAGAGTGGCAAAGAAAAGGCCAAATCTGAGACTGGCCAACAAAAGGTAGAGATTCATATGGGCAAAATAACACAGACATTGGAGAACTCATTTGATAAATACTCCATAAAAGTTTTCATGGAAAACACAAATTTGTCATTGACCCCAAACTTTTGAACACTTGTGTATTTATAAGATGTAATTCAATATTCTCTTAACTGAAAGTTGCCACGGAGTATCAGCCAAACTAATAAAAAAAGCTAGCAGTAGTTTAAATACAAGTGTTGGGGGTCATTTAAAGATGCAGCATTGACTACACAAACTTTCAGAATAGAAAGGTTCAAAAGCTAGCTTGATTTCCACAAATAAGGTTATGTTACTTTTACACATAAGTTGACTATAGTTTTTGTCATCGAAGGAGAAGCAACTCCTTGAAACAAAATAATGTTATCCTAGTTTTCAACTTAGAATACAACACTAGTTTTAGGAATAGACAAACAAGTGACTTTATGTAATAGAAGAAAGTGACTGTTTTTTCTCATAGAAAACACTAGTTTTTGGCATTGAATAACCTACTTTCGATTATAGAAGAATGTGAAAATAGTTGTTCACATAGCAAAAAGATAATACTAGTTTTTGGCATAAAAGAAGGAGCTACTTTTTGTATTAGAGAAATGTATTACTTGCTTTTTGTCAAATACTTTGATAGTTTTTTTAACCGAGAAGAAAGTGACCGTTCAGCACACTAGAGTAAAAACGTAGCACAACCCAAGTATGTATATGTTTGGACTGATGTAAACGTTGGATACGTGGAAACATGTATAAGTCGATGAAGAAAACACAAGTTGCCGTCCAGTAAATAGCAGTTCCCCAAAATAATATGACTTTTAAAAGGGTTATTGGTGTTCAATTGACGTTTCTCTATATATTGTGAATCATATGTCTGCTCATCAGAAATTTACTAGAGATAAATTGGGCCATGGAAATAAACATGTTACCATTTTATGATCTGCACTAGTAGCTTTGTGATTTTTCTTTTTGAAATAAATCATAAGAAATGTTTTGGGTTTTTGCTGCAATTGGATACTTTGGTCCGGCTGGAGTTGTCTAAATAAAATATCACATGTCCCTACTAACAGTGCAGTAACTATGAATAAAATTGATCATCCATAAAATAGTTTTGTAGCTGATATTCCTTGTCTATGTTTTTTGAGAGCCTCACTGCCACCTATTGTACTAGATGGAATATTTTAGGAAAGCGCCAACAAATATATAAAATGAAAGAACGTGAGTGTGTTCTTGACTCTCGCTTAATTTATGGTCTTCAACTGACCTCAGAAGGATGATTTTAGATCTCGGTCCGATCGTACAAAATCCAGACGATAAAACTAGAAACGGGTCGTAGTCTAAGAGCTTCACGAGTGTGAGCCATTCCAGCCTTGCTTTATATCCCAAGACTATGAACAGTATAAACGATCCAGAAAAGAAAACCTCTTTTGAATATCCCTATCTTTTTCATGATTGCTCTGTCTGGACTGTCTAGACTGCAGTTACAGTCCATGTTACGGTGTGATCCTGTCTTCCCACGTTCTCATTACCAGTTGAAGGACAGCCGCTTTGATGCTCATTAGCAAGCGCCGGCGTGTCAGTGGTCGAGTCGGCCGCCATGTCACCGCTCCCCCTCATCCGGTGCCGCCACCACGCCAAGTCTCTTCCTTCTTTGTCAGGGCCCCCTAACGAGGTCATCACTGTCCCCAAGACAGGGGTCTCCCTTACATTTGACCCCTGTCCCTCGTTGCGCTCTTATGTCAACATCTCCTCACGTCACCTGCCCACCACCGGAGAGGTGGTAGGAGGGCAGGAGCTGTCACGGGAGTCGGCAGCGAGCACAGGAACGGAGGGCTGATGTCTTTTAATGAGACAGACGCACGGGGCCCCGCTAATGTCCCCGCCTTCGTTAGGCAGGACCCAGCTGCAGCCTGTCAGCCCTCTTGTTAAACCGGGCCCTGGTGGGACAGAGCAGAGAGGGCAAAGCGTTGTCCCCACCAAAACCCCTTGAAACCCCCTCGTCAGCCTGTCCGTCAATTGGTCATCCTGTTCTTCCCGGGGTAGGAAGGCAAATACTTGCTGCCTGATGGCGTGATGCCGCATGACACTTGTGTACCCCGCCCCTTCTTCCCCTTAAGAGTGGAAGGCGTTCTGCTAATGATGCACCAGTTGGGCCTTGGGGTGGCGCTCGGCTTCATTTTGTTTCGTGATTAGAATGCGGTGTGGGCCTTTGTGAAGAGCGATGTCAGCCGCTGTAAGGACAACACATTGTTACTGGGTAGCATAATTAAATGTGTCTCCCTGCGAATGTACCACCTGTTTTGACCAAGGCAGTCGGGGAGTCAGCTCCTTCTCCTACCCGCCTTTACTCGCTCTACCCCCCCTTCTACATCAGTGCTTGCAAAACTTAAAAGGTGTTCATCCACACAGTGCATATATTAAAAATATGTTAATAGTTGCTTTGCAATACTCGATTCCTATTAATGTGTATTGCTAATGTAATAACACAACAGGGCCATTAGGGATTATCTCATTTGTTTTTCATAACAATTCATACCTGCCTTCAACAAACATTTACTTGAAATATTCCGTTACAAACATAAATGCAATTATATTGTTCATGGTGTTGTCAAATGGGAATTATTTCAAAGAGTAAAAACACTTATAAGAGCCTGTAAAGGAAACCACTTCCTAATTGTATTGCAATGCTCACATACAATAAGAAGATGCTGGTGGGTCACCAGGGTTTAATTGGTCCCACCAGAGTCTCATAAACTTGTATTATTAAAAAAATAAGGTATTTTTATATATACCGTATTTAATAGGGTAGAACATACTATCGTATATCATGCAAAGCCCTAATTTAGGATGAGAAATCAATATAAATCCTTGCAAGTGGCTCGGCGGCTGAGTGGTTAGCGTGTACGTGGCGCAGTTATTAGGTCATGGGATCAAATCCAGCTAAAAGCTTTCCTGTGTGCAGTTTGCATGTTCTCCCCAACTTGTGTGGGTTTCCTCCGGGCACACAGATTTCCTCTGACATCCAAGGTTACTCGAACCTAGCATGTAGCTTGTCAGCCTCTTTCTTGTCACCGTACCTTTTTAATGGCAATAAAGAACACGTATTCAAGCACAATTCTGTGTTAAGATTTTTATTTGTAAGTCGTTTGTTGTTAATGTGTGACAGTGACATACTATCAGGCAGTAAGGATGTCTGCTCAAGGTAAATATGACCGTCGGGGGCTTTTATGAAGGTCCCATGTTACTTCGCAGATTTTCACCTTGCACTGCGGGAGATTGGTTCTGGTCCCCTTTAACTGTGATAGCCGGGGGATTACTGTAATTGCAATTACTGCATCTTGAATCCATTTCAGATCCCTGTATCCATGTTGTAATTATACGTCAGTCGCTATCGTAAAAGGCTACAATTGTCTGTCCCGTCAAGCAGGGAGCGATGTGAAACTGGGCAAAACAACCCATTAAGCGCAACAGCCCTCATCAGGATTTGGATGGGTCAGAACTTAATTGGCCCAAGGCTGTTTGAAAAAAAACTTCTCAGAGTCTATCAGTGTCCTCCTCACGTAAAAATATGTCAATTTCCCCCCACTCAAGCCAGTCACTGAGATAATGACCTCGCGGCGCCGAGGAGTGGTGTGACACCACAAATGACACTACATTGCGTGCTAATGACACGGGATGTAGTCGCCGAGTAAACACGGCAATTAAACAAGAGTCTCAGACTGAAGTGGGGTGCGGATGGGGGACTCTCAGTCCTCATTGTGTCTTTGTCTCAGCCCACCCCTCCGCCGCTCAATCCCGTTCTCATTCTCCGAGAGGCATTTGCATGCCGGAGCCGTAATTGACCGGCCCTACAACGACGGAGGCAGGAGAGAATCGGGACGGCTCAATGCAGTTTCCGCATCCCACGGCTGTCAGTGAGTCTCGCTGGTTGGAAGCGGCAGCGACAAAATCACGGGCCAAACCCTCCCCACGGTGGCAGCAGTGCCTGCGCCCGCTCAAAAAGACGGCGTCCTGACAAGACGGAGCTGAACTAAGCACATTTCTCTACCTCGCTGTGCACTTTCTGAGAGTTCTGAATTACCGTCTGAACTTTTGGTGGATAAGGGACTTCGTGAGAGGATGTTTTGAGGGTTGAGTTTGACGGATTATCTACAGCGCTTTGCTACTAGGGGTATTAGAAACCCTGCGTGACTTAGCAGTGGCCCAGTTTGTATTGCTCAGATTCAAGAAAAAGGAACTTTGGCTAGGTCCACACCGCAAGGAAATTGATTTTTTTTTTTTTTTTTGCACGGACGCAATCTATACAAAATCTGTTAAAGTCAGTCCGAATGGCATATATCTGGTTTTCTTTTCACACCAGACTTGGGCAACTTTCATATATGTTCCTTAATCCGAAACATATCTGATCTTTTGAAATGCGATTGTTGTGTGGATGCTAAGGACGCATTCATTTGACCTGCACGTCATTGATAGGAGGCGTAGGCGGACAATTAAAAACCAATGGCGGACGAAAACACAGAAAGCATTCAATAAGGGGAAAGCAAGATTTCAGTTTTATTAATATTGGGAGCGGCAGGGTGGCAACTCTGTTCAGCCTCCAGTAACACTAACATTTTGAAGTAGCTAAAAATCCTCTGCAGTTAGCATCCATGAGTTCTTCCACACGGAGCGCATTCTGTGTGACCTGTCCTCTCCCTTGCATGAGGGGCTTTGGGGTGTTCACACAGGAGATGGCATAAAAGTCACAGGAGATCGCATAGAAGTTTTAAATTATATTAAAAAGAAATAAATCACCCAAACAATTGAAATTGATAAATAAGCTTTGCAGTGTGAACTTAGTCTACTAAATAACAACATCTGGAATGACGTTTTGTACCTCAGGTTTGACTTTTTTTCTGCTTGTGGAACGGTAATGGAATACCAGTAAAGGCATGGTCACATAGCCTTTCACGGGAGTATCGCAGCTGAATCACGGCCAGAAGTTTCTGCCCGTGAAGCAGACGCGGTGGAAAATGTGCAAAATTGGTTAAACCCGCTGTTTACCCATGGTTTGCCCGCGAAACAGACGCCGGCGACTGTTCCGCGTCCTTATCGCGGGTAACCGCGGCTGCATCGCGTTTGACCGTGCTTACACGCAGTACACACGCTAATGCACGTGATAACACCGCGATACAGGCGCAGAACAAACGTGCTATGACCGTGCTCCACCCGCGATTACCCGCAAAAATTTCGCGTCCTACCCGTGTGTAACCACGTCTTGGCCGCGGCCGTAGCACGTCCTAGCACGTTTGTACCGCGTCTTTACCTCGTGTGTACCACGTGTGCCGCCCGCGGTTAACTGTGGTCTAAAGTTCTGAGCAGCGCAAAACTTTTTCGCACGGCCAACCGCGTGTGAATTTCTTACCACGTGTAAAGCACTGCTGTATCTCGTCTGTATCGCGATCTCAAAGCGTCCAACAGGAAACCTTTTTTTTTTTATTCTGTTACAGTTAATTTTTTTTGTATCAAATTACAGGTAAATTTCGTTAAAATGGGTATTACTTCGCAAGACTATACTTTTATTTGAAACTACAATTTACTTACATTAGTGCCGATACACAGATTTTGTCAATAATAATTTCAATCACTGACACTTGACACATTTGAACATGGCGGCGCATGGATACATGCTTGCGGCTCGTTGTCCAGCTAATCTTCTATTTATTGCCGTTCTCTTGTCTTTTTTGCTTTCACTTTTGGACACATGTGTGGCCAAAAACACTTACAGTAGGGACGAACTTATTCGGTTGGATGGGCGTCTAAATTTCGACTTTTCGGGCACTTTTTATAACGCCTATGATATACCGAGCGAACTTCAAAGAGACCCGGCATCCTTGTGGACAGCTATTCCTCTTAATAAACGACGGCGGCGGCGCCGTAAAGAAAGGAAACAGAAGCGTGGTTGCCGTGCAGGTAGATGTGTGAAGCGTGTGAAGTCCAAGCAGCAAGATGGACGCGAGGATGGACGCGAGGATGTAACTAATTCCACCATTCATTCCTCGCCGGACAACCGACGCTTTAAACTCAGCGCTCACGAACGGCCACAACGCCGGGAGCTTTTGAAGATCTCGACAAAGACTACAAAGAGTTCAGCTAATTCAAATGATTCAGCAAAGCTGAAATTTGGTCTGTTAAATATTAGATCGCTTGCTCCAAAAGCTTTACTTGTTGATAACATTATTCGTGATTATAAACTTAACTGTATGGGTCTTTGTGAAACGTGGTTACGCCCGGATGAGCACTTAGCGCTAAATTATGCCTCTCCCCCAGACTACGAAAGTAGTCATATAGCACGCACGCTGAAAAGGGGTGGTGGTGTTGCGCTAATCTCTGAAAAATCGCTCAAATTTAATACACGTACCTCTAATAATTACAAAACGTTTGAGGCTCTTGTGATGCGGTCCCCTCAATTGTCAATTGATGTAATAACTATCTATCGTGCACCTGGGCCATACACAACTTTCTTAGACGAATTTGCTGAACTTTTGTCTGAACTAGTAACCTATGCAGACAAAATTATAATTATGGGAGACTTTAACATTCATATGAACTCCCCACACAGTTCACTTACTATTGCGTTTAGTTCTCTAATTGATGCATTTGGTTTTACTCAACTGGTTGACTTGCCAACCCATAAAAATGGGAACACGCTAGACTTGATTCTGACTCGAGGAGTTTTAACCTCAAACATTATGGTGCTACCGTGTACTACTGTTATCTCTGATCATTATTTAGTGACATTTGAGGTGCTAACTAAATGTAGAGTTAATAAAGCTGAGGGATGTAGCGGACGCAATATAAGCACTGGCACAGTTTCTGAGCTCTTTGAACTCCTTCCTGGAGCAGTTGCGTCCTTTCCTACATACATTGGCTCGATTGACTCACTCATGAATGAGTTCAATACCACCCTGACTAGTGTGCTGGATTCAATAGCGCCCATAAAACTAAAATCACGTCCTAAAAGACGCACACCTTGGTTTACTGATGAAACTAGAACCCTTAAAAAAGAATGCAGGAAATGGGAGAGAAAATGGCGCGCTACCAAGCTTGAGGTTTTCCATCAAACCTGGTGTGACAGCTTGTTAAAGTATAAAGCGGCCCTTGCCTCTGCAAAATCGGCCTACCTTTCGAAGGTGATTGCGTCTCAAAAGAACAACCCCAAAGCCCTTTTTGACACTGTAGCATCGCTTACAAGGCAACAGCCTATCGCAGTCAGTTCGACACACTCTGCTCAGGAGTTAATGGTCTTCTTCACTAAGAAGATTCAATGCATACAGGAAGAAATTGCAAAAGATATTGTTAGTACCACACGTATTAAAGGACTGAAATTTACAGATGCACGACAGGGTGGCTGCCCTGGGAAAATGGCCGGTTTTAGTGAACTGTCACTTGATGATCTCAAACAAGTGGTGAATGCGGCCAAACCGACAACTTGCCAGTTCGACCCGCTCCCAGGTTCACTTATTAAAAGTCTTTTTAGCGTCCTTGGGCCTTCAGTTCTAAATATTATAAATACATCACTCTCCTCAGGTGTAGTTCCAGCAGCTTTTAAGTCCGCCGTTATTAAACCCACACTGAAACGACCCAACCTTGATCCAGAAATATTAAGTAATTACAGACCTGTGTCAAACCTACTTTTCCTCTCTAAAGTACTCGAAAGAGTAGTGGCACAGCAGCTGAATGCTTTCATATCGGAGAATAACCTTTTTGAATCCATGCAATCAGGATTCAGGGCTAACCACTCTACTGAGACAGCTCTGATCAAGGTAACAAATGATCTCCTAATGTCAATGGATTCTGGCGCTTCATCACTTTTGCTGCTGCTGGATCTTAGTGCTGCTTTTGACACAGTGCGCCACAATATCCTACTAGAACGGTTGGAAAAATGGATTGGTCTCTCAGGAGCCGTCCTCTCGTGGTTCAAATCCTACCTCTCAGATAGGACGCACTGTGTTAAATATGGTGAAACGACATCTGAGCCCTTTAATGTTACCTGCGGTGTTCCGCAGGGTTCAGTGCTCGGCCCCCTACTTTTCAACATTTACATGCTTCCATTAGGTGATATTATTCGCAAGTACAATATCAGCTTCCATTGCTACGCAGACGACACTCAACTATATCTTCCGTTGGAGGAATCTTCCACACTAAACTGTGGAAATTTGGAGGCCTGTCTCACTGAGATAAAAGAGTGGATGTCACTCAATTTCTTGCGTCTTAACTCTGAAAAGACCGAAATGTTAGTCATTGGTCCTTCTAAATGCCGGGACTTATTCTCAAAAACTGCTGTGAACATTGACAAATGTCACATCACACAGAGTGACTCAGTTAAAAATTTAGGTGTCATATTTGACCCTGATCTATCCTTTGAGATGCATGTAAAGCAAATTACTAGAACTGCCTTCTTCCATCTTCGCAACATTGCTAAAATCCGTTCAATACTGTCTCAGTCTGATGCGGAAACAATAATTCATGCATTTGTTACCTCCCGTCTCGATTACTGCAATGCACTACTCTCCGGTCTCCCGAAGTCCAGAATCAAGTCTCTTCAGCTAGTACAAAATGCCGCAGCGAGGCTTTTAACCAGGACAAAAAAGTACGATCACATAACACCGATTTTGGCTAACCTGCATTGGCTCCCAGTTAGCCAAAGATGTGACTTCAAAGTTCTCTTAGTATTGTACAAAATCATACATGGACTTGCTCCCTCTTATCTTTCAGATCTGATCTGCCACTATGTCCCGGTCCGAAGCCTACGATCTGAGAGTGCTGGTCTTCTGATGATCCCGAGAGCAAAGAAGTCTTCTGCTGGTTCGAGAGCGTTCTCCATCCGGGCACCGGTGCTGTTGTTGTTGTTGTTAGATCGCTTCAAGTCGTCTAAAGATGATCTTTAGGAACGACATGGAACGCTTCGGTTGTGTTACGAGTTCCGCGAATTGGCCGCTCGAAAGCGGATGAGGTCAGCTTTGGGTAACTTGTACCGAAGCGTTCGACCGGTGCTGTGGAATGCTCTTCCCCCTGAGATTCGATCTGCAACCTCAGTGGAAATGTTTAAATCTAAACTTAAAACTCACTTCTACTCCATCGCATACGAATAACCTACTCCTCTTGTCGGTTGAAAATAGTTTGTGTAATATAGTGTAACAATCTGTGAAGCCCTTTGAGACTCTTCGTGATTTAGGGCTATACAAATAAAAATGACTTGACTTGACTTGACACTTGAGAGACAGAGAGAGCTGAGGTTTACACACGACGTGCATGCACATAGTCGTAACATCCATATATGTTGCACATCTTGTAGAGTTTGCGTGTTTGTCACACTGTGTTGCAGGTAAAGTTCATTTTATTTTGTTATGTATTTTATTTATCCTTTAATGTAGCACACATGTTGTTGAATTGGCATGAGCCAGCAAATTTCTGAGAGCAGAGCTTTTGCGCCACTGATGCGTTCAGGGACATTTCAAAAACATGATCACTTGTCTTCTTTGTGCATTTTGCAGTCAATTGGTGTATCAAATCACTATACGATCACTGTATTCTTACATTGTGAAAATGTTTTACTTGCCCCAGTAAATCGAAATATTCCCAAGAGGTTCAGCATCCCCACTTCCAACAAGTAAAACTTGAATTTGGACACATGATAACCCAGAGTGTGTTGGAAATCTATTTGGTATGTTTAAAAACATGATTTGGTTGTGCTCTCAATGTGAACTAAAACAAAGCTTGTCTGGTTTTAAAGCAAGCAATGTTTTGTAGTACTACAAGCAACAACCTGATCTTGGTTTCCTCCAATGATTTTCCAATGTTACAATGTTCATTTATCTTAAACAAAATTGGTTATTCCATTGAAATTACAGACAGTGCCCACCTTACGAACGAGATACATGTCTGACGATCGTTGAATTTGTTTGTGAATTGCTTCAGTGCTATAGTTTGTATGTTTAGGGTTTATATTAGTATGTTTAAGGCTTGTATACGTAACCTAACTAAAGAAATCATAAAATAATATGCTCTATAAAGATAAATATAGTTGAGTTTAACTTACTTTTGGAAGTTGCGCTTAAAGAGGTCCTCCAGCGTGGTAAAAAGTGGCCCAAAAAAGTGTTCCGACCATTTTCTCAACCGCATCAAGCTTTTTTATTCCACTCTTATTTCATAAGAAACGGCTAGCCTCTTTACACTTTACACCAACCATATTAAACGGATGAACGAGATATTAAACAAGAAAAACGTCAAAGTTCTTGGCGCGCTAGAGATTCAGTACACGTTGTTATGTTCACACACGAACTAGGAAGTGGAAGCCAGATTTTTTTTCTTCGGGTGGATGGTGGGTGAACTCTCACAGCCCTACCACACGCCGGTAGTGGCGGAAAGAAGCACTACAGTAATGTCCTGACCTCGGAAAAAGTTGCACACAATACAAAATCTAACTTACAGCAATGTACGGATATTTTTCGACATTCCGAAACAAATGCTTGTATCTACCGTTTTACGTAAGTCCAATGGTTGTTAGTTGGGGAGCGTCTGTATGTTTATTTTGTCTTTAATTATCTAATTTGGTATTGCAGTAGTCCAAAACTAATTGAAAGTAATCAAGTTACATGAATGCAATATGATGGTATTCAGATTATATTACTGATCACATTTTTCAACAGGTAAGTGGTAATTGTATTTTATTATATTTTTGAAGTAACCCTCCGAAACCTGTTCCCAAGTAAGGTTGAGCAATGTGATTATATACAATTATAAAGAACTTAAACCTGATTGTGATCTAAAAAACTAGAAACAATTAACAACAGTACGCAATAATAGTAAAAATTATTAACTTGCATCATATGCAATCTCATTTGCATGTGTCAGATATTAAAAACAGAATAAACGTATTGGTAGCAAAACATCATACTCCAAGTTCTGCCAAAAAACAAAACTTTCTTGACGGATTTAATTAGCGAAGGTTTGTCACATATTCATACTATAGGAATATAGTCTTCAAATGATCTTTGTAACCTAGCGGAAGCACAAGTGCCCAAAAATGATGTCGCCAAAGAGGACACTGCTCCTTGCCGGCCTTGATGGAGTACCCCGGCGAAGCGTTACCTCAATCAACCGGTGAACAATTAGCAATGCTGAGCAGTTTTGCAATTAAAGGCCCCCATAAGTGTCACATTGGCCCAATTTGAAAGCAGCAGGAGTAATATCTGTTTTAGAGCAAAGTTTAATTACAAAGTAAAACATTAGCATGGCAGTGATTAGCATTTTTTAATGATGTTATTATTAGTTTGCCCACTCCCCTCCCTCCCCTGCCTTGGCGACATTGCTGCTAAAGCCTGTGGGCAAGAACTGCTTTTCTATGTAACTGTCACTCAAGAATACATCCCCTCCCCATCCTGCGTGTCTATAAAGTATTTTTTTCTCTCTGGATGCTTGAATGAATGGGCTTCGGCACCAAGAAGAATGGTGTTTACTTCGGGCTTGACATTCTCCATCAAACAGCAGCATACTCTGGTGAACAAACAGCCTGTCTAAAATTCTAAACAGGTTCGGGCCGAACTGATGCGAGAGCCCAGTCAAGGCTTAAATCGTCTCCCCGCCAAGCTCAAAATGAACGCCAGAAAATGGAACGAGCCGAGCTGATTGGATCTGGCTCAAACACGTTCCCACCTTTCCAATCTTATTTTCGTCTCTCGCCTTATGCCTGCTTCCCTTTTTAGAAAAAAAAAGGGGGGGGGGGGGGGGCTTAGTGTACTTTTTGTGTCTCTGGCGCGTACAAAGTATATCAGAACGTGTTTGTTTCAGAGAGCCTGCCCCGCACCCCCCCAGCTCTGTTCACTTTCAAAGGGTTAAACAGAGCATTGAGCGGGCCTGTCAACATTCCCTGGCCCACCGCATGGAAAAGTCTGCTCGAGTTTTGTTCCCCGTCTACACTTGTCTCCCCGGCCCGTTGTTGCTTGTGTCATGTAATATCCATGACAATTGTGTCAGGCTTTTCAGGGGGCTCTGTAGCCCATTCCGCGGGGGCCACTTTTGGGCCGTAAAGAGCTTTATTTGTGCGGATTTTGAAAGAGTCATGTGAAGTGGCCTCAAGGCTGGAATCCTCTTCGGAGGGTCAGCGCCGTCTCAATGGGGTTCGCCTCGCATCAGTACTGCGCCCACGTACGTGTGGGGCAACATCAACGCCGTTGCGGCAAGAAGTTCTTAAAGTCTCCTGGAAGGTTTGTTGCAGGCGGAGGGTGGTAATGCTGAATGATGGGGAGAGCCCCCAAGCGACTGAATTAGGAAATGTTTGTTCAGTTGGAAAAGGTAATGGTGACTAAAGCAATCTTGGGCTTTGGAATCCTGTATCTTTCCTGATACATTATGAAGAAAACGTTCCAATGAAAGTTTTTGATTACTACTCTCAAGTTTCTTTTTTCTTCATAGTTTTAGGTAAGCTTCTCTTATAAATGATACACGTTTGATAAGTTTGTTATTATTGGATGAGTGCAAAGGACATTTGATGTGATGCCAGTTTTCCATTTGGATTCACTGATGTTCTGACTATTTCATTATTGTTGGTATCGGCCAATCATGATACTGTTCTTTATTATTTAGGAGTGATCTGTATTTACAACCTTGAAGATGTAATATATAGCTAGGACTTTAAGTTGTAATAGAAATCTCTTATTAAAAAGCCCCTCTCTCGGACCTCCCTGGAAGTTAAAAATCCATTGATGTCTTCTCTCCTTATTTTGAGTGTCTACTAAAGTTTAATTGTAACAGAATTTAAACAAAGTTTTAGATTACCATGTTCTAGTTTTGTTTTGTTTAAGCTAAGTTTTTCCATTATTGATTAACATTATATCATCATAGCTAGTATGGCCACCACTTAATCAACAAAACTACCCTGCGAAAAAAAAAAAATGACTGCCCCCTGGGCAAACAATTTTACTCGCATTAAAGAGTATTACTGCACCAAATGAATACGTTCTAGTATTCTAGTGAGTTCCAATATTTAAATATTCAAATACAGCTACGCAGCTACCATGGCTAGCTAGCTGGCCACTGCGCTAAAAAAAAATAGTTGGTTTTATAAAATGTATCAATTTTTGTTAAATGTGAGTTGTTTTGTTTGAGATGTCCCTAGGGGACAGTGTGTATTAGGAGAGTAATATCGAGTGTGTGGCTGTGGTCTTCTTTGACTGTAGGATGAAAATGGTGAGATTAAGAAAGGAATGTTTTAAATGCAGTCCAAATGCCAACCCAAAGCTAAGGCTAAGAATCTACATAGGCTAGATACGTAGCCCTTCAGCTAGCTAGTTCAGGTTCTATACCGTAATATCATAAAATCAGATAAGGAATACTTAAATCCGCAAAATGATTAGCCACGTTGTTTGATATCATTCTTTTTCTTATTTCAGTAAAACAAATATGAAAATGACATGCCTTTTTTAATTATTTAAAAATGTTTTTTAAAAAAATGTCAACATTTAGAATATGGTACGATATCACATAGTATTTAAAGCCAGCATATTTATCATTTTAAATATGTTGACACTTAGCTGATTTTTAGGGATTTTTAAAAATATTTGACAAGAACAGTGAGTTCAAATATAATAGATTTACAACATTCATTATTTTATTTTTGCATTTTATTTGAACATATTTTTCTAGTAATATAGAATGTTTTTGGTTATAATTTTAATTATTTTCTAATAAATTACAAATTAGCATACTTAATGTGTGAAAACACCTCTATATGGTGGTCAGATATTAAACACTAGAATAATATTGTTTTCTTGAAATAAAAAAAATGTTTAAAAATACATATTTAGTCATGAAAAAATGATTGTGTTCAATCTCTGTTGAAAACACCCTTATATAGTGGTCAGATTTAAAAAATTAGAAACAATATTGTCTTACTAGAATAACAAAATGTTTACAAATATACACTAATTCATGAAAAACGAACCATGTTTTTGATTTGTTTATCAGTGTATTAGACAATATTTCTGTGTCACATTTCACATTTAAAGCAGTAACCAATGAATTTATCACTTTTTTCACACCCCCAAAAAAAGAGTATGTTACTCGCCTATATCTGCTCTCCATATTCAGTCTTTATGATGGGTCCATTGTTTTATTGTCCTCTGTTATATCCCAATGTTATGTGCAAAAATGTTTAGATGTTTGCAACATATGCTAATAAAGTGTTATGTTCTCTTTTATAATCGTGCTTACATTTTATAATGAGTATGTTAAGTCTTACCCAGTCTGTAGAACAAATTATGTTGGTGACTACAAAATTCTAAAGAGTCTCACTTTGGAGAGATTTTTCACATTTCTAAAATAAATTTAACAGTGCCGCCAAAGTCCAGTCAGTAGTAAGCAAGGAAGATCAATTTTCATGGACCATATGGAAGTTCTGTTGTGTGGGCCTCAACCGCGTTATACGGTGCTGATCTTAACGGCCGTGCTGAATGGCCGCGACGCCCAATCCCCCAACTTTGTATGACCCTCGGCATATGGGCATCCATTCTCACCGCAGGTTTCAGCAAGCAGGGCCTCACTTGCCAGGCCCTTAGGGACTTTGATTTGTTAATGAGTTGCTCTATTGACTTGCATCTAGCAAGATAAATTGTTAAAATCATGGGTTCTATATCTCTCAAATGCATCCCTATATGTACCGATTGATGATAGCAATTCAAGGCTTATGAGCTTTAGCTGTGGAGTCCCTCAAGGGTCTGCGTTCGGCCCTTTATTGTTTTTATTAATTTATGAATTATATACTGTACTGTAAAATATGTTATATTTGCTGACAACACTACAATTTTAGGCAGTGCAGTGGTTAGCGCATGTGCGGCACAGTTCTGAGGTCATGAAATCGAACCTTCCTGTGTGGAGTTTGCATGTTCTCCCCGTGCAGGCGTGGGTTTCCTCCTAGCACTCCGGTTTCCTCCACATTCCAAAACCATGCTTGTCAGGTTAATTAGCCAAATTGTCCTTCGGTGTGAATGAGTGAGCGAAATGTTTGCGAAAATCTGTTTGCCCTGCGACTTGCTTGCAACCGGTTCAGGGTGTTCCCTGCCTACTGCCCGAAGTTAACTGGGATAGGCTGGAGCATCCCCGCGACCCTACTGAGGATAAGCAGTGCAGATACTGAATGATTGTTCTATAGGATAAACATACTAAAGGAGATGTATAGATCAATAATTTATTTGCTTATGGAATATTTTTCAAGGTTTTACAAACAATTTCCATTTGGTATCACATGCTATACGACCAATTTGCAAAGTTGTCTTTGTTTTATGCTCAAATTGTGTTGTTTCCTTTTGTTTTTTGTTGGTTGATGCTGTATTTATTGTTTTGTGCTGTGCCCAGATGAACTTCCTTCAATTATCCGCTCGTGTGATTAGAAAACAACAACAACATGGCCGTTCTGCTTTCTTTCCATTACGATCCCGAGTGGTGAGAGAGGAATGTGGGCCGGGCGAAGAAGGGGCTTATTGTGTTTTTTTTTAGTTACATTTTCAGACTTATCATCAGTCCCTCACACCCCTCCCTAATCATTCTTCAGTCTAGCTAATTTGTATTGTGGCAATTTCGACAACTCTTCAGTGCTCAGTGATGCAAGAGAACAAATCTAATGCCACCCCCCTTCAAACTCCCATTCTAGGCCAGACCTCTTTAAATCCATTTCCCAGTCCCTCCCTAGTCCTCATTACCATATGGACACAATAATGCTTGTGTCAGGACGATACCTGCTTTACAAGTAGCAGATTATTGTGTCGCCGCCAGTGTTAACACAACAAGTACAAGCGCTCTGTCTGTGGCCATTCCACCGGCTGTCAGCACTCATCCATAATGGCCATGTCACACCATAACACATGGTGCACAAAGACGTATGACCCTCCAGCAACATGCACAAAGACATACAGGCTGCTCTGAGATTTGGCCAACATATGGTCTCGTGCAATATAGGCTCTCCTCTGCCATTTACTATGGAGCCCAAAAAAAAAAAAAAATCTGCCCTTTGTCCAGAAAACGAGCCTCCTCTATTTGTCCCTCCAACTCATTGCTACTGCTGCTCTTGCTCGCAGTGGAACGGTTTTGCACCAATTACATCACACTTTTACCAGGGGGGCCATCTGCATGCCAAATGGGGCCAGTCTGGATGGGCATTCTGGTCTGATAGGTGTGAATATCACAGGCATAAGAGTGTATTAAACACAGCAGGGGCCTTGTATGTGTTTGTGTACACATTGGACATGCAAATGTGACCCCCGTCCATCTCACACACTCCTCCCCCATAGAAAACTGAAATAAAAAAATCACACATTCCTTTTTTTTTTTTTTTTTTTTTTTTTTTTTTTTTTTTTTTTTTTTGCAAGACTTGAATGCAAACAAAAGACAAACAAAGACTGTCGCATATCTAATCGTGTTGAACTCTAAGTGACATGTGCACACATGGATCATTTCCTGCAACTAAACTAGCATGGTTGGGAATGTTTTAAAGTTTTTTTGAGCCATTGTATAGATGAAGCAATGTCCTCAAATGAAACAGAGGGGGGGTGTAAGGTTTATCATCGCTTAACAAGGAGGATTTGCAATCATTATTAAAGGGAGCAGTTGGCATAGGTTGACAGGTATTGAGAGAGTGTTGGTGACACGTAATCACTTTTTATAAATTTAAGTTACTTTAAAGAAACGGAAACACAAACAATGTTTACAACATTTTTTTTTAAATGTTTTGCATGAAGTAGTTTGCATACGCAAAGTAGACGAGCCTATGCTGGCGGTAAGCAGTGGTGAGAGGTGAGCCGTTTCTGGTGATAGGGCCCCAACCTCGTGCCTGCTTTCTATGTTCAACAGTGCCGCCGAACAGGTATGAACCGAATTTTATTAATAGAATAGAATAGAATATGTTTTTAGCAGTCTCAAATTGGCCGGTGCAGCATCGATTGGCTGGCGCAGCACCGATCTGCCGGCTTAGCACTGGACGGCCCGAGCAGCTCACCCGCCAAGTAGCGTGAATGCTGCCCGTCTCCTTCACAAGTTTATGAAACATATAACACATGACAACCTCTATCCAGAAAGCTTATGTAATTATAGACCTGTGTCAAACCTACCGTTTCTTTCTAATGTACTTGGAAAAGTATTGGCACAGCAGCTGAATGATTTTATATCCAAGAACAATCTTTTTCTCGATCTGCAACCTCAGTGGATATGTTTAAATCTAAGTTTAAAACACATTTCTACTCTATAGCATAGGAATAACCTATATATTTTTTTTGTTGACAATATCTCTGTACTATTTGTAATTGCAACATCCATTGCAGCCTGGTCATCCTGAAAGGGGGATTACCACATGTGCGGTCCCTTCTCAAGGTTTCTTAATTTTCCCTATTTGGAGGTTTTTTAGTTTTTCCTTGCCCTCATGTTGGTTTCAGATCAGAGGATGGTGTAATAATAGTCTGAAATAATTAATTAAAAATAAGTCTGTGCAATAACCTGTGTAGCCCTTTGAGACTCTTTGTGATTAAGGGCTATACAAACAAAATGACTTGACTTGACTAACATTTCACTGATTAACTTGCATAAATATAAAGTGTTACCTATAATTGATGATGCAGTTTCGGGATTGGACACTATTAGACGTTTTTAGCTAGAGTCACAGCATTGGTTACTTTTTTTGAACGGCGTGAAGAGCGCAAATGCTGCTTTGATGGAGGTTTTTATCTACCTCTCAGTCCACTTGTAGATGCACCTTCTTCGTCTTTTACTTGTAATCCTTTTTACATGCCGTGATCATTTTTAGGTGCTGGTACAAATTAATTGTGTTTTCTCTGGACCTAGCGACTACGCAAAAGTAAAATTCTGCAACGGGCCTTTTCTTTTGTTCCACGTCCGCTTCGTCGAAACCAAAATAGGTTCAAACAAGTGATGCACCGCCCTTCTTCGGTGAAAGCTTCGTTTCCTTTTTGTTCGTTGACTCTGGTACTATGTTTACGGAGTCCGCCACGACACTCAATGAGCTCAAAAAGTGGGGGTGGCATAGTGTGGTGCTTGCAAAAGTTGAATTGCGTTTATTGGCTTGTGCTATTATTAAAACTTGCCTCTGATTGGTCGGCGCTTTTAAAACTTGAACAGAAACAATTGTGGTTGGCCAAAACTCCATCACTCACTACAAAACCAGGAAAAAAACGCACTACGTTCAAACCTCTGACTTCGGACTGCCGCCCTCCTAACGCCCTCCTACCACCTTTCTGGGAAACACTGATCTAACCTCCACCTGTTTTGACTATTTGTGAACTGGATTTTCCTTCATATAATGGGCAAGATTTTAGTGTGAAAAAAAATACCGTCAACCGAAATGTTAGTGTTTAGAGGTGCTCAAATGAAGAGGTACCACTTGGTCATGATATGTGGCATTTAGTACAGTAAATTAATAAATGTTCTGAGCATGTTTGTTCTAAACTACTTATCTTCAAAGTTTGACAATGTTGGTTGCCTGCTGCAGATCTAATTTAAAAATGTTCAAATGGAGAGAGAAGCGGAGGTTGTTTCCAAACGTAGTCGCGTGAACTCGTAATAAAACCCTTTACTATAACCAACTTATATACAATATGTCATAATTGTATTGCAACAAGGGATGCTAAGATGAACTCGCTGTCCTAGCCACCATCCTGTATATGCAAGAAGGCATCGGGTCACCTGGAGGAGCTTCCTGCCATGCGAGGCCATTCCGGCGCCTGCTGTGCGGGTATTACATGGCGGCCGGCCTCTATTGTCTGATGAGAGGATGTGTGCCGGTACTGTCTGGGCTCTGAGCCGGGGACACACTGAGTATGACGCACAAAACACTCTCACTCGGGTGGAGTGTTCCATTCTCACTGAGAGCAGCAAGGTTGCCCACACAGAATTTATTTTAATATTTCAAAGAAAACAGGAAAAGGTGTACTTATAGATTAATTTGGGAGGTAGCTGTGTATCTAAAAATACCATATGTAATAATGCATTCTAGAAAATAGTGCCTGTACTTTTAAGAGAGACTGTGTCACACCTAATTTTCCCAATCATAACAACTATCACTCTGTGGGGAAAACAGTTCATAGATGGTGTGGTTTGGATCAGGATGAAGCGAGCGATTTAGCCAGGTGAAACGATTTTTGAACAAAATAAGAAGAACAACAATTTGTTGGCATTGATTACAACATAGTGGACATCGTTTTAAACAAGAATAGACATGACACTTCAGAATAAGCCTGCAATGAAAGACTTACAATAAATGGGAAAAGTAATATAAAAATTAATATTAGAGGATATAGGCACATATTTACAAGGTGGTTCCAGGAGACTGGCCTAAGTTGGTGCCAGCAATATTTATGTATAAATGAATGTATACAATCAGTAGAATGTGTTATCTTATGACACTACAAGACATATTTCAATAATTGCATGACGTCAAGATTCCCAAAATCCAAATATCTTTACAAAATATCAATACCATGTTGTACTAATTGAAAGTGAGGAAGTCGAAACCTGGAAAATGTTTTAAATGGTGTGGTAAATGGTAACAGGATTGCACTTTTATAGTGCTTTACCAGCAACTAAGGTCCTCTAAAGCGCTTTACAGTACACTTCGCACTTTACCCATTCACACACACACACACCACGATAGTGGGGTCAACCATACAAGTTGGCTTTTTGCATGTTGGTGTGTGGTTCAATGGCTGATAGGGATGGCAGTAGATTTTTTTCAGGAAATCGCTTTTCTCACATGGTTAGTCAGTACCTTTTATTTATATCATTATTATTTATTTTATTTTTTTTCAGCCATTGTTTGTACCGGTGTATTAGGTGTTATGGTTGTTGGTGTACAAAAAGCGGATGCTATTTTATTATTGTACGCTGAATGTTTTACACAGCCGTTGAGGTGGCAAATTATTGGATGAAAAGTGCTACATAAATACATTTGATTTGATTTAAATCAAGATAAGATGCATAATATCAGTGTCCGAAACGCATGACAAAAAGTTACCGGACACTAGGGCAGTTGCCTGCCCAGCCATAATGTTGCCTGCCCCTATTTTTCACAACTTGAAACAAAATAAGACAACTAATCGCAAAAAAAGCAAACAAAAAATAAACCATTGTTGCAAAGTATTAAGGATTGATAATCAGAATGTATAACAGAACAATACTTCAAAATTAAGTTTATTATAAATCTACTTGATATATGACATTCCATCTGCCATCAGTTTGTACCTGTATTTACTCATCTTCATTCATACAATGTTTGCGTTTCGTCGTCTGCTACAAGCCATGTGAATTCCTCTTTCCACGATGCTTTTAATGTACGTTTACATTTTGTAGTGCCATAAATTTTGTTAGCTTCTTTTCAATATTTCTTCTCGGCTGGGGTTTTGGCTTGATTCCTAACCACTTCTCCATTTTTCCTGTGTTCTCTGAGCGTCCACTTTGGAAAATGATATGCAAATGTTTGACCTTAGAACGCTCGTGAAAGTCCGGAAGCACTTTACTCGATGCAGGCTTCTGATTTGCTGCCGAGTATGCAAATTTCCCAAAAAAAGAAAAACAATTTCCAAAATTTCCAAACAGAACAAAGATTTCAAAATCGGAATAATACCAACGTTTGTTTGAAAAAAAAAATCTCGTGTTTTTAAATTATTTTTATTTTTTCTCTTTCTTAAAAAAGTTGTCGGTCACCTAGGCGCAGACGTTTTGTAAGTTATACGCCCGACGTAAAAGACGCACGCCCCGGGCAGACGTTATTTCAGACACTGATAATATAACTTAATATAGTTGTCTAACACTTCTAAAGTTGGGAAATTGAAATCCTAGACTATTCTTGGCAGCTTGTTTGTCGTGCACATGCTCATGTTTATTTATTTTTTTCCTCTTGGGTTGGTTTGTTGGTAAAATGCTGGAATGGATGTGTCGGTTGGTTGAATGTTTGGATGGATGGACAAAGCAAAACCAAAGCCTAATCCCAAGCATTAACTGAACTAAAGACACAAGCAATACATCCCTGATCAAGTCAAGTCACATTTATTTATATAGCCTTTAATCACAAATAATGTCTCAAAGGACTACACAGGATTACAATTACACAAACTCCTGATCTTAAACCAACATACGGGCAAGGAACAACTCAAAACCTCAGCGTGAGGAAAAAGAGGAACCTTGAGAAGGGGCCTCATAAGTGGTAATCCCCCTTCCAGGATGACCAGGGTGAAATAGAAATGAAATAGAAATGATGATGGTCTCATTGACATTATTAGTCATTGTTACCCCCTGAAATTCTGGTACAAGTGCAAATAGTACAATTAATTGTAGCTACTGGTGGTCTGGTCATTAAGACTTTTTGTGATTAAGGGCTATACAAATAAAAATGACTTGACAGACTTGATGTTAAACAACTGAACAGTAGGGCTTCATTATCCATGCTGTTACGCCAGACCAAATCTCAATATTTATCCAGATTTTCTGGTAGGGGCACCTGCTGTGGGAGACGTTATCCATTTGTAAGTATTAACACGGGTATCCACCCCACCCAAAAATTCCCCACACAGCCTGCACTCTTAACTCCCTCCCCCTGTGAGTACACTGTCAGTCATGTTGCAGCCTTTTAAATGTCATCCACTTACCGCGGTGAGCCGTCAACCCAGTTTGACGGTTTTATTGGGAAACGACAGAGGGGAGACTGAGAGTGAGGCAGAGTCGCGTCGAATTAGAATAATCAGAGTGATTTGATTAATAGGAGCGCCATTGTGGGCTAATCACGCGCTGCGATCATCACGGCGGCCGTCTTCAAATTAGCGCGGCCTCGCCGTGAGGGCTTTGATCTGGCGGGCATCAAACGGGGCCTTGCGTCAGCTTGTCACTTACTTCAAGTACACCTTCGCCTTGACATCCCGCCGCCGTGCTAAAAATAGCCCTCGGTGAGACGAAACATCACAAAAGCTACAACCGAGCGATGGCGGAAGAGCCTAGGTAAAAAAATGAGACATTAAAGTGACATCGGCCATCAAGGACGGGTTTTATATTTGTGTCTTTTCAAGTCCACTTACAGGAATTACCGTGGAATCATTTATAAACTCTTCCCTTTTGTCTGCCTTTCATGCAAAACATCTGGATGAGATTTAGGTTGCATCTTCGTGTGTCCTTTTTTGTTTTTCCAGCGGGCCGAGAAGGCTGACTGTAACGGGATTGGCATGCTTATTAAGGCGCCTGTGAAGGAGAAGGGACTCAAAGCTTAAAACAATAGAGAAAAAGAATGAAAAAAATGAAACGTTTAAAAATGGGAGCTGTCACGGTTGCTTATAAAGCAGAGTTTTTCGTTGATTTCAGGCGTCTTGGCAAGGGCCTTGCTCCTCCTCTTTACAGAATTCCTGACATTTTCATTAAAAGGTCAGCCATCTTTTTATGTATTTCAGCTCTGCACTTAATGCGAGTGGAAAGGTGAGAGTGAGCCAGAGAAGTGGGCGCCGAGATACAAGATCAAGAAAAGTTAAAAGGGGGTGTATGAAATTGACCAGCTTGTGCATAGGCTCTTATCTCAAACCGGCTTTGAATTTCACAAGGTGAAGGATTCAGCAGCCCATCACACGTCTTGTGTTTTGATCTCAAAGGCGTTCTTTGATACTGCAGGCAAGGATGTTTCATTTATTGGCTAGGGTGTATTTGTAGAGACTAAAGCCAATGCAAGTCATCATTATTGTCATTTGGAGAGGTACTTTCAGTAGGGGTGAACTGATCTAATTTTACAGACTATCACCGATCCCCAATCTTCAGTCGGACCTGCCTCTCCTTATTTATGGTGACTTAGATTTTCTTTTTTGTTGGAGTAACCAGAATCTACGTATTCAATCTTGTAATATTCAACATATATGTTGCACGTGTCTTATTATATGGTCCTCAAGTCTTTCAAAAAAGATCAATATGAGGATTAGACAACATATAAGGTAGTAGTATTTTCGAATAAAAAGTGTTATCATGTATTCGAATGAGAAACGTGATGAGATTAGTGGATAATTTTGGTCTACTTTAGAGAGAATCCATTGATCACTGATGACTTAAAATACAGAAAACAGAGCTGACAAATCAGTGAGCGCCTAGTAACAAATAGCATTTGTCAAAAACTGCGTTAACATGCAGGCAAAGGTCAAGTTAAGGTAAAGTCTCTCTATCGTTTATTGTTTATGTACAGGGTTGGGTAGGGTTACTTTAACTTGATTACTTTCAATTACTTTTTAGATTACTCCAATACCATATATGCTAATAAAAGACGAAATAAACTAAAAATGAATAAAATTACTAAATTTTGCGCAGGCTGGGGAGTAACGGAATACATGGGACGGCAAAAATGATGTAGGCAAGCTGTTTGGATTTATTTTCATTTTGTTTCTGTCGCATTTTATGTTAGTTTTGCCAGAGATCAAAGAGATCAAAGCCAGGAGAGAAAGCTTACCACGTGTTGTGAGTCATAATTGTATTCATATTTAGTTTATTTTGTCTTTTATTAGCATATTTGGTATTGGAGTAAGCCAAAAGTAATTGAAAGTAATCAAATTAAAGTGACCCTACCCAACCCTGTATTATGCATATGTGTTCCTTCCGGCTAGCAACCAGTCAGAGAGACAAAACTTTCCAACAGTTGCAAAATTACACTTTTAGTGTCATTCGGCTTCCCTCTGTTGGCTGCGGCTGCATCGGCTCGCTACAACGGGTCAGGTGCAATCGACATTTCGTTCTGTGTACGTTGTTACACAGAATGACAATACAAGGAAATTATTATTATTATTATTATTATTTCTGTCCGGGTCTTAAAATAGAAGCTAATTCAAAGGAGTCCCAAAGAATATCACGTTGTAAGACAGTGGTCTCAAAACTACAGCCTGCCTCCACATTTGGTCCGGCCCCCTGAACAATACAAGAAAGTAATTGTAAGGAACCCAGAGAGTTTTATTTGGCTATTTCTTTCACGAATATTGCTATTATTTGTTTTCAGACTTTTGCTCTGTGAAGAGTCCAGAGAGGATTATTTGGTTATTTATCTAATTAATAGTGTTACACACTTTTTCTATTACAAACTGACCATGGCCCCTCATCAGAGAAGGTAAAGGTTATGTGGCCCTCACAGGAAAAAGTTTGGTGACACCTGTTGTAAGGGTTCTTAAGAGTCTTAAAATGCCTTTTTGAAACTTGGCATCCAGGGATGATTGATGTTGCTCAGGATTCAGCTAATTACCAATCATGGATCGGTTTATTAAAACAGGCAAACTTTTGTTGGTCTCAAAATGTGCTCTGGGCAAATTTGATGTCATCTTCACCGTCAAAATAGTGCCGTAAAACAAGGCAAAAGAAAAGGTGGCTTTTTCTTCCTAAGTTACCGTATGTTCACGACAATAGGGTGTACAGTATTAGAAGGTGCTGTCTCCATTGCTGTTTTTTTCTGTATTTATCACTACAATGGGCACACTGCGTGGGTGCCGACTGCAGCCACTTTACAATAACACAGACAAGCATACAAGTGTGCGTATTTAAAAATACAACGGAAACAAAAATACGTTTTGTTGTTTTGTTTATTTTTGTATTGATTACAAAGTAACACACACACATAACGCAACATTTAAAAAGTTTGGTGCTCTAATTTTGTTTATTTTCAGGTAATATCAAACAAAATTGTCAAAATCCCCGTCCTTTGTTCCTGACCAGAACAGCTTCGCAAAATCTTGATTAAAAGGATTAGTTTATTCTCTTTCAGAGTCAAGTTCAGAGTCACTTTCCAAAAGTTGAACAACATTCCCACCAGAAACGTTAGCCAGGGAGTCAACAATGCTTTATTTTTATTAGAATTCGCTAGAAGTATCTGCGCCACCCTAGTCCTGGTGGAAAAAATGACATTGTTTAATGGAACGAAAGCACTGGATTATAACAATAACTTCCAAATTGCCAGATACTCTACGGCATTAGCAATCATGAGTGCCGTACTTCCGCAAACATTGCACGCATTGCAAGTGGCGTTGCGTGTCTTCTTTGGCTTGCGGGAAAATTTTGCGTTTACACGGTAGAAGGCAAAAAAGTCACAAGGGATTGCATACGAGTTGAATTGAGTTAGAAAAGTGAATTAATTCTCAAAAAAACATTAGATTTCACCCAAAATGTTGTCTTGATTCAGCCAAGATAAGAATCCATTACCTCCATTATCTTGTGGGCCGGCGCCCTACCCAAAGGCCACCAACCTGATCTTTGTCTGCCACTTTAAATGACACATATTAGGGTGCGCCGCACATTTTGATAAAACCAAAAAAACAACCTGTGTTGACTAAAAGTGGCATATCATGTTAAGAATCCTATGTGGTCAAAATCCACTTTAAGGGTTTTCAACAAAGATCAGAATTTAAAACCACAGAACCCTGAGGCAATTGTGACAACCACTAACCCACTCTGCTCAGAATTATTAAACCCAAGTATTAAATATCACCCTGATGTGCGAGAGCTCCCCACAACTGGTTTACTTGAAGGTTGTTTATAATACGTAATAATGCATAAACAATCCAACAAACCATGTGCGCTTAATTCAGCATTTATATGTAAAATAATTCCTGGGGACGTGAGAATTCCCATTACTGAGATAATACTTTGAAATGAACGCCAAAATAAAAGTGAAAGGGGCGGGGGCGAGGGGGTCTTTTAGTTCTCTAATTTACTGTGTCGACCGTGTGAAGTACCAGGATGCCCCCATTTAGCTGTTCAAATGAGGGATGTACAATTCCTTCCTCTGAAAATGGATTAAAATAATTTGGCTGGAATAATCATTTAAATAGCAATAAGGAGCCCGAGTGTATCTATTGAGCATAAAGTATAAATTAAATAGCTTATTACCGCCTTTCATTTCCTTGAGGGAATCGTCTAGGCTGATTTTTTTTTCCCAGCCCCCCACAGCACCCCATCCTCTGTAGACAAGCTAATTTCTGCTGAAGTGAGGGGGGAAAGTACATGAAAGTCTCCTGTTCTACACAGTGGATCTTATTCTCCATGCCGGCATATGTCTGTCTGTCTACCCTGAGACGAATGCTAAAGCCCCCTTAATCTAAAAACCGTTGCGAGAATTCGTTCATGAGTAAATCCCGGGCCTAATCTTCTGCGTCGTACCTGTCAGAACGCATTCCTCTGCATTTTGTCAATACGTTGCAAAGAGAGGTTAATTTCATCACCCCGGCGGACAAATATGAAGTTGTGTAAGCCCCCTGGCGTGGAAATATGGTCATTGATGGAATGCTGTTTGGGGGGAGCTCTGTGACATCACGGCAAAAAGATGCTGCTCAAGATGTGTTTGGGCTCAACAGCTGCGTTTACCCGTTGTAATACGCCCCGCTGGCCCTTTTCCTTGCTGTCAGCGCACCGATCGTTTTTTATGGATCATCTCTTATCTGCCGAGTCTGTCATTGCCGAGGAGGAGCCACCGCCACGGTTCACAGAACACAAGCCCTCTGCTTGTGGTTACTGGGCCATCCTCGCTTTTATCACCGTACCTTGGTCCTTCGCATGTGATACGTGTTTGCGTCGTTGGTTCCGAACGAGAGCCAGGGGCAATTCGTGTGAAGACGACCATTGCAAAATAAGGGAAAACAGTGGTACCTCTTTATACAAGCTCCTTTAGACATGATAATTTCGATATATGAGTTTTTTTGGAACACAAATCTTACTCTAAATATGAAGGTAAATCCAAGCTATGAGCAGTCCCAGACACTACCACTAGAGACCGCTAGATAATGCTCATCCACAGCCTCATCCGTCTCAGTTGATGCATGTACTTTCCACCATCAAATGCCTGATTCCACCCACTTGTTTAAAGTATGCAGGAAGGTTAATTTTATTGTATTACAACTCCTTTTTGTGGCTTTTTGTAACCCTAGCCATGACTTCTGGCAAGGCAAATACTTGTGCAACTCCCTCCACGGCAAGTGCTCATAATGAACTTGTGTTTAACTTTGTTAATGTCATCTTATTTATCCTTTTAATGTATTTTTTATGTTAAATTAAAATTTGAAGGTGTTTTAAGTTATAACAGATGTCTTTAACAGCTATCTGGGATTAACTTAGATGCTTTTGGGAGCTCGGGAATGGGGCAATTTGATTTTAATCATTTCATATCGGGAAAATTTGCTCATCCAGCAATTCAAGTTATGAGAACAAACCTGGAACAAATAAGCCTCATATGAGGAGGTGCCACTTTACCTTTGTTTGTTTGGGCAGATTCGGGAAGTGCCAACTCTGACATTGTGTCAATGTTCAAAGGGCGCAATGATGTAAAACAGATTCATGAGCCTTGTCTTATCAGCCCCCCCACAAACTGTCACACAAACACCCTCTAAACCCACCCCCGCCCACCAACTCTGACCATCATCCATCACGCTGGTCCCCTCATCTGTCTCAGTGAGACGAAGGCACCCTAAACAGGGTGCATTCAGCACTGGCATTTCCCTTTTTGTCAGGTGGCCTCACACCTTCAAAACAGGAGGGTAGCTCCCGCGGTTACATCAATAGAAACCTTTTTGCAGCATTTTTTGCTTGGGAATGTCTTCATACGGTTTTGGCAGTTCACGACGTATCAGCTTATCACCTTATGGGAGTGCAGACAACAAGGTTGCATGAAGGTTAAAAAAATGTATTAAAGTATGGCACAAAGGAACCCTAAGATAGAGGCTTGGAAGTCTTATTTATTAGGGACTTTCATATCATAATGTGAAGCTAACGTCTACTGCATCTCCAGAGAAGAATGGACATTTTAAATTAACTTCAATACATTCAACATAATATATCGATTTTGCCTGAACACAACTTGTATGCTCATTACAAAACACAGAATAGCTTTATCAAATATGATCTATGTATAGTTTGGTGAATTAAATATTTTCCAGCATTCATACCAGCGCACACCTTCCGATTACTACCCAACACAGTGGCCAAAACATTTGTTAATAGACGCAAAACAGATGAGCAGAAGGTGCTAGAACTGCATGAAATAAAACACATGATTCTCGGCAAAGTATTGCTAACGCCAATAAATTTGGTGAATGTATGATTAGCTGTATGAGAGTAGGTTAGTTATTAGTATCTTATTTTTACCTTAGCTTTTGTAGGACCTTCACCAGCATCTACTTGTGCAAATGATGCCCTGAAATTAGCACTAAAAATGAAGGGTTCATAATCGCTCTGAATGCCATATTTACTTCCTATTTGAAAAAAATATATATATTTTTTATTAATATAGTTGTAAATAATACAGTACTGAGTATATTAAAAAAAAAAGGTGTCACATCTTGTCAGGGGTTGTAATATGCACCACAGATAGATTTTGAATTGATTGAAAGATACAATTGGACGATATAAACAGTTCTGCAGCGAAATTGGCTAATCACTGTTTTAGCCAAAGTATTCTGACCAAAGCAATTTTACTCAATGGTGCACGGACCTCCACACAGGCCCAAATAATATATAAGGGCCCGGTCACACAGCCGTTTGCGTCTGTATTGCGGGTAAAATTTTGCGGGTTTTTTTTGCCCGTGGTTGCCCGCGATGGAAAATGCGCAAAATTGGCCAACCCGCTGATCATCGGTGGTATGCCCGCAAAACAGACGCCGGCGACTGTTCCGCTTCCTCATCGCGTCATTTCCGCGTCATTTTCTCGTGTGGACCACGGGTATAAAAGCTGCCGAGCCGGCGTTATGCCGAGAAATGCATCCTTGCCGAGATTTGCATCCCCTCGCTACTACAACCACTTTTACCTCGTTTTATCTCACTTTTATATCACTTTTAGGGAATTTAATGGCGAACATATAACCAAAACCACTTAGTCTTGCATTTGTTGGGAATGTAATACAACTTAAACCATTCCGTCTTTGTATTTGTTGTGAATGTATTCGAACAGTAATGCACGCCGTATACAAATCACTTTTGAGCAGGTAACATGTTTATTTTGCCTTTTTCTATTCAAATCGCTCGTATTGAAACTGCACTCTACCATAAAGCTTATTTCTGCATGATAAGCTTTACGGTAGAGTGCATAACAGTTCTCAAAAGTGATTTATATACGGTGTGCATTACCGTTCGATTACGTTCACAACAAAAATAAAGACGGAATGGTTTATGTTGTATTACATTCCCAACAAATGCAAGACGAAGTGGATTTGGTTGTATGTTCGCCATTACATTCCCTAAAAGTGAGATAAAACGAGGTAAAAGTGGTTGTAGTAGCGAGGGGATGCAAATCTCGGCAGGGATGCATTTCTCGGCATAACACCGGGCTGTAGAAATCATAACCGCTCAAGACACAGTCCCGTGAAGATCAAGATTTCAAGCTATGGCACCGAAGAAGCCAATATGTTATTATTGTAATAGTTTTTCACTTTTATTTTAGTATCTTGTATCTAAATCTTAGTATGTCCAAATCAGAGAAGAAGAGCAGGGCCAACAGTTTAAATGGCCCATTGGTGTCAGCAGCTTAAACAAAGAGTTTGGTGCCGACGTTGGCAGAGCCTTGCCAATGACTTTGTGTGTGCCATAAGTGTTGCTTGAAACAGTTGCCAAGTGTGACACCATAGGGTAATAATATCTCCACAGTTTTGCACAAGCAAGAAAAAATGACTGCTCAAACAATAAGCTTTTATTTTTATCTTTTTAATATTCATAATATTATTTTATGTATGTATGTATGTATGTATGTATGTATGTATGTATGTATGTATGTATGTATGTATGTATGTATGTATGTATGTATGTATGTATGTATGTATGTATGTATGTATGTATGTATGTATGTATGTATGTATGTATGTATATATGTATGTATGTATGTGTGTATGTATTTATAGCTTCTTATATTTATTATGCTGGCAACTGAGTGGACAGCAAGTTATCAGTTATCACTTTAAATCGGTCTAAAATCCCCAACATCAATGATGAATTCCAGAAAAGTGGAGTCTGTTTTCTAACCAGGAATATATGAGTGGATTGACAATAAGGTGGGAGGTCCTTGATGCCGAGTCGCAGAAAAGATATGTACCCTGACTATCTAGTTGCGCCAATGATTCGAAGACGAGCTTCTTTCTAGAATGCAGCATAAGGTTCAAGGTAACCACTAACCCTAACCTACATCTGCAAAACCACAAAATAGCAAAAGGAGGGTGTCATTTTGCAATATTCAAGGCAAAAAGACAGTAACCCAGGTTAAGCTAAGGTTAGCGTGTTCCTTTGAATGATGACCCTCTCGAATGAGCGTTATATTGCTTGTCATTCCTGGCTCCAAGGGGTGTCTTAATGTTTTCAAGTTAAAGTTCAAGTGCTCACTGGTGTGGCATATACGCAGAGCCAGGTAGAGTAGCACAAAGCTTACTTCAGTAAAAAAAACTGTAACATCAAAATAATATGACTCAATTAGAAATAAAAAATAGTCATCAAAAGAAATACTTGAGTAAAACTTAAAAAGTATTTGGTGAAAAAGCTTCTGAAGTACTGAGGTAACTCTAACAACATCTTATTTATCTGGTAAAATGAGAACATTTATACTTGAAAAATGTCTGGCACATGGTAGATTGATTTGTGATGGAAAATATTTCCTAAAATAAGAAATGTAATCCGCCACCTACGAAATAAGACTTTTGTGCTCGTTTTAAGTATATTTTTTTTTAAGAAACAGGATAAAACATCTCAAATGAAGTAAACATATAAAGTGATAGCTTTGTTTACGAGCTTAATTTGTTTCAGGATCGTGATCGTAGCTTGAATTGCTTCTGTGATGAGACAATTTTCTCTATTTGAAATAATTACAAACTAATTGGTCTGCTCCTGTCCTCCCAAAACATCCAAATTAGTTAAACACATTTTCCTGATCACTAAAAACACATTCAAACAGTAAATACACCTAAAGAAGAAATACATGAATAAGATAAATAATAAGATGTAAACGAAATGAAATGCAAGTTTATTATGAGCCTCGAATCGAATTGGTACGCGTTCTGCGGAGGGGAGGTGGAGGATCTGCAAGGAGGAGTCACGGAGATTGCATGGCTGTCAACGTAGACAGTTTCCCTGAATGTTATATATACACTTTTGCATTGTGTGCGCCATATAATAACTTTTATATGGGAAATAAATAATAATAATAATAATAATACAAAAAAAAAACACATCTCATCGTGGGGAATGATTTGTGGAGGTGGACCGGTAAGCACTTACTGTACACTTATAATTGAAGTTACTGTAACCTTAAGTGATCATACACATAGAATATGCTTACAGCAAAATGTTTTTATTTTGGATTTTTTGCCTGCGACAGACTGACCGAGCTGCTGCTGATGGTAGGTCACAAATGGTGAGAGGTACCGCGTGGTCTCTAGCGGTAGCCTGTGAGACTGCTCGTAAATTGGAGTTTCCTTTGTTATAGCAAGCAAGAGTTTTGTGTAAAAAAACAAAAACAAAACTTGTATACTGACATTATCATTTTTAGAGGTGTTTGTATAAGAGGTACAACTGTAAATTAAAGTGATCACATTTTCAGCCAATATGATTAGACCATTAGTATTTGTAATGCGGTGAATTTCAAATGAAAAGGAATTAATTTGTTTAGCATCCTCATTCCATTAGGACTCCTTTGGAGGTTTATTTTAGCCAAGCTCAGCGACGCCAACCGGCAACAAAGAGCGTTATATTGCTGCTCATTCCAAGCTCCGAGGGGTGGCTTTGGTGTGACTGACAATGAGGTCGTGATGTCAAAGCGCCAGAGTTCACTGTCATAACGTGCGTCGTAAAATGACAGCATGGCTGCGTGTGAAAGTCAAAGTCATTTCCAAAAGGTGAATTCCTGGGCAAACAGATGTTGACAGGCGGCGCTACGGGTTCACCCCGAGGCGACACAAACGAACACTCGGAAAAGCCGTCGGGATGACAGCCGGACACGAGATGACGTTTACACGATCCTGCACCGTAATGAGACGGTGGAACCAACGCGGTCCCGTTTTTCTACCCGCCACAGGGAGTTGCATCACCTTGTTGTCGTCCTTGGCCCCTGAACTGTTAATAAGCCCATTTGTTCAAATGACAGTGGCAGGCGACATAAGCTTCCCTCTCCAACACCCCCCTCTACCACCTCATTCCTCAAAGCAAGAGTCAGTTATCCCCTACTTGGCGGGGCTGAGCGGATATCACTCTGACTGCAGTGACAGCTCCACTTAAGCATATTCATGACGAACCCGTTTCATTTCACAGGTGTATTAAAAAAAGTACCTCTAACCTCCCAAACGGCCAGGCATGAAAACCGATTGAGGCGGAAGCACTAGGGTATGGTTGGGGCGGGGGGGCGAGTAGAAATATAAGCACGCATCAGAGGCCGGGGTCAAGAACCTTATTTCACAGTGACACCGTGGGGGCAATTTGGCAGCGGGAATGTTTGTCAATTCGCCGTGGGAGAGCAATGGGGCTCGAGTCCGGACGCTTCGTATTTACGGTGCACTTTTGTGAATACATTACCGCTGTCACGGTGAAATAAGTGACATGCTTTCACACGGCGTCCCCCAAAAAAGGGCAGGAGATAAAAGCCAAAATGTAATTAATACATTCATCTTCTTTACGATATCATTTTTCAGACGTATATGATCTTAATGTAAATTAGAAAATAAGGAGGACGTGAGGGGTGAGTAAAGATGGAATTAATTTACAGGGAGGGTCAAGTCCCCGACTGTGGTTGAGCAAAGGAGGTATGCTGGGAGTAATTTACAGTGACTCTGCCACTGCCATGCACCTGGCATATACTGATATCCATTCACTCTCCCCATCTTTCACACACACGTGCTTGGACTCCCACTGATAAAACCCTCAAAGCTGCAACAGTTAAAGAATACCAGAACTAGTTGAACAACGTGCATTTTCATATCCTGGTTCACTTCCAAAATTAAGTGAATGCAAAGAAAATAATGTCAACAACTTTGTAACAAAGTTGACTCAAAAGACAGTGAAATGGGTTGCTGTTTTTTGGAACTATTACTTTTATTTAAATATTGTATGTGCGTTCAAACTGATCAATTAATATGTATTGTCTAATAATATTGGGATTTTGTTATTATCAAATAATGTTTTTTGTCAAATATAGGGTGTACCAAAAGTCTTGAGCACATTTAGACATTGAAAATCTTGGAAACTATTGAGGATATTAAAAGACAGCTGGTAAATTCAGAATGCCTGTAATCTGATTTTTTTACAGGAAATTTTCAAATATGTTTAATAAGAGTACCATTGGTCACACAACACACATCAAGTTGATAGTCAAATTCTTGCCAAACAGATCCCAGCATTGTATTGTCAATAGTTGCAAAAGCGTCTGTTATTCTTGCCTTCAGATCATCCACGTCTCCGCGAATAGGGGGGACTTACACCAATCCTTTCACAAATTCCCACAAAATAAAATTGCATTATTTGGATGTCCAGGAGATGAGATTGTGATAATTATGCCCAGAAGATCCAATCCATCTGTCTGACAGTGTTGTGTTCAGAAACAGTCTAACCCTGATTCCCAAGTGAGGTGGTGTGCCCCATCCTGTTGAAAAATGAAGACACCAGCATTTTTGTCACTTAATTCATCCATTAACTAATTTGGGGCCAGTTGTTTCTCTCGAATGGAAAGTGTTGCCATTTTGACTCATTTTCGAAGCCCTACAGAAAATGTAGCCCTAAGGCTCTTTGCGAAAGGATGGATGTCAAGCAGAACTTTCACTTTGATGATTTTTTATATATTTTTGGACACCTACAAAATACAACCAATGCTTTTCAGAAAAACAGGGCACTATGCTCAAAAATAACATTTCATTGCAAGAACACTGAACTTATGCATGAACTGTGCATGAACGATGCATGAACATTACAAGAACTTTTCAGCCCCTGATTTGTCTATTGGTTCCACTTTTTTAAGGTACAAAACATAATCGTACAGACATAATGATAAAATCAAGATTGTTTTTTTTGGGGTCATATCTCATCTCATCTCATTAGCCGTACCGCTTATCCTCATTAGGGTCGCGGGGTGCTGGAGCCCATCCCAGCCATCTCCGGGCAGTGGGCAGGGTACACCCTGAACTGGTTGCCAGCCAATCGCAGGGCACACAGGGACAGACAACTCATTCGCTCATTCACACCTATGGACAATTTGGACCGGCCAATTCACCTGAAATGCATGTTTTTGGAACGTGGGAGGAAACCGGAGTGCCCGGAGGAAACCCACGCAAGCACGGGGAGAACATACAAACTCCGCACAGGAAGTCTGGAGCTGGATTTGAACCCACGACAGGTTCCCATGACATGAACTGTGCCGCACAAGCGCTAACCACTGCGCCGCCGTGCTGCCCCTGGGGTCATATCGCCAAGCCCTATTATGTCATAGGGTAATTTGAGCCATGTGTCAAAATGTGCGCTCACTAATAGCACAATGGGCTATTATTAACAAGAACGATACTAACACTTTCCAATAGGAAAAATATAAAAATCCATTACTGATGCAGCAGTTCAGTCAAATTTGAATTATGTGAAATTCATTTTTCATCCATTATTTATGAGAAACCACTACATCAAATATTATGAAGGATCGAGTAGATATAAAACTCTATAGTTTTGCCCAATCTATAATACATAAGTCAAAGTGAGATAAACAAGAAAGAGCGGTACGATTAAAAGGCAGACAAATTGAATTGGGCCTCAATATCTATTTCACAAGATGAAAAAAGTGGTAATAGAAACAGCAACCAATGATATACGTGTCACCACAGGATGTTGTGTGTTCTAAGGTTGAATAAATGAATGTATTTTGAATTAATTTGTTCAATTTTCTTTTTTTTCTACACTCTTCAAGAGGGTAATAAGACAATATCAAACTGTCAAGGACTTCAACAAGTGTGTGCCCCCGAAAATTAAAAGATTGTTTAATCACCTTTAGGTCCTATTTCAGTCTCTGCCCTGAATGTATCTAATATTTTCATTGATGGGTTAGCACATTGCACAGTTGTGGTGGCTAGCATTACTTTAGCAGAACACATCACTTTTAGTTATTAATACAGGAACTAATGCTAAAATTAAAGATCCAAACTACACATGTTAGATTGTTGACACTTTTGGGAGCTGCTAATGCTAGCAATTCTGTTTGGAAAGTAGAAACATGGAAAAAAATAGAAATTGAGATCTGCATTTTGTTTTGAATACCATCCTCACTGTGCAGTAATATCTTGTTTTTCACGGTGGTTGCTTTCCAGAAAAGTCCCACAATGGTCAAAACCCGCAAAGTAGAAAGATTTAGATGCAACAAAATAAAAACTATAGATCTACAAATACAAAAATGAAACATTGCAGCTGAATGGTCTTTGTTGTCATTATACAATAGGATTTCTTCTTTCAGTGTAAGAAATTAATGTGGAGAGCGTCTGGCTAGCTGGAATCCTTTGGCTGTGCCAGGTCTCCGTGATGATTATAATTCAAGAGCCACAAACAGAGCTGTTTCCTACGAGTTGTAGCTCCCGGTCAACCATTTCATGGGTAATGGATCTGGCGTTGTTGAGATACAGGCTTGAAAGGCGCGGCGTGCCATATAGCTTTAGCAGTAACCCGAACCTGCAGCACCACTTTAGCTTCCTCACCCATCGCCCCTTCCCGAACCCAATGACAATGCACTTGTGATCAGCATTTCTTTGCGCTCTTCTGACTTTCCACAGAGTCTGATTTATTGATGAATTTATTTTCAATGTAACGATCCACTAAAATACAAATTCAAGCCATCCTTCGCAGTTAGTTTTGGGCGGATGGACATTGACTTCTGCTCTAGCTCAACCCAGCTTTTTGACTGCCAGCATATTAACACCCATCATAGTCACACGCACACAACTCTCAAACACACACACATGCACACAGCCGCTGTGACAGTATTTGGTGTGTGTTGTCTGATGCAGAAGCCAATGCACGAGGAAAAGCCTCAAAGTATGGACAGCGCAAAAAGTAAACCGCAATACAGAGAGGGATTACTGTATTGGCATTAGTAGACTGGAACTTGAGTTTAGGCCAGGATGCGTTTCCGCAGTGATGACTCAAAACAAAAAGCTTAATTTTGTCATCACAAAACCATTGACAGCCATGTGCTTGCTTTACGCCACATTTAAGTGGGTTTAAACATTATCTCCTGTGTGCACATTATAACAGGCAGAATGTGAGCGGAGGAGATTAACGCCTCGGAAAAGCAGATGCGGAATTTAATTCTCCCGTTCACCAATGCCTGGGAAACCATTAAGTAATCACAACATTCTCCCTCCATTAAATTTGCGGCTGGCGCTGTGCACACAAATGTGAGAGGAGGAGATGAGGGGTGCTGAGGTGCAAAGATCGGCCATTTTTTATTGACTGCAACGTCGGGCCTTGCCCGCGGGCGCCGATGAATAAAACGGTTAAATAGCGAGCCTCAATCTGTCGGGAAATGAAAAGTCAGAGAATGGGCAAAATAAAATCTAAGTTAAAAAAAATGTTGCGATGTGTTCAAGACGATAAAGCTCTTCGGAATAAATGAGGGGGGAAAAAAATCAAAATAAAGATGCGCTTGATATTTTCCCATTATTTTCCAGTCTTTTTACTCGACTGCAAATTATTTTTGCCCCCAGCAGCTACAGATAAGCTTCATGTGGGGAGGAAGTGGCTGAATTGGACTTGCTTTAAATGGATTAAAAACACTCACAAACAGACTAACCTGCAGCTACTACGCGCACACTCACATTGACAACCTGGAATGCATACAGTAAGTGTGACTAATTACTTACGGATGGCTATGCGAGGAATTAACACGGCCTTGAAATGATATTTATTTAATGTTAACTCGCCGGAGCCAGCTGCGGGAGCCCTCCAGGGGATGGAGGTCAAAGGGGCGGTCCGCCTTCATAAACGAGCACTTAAGGGCAAGGGAGAGGGTCCTGCTCTGATTAATTGGCTAATTCATTAGTTTGGTTAAGTCGTTTAGCGAGGGGAAAAATGGGGCGAGATGAGAAGGGGCCCTCTAACCTGAGGGGGGCTCCGGCGAAGACGAAAGGAAGGAAAACTGTGGCTAATGCAAGATAACAACATCAAATGAAGTGTGAACTCGGTATTATGAGGGACCGGCGCTTCCAGGAAAATGAGCAAAAGCCATTGCGCGTAAACAAGAAACGGAGGTGTGCGACAGAATGTGGTGGCCATGTTCTGACAGAAGAACAACTGCAAATGAACGTTAGGCCAATGCAAAGTACATGGGATACATCATGACCGATATTCTGATTTTGCCTTATTTTATACCTTTCAGGGCGACTTAGTCTTCCCTCCATTCTATAACATCGATCTCTCGTATCCTAAATAAAAGTATTGTTATATTTTGCGAAGGACAAAAACAAAATAATGCAAACTTTGATTGTGCCTCCAACACGCACCTTAGCTGATGTGGAAACGTTAGATATAATCTATTGCTTTGTATATCATCTATATCACTAGTGGTCATGGTTTGGTGTTCCTCACCACCGTGACCTGGGTTTGAATTTTGTTGCATCCAACGTTTCGTGATTGTGGTCACCGATAATTTTTGACTGATCAGTCATTGCACAAATGTCATATAACACTATCGTAAGTCACCGGGAATACCCCACTACTCAAACTTTTTTTTTTTTTTAATGTTACACACACACATATAAATACAATAAACCGCTAGCTGTACTTTAAAGTAGAAATTAGGCCAAAAACGTTTTATTAATGATACAATTATTAAAGAATGCCTAGTCTAGAGGAGAAGAACACCCATGTGCGGATGCTGTTCCTGGACTTCAGTTCAGCATTCAACACCATCATCCCACAACATCTGGTAGACAAAATGGGGCTTCTGGGTTTCAACACCCCCCTGCGGAACTGGCTGCTGGACTTCCTCTGTGACAGACCCCAATCTGTGCGGATAGGTCAGAACAGTTCAGATGTCATCTACCTCAGCACGGGCTCCCCCCAAGGCTGCGTCCTAAGCCCCTTGCTGTTCACCTTGATGACACACGACTGCGCCCCTAGGTCCGCCACAAACCACATCGTGAAGTATGCTGACGACACAACGGTGGTGGGCCTCATCAGGGATGACAACGACCTGGCCTACAGAGAGGAAGTGGAGCAGATGGTGGGCTGGTGCAAGGACAACAGCCTGGTCCTGAATGTTGACAAGACTAAAGAGATCATTGTCGACTTTAGGAAAAACCAGCCCAACCATGCCCCACTTTGCATCAACAACAAGGCTGTGGAGGTTGTCAGCAGTATCAAGTTCCTAGGGGTGCAAATCACAAACAAACTCACCTGGTCCGTGAACACTGCATCTCTGGTTAAGAGGGCACAGCAGCGCCTGTACTTCCTGCGGAGGATGAGGAGAGCCCACCTGCCCCCACCATCCCTCATCACATTCTACAGGGGCACCATAGAGAGTATCCTGACCAGCTGTATCTCTGTGTGGTGTGGAGGCTGCAGCGCTACCGACTGGGGTAGTGTGAGGAGGGTAACGAGGACAGCGGAGAAAATAATCGGGACTACACTTCCCTCCATTCAGGACATTGGCCAGAAGCGCTGCTTATCCCATGCTAAGAACATTACCGGGGACCCCTCTCACCCCCATCATGGACTATTCACTCTGCTAGCCTCTGGGAAGAGGTACTGCAGTGTGCGGTGCAGGACCACCAGGCTCCGCAATAGTCTAGTCCCCCTGGCCATTAGACTGTTAAATGGTCAACCTAACATATAGTTAACTTAAATCTAAACGGCTGCTAATTTGACTTTTGCACTAGTGGCAGTTTTTTTATAGCTTGCCACTCCTTGCACATTTGATCTCTGCACTATTGTTACTTACAGTGTTATTACTTAGTGTTATTGTTTACAATATAATGGTACTGTGTACCTGACTTGTTAACCTGACTGCCCATCTTGCACATCTGGTTAGCGTCTCTTCTTGCACTATCGGCACTATGGTAAATAACACAATACAGCTTTATTTATATCTGTACACTGAAGGACACTGAGGGAAACTGTGGGAGTCAGATCCATCGACATTTCGTTCTGTATACACGTGTACTAGAATGACAATAAAGTAGATCTGAATCTGAATCTGAATCTGAATCTAAACACAAAATTCTGTTGATCAAGTTGTCACGGTTGCCATGTCGCCCAATTGGCCCCGCCCATGTGGCGCAAGCAGCAGCTTGTTGACGGATTGGCTTCCCCACTATTTAAACCCTGTCCTGTCAATCCCCTGTTGTCGGTCCGCCTGCGAATCACAGTGTAAACTAGGCAAGCCGTTTTCGACCCTGACTCATGCCTGTCCTTTTTTTTGCTACTGTTTGTCTCCCGCTACGACCTGTTTTGATCTCGACCACGTCTGCTCTCCCGCCCCGAATTACAATCCGTTTCCGACCACGATCACGTCTGCTCTCCCATGCTGGGGTACGACTCGCTACCGACCACGTTTTTGCTCTCCTGTCCCGGCTACTGACCCGTTTTTTCCGTGCCCGACACCGCCATCACTCGCCACGGAAGATCCACTTCCGTGTTCGGATCACAAGCAGAGTACGAGAGCGAAAACCAGATCGTGGGCCCAGCCGTTCCTCGTTCCTTCAATAAAACTTGTCGTAAACGTTGAGCGAGTGGGTCCTGTTTCCTTTCTGGGCCTGACACAAGTGGAATTAAATGAACTGTTGTATTCACTCCAGATTGAGGCCATTTTGCTACTTCACCACCACCATTGCTCATGCCATAGATAAGTACATATCACGGCTCTGTTTAAGAAAACAGCCATCCCTCGCATGCACATGCATCTTCTCCAAAAACATTCCAGTCGTGACCAGACATTGTATAGACTCCTCTTAAGACTTTTGCACACTACTGTACGTTTAAGAGCCGTTCCCCTTGAGTATTCCGATAAGCATTACTTCAAAGTGGCTGCCGTCATTTATCATTCTCTTTGGCTTATCAGGCCGTTTGAGGCTCTGGTCAAAGAGACCGATTGTCGAGCCAGCTAAAATGTGTGAACACATGTTGTGTTTGCACACCACTCTTTCATGTTTATATTTAGAAAGGCATTTTTACATCGGCCGTCCACACAATGTATTTGCACATGAAGACACACACGAAAGGTATTTTGTACACCTGGGCAGCCACAATCCAGCCCCAATATGCGTGCCAGCCTGTTGCTTGACTCCCCTCCGATGCTGTCCGTCACATTCCTCTCGGGGGACCCAGAATGTAAACCCTCAGGGGCAGGCGGGGGGTAAAGCTTCTTCATTCGAATGCCATGATGGGGTTTGGGAATGGCAGCAGTTTTTGTGTACAGTGGACAGCTGGTACATTCCAGATAACAGCTGAATTTCTAGAGACTACAAAGGCAGCGAAAGAAAAAAAGCGCATGCTTCAGGTTTTATATTTGCAGTCAGGCCCGGATTGTTTGTATCTACAAGCTTCCCTACAATATCTCAACAACAGTGGCTAGTCAGTCATGTGTCTGGGGATACACTAAATGGGATGCCGGAATGGGATAAGCAGGTAAACACGTAAAAGGTATACAGACAGGCAACAATTATTGGTACACATCCACTATGTAATGAGATCCTGTCGAAAAAAATCCACCCATTTATTCATTGTATATACAATTTATTCTTATTAAGGTCACAGAAGAGCTGAGAGCTATTCCAGTCATCAGTGCCAATCACAGGACACAAAAGGATAAACAAAAATCATACAAAATTCAACGTTGGCTCCAAAACTTGTCTTAACTGAATGTGCAAATATTTTTTCTCACTGGATCAAGTTTTTTGTTTGCCTTTTTAGGGAATGGCTTGTGCCTTTTATATGTATCTATTCTTTTTTAAACCCTATCTAGCATATTCTGCTCTCTAAAATCTCAGGGCTCTAAAATGCAAGCACACACAGTTTTTTTCTCCTATTTTTCACCCGTCATTGTTTTTCATCTTACTTGCTATACATTTGGAGCTGAAAAAACAATGCTCCATGGAGCACTTAAAATGTGTTTTCCTATTAATTGCTCTTTTTGTTTAAAGATGCAGACGGTTAGAAATAGACCACAAACATCATAAAGACCGGGGGGCTTCGACTCAATTGAGTTGGGGGTCACTGAAGCTAGGTAATGTTGGCCCAAACGGGGTTTTCCACAAAAACAGCGCTGGTAAAGATAATCTGCTGTTATTAAAAGGGCAGTGTTTTATATTAGTCCACTAGATGTAGCTGTAATGGGTGGTGGAACCAAAAAACAGTCCCAGGAATACTTCAAACTACAGAGACTGAAAGTGAGAAAAGCAGCCTTTTTTATCCATTTTTTATCCAGCCTTTCACAAAGAAAGACAAAAATAATTGAAACATTTATATTTTCAAAAGGAATAAAAAAGGGAAGAATAAGAAGCAAGAAAGGACAATTTGATCATTTTTTTTTTAAATTGTTTCTTGAATTTTACTTTCTGTGTTATTTTGCTTTTATTTTCCTATTTATTTTATCTTGTCTTCCTTTTATTCTTTCCAGGAGTAATAAGGTGCGTTTTGGTCAATTTAAGTGTCCGGATTTTGTCTTCTTCCGTTGTGCTTTAACACTTGTTTTCAGTGGCAAGACAAAATACGGTGACATCTAGTGGGAATATAATACCCTTTAAATTTCATATTAAGGCGGGTGCCTCAAACTGCCTTCCGTGGGGGCCGCAATTGCCTCACGGCCGCCAGTTTTGGATATTTGATGTGGACGAATCAAACCGTATGGCAAGTCCTTCATTAAGTTTCATGTCCCCATTCTTACTGTGAAGACAGTCATTACTCGCTCCTCCGTTACACATTAAAAACATGAATATCTCCACTCATTTAGTTACATCTTGAGTTATTTGATGACATAGCTTAATTGTTATTGCTGTGAGCTATCATTGCCCTGACAATTACATACTTTTTATTCTAAATACGAATCAGAAAACAACCCCTCGCTATGGTCAATCAATACAAATGCTTTTTTATGTTTATTTTGTTCCACTACCCTTGTTTGAATTATATTTAAAGTATTTATTACGTGTTTACCCTGGAGTACCGTGTCTGATCATTTTGCGTACAACGTTTCATGTTGTTGACACCAATGACAAAAGGAGATTTCTATGTACACTTGCTGTGTTTGTTAATGAAGTCCTGCTTCTGCCAGTGAAAATGCAATCACCTTGTTTTGACAGCATATTGTGTTGTTGTTGTTTATTTTGTTTTAAACAATTAGAGCCCACGCATGCAATAAAGTAGCCTGGGGAGCTTACAGTGTTTTTATTTGAAAATAATAATTTACAAATAACGGAGGCACCGCAGCGGGTTGGTTAACGTGTCCGTGGCCCAGTTCAGAGGTCATGAGATGGAACCTTCCTGTGTGGAGTTTGCATGTTCTCCATTTGCTTGCGTGTGTTACCTCCTGGCACTCCATGTTCCTCCCACATTCCCCCAAAAAATCATGTCAGGCTAATTGGCAGATTATTGTGGCCTGTGCAGTCCTTTGGGGCGGCAGTGGCTCAGGAGGTAGAGCGCTCGTCTTGGGATCAAGAGATCGCAGTTTGAATCCCGGCTCCTTACATATCAAGTGTCCTTGGGTAAGACACTGAACCCCTAATACCCCCAATAAGCAGGTTAGCGCCTTACATGGCTGCACTGCCGCTATTGGGAAATGTTTACCACAATGTAAAGCGCTTTGGGAAGTCTTGACTTGAAAAGCACTATATAAATGCAGATCATTTTTATTTTCATAATAGGATGGTCCAAATTGTCCCTAAGTGTGAATGAGCGAGTACGTTATCTGTTTCTGTGTGCCTTGCAATTGGTTGGCAACTGGTTGCCCACTGCCCAATGACAGCTGGGCTGGGCTCCAGCCCCCCCACGATCTTACTGAGAATAAGCGTTGCAGATAATGGATAAATGGATTGATGGATTCCAAATAACCGAGCAAAAAGTGCCTCCATTGCAACACAAAAGTTATCTTTTCATGCTTAAAACACAGAGATGAATGGACTGCCCAAACTGAAGTGACAATTTCACCCAAGTGTCTTACTGAAGCGCCCAGCTAAATTTCCATCAATTAAGAGACGCTCGCAGACCTCATGACCACTTATCTATCACCTGACCCCGCCTCCCTATTAAGCTCCAAACTCTCCACACTGACTCCATCGCAAGTGTCACAACAATCAATTTCCAGCACAGACTCACTGAGATCATTACACAAATCATTCAAGTGGCTCACATTTGTAGAAGTCTGCTTGAACTGAGACAAATGACTGATGAGTTAAGAAGGGGGGGCCGCGGTGGGGCAGCAGCAACCCGAATGCCTCATGTGCACCCCTGTGGGTTCTTGTTGAAAAGGAAACTACCCTTAAAAAGAGAAGGGGTTGGCATAAGCGCACCCACAATACACACACAGCTCAGCAAGTATGTGACATCTCCAATTCACTTTCACCAGAAAAGAATTCCTCGCTGAGTCTGAGGGTGGGCAGATCCATCCAAATATCGATACTATTGATACTGAGCGACTTCTTGGATCAGATCGATACTATTTGGTTGCAATTGATAGTGTCTTCCTATTTCAACTATAGCTAAAATAATGTTGTTAGGGTCCCACAATTTCATTGAATAATCTGGTTTCAAAAGAAAACTGAATTGATTCATCTGTAAATCGTTACTGTATGTAGCAGCATTTCATTATAATTTGTTCTCATGCTGAGGTGTTTGAGTTTTTCCTTGCCCGCATGCTGGTTTCAGATAAGGGGAAGCTGTTATTGTGGCCGGTGCAGTCCTTTGAGACATTTACAAATAAAAACAACTTGAAAATGGGGAATGTACTTACAGTTTCACTGGCTCTTTAACAGCACACTGGATTATTAGGCACACTATCAATTTGGGATTTTGGGGTGTGCCTCATAGTCTGGAAAATATTGTATTTTGGTTTTGTTTTTGACTGAAAATAGTTCACCAATGCTGTGACGTCATGGTTTTCGAGTATTTTTTTTTTGTGGTTAAATGACCCCAGTTTCAATAAATAACTGGTAATACCATATTTATGACATAGTAACAAATAGTAACATCATTACGTTATTTTGAAAATGAATATGAAAATGGATAATTAATAACAAACCGTAGTTCTTAGCATGTAAAAGGTTGGAGACCCCTGATATATAGTATTTTAATTTTGGTTTCATTGTTGCTTTTTATGTTTGACTCTTTTGACTTTTTTTCTGAAACGGTTGTTGTTGAAGTACTTTAATGTTAAATATTTGTACGTCTTATTTTTTACATTATTTGCACTTTGAATTATTTTTCAAACTATTGTGAAACTATTTTTCTTACTTCGCTGCTTCTTTGGTTTGACTTTCCTTGCTTTTGCTTGGAAACAGTTGTAATACAAATATTTATATTCATTTCATCCTGTTAAAGTGTGCATTGTAGTTCTTCAATAACTAGAATGGCTGTGCGCCATTAGAGCATCAACCAGATTGAGATAAACCATTTTTGGGTGACCTTTTGCTTTGTGGCAGGGTCACTCACCTCTAGAAATGAAATGAAATGAAATGATCTGCATTTATATAGCGCTTTTCAAGTCAATGACTTCCCAAAGCGCTTTACAATATGCTCCACATTTCCCAATAGCGGCCTTGCAGCCATGTAAGGCGCTAACCTGCTTATTGGGGGTATTAGGGGTTCAGTGTCATACCCAAGGCCACTTCGACATGTAACATGGACGAGCCTGGATTCGAACAGGGATCCCTTGATCCCAAGACGAGCGCTCTACCTCCTGAGCTACTGCCGCCCCTTAGAGTGCCCTCATGTAGGTTTTAGATCTGGGGATGGTGTGATAATAGTCTGTAGTTTGCAACACTCTGTTGTCTGTGCAGCCCTTTGAGACTACTTGTTATTACTGGCTATACAAATAACATTACTTGACTTGACTATATCGGCTTGATACCAAAAATCCCTGTATCACTCAACCCTACCAGAGTTTCTTTTTGAACCGGGTCAAAGCCCCCCACCCACCAGCGGCAAGCCAGAAAGGATGAGAAAACTAATGACTACAATGGAGTGTTTGCATTTTTCCTGGGTCCTGAAAAACCACAAAGAACAAGGCCAGTGACAAGCTCCATTATTTGGTCCCTCTGCCAGCGAAGAGACAGCTCCTGCTGGAGAGATGAAAAGATGGGGGCTAGGGGGTGCATTGTGCATGTGTGTCTTTTCAGGGGTAAGGGGGTGTCAAGAGGGCTGCGGAGATGGCAGGTGATGAGGACGGTCCCGCCCTCTCTGCCATAACCCGTGTCGCGTGGAGTTACGGGCCCATCAGCACAAAGACAAATTATAGCAGGGGGAATTTCATGGACAGGAAGAATCTGTCACCTAGTGGAAGACACCCCACTCCCCCATCATGGCCCCCTCTGAGGGACTTCACTCCGCCATTATGAGCGCCTTGAAAAAAGGGGAGGGAAAATTCACTGGAAGGCCGGCGTCCTGCACCGCCCCCAGCACCAAGATGGATGATGGGGAGGAAGTGTGGGTCATAAGTTAAAGGAGGTGTTGTTTTGCTTTTACTGTTTTATACAGTCAAGCGAAAAAACACTCCCACAAAGCTCATTACTTTTTTTTTCCTCTCAGAAGAGTGTCTGGACATGAGAAAATATGGTCACTATAACAAGACGTGAAAACCGTTTTATATTCGATCAATCACCGACACCCAAAACCATTGGAATGGGTGAATGAATGCACTTTTGCAGAAAAACACCAGAGGTAAGATTTTAAAGGTATTCCCATTTTTAAATTAGTTAGAGAACTTATAGTGTACCACCCCACAATTATGCTAATATGTTGCAAAATATTCCGCGCGTTAGGGTACTTGAGAAATGTATTCTCAAAATTGAAACACCTGGCTTGTTTGCTGTAGAACTGTGACATCCCTGAAAAAAAGCAACACTTTCAAAACGGTGATATAATTTTCTTGATGATGCTATGTATATGAGCATACTTGGTTACAAAGCGGGCAACACGGCGGCACAGTGGTTAGCTGGTGTGCGGCACAGTTCTGAGGTCATGCGATCGAACCTTCTGTGTTGAGTTTGCATGTTCTCCCCATGCTTGCGTGGGTTTTCTCCGGGTACTCCAGTTTCCGCCCACGTTCCAAAACCATGCATGTTAGGTTAATTGGCTGGTCCAATTTGTCCCTAGGTGTGAATGAGCGAATGAATTGCTTGTCCCTGTGTGCCCAGCAACTGGCTGGCTACCAGTTCAGGGTGTCCCCTGCCTGAAGATGGCTGGGATGGGCTCCAGCACCCCCGCGACCCTCCTGAGGATAAGCGGTGCAGATAATGGATGGATGGATGTTTACAAAGCAATAGCATGTTTGAAATGCATTGTCTTCCGTCATGTGAAAAAAATTAAAAAATCAAACGTTATCGTTTGACTCGGACTCACTTGTTCTGCGCCACCCCAACGTGTTGTTTATTTTTTTGTTATTTTTACAACGTGGTGTGACTACAACCATTTATCCTCTTTCAGTGTTTCCACACATGAATGGGGGTAATGCAGCTTCGAGTTATTCGTAGAGTGAAGCCGTGTCCATTGTGCTCCAAAATATTTTGGCCCAATTTAACTGTGATGACATCGCCTTTTAAATTTGATACAAGAAGACCGGCGGCCTCTTTAACAAAATGAGGAGGTGAGGGATAATGAAGAAGTAGAGTGAGTATTCTATCTCGCCAAACTTTCAACCTCAGTGGCTTTCTCCACTCTTTCAAACATATATTTTGCCAACTGAATGCCACATTACAAACACACAAGTCTCCTATTGGTTGGACGAGCCCACATCCTGCATGCGTGCAACCAGTAGAACTGCATGCTAACTAGGGCTACCGCTAACGATTATTTTAATAGTAGACTAGACACTGACTATTGAAACAATAAGTCAAGTAACCGCATAAACATTTTTTACTTCTTAAATTTATCATGGATTTTATTTAACTATATTAAATATGATAATGAGCAAAAGAAATTTCAGTACAAAGACAATAGATCTTATAAGTACAAAAAATAAATAAAAATCTTAAACCAATTCAGGTGAGTAGAAACATAACTCCATAAATCTCTTCATTTTAGGGACAAGCAAATGCATCATAAATTAAAATAAAGTAAACATTGTTTCCAATCCCTGGAAACCAGGACCATTAAACCAGTTAAAAAAAAAAAATCATCATTTTGTTAAATGCATTTTGTGGTCAATTGGCCTATACGAAATGTCCATGATCAGGTCTATCGACATTCCGTTCTGTGTGCATGGTTACAAAGAATGACAATAAAAGTAAATTCTATTCTAATACGTATGAACAGCATTTTTCCATGCTGTCTCAGTCGGATGGGGAGATTATAATTCATGTGTTTGTTACCTCCCATCTCGATTACTGTAATGCACTACTCTCTGGTCTCCCGAAGTCCAAGATCAAGAGCCTTCAGCTGGTACAAAGCACAAAATCATGCATGGACTTGCTCCCCCATATCTTTCAGATTTAATTGCCCCCGGTCCGGAGCCTTCGCTCTCAAAATGCTGGTCTACTAGTGATCCCAAGAGCCAAGAAGAGATCCGCAGGTTCGAGAACGTTCTCTATTCGGGCCCCGAGCTGTGGAATGCTCTTGCCCCTGAGATTCGATCTGCAACCTCAGTGGAAATGTTTAAATCCAAACTTATAACACACTTCCATTCTATAGCATATGAATAACCTATATTTTATGTTGACAATATCCGTGTATTATTTGCCCTCATGTAGGTTTTAGATCAGGGGATGGTGCCAAAATAGTCTGTGGTCTGCAATAATCTGTGGTCTTTGCAGCCCTTTTGAGACTCTTTGTGATTAAGGGCTATACCAATAAATATGAGTTGACTTAACTGCAAAGTCTGTTACAAAAACCCTTAAAAATTCTCAACAGTTTAAAATCAAATGTTTTGAACCTTTTCACAACTGACGTTCTTCAGACTGCATGCATTTAATTATCACCCACGAGTAAAGCGGGGATGGTGAAAATGTTTGCGCCCTGTGTGTGATGCAAGGGGGACATAGCTGAGAACAGAAAAGCACCAATATATTGCACCTTGTATACCTTGTAGAAATCAGTTTTGAGGAAGTTGAAATTATTGACTTTGCGGGAAGGAGTTTAGAAATGACCACCAGCTTTCAAAGGCAGGTTACCCTAGACATGAAAAATCCCCTAACTTAGTAATTTTGGTTTTGTTGACTCAGCACTATATTTCACCAAAAAGTGCACAACAATGGCTAAACATAGGTTTTCAACTTCCAGTCTCCAGTTTTCTTTTGTTTTCTCCTTGGATTTTTCTAGCATCTTGAGGTTAATCTTTTACAAAAGATATATATGTAGACAATTACATATTTGGCCTGTTCGGACGTAACATGGCTAATGCTCTAATAGCGCACATTTTTTGTTTCAAATATGTTTGTCAGGCGCGGTCTGACATAATACTCATGCTTTCTTTTATACCGAAATATATGCGTAAAATAAATGTACAATCATGTCATCAGAACTGTATTGGTTTGGTTACTTGAATCTTACTGAGGCGAGCAAGACTCTTTTTTTCTTTAACTCTCCGACATGCTTTTTAAACACTGACTAACAAGCAAGGTATTTTAAGTCAATGGATGCAGGCTTAAATGCTCCCAAACTTTAAAAATGTTGGTCCCTGTACTTGATGTTGACGCCGCCATTTCTGTATGGTTTGTTTAGCGCTCAAGGCAGAGACGCTGTAGCGCATGGGCAACTCTCAGCAGTGGTCATTTTTAAAAAGTCTGTTGGAAAAACATGTCTGGAGAAGATAGACTATTGCTATTATTGATATCTGTTGTTGTATTATCGATTTCCAATCGTTGCAGCCCTAACTGGAATGTTCCGGGAGTGTAAATACTAATAGTAATACTTCCTAGTCTCGCCTCACCCAGCCTTTTTTGGTTTTCCGTTATGAAAAAGGTACACGGTTCTTAGTCCCTGGGAGCACGGTGTTAGGTACCCACTCTGTTGAGATTCTATACCAGGAGTGTCAAACTCATTTTAGCCCGGGGGCCACACAATAGAACGAACATTCTCACGGGTGCCAGACTAGTAGATAAGAGTGAAAGAAAAAAAAGACAAAGGAATAAGAGAAAGAGAAGGAGAGAAAAGTCGAGAGGGTGGAACAAAGAAAGAGCGAAAAGGGAAAAAGAGAGAGGGAGAGAGAGAGAGAGGGAAAGAGAGCACATGAGAAATAAACGAGATAAAAAGAGAAATAATGAGAGAGGGGGAAAGAAAGAGAGAGAAAGAAAGACATCCAAAGAGAAATAGAACGAGAGAAAGACGGAAGCAGAGAAAAGAGAAGGAAAAGGAGAGAAGGGGAGAAAGAGAGAAGGGCAAAGCAATGGAGAAAAAGAGAGAAAGGGTAAAAAGGAAAAAAATGAGAGTGAAAGCGAGAGAAAGGCAGATAGTGAGAGAAAAGGGGAGGAACAGTGAGAGACAGTGAGAGAGAGAGATAAATAAAGAAATACAAGTACAACATTTGTGAGAGGCACCTGGCTTTGGCAACACCAAGTGGACATATTTCAACCTGCAGCCCGTTTTTCTATTGCGCTTCTCCGAGCATTGTCTCGCGGGCCGGATTCAATTCCTTAACGGGCCTGATCCGGCGCGCAGGCCGCCTGTTTGACACCCCTGTTCTATACCCTGAACCGGAGACTCAAAACGTCACGTGCGACACTGCCGACCACTGATTGGTGCACTGCTGGCATATTGTCGCTTGACTGAGTGTCAGTGTGAGTGTGATTCTAGTTCGCACCAAATATTTGAGCCAAAGATTTGCGCAACATATGATGCTAAAATTAGGTCAAGACGCAGCACCGACCTATAATGGAAAAGGTACCCGGGGAGAGGCAGGGAGAGGGGAGAAAGGCCAGAACCGTGTAGTGGAAAAGGGGCTTAAGTGTCCCTAACTTTTCTCATGTCACTTGCCCCCTTTCTCAACCCCCACGCCCCACCCCAAACCCCCATTCACACAATGTGGTTTGTGTACTGGCCTGGCTTTAAAAGAGCCCCTTTGAACTGGGTTCATGGACCATTTGCATAAGCAGATTTGGGTGGGGCGGGCCGATGGAGGGCTACTGCGGCTGGTCATTAATATGCCGGCTAATTCAGCACATTGTAAGCCTATTGATGCTTCACTAAAGGGCAGTTATCCCGTTGTCATTGTTTAGGCTTGGGCGGAGGCTCAGCAGTTATGTCGTTAATTGATTTAAAATCTACCATAAAACGCACAATGTGGCGATAGAATGATATAGTAGTTGTTTTTTTTTCCAGGATAGAACAAAATAGACAAAACAGTTAATAAAGTAATTCATGTTCGGCATAAAAACGGCTATTTCACTCACTGCCAAAGTTAAATTTACACATCATTTACATTTTTATATACAGAGAAGGGTGTCAATTGGGTCTTGTATTCCTTCAAAGTAAAGAAAAATGTCTCCAAAAAATTAAGTTTTAAAATCAACTGATTGTGACAGGCCCGGCAACTGGCTGGTACCAGTTCAGGCTGTCCCCTGCCCACTGCCCACAGATAGCTGGGGTGGGCTCCAGCAGCCCCGCAACCCTACCGATGATAAGTGGGGCATACAATGGATGGTTGGATGAGTGTGACATGACAAGATGTCAGATCACACTATTAACACTTTTGCAAGTTGTCCACACTCAAACGATTAAGCATTGATAACACAGTTATCTTATAAACGTTACTTTACTGATTACATTCTATTAAAAGTAACTAATTAGTATTATTGGTTACTTAATTCCCCCGCTGCTGGGGACAAAGGCCAAACACTTAATCGATGACCATGTTGTGAATACTTTACTGGAAGAAACAATGTTTGATCTAATCAAGTTCCGCAAAGAAAATTTGTCTTCATTTAAGGCTACTAACTTCAACCAGCAGAGACAAAGCTGTGATCATTGAGGAGAAACTAATGATTTATTGTTCCCTTTGCATTTGCAAGAAGCCACAAAAGAAACACAAATAACCTGTGGACCAAGGTACTCTGGTTTCTAACACAAAAATAGTTGAAAATAACTTTTATTTTAGTCTTTGTGGACTTCTTGTAAAATAAAGACTATCAATATGAACACTTTTGATAAAAAACATGGAATATCTTGTCATTGTAACAAGTGAAATGCAGACAAAAATGAAAAGTGCCATCCTGATGATACAAAAACATTGACAACAGTAACATACCACGGTTTAGGATAAGAAGTCAAAAGTAATAGTATACAATTGTCAAGGCATTTAAACAAAAAACTGTATTCTGCAAAAATGCACTGGTCCAAAATTAGAGAACACTTTCAGGTGCTTCAAAGTTAAAGGTGCTAGCTAATCTGTCATCCCCTATTTAACTGGCATTCTACTTGCCAGTTTCACTGACTTTGCAAGATGGTGTACTAAAGTGACTGAAAGCCCCCAGCAGCAGGTTGTTTAGATGAATACGAAAGAGATGACCCTATTAGCCATAAAAAGACAGGTTGATCATTGCTATTATGTAATTTCAAGAGTTTTGCAAGAGAGGCGACGCTTCACATGACATACAAAGTCATGCCGATTGCCGTTTATCACAAGGGAAGAAAAAACAAAGGCAAAGAAAAGCCATCAATGCTAGCATGTCGTTGTCATTTTTAATCATACTTATTAAATTTGTCTTCATTGAAAGTGTGGTAAATCGAGTCCGACAGCCAAGAAACACAGTAAACACGTTCAAGCATTACAAGCACTTCAACCAAAATTCCAGCACGTTTTAAATTTTGAAAGTAAAATATTGAAATATTAAAAATTGAGCACCCGTACAAACCTTGCAAAAGTAATTAAAAATGTTGCAACTTGTCTTCTGATAATGTTGGCAGTGAATGAGTTCCTGTATGAACACTATTTTCTTTGAAAATGTGCAATGGTGTTATCATTTTATTTTTTAAAACAAGACCCTACAAACTCAAACAATTACCGTTGGTGCATTTGTTTCCGTCGCTAACATGCCAGCTATATTCTCACACAGACACGCACGCTAACACGCACAACCACATACACAGCACCAATTAACGGCTGCAACAAAGCCTGACCAAAAATAAACACTGCAGTATTGCCTACTTGTTACGACAATGCCATGTAATCCCAGGGATATGCTGAACAATATTAGCTTTTCAATTACTCCTCAGGGCCTTTTGAGTGGCGGTCTTTTGAATTCCAAGGGTCCCCACTACCACAACGGCGCACACACACTCTAGCCCACCATGGCCCAATTCGAGAGCCTCTCCGCTGCACTTTAGATGATAATTATGACAATGATGTGCTGATAGAAAGGGTGTCGATCCGAATTCTCCACGAGACCCCCGCACCCCGACCATATTTTTCACCGAGGGGCCCTATGACGCCATTGTCGGCAGCGAGGGGGCCTCTGGGTATTCTTTCTCTCGTCCCTCTTCAATCCTTGCCCACATCAAAGCCGGGCGGGGGGTAGAGGACCTGGGGCTTTGTGGGCCAGTGGTCCCTTGACTCTCAACATGTGGTTATGCAGCTATGGACATCGGTACCTTTTAACCCATTCTGTCCAGATTAGGCGTCGCCTTCAATTGGGCATTAGTGAAACTATAGTAACCAATAAGAAGCTTGTCGCTGAAAGGAAACTATGTATCTTGTTGCGGTGGAGCTGTCGGGACATGGAGATCCCTGGACAAGTTCCTCAGCGGGATTTTGGACGGGGAAGGGAGGGGGATTTCTTTTCAAAACATTTTTGACAGTCATTTGTATTCAGCTCAAGGAAAGGGGGTGAAGGGGAATTTGTTGTCAACAGGGTACAAGGCATTTGATTTTCAGCTTTTTTTCATGTCCTGGCAAAGAATGAGAAGGTGGACAACAAAAAAAGGTGGGGGGTGCTACACAAAATGGACTGTGAAGTAAACAGGGGAGGTGTGTTTCCCGGGTGGTGCCCAAGGAAGGACGAAAGGCATAGGAAAGAGGACCACGCTTGTGTCTCTGGCCCCGGAAATACTCGAGTCACCTCAGCTTTCCTGTCAGTCGAAACTTTCAAATTGGTTAGCTTAATTTCTTATTAATATATACTTATAAGAAAAATAAATCTTAAAGGAAGACTAGCAACGAAAATATACTTATTTTTGGTGTAACGCAACAAAAGGATGTTTTGGTTTTGAGTTGGAATTGTATTCATTATCTTTGATAACAACACAATGAACTTTCTTTAGATTAGACATGGCACTCCTGGATAAAAAAACACCCAAGACTTAAAAACTGCAAGTTAAAATGAAATAAAAAAATGTTAGGATAAATAGGGGAAAATATGGTAGTGTTTGGAGACTACAAAAAAAACTGCGGGGGCGAGTGTGATGTGACTCTCTAGTACTACCCCCAGCCCCCATTCCTCAAATATAATGTGTTCTGGCGGAGACATCTGCTAAAACTAAGATAGAAGGCACTGTGGAAATAAAGCATGAGAAATATTTGTAACACATACATAATAGAGAAACTATTTAACCTTTACATTTTTTAAGAACGACACACTCCGCCTGTAAACCTTTATAAATGTGTTATAAAGGAACCACATTCAAAGAACTGTCTGACTTATTTTATTTTTTAAACATTCGTAGTTAACCCAACGCATGCCAAAAATAAACACATCAAAGCGTTGACACTTTTTTGTATGCTTACATTGTCAGATGCTGCTGCTTGATCTCGCTACGGGTTAGATCATCAGCATGATTGACTTCTTGGCCTGAACTAGTCAATGGGAAGTCAAGGGAAAACCTATCCCTATTCCAAGACAGGGGAGCAGCTTGGCCGGACGCTGTTGATGGGGTCTTGGATGAGCCTTCTGTGAGGTTGCCTGCTCCTCTCCCCGCCACATGGAGTGCTCTGACAGGGTGACCCTGCGTAAACTGGCAACCGCACAACGTCTGCTTGGCATATTTGGCCATTTAGCTGGGGTGCTTGCAGAGATCAAACGGGTTAAGATGGGCCCTCTCGGCAAGCGGGGAGAAAAGGACATCAAAAAGGTGTTAATTTCACTTCCCCACTTTTGATTAAGTCAAGCATGAAAAGAAATGTAATACTCTCAAGTGGCAAGGGTTTACACTATTGATGCTGTTACTTCTGCTTCAGGAGGCCCAATCAGCCGGCAGGGAGCTGAGTAAACTGGGCCCAGAGTTTTAGAGGAGGCCAGATGGAGGGCTTTTGCTGTGCCTGAAAAGACAGCTTAAGAGCTCGCCTCCTCAATCCCACTCAATACTGACTGTGTGAAATCTCGGCCCTGGCCAATCGCGCCCCCACATCTTCACCACCCCCTCTTATAACCCATCCGTCTTCTCAAAGGCTGGTGGCTACCACCATATGGGCTTGTTTAAAAACTCCCACAGGCTGGTACAAAGCACAACAACAGTGTTCATATCAACTACAAAAAAAAAGAAAAAAGAGGCCCTTGACTCTTTCTTAGCGCCGACATTTGAATGGGCTAGCGATAGGCGTGGCAGTTCTTTAAGGGGACTGAATCATTAGAATCAGTTTCTTTCGAAACAATCATTCAATAGCTCCATTCACCAAATTGTTTGGACCCATCTACAGTCACAGAGGTACTATAAATAAATAGATAATTACATTAAAAACTAATGACTTAAATAAGTAAATTAGAAAATAAACTAATGTATTTATATTGTACATACAGTATATGCATATAAGAAAATAACAATGAAAATGAGAATGACAATACAGTAGATTTACAGCAAATGTCACTCTTTTTTTTATAATTCACTTGTCTTGAGTTTTTAACAGTTTTCCAAACAAAAGTAACATAAAAAAACCCATCCTAAACAAACCAAAAGACCGACAGGCAATAGTTCATCATGTGGATAAAAGAAGAAAAAGAAGGCGTGGGGGGGTGTGGTGTTATAAACTATGAGGCATTACAGGTTTTGGTTGTGGATAAAGTTCTCAAAGCCATCCTATTGCTCATTAGTCCCATGCCACCCGTTCATTCTCCCCAGTATTTTTTTCACAAGAGATTGCGTTCATTATCAATGTTTTCCAAATGTTTATACTATCTTGGGGTTTCCAGTGTCTCAAAACTAGCATCAACAGACCTACATCATGGAAAAGGTGTCAATCAAAAGGGGAGTGCTTATTACCATATTGAGATTAATTTTACGAGTCTGTTTATTTGTAAACTGAAATAATGTGGCGAAATGAATGGAATACAAGAAACAACGTCCAATGAAGCAGAACTGTTTAAGGCGTATTTGTTTTCATCTGTCGCCATTACCGTGTGTTTTGGAATAAATATTATGAAATGGGCATCATATCTTGAATCCCAAGAGTTAAAGTTTTCCATTGATATGTGACATGACATATTTTAGTGACTAGTGACATTATAAAGACACATACTTGTTTATGGAAAGTCCAGCGGTCCACTGGCAGGCCGGCGGAACGTTGAGAGGCTAAGGTACTGTGTATTGTTAAGATTCTTTCTGTGTACTGTCTTTCTTTGTGAATATCTCATGTTTCAATGTGGGCACACGCGGCTAACAGTCAGGTGCGGGTTATGTATGTAAAAAAACAACAACAAAAAATATTTTTCTTTGAAAAATGTACTGGCTGCAGCTTATAATCAGGTGTGTTCTATAGTCCGAATTTTACGGTACATATCATTCTTGTTATGCAATTTATTTGTGGGGCCACAGACATTTTGATTGCATTCACTTTTACCTATAATGTCAATTTCAGTTTGCTCCACTTTTTGACATTTATTTTTATTTTTTCAAAAACCTTTTCCATGTTAATCAACAGAGTTTTATTAAAATCACAAAATAAAAATATGCCTAGATACACCATGCCTGTTGATAGCCATTTGAAATTAAAGGGTGTGAGTTGGTCCTGTGAACATATTGCTGATATGGGCATAACCTCAGATTTGTGCCAATTGATGCAATACCTGGAGACTTTGGAAAAGGTGGCACTACCTTCAAGCAGAGCTGGTACAGGTGCCTGGCTCAGGACCAAGATATCATCTAGATAAAGAAACAGCTTATGTTCACTGCTTCTGCCCATGACCCCCTTGAGTCTGGGTTCAGCTGTAATCAGTGGGGCTAAAGCTTTTATTTTTTCTTATCCATGCACTAGAATTAAGTACTTGTATGGACTCGACATTAGCAGTTTTTGTATTGAGTACAAAAAAAAAGTAATAGTAAATAGCACCCATTACTTAGCCATCCACCTAGGCTAGTTATTCGTATGTCTGTTCTTTAAATACAATTGAATCATTTGAATTATATGAAATAAAACAATGTCTTGAAATATGAATAAGCTGGATTGTTCAAACCGTAATGCATGAATGCAATTTTAATTTGTTCTTCCAAAATTCTATCAACATGTGAACTGTGCAACAAGGGGTGAAAAAACTTTGGACCGCGTTTACAGCAACCTCAAAAACGCATACAAAGCTTCCCCCCTCCCCCACCTAGTAAATTCGGATCACCTATGCCTATCCCTTACCCCCTCATACACCCCCATCCGAAGGAAAACAAAACCTGTAACGAGGACAATACAAACGTGGCCTGAGGGAGCCCTCTCTAAGCTGCAGGACTGTTTTGATCAAACTTACTGGGAGGTATTTGAACACCATGACCTCCAGAAATTCACTGACACTGTTTTATCCTACATCCGTTACTGCACGGATGAAGTCACAGTATATAAAAAAATCAAAAACTACCCAAATCAAAAACCCTGGATGTCCAGCGAGGTGCGCACCCTCCTCAAACACCGCAACACCGCCTTCAGGTCTGGACACAAGGCTCTTTACGGGGTGGCCAGGGCTGACCTGAAGAGAGGCATCAACAAAGCAAAAGCAGCCTACACAGGGAGGATCGAGCACCTCTTCGCTGGAAATGACCCGAGGAGGATGTGGCAGGGCCTCCAACACATCACCAACTTCAGAGGCCACAACCTGGCAACTGTTGAGGCTGAGGCTTCACTAGCTGAGGACCTTAATCAGTTCTTCGCTCGCTTTGAAGCTGGTAGGCCACAAACAGCCACATCACACCCACCAACAACCAGCAGCAACTCCCTCACATTTCAGGAGCACGAAGTTAGGCGTGCGCTGAATACCATAAACCCCAGGAAGGCAACTGGCCCGGATGGAGTACCAGGGAGGGTACTCAGGGACTGTTCCAATCCGCTGGCTGGGGTCTTCACCACCATCTTCAACCGGTCCCTGTAAAAGGCGACCGTCCCACCTTGCCTCAAAACCTCCACCATCATTCCCATCCCCAAAAAGTCAGCAGTGGAAAGCCTCAACGACTACAGGCCTGTAGCTCTTACGCCTGTGGTCATGAAGTGCTTCGAGAGGTTAGTGTCCCGGCACATCAAAAACTCCCTGCCACTCACACTGGACCCCCACCAGTTTGCCTACAGGGCAAACCGCTCCACTGACGACGCCATAAACACAGCACTTCACACCGTGCTAAAACACCTGGATCACCGGGGGAGCTACGTCAGAATGCTCTTCCTGGACTTCAGCTCAGCCTTCAACACCATTATCCCGGAGATCCTGGTGGAGAAACTTGCACACCTAGGACTCTCTCCCTCCATCTGCCACTGGATAATGGACTTCCTCTCCAACCGCCCACAGTCGGTGAAACTCGGTACCCACGTCTCTCCCACCCTAACACTGAACACTGGCTCCCCCCAAGGTTGTGCACTGAGCTCCCTGCTTTTCACCCCCTACAGCTCCGACTGCTCACCGACCCACCCCACAAACACTATCATTAAGTTCGCTGACGATACCACCTTGATCGGCCTCATCTCTGAAGGGGACGAGGCGGCATACAGGGATGAGGTTGAGTCACTTTCAACGTGGTGTTCGGAAAACCACCTCATATTGAACACCACAAAAACAAAAGAACTGATTCTGGATTTCAGAAGGAATGGCAGGAATCCAGCACCACTCATCATAAAAGGAGACTGTGTAGAGAGAGTCCACTCGTTCAAATTCCTGGGCGTGCACATCTCCGACGACCTCTCCTGGTCTGCAAACACCAGAGCGGTGGTAGGGAAGGCCCAGCAGCGACTGCACTTCCTGAGATTGCTCAGGAAAAATAACCTAAAACAGCAGCTGCAGGTGTCCTTCTACAAAGCCACAGTGGAGAGCATCCTAACATACTGCATCACGGTGTGGTATGCAGGGTGCACAGCAGCAGACAGGAAAAAGCTCCAGAGGATCATCAAAACAGCCCAGAGAATTGTTGGCTGCTCTCTGCCCAGTCTGGAGGACATTGCCTGCTCTCGCTACCTCAGCAGAGCAGAAAACATCATCAAGGACTTTTCTCACCCCGGCCACCATCTCTTCGACCTGCTGCCTTCCGGCAAGCGCTACAGGTCACACAAAGCAAAAACGAGCAGACTCAGAGACAGTTTCTTCCCCACAGCCATTACCACCCTAAACAGACACCGCACAAAAAACTGAAAACTGTTGCAAAAAACTACCTCACACGTATGTAAAATGGTACTCATGTACATGCTGTCTGCACTATGTTTGTTCACTGCTCAAACAGACACCGCACAAAAAAAAAAAAACTGAAAACTCGTGCCAACACTACCTCATACGAATATAATGTTACTCATGTCTTGTTCTTGCACATGTCGACTGCACTACGTTTAATGCTCAAATTGCACAATGTCTGACCATTTCCTGTTTCTGCACTATGATGTCTATGTTTGCACCAATGCATATGCTGACTATTTTTGCACTATGATGACTTTGCACCAAATGCAATATTGCACAACCGTTACGATACCAACGTTATCACGACAACCCTGTATGTAACATCCCACATGCCGACATTTCTTGTGTAAATACCATGTAAATTATAACTATAGCCTTATCCCCCTTGTCTTATAACATTATCTTCTCTGTTCCTTTATCTTCTTGCTCATACCTCACTATGAATGTGTAAAACTGGAGTGTCATGCCCAATTTCGTTGTCACAATATGTTAACCCATTTGTAACAATGACAATAAAGGTATATTATATTCTATTCTATTCTATATTGTGGCTGCAATTCTAAAAAAGACTTGCCTCCATTTGTTTACAAAAAAAATGTGTAAAATAACAAGGGATAAAAAAAAAAGCCTAAAAATACCTGTACATCTTTATGAATTACCACTAAACACTTTGAATTTGAATTTAACATGCCTGTGCATGATGTCAAATGACACAACCCTAAATAGAAATTGCATTCAGGATAGCACCCCAAATTGGACTTGTCTGCACTCACAGAAGTTTTCACAGGGCAATAGAAGATATGAATCAGGCGTCACTACTTTTCCCACCACCAAATCACGAGTTCAAGGCTTTTTGTCGTCCAGGCTTAATAGAATCTTTAACCGCTTTGACAATCCTCTCCTGCGGGGTTGCATTAAGTAGACATTGTGAAAGGACAATGTCCTAAATAGCTCAACATCAAGCTTATTAGGCATGCAGTCAGGGCCCTGGCTATGTCATGGTGGAAAGCTATTGTCAAAGCTCACCCCAGGTAAGCATTAAATTGCAAATGATAGCCTGGAAGGAGAAAACAGTGGAGTGAGTGACTGATTCAGTATTGCAAACACACAGAAAATTGTTTCAGGACCAAGGAGTGTGAGAAGGCATTCAGTGGAGTTGCTGGGACCATAAAAAATCCAATACATCACCCTATTTACGGGAAGCAAATCTCACAAGTCTCCTGAGTGTTTCATTTGTAAGCAAGGCCGAGTAGGGCAGAAAAAAAGTAAATAAAACAGAGTGCAAGACTGAAGGCAATTACTCTTGCCCATCAATGACTCTACTGCAACCTAGCAGGGCAAAGATAAAGAGGAGAGGACAGAAATGAGAATCAGATTGATTTTGAAGAAGTAGAAGCTTGCAGTTAGAAATGTGAACAAACTTTTTAACCATGATTCTATTGAATCAGTATCTAAACATTCCAAGAGTGTTTGCATCATGGAAAGAATGACGATAGCAGAAGTATCCTTCCATCATTTTCTTTAGAGCAGAACCTGACCGGTCACTGGTATAAAGAACCGGTTCCTGGCTAGATACACATATTCAAACCTCAAGCCAACCTGTTTCTCGCGTTTGGGATTTTGGAAGGAAAATGTTGGCAAAACCTTTTGTAAAGATCAGGAGAACTTTAAAAGCATTGGCCATCTTCAGGTCCCATCCGTGTGTTTTGATAGTGATCCCATGTATATAGATCAGGGGTGGTGAACACGCGGCTCTAGAGCCGCATGCGGCTCTTGGCCAATAAGAATGCGGCTCTTTCCCTCATCAGATTTTCTATAGATACTGTGTCTCTTTGCCTTGTTTTATGTTTAGTTATTTTTTCTCCTCTTGAATCACACTTGAATCCATCAGAGTTAACAACACAAAATAAATAGTATTTTGAAATTAATTTGGCAGATTTGTTGTTTTTATGCTTCTCCAGACACATAACTGACTGCCAATCATCTGCGTAGGTTACGTCTAATGCCGGTCAGTGCGTGGTGTGGCTCTTTGACTCTCACGGTTAAAAATCTCAGCTCTTTGTGTCAAACTTGTTCGCCACCCCTGATACAGATAAAGGATTTATTATGTTGTCCACTCCTACTTGACTTCGCATGAGGGGGACATCCCTGAGTAGGCACCAGCCAACTGCTGTTACTGGCTTGAAATGCCCGCTGTAGACATATCTGTGTGCGTCATTGAGTATATTTAACATGTCTCTAACCTAAAGTCAACCCATTAAGGTTTCTATGCACTTGTACACATTTTGCAAAAACATCCTCCTAGCTAAATCAATCGTCAAAGACCTGAAATACTTTTTGGATCACATGGTACTAAAGGGCTCTCTGAAGAGTAATCGACGCAATGCTGTGATGAGTGACACCAAAAGAGACGGCACCCTGTCAGCCTTCCCAGTGAGGGATTGTCCCTTTTGCATATTCCTTGTCACCGGTGGCATAAGTGAAAGGACCCCCGAGGAAAGTGCAAGCCAGGCTAGTGAATTAAAACTACCGATAAAGGTGTGTTTGCTGGCGGTGGATGACGAGCAAAGTGCTTCTGAGGCAGTGGCCCATATGTCTTTATGACGTGTCTGTACAGGGGTGCCCATAATTTTAGAGCACACTAATTTAGTTTTTTTATTGAAAAGCTGGTTACACTAATCCATACACATTCAAGGCTTTTGCTTTGTGGGTGAGATATCAAGTCATTGCTTGAGGCTGAATTAAGGGTTGATCATTAATTCTGGTGATTGCTTCCTTTTTATTTGTTTTGTTTAGCAAACAAGTCACTGCTTCTTACAAGGTTTTTAGCACGTTTGCCTCAACAGTGCGGAACCAAATTCAGGTGGCCTCGACACTGCAACTAAAAACCCTTAAATGCAGCCAAATTTCCAATGGTTTATGTGATATAATTAAATCAACAACTTCATGAAAAATGAATAGGTTTGCACAAAGCAATTGCATTACATTCTCTTATGCTTTTCTTGAAATTTAATCAATATGATCCAAGCTTAATAAATCATTGTTATATCGGCGCTTGAAAGCAAACGAAAAAAATAAAATAAAATAAAGTTTGTAACATATACCCGGCTTTGCAGGAAGCTTAGTTTCTTATTTTAAATCCACCACAAATTTTTAATTGATCTTTTTCGGAACTCTGTAAATATCAACTCTAAAAAACAGGAGGAAATTAAATGAGGACTTTGACTCCATTTAGGTTTCTTCCGATCAATTTAATTAGTTAAGAAAAATGACCTGTATGTGTTTCCGTTCTAAACGGTAGAACTGGGGGGAAGAAACACAATCACGCCAGTTCTACTAGTGGAAAAGTTAGTGTACCACTCCGGTGAACCCTTACATCTTGATTACTAGGTCATCACAACTAACTACTAAAATATATCATTTGATGATATAGTGATGCAATATATCTAAACCTTGAAAATAACTCTAGACTTTCAACTTGTATATTAAGTAAGAATTTTTGAAAGACTAAAGACCTTGATTACACTCTCTTTTAGGGATTGGAACCATTTTTACCAGAGACACAATTTGTCCTAGTGCTTTTCTAATAGCATCTGCCATTTCTATGTACCTGAGTAGCTCCTCCTTCGATAACTGTGAAATCCCATCCCAAATCAGTTAAAAGCATAAAAAATTGGCAACGCTTTCAGCACAGTTCAATGTGTACACTGCACAGGCGAACAATCAGAAGCCACAATCTCTCCCCAAACGAAGTGTGGAATGGTGCCTTTAGGGCAACAAAAAGTGGTGCTTGCTGTTTCCGCATGTGCTTTAGATTTAGAATTATCACACAATTACAATATAATGACACACATTAATTGTTCCAGGGACCATGTTGGAGGCATTAATTAGCGCACTCCTGGTGCCGTGTCCTTGCCACTGTTAGCATTTTGAGAGGGTACAAAGGGAAAAAAAAGCTAATATGCTCCCGCAGATAAATATCCTCTGGCGAGAGGGATGTAAATACCAAAAAACAAGGACGAGTAGGTATTCATGACAACACCAGCAGGGCAGGAGACAGCACAAACATGCTGTGGGAATCCAGGGACATTCAATATGTTTGTATGTGTGTGTATGTGTGACTTGTGAGTTGGTGCATTAATTTAAAAGAAAAAAATATGATTATTTTAGTTGTTGGGAAAAACATATTTTTTAGAGTATTGGGAATTGATTAAATACCATGAAACCTGCTGTTCCTTTGTCTTAGCAAAAAACCACAGGCACACTTTCAAAACTGATGCTGTGTGCTGCTAACTCATAGATTTGATTGCTAATGTTGGGCTACTAATATATGACAATTTCCTGGCTCAATGAAAGGTGCAAATTGTAGTCGATGTACATACAAGCGAAGGTCCCACCGTCCAAGTCGCCGCTTGACGATGCTTTAATGGATTAGGTAATGAGCACCCCCCTCTTCTCAAATGCACTTTAATCTATGAACAAAGTCAGCAGGACGCCCCCAATGGATGCTCTAATGAAAGTCACAGGGCTGTCCAGCAGAGAGGTCGAGCTTCGACACCTGGCCGAAAACCGCATGGGGCTCGGAAACACTGCATGTGCGCGTGGCCTTGGAAATGCTTGCCAGAGCGATGAAGCACAGTATCTTAATGTACCGAAATTAGGAACAATGTGTCATTTTTAAACTGTACCAGACTTTCAGTTACATACTTTATAAGTTTTTATATGAGAATGTTGCATTTAACATATAAAAACATAGATACCCATCTTTACATCGTATGTACGCCTTTGAACTAGGTCATATTTAGCAGAATGTTACAACAAAGTTGCCATATTTTGGCAGTGAAAGAATCTCGATCAAACTGGCATCCCGTTGTGTTTCTTAGTAGGGTTAAGACTGCAATTTTCTGGATCAATAAAGTCTTTTGAATCCAACAAGGTTGGCAAATAACCAGGAGAGAATGATGGAGTCTTCCCCTCTCTAATTCGCGGTTTGACTTTCCGGTCCTCAGTGCATTACTTATATGTTTCTATTAAACGTTTCTGTGGATAAATAAGTACTTTGCAGAATTACAGCGTCACTTAACAAGTGCAAGTACAATTAAACCAATGGGAGAACTACCGACTGTTTTCTGGACGCTTATTAGAAAATTAATTGTTTTCAAGACTAGTGACAATCATATAAAGACGCTGCCCTACTTACGAACAGTTCCCGACGATCATTCGTAAGTTGATTTTGTTCATAGGTTGCTTCAGTAGTATATCTTGTATGTTTAAGGTTTATATAAGTATGTTAAAGGCTTGTATACGTAACCTGTATTGTTTTATACTAGAGAATAAGCTATTAATAAAATAATATTCTTTGTAAAGATAAATTAAGTTAAGTTGAACTTACTTTTGGAAGATGAGCTTCAAGAGTTAGGCAACTTCCTCCTCCGTGGTAGAAAGTGGCCGAAAAAAAGCGATCCAAATGAAACGGCTTGCCTCTTCTTTACACTTTACTCCAACCGTATCGAATGGATGCACGAGATATTAAACAATAAAAATGTCAAAGTTCTTAGTGCGCTGGAGATAAAGTATAGTATGTTTGGACACGGACTAGGAAGCGGAAGCTGGATTTATTCTTCAGAGTGAATGCTGGGTGAGCTCTCACAACGCCAAGTCAAGTCAAGTCATTTTTACTTGTATAGCCCTAAATCACGAAGAGTCTCAAAGGGCTTCACAGATTATTACACTATATTACACAGACTATTTTTCAGAATATTATTGTACATTCCCATGCTCTGGAGCCGACGAGAAGAGTAGGTTATTCATATGCTATAGAGTAGAAGTGGGTTTTAAGCTTAGATTTAAACATTTCCACTGAGGTTGCAGATCGGATCTCAGGGGAAAGAGCCTTCCACAGCACCGGTGCCCGGATGGAGAAGGCTCTCGAACCAGCAGAACACTTCTTTGCTCTTGGGATCACCAGAAGACCGGCACTCTCAGAACATAGGCTTTGGACCGGGACATACGGGGAAATCAGATCTGAAAGATAAGAGGGCCACATGCCGATAGTGGCGGAAAGACGCGTAACAGTACTGGCCTGTACTCGGAAAAAGATGCACAATACAAAATCTAGCTTACAGCAATATCCAGATATTTTTCAACATTGCGAAAAAAAACCTTTGTATCTACCGTTTTTCATAACTCGAATGTTCGTAAGTAGGGGAGCGTCTGTATCCACTTATTTACACCGTCTGTGAGCAAAGCAATTGGGGGAGAGCACCAAAAATGTAATTACCAAATAAGACCTCATTCCCTGATTTAACTTTGACTGATGTAATTTGGAGGTTTATATGATATTGTATATACAGTACGACTTCTGTTATCGCGATTAATAATGGACAGAACCCCTTGCAAAATGTAAAACTCTGCAAAGTATAACCTTAATTTGTTTATTACTCGAGAACAAAACCAATGTACAGGCTCAGTACACTTCTTTATATATGTTTTTTTATGATATAACTTCTGTACTATCAAATTTAAAAAATAATGTTGCTGTTTTATTGCACAGGCCCAGCAGCTGAGTGTTTAGTGTATCAACCCCCACAGTTCAGGGGTCCCGTGTGGAGTTTGCATGTTCTCCCTGTGCCTGTGTGGGTTTCCTTTGTGCACTCCAGTTTCCTCTTTTATTTTATTTGTTTCTGTTTTCCAGCAAAATGTTGAATGTTTAGCCATTTGAAAAACTATCCTCATTACCCATGATCTAGTTAGATGTCCTTGAATATTAAAAAAAATAAAATCAAATACATTAATTCATTAAAACTTAGTTTTTCCAAATGCATCGTGTGCATGGAGTTTATCGGAGGACTATCCCAGTCACTTTAACCATTGTATTACTGTGAACTAATTGATTAGAATAGTCACTAAGTACTTGACCAGATGCTTGCATGACCTAAATAATAAAATTAAAGGGATAAAACATAAGAGTTAACTAAACATATATTATTGAAAGTGCTAAGTGTTTTCAATGACATTGGGAAAATCCGTCATTGAAATGCATTGCCACAAGAGGGCCAGAGGATGACAGAGCAGTTGATGAGACGTGCCTGGCTGGTGATTTAAAACGGGTCGGAATCAGAGGGGGTGCGGTGGGGCTTAGAAAGTGAGCCACCAGCCCCAATAAGCACCACAAAGCCTACTTTTTTTTCACAATTGCACACCTAAGTTTAAATAATCCCGCAATCTATGAAAGTAAAGCGAGTAGCAAATAAATCCGCCAGCGAGTGTCACCTGGCATCACATTTCAAAAGGTGGCTCAAAAACACTTGAAGATGTAAGTGACAGTTGTGACACTAATTCTAAGAATGTAAGACGCAGGGATGTGTATTTATTTTTATAAGATTTGCCCCTCTGCTTTTTCTTTCCTTTCTGTCTTCATTTGATTGGACAGTCATGCAGCAGGAATGGACAGGTAGTAGGCAATAACTGAATATTTGAGGAATCCGGCCATCATTAAACTAAAACAATGAAATCGGTGTTGAACTAAACTAATCTGTGTGTTTTTTTTTTTTTTTTTATCAATACAGTAAAACAAAAAAATGTTTTTTTTTTTATGTTTTATTAGAGTGGAATATGTGTAAACTAAATAATTGCCTATGCCTTTAAAACACTTTTCGACTTGCAAATAATGATGCAAAGACTAATAATTAATTCACACTTAATCCATATTAAAATTAATTGATAACAACTACAATCAAATTAAGAAATGTCTTCGGATAGGAAACTTTACACACACACAAATTTCAAACGACCATGTCAGCTTCCTTTAGATGAACCTCATGCCATGTCAAATAAATGCAAATTTCTTGACCTGCAAGTAATTAATTAGACAAGGCTTATTTTTATGACAGTTAATGTACTTTTCTCATCATTCAAATAAGAATTGATTAACCACTAGGAGGCACAGTTTAATGCACAATAGAGGTAAGGTCTAGCCTAAAACATCCAGCCCGACCCTACAAATGTCAGCTGTTAAAGCCCAGCCCGATCTATCATCTTGATTTGATGGACCGAGCCCAAAGCTAGCGCGACATTTCGTATTTTATTTGTGAGGACTCGAGTGGAGTAGGGTTTCTCTCTCAATGACATTTTTCAATTATCCACCCGTCATTGTTCTTTGTTTCTTTCATCCTTGTGGAGGATTTGCGCAATACATTCCGATGCATACCTGTAGTTGGATGGATGCCTGTCCTGACCTTGGGCTTAAGATATTCCCGCTAATGCATCATGTCCATATTAACAAAATGGCAACACACAAATCAAGTTGTTTGTAACAACAAATAGTGTGGCTGCCATGAGAATATACTATGTCCCAACCCTTCATTACACCGATTGTCAATTGGTTGTTCGAAAGTTTGAGTGGCTCGGCTCAAATTAACTGAAAAACGATTGAAAGACTCCATATAAAGATGCTAGTTGTTTTCTCTTATTCACTAAAAATACTTGACCTTGGAGGAAAAACATTTGCAAGCTATATCACCAAAGTAGATTCGAGACACAAAGCACCACTGGTAGAGATTTACGCAGAACACTGTAAATTACTTTCAACATTTTTTATGAAAAACATGTACAGATTTAGTCCAAAAATATTGAGGGAAACTTTCTACTGGGCACCTCGCCGATGCAACAACTGGTTCTGTAATGCACGGGACTGAGCTACTTGCTATCCGGAGATGCAGCGCCCTAATGAAGCAGTCCCATCTACGCAAACTGAAAACGGGCGAGCTGCGGCGGTGCAAAAGTTTACGTTCCCAGGACATGTAGGAAAGAGCACGGCGAACAAGCTGCAGCATGAAAGCCCGGGCCCGGGTCGGCCGCATAGATCTGCAGCCACAGAGGGGATTACAGACACCTACTTCCAGCTTAGGCAGGACTTTTTGAAGTTTGGGCAATCGGAGGGGAGGGATCCCTTTGGCAGAGTCCTGTTTGATTCTGGTGGGAGTCCGCTGATAATCCCCCTTTCCCGTTCTCACCTTCTGCCTGATCCACTGCAGCCTCTCATCCCCGTGGTCCGGGATCATTATCCACCTTGGCCGAGGGGGCTTCCCCCCCTCATTAATTTCCCTAAGAAGATTACAGAGTGTGGGTTTGTTGTTGTTGTTTGAGCCATCTGATTTGCCTAAGCCCTTTGTTTTTTCATCTAGTTTACACTTGAATGCCCCCCGAATGAGTTTCAATGATGGAGGGGATCAACCTGACCCACTGAAAATGCAGCGGAGAACTTAAAGAGGAGCTTGCCCAAGGGGAAGGAGGCGCTTGGATGAAAGGACGAGTACATCTCACTTCTCTCCACTGAAGATTTAGATGTTCAGAGAGAAAAGACAAGCGCTGATTTAACCTCGGCTCATCTCCTCCGGAGTGGAGGTAAACACTGAATGGGAGGCCGGATCACAGGCTATGATCAGCCATTCCCGGGCTTTGTATGCCACGCAACCCTATTAGCATGCACGACAGTTGGGAAAAAATGTATAGTCCTTGAACGCATCATCTCAACATAATTTACTATTGCAATGTAATATTGATATTTTTAAATTCATATATAATGGTTCAGAATTAGCATTAATATATTTGACAATTTTGCATTCTTTGGAATAACAGCAGGTGAAATCCCCCTACACAATTAGTCTTCTGATAATTTGACTCTGGAGGTGGTTCAGTACCTTTACGACGAAAAAGCACAAACAGATCAATTTTATCAGCTTTACGAGTAAACCCCGCGACCCTACTGAGGAAAAGCGGTGCAGATAATGAATGAATGAATGAATAATTATCCTGGTTATAACATTAATTAATATAAGCGTCTATGTTTTCCTGTCATTACAAGTGTGGTTTCTTTACAGCAATCTGTTTTACCTTTTCCGTGAGCACTATCTGGATTTAAATATCTCCCTTTTAATGTGACACAATCCTACTCTGATCTCTCAACTGCAAATTTGTACACCCCTTATAGCAAAGGTGCTTTGAGACATTCAAAAATGGTGTGATATCCCCCTTTCATTGATTGGCGGGATTAGTGTTGGTACAATGAGCATACTATCAGCATTTGTTTTCCTTTTCAGGCGACCTGAGTTTTTTTTTTTTTTGACAAAGCATTTATTTAATACACTTGAAAAACGTATATCTTCTTTTATCACATGTCTTTATTGCAAAGCTGCGAACTGAGCGTTGGCTTGGCGCTACCATATTTTCAATTTTACGAATGTGGAGCTAACATATACAAATTGTGTTTTTTTGTTGAATGCCCGTGATTATTTGTTGTGTTAATTTGAACTTTTTTCTTCGGTTCTTACCTTAGTATACATCTATTTGCCTGTCAAGCCTTCATTATACACAGACGACGTGGTGCTTAATACTTTAAAGATTTGGTGTCTCTTTAAGGCAGCGCATCAAAAGTTTCACTGCTTTCTCGTCTGGCCCATTAATTATCAATCACTTATCCCCTCTTTTGTTATTTGAACTAGTGTTAGGTGTGTGGGAGGATAAGAGTATCAAACAATTTAAAGACCTGTATGTGAACTGTGTATTTGATAGTTTTGCCAACCTTGCAGGTTTTTATGAGCTTCCTCAATCACATTTTTTCCCGTTACTTTCAGGTTCGTGATTTTATCTTAAAAACCTTTACTAGTTTTCCTGCAGTATCTTCAGTACAGGACCAAAAACAATTGATTTTACTTAACCCATTGCAGAATGGAGTGATTTCAAATATCCTCAGTTGCATGCAGTCATTAAGTGACGGGTCTTTTTTTCAATGGTTGGATCATCAATACTGGCTACAAAGAAGCCTTAGTTAAAATATTAAGTTGTTATAATTGAATTGCCTTAGGAAAGAATTAATTGCAACAGCCATGGTCGGGGTGGTAGTTTTCTCAATTTATTTGGATATTAATGTAGTTTGTTTATTTTATTTTTATTATGTTCATCCATTTTTCTCTTATTTCCTATTCCGGTTCAACTAAGTTTCTGTTCTATTCTGACAAAAAAAAAGAAGAAAAAATGTTTTTTTATTTTGACGGATTTTATTTGAAATGCTAGTAAAGAATTAAAAATGATGCATACATGTAATTTTGACAACTTCCTTTGGCATAAAAGACAATTTTCACGGCACACTAGTGTTTCATGACACACTGGTTTAGAAACACTCCATCACATTGTCAGAAAAGTGACTGATTTTTGTTTTTCTCATCTCATCTCATTAGCTGTACCGCTTATGGGCAGGGGACACCCTGAACTGGTTGCCAGCCAATCACAGGGCACATGGGAACAGACAACTCACTTCGCTCAGTCACACCTAGGGACAATTTGGACCGGCCAATTCACCTGAAATGCATGTCTTTTGAATGTGGGAGGAAACCGGAGTGCCCGGAGGAAACCCACGCAAGCACGGGGAGAACATACAAACTCCGCACAGTAAGGCCGGTAGCTGGATTTGAACCCACGCAGGAGGTTCCCACGACCTCAGAACTGTGCCGCACACGTGCTAACCACTGCGCCGCCGTGCTGCCCGATTTTTGTTTTTACATGTGCAAATTCATTTGTCTATGAGAGCAGTACTATTTTTAATGGACATTTATAGCATCTAATCTTGTATTGGTGATTTTTGTAAAATATGCAACTTGGTTGGTTTTAACTTGTCATAACACTATTCACACTAGATGGCAGACATGTTTGAGTGACATTTTAAGAAGTCTATCTCCCATAAATAAGCTTCAATCCAAATAATTTTGTAGCATTTGACATTCAAAATGTCATATAATATGCATTTTAACAAAAAGGTTAACTAGAAGATCATACCTCCATGGTGAGTAATGATTCTATGAAAGCTACACGTTTGCAATCCATTCCAAAAAGTATATTGAACAGTTGTAAGACATTAAATAGATTAAGTTGCCCATAACATGTTTAGAAGGTAACCAATAGCCTCCCAATTTGGATACACTTGATAGTTCTTGGACACATTTGGGGTTTCAAGCACCATTGTTTGAGGATCCTGCAGTGGATTAATTAGGACCCCCAGTCCCACTATGCCCCTGGTGGGGTTAAGCGCACCAGGCCAAATACCCTTCTGACAAATGAATCTGTGGAGCGACGCGGTCACTTGGCCGGCCTGTCTGGACAAAGCCAGAGGGGGAATTAGTTTGAAAATGACCACTCGGTCGCTTCATCTTCTCTGTGCGACATCTCATTAGGAAGATGAACACAGCCTGACCCTGGCTCCAGCAACGCTTGGCAGTCTGGGACGCCAGCGTTCGACTCACCCATCACACATCATTATCAGCTATTAGGCATGGTGAGCTGAGGGTTACATAATCAATCCGGCTTCTATGAGAAAAAGGAGGGGGGCGTGTACAGTTTCCCGCTAAACTGATAATACATTTTGCATGAATTCCATGCTTTTTGAAAGCCATTTGGCATCCCTAAATGTCACCACCAGCTTTAATAATCATTTTACAATGGCAGCCACAGCCTGAGTTTCCGGAGCTAAAACTTCTGTGTTCTGTGCGCAACTGCTACAACTTGGACTAATGTTCAACTAAAAATATATTTGAATTTAAAGCCTGTTAACGGACTATCCATTGGCCAGACAAAGGATAAAAAAAATAATAATAATAAAGCAAACCTAAGTTGTGAAATCTTGATATTTGTGTTTCTGGGGTTAGGTTATGTTTGAATGATTAAATGCAACATTTTTGTAACTATACTTTTGTTAATTTGAATTCAATTGAATTAAGTTGTATAACACTAAATAAATAACATAAGCAAGTTGTAGTATGAATACAACTTGCTTATGTTATTTATTTAGTGTTCTTATTCAACAATAATCCCCCCAAAAACTTTAAATAAAGAATATAAGAATGTGATATCATTTGAATCATATCTTATAATTTATTTTTAATCTAAAATCATGATCTAATCTATCCTTGTCATCTATCTAATCTAAATCTAATCCAAACTGTGTCTGTGTGTATGTGTGTGTTGTGAGTGCATGCATTTATATGTGATTCATAGGCTCCAAAACAGCCAAAACAATTTTCGTGGAAATTTACACAATTGCACTTTAGGCCTCCGCAAGTGTCTTTAGTTAGGTTACGTGTCAAGGCACGATAAATAAATACATACCAACACAATCATTGAACGACTGTTTTCCGGTGGTCTGCTTTTGGGTCTCTAACGCCCTCTTGTGCCCAAATTAGGTAAATCAGCTACTGACTCCTCCAAGCAGCCAAATCCAATCTTCCATCAGCCTTGCAATGCCGGGCCATTTGCTTATAAAAAAAATAATATTAATTATTATTATTAAATTAATAATAATGTTTAAATCAGCTAAATGATTGTGTGCCACAAAGAGATAATCATGTTGCTTATTGTTTATATCATATTTCTCATTTTAGCAGAAAGCAATCACTGAAAAAAAATGCCAAATAATAATAAAAACTAAATTGGAAAAATTACCTACCAACTAAAGAACACATTTCCCCTGTAAATATGCTTGTTTTTATTATTTTGCTTTAACTGAACTTTTTCAGTGTTGAAACAAATCAAATTACTTTAGAAAAAAAAACCTTGGTAACTTTGATATGGAAATAAACATGGAAACAAGGGGCCATGTTGCTAAACTGAAAGACCCCCATAAAAAAACAATGCCATAGTTTCAATTTGGGTTGTAATTATTTTTCATGTATTCGATCCAACTATGAACAACCTTGAAAACCGGTTTCTATTTGTTTTCATCCACAAAAACACACACAGAGCCTTGAAAGGAGAGTTCAAGGGTAGGTAAAAGACCAGGATAAATATGACCCGAACCGAATTGACCCCCCTGACCATCTCCAGTCCGCAAACTACCTGCTTCCTATCTAAACAATTCTATACAATTAATCTGACCGAGCTAAAATGTAATTGATTGATAAGCTTCCAGAAAGGCCAGACATGCTGGGCTTGCATTTGTCTGCCAACTTCGACAGACAGTGCAGATGTCATCGGACCCATCAACAGCCCAGACATTATCAGGCGACGGGATCGGTCTGTTAGACCGGCACCATGGTGAAAGTGGTGCTGGTGGTATAGTAGGAGGAGTTGAGGAGATGTGGTGGTGGGGCATTGATGCGCTAAAGGGACAGTCTTGTATTCCCTATCTTCATTTTGATCTAAAAGGCGTGGTTTGTATGCCCTTTGAGGTCATGCTGACTTTACCTTTGTCCTAGAAATACATTGGCTATCGTTCCATTATCGTTTGAAAATGTTCTTGAAATGACAAATTATTTCAGCAGGACAAGCATAAGTTATTATAGCTTGATTTTGAGCCAACCAATGGATACTGGCACAGTTAATACTGCTTCTAAGATTTGTAAAAAAAAAAAAAAAAAAAAAAAAAAAAAAAAAATATATATATATATATATATATATATATATGGTGAATGCCCATTAATGAGTGATTTATTTCGACCATCATCTATCACTACCATGGTAATTCATCCATCCATCCATCCATCCATCCATTGTCTTCCGCTTATCCGAGGTCGGGTCGCGGGGGCAGCAGCGTTAAAAGGGAAGCCCAGACGTCCCTATCCCCAGCCACTTCCTCCAGCTCATCCGACGGGACCCCGAGGCGTTCCCAAGCCAGCCGAGAGACATAGTCTCTCCAACGTGTCCTGGGCCGCCCCCGGGGCCTCCTGCCGGTGGGACATGCCCGGAACACCTCCCGAGGGAGGCGTCCAGGAGGCATCCTTATTAGATGCCCGAGCCACCTCAACTGGCTCCTCTCAACGCGGAGGAGCAGTGGCTCTACTCCGAGTCCCTCCCGGATGACTGAGCTTCTCACCCTATCTCTAAGGGAGAACCCAGCCACCCTGCGGAGGAAACTCATTTCAGCCGCTTGTATCCGGGATCGAGTTCTTTTGGTCATGACCCAAAGTTCATGACCATAGGTGAGGGTAGGAACGTAGATCGACCGGTAGATCGAGAGCTTTGCCTTTCGGCTCAGCTCCCTCTTCACCACGACAGACCGGTACAGGGTCCGAATGACGGCAGACGCTGCACCGACCCGTCTGTCGATCTCCCGTTCCAAGATACTTGAACTCCTCCACTTGGGGCAAGACCTCCTCCCCGACACGGAGGGAGCATACCACCCTTTTCCGACTGAGAACCATGGCCTCGGACTTGGAGGTGCTGATCCCCATCCCGGCCGCTTCACACTCGGTTGCGAATCGCTCCAGCGAGAGCTGAAGATCACGGGCTGAGGAAGCCAACAGCACCACGTCATCTGCAAAAAGCAGTGACACAATGCTGAGGCCCCCAAACCAGACTCCATCCCCGCCAAGGCTGCGCCTAGAAATTCTGTCCATAAAAGTTATGAACAGAATCGGTGACAAAGGGCAGCCCTGGCGGAGCCCAACCCTCACCGGGAACGAATCCGACTTATTGCCGGCAATGCGGACCAGACTCTGGCACCGGGCATACAGGGACCGCACAGCCCGGATAAGACTGTGCGGTACCCCATACTCCCGAAGCACCCCCCACAGGGCCTCCCGAGGAACACGGTCGAATGCCTTCTCCAAGTCCACAAAACACATGTAGACCGGACAGGCAAACTCCCATGCACCCTCAAAGACCCTGAAGAGTGTATAGAGCTGGTCCAGTGTTCCACGGCCAGGACGAAAACCACACTGTTCCTCCTGAATCCGAGATTCGACTTCCTGGCGGACCCTCCTCTCCAGTACCCCTGAATAGACCTTACCAGGGAGGCTGAGAAGTGTGATTCCCCTGTAGTTGGAACACACTCTCCGGTCCCCCTTCTTAAAGACGGGAACCACCACCCCAGTCTGCCAGTCCAGAGGCACTGTCCCCGATGTCCACGCGATGTTGCAGAGGCGCGTCAACCATGACACGCCCACAACATCCAGAGCCTTAATGAAGTCTGGGCGGATCTCATCGACCCCCGGGGCTCTGCCACCGAGGAGTTTTTTGACAACCTCGGTGACTTCAACCCCAGTGATACGAGAGCCCAACCCAGAGTCCTCAGGCTCTGCTTGCCCAGAGGAAGACGTGCCGGTGGAATTGAGGAGGTCTTCGAAGTACTCCGCCCACCGATTCACAACGTCCCGGGTCGAGGTCAGCAGCGCCGCATCGGCACTATACACAGTGTCGATGGCACACCGCTTCCTCCCCCTAAGACGTCGGATGGTGGACCAGAATTTCCTCGAAGCCGTTCGGAAGTCGGCTTCCATGGCCTCGCCAAACTCCTCCCATGCCCGAGTTTTTGCCTCGGCAACCGCCAAAGCCGCATTCCGCTTGGCCAGCCGATACCTGCCAGCTGCTTCCAGAGTCCCACAGGCCAGGAAGGCCCGATAAGACTCCTTCTTCAGCTTGACGGCATCCCTCACCGCCGGTGACCACCAACGGGTCTGAGGGTTGCCACCGACTACCTTGCGGCCACAGCTCCGATCAGCCGCCTCGACAATGGAGGCGCGGAACATGGTCCACTCGGACTCAATGTCCCCCGCCTCCCTCGGGACATGGGCGAAGTTCTGCCGGAGGTGTGAATTGAAACTTCTTCTGACAGGAGATTCTGCCAGCCGTTCCCAACAGACCCTCACAACACGCTTGGGTCTGCCGGGTCGGGCCGGCATCTTCCCCCACCATCGAAGCCAACTCACCACCAGGTGGTGATCAGTTGACAGCTCCGCCCCTCTCTTCACCCGAGTGTCCAGAACATGCGGCCGCAGGTCCGACGAAACGATGACAAAGTCGATCATCGAACTACGGCCTAGGGTGCCCTGGTGCCAAGTGCACATATGGACACCCTTATGTCTGAAAATGGTGTTCATTATGGACAGACCATGACAAGCACAGAAGTCCAATAACGAAACACCACTCGGGTTCAGGTCAGGAGGGCCGTTCTTCCCAATCACGCCCTTCCAGGTCTCACTGTCATTGCCCACGTGAGCGTTGAAGTCTCCCAGCAGTACGAGGGAGTCCCCAGGGGGCGCGCTCTCAAGCACACCCTCTAAGGACCCCAAGAAGGGTGGGTACTCCGAACTGCTATTTGGTGCATAAGCACAAACAACAGTCAGGACCCGTCCCCCCACCCGAAGGCGGAGGGAGGCTACCCTCTCGTCTACCGGGGTGAACCCCAACGTACAGGCGCCGAGCCGTGGCGCAATTAATATGCCCACACCGGCTCTGCGCCTCTCACCACGGGCAACTCCAGAGTGGAAGAGAGTCCAACCCCTCTCGAGAGGACTGGTACCAGAGCCCAAGCCGTGCGTAGAGGTGAGTCCGACTATATCTAGTCGGAATTTCTCAACCTCACGCACCAACTCGGGCTCCTTCCCTGCCAGAGAGGTAACGTTCCATGTCCCAAAAGCCAGTTTCTGTAGCCGGGGATCGTCGCGCCAAGGACCCCTCCCTTGGCTGCTACCCAGCTCTCTGCGCACCCGACCCCTTTGGCCCCTCCTACAGGTGGTGAGCCCATGGGAAGAGGGTCCCACGTCGTCCCTTCGGGCTGTGCCCGGCCGGCCCCCGTGGGTAAGGGTCCGGCCACCAGGCGCTCGCCAGCGGACCCCACCTCCAGGCCTGGCTCCAGAAGGGGGCCCCGGTAACCCGCGTCCGGGCAAGGGAAATCGAGGACCAAAGTTTTCTCTCATCATTAGGGGTCTTCTGATCTGCGTTTTGTCTGGCCACTCACCTAGGACCTGTTTGCCATGGGTGACCCTACCAGGGGCTTAAAGCCCCCGACAACATAGCTCCTAGGATCATTGGGACACACAAACTCCTCCACCACGATAAGGTAGCAGATCAAGGAGGAGACCATGGTAATTCCTAAATGCAATTTAGGAATTTATTCCAAAACAATGTTTATTGGAAGAACAGTGGAATTGACATAGCCTTACAATGTATGACTTCTGTGTGTCTCAAAACACTGAAAGACTCAAAACGATTTTTTTTTTTTTGGGGTAATTATTGGTCTGAGATTTGCTTCAAAGAAGCAACATTTTATTACTGTAATTATTTTCTCTTGTAGAGCGAGCTTTGCCCTTGTTGCAAATATTGAAAAAAATAAGTTACCACTTTGTAACACAAACGTATATTTTTCACAAATCTCATCTCGAGTCCAAAATGTCTGAGAATTTCAGTCACTGGTTTCTGCTGAATAAAACAATTTTATCATTTTTTTTATTTTTTTTAAGAAAATTACTTTGTGTTCAAAGATGTTTCTACATTTTATGCAACAGTGCGATTGGAAAGGTAAATGTGTACGGTGCATGGTCATAAACAAATTAGGATGGACGCAAATCAAAAACGGCAGATCTGACTTGAGACAGAAAACCCATAAATCTGTGATTGGACAGACAAGTTTGATTGTGTGCTCTTACTTATTTCCAAACCCGAAAATCTCAGCCATTTTTATACAATAACAGATTTTAGGTAGACAAATCTCATTTTAGATTACATCAAGAATATGTTGTGGTATGTTCCCAAATCTGTCGGCTAGTTTCCATTTGGGGTGCAGTGGCACAAACAAGTACTAGCAACCGACTTATGATTGTTTTGTAATCAGAACTACAATTCATGAAAAATGTGCAACCATTTCACGAAAAAACCTTGTATTATTATACAGACCTATCTGTTTTTTTTTTTTAAATGACCTGTCATTGTTTTCATGTTCTAGTCATATGTATTCGGTATATAGGGCAGCACGGCGGCGCAGTGGTTAGCGCATGTGCGGCACAGTTCTGAGGTCGTGGAAACCTCCAGAGTGGGTTCAGATCCAGCTCCCGGCCTTACTGTGCAGAGTTTTTATGTTCTCCCCGTGCTTGCGTGGGTTTCCTCCGGGCACTCCGGTTTCCTCCGACATTCCAAAAACATGCATTTCAGGTGAATTGGCCGGTCCAAATTGTCCCTAGGTGTGACTGAGCGAGTGAGTTGTCTGTCCCCGTGTGCCCTGCAATTGGCTGGCAACCAGTCCAGGGTGTCCCCTGCCCACTGCCCGATGATTGCTGGGATGGGCTCCAGCATCCCTGTGACCCTACTGAGGATAAGGGGTGCAGCTGATGAGATGAGATATTGGGTATATATACTGCATATTGGGTAATAATTATTACTCAAGTTGATTATCAAATAGCATTACACATTGTTCTGAAGCAGATGGTATTAAGTGCCCCTGGTTTTCACAAATACTGACCGAGTGGTGAATGTTATTATATTTGTGGCTGAACAAACATGCCATTTTATCTTCCAGTGATACACAGTATGACCAGCTATGTATTATTGTGGACAACTTTATGAACGTTTGGATGAATCATCAAAGCAACATACCAATGTAGTTTATCATCACTTGTTAGAAATTCAGTTTTCTCAATCATAACGGCATTTTTTGAGGACTGATAGAATAAAAACTGTTCTAAAGCATGGATCGAATGAGGGAGGAGGAGCCAGGGGAGATAAAAGCTCGGATGAAGCACACAGGGTCTCAGCGGCACAGAGAAGCTGCAGCCGGTGGCATCAGCTCCCCTGGCGGCGTCACCCCGCCGTTCCTGCAAATTTGGCATAAACTTGATGGAAATTTAATAAGTGTTCAGCCCGTTTGTAAAGCCCCCCACCCCATTTTAGCACCGGGCAAAGAAGGCTATCCTGACCCCAAGGGGCCTCGTGCTGCTTGAGCCAATATAGAGCGTGTACGTCCTGAGGGGGGATAATATGCGGGGTTGACCCACGTCTGTTTTATTTCCCCTCCCCTTGAACTCCCCCTCTCTTCCTTCCCTTCAAAGGCACTGCTGCTCAGCTGCCACACTACACAGCGCTTTGAGTTAAAAGCGCAGCCATTCCCATTTGAAATGGCTGCCTTTGCTCCCCCTCGCCAGCCTGGCTCGCGTTGGACGCGCCACACTGAGCGGTACTCTGCAATGACAACTAAATAGGCCCCCTAATACCACTTCATAAAGCTCAAGGAGTATCCTCCAGGCAAAAAGCTGTAAATTAAAGGTGTAGACGTCGTTGGCTGCAAAGTGAACCTTTCACTCTTGATGACAGCGAGCGTCTTTATAAGAGCGCGGGCTAAAAGATACCTTAAGCATGTGTGATTTATTGACATCCCCCCGTAGCAAAAAAAAGGGATCGCTCGTTGATGCCGACTAAAAAAACAGTACGTACTCACGTGACTGCTATAGTTGGCATGGAGGATCTCCCAATTCTATGATGCCAACAATGCTCATTGGTATACTGATGTAGGATTCACAAAAAGGGGTCATTGTTGGCAATATTCAGAGCAAATGACATAGGTTTGGTTTTGGCATTAGTGATGAACAAATGATGACAAAACAAGTCTCGTGTGGAATAGGGGAAAGGCAGCGCCAATACATTTATCCTATATGTCTCCGCTTCAATGGAGATTGTGATTTAACCCTTAACCACAAATATCAATTTTAGTTGCCATGGATGGCTTGAGACATCGAGAATTCATTTTTATGAGGCTGACAACGAATGAGTTAAAATGGAAATTGGGCCACCACTAAAATAAACAACATATACAACCGACATTAGCGGTTGCTTAGCTGAAGTGTCACAATGAATAGATGAGATCTATTTTAAAAGTGTATCTAGAATAAAAGGACTAGACATTGAATTATGAGCCTTCCATCCTTATTCTTGATAAATTTAACCAAGCCACTTTCACGCAGGTCCGTTCTCAAGTGTCCTGTTTTAAAAGTATGGCCAACTTAAACAAATATTTTTTCATACCAAATATATTTAATGAAGATGTCAGACAGGACGAAAGGAAGACTGAGATCACTTGCGCTCGTTTTTTGTTTTTATTGAAAGGAAGGAAATGACAAGGTGGGATTCTTCGATCCGTTGGTTGGCGGATTGACGGAACTTGACAGGCGGGTGAAGGCTTGGCGGGAATGGTCGCGGACAGGCGTAATCGTAGTGTTCGGAAAAGAGTTCAGGAGTCAGACGGGCAGGGCAGATTTACAGAAACGGGTCGGCAACGGAGATCAATCAGAAGAAAACAGGGAGCAGGCAAAGAGTCAGAGGTACGGGCTTACCGAGCTGAAGGCAACAGGTAGCATGCGTACAATTGGACAAAGTGTTACCGGAAGCTGGGGATTTAATTGTACAGGGTGCGCCAATCAGCTGTCCTGGCTGTTGGCGCCAAAAACCTGAGCACAGGTGTTCCCAATACATGTGATTGTTACAGAAGATGTATATTAGTTAGACATCAGAAGTCCATTCCCAGCTCCCAGTCACTTTTGGTTGTAAGTTGTAATTTTACGCGCGGTTTTCTTTTATTCGAGGATGAAAGTAAGAAAATATCTGTTTCAAATACAGTTCAGTTCCCAACCCAAAACCCCAGAAAGACAAAAAAAAATAGTTTAATTGAGCTCATCTAAGAGAGTAACCTACCTGCACGTGCAAAACAAGCAGAGGCTGCAATGATTATTTTGGCCAGAAGGGCGTCAGCAAGTATAATCTTTTAAGGTTACAGACACCACTTTTAACAAATACTTAACTCATTCAGTGCCATGACGTATGAATATGTTTTCAGAAACATCATCCCTGAGTGCCAAAACGTAAAACTACATTTTTTGTTATTGTTTTTTTACTTTTCTCAAGGCTTTTGCGCAGCCTTTCAATGAGTATCAAGTCTCTGGGAATGGTTTTAGTATGATAAATCACCACTAGAGAGGCTTTGATCAGATATTTGTCAGCACACTTAGTGCTTGATTTTGTTTCTGTATCCACCGTATGAGACCGGATGGGAGCGCATAGGCGCCGGCCAATATGCCGAGTACGCGCAGTGTGATTAGAAAAGCAAAGCTACAAGTTAATACGCTTCAAAGCTTTATTCATTCTAAAAAAGACAACAAAGCGCCTTCATTTTCATTAGCAGAGAGAGGGATGAAGTTTAATGCATGTCTGCAATCATCATGACGACCCAAATCATGTGATACCTTCACCAGAAACATCGGGGGGCTGATAAGTTCATGCATTGTTTATGCCAAAGTTCAGTGTTCTTGTTTTTTTTTTTTTTTTTTTTTTTTTTTGCAAGCACATTGCCCTTGTGTTTAAAGAAAGCATTGTCTATATAACGGAGGTATCACAAAAAAGCACTGAAGTAAAACCTGTGCTAGAAATGCATATTTTCACAAAAAGCCGTTTTTCCCAGAAGTTATCTTGGAAACTAGTATTTTCAAGAAACTTAGCAATGCTAAACTGTTGTTTACTACACAGTTGTAAAAGCTAGAATCAAACTTTTTTTTTCCCAACGGACGATTAGGGTTTAAGTTTTCTTTTGATATTCCAATGCATGGATTGCTACAGAGCTAAATTTTCTGTATGCCTTCACAAATGAGTTAAAATGGCTAGTACAAGCAGTTCCTATTAGAGAGAACGCCTGGCTTTGAATTAGTTATTAGAGAATACATTCTACTTTCGACTTTTTAGAGGCACCTCAAGTGACGCACCACCCTTATACTTTCAGTATAAAATCCCACTGTAAACAGTTTCTTATTAGGAAAACAATAGGATTATTTTCATCCAGGGTGTCATGCATACAATGTTATTCTTCAGACCAAGTGTCGTAATGACAGACAAACACCAAGCTTGAAACTTTCCTACACGGGAGACCCCCACCTGGCGAAGCGGGACCCACAACACGCCCTAATAGACACTCTCATAATCCCTGGCATTTTGTCGGTTGCTGCTCCACGGGTGAAGATAACAAGCAAACCCTGCATGTTGCGGCATTTTTTTTGAGTCAATATGCATTATCAAATCAATCCAGATGAAGATCTGCCCATCCCTCTAATTAGACGAGGTGACTGGAGATTGATTTTTAATTGCAAAAGTAATTACATGGAGCAGATAGCCAGTGACATTTGATTATCTCTGTGATTGATTAAAAGGCCTGGCTGCCGGGGCAGACCGTCAGCCGCTGGGATCTGCTCCGAAAAAGGGCGAAATTAAAAAAAAAAGGTTCTTCTTGTAATCACTAGTTTGGCGAGTGAAATTACAAAAGCCAAACATCTCCCCTCAGAGAAATGACAATGCCTTTGTGTTGTTCTATTTCTAATAGAAAACAGAGGTGGGATAACGAAGAAAATGAAATTAAGAAATGTTCAATCTTATGCTGTCTAGTCAAATCATCATAGATAGAGTGGTAGAAGGACAGCACCCATGGAGCGGTAAAACAGAGGAGAGGAACACTCCTCTTATCTTCACCAGTGGCCCCTCATTCATCTTCATCTCTTGTCATCTTTCCACGATTGCTGCCTGCACTCACTCGTTGTTGTCCCTCCGTCGAAGAGCAAACAGCTCGAGACTGTCTTTAGTCCTTTCAATTCCCCCTCGGTGTTGTCTTTACTCTTCTTTGTCTGCCATTCATTTTGGGATTCCCTCTCGCCCAATGAAGGATGACAAGGTAAACCCAAAGGAAGGGTAAGGGGTAGGGGGTTACACCTCAACTGTTGATGGCACTAAACGACGTTTATGTGGCAGTGACGGACAGGCTGACTGGAATGAAATAGACTTGTCACCCGGTGCATGCTAGTATTATTGCATTGCTCCATCAGCAATCTATAGAAGAATTGCCACTTGTGTGGAAGGCTTGAGAAGGTTCCCAAAATGTTTTCTTGTTCAATTAATTCATGCATGGTGTGTGATATCGCTCTATTGAAAGACGACTAGGAGGAAAATTCTCATTCATCACATGAATGCAACAGATCCCCCCCAACAAAAAAAAAAAAAACTTGGTTTTAATGTGTCTAAAATGCCTTACAATGTATTTTGGAAAGAGCTTTACATTTAGAACAGGATTGGATGGTTCAAAACTCAGTTCAATATTTCGGAAATCAATAAGCAAAAGTGTTCAAAATTAAAATGTTTGTACTACAGAATGACTAGTTTAAACATTTTAAAATTTGATTGTCTTCTTGATAAGAAATGATTAAAAAAAATGTGTTTTTCATGACATTTTTTACAAGTAACAAAAAAGGTGTGTTTTGTCACTATTATCTAAACCGCTTGTCCTCAGAAGGGTTGCGGGAGTGCTGGAGCCCATACCAGCTATCTTCAAGGGACACCCTAAACTGGTAGCCATCCAGTTACGGGGCACACAGTGACAGAAAACTAACCCGCTTATTCACACCTAGGAACAATTTGGGCCGGCCAATTAACATGGAATGCATGTTTGTTTAACGTGGGAGAAAACCAGATTGCCTATAGTTAACCCACGCAAGGACGGGTAGAATAATAATAATAATAATAATAATTTCCTTTGTATTGTCATTCTTTGTAACAATGTACACAGAACGAAATGTCGATACACCTGACCCGTTGTAGCGAGCCGATGCAGCCGCAGCCAACAGAGGGCGCCGCCATTTTTACCAATGTTATAAGTCTTAGGTATGACTCGGCTGAGGCGCGAACCAGCGACCTCCCAGTCTCAAAGCGGGCGCCTTACCATCTAGGCAGGAGCTAGATTTGAACCCATTACCTCAGAACTGTGCAACAACTCAGTTGCCATGCCGCCATTTTATCACCATACAATTGTATTATTATATTACCTGACAAACTCAAATGCAAGATGCCTTAATGGAGCTTTATATCTTTGTTTTTCACTGCCATTAATTAATGGCTTAAAGTCAGGATTGCAGTCTTAGCTAGCTCGTTCATGATGTCAATTCAAGTATATGCACTTCTTAGATGAGCTAGAATAAACTTTTTCCCCATCTTTCTTGGAGTTTGGGTTGATGTTTGGACTTTAGCTCAGTAGCCTAGATGGTAAGGCGCCCGCTTTGAGACTGGGAGGTCGGTGGTTCGCGCCCCGGCCGAGTCATTCCTAAGACTTAAAAAGTGGTCGGCGGCGCCCTCTGTTGGCTGCGGCTGCATCGGCTCGCTACAACGGGTCAGGTGCAATCGACATTTCGTTCTGTGTACATTGTTACACAGAATGACAATACAAGGAAATTATTATTATTATATTATTATTATTTACCCGAGGCAACCCTTTACATACTTTCAAAATTTTCATAGTACAGTAACAAATAGAAACAAAAAAAAAGATTTAGGGACATTACTTTACCTTTCATAAAACCTAATGTATTAAGCCCCGAACAGCCAGATCAAGTTTATTTGTATAACCCTTAATAACAAAGAGTCACAAAGGGATGCACAGACAACAGACTATTACAAACTACAGACTAGTATGACACCATCCCCTGATCTAAAACCTACATGAGGACAAGGAAAAACTCAAAAACCTCAGCATGGGGAAAATGAAGAAACCTTGTGAGGGGACCGCACATGAGGTAATCCCCCCTTCCAGGATGACCAGGCTGCAACGGATGTTGCAATCACAAAAAAAGCTCTGTTAAACTAATATGAAAACCAGATAGACACAGCAGGGAAAAAGGAAAAGGGCTGTTTGAACTCAGTTAGGCATTGTTAGCACATACTTAATAGGGAGAATATAAAACTTTCAACTTTTTAAAGACACCTCAAAGGACGCACCCCACCTTTAAAACGTGTCATTTCATCAGAGATTTTCCAGAGAGATTCCAAAATGTTGTGAACCATCCACAATTCATGAAAACACAAATTAGCTTGACTTGGTGCAGAGGTCAAACAAATACAATAATCATAAACAATTACCGGACGATCAAATGAGTCATTGGCCATTTAAATTGGTAGTTAATTGTTTTCATGCATTTTCTGATCAGAAGCACCTGTAATCATAATTAAAGCTTGTTTTAAAGAAAATGTTGAAAATTGTAATGTTTTATATTATAGTGGACCTTTTATTTTTTTTTGTTAAATTAAAATATAAATATAAATTTCAGAACAAAATCAAAATTTTGTACATTTATTATTCATGAAAAAAAAAATATATACATATGTCAGCCTATCAGTGTTATTCAATGTTAATTTACTTTTTTTAAATGTATTTAGTTACTAAATATTGGTAAAGGCCCGGTCACACAGCCTTTCACGGGTTTATCGGGGCTGAATCACGGCCAGAAATTTCTGCCCGTGAAGCAGATGCTGTTGGACGCTTTGAGATCGCGATACAGACGGGATACAGCCGTGCTTTACACGCGGTAAGCAATTCACACGTGGTTGGCCGCGCGAAAAAGTTTTGCGCTGCTCAAAACTTTAGACCACGGGTAACCGCGGGCGGCACACGTGGTACACACGAGGTAAAGACGCGGTACGAACGTGCTAGGACGTGCTGCGGCCGCGGCCAAGACGTGGTTACACGCGGGTAGGACGCGAAATTTTAGCGGGTGGAGCACGGTCATAGCACGTTTGTTCTGCGTCTGTATCGCGGTGTTATCACGTGCATTAGCGTGTGTACCGCGTGTAAGCACGGTCAAACGCGATGCAGCCGTGGTTACCCGCGATAAGGACACGGAACAGTCGCCGGCGTCTGTTTCGCGTTCATACCATGGGTAAACAGCGGGTTTAGCCAATTTTGCACATTTTCCACCGCGTCTGCTTCACGGGCAGAAATTTCTGGCCGTGATTCAGCCTCGATACGCCCGTGAAAGGCTGTGTGACCGGGCCTTAAGTGAGAGAAAACCAAGTGTATGTCTGGAAAAACAATGCATTTTACACATTTAAGGAAATTATTCAGGATAAATGCTAACAGGGACATTTGATAGGTACAATATTATACAATTGGAATCATTCCTTTGTATATATGTTATATTAGAAAACAAAATAACCATCATCGAAGCAGACACTACGAGTTGTTGTCTGCCTTTTTTGAATAAGCATTTGAAAAAGTTGCTGAAGGTCCGTCAAATGGTTATGTATTTAGTTGCAATAAGATAAGAGAATATTTACATGTACTGAAACAAATTATTCGATAGAGACTTAATTTAGAGAGAAAATTGTATTTCCGCGTGCCTTCAGGTCAATAGAATCAAAGAGATTGTGTCTGCGCTTCAAGGTTTGGTTTCAAGAACCTTTGCGGGAGATGTTTACACCCGTGCATGTAAGAAAAAATACATGCTCAGAAATGTATCTTTAGTATTTCTCTGACTTCCTCCAGGATGAATCACACACACCGCACACGTGGGTGTCCATCTGGAAGACATCATCATGGCCTGCGTGCCCACCAATGGGGACAAGCGTGTGACAGGCATGTGCGCACCGTGGCCTTACCATGTGTCTTCCTTGTCTCTCATCTCCGCCATGTTGCCTTCGGGGGCTAGGACCGTAGCACTGACAGCAACTATAATGAACTCCCCGCACCCCCACCGCGTCACATATGCAGAAACGTAAGCGGGCGAGAGCCTCGGGGAAAGTGCCACTCAGAAGCACACTGGGGCCTTGTACCGAGAAAATGCCCCAGGACAGGCTGGATTGCTGAATGCAAATGAGGAACACAAATATGTACACAACTAAGTGCTTAACTACATAGGGGTCTCGTTTTGCCACTTCTCTTGTGTGATTACATCCGTATGCTCAGTGGTCCCTATGTCTCACTGTTTACAGTGACACATTTGGTGATATCATGCTCAAAGCAGACGTTCTGCAGGTATCTAGTGCATGCACAACAAGTGTCTCTCAGGTGGGGAGGGATGGGGTCAGACAATTTTCTTCAGTCAAAACTCACTATGCTTCTAAAAATAAGAAGAATCCTTCAAAATGTTGTGGGTTGTGAGGAGAGATTTTGCACACATTATGTCATATTGAGAACGACAGTGAGATGATAGGATTGCAATTGCACATAAATAGGCATTTATTTACACATATTTTTTTATAATATGCACACACACACACACACACATTCATTTAAGACACATACAATTCAGTGTGTGTGTCTGTCAGTTTTTGAGTATGTTAACGTTCGTGTCTGTGAGTCAGTTTTTGTTCGTTAGTTTTGACGTCAGTTTGTAAGTTTTTGTATTTGTTCATCCGTCTATCAGTTCATGTATTTCTTTAAAAGGACAATGTAGGATATTTCACCAATAGCTGTCAATGTTTCGTGTCGTGCAAGCAAAAACGAGTCATATTGGACACTCAAAGAGGCCAAACTGATGATCTTCTTTTCTTTGCAAAAGGCTGGACAAAAACTGAAAGGTAAAAACAGACAAAAAAATTGATAACAAAGCAAGAAAAAAATCATTTTAAAAAGCTAGAGAGAAAAATAAAATAAGAGAAGTAAACAAATAAAAAAAGTAAAATGGGGGAAGATAAAAGGGAAAAAAGAAAATAAATCCATTATCTGTATCGCTATAAAATATTTTAAAAAAGGAAAACATAAAAAGGAACGAAAAAATAACCACTTTGCCACCCACAGGCAGTGTTTTGTTGATGACACTTTGCTTTTTGGTTAGATGTAAATTTAATGTGTTTGGTCCAGCATAAGTCCTCACACTGAATTGTGTCAAATGTCTCGAAGCAGTGAACGATTTAAACACGTTTGCTTCAGCGGTACATAAAGCATAGGTGAAATATGTGACTCACCACACTGATTTGTGGCAAAGGCTTCATAATACTGATCCGTTTTGACACATTGCTTCATATTGACTCACTGATTCAGAAAGATTCGTTTCCCCATCACTACTTGTCTCCTTCCCACAGTTACTTAGTATCATTAAGGCTCAGTTTGGCTTTCTTTATTTTTTCTTAGTTTCAAAACAAACTGCGAGCTGTCCTTTTTTTAAAAAAATACAACACAAAACTGCAAACAAAAATGAATGTATGTATTTCCCTTCAGCGCAGTGTGTGAGAGAAGGAAGTGTGCTGTGCGTGCATAGCTCTGCCCACCCCTACCACTCACATAATTAATTGTTTTGTCTTCTTACCTTCTTACATTTTCGGGGGGTAATTACACTTTGTACTGAAGGTTTTTATCATAAAGTGTCTCAACAGTGAACATATATTAGTTAACGAGCTTCTATATAAAGGATTCTTTAGTGATGTACACCCAAAACGGGTCTGCGTGTCTGACACCTTGACTGTACACTGTAGGTATGAGCATTATATACTGGACTGAACAGCTCATATTCTCTGCGTTGCTTTAGATATGCACGCGCTAAACTCGATTTTGAGCTTATCAGAAATGGAACAGTACACAGGAATTTTGCACAAGTAGCATTTGGTCAGTGAGTCATATGTACTCATGAGAAGAGCCATATATGTTAGGTGATTGTGGCTTTTTCTTAGTATGTTTTGCTTCGGTTGGTATATTGCCCCGCTAGTTCCTCATTAGCGCAGACGCTGCTGAAGGTGTCCAGTTTTGTTTGGTCCAGGTTAGCCCCCATTAGCAGGCAGTTAGCCTGTGGTGTCTATTTGATTATGTATGACTTTGCTCGTGTTAACTGCTATATCCACTTTTCGTTGTTGGTTCCCAGATACCCTTACTGCTAAATGCATATTTTTGGTCAGCCAGCATCCAGTTTTTCCACCAATCAGTCCCGGTTGGCCCTCTTTAGCAGCGGGCTAGCCTGCCGTGCCCATTGGCTTAATCCCAACTGGGTTAGCCCAAGTTAGCCCCACACTGTGCCGACTATTATATTGGCACTTTGTCATCTTTTTGGGAAAGAATAAAGCTTTTAAGCATTAACATTCTGTCATGATATTTTTGCTTTTATCACCACACTGCGCATACTCGGCATATGGATTGGTGAGACTGAGAGGTGGAATATCTCGGGTCGACACCGGCGCCTACATGCTGCCATACAGGGACATAACAAGGCACTAAGTGTTGACAAAGATCTGATCAAAGCCACCTAGTGGTGATTTAACATACAGTTATCATTACCAGAGGCCATATAGTCACAAAATGGGCTGCGCCAAAGACTTGAGAAGAGCTGGGGAACACACTTTTACATTTTGGTACTCAGAGACAACACTTCTAAAACATATTTAGACGTTATGACATTGAATGAGTTAAAGGATACATTCATTTATGACACTCAAAGAGGTTATCTTTAAAGGTGGTGTCCCTAACTTCAAAATATTACACTTGCTGACGCTATCTTCTAGCTGAAGTCATCATTTCAGCATCTGTCATCACTAATGTCCACTGGCGGTCTGGTGTCAATGTTTCAATGCTCTCACTGCCACTACTCGGGTTTGAATTCTATTGCATACAATTATATGCAATTTTGATTACCGACACACATGAATGTATTGCATTAATATGTACCCGTTTTCATGGAAGCTCTTATTGTAGTCTCAAAATCATGCACCTTAAAGTCTGGCCGCACTAAGGTTGCGTTAGCCACTAGGGCCTTCTCCTGATGAGACCAGAAATAAGGGCAGCACTTAACAGGTGTTGCCTCCAGCCACCTCGCACAAATACACATGCACGGCCAAGTACACGTAGCGGCATGCTAGGAGGAAGAGGGGAGGGTCGAGAGGGCAAGGTGAGGGCCCACCACAGTCAATATGTAATTAATCACCACGGAGGGGAGCGCGATCAGATCCCACATACTTGTGAACTGATAATACCCCGGCACAATCGAGTCTGATGGAGATGAGATTTCTTTCCCCCCTTCAATATTTCCAACGCTGGCGATAAAAACAAACGGAGAGGAGAAAGAGTTGAGAATACATGGTGTGTTTTTGAACACGTAATTATTTTTCATGCCGAGTGTCCTGATAGATACTTTTCCTCTGCAAGGATTTGGGGAGGAATTCGATTGACTCACAGCTTGCATTAGTTATTAAAGCAAAATCGCATTGCGTTTACCGACCAGACAAATGCAAGAATGACTCAATAAGTCATTGGATATTAAAGTCATATGCCCAGCCGTTCAACAGCGAAATGCATCAATAGCAACAGCTGCACTGCATTATTTAACAAATAAAGGTGACACTAAATTACATTTTCTCAATACGTGTCAGTCGATAACAGACTGCAATACAGCCGTAACCTTGTTTTCGTTTTGGTTGTTATTTCAATTGCTCTCAGCCTGATCGGACTTGGATTATTGAACGGCTTTTTGTGAGCGAAGTACTTAAATTTAGATCTTATGTGACAGGTATTGAGCGTCTGTTTGTGAAGTTTAAAGAGATACCCTAAGTGAAGCTGTAGACTTCTGTGTTAGCTTCTCAACCTAGCATTTTATCCGGTTGACTGCCATGCATGTTTTGCGGTATACATAACTATTTAATTTGTGAGTTTTTGACTCCAAAATACAATTGACTTTTGATAACCAATATACTATGAAACCAAAACCTTGGACTAGGACTTTAGTTAGGTCTAATGAGTGGGTCAATAACCTTTTTTGACGCTGAGAGCTACTTATGGTTTCCGATTATCGCGAAGGGCTACCATTTCGATATAGATTTCCAAAATAAAACTTATTTCTATGTTGTTACTATATTATTACCAGATATTAGTTGTTAGAAGTGATTTAACCACTAAAACTTGTCAGATAAAAATCAAATTTACTAGAAAATCACAATGACCCATTACTAGTGAGGTATTTTCAGAACGAGTCCACGGGCTACTCAGCTGTTCTTAGGGGACTAGTTTGGAGTTTGATTTATTCCATTTAGTTTTGAAATACTGCGATAAATCATGAGTAAGAAATCTGGTTTACTTAAAAGTTGGTACCCATTATTGAACACAAACTGGTGAATTGTGGTATTTGATCAAGTTATGGGCACAAGCTATGGGTAGTTTTTTTTTGCAGGAGATGTGACTGTAAAGTTTGTGTTTAACATATTTAAAAAATTTTTTGTGTAAAAATTTCCAACGGTTACATTATTTAGTTCTATCAATTTTGCTTTAGAAAATCTGTGCTGGTTGGGTTTTTTTTCAAAAATGAAATAAAATTGTAATTGACTAAACTAAGTATTAAATTACATTAAATATTTGTATTTGTTGGTCATATCAACACGCCATAGTCTAATGATGTAGGGAGGCTCCATCTTTAGCATTAACACTAAAAGGTGACACTAAACTGTTTATGAAATTATTATTTAGAACTGATATCAGCCGTTACATATTAAAAGTTTGGGCTCATTCCTCGATATATATTCTTTATTTTTAAGGAAAACTATTCAATTTTTCATTTTTGTTTATGAAGACATGTTTTTCTTTGGGTGTGATCCAGTACTACTGAAACTATTACTTGAAGTGTTTGGGAAAAAAATAAAGAATAGTACTTTAATAAGTAAAACATTTTTCAAAAACCACTTGCGTGTGTTTGGCATACAATCCAACAATTTGCAAGAACAAGCATAAAAAGTAATGACAAATTACTTTGGCATTTACAAGTCCGTCATTAAGTCAAGTCAAATATAGGGATTTTAATCATTACCATGACTCAACATTTGATGTCCATCGTTTTCTGTTTATTTTGGCTTCAACTCTGCTTTTTCCCAAAAGTCAAAATGTTCTGCCAGTGCCAGAGTTCACGACCTCTTCCGCGGGTCTGTTTTGCCACTCAGGGCGCTAAGCATTGGCTTTAGACACACTGCCTACCAGACAGACTTTGGAATGTTTTCTAACAAGCTTTTAAACAAGGCTTTATTGGCAGATTATGTGTCAGGAACAAATAAGCATTGTGGGCCCTCCAAAATGTGCGCTCGATAAGAAGAACAAGGCGTTCAAAATTCGAGGATGGGCCGGAGGTAGAGCACCAGTTATGGGTTCTGAGCGGTCTGAACGGTAAGATGATTAGAAGCAGTGACTTGCAGTCAGAGGAGGCTTCATATCATCATAGAAATACAACCATAATAAATATATAAAATGGTTCTACAAAATCTGTGGTAAAGTTTTTTTCTCATTTAACTTGACAATTTTTTGATTTTTTTTTCTCTCTTTTTCTTCTCACACTTTATTCTGCAATGTATTAATACAAGTATTGTGAATCGTATTACTGTGCTTAGCGTCTTCAGATGCACGCAATTTTCTTGCCTCATGGTAGAAGGCAAAATAAAGACCAAGTTTTCTGATTTGGCGCACACCTCAGCCCCATACAATACAATTAGTAACCGTACTAGTATGTTTTTTTTCTTTGCATGGCCTTGTTTCCATAATATAGTAACTTTCTATTGATGCTTTTATTCAAAAATTAAGATAAGACAATAACATTTTGTTCAGGTACTTTGTAACCTGAAACTTTTTTTATGTAGAGACATTTTTAAGTAGAGGTACCACTGTACTTGGTTATTTTCTCAACGTGTACTGTACATATTTGAATGAGTGTATGGTGTGATGTATTGTGATTCACGGGAAAAAAAATGCAAAAAGGAAAAGGACTGTTTTGGATAAAATGTATAAAAACACCCATAAAAATGTCAAGAATTCATGAATTCAACTATTCCGGTATTGGTATTCATTATTCCACATTTCGTACCTAAAAACCACAATTTGTCCATAAATTTATAAGTGCGGCTTAATAAACTGATGCGCCTTATACACCACACATTACAGTGGATATGATTGAAAAAGAACGCAGTAATTACAGTTACTATACAATATTTTACATACAATGTTTTAGCAAATTTGAACGATTGTGCAATGATTGATTTAATCGATTAACATTGCGAACGTAATTTGCAAAACATTGTAGATTATTGAAATCAAACCCGGGTAAGAGGTAAGAGCGTGGTACAGATTACATTTGATCAGGAATTAGAAATCATCTCATTATTATACTTTTTTTTACTCAAGGATCCAAGCACACTGATTTGCTAAGTCCATTCCAATAGGTTAAACAGTATCTCCACTCGTTCACTATTTTTTTTAGATAATGTAGAAAACTGGGGCACCTGTATGATGGCAGGGGTAAACCAGTTAAAGCTGCCGGGCCCTGCTGTTGAACAAAAGAGTGTGATGAGTCACCCTGACCCGATTGACATGGCCGCTTTCTTGTGTCCCGTTTCATCTGGAGTCAAGTCACATTTATTTATATAGGCCTTAATCACAAAAATGTCTCAAAGGACTGCACAGGATTACAATGACACAATTACCTGAACTTAAACCAACATGCGGGCAAGGAACAACTCAAAATCTCAGTGTGAGGAAAAAGCGAAACCTTGAGAAGGGACCTCACAAGTGGTCATCCCCCTTTCAGGATGACCAGTGTGAATCACATTTAGCATTTCAGTACACAAACATAGTAAACATGTTGGAATTTGTCCGGAAAGTGTTCGGGTGTTTGGGCATTTGGATTGGCCATGGTCCAAAAATGTTTATGCGTGTTTTTTGCTATTTTCATCATTTTATTATTTATTTATTTATTTTATTGTATGTGTTTGTCTTTCTGTCGGTCACCCCTCTTGGGGGATATGACCAAGGTAGATAGATAGAAAACAGACCTTTTGCATATTAACCCTACTACCACTGGTAGGTTAGTAGTAAAGTGGCGGTGCGTTCACTGCCAATACTTAAATTTGATTTCCATCGCATGCAATGTTTGCAACTGATAAATCAATGCATTTACAGTGCATCCGGAAAGGATTCACAGCGCTTCACTTTTTCCACATTTTGTTATGTTACAGCCTCATTCCAAATTGTAATAATTTAATCTCTTATCTCAAAATTCTACACAAAATACTCCATTATGACAATGTGAAAAAGTTTATTTTTAATTTTTTTTATTTTTTTTTATTTATTAAAAATAGAAAACTAAGAAATCACATTTACATAAGTATTCACAGCCTTTGCTTAATACTTTGTTGATCCACCTTTGGCAGCAAATACAGCCTCAAGTCTTTTTGAATATGATCCCACAAGTTTAGCACACCTATCTTTAGGCAGTTTTGCCCATTCTTCTTTGCAATAAGTCTTAAGCTCAATCAGGTCGGATGGGAGGAGTTTGTGCACGTCCATTTTCAGATCTCTCCAGAGATGTTCGATCGGATTTAAGTCTGGACTCTGGCTGGGCCACTCCAGGACATTCACGGAGTGGTTCTGAAGCCAATCTTTTATGATCTTGGCTGTGTGTGCTTTGGGTCGTTGTCCTGCTGAAAAATGAACCTTCGCCCCAGCCTGAGGTCAAGAGCGCTCTGGAGCAGGTTTTCATCCAGGATATCTCTATATATTGCTGCGTTAATTTTTCCTTCTATCCTGACTAGTCTGCCAGTTCCTGCTGCTGAAAAACATTCCCACATCATGATGCTGCCACCACCAGGCTTCACTGTAGGGATGGTATTGGCCTGGTGATGAGCGGTGCCTGGTTTCCTCCAAACATGGCGCCTGGCATTTACACCAAAGAGTTCAATCTTTGTCTCATCAGACCAGAGAATTTAGTTTCTCAAGGTCAGAGAGTCATTCAGGTGCTTTTTGGCAAATTCCAGATGGGCTTCCATGTTCCTTTTCTAAGGAGTGGCTTTTGTCTGGCCACTCTACCATATAGGCCTGATTGGTGGATTGCTGCAGAGATGGTTGTCCTTCTGGGAGGCTCTCCTCTCTCCACAGAGGAACGTTAGAGCTCTGACAGAGTGACCATCATGTTCTTGGTCACCTCCCTGACTAAGGCCCTTCTTCCTGATCGCTCAGATTAGAAGGCCGGCCAGCTCTAGGAAGAGTCCTGGTGGTTCCAAATGTCTTCCATTTACGAATAATGGAGGCCACTGTGCTCATTGGGACCTTCAAAGCAGCAGATTTTTTTCTGTACCCTTCCCCAGATTTGTGCCTCAAGACAATCCTGTCTCGCAGGTCTACAGAGAGTTATTTTGACTTCATGCTTGGTGTTTGTGCTCTGACACGCCCACACTCAACTGTGGGGCCTTATATAGACAGGTGTGTGCCTTTCCAAATCATGTCCAATCAACTGAATTTACTGCAGGTAGACTCCAATTAAGCTGTAAAAATATCTCAAGAATGATCAGTGGAAAAAAGATGCACCCGAGCTCAATTTTGAGCTTCATGGCAAAGGCTGTGAATACTTATGTAAATGTGATTTCTTAGTTTTCTATTTTTAATAAATTCAAAAAAAGTATAAAAAAAAACTTTTTCACATTGTCATAGTGGAGTATTTTGTGTAGAATTTTGAGTTAAGAGATTAAATTAATACAATTTGGAATGAGGCTGTAACATAACAAAATGTGGAAAAAGTGAAGCACTGGGAATACTTTCCGGATGCACTGTACATATACTGCAAATCTATGAAGAGCCCAACAGTAGTCTTATAGCGCTTACTGTAGTCTCAGTCTCACATGCCTTATGTATGAAAAGTATTTGACACAAGACTATATTTGGGGGGAGTCTCTTAACATCCTTTGAGCCTTATACAGTGGTAATAGGTATCTAAAAGATTAAATATCTCAAGCTGAATTTTAAAAAATACTAGAAACAATCTACTGTTATTTGCAACTACACGCCACCACCACGACTATAAAAAAAATACTAAAATGATATTGCTCTGACAATATAAAATGAATAATCCATTAATATATTTGGTATTTATCTTTTGTATTGGCTACGATAAAATGTGACAATTTTTATGGCTTCTTTGGTGTGCGTGTGTGTGTTCATGCTCTCCCTTCATTTGTGTGTGTCAACAGTAGCTGCTGAGCTGTGAATGCGAGCTGGGAATAAAGTAGTTTAGTCTGAGGAGCCTTGGGGGCGGTGAACAGGGGGCACAACGGGGGGAGTGGAGTTATTGGAAAGGTCATGATTACAGTAGGAGGTCAGAATAACTCGCTGACACTCTTTATACACAAGCGGCTGTCGGCATGCCTTGGGGCTGTGGAGAACTATATTGCGTATTGACTATATGTCACAGCAATAAAGAGGCTGCTTGGCTAGCGTCCAAACACAGCAAGCTTAGGACAAAAAGGTAGAAGCTGATTCGCTGTCAGTGTTAACATGCTAATTTGAGTCTGGAGGGGAAATTGGTGTCGAATATTTGTCTTGATTTCTACTCTCAAGCAAAACGTATTAGGAAAGAATATGGATGTCTTGTCAGACAACAGTATCAGGTCCACGCAGTTTCTACTAGTCAGTGATGTTTATTTCAAAATCTGAATCAGAATCATCTTTATTATCATTGTTTTGCTACAACAAAAGTACTGCCGTACTCCAGTGTGTAAAATATACAATATAAAGATTATTAAATAAAAAATATAAAATATTCACCTCTGATATTTAAGTATCCACATCTAAAATAAAATAAAAACCTACATATCAGGTATATTGCACTTAGAACCGGGATATTGCACTTTAAACCTTTAAAGTAAAACTAAAGTACCTTCCATTTGCACAATATTTTGGTAATGAAGTGTGTTGATAGCTTTGGGGAAGATGCTATACCTCGGTCTGTTTGTTCGGGCCTTGTGGATTCTGAACTGTCTGCCCGGTGTTAGCAGTAATGAGTCTTTCAGGATGTGTTTATCTCTGCTGAGGTAGCGAGAGCTGGCAGTATCCTCCAGACTCGGCAGAGGGCAGCTGGTGATCTTTTGGGCTTTTTATAATCATATATCATATGCAGCATCCTAAGTACTACACTGTGATACAGCACTTTAGGATTCTTTCAATAGTGGCGCTGTATGATTTCACCAGCAGCTTCTCCTTCAGGGCACTTCCAGCAGGTGGAGTTACTGCTGGGCCATCTTTATCAACGCCGAAGTGTTGGCTGACAAGCAGTTTTTGCACCAGGTTAAGGTTCACGTGTTGTGAGGCACGGTCAAATATACAAATAAATACACTTACATCTTATTCATCCTCTGATTGCCAGTGCAAAAAATGTTGTCCCAAAAGGCGTTTCGGCATAGTCAGCAAGTCAAATTTACAGTATTGTACCGCTGCAAGAGTTGTACCGGGCAGTGTCTGTCACTTTCCTGCTCTGTAAACAGCCTTCAAAAGCTATAATTCACAATGGACCCCACGAAAGACATGCAAAAAACTGGGCAATGAGAAATGAAGAGGAGACTTTTACTGGCAATCGAAAAGAAGCAACAGATAACAAAGAAGTATGGAAACACACACCACCAAGGAGTTCAGTGACAACAAGGAGGACACAGCCATCATTCCATTAGACCAAATTCCAGATATTTTGCCAAAATTCCATGAAGTCACAGAATTTGTGAAAAGGAATCGCCCGAAAAAAAGTGTTGACAGACGTTGGATCAGTTTTCTAAGAGACACCAGGCAAAAAAATAATAATTCTGAGGAACAGTAAACAAAGAGGCCAATTAAAACTTTTTTACTCTTCCTCTTTATTATTATTTTTTTCATGTGCCTTTCATTTTATATTAAATGTATCCCAATCCAATTTTAATATGTATTTGTTTCATGTTCTGATGCTCATTTATGATTAATTAAAAACAGCATCATACTTTTGTGGCGCTTTAAAAGGATTAGTGCATTTATATTCAAAAGGCATCTCTACTTACAAATGTTTCAGGTTACAAAGCTAACACCAAAACAAATTAGTTTTGTAAGTAGAGGTACCACTGTACCTGTAATGGACAGCAGAGTTCCATGTTAAAGATAATTGCTACAGCAGCCAATGTGGTTCTTTTTACGATTTTCAAATTTATGAAGAATGAATAGATGATGGATGCCCATTGAGAAGAAATGTCTATGTACAGAAGGACAAACATTTAGATGGTCAAATGTAATTACTTGGTATCTAATAGGGGCAGATGCAAGCCTTATTTTAAGGTATCGCTTTCGGCAATTGTGTACCATGCAAGTATCCTGTCTTGTACTGCAGTGGAAATAAAAAACAGAAAAAAAGAATTCCTATGATTGATGCAATTTTGAGGATAGCATTTATTGTTTTTACCCTTAGTAAAACAATGGTGTACTACTAATATTTTCATGTATTCATATGTGTCTGAAAAAGGTGATATTAAGCATCACTATACAATATATTGTCTTTCATTCAATGCAGTTTTACGTTAACTTTAAAGGGCTGTATAGATGTTTTGAAATATAGTTGTCATTTTTAATTTGACAAACTAAATATATGTAAGGCATATATGCTTAATATTGCTAATTGAAAATTAAGTATCATCTGATGACTAAAAAATGCATTAAAAATCCTTAAAAACAGTTATTACTGACTTGCTCCTGAAGGAGATTGACACACTGTATTCCTGTCAAAATGGAAGAAGGCACCTATACGCATCAATATGAGACGCAAATGAAAGGGAAAATGATATGGCATGCATTTCATTCTTTTGTAAAATTGTGTCCTCGGGTCATTGACTAAATAATTAGGCGATTGAAGTGACAGATTAAAGGCAGATTGGAAGTGACTGTGAAAGCAGGATAATGTTTCCCTAATCAGCGCAGTCGGGAGCAATGCAGATTGTGAAATTTTCCAGCTACTTCCTTAGAAAAATGCATTTCACTTGTGATTACGGATGATTAGTGTGTTGGTAGAAAGCGAGAGGGATGCCGAGAAGGGCAGGGGGGAGGCGGGGTCAGTGCCCCATGCTCCCAGCGTTCTCCGGGACATGCGCTGAGCGTGACTGGAAATGCTAGACCTGGAAATAGTTTAAAAATACTTCCTCGTGGGGGAAGAACTGATTTAGGAGAAGATAAGCTCTTGAAAGAGGACCACATCCTCAAAAAGAAAAGATTGTTGAGAGCCATGTCCCATAAGGCAGGGAGTCAACATATATGCGCTTATCACAAGCTTTCAAACAGCAGATTTACGGATGCTTCTAAAGCTACAAGGTACAGTTCTTCTTTCCATTAAAAAAAGGTTAAACGCAGAACAGACGTAAAACTGAAAATACAAGGTGATCAAAGGCAATATACCCCGGACAGGTACTCCGGCAAATGATGATGAATGGCTCTCTGCAGGATTGTAAGCGGTGCACAAATGTTGCAAATTACAACCCAAAAAGGTTTTAAAAGCTGCGGAGACGCAAGCAGACATCGGGGAGCAACAACAGTGTCCAAACACATCAGGATGATCCTAAGCAGAGGGCCTCCACGATTAAGTTCCTACAGCGCGAATCACAGTTCGGACAATGTGTAATTGATTTCCCAAAAGGCTCAAGAGCGCACCCGCCTCCTTTTTTGCCGGGGCGGGGGGGTTCGGGGAGCCTGTGAAAGTTTTGCAGTCTACGCCCGGGCGTGCGGCCACGGCGTGACATGACATCATCGGCCTCTGCACATTTTTTCTTTTATCTTTGAAAGATATATTATCCATGTGCTGGCCTCTAGCTGCCGCGGATCAAAGGCTGTCGGAGCACCACGTCGCGCTGAAACCTGACTTCGACGCAGAAGGGGAAAAAAAAAATCATCTGTTCGGTTGCAGAAAAATTCCTACTAACGTAGCTGGAACTCAATTGAAGTGGACGCGACTGTTTTTGTAGCCAAAGACTTGTGCAGCACACTGCAGGTGTTGAAATGGAGACATTTTGAAGGACTAACATGGCAGTACTTATGGTGTGTTTACATGACAGTGATCTAATGAAAACAGAGAAACTTTTGAAAGTTATTGCAGTAATGAAGAGCTAATGTTAAAATACACATGGCTGTACAGGAATGATTCGTGTTCAATGTTTAACCATTTAGTAAGGGGGCATGTAGGTGATTTTATGTGGGGCAGTACTACCACGGACATTATTTTCCTTTTTTCCCCCCAGATTGCTTAGGGCCCGGTCACACAGCCGTTTGCGTCTGAATCACGGCCAGAAATTTCTGCCTGTGAAGCAGACGCTGTTGGACGCTTTGAGATCGCCATACAGACGAGATACAGCAGTGCTTTACACGCGGTCGGAAATTCACACGCGGTTGGCAGCGCGAAAAAGTTTTGCGCTGCTCAAAACTTTAGGGCCCGGTCGCCGAGTCTTTCACGGGCGTATCGAGGCTGAATCACGGCCAAAAATTTCTGCCCGTGAAGCAGATGATGTTGGACGCTTTGAGATCCCCATATAGACGAGATACAGCAGTGCTTTACACGCGGTTGGCTGCGCGAAAAAGTTTTGCGCTGCTCAAAACTTTAGACCACGTGTTAACTGCGGGCGGCACACGAGGTAATGACGCAGAAATGACGCGGAACGACGTGCTCTGGCCGCGGCCAAGGCGTGGTTACACATGGGTAGGACGCGAAATTTCAGCGGGTAATCGTGGGTGGAGCACGGTCATAGCATGTTCTGCGCCTGTATCGCGGTGTTATTACGTGAAATTAGCGTGTTACGCGTGTGACGGTCAAACGCCTTTCTCCGCGTATATACAGCGCGATTTGCCGAGCACACGTAAGTTGTGCTCGAGACGTCAAGGGGTGGACATGGATCCCCGTCACCGTAGTGACCTGGTCTTAATCCATTTTTATTTTTTGACATTTCTTTTCATTTCATAACAAGATAATAAAATAAAAATGAAAAACTATTACAATAATAACATATTGGCTTCTTCGGTGCCATAGCTTGAAATCTTGATCTTCACGGGACTGTGTCTTGAGCGGTTATGATTTCTACAGCCCGGTGTTATGACGAGAAATGCATCCCTGCCGAGATTTGCATCCCCTTGCTACTACAACCACTTTTACCTCATTTTATCTCACTTTTAGGGAATGTAATGGCGAACATATAACCAAATCCACTTTGTCTTGCATTTGTTGGGAATGTAATACAACATAAACCATTCCGTCTTTGTTTTTGTTGTGAACGTAATCGAACGGTAATGCACACCGTATATAAATCACTTTTGAGAACTGTTATGCACTCTACCGTAAAGCTTATTATGCAGAAATAAGCTTTACGGTAGAGTGCATAACAGTTTCAATACGAGCGATTTGAATAGAAAAAGGCAAAATAAACATGTTACCTGCTCAAAAGTGATTTGTATACGGCGTGCATTACCGTTCGATTACATTCACAACAAATACAAAGACGGAATGGTTTAAGTTGTATTACATTCCCAATAAATGCAAGACGAAGTGGTTTTGGTTATATGTTCGCCATTAAATTCCCTAAAAGTGATATAAAAGTGAGATAAAACGAGGTAAAAGTGGTTGTAGTAGCGAGGGGATGCAAATCTCGGCAAGGATGCATTTCTCGGCATAACGCCGGCTCGGCAGCTTTTATACCCGTGGTCCACCCGAAAAAATGACGCGGAAATGACACGATGAGGAAGCGGAACAGTCGCCGGTGTCTGTTTTGCGGGAATACCGATGAACAGCGGGTTGGCCAATTTTGCGCATTTTCCATCGCGGGCAACCACGGGCAAAAAAAAAACCCGCAAAATTTTACCAGCGATACAGACGCATACGGCTGTGTGACCGGGCCCTTAGCAAATGCAATCATAATAAACATGTATTAATTTTCAGAAAATTGTGTCCTTTTTTCAACTTAATTTGGTCAGATATTTTTGAGGGTAATGAAAACTGGGCTCCCCAAGATTGTCCATTCAAATTGAGAACTTATTAAAACCTTTTCAAGACCACATCCAATGAAATATATGACCAATCTTGCACCTATTAAGGTATACATGTATAAATTAATGCAAAATAATATGTCAGGGATAACTGAGAATAACGACATAAGACAGGGACAAGTAACAGTTCTATAGTTACAATACTCCTAGGAGGACATAATTGATCACACATTGGGTTTAGCAGTCACAGATCAATAAAGTCGGATAAAATTAAAAAAAAAATTCACAGCGTCCCATACATTTGTTAGTTGTATTTATTGCACAGTCATTGTCTCTATTAGACAGGGACCAATTAAGGCAATTGAGAGCTAAATTTCGGACTTATAAAAATGTTCAAGGCCTTGATTTGCGGTGATCAAACATTGAGCCTTTTTCATCTGTTTAAGATCCTTGGAGAAACTCTGGAAAATGATAAAACTATGACACTCTTGCCGACTTATTTTAAAAAACAGACCTATGCTGATTTTTTATCTGCCTACAGTTGACACACTTAAAATGGCCAGGAAGATTTCTTTGCATTTAAAAAATGTTATGAGCACCCGATGTTGATTTTGCCATTGACGCAGACAGTAAAAATGAAATTAAGGTTATGTGGCTATCTTAGTGATACAAATTGGTCATTTAATGATAACAGGCGAATGCTTATTATATATTTTATGAAATCAACAAACTTTACACAAGGTAATAAAATAACATAGTGGTACCTCTATTTACAAATGTCACTACATACAAAGGTTTCAGGAAAATATCTCGTTTCAGGATACTAAGTCCATAATACAGTACAGTATGGACTGCCATTCACTGCTCCCAGAGTTCTACCTTGCAACTTGATGCGTATGTATATATAAATATGTGTCCCATCCCCACTCTGTAAACACTCTACTGTATAGTACCAGTACTTAGAGCTATCATTCACAAAAGGACCCCATTAGAACATGTAGAAAATTAGACAATGATAAAATAAGAGGAAGAGACTTTTGCTGTCCTTTTTCTGGCAAAAGCAGATGTCAATGCATCAGTTTGTAAAGAAAATCTCTGCTAGGACCAGTAAACAAAGAGGCCAGTTACAAGGAAAATAAATATGTATTATTATTATTATTATTATACATTTAATATAACATATTTATGTATTACTATAAGTATGTGTTAACTATGCCCAGTTGAGTTTAAAGAGCCTTTACCTTCGTTTTCTTTTCCCACCGTGCCCATCTGATTTCATCTTACTTTTTGCAACGCTTTTCAAGGACCCGTCAACACATTTGGTAGCAGAAAAGGGATCAGGGCAATGGAGAAGGATTTCATGCTCATCATTCCTTTTTTTTTTGTTAGTGTAGCATAAAAATGGTAAAAGTAAGATAATGGCATGTTCCAAATACAATCCAAACGTCAACCCGAACCCAAAAAAGGATGAAAAAGAATTCATAATCTATTCGGGCGTGTCTTAAAGACGCACATAATTGAGTTAACTGAGGCTGTGATCATGACCTTAAGCCAGTTGGCAACAGAGTGTACAAAGTTTCAATTTCCGGACAGCACCTTTAAGGTTTTTTTTAATATAAGGTAGGTTCACAGTGGTAAACGCGTTTGAGTAAAAGCCAAAGATGTAAAATATTCACACAAAAAGATCTTTATGCAACAACTCCTAAGCAAATTAAAAAATATATAACACACTAGGAAGAACATGTTGCTTCTTTAAAGTGTAATGTTTCTAAATGCAAGCCATTTTACTTGTAAAATAAGGTAAAAAATGAGATTGTTTGAATCTAAAAGATAAAAATTGTTCATCTAATGGTAGATCATCTTCTGCCAACGTCTGCATTCACACAACTTTGCAAAAAAGCATAGAAGCATACTCTCCGTCATCTCAATGTGCATTCTCTTTAATCTCTTAACACCGAGTCCACATAATCACTGACCGCTTAACAGCGTCACGTTCACAGAGAAAGCAGACAGCCGGACACATGTTTGTGCACTACCAAACCAAGTGTGACCACAGTTCACCTCTGAAAGGGGCTCGCGGGGAAAGGGGAGGCCTAGCAGTTATGGCTTCTGACGGCAGGAGGGCGCTGTGATAATTTGATGTGAACAGCCTGATAAATCACGGCGGTTGCTACGTTGGCTTTAGTATCTGTTTATGTCTCAACAAATTGACTTGCGCGGGAGGGAGCTAGGACGAGGAGCCACGCAAAGAACCCCCCCCCCACCCCTTAACGATTACTTCAAGGTGGGGAGAGTTCGGATGTCAGGGATACTATTGGCCATCTCCTCTCCCCGTCAAGGGGAAGAGCCAAGGACATGTGTAAGCAATAAAGCCCAAAAGGTCCGCCTTGTTCTGAAAGGAATGCAGAACCAAACTATAAAATAATAATTGGCACTGGGACGGGCAGGACGTCGTGCGAAGGGGGCATCGCCAGAAACATCTGTGAGGGGAAGCGTCACGCAGGGGCCCTCCGGTGACCCTCGGACGTCACGTCATAAAGAGGCAGGGCGCTGGCATCACATCAAAAGGCTGCTGCTGGAAGGCCAAAGGGCAGCTTGACCTGGGCGCAAAGCTGCAGCTAAGCCCTCTTTTAAAACTGGAACAGGCTGGGTGGAGAATATTATCTACACACGCTTCCTGTACACTAATCAAAATAAATGATAAAAGGCTACCTGTGTGAATAGTAAATCTAGAAGCGAGCGGAAGATAACATGGGAGTTTTTGCACTGCAAACATTTGAAAGAGAAAGTTTCCCCCCTTATCTTAGAGTACTCTCATACTTTTTTTTTTCATTTAGGCACAAAACGTGTCGTGTACCTCCGCACAAGTATGAACATATGTTGCAAAATATTCCTTTGACCGGGGCACTCAAGTACAATTTAATTTAATCGCAATGTAATTTAATCACAAAGTAGACATATCTGGCTTCTTTGCTGTAGAGCTGTGGTGTCGTTGTAGAAACACAACACATTTAAAATGGTGAATCCCATTAACACAACATGTGAAACACTATCTTAGTTTTCTGCATGGCTAATAAGAAATGTCCATAGTTACAGGAGAGTTACTTTAAAATTGTAATCTGATACAGTTACCAATCACCTGTTAAAAAATGTAATCAGTAACATATTCTGAATACTATAATATTACAGTTATAGAACTTGATTTATGATTACTCCAATATCAAATATGCTGATAAAAGACAAAAAAAATAATACATAAATAAAATTACAAAATTTTGATGAATAAACAATGTAACCTAGAAAAATAAATAAAGGAAACCAAGATCTGGTAGTTGGTAGTGGTACCTCTACTTACAAATTTGATTGGTTCTGGGAGTAGTTTTGTAATGTGCAACATTTGTAAGTAGAGGTGCCTTTTGAATGTAAATGTGCTAATCTGTTCCAAGCCCTGCAAAAGTATATACTTTTTAATAAATCATAAAAGAACACCAGAAGATGAAACGAATACATGTTCAAATTAGATGACTGCACGTGAAGTAAATAGACAAAGAATAAAGAAAATATTAAACAATAATTTACCTTTCAACTGGTCTATTTATTTACTAATCATCTGCAGTGTTTTTTTTGCCTCGCGTTTCTGGAAAAACTGATCCAACGACGTCTGTTTTAGACGATCATTCAGAATTGGGCATGGCAAACATCATCATAATGAGCGATAGCCCGACTTGTCAAAGGTTTTTCTGTGTGCTTCCTTTTCAGAAATGTCGGGGTTTTTTTACGATCCGTGGGAAATGCCCGAGGCAGCCGTCATCATGATTCATTTTCACATATTCCGAGATTTCAAGAAATCTTGACAAAATGTATTTGATACGGGCTGTGAAATGATGGCTGCTTCCTCCTACCCATTGTCTCTGAACTAATCCTGGCGGTGTGTTGCATCGCCTCCAATCCCTGCAGTTGCTTCGTTGAAAGTTCTTCGTTGTGCTCCTGAATCAGCTCGTTGATTCATTTCGTTTGATTATAGTGTAGATCGTCAATATATAACAGTCAGAATAATTTGCTGGATCACACAAATGCTTCCTTTTTCATACCTTTCTACTATTTGTTTCGATGGGGCTTTTTCTCTCCTTGTCCACTTTTCTGTGTCTTTTGTGGGGTTCATTGTGAATGCCAGCTCTCTGTAGAGGTACCATATGGTAGACTGTTTCCAAAAAGGGAAGGGGACCAAAAGAGCATGCCCTGATCTACGCTTAAGCTTCTGGTTGCCAGGTAGAACTCTAGGAGCAATGGACGGCAGTGCGTATTGTACTGTACTTTGGACTATTCTGAAACGCCTTCGTAACTAGAGGTAAATATTTTCCTATTTTCCTATTCAGGTACTTCTTAACCTGAAATTCATATGTAAAGACATTCGTAAATAGAAGTACCCCTGTTATTGGATTTTGTCTTTTTTATGTAACTGTAAAGAATTACAATCACATGATTTTGGTATCCTGAATAAGTCATGCTGTTATATGTATTCCGTTACTCCCCAAGCCTGTTGATACACATTTCTTGCACTAATACTCATGTCATAGTGCCCTGTTTAGGTGTAGCATGCACCTGTCCTCTTGGGCGAGACTCGTAGAGGGTGAAAACACTTCGTAGGACAAGGCCGTACAAACTAATGTCAGCTGCGAGGGAAGAAGAAATACAATGGCAAAGCAAAGCCACCAGAGAGCAGTTTTGGCGTCATTTTTAAGCAGACTTTTTGAGAAACATGGCAACAATTTAAGCAGTTAAGAGCACTCACCAAAAATTCAAGCACTCCTCAATTCTTGAAAACACAACATTAAATTCAAGGATTTTTAAGCTTCCGTACAAACCCTGCATTTAAAACAATAGAAGAGGACATATTATTGTCCTGGCTCGCTTCCTGTGGCGCAACCAAGAGGAATGATGAAAGGCTCCCAGCGTCGACAGTAAATACAGAGGCGAGCAGGAGATATCATTAACTCGCCGTGCTTCATCTAATAAACCAACATCCCAAAAGGCTGTTTTTAAACGAGAGGTTTTCACCGTCACCCGAAATAAACTACAATGGGGAAGAGAGACAGACAGATGGAGTCCTAAGGCATTTATCTGCTTTAAACATGTTTTTCTTTTTCCCTCTCTCTACCCCGTCAGAAGCCGCCGACTTATCGCCGGCTTGTCAACACGGTGACACCATTCTTTCAAATGAGATACTAATGCGCTGATCTGAGCACGCTGCGGCGCTTATCTGAGGCGCTGATCAAACGGCGTCGCTGCATCCACTCCGGCATAGCAAAGTGGGAAGCGACGCGAGGAAGAGAAAAATGCAAGAGGGGCTGCGACAAAGCAAACAGCGACACAAAGCGTGCGGCACGCTGGAGAAGAAAAACGGAAACTGACATTGCCCACAATGCAACGAGACAGGAAACGCCCATAGAGAGAACAGACAGAAGCTCCCTGTTCCCTGCAGAGGGTTTGCATGACAAGAATATTGACATCATGTTGCTCGGTCAACAAGCGCAGGTTGATTGATGAAGACAAACGGCCGGGCTGAAAGCCAGTTGTCGGCTTTCCCTGGGAGAGGCCATTTTCAGCCTGCCTACGCTTCCAGTGCGGTGTAAAGGGATATGGGCGGTCTTAAGGAGGCTCAAACTCAATGCCACTCCTGTCAATCAAAAGACTCTCCAAGGGCTGTGTCAACTGCCTGGAAGTACGAAACAACAGCAGTTTGTGACGCACCCTGTAGATGAAACACTGAGAGACAATGAGCATGGAAAATGTGACGTAATTGCAGTTTAAAAAGAAAGGTTGTTGGGTTGGAGATTTTTTTTTTTAATTTTAGAGTGTAAAGTACTAAGTTGGGACTGACTTTATATTTTAATATGTATGTTTTGTGTTGAGTGACTAAGAAGTTTTGATCTCTTAGTTCTGGTTGCTGCATTATGAATTTGCTGCAGTTCTTTACCAAGACTTAGAAAACTAGCTAACAATTAGTTTGATAACCAATTACGCTGATGAATAGTTCTGATTTGAAATTTAGAAAAAAACATTAATTTCCTCTTCGAACAAATGATTCTTTGTGTGTTTATTCGTTGTACCTTTTTGTTAATTAGTGTTTTAAACTGCTTTTCTTGTGCTGTGCCCGCATAAACTTCATTGATTTATTCAACTGAAAAAAGTATCTCACTCACACATACGCAGTCATCAATAAGCTAACAAACGCTAGCATTAAGCGAACGACCAGAGACTAACATCACGTTTCCTCACTTAATCAATCGGACTTTGCCAGAATATTTAAACTTGATGCTCAATCTTAGGGCCCGGTCACACAGCCGTTTGCGGCTGAATCACGGCCAGAAATTTCTGCCTGTGAGGCAGACGCTATTGGACGCTATGAGATCGCCATACAGACGAGATACAGCAGTGCTTAACACGCGGTCAGAAATTCATGCGCGTTTGGCAGCGCGAAAAAGTTTTGCGCTGCTCAATACTTTAGAGCACGGGTACACAGCCTTACACGGGCGTATCGAGGCCGAATCACGGCTAGAAATTTCTGGCCGTGAAGTAGACGCTGTTGTGCGCTGTTGGACGCTTTGAGACCGCCATATAGACGAGATACAGCAGTGCTTTACTCGCGGTCGGAAATTCACACACGGTTGGCCGCGCGAAAAAGTTTTGAGCTGCTCAAAACTTTGAGCACGTGTTAACCGCGGGCGGCACACGAGGTAATGACGCGGAAATGACGCGGAACGACGTGCTCTGGCCACGGCCAGGACGTGGTTACACATGGGTAGGACGGGAAATTTCAGCGGGTAATCGTGGGTGGAGCATGGTAATAGCATGTTTTGCGCCTGTATCGCGGTGTTATTACGTGAAATTAGCATGTTACGCGTGTGACAATCAAACACCTTTCTCCGCGTATATACAGCGCGATTTGCCGAGCACACGTCAGTTGTGCTCGAGGCGTCAAGGGATGGACATGGATCCCCGTCACCGTAGTGACCTCGTCTTAATCCATTTTTATTTCTTGACATTTATTTTCATTTCATAACAAGATAATAAAATCAAAATGAAAAACTATTACAATAATAACATATTGGCTTCTTCGGTGCCATAGCTTGAAATCTTGATCTTCACGGGACTGTGTCTTGAGCGGTTATGATTTCTACAGCCCGGTGTTATGCCGAGAAATGCATCCCTGCCGAGATTTGCATCCCCTCGCTACTACAACCACTTTTACTTCGTTTTATCTCACTTTTATATCACTTTTAGGGAATGTAATGGCGAACATATAACCAAATGCACTTTGTCTTGCATTTGTTGGGAATGTAATACAACTTAAACCATTCCGTCTTTGTTTTTGTTGTGAACGTAATCGAACGGTAATGCACACCGTATATAAAATCATCCCCCCCTTGCGTGAACGCGCATTCTGCTGCGCTTCCAACAAAAGCGATCGTATTCTATATAAAACGCTTAATAAAACAATAAAGCGAGCTAATTATAACAATTGGGAGATCCTAGTCTATATAACGCGTTTATCTAAACAATAAAGTGCGATCGTATTCTACAAAATGCGTTTGTTAACGCGGATGAAAAAGTCACCAACGTCCATGCAAAGCGATCGCAGCAGAATGCGCGTTCACGGGTGGGGGGTTGCGTAGGAGTCGGATTTGGGCACAACACCGGCTCGGGAGCTTTTATACCCGTGGTCCACACGAGAAAATGACACGGAAATGACGCGATGAGGAAGCGGAACAGTCGCCGGCGTCTGTTTTGCGGGCATACCACCGATGAACAGCGGGTTGGCCAAATTTGCGCATTTTCCATCGCGGGCAACCACGGGCAAAAAAAAACGCAAAATTTTACCCGCGATACAGACGCAAACGGCTGTGTGACCGGGCCCTTACCCCCATTGTGTTGAACTTTTTTTTAATGAGGTATTAATGATTCAACTGATATAAAAAGCATTTTGAACACACTTACACACAGAACCACATGTGCGTGCACAGTCATTAATCAGCTAACAATCAAACGCTAACATCAGCGAGCAACCATGGACGAACGCTACGTTTCCACAAATAGAAGGCAAATAACAAATGAATAAAAACAAATACCGTAAAGAAAGGTTTTCCCTACTAGTGAGTTGCTTTCATACTCGTCGGTTACTCAGTGTTTTAATTTTGATTGCTGCCTCACCATCGAGGTGCTCTTGTGCCATATTACTTTTTGCAAAGCTTACAAGCGAAGCACCTTTTTGGTTTGTGAAGTGTGGAGAGCTACCACTCAGTCGAACTGTTTTCTCCAAGTCCGTCATGTTTCATGAGTTGAATTTACCTTAAACTTTTTAAATAGTGCCCTTGTTCACACCCCAACTCGCTGTGTTATGCTCTCCGACTCACGCTACATGTGACGTCACTGATTCCGCGACGGGATGAGTGACACATATATTGTGCGACATAACACACCAATGAAATAATTCGTTGCCAGTGCTTTTAATCAACTATCAATGCATCGTTGCAGCTCTACTAACAAAGTAATAACAGTTTAAAATGCACTTAAGTTTCACAAATAAATACGAACCTTTAAAATAAATTTGATATGCGTGTCAAAAATCTGGGTAAAATCTGAAGTAATCTGAGTTATATTTAAAAAAAGAGTATATCGAAAATATCATAAAACAATAAAAATAAACACCTGTTCAAAAAGGATCATGACTGTGAAACATAAGATGTGAAAAAAATGTGTATTCAGTCTCACTACGACAATAGCCATAACATTCTATTCAGGAAGAATGCATCACTCTAGGAAAATCAACTACCTTGAATTGCAGAAGATCTTTTACAACACACTTCCCAAATAAATCACTTTCATGAGAAAGTGAAGTGTACTCATTAAGGTTACTAGGAGCATTATTGTTAATGATAAGATGTTGTGATCAAAAAGTTTGGTGTTCGTTTCTTTATAGCAAGTCTCTTTCCGCCTGTTTTTCCAGCCTAATACTTCAAGTGCATACATGCACGTCCGCAAAGCCCTTCAAAACTCGTCATGAAAAAATTGCATTGCAATTCATCCGGATGAAGAACGATGTGTGCACAATGGTAATCTTGAGATAACAATTCTAAAACATTCACTTTTATAATGTGTTCAAAATAGAATTAACACAAATGTAAGACTATCAATACATGATTTATTGGCATATCATCACAGATTGTTGCCAAAATATTATTGTTCAAACATAAAAGAACCAAAGTGTCTTGTTTTAAGTGTATCCCATTAAAACTAAATATATAAAAAACACACACTAACATAAATAAAAGCCAATTTTTAGGGATAGGACATAAAAACAGCAGACATAAAAACATCGCTTTCTCGTCAAGGTGCCGTTAGGGCATTTTCAGTACGAGACAACTGTTTCCATTCATCTTAAATTCTCTGCAGCTGTCGAAAGAAAGTCTTTGATTTAGTAAATATCTCTGCATATCTTGTGTTGGGAGCATCAAAGAAATGTGAGCAAATATCAAAGTGTCCTGCTGGATCGTCAAGCTTTTGGCAGCCAGGGTGTGCTTTCCATCTAAAAGTGTTAAACACACTTACATTGTTGAAATAAGCCGGCCTAACTTTTTTTGGGTGGAGGGGAACCAAAATGACATCTATATCAAGCAATGATGGACCTTCTGGGTGTAACTTGCCAGGCCTAGTTAAATGTTTGCCTTGTTGTACTGTAGCGATAAAAAAACAGTACATATTATTCTGGTGAGCCATGGAAAAAGATCCACATGCTAAAGTTATATCAGGGCTAGGGCTGCACGATTTAGGAAAAAAACAAATTGTGATTTTCCAGGCAAGTATTGAGATTTCGATGCAATTTTCAATTATTATTTTTTTTGAGTGTATTTTCTGTGCTAGTTGTGTTTTTTGTCAATCATATTGACATCCTTAACCTTGAGAAAAAAACGTGTTCTCTTCTGGGGAGCTTTGTTGCTGGCTGTTGGTTTAATTTGTGAAAGAATTAGCCAGGTTAGACCTAGGGACCGCCGAAACAGAGAACAATCTGATAATCTTTTAAATATTTTAAGATCATGAGCTTGTTTAGGGCCTTTACAATTTAGAACCCATGAGACCCATTTTTTGTTAAAGGATCACGTTAGACAGAGAGTTTTACAACAAAGAAACTGGGGGCATCAAACTGTTTATTACACCAGCAGAGGGGTGGCTAACACGGTCCTGGAGAGCCGCACATCCTGCATGTTTTGGAGGTTTCTCCTGCTCCAATAAAGGTGATTCCAATCACCTGGATTGTTATCAAGCTATCACAAAGCCTGCTAACAAGCTGAAAATTGGCATCACCTGAGTTGGAGCAGGGAAACCTCCAAAACATGCAGGACGTGCGGCTCTCCAGGACCGGGTTAGCTACCCCTGCACTAGCGGCAACGTGGTTTACCAGCAGACTCTGTGTTCAACGAGGTTGAAGTTCCTCTTTCATTGAGGAGTGTATGCTTGTATGCATCCCTCTCAAGACAAATTTCTTCTTCATGTAACAACTAGTTGTGTGTGTGTGAATGGAAGAAAGCTCCAAACACTGACCCTAAATTGAAACATGAGAGTAATCACATCTAAATGAGAGTAAACATAAAATAATGAAAATAAAAATAAATTAGGGGATTTATGTCAGTGTTCTGGCTTAATAATTGTGTCAGATGTCTTATGAAATATTCATCCATCCATCCATCCATTATTTGCACCGCTTATCCTCAGTAGGGTGCTGGAGCCCATCCCAGCTATCTTCGGGCAGTGGGAAGGGGACACCCTGAACTGGTTGCCAGCCAATCGCAGGGAACACAGGGACAGACAACTTTCTCGCTCATTCACACCTAGGGACAATTTGGACCAGGCCAATTCACCTGAAATGCATGGTTTTTTTTTGGAATGTGGGAGGAAACCGGGGTGTCCCGAGGAAACCCACGCAAGCACGGGTAGAACATACGAACTCCGCACAGGAAGTCCGGTAGCTGGATTTGAACCCATGACCTCAGAACTGTACCGCACACGTGCTAACTACTGCGCCGCCGTGCTGCCCTCATAAAATATTGTTTTAGAAAATTACACACATCGGTCCAGTAGATTTGATCGGGCCATTCTTAACACAAAAAAAACAAACGGCTCGTTTAGATACATTTGTACACAATATCAAAATCAAGAAACAGAATGGAGAAAATGTGTTTCCCAAAACAGACAGCACTGGCCACAAGAGAAAGACAGTAATATACCAATTTAGAATTCAATTTCGAGGACCCAGGGAGGAAACTCAACCAAAGTGCTTCTGCGGATGATTGGGAAATTGCGGGAAACTGTGCCACCATCTGCTTTGAGACAGACACAAACCACAAGACAGTAGTCAGCAACATGTGCCTCAAGATGACTGTCAGTTTACTTCAGGCACAACATAGTGACATGAACATCGCAGCCTTTGGGACGACGACGGCAGCAGCACTGGTGGGCTCGGGCCAAGTAGCTGATCCCTTGCGGAGCTTACGGAGAAGCTTTTTCAGGAACGCTGTTTGCCATTTCAAAAAGGCTGCTGTCGTGGGAATCTGGCTGCTAGTCTGTATTAATATATGATGCTAAACTGCTCCATTTATGTACATGTCCACGTGCTACTGTAGAAAAGATCGTTCATTGCATCCCTCAAGGATAACATGTTCTCAGTTGTAGTTTCATGGACCAATAACAAAAAAATCCAACATCAAATAAAAGACGGCGGTAAAATAACGGTATTTGGCTCTTTGGGAAAGACTGGGAAACCCAATGCAGCGAGAGAGGCAGTCCTTTCACTGTTGGACCAATTCTCCACACTTGGCACATACATGAAAGCAGCTTCTGCTCCACTGAAGTAATGGCACAAACATAGACGAGCGCTTACTGTATATGCCAGCATACCTACACGCACACACATAGTGCTTCACCCAAGCTCAGGGAAAGCACGCCTGTCGAGCGGACAGGCATGAAAGGGAGGGAGCTAAAACAACTTATGTGACAAGAGAAATAAGAAAAACAAGGGTGGAAAATCTGGGCTGCACAAAACAGGGACAGAAAAATGGGAGATTAATTCACGCGCTCTGTCAGAATCCATCAGCCTGCAGAGGAAAATGTGTAAGGGAACTCAGTCACTGTATTGTTGAACCTAACTCTGAAAAAGACTGGAGAATCAGGACAAAACTTACTTACGGACAATAGGAACCTTGCTTTTTTGGACAAGGAGATCCCAGTGGACTGGTCATCAAAAAACAAACAGTCAGTGGGGAAAAAAACACGGTGGCATGTAGTTATGTAAACTACACTGCAAAACTTAGTCATCCATCCATCTATTTATGAACACTTATCCTGTTCAAGTCTCCAGGGTGATTATGAGTAGGAATGAATCTGGATGGCGCGGGTTACAGGTATGTAGATCACAGCACCTAGGAATGGCTCAATTTGCAAATAATTTCAACCATTTCATAATTTACGAGCGACCGCTTGTCCTCCTCAGGGATGCTCGGACTGCAGTCAATCATGGATGACTAAGAAGAGCATCAACTATTGCTGGTTCTGACTGAAGGGGTGACTCTGGGCAGTCAGTAGGAAATGAACCTAGACAAATGAACCTCTACATGACAAAAGGTTAGGAAAGTTCACAATTAATCCAATCAAACTTATTTGTAAAGTTCTTTTTCAGGCAATAAATTGCCACCAAAAGTGGTGTATAAAAGCATTCAGCGTGCAAAAAAAAATACAATCCTCTTTCCCCTACCCACCCAACAAACCAGAGAACTTTGTACACTTCGTACACATACACACAATGATTAAAGTAAAATAAAAATCAAATAATTAGTAATAATATACGATTATGTATAGGCAAACTAATCATGTGAGGAAGGGGACCTGAGGGAGGGTTATCCGAACTGATAGGGATAACACCAGATGGCCTCAGGATTTTCAGCCATTGAACTACACCCTACCAAAAATATCAATAACTTCCAAACAAAACATAAAAAAAAAAAAAATGAAAAAAAGTATGATACAGTAAGCAATTAGAAGTTCCAAAGATCAAGACTAAATAAAAATGATTCTTTAAAATTAATATTAAAAAAAGTGGGCTTTGAACCTCCCCTCAAAAATTGAAAGGGTCCCTGCAGACCTGATATCCTCCAGCAGACTTTTACATAGGTGAGGACCAAAGTGGCTGAAAGCTGGTACTCCATAAGCTTTGGTCCTCACCCTAGAAACAGTCAACAAACCGGTGCCAGAAGATCTCAGAGAGATAGGATGGCCCAAGACCATTAAGACATTTAAAAACTAGTAAAAGCACCTGAAAATCGATCCTAAAATGCACAGGGAGCCAATGCAGCGATTTTTAAAACTGGTTTCATGTGACCCCTCCCCCCGGCCCTAGTAAAAAGTATGCATCAGTACCTCTGTGTTTGCATGAGACAGAAAAGGGCAAACTCTGGCTATATTGTTGATGATAAACCTCAATTCAAGCTATATTTTGATATGTGGGATAATATTTTACTCTGAGTCATAAAAAAACCCCACTTTTTCAAAACAATCTAAAGTCTTAAAATCTTGTACTTTTGGTAAGTTTCTCTCACTGACCTTTAGGACCAGTGACGAACACCAATATTTTGTCCTGGTTGAGCAGTAGGAAGCTCCCTGTGATCCATGACTTGATATCTGAAATGCATTTTAAAAGGGCATCAGGGACTTGTGTCATCGGGGGACACGACATTGTTCAGTTGGGTGTCATCAGCGTAAATATGGAAGCTGACACTGTGTCTCCTGATGAGATTAAGTCTACAGTGCTCTTCTTCAGATGGGGCCTCCCCACCGCTGTTTTAAAGATGGCACGGAAATCGCTTGTCCGGATAGAGCAATTGACTATATTTAATATATGTTACTAAAATAATTGATAAATTGACCTAAACAACTTTGTGGGAATTGGATCTAAAATGGCATGTTGTTGGGTTGACTTGGGAGAAAACTTGACCAAGTGTCCTTCCACCAACCAAGGCAAAACCTTCCAGAGTTTCCTCAGGTAATATTGAGCCCATCAAAATGTAAGATCTATAAAAGCTGTCCAGCTTTTACAGATCTTACATTTTGATGGGCTAAAAGACTGGACCTCATTTTAGTCATATTCCTGAACAAGTGGTCTGCAAAATCCTCACAAGAATTATTTGTCAGCTCCAATGTAGACTTTTTAAACTCTGCTTTAGTTAAAAGGACAGAGATGGAAAAAAAATAGTTTTGGGTTATTTTTATTTTCAAAAATAAGATTTGAGAAGTATGTTATACTAGCCTGTTTGAGTGTGTTATTGTAAGTCCTGATTTGTTAAAAGAATGTTTCCTTGTGTTGGTTAGTTAGTTGGATCCCTTAACTACTATGATCATAAGGGCACCATTCCCTGTGGTGTGTCTTAGGCAAGTAGAGTCTGGTGGCACTCATTCCTCTCTAGACCGACATACGTTTCCACCCGGTCTCGAACTGGGGCCCTTTCGCCCGATAGGCGAATGTGCTACTAGATCGTCAGTTTTTCCCATCTTTCCTCAGCAGTTCTGCATTGTCTTTTGTGGTATTTGATAAAACTGTTTGTCCATGGAGATTTAGACTTGCTTGGTTTAGTTTTGATAACCAGTGGAGGTACACGGTCAAGTGCTGATTTTAGACTTCAGTTTAAATTATCAAATCACAGGGTGCAGACGAGACATTGGCAGGAGTGCCCTTTTAAAACTTGATACAAATTGCAGCCACTACAGGAGTTAGATGTTGTTTCCTCGCTGTTATCACTGAGGCCACCTGATGATGTTTAAAAAGTCACTATAGGACACACTCGGATCGACAACAGAGGACACCCTCTCGCTCAAGCCATACGTAACAACGAGATCAAAAGTGTGTCTTCTTTTGTGAGTCGGCTGTGTGACATGCTGTTTAAAATATAGGGAGTTTAAAAGGTTGAAAAAATGTATCTGCAGTGTGTTCGAGGTGTTGTCCTCATCTACATTAAAATATTCAGCTACTCATTCATGTATTTGCTTCTTAAATACTTTGTCATATCCTGTAGGTGCATTTTCTGGAATTTGCTGTACTACTACACCCACTATGTCTAATTAACATTCACAGTGATCTTTCAAAGTTGTCACTAAGTGAATTTTTCTTGTGCACAAGGAATGAGTTTATCTATGTTGGTATATGAAAGACTAGCACGGAGAGCTAACATTGTCTGCCTCCCTACGCATCTGACTCTTAGGAGATAAAACTGGCTCCCCTCAACGATCCACAAAAATTCAGTACTGAGAGATGTTTTTCCATTTAATATGCTATGAAAAGAAATGCTAGAGGATCTCTACTTTTATATTATTAAAAGCTGGTAATCATGTACCCAATATGTATCCCTGATGTCCTCATTTTCTACTCACTTATCATGCAGCTCCTCACAGTGACAACATAAATGCAGGAAGGCTTCATTCTCCTTTATAAAAAGCCTCATTCTGATTCTGCTTTGTCGTTTGTAGTTTCCCCAATATGTTCTTGCGATTGTACAGATGTAGGCAAGCGGTTCTGAACCAATTTAAAAAAGGGAATGGAATGTGTGCCGTAATAATGTTTAACATACTCATAGGTAGCCATGAAAAGAAAACAAAGAAAAATAACATTTTGACCTTAAGCTGAATTAAAAAGTGAAATCATTAGGCAACTTAACCATATAGAGCTACAAGCATTTGCAAAGGCAACAACAACCTTGGAAAGCGATTTTCAGCTCAAATAAAATTCGGGAAACAAAAACATCACCCAAAACAATAAAAACACTAACTGCCTTGTATAAACCAAAGTCAAACAAAGTGAGGTTGTAAAAACAAAAGACTGAGGCTCAGAACATAACCACATATGTGCAACCCGTCTAAACAAAACATTGTGACTCCATCCTACTTTTATTCTGAGTAATTCAAGAATGTCAACGTACGAAACGTGGTTAAAGTCGAGTGAAGACATACATTCTATTGGCGCTGTACAAAAAGTTAAGGGAAGTTTCTAGTGAACTCTGAAAGTTTTGTGTTTTTTCTTTGGTCGTTTCACACTCAATTCTTAACGAGGGCTGTGATAGTAACAAATTGCAAATAAATCAAACTGAAACCCAGGAATGGATGGTCTTGTTATTGTGGCTGTCTTAGCAGTTCAGTTATATAAACAGTCATAACTCAAAACAAATGAAGATATTTGCTGGCTTGAGATGATCCCACATCAAAGATGTTATGGCCCCAAAAACTTCTGGGCCAAAATGAAATCATGCAGGCCAACAGTAGAAACACAATATTGAATTATTACGTTACTTGTTTAATTTCAACAAAAATGACACCATTTGGCGATCGAGCATTGGACGCTCGTAAATCATTCACATATCTTGTAAAAATATGAGACAAACTTAAATTAAGAATATTTGAAGCAGGACAGTGGAGGATTTTGACATTTGGAAACCCTTTGGCCGGAGTGAGTGCAAAAACAAGAGAGAAACACAAAGATAATTCCCAGAATTCCCAAAAGTCATTGCGGCGGCCCTCCAAAAAAAGGGCAGATAAAAGAGCTTATTAATAGCCCAACGATTTACATGCACTAAGTGGATGTTTATGTTGGAACTTGCTGCTTATGTGTGAACATCCAACCGCTGTAAACAAGACCATTCATGTCCCATTTCCTTTATATTGTTTCCACTGACAAAATAGGCAGCCGCAGTTTGAAAGCACATTATTTGAGGTCTTTTCTTTTTCCTTCTTTTCAAGTGGTTCCTCTGTTCAGTGTGCCAGTTGCAGTAATCATTGGTGTGTTTCCCATTTTTGCGTCATTCTGTCGACTTCTGCCCCAACAGCAGAGTAAGGCATGTTATTTGTACCAATACACTCAACGACATGTTTTGGGAAAAAAATATAAGGGTAGATGAATAGAGGGATGTGTGACTTCTAAACCAGTAATGTACACAGGAATTCTGTATTGCAGAAGTAATCTACAATGTTAAATGGAGACAATGCAAGAACAAAGACATTCAAATATATAACTTAAATGAGTCAGAAGTTCATGGGTAAGTTTTCAGGCATAACCTTGCTGCCATTTTTTTTAACAAACAAATCATTACCAACAGTTGGGAATAGCAGTAGCGAGCCAAGACTAATTTCCAATTTGAGGTCAATTGTGCGCCATAAACATTTAAACAACTGCTTGAAAAGGAAAGGTCCCATTTACAAGAAACAAACGTTTTTAATTTACTCAAACAGACCTGAGAATAATAATGAAAATAGGAAAAACGAGTAGAGCTATAGAAATGTTGCTGTGCAAGTACAATTTGCAGGAAAGAGAAGCAGCGTTGCAGTTTAGGTTGTACAGTACTCAAAATACTCATGTTATAAATGAGCCTTATCAAAATGAAACACCAGGATTGACATTAGAAAATAAAAAAACATTATTCAAGGTCATTGTTAAAAATGGGGTATGGAAAGAAAGCACAATTGAGCAGTTGTAATGTCTCTACTAGATTAAAAAAATGAACTGTCTATGCTATGTATACAACGTACTGCACTGCACAAGTAACATACGGCAACGTGTAGCAGCCCGGCAACACGTGAAAATATTTTGGCAGCCAGCCGTCACAACAATCTAGCATAACACTAAGTACTGCAACTAGATGTATTTGCTGCCACATATGGCACTATTGAAAAGGGTTTACTAACAGGTGGTCAAAACCAATCCCAGTCGTAAGTCAGATGATACATGTACAGATCACCTGTATTTGTGATGAAGACAGTGATTTAGGATGTATACAAATAATTGAATTCAAAAACATTATGTAGTTAATTAAATCAATCTTTAGTGTCAGTGTTTTTTAAGTGTGTTATTGCCATTTTAATTCTGCCCTGATGTGATTTAACTTGTATGTAACAGATCTGTTCAAAGTCAAGAGTACCGAGGTGTTAATGGACTGGTTGACACAAACGTCATGTTCCGAATTCCAAACTGGAGAGTTCTTTTAAAGTGCATGAGGGCCACTGGTAGCTTTGTTCTGCCCCAAACATCAAAAAGGTGGGGGGCAACATGAGCTATTTGAACAATGGCTTGTGATTATATTTAGAGGAAGTGACAGGGGAAGGGATTGGGACATGTATGAGGTCACTGCCAGAATGCCATTCCCATCCACACTGCCATCCATCAGGTGACGAAAGAAGCACAAATGTTCTTTCCCAGGGTCAGTAACTTGCTTCTACCCGTTTAATCCTTCTCAGTCCAATGACACGAGATGCATCCTTGATCACATCAGGAAGAGATTGAGCTCCAATATCAGATCAAGCTAAATCTGTTTATGTGTACTTGGAAGGGGTGATTATTTGGGCCTATTCTACCTCTGACAATCGGGCACAATGCCAAAAAATTATTTTTTGTTCATTCCAGGCACTGGTAAATGAGGCTCCAGTTTAATCAGAAACATGCGGAGACAGTGTCACAGTTCCCCCACAGAGGCATCCAAGTAAAAGGTGAGAGGTGAAAGAAGTGACGTCTCCATGCTAACTAACCAATCCCTGAGAGGATTTATCAGTTTGCAAATGCAAGAGAGGAATTGGAAATTATATATAAATGCAATTTGGAAATACCATCAAGACCAGTTTTGAATGATTAAATGTTACGATGCTAGTAATATTGCGTGACAACTCTCACCTTTCACTAGAAAATACTTAAGAAATTCAAAATTGAGAAAAAAATATCTCTACAACACAGAAACAATTTAACCTTTTTTTAATTGAAAAGATGGGAGTGCATCTGGAAATAATACAGTAAGAATGGCTAAGTAAAGCATATTGTCCAGAATAGAAAATGTTCTGGAGTATAAATCGCATTGATTCCAAAATGCATAATTACGTGGGGTACAAATGCATATCCCCTGACCTTCTCTGAACACAGACTCTGCCAACGTAACGAAAAATGAACAATTAGTTCAAGACCCTTTCCTTTTTCCAAAAAGGGCATACAAGAGCCCACACAACAGGGGGCAAGGACAAACACTGCATTCATTCACAGAATCTCCAGCTGTATAATACAGTTTAAAACCCCAGTCAGTTAATCAAATGGTTATTTGCAGATGTGTGTTATGATCTGGGCCAGAGATTAATTTCAAATCCCACAGGTTACAGGACATGCCTCTGGTGACCGTGACATCATCTGTTTAAAAGGTGACGTGCGAACAGTTGTCTCTCTCTTTCTCTAAACACTCCTTCCTGGAAAAGGAGCCCTGAAGGGGATGAATTTACCCCCTAGGACTTTGCAGACATAGAAGGCAGGGATACAAAGCAGGTCCCTCGGCTTTGGATTTGGTATTGAATCCATCAAGTTAGCTAACTGATAAGTTGTTTGATAAGATGTTTGCATGCCATCGTTTCCCGCTAATGTGAAAAAAAAAATCTTAACATTTTTATCGTTATTGCAGGACTTCTCGTTGAACTCAGTGCAACGTAACTCTCTACACAAGTCCATTTTTGCAGAACTGCAAATCATCTGCATGAGACAAGAGACTGTCCCAGAAATCTCTCCTGAGTCCGCAAACAGCAGTTCTTTTATTTACACCGGAATCCCATCCTCCGCAGCGGCTTCCTGTTCTCTTGAAGTAAAACATCCTTTCCTGGGGGATCAACGGGATGATCCAGACGGGGCCCTGTGCACGCTGCCTCAGACGGGCCCATGCCCAGTTAAAAAAAACAGCATCATGCTGTTTTTCCCTGCAAGGCCACCCTGAAGAACGTCCTTCCAATCCCCGGGCAGAAAAGGCAGAGCGGGAGGCCTTCTGCGTTTACACTGAGACAAAGAAGGCCTTGCTGGAGGGTTTATGTGAGAGGAAACTCAGCGCCTGATGCAAATGAAGTGGTGGTTCGCAGAATAGGGAAGCAACATTGAGAGGGACATGGACACAAAGGGTGGTGTGGCAGTTAGTGAAGCATCCTAAAGCAGCACAGCACACAGGAGCTTTTTAATCCCAGCAGCCGTGAATGTCTATCAAGCGGTCAGCGTTAACAATTTTAGGCCGGTGTGTACCGGGCTAATGAACCCTCCGCCCCCTTGAAAATCTGGCACAGCACCCTCCCCTCAAACCCCCTCGTGACCACATGCATCTGACTAGTGACAGCTCACCATCCTGTAATTTGCCAATTTGCACGCGTGTCAAAAAGCCAGGCAGTCGTGAATGATGGCCGCAAAGTGGGGATTGGCCAAAAACAAGGGCAAGAGATCAGATAGAGAGGGGAGAGATAATGAAGATGACGGGGTTGAGGATGATGAAATACATTTAAACAAAGGCAACTTGTGTGGTGTCAGCACTGGCATAGCACAACATTGACTTATACAGTCAATGCATACCCTGTGGATTTTTCCAATGTGACTCTTGAGGCTTAGTATTTCATAAATCCAACATAACTGCTCTTTAGGATCATTTAGGTTTAAGCAAGGGCCAAAATAAGGTTTGAGTAAAGTAAAGCAGTTAGTCAGCTTCAATTTTACCACGCAGACAAGGATAGTCTTCTATTGTTTATCCTGACTATGTTTAAATATTTTTTAATAGAAATGGTTTTAGTGGCAAGGCGGCCGAGTGGTAAGCCCGTCCATGGCACAGTTCTGAGGTCAAGGGATCAAATCCAGCTACCAGCCTTCCTGTGTGGAGTTTGCATGTCCTCCCCGTGCTTGTGTTTCTTCCGGGCACTCCGGTTTCCTCCCACATTCTAAAAAACATGCATGTCAGGATAATCGGATGGTTCGAATTGTCCCGAGGTGAGAAAAAGCAAGTGCGTTGTCCATCTCTGTGTGCCCTGCAACAGGCTGGCACTGCCCACTTCTGGAAGATAGCCGGGTTGGGGTCCAGCATCCCCGCGACCCAACTGAGGATAAGCAATGAAGATAATGGATGGATGGATGGGTCCAGTATGCTCTGACTCAATTTCTCTGAATTTGAATCAAACCCTTTAGGTGCCCTTTCCTAAAAAATGTATATTTTTAGAAATAACGGTAAAAAAGCCAGCAGAGAATTTTGAAGTTTGGAGAAAGTAGACCAATAGATGATATTAGTATTTAAAATAACTAGGGTAAAAATTCTTCCAGAAGCAAAATGAAAATTGACTACATACATGCTCAGTCACTGTGAAACATGGCCAATAACAAACCAAATATATCAAGAAGTTATGGCAACAGTTTGAAATGTTTAAGTCTTTAATAGTTTTTTTGCTTTTTTTTTTGAACCCTTCAAACAAAAAAACAAAAAAAAAATCAGACAAAACACTGAAATGATGCATTTATATATAATCGTCAACGTATTGTTAATTGAATCTCCAAACTATGGCAGCAAAAGCGAGTTATGAAATGATATTATTTTACTCTTCACTATGACTGAAATAAAGCATCCCAAAGAACAACTTCATCATATATTTTCTCTAACCAAAAAGTAAAAATCATTTATGCTTCTTTGTGCATGTCCGCATAGAGCTTTCACATGATGCTTGTATAAATCTCTATCAGGAAGCCAGCCAAGCCTGTGGCCTCTTCCTGCTTGAAAACCATATAATAGTCTCAGGAACCAGAAACACATTTTCTGGTTAGTTGGCAGCAAATGTACCATGATGGTCTGGGCTGGCCAACTAAGAATGTTATTTATATGATTGAGTTAGAGATGAAGAAAAATAGTTCAAAATGCATTTTGCTCCCTACAAATAGATTTTACAAGTAAAAACAGATCGTGAGATAATGTAAAGAAAATGTTTGAGGCTATGGCTTACAACTCATATGAATTGCCGCCTACTAGTGTAGGAATCTGCTTGCTCACGCAGCCCTTTACATTTGTTTGATAATGTTTGACTTCTCCCGGAAAATCTTCATCACTGATTAACATTTGACGAAAGTAGTGCTGCCCACTCTTAACTGCAGGAGATCCCTAAACCATCTGTAAATGCAAAATGAGAATAATTGTGGCCGAACATTTCACATTACAATAGCTATTCACCACACCATTGTTGCACTAAAATGGTAGCCCTTTAAATGTCTCACAAAAGTAATTTTGCCGTCGGGTACAGTTCATTGAATTTCCTGCAGTTGGCCCTCCAATCTGTCTTGCATTAGCCCGAGCGTGAGATGTTAGCTGGCTGAAATAAGGAGCTCAAAGCTGATCTTTTTTTGTGGTCGTCTTTTATTTAGGGGTCAGCGCTTAATGTGATGACTAAACATGATAGTTGACTTGGTGTGTTAGTGGCAATTGGAGTGAAACCATATGGTACATTGCAAAGTTTGTTAAATGTGGTAAGAAGTACACATTTTGGGATCATTTAACTTTTAAAATCTATTCGAATAAAGAAATAACCTCAAAATTTGTGTTGATTGAATCTTGAATGAACTTTTAGGTAAGCCTAATAAGCATAGCATTAACAGACCTCCACAATTTTATATTTCTTCCAGGCGGCATTGCAAAATATGGCACAGGCTTGATTGAATCAGAAATGACACTTAGTACGTTGACATTCAGGACATAATCCGATTGGAAACTAAATATTGTCAGTATTCGGAAAATGTGAAGCAATGTAAACGAGCACAATAACTCAAGTTACATTTATTTTTTATTTTTTTACATTTTGTGTCATCCAAACCAGCTTAAAGTCTCAGTCCGACTGCATTTTTCCAATTGTAATGGTTGGGTAAATACTCTTTTTTCCCCGATATTTGAGGCCGAACAGCACTGTGGGACTAGTAGTACGGAAACAAATGCATGCAAACTCCGGCCTACTCGCTAAAAAAGCGTAACTTGTAATGATTTATCTGGCACATGCTCATTTGATTTACTCCCAAGACTGTGAAAAAGTCACCGGTGTATCCATCGAGATTCAGTATATCCATATACAACTTGTATCAATGTAAGTCTATGTTTTTGACAAACAACATCTTGTAAACATACGGGATGCGGCAAAGGAGCTCACTTTTCAAGAAAACAAGCACAGTGCTTTGTTGAATTTGGTGAGTGGCTTGAATGAAATAGTCCTCTTTTCAATGTCAAAACTGAAATGTGGAAAAAACGTCTTTTTGAGTAATGGGGTCGCTCCTGCTTCGCAGTTGTAATCACGATACTCGCATACACTTGTGTTAATCGTTTGTCTCTAGGCATGCAAATTATTCAGTTAGATTGCTCTAAGAATCCAATACTCCATTTTCAACCAGATCATGTATTGTACGTAAACGTAGTCACTGATTAGTATAAAACAATTTAGTCAAAAATCCATTTTGAATACATATCTTCAACCTACACCTTTTTAGAAAACCGGCCAGATTTGTTAAGCTGAAATTGTGTGAGGGTCAACTATTTAGCCTGGCATTCTTCAAACAGCCTTTAATAAATTCACCCTCTGTAAAAGATTTGCAATGATTGGAGATCAGTGCCGCAAACTCATAGCTCGCTTTTATAGAATTTTCATTTGACTTGCGGGGTCTCATGAAAAAGCACTGCTGTATTATTGAAACAGCTTCAAGTTTCTTCACCTTTTCACAGCGCGAGTTTCAAGTTGGCTTTTTGTAGTCAGCATTTTTCGTCTGGCAGAGCCTCCTGATATTATATTCTTAAAAAAACAACCATAGCCTCTTGGCAATTAGGCAATTAGGATTCCAGTGGAAAAAAAAGACTAATTTCTCACTTTTCCCGGAAGCGGTGGCTCTTACACTCAACTTTCTTTTTTTTTTTTTTTTACAGTTGACATGTCTGAAATGGGGTTGTTTAAAATCCTCACAGAAAGCCAAGAGCAATGTGGCCAAAGGGCTACTGCTGTCACCTGTTAAAATGGTGATTTTTTTTTTTTTTGGGTTGTACAATTTTATTTAATACCGTGGTCAACATTACTGATGGACCACATATTGTTAGTTTTATAACAGAGGCTGTGGGCCAATGAAATATGGATCAAGGGTCATAACTGTCTCCAAGCCAGACTTTGGACATGCCTTGACCTACACTTTACGACTCTTGGTGGGTTTTGGTTATGGAAATGCATGTATTTTAAAAAGTTGTGCATTAAAGGAACTTGGTCCAGAACCTTCGCCGGACTCTCCAATAGAAGCTCACAGGCTGTCAGAAACTTTGCTCAGTGAAATCAGACCCCCACAGTTCCGACACAACTTCTTTGGGTATGATAAAGGATGTACCCCAACAGACTCCATGACCTGCTCTGTTGGATATGAACACATTTTGGGTTGTGGAGGCAGTGCTAAGGGCTTCATAGCGGATAAGGAATGGCGGAGTCATTGGATATTATCTAGGGAGTCGGGGTAGAGAATCAGTTTCCATTTCACCATGACCTTTCTCTGGTCCCAACGGTGGTAAGCCCCACTGCTACCTCCTTCCTCTCAGATCCCCACTGAGCGCCCTCCGCCCCCGCTAAAGTCTCTGCCTTGCGCTCTGTTCATTTGTCAACCCATCCATCTCACTCTTCTACCGGGCTACAACAGAGCCATCCAACCCCCGTGAACTATGAGATCAGATTCCCATAGCTCATCTATCTTCCCATCAGCTGTCTACACAGTTTCCCGGCATGTTAACATTGCACTCGGGTGCAGGCAAAAAATGAAACTGATGAATGCTGTGAAAATCAGTTCAGAACAACTCCATATGCAGATGACAACGTTTCTTTCAAGATGGCTAGCACTCTGGCAACTATGGACAAATGGAATTGTAATGTCATCTACCCTTTTCATTGCCTTTCATGCAGTTTGAAGACAACACAAATCCGGCACATCTTTACTCCATTGATTACCAGTGGTCCTTTTGGTCTATGTTGAAATTGTGCAAAACTCAAAAGGTGTTTATTTCTACTGATATCTGGTGTTTCAAGTGTTTTATTGATAACATATTTATGTACTTCTTAACGCATTCTATGATGTTTCTTTTAAAAATGAAGGTGCTGTTGTTAGTTGGTGGTAGACATTTTTTACCCTTTTGACTAATTTTTGAAGGCCAACAGAAAATTTAGCTTTAAAGACATTGGACATATGAAAATAAAGCTTGAACTCACTAATTATTAGTGTATGTCATAGTATTGACAATGTAACTTAGGATGGTACAGTTGCCCCCCCCAAAAAAAACAAAACAAAAAAAAAACAACGACATGTTCTCAATTTTAGACACTGAATTGCACTTTCTTATTAAAGCGCTTGCAACATGTTATGATCATGTTGACAATCCCAGGAAGATGTTTGTCAAAAAGGCTGACATACCATGGGCATGCTCCAACTGTAACCACTTACGTGCACCTTTTTTCTCTGAAGCTTAATGGCAAATAAACTACCCACATGTTGTGTTAATTGCACAACTAACAACATAATTTTTAGGAGAAAGACAATTTATTGGAGTATCTTGTGTGTCGTTCTTAAAACCTTTTCCCATTTTGTTCATTTGTATTGTGCTGTTATATAGAATGCTGTAGAGTAGAAGCATAATAATATACAGTATATGTTAGCAACTCTTGCTAACCATTTATTGTGCAATGAGTGCCCGGTTTGCCAATGTATAGCGTTCATTGTCAGGGTATCAAACAATTTGTATCCAACTACAATAACAAGCATCACGCTACGTTGTCAGACGATAACTTAAAAAAAAATAATAATAATAATTGATGATTACCAGTTATTCATCAAAACTATCATTATTCGCCATGATGGACCAAAGAAAGGTCACAGAACAGTATGGCAACACCTGTGACATCATTTTCAAGACAAAATAAAGACCCGTGCTAATCGCCCTAATGTCTCCGTTCCACACATGCTGACAAATTAAGCCATTGTGGTGCGATTATCACAGTTATTCATAGCCTCAACGCAATGGGGACGATGCATTTGCTATGTTACGTGGGCGCGCACACGTGGCCATTTGCCTGTCATTGTGTATTACAGGCGAGCCCATGACATTTAGAAATGGTGATAATGCACGTTGTTATTTGCTCTATATTATTGAAACACCATTATTTTGAGAGCTGCAGTGCCAGGTAATTGATTAGCCAAGTGGATTCTGAGGTGGATCACACCCCTCTTTGGACTGCGGTTGAACAATACAAATAATCTAGCAAAGCTCTGAAAATAACCACATACAGGTTTGATTTAATTAGTTACTTATTAGAATCAATAAAACCAAGTTTTTGGGGGATTGCTTTAATTGAAAGAGAGAAACCTCAGAGCACTTACGGCTGAGGATCAAACTGAAAGTTTGTTTCCATGTCCTAGATTGAGAAGAATGAACATTGAGTGTGTTGTCGGCACGAACACATGGCCACAAGCTGGCACATCGCCGAAAAGGAGATACTAAAATCAAACACTTTAGCTTTGATCCGTACAGTTCAGCTCGACTGAGGTCAAGCAAAGTGGAAAAAACAAATGATATGGTAAAAGTTTACCCAACAATTTAAAGTTTTTGGGATTATTTTTATTTTAGTTTTTTTAGTATTGACAGTACCTGAAATATTTGTAGACCAATCTGCCATCTTGCTTACTTCAATCTGCACAGATCTTTGCATAAAACTTCTGACATAAATTGTATTACCTGCATTAGGGGCAGCTGTGAAAACAAGTAAATCCCAATTCCAGTCGTGAGGCCTATCAGTTTCGTGCCTCAGCCCAAACCACTGCTTCGTAGCTGTTCTAGTAAGGTTAAGGTTACAAATACAGTGTACAGCTGCAACTGAGACAAGTAGAATATTCTTGCCATGAGAACTGTTTCCTCTACTTCTGTCATTTTGTCCATGGTGGAAATATATGGAAAAATTGGGAAACACTATTTTAAAAGTCCGTACATAAATCTTTTCGAGCAAAAAAAGGAAAAGAAAGCAGGAAACGAGCAATAGGATCCTATTTGTCCCTGGCTAGCAATAAAATGCTAAGTTTCATTTGAGTTATTGAGGGCAGGTGAAGTGTTTCTTTTCTTTTCACTTATATCATAATTTAGGGTTCCCAAAAACATATCTGGTTCTGTTAATATATGTTTTACAACGGCAAAAATATGTGCCAATACGTGAAACATCTTTTGGGAACTGTTAACTGTTCAATTTTAGATTGTGGGAGAATTTACTGTCTTAGTTTACCAATCTCCGCTTAATTATTAAGCTTACAGCTTCAATATGTGAAAAGAGCCTTTGGATTTAGCCATTAATGATGGATCTCGTGAATTAGGAGTAAGGTACACACGGCTCGTGAGAATGTATGGCTCTTTTAATGAAAAAACATATGGCTCGGAGAAAAACTTTGCGTCGTTCTTTTGAGAAAATTCTGCACCAAATTCAGTACGTACAAAGCCGTACGTAACACCGCATTTGACGTGGTTCAATCCAATCTATATAAGCCAAATTATCAACTACACTTTACAGTCAAGGTGCCATACCAACAGACCCCAATTTGGCTGTAGAAATACTTTATATAGAAGCTTATTAAAGAATGTATGATCACTGTTATGACACTTTGTGAAGAAAAGCCACAAAACAAACTGTGAACACCTCACACCAGCCAAGGACAAAGAGCAGTTTCATTGGGTGAACGGTAGGGTGGTTGGTTCCGTGCTCTCTTACACGTGCCCTCTATGCTGAAGGGAAATGCATCTATAAACTTTATATTTGCAGTATTTTTGTAAAATTTCAAAATAAAGAACTGCTCGCACCTTCTTTTAAAACCATTATTTACAAAAAATGAAGGTCTAAATGAGGTTCAACAACTTCAAGTCATTGCTGGAGGAAGTTTAAAGTGGTATATTTGTTGATATGGGACACAAGCTCTGGCATTATAATTATTTCATAAATTTATTAAATCATCAGACGTCACGATGACAAGTAAAATGCACCGAATATTTTGCTTTTGTCTGGAAAGTGGGTTTGGTTGTTTTGTTGAATTGTGTTAAAATAAAATGAATGGTGTGGCTATCTAAAAAAATAATAATAATAATAATAAAATATTTTTCCATTATGGCTTTTTGGGTCAAAAAAGGTTTTGACCCTTGTTGTAAACGAACAACAATTTAGATAGATACTCACACAAGCTCAGGCTATATTTGAATTACGCTTTTTCATCCTGTGTGTTGATGTGAGCATGTTTTAAGGAGGTGTGTACATTCTTAAGCCAAAAGTGACGGTAGCAAACCAACTTTACTTTTCCTGTATTGAGAAGCATTACAAAAAAATTGATTTTAATTGAGAATTGATATCAAGAAAAATACACCTTGGATGACACCAGGGTTTTATTTTTACATAAAATAAAATAAATGATTTATACTATGGTTTACAGGGAGTGTAGTGTGCTGTTAAAGTACCGTAAATTACGGACAGTAAGCCGCTACTTTTTTCCCAAACTTTCAACCCTGCGGCTTATGGTCGTTAGTGGCGCTCGAGTACAAAAGGTAAGATTTAGACCTGTGGAATATATGTGCCGAGGAAGACTGCAACCTCTTGGCGTGTGCATAAATTAACTTAGCGTAAACATACCCTCATCATGCAAAATGCAAAAAGAAAGGCACATCAAAAAATCCACCATCACCAACGGGTTCCGAAAAGCCGGTCTGCTGCATGACGGAGAGGAGGGCACAGAATCAGGAGTGGATGAGAGTTCCAGCGACAGTGAAAGCGCGAGTGAGGCTGCTTTAGAAATATACACTTTTTTCCTTGGATTACTTTCAACGGGACCCAGACTCTGCAGGTCTGCATCAAACCTTAAGTACCGGTATCATTTTCCGTTCATTTTGCCGGCTGTGATTTTTGGACTGGTGTACTTTAATGATGGACATTCAGTTTCAATCGCTGGACCTAAAGTCGGGTTTGGGTTAATTTTGTGTTTGTGTTACATTTTTTAATGTGGGCGCATGCGGCTTATATACAGGTGCGGCATGTGCAAGTACAAAATCGGTTTTCCTCTTAAAATGTGGTGGGTGCGGCTTATAATCAAGTGCGCTCTATAGTCTGGAATTCACAGTATATGCCTATCGCATTGCTTCTCCTATATCCCTAGACAGGGGGCTCAAGCTTTTTCAAGCTGAGAGCACCTAGTTTGATATGCATTTCTGAAATGGCAGCTTATCAGGCTAATTTTTGGAAATAAGATAAAATAGACTGAATCGATCACTAAAAAAAAAACTTTCTACTAGAAAAATCAATGATCCAGCACTGGTAAAGTATTTTTATAATAGGTCGTCGGGCAACACAGCTGTTCTCAGGGGGCACAACATTGGAAACCCATACCTTACACCTCTTGAATCAAAATTGGAATATTTGTCTCTTTCCCTCATACAATCTCCCTAAATGTTGGAGGTTGAAATTATTGTACTGCTTCAGGGTACCTGCGCGCACCACAATGTCTCAGCAAATTGCAGAGGATGTCGGCGAAGGAAAGGGTAGGCTGTACAATCAGAGGCCATCAATCAGCTTTGGTTGAAAGCTGCCTAGGTAGAGAAAGCCCGCCAGTCCAGCAAACCCCATGGGGGGGGTGCTAGAAATGGATGAGTAGTAGCCCTAAAACACCTCTCCTTTCATTGCCCTCCCTGGGCTCTAACAGAAGGTATGTATTTTTGGAGAGACCCCCGGTGATGTGATGGACACGAGTGCTGCATTTGAAATGGAAACCGGCGCTTTCTCCTCTGCCAGGAAGGCAGCAGGAATATCCTGGTAGGAGCAGACTGTGAAATAAAATACAATCCTCACCGAGGTTTTTCTTTGAAGAAAATAAGTGCAAATATAGGCGGGAACCGTCCCATTCAGTAACTTCAATAAAGAAACTGCTCGCCACCACAGGTGAAGACGGCTAATGTCTTTCCTCCTATAAACTTCCTCATGTATACACTTATGACACATGCTGTTTCAGATATTCCACAGAATAAAAATGACATAACAGAAATGAATGTAATTCACAAGGTGTGATAAACTACACTTAATGTCTCATGCGTGCTTTTGTGTGTGTGTGTGTGTGTGCGTGAGCTGCTTTTCCTCTTCAGTCACCATTTATTTCCCGCAGGGGAACAAAAGAGGACGTGATGATGCAGTGCCGTGCTAAAAGATGATGCATGTGCATCCCCTCCTCACTATAACTCACCTGGACCCGCTATAGAAGGAAGTGGAAGAGCAAAGGAGTCATATCCTTCAGACTGCTCCTCATTCAAATGGCCTGGCATCTGTAAACAAGAGCTTCAGCTATCGTGTAGCGGTCAGATAAGCGAGGGGGAAGGAGTCCTCCAGAGAGATGGATCGCAAAGGGCCCAGCACCACTCTGCCACCTTTGGATAATAAACAGCCTCAGAGGAAGGGGGCTGGGGAAGAGGAGAAGCGGGGGTCAGATAAGAGCCATCACTCACATCGGCCATGCTGATAAGACACAGACGCACTCCGTCACCCTGCGTGACATTTGTTTTCCATTTCCCTTTGACGGGGGAGAAGTCAACCTGTTTCATCTCATCAATGGCTGCTGCCCTACTTTGGATGCTGCCCCTACCTGCTGGGTCCTATATTCGCTGTGTGCCAACCTACAACACCGATGGCGGCCAAATGAATGGCTAGTGACCAGGACACACTGCATCTAATGGCTTAAACAAATGAAACCCCAAAAAGTTTCAAAATCATCTCACCAAAGTGTGTATGCTTCTAGATATCACTAGGACAATATTTTAAAAAAAATATATATATACATTTTCCACACATTTTCAGTAGAGTTTGGGTCTAGAGACTGGGCCTATTTGTCCCTTGCAGCCTTAGCCTCTTTAGAAAAGCAGATTTAATGTCAGAGGTGACTTTGCTAATCATTATACAGTGGAACTTCAGTTCAAACAAATCGGAGTCCGACCAAAAATTTCAAAAAATTCTTGCTTCGCTGTTCGGTCAAAAAATCGGAGTTCGAACGCCGGTAATGCGTGAGTGCGTACGCTAGGATGCGATGCTGAGCGTCGTACGGGTGTAGATCTCTCTTTTAGTGACCAACTGTTATCGCGTGCGGACATGCTTTGTTTTGCTTTCGCTTTTAATATAGGTGTACGAAGTGTTTTAGGTCCTAATTATGCCTCAGAAGAAAGTCAGTGCAAGCAACAAAGTTGCTACAGGTGAAAAAAGAAAAGTAGTGCGTACAACCATTGCATTTAAGAAAGAAATACTAGCACCACCGTCCACCTGCGCCTTCTGCTGACCACCACAAAGGTAAGCAATTCTATTCATAATTATTTTCTTTATCCTTTTTTTATTTTTTAACCGTTCATGTTAGCGTAATCTTTCGTACAGAAGATTACGATAACGCGAATGTACGATTAGTCTGGGTTAGCATTATGTTTACGTTGAACATTCAGGTAAACATTCAGGGTGTTGGAACAGAGCCCAACTTTCAGGGTGTTGAAACGGAGCCCCCTTTCCAATGAAACGCTCACCACTTGTTGTGGAGACCCGGGTACTAAATGACTTGTAAACGACCTGATTTTGTAATTTTTACACGTTCATGTTAGCGTAATCTTTCGTACGTAAGATTACGATGACACGAACGTACGATTAGCCTGGGTTAGCATTACGTTTAGGTTGAACATTCAGGTAAACCTTCAGGGTGTTGGAACGGAGCCCCCTTTCCAATGAACCGCTCACGACTTTTTGTGAAGACCCGGGTGCTGTGTGACTTGTAAACGACCTGATTTTTTTATTTTTACACGTTCATGTTAGCGTAATCTTTAATACGGAAAATTACGATAACGTGGACGTACGATTAGCCTGGGTTAGCTTTATGTTTACGTTAAACATTCAAGGTAAACATTCAAGGTGTTGGAACGGATTAAAAAGATTTACATTATTTTTAATGGGAAAAATGATTTCAGTGATCGAACAAATCGGTTTTCGAACAGGGTTCTGGAACGGATTATGGTCAAGAACCGAGGTTTCACTGTAATTTTCACAAAAAGCAAACTTGCAAACAATGTTGTCAAATCCAGGTCCAGAAAATGCTTCTCAAGGTAAACTTGAAACAGTGACATGGTTTTCATTTCTGGGCCTAGATTTGAATAACTTGCTAGCAACCTGTTTTCATTAACCAAACCTGAGTAACATTCAGTCACTATATGTAAAAAAATGGCCTGAGGATTTAGGTATCTTGTGCAAAGAAGACACAGCCTAAGGGACAAGTCCCAAATCTGTAGATTTGAATCTGCACCCAGTCCATTTAGCCATACTTTGGAGATTTACAGTATAACTCTAAGTGTGCCAAGAACAATGTTTCCACCTTAAAGACTCATGACTTTGATTTTTATATCTTACTACGCATGATTTAAAACCATTACTCTCGATGCTCAGAGTAATAACCTCAGCCTAGCGGAACGAGAGGGTAAAACAAGCAGGAAAAGACCAATAGGTTTCTATCCATCCCCGACTGGTCGTATAAAGCTAGGTTTGACAAGAGTCACCTTGCGCAAAAAACTTGAGTTACAAGTTGTAAATGATTCTTTAGAGATTCATAACCCTGACACTGTGCAGTTACTTCAGTTTCTTTGCCTTTTAGCACCTTCTTAATTCCCCACACAGGCCGGCAAATTGGAGGACATGTAAAGTGGAAGTAAATCAAGTCGCCCTTAACTTGCCTTCGCAGAGGTCGCCAACAAGTCACAGATTCGAGAAGATATAAAACCGAACTTTACTGCTATTCCCAATTGTTATCCATAGTACTTATGTGAATAGTATTACTACTAATGAAGGGGTAAATTTCCCCCTTTACGACAGGACCTTTACGAGCCTGGTTGTAAAGCAAACTTTTTTTCTGTTTTTTGCATTGCACATGTTTGTCACTGGTGTTCTAGGGGGTCAGACTGAGCACACATTGTTTTCATTAGTCAGGCACTGAACTTCGAGGGGGCCACCGTCTGAACCGTGAGAGAACCCTTGTACTGTCTTTCATTTCGCGCTCGACTTTGGACAGGCAGCGGCGCATACAAAAATATCATTGGATGTCAGCGAGGAACAGAAGCAGTTAATATCAGTCAAAAAATTAAGTTTTACATATTGTCAACCTTATTGTAAGAAATGCAGGTAACACACTTGTTCATTAAAAATTATTACTTAACTTTGTTACATTATTTTGCTTTTGGCCTAATTGAAATTGGATAAGGGACATCCTATTTACTTGAATATCTTTTGAGAGCACCAAACCTAAAGCTTATGCTATAAAACTAAAATTGGGTTCCAGCAATAAATTGAAAAAGTTGAATCAAACAAAATAAATTTAGGCTTTAATTTTGGTTACATGGCCTAGCTCAAACTGAAATTATTCAGATTAATGAGCGGTGCTTTCGACAGCACTGAGCCCAGCAAAAAGAGTGTGGATGTACAAATGGCATGCCAATGGCATCTTCATTTTGTTTTTTTTCTAATAACTTGAGCCAACGTGAGTAAAATGTTTTACCATCCAAAGCCCATGTCAACTTTCACTGAGAAAGCTATTTGACGTTGAAAAATTATGTCGTCATTATCCCGGCTGTGGAAAAGGTCTCGCTATATTTCATAGCCACATACAATGAATGAATGAGGGAAGGATGTAGATGTGAGAAAGGGTAAATAGCGAGGGATTGAAATATTTTACAGGGACATTCTGCTTACTTTTTTTTTCTGTCTTATCTCTGCACGTTCAGCCCTGTTAATATGATGAAGAACAATATTTCGCGAAGGGCGGTTCGACATATCGTGTCTTGCAGGGTTGTGGGATATGGGCTGTGTCTCCTCCCTATGTCCTTCCTTTGTCGCTACTTTCCTCCAAAGACGTACAGCTGGTTTAGGTGAGAGGAAGGGGAAATGAGGTAGATAATCACCGGGGATGGAAACATACGAGACCTTATTTTAGCCGCACCCTCCTTTTGTAAGAAAAAAACCCAACATTTTCATATCAATAATCAAGTAATTTCTCCGCAAGCTAATCCATCAAAGAGGGCTGAGGGTGTAATCTTCTTCCTCTTTTCAGGTATGCCCCCGCTCCATGGCAGGCGTCTGTCCCTACCGTGGGCCACGCACAAAAGCCACCGCCCTGTCAGCACTGATTGATCAGAGGGGTGCCGCAGCTATAAAGGAGGAGCCTATCAATGATGCTTTACATCTGCACCTGAAAGGAGCCACTCGTCTCCTTTGGCGACACAGATAATGAGAGCCACGCTGTTAACAGCTCCTGGAGCTCTGCTTTTTGTCATGTGTATATAAGGCAAAGTGCTTAGCTTTGAGATGTGAGTTGGGAAAGAGGGGGAAAAACAGAGAGGCCTATGCTAGCAAGATTAGCATAATGTCTACAAATGCTGACAGGGTTGAATTCCACTTTCTCGTTTTGAGATTAGCGGGGATTTTAAAAGGCTGGAAAAGAGTGTATATGCAGAACAATGTGATCTACGTGTTTGATTTTTAATTTTCAGCCATTTATTTGCAGCATGTACAGAATGTATTTGCCAACGTAAAATTCGAAACACGGTGTTTCTCACTACATTGCATGCCTAGCTTTGGAAGGTTATATCATATGTGTAACTCTTCAAGAACCTGGCAATTCACTGTTCTATGTCAACTTATCATAATGTCAAACCCTTTCTCAGTATAAAACTCATTGGATGATTGAACAAACCTGTAGATAAGGTGAGCGTAGAGCAGGGGTCGGAAACGTGGGGCTCGTGAGTCAGATATGGCTCTGATATAGAATGAGGGCCATGGTACTCTTCTGTATCTCTCAATATTTACAGTATGCAAAATTGAAGATAATAGCTAAATATTGATTAGGTCCAGAATAGAGGCAAAATCTTCACTACAGTTTACAATCACAGTGTTACACCAAAACCCCCTGGTTTGGCTGGATTCTATGGAATCCACTATACGGAAGCTCAGTAAACAATGGATCTTCACTGTTGAGACACTTTATGATGAAAATCCACAGAAGATACTGTGAACACACAAAAATGCCACCCAAGCACCTATGGAATTTCTATTGGGTGAGCAGTAGTCGGGGGCGGTTCCATGCAGTTGGTGCACTCCCCTACATATTATTTTGTGTTATGTTTACAAAATAACACCGCTTGATTTAAAACCATAATTTACCACAACATGACGGTCAAACGAGCATCACCTATCTTAAATAACATTGGGAGGGAGACAAATTTTAAGTGGTATATTTGTTGATATGGGTCGCAGGGTCTGGCAGTATTATAAATATTTTAAAGACTTCATAGAATCATCAAGCATCACACAGTGAAATAAAGTTGCTTTTAAGCTAGAAAACAGGTGTGCAGTTTTGTTGGATTCTGTCGTAAAATATAAAGTGTCGCGCACACAGAAAGAAATCGAAATGTTTTGTTAAAAAACGTTCCCAAACCCTGCACTAAAGAATCGTAGGATTTTGTGCTTTATCATACAGCATATAGTCAAAAGATTTGGAGCAACATGGCAGAAAAATAACACTTAATTTGGGTATTGTACTTTCCAAACCTACAGCGGCACAGCAGAGCATAAAGTATATTACCAAGGTAACATATTAACATAATTTGTTGCTACATTTACTTAAGTTAGTTGAAACTCTACCATACAAAGTAAAACATACTTAGCATCAATACCAAGAAATGTGGCCGTCTTTTTTGGTCCTGGGGTCTTTATTTTATTTACTGTTTGGTGTGCCTTAACACTGGATGGAATCGTCCAGTGCTTCACAACCATTTTGCTGTGAAACTGTGCTGCAGGAAATTGTAAAAAAAAACTAGGAAAACCAATGTGTTTGAAGTCTGTTAAATCGTCTGCATTTTTGTTCGTTCATTGTTACATTATCATGTAGCAAAATCTCAGCAACTACTACTGAAAATAATCTTATTAAGTACATTTTCGGAAGATAGCGTTTGAGCTTACGCTAAATAAATAAATTAATTGATTGATTAATTAAAAAGTCAAACTGTTCCAATGGTAAAAAAATCAGCTCATATTAAGAATATTGTTCTCACAATAAATAAATAAAATAATCCTAAGAATTAATACAAACTATTACTACATCAATGTCATCACTCCATCTTCTGCACCGCTTGTCCTCACCAGGGTTGCGAGGGTGCTGGAGCTCATCCCAGCCATATTCAGGCAGAGGACACCCTCAACTGGTTTCCAGCCATTTGCAGGGCACACAGAAACAGACAACAAATCACACTCTCATTCACACCTTGGAGCATATTGGACCTGTCACTTAACCTGCCATGCATGTTTTTTCTGAAGTGGGAGGAAATCGTAATGCTTGGAGGAAACCCACGCAGGCATGGGGAAACATGCAACAAACATGCAAAAAAATACAGAGGGAGGCCGGGTGATGGAAATTAACCTTTATTGTCTGCAACCTGGGGCATTGGCTAACCACCCAGCAGCCATGTTGCCATACATCTCAATGTAATCATTTTAGGTTATTTAATGACCATATATTTATTTTTAACATTTTTTTAAGGGCAGCGTGCCTTGAGAGTTATTCAATGAAAAAGGTTGAGACCCTTCTGCCGTACCTCCACGTACCTCTTAATTAAATGCATGTTGTTAAGAGAAAAGCCTATCTTGTTCATGTTTGTGTTACCATTTGTCATTCTAACTTTTAAGTTTAATACAGTATGGTATTAATAAGCGCCAAACAACTAAGAGTCAACCCTTCTATTCTAAGTTGTATGAAAGCAGCAGGCAGTCCAGTGGATGCTGGACAACCCAGCAACAAGAGCACAAGATACAATGCAGAGGCCTTATTAGTAGCACATTTATCATCTCCTGCCGGTGATTTAAAAGAATGACTGTGTCAAATCACTTTAGATACCTCAGGGGAAATCAACATTTGTCATTGCAGAGCAAACCTGCATCTTCTCCCTCGTCTGGCATTAATTTATGCCTCCAAAGCAGCACCATTCGCTGCCGCACTGATTTTAATTTCACTCTTGTGAAAAAAACCTTGGCCAACTGTCTCCCTCAATTCATTGCTTGAACACACAATTGTCCCTTTCAATTGGTGGAAGTGATACTCACCATGAGCGTGCCTACAAACCCCGTCCGCAGACGGCGGGCATGTGATGCAAATGGCCCTTTTGTGCAACACTTAAGCGTGGGAAGCATTTGCAAATGATTCCTCTGATGTCCACAATTAAAAACGGATTACACCCGTGTTGAACCGAACGGGATACACGCGGTGAACAAGAGGGAAGATGATGTATTATGAATGTGTTATTAATGCACAACTCGGCAAGGTCGGCAAAGTCAAGATGTGTGTTGAAATATGGATGTAACCCTCAAAGCGGAGGCTTACATAGCTGCAAGTGGACCCTCTGGACACGCACTACTTGATAGAATATTGATATGTTTTTGCAGCTTACGGCTTCTGTGGACAGTTAAACCAATGCTAATGCTACAGAAAGTAGCGCTCAAGGTTTCTTTGTGACAGTAACCATCGTGGTCCATATGCATTGACAACTAATTTTACCCACACGAGAAACCCAGTAGTAAAAACTGTTCTTGTCATCAGGAGCTGTCAACATTTTTTAACAGCAATTGAATTGTCATTATTGCAACTGGTAGATTAAGTATTGCTAACAAAATGATTGTAATGGACGAGAAAAAAAGATGATTATGTGTGTGTGTGACTTTATTAATGTTAGAATAGTGTTTTCCATAGAATTGTGTGAGACCCCGGTGGGTGGACCGTCCAGAGAGGTCCTAGGGTCCCCTAGAACAAAATGTGTTACATTTTAAATTGAGACACATAGATCTGCTTCATTTTTTATTCAAATACAAGAAGATAGAACTAGGATGAATATGTGCCTTTGTAAACTATTGAATCAAAAGTAGACTACTTATGAAAGGAAATGACAGTGCAAGCACGTCACACCCACAAAGCATGATAAATAAACGAGACAAGGGTTTAATGCAAAATAAATCTGCTCGTAGTATATTTAGACTAAAAACACCGAGTGTAGTTCCGATTCTGAAGCTGCACTATTTTAAGATATCGTATCCCCGAGTAAACAGACCAACTCACTGATATGAGCTTTAAATTAAATTACCTTTAATACTCCTATCAGTGACATGGTAATTCACAATTTCAAATATTAACCACTGCTTTTGAAATTGCTGCTATAGCAGGTTACCTCTATTATGGTTTACATAAGGGTTTAATTGTCATACCTGTCAACCTAAGCCAATTGTTCCCCTTATTAATGATTGTAATTCCCTCACTAACCAATGATACACCTTACAAACACAGCACAGCACCTATTTACTCAAAGTAAGACAAACTATGAAGAAAAAAAAAAGTTATTTTAAAACAAAAAATCCCTTTAATTTTTCTTGTTTTGATTGCCTACAAATTTGGAAATGATCAAAAAACGTATAAAATACAGGGGGAAACATATAGGTTAACAGGTATGTTATTGTAACATGCAATGTACTAGTGATGGGAATTCCGGTTCTATTTAGAAGAATGGTTCTAAGCCCAGCTCCCAAACATGTCTTCAGATTTTTTTTTGATACTTCAACCAATTGAGTACCAATAATAACATGCATGAAATTTACTGCTTTGACCTTTTGTTTTAAAATGTCCTTTCCTTTTTTGTCCTACGTATTGCAATCCCTCTTGCCCGGTTCCTGTGCTCAATGTGCTGCTGGTGGCGCCCATCCCTCTCGAGTGCAAAATATATTTCCACACTGTCATATTTCTAGACATTTACAAATAGTATTATATGTATGAATTACAAACGTTTGATAACCTGTTGTCGACTAATTAAACCATGGCAGCCTGTCACAGACGTTTAATGGTATGGAAAAACACTGTACAATTGTCTTATTAGAAAAAGCTGATATGAAGTTAAGGGAAGTATGGCCATTATGACCTAAAAATTGCTGAGAAATATCAGCTCATGCATTTAAGAAAGGTAAACAGAGTTGGAACAGGGAGAAATTACAATAATTAAAAAAAATTACTTGATGGGAGACATGATTAATCCCACCAGTAAAATCGGGGTCTCTTTGGTGTTGTTTTCCCAATTTTAGCAGATTGCCATTCTAGCTTGTGCGCCACCTGTCTTTCGATTAGCTTTGCAAAGCCAAGATAACAAAGACTTAAGAATGATGAGGCACGCCGTAAGGAAGGTGGCCAACAGTGCAGACGGTGAACAAGGCCTGAAAAAAACAGCAGGATGGTGTTGAAGCGCCACCAGAATGAGTGTTTATCCATTTCATGCCAGATCAGACAGAATAGTCTGCCATATGTAAATAGCAGTTCAATAATGAATGCACTTCCTCTGCTTTTATTTGCTTTAGGGCAGCCGCCGTCACACACGCGCTGGCTAGCTGGCTGGCACTGAACGAGACACAAATTAGAGGACGTTTTACAGGAAATATTCAAAGTGCCGCCCGCTTGCCGGAATATCAGTTATTATTTTTGATGTTGCAATTTCTGACACTTTGATGCAATCAGCGAATAGCCGCGGCATTCAGCCCTCTCCGGGGAGGGAGCTGTCAGGAGTGAGGAGCCGCTTGGGTGGATAATTACGGGAGATCAAACCTCGCTAGTTAGTAGGCATGGACGCGGAAGCAAATGCCAAAAACCAGCTAATGTTGCGCAAACGCCTGTTCAAGGATATCCTAATTGCTGTAAGTGGTTCCTTCAGGACTGGTACTTCAAAACATTGGTTGGTGCATGATGTCATTGTTCCCGACTGCCCCCACTTATTCTGACAATAGGCAAATGGGGTGAGAATATGGCAAAACCAATGATAGTAACCTTCTTTTGTGACCCGCACAACTTTTAAGTGTATTATTTGATTGCTGCCTTCAACGAGGAAGGAACACGCTGACACTGAAGCCAAAGTTTAGCAAAGTTTGACAATCACGTGTCTTATGCAAACAATCCTCAATTATTTTGCTGAGGTGTTAATAAAGTTCTTTCTTTCTAATCTCCTCTATTTTTCTACTTCCCATGTCAGATATATTTTGCTCATTGTAATTGATTGTTTTTTGTTATTTGTCTCCCAAAAAACAAGATAAAAATGTGGTAAATCTTGAAAAATGGGCCAAAAATGTATATAAATCCCAATTTACGGCAAAATTATTAACCAACATCAATAACCTTTGTTAACTCCTAAGCCACGGTGATCACAAATAAATTGCTGTCAGTTTAGGCAATGATATTAATAATTTAGGCTTTAAGAACCAAACATTAAACTGGTACAAGTAATTTGTTTTCAAATATTTTCAATTTCAATATTGGCCTTGATATTTTTTTCATCAAAAAAGTGTGTCTCGTCTCAAACAAAGGTTGGAAAACATTGGTCTAAAGAAACTTGATTTTCATGCAAAAACTGATTGTAATCCGTATTGTAACTTCTCATTTAAAGCTATTGATTGATATTATTCAACCTGTCAAAGACGGAATTCCGATTTGTGCATTATCAATGATTGTTTTGAAACTTAAAAAAATCTAACATCTCAGCAGTTGTGCGAGTTTCCTTTTTGTCTTTCAATGCGATTGTCAATAACCAGGTAAATACCAAAAACCTTTCTCGGTGGTCAGTGACAGTAATCAATTTCGCAAAAGTAGAAGTTCTCTGACATCACGTTTCCTCTTAGTTATGGCTCATTACTGTGGAAAACATTTATTCGGCGAGATGCTATACACCACAGACTGCAAGGTAATAATACCATGTCTTGTTTTCCTCATAGTACGTGGAATAGGGCTGCTTTATTAAAAATACTTTTTAAAATTAAACAGTGTGGCCGGGCTTTACTATACTTTGAAAACCCTAATTTATAATTCAATTCTATGTAAATACAGCAGTTGTGTAATAGCCATTGTGAACAGACATGGTTTCATGTGGCCGGTAATTCAAAGTGAAAATGTGCTGCTCTCTGTCTGTACAGTTTCAAACCTACTTTATGCGCTGCTGTACTATCTCTAGCAGTTCAAAGTAAAGGCGAGATGAAGGTGAGAGCAATTAGCAGAAAAGCAGTCAAAACAAATTGTCATACAGCCTTGAGATGTCTCGTCTTTTTTTTTTGCAAGAGGGGTTCAATCAAGGTGACTCTTTGTCAAAATGGCAAAGGTAGCTATTGAGTCATTAGACACCCATTGATTACAGGAATTCAAAAAAATATACGACCAGTATCAGTATGCCTCGGAGCTACATCAAAATAGTAACTCTGCAATCGAAGAGCTATCTTGGAAACTAACTCAGTTTCCAAAAAGGCCTTGAACACAATCACAGTTAAACCATTTATTCTTCAATATAACCATTCTTCTTTCTGCGTGTTGTGAATGCAAACCGTGAGAGTCATTGATCTTCTTATTAAATTCCACCTCCAAGAGAAGCAGATCCTTTTCACCCAGCTTTGGAATTCACATGGACAACATCCCCGTACGCCTTCTTTGTAGCAGGCACATAGAAAAGCAAGCTCGGCCTGTCAAAAATCCACAAATGACTGCTTTTCACATGCAAGAAAGGGAGCAATAAAAAGTTATAAAGATCTATTTGGTTGAAAAAAGGATAACATAGGTTTTAACTTTCAGAATAGAATGCAGAACGGTTAGCATAACAAAGATTTGAGTGTGTGAGCTAATGGCCCTTCATCAACAACAAGGCAACTCGTTTCTTTTCAACCTCTGTGGCAATCATAAATCTATGGAAAACTCTTTTTTACACTTTCAAAGACGGAAAACCCCTATGCCAAGCTCAGAGTTCACACTCAGTGGATTTAACATGAAAAATGCTCATGGTACAACAAGTAATAGTCCATGACTATCATCATTTTGAGAGACTGGAACTAAGACTGCTAGGTCAGAAACTTCTGAGAACTTGATTTACTGAACAGTTCTGAATCAGGTGATGTGAGGCAAGTTTTTTTTCTGAATTGAAAAAAATGGGTAGCTATCGGTCCTGACATCAGTTTGAGGTCATAAAGAGAATGACTTAACTAAAGTAAGGATTACAATGCTTGCATAAAATGATGGTACATAATAGGTTGTGGTGGCACCAAGCATCTCTAGCAGAGTAGTGTAAACTTCTTTATACCACGTGAATTAATCCAAATTGGTCTCAGGACAAGCCAAATCAGGAATGTCTTGTCACCAACATGGCTTGGGCTATTCACCTTGGCTACCTGTAATGGAAAAGTACTCTTCACCAGGGAGGCCTTATGATTTTGATCTTGTAAAGTGTTTAACAATTTCCTATCATCATCGCTCAACTATGTGTTCTACCAAAACAAAATCTTGTCTGATGCTATAGTTTTAAAGTAAAGATGCCTGTGAGAATGTCAGCAGACAACCTGATACTGGTACTTTTTAAAGGTTCATTTTAAACCCGTCTGCACCACTTATGAATTAAGGGATGAGGTCATTCTTAACTCACCCACCTTAAAAGTCCTCGATTCAGTATAGCAATGTATCTGGGATGTGGGTCTTTCTTGTACTTTATTATGAATGCTGTGGGTTTATCAGCTGGCTGTCAACTCCCTGGGGCTTGCAGTGGCAGAGCTGTCCAGCATCCTGCAGCTTCACTGCTGATGGACCTGATTAATTCCTCGGAATGCCGGTTTGTCAATGACTTCATTGAGGAGGGTGAAGTCACCAGAGGCACTGGCAATAAAGGGGCCTGCACTTCACAGTGACAACAGCTCGCTCCGTGTGCTACTCAAAAAGGAATCCCTTCAAAAAGAAATGTGCAGTAAAAAAGAAAAGGCAAACATCCAAGTATCTTTGGCCTGGGTGCAGCAGCCCTTGATGGGAACCCCTTCTTCTCTTTCCTGCCTCGTATTTTGTGAGATAATAATTGGCAGGTCAATGAATTATTAGCATACTGTAGCGACAATGAGAAATATGTCCTTTACTGGCAGAAACACCATTAAATATAAACTTTCCTTCAAATAACTGAGGGTTAACGCAGCTGAAAGACAGTCTTGATTAAAAATAAAATCACTGCCTTGAATCCTTAGCTCAAAAACTTTCCTCTGTTGTTAATAATGTGTCGATGTGATGAACAAGCGCACAGTAGACAGAAGTTGTCCTCCACTCTCCTTGAGTCATAACTGATGTGGTTTAATGCAACAATAGTTACCTTGAGGCAAATTCCTTCGTGAATGTAAAATTAATGTATTTTTTTAAACTCAATGAAGATCTCAGAAGTTCGTGCAAGGAAACGTATCATGCTTAATAGCACACGTAACTCACTCTCATGCTTATAGGATTGTAAAAAAATGACAATTTCTTGAAATGCGCAATAAATTTGCGGGATTGCACTTGTCGACGGGAGCACCCGTAAAGGTTGCATCCGCTCTTGCAAGTCCAGTCAATTCATATTGTGCAGTGCCACAAATCACAGCAGCCCCCCCATCAGCCCGTGAGGAGTAATATGGCTCTTGGGCGGCCCTTCGCCACTTCAAGTTAACCCGGCCGCCAGGCGAAAAATGGATAGCCTGCCTACCCATCCGTCCTATCCATGGGATGGAAAGTGGCTGAAGAGGACGGGTCGCGAATGAAACGGCGGCCCCAGCCATGATGCACGGTGCAGCGAGCCCATAAACCTGACTATCGGCTGACCTCTGAGGCACAGAGGGGGGAGAGCAGGCTGGGCCTTTACGACCATCACCAGATTTAACAGCCAATAATGACTGGAATAACTGCCTAAACCTTTACGGACCCTCGCAGCCGTTCTGGAGTGGTGACGGCGGAGCAAGACAGGAATAAAAGGCAAGCAAGCGCTTGAGTGATATATTCAGCTGGTGCGCTGACAGCGGCCATGTTTCAGGCAAAGAGAAAATGACAGATGCGGGTAGGGAGCGGAGCCTGATACGTGCACACGTTTAAGTGGAGCCAACTGGCTTGTCCGCTTCCATTCCTGATAAATGCGTGGCAGGGGAGACGTGGATCAGGCATGATGATTGGAATGATGGCGGAGAGTAAACAAAATAACACTGAAAATACGCCGTTAAGTTTGGATGAGGTGCAGAATTCCTTTGAAAAGTGAGCCCATCTATTTTGTTTAAAGCTGATTAGATGCTCGAAAGAATGATAAATGGATAGACAATACAGAAATTAAAATAATCTGACACCCCCCAAAGATTTAATTAAGCATTTAGTTTGGACTAGTACTTTTTAATCAATTACAAAAGCACAATACAACATAGCTTTAAACTTTTTTGGGGATACATTAGTTAGGTCACGATGTCAGACACAGAATAAAAATGCCACAAGTCAAATGGAGGAGGCAAACATCAAAAAGAGTGGGAGCATACGTCAGGATTTGACAATAGCTGCCCCCGGTTTTTAAGATTTATTTATTATTTATTTAATTTGAGTCACTCCAAAAACTTAAAAATCTATCAATCAATGGACATTAATTTTGCTTCTAAAAAGAGAACCAGAATATTCCTTTACAGCAGAAGAAGTGATGTTTTGCAATTTCACTGCAGAACACATTATACCTCCAACAGTTGGAGATCTGTATAACATTTAAATCGCAAGCATCAAATATTGATATTTAAGTTTGTTATCCTTAGTAAAATGAATATTATATTTGTTTTAAATATCAATTCTTATTCAAAAATGTAAATTACAAGCATTGTTACTCAATAATTAATTTAGTTTAAATTGTTTCAGTAAAAAAGCAACACGTGTTTAGATAATACATTTATCATGCACTTTGCGTGTATAGAAGAGTATAGTGAGTAAGTGTAAAAGTATCAAATGTCAATAACTGTATCATAATTAAAAAGCGTCTGTAAAGATATTAAAAAATATTATGTGATATTAAAAAATATCTTTACAGACGCTCGCCCAGTTCCGACCATTCGACTTATGGAAAACGGTAGATACTAACATTTTTTCGGGATGTCGAAAAATATCCAGGCATTGCTGTCAGATTTTGAATTGGGTGCCCCTTTTTCCGAGTACAGGACATTACTGTAGTGCTTCTTTCAACCGCTACCGGCGTCTGGCGCTGTGAGAGGTCAACCAGCATTCACCCGGAAGTAAAAATATCTGCTTCCTCTTCCTAGTTCATTTGTAAACATTCTATACTGTCTATGTCTATACTATGTCCAGCGCGCTAAGAACTTTGACATTTTTATGGTTTCATATCTCGTGCATCCATTCAATATGGTTGGTAAAAAGTGTAAAGAAGAGCCAATTTGTTTCTTTTCAAACGCAAGTGGAATAAGAAAGCTTGATGTGGTTGAGAAAATGGTTAGAACGCTTTTTTTCCGTCCACTTTACCACGGAGGAGGACCGCCTGAAGCCAATTTTCCAAAAGTAAGTTACACCTCACTTTATTTATCTTTATAGAGCATATTATTTTATTAAATGTTTATGTTTTAGTACAGAACGATACAGGTAACTTATACAAGCCTTAAGCATGCTTATACAAACCTTAAACATGCGAACTATAGCACTAAAGCAACTCATGAATAAAATTCAACTTACGAACGATCGTCCAGAACCTATCTTGTTCGTAAGTAGGGCAGCGTCTGTATGGTGTAAGATTATTTTGTAAAAAGAAATACATGGTTTGTAAGGTCATGGAGCTGGAGAACAGGTATCGATTTCTATTTTTTCAAAGAAGCTATTTTGGAATAAAAAGACATCTCATGGAAAATGTCACTTTTATTGGAAGGTTAACAATTATAGCTTGTGCAAAAGAATTCTGACATCGATTTGATTTTACTACATTATCAAGTCATTTTGTTCCTTTTAATTCACGTTAAAATGACCATTTATTCAAACTAATTTAAACCATTGCCCATCCCTACGGTGATCTAAACACATAATTTAGAATACTTGAATAGCTTGATAATTGGGAAGAAAATTGTGTTTAATACATTATAAAAACAGCCTGGAAAGGGATGGGCACCGCCTGGCTACTTCTTAGGACACACCAAAGTGGTGCCCTGAAAACCAAGGTTAAGGGATCGGTGAACTGGTGGTGGTGATATTACAAAAAGTACTTTAGATATTGCTCATACATACAAGTTGCTCAACTGCAAAAGCTAATACAGTGGAACCTCGGTTCTCGACCATAATCTGTTCCATTTCTTTGTACGAAAACCGATTTGTACGATCACCGAAGCCGTTTTTTCCCATTAAAAGTAATGAATAATTGTTTTAATCAGTTCCAACACCCTGAATGTTTATCTTGAATATTTAACATAAAGATAACCCAGGCTAATCGTACGTTCGCGTTAGCGTAATCTTCCGTACGAAAGATTACGCTAACATGAACGTTTAAAAATAAAAAAATCAGGTCGTTTACACGTCAATTAGCACCCAGGTCCCCACAACAAGTGGTGAGCGGTTAAAGGATAAAGTTTCTTACCGGTCGGCAGAAGCCATGTTGTATTGCTGAAAGAAGGGAAACTCGCACACCTTCTTCATATTTTGCTATTATTTCTTTCTTAAATGCAATAGTTGTATGCACTATTCCTCTTTTTTCACCTGTAGCAACTTTGCTGCTTGCACCAACCTTCTTCCGAGGCATAATTAGGGGTTAAAACACTCCCTTCACCGCTTTTGAAAAACGAAAACAGAAAAGGAGTGCACGTTGCCGTGACAACAGTTCTTCACGAGGGGTGGGGGCCATCTACACTCGTACGCCGCTCAGCATCGCCCCTAGCGTACCGGCGTTCGAAGTCCAATTCTTTGAACGAAAAGCGAAGCAAGAATTTCCTTGAAATTTTTGGTCGAGAACCGATTTGTTCGAACTGAGAGGCGTTCGAAAACCGAGGTTCCACTGTAGTCTTGTCTCCAATACAGCAACATACACAAAATAAGAAAAATCTAGATTGCCATGAAAAATTATTTGCCACCTTCCTGATGTCTGTTTTTTGCATATTTATCACTCACAAAGGTTTCAGGGAATCATATCAATTATAATATCACACAATCACAACACAACAGATAACCCAAGGAAATAAAAATGCATTTTTAAAATGTTGATTCAATTTATTAGGGCATAAAAAAAATCAAAACCTACCTGGCCCTATGTGAAAAAGTAACTGCCCCCTAAAATAGTGAGTTAGGCCACTTTTGGCAGCGATAAAAATGCAAAGTTAAAGATGATTGACAATAAGTCTTAACACTGTAGAGGAATGTTGGCAAAATCTTATTTTCAAAATTGTTTCAAATCTGCCATATTGGAGGGTTTTCTAGAATGAACTGCCCGTTAAAGGTCACACAAAAGCATCTCAACTGGATTTGGCCACACCAGAGCTTTTTTTTAGAGCCATTCAGAGGAGGGCTTGGTGGTGTGTTTTACATAGTTGTTCTGCTTCATAGTGCTTGAATTCAAGGTCACAAATTGATGGCCAGACGTTTTCCTTCAGGATCTCGTGGTAAATACCAGAATGCATTATTCCATCAACCGCAGGAAGTTGTCCTGGTCCTGAGGCAGCCCCAGGCCACCACACTGCCATCACCATGCTTTGATGTTGGCAACATGTTTTCTGTCAAAAGCTGTGCCATTTTTACCCAAGATGTAACCGGCTGCAGGGTTCTAAAAAGTGCAATTTTTGACACAGTCCACATAATTTTTCTCTTGAGGATAATCAAGATGCTTTTTGGCAATGGTGAGACTACTCTCTGTGGTCTTTTGTGACAGCAGCGGTTTTTGCCTGGGTACTCTTCCATGAAGGTCCTTTCTGGCAAGCGTCTTTCTTAAAAAGAAGCCAAGAACACTGACCTTAACTGAGGCCAGTGAGGCCTGCAGTTCCTTGGATGTTTTTTGAGGTTCTTTTTCACATAGGGCTAGATAGGTTTGGATTTGATTTCTCCCTTAACACTGCTGCCTTGGGTTGTCTCTGTGTGATGTTAAAATTGGTTTGATGAGCTGAAACCTTCGCAAATTATGAATATACAAGAAACACAGAAATCATGGAAGGGGCAACTACTTTTTCACTGTAAATAAAAGTGAAGTATGTCAAACGTCTCTACTGCTGAGGTAAAGTGAAATAAAAACAAAATAAAGTCTGTTTAATAGACCTTTCTGCTTCATCCTCACGTCAAATTAACTTCCAATGTGCTCTTCCCTTCTTTTGGACTCACATCATAAGGCTAATTCATTAACTGTTGGCAGCAAACTTCGTTCTAATTTCCAATCAACTCTCCAAAGCTAATACGTGCTCATGAAAAGAAGGCGCGCTTCACAGGCTGGCATGTGTTCAAGCGACATATGCTCGCATAATCTCTTTAAAAAGCGCCGTCCAAGTCCAAATTCAATTATGTAAGAGCACGAACGGAATCAGAGTGCCGACACAGCAGACCTCTGATACGGAACACTGTGCCACTTCCGACGGCGTTATGCTCCTTTGTTTATTGCTCCAGGCCAGAGTCCACCAAAGGGTCCTCGAGCATAGCCCAGCCCCTAGGATTAGATTGTCCTTTTAGAACAGTCTCCTTGAGATAAATTACTATTGTTGTATCATCTTGGTGCTTTTTATTGGTCTCTAAAGCCATTGCATCTCTCTGCCTATGTGACGTTTTAACACAAGTCTAATACGTCTTTTAAGTTGATTTTATTTTTTACTTGATTATGATTTACAATCATCGGCAGGCAAGAGTTGTTTTAGTAATGGGCTTTGGGAATTACAACTGAGTTAAAATGAACCATTAAACAGAAAATACTATAAAGGCATAGGCTGAGGCTAAGGGTTACTTTTGTTGTCACACATAAGAAAATCTGAAATTTTGTGACCACCCATAACTGAAATTTGTAGGAAATGATGGTAACGTGCAGCACCGCACAAGCAGGAGCAAACAACACCCGTGTTGTGCCTAATGCTGACTCCCCTGCAGGATCTGACTCCCTTTCACTTGAACACGCACCAAGTTTTCCCATGCTTCTCAACAGTGCGCTTCCGATTGAATACGTGTCGACATCGTAGTCTGTATAACGTGTTTATTAATAAATATTGATTGCCGTGATTAAAACAAAAAAGTGACAGATATTTATACAATAATTTCTTTTTGAAATATTTATGCGAGGAGCAGGACGGCGGCGCAGTGGCTAGCACGTGTGCGGCACACTTCTGACGTCATGAGATCGAACCTTCCTGTGTGGAGTTTGTATGTTCTCCCCGTGCTTGCGTGGGTTTCCTCCGGGCACTCCGGTTTCCTTCCACATTCCAAAACCATGCATGTCGGGTTAATTGGCCTGTCCAAATTGAATTTTCTGTCCCTGAGTGCCCTGCGAGAGTCTGGCAACCAGTTCAGGGTCTCCCCTGCCCACTGCCTGAGGATGGCAGGGATGGGCTCCAGCACCCCTGCAACCCTACTGAGGATAAGCGGTAGAGATAATGGATGGATGGATATTCATGCGAACGTCAGTAACACTGGAAGCTACCCAATGTAGCTGAATACTATATAGGCTTAATATAGCGTACTACAGTAGTCTGGTTATAATGCATGTTTATAGCATGCTATAATAGCCTTAGAACAGTTGTGAATGAGGGCCTGGTTTCATTAATTTACCTGTGTAAACAAATGTTTGAATTTAATTTCAAATCTGACCCCCTATCTATTGTTTGCAAAGTAAAACACACTTCAAACCTATTGTGTTCTGAGGATTTGGGAGAGAAAGAGTAATACCACATGTATTAGTTACGTGAAAGTAAAATATAAGTCATGTTAGGTTTCCGGACACGATTTATTTGAATTGGCAAAAAATATTCCTTTTTTTTTTGCATTATCATAATTTTCTTCTGCCAATTTTCAAGCGTTTACAGCAAATTAATATCAGCTCCAAATATGGGTTATCTGCCTTTTCTTAATACACATGATTGGCGTCAGTATCGGCTGTAAAAATTGGGTGGTTGGGCGTTCAATCCCTAGCTCGTCGGCTGCTCTCTGCCCAGTCTGGAGGACATTGCCTGCTCTCGCTACCTCAGCAGAGCAGAAAACATCATGAAGGACTTTTCTCACCCCGGCCACCACCTCTTTGACCTGCTGCCTTCCGGCAAGCGCTACAGGTCACACAAAGCAAAAACAAACAGACTCAGAGACAGTTTCTTCCCCACAGCCATTACCACCCTAAACAGACACCGCACAAAAAAACTGTAAACTGTTGCAAAAAACTACCTCACACGAATGTAAAATGGTACTCACGTACATGCTGTCTGCACTATGTTTGTTCACTGCTTAAAACAGACACCGCACAAAAAAACTGAAAACTCGTGCCAACACTACCTCATACGAATATAATGGTACTCATGTCTATGTTCTTGCACATGTCGACTGCACTACGTTTACTGCTCACCTTGCACAATGTCTGACAATTTCCTTTTTTCTGCACTATGATGTCTATGTTTGCACCAATGCATATGCTGACATTTTTTTTGCACTATGATGACTTTGCACCAAATGCAATATTGCACAACCCTTACGATACCAACGGTATCACGACAACACTGTATGTAACATCCCACATGCCGACATTTCTTGTGTAAATACCATGTAAATTATAACTATAGCCTTATCCCCCTTGTTTTATAACCTTATCTTCTCTGTTCCTTTATCTTCTTGGCTCATACCTCACTGTGAATGTATAAAACTGGAGTGTCATGCCCAATTTCGTTGTCACAATATGTTAACCCATTTTGTAACAATGACAATAAAGGTATATTCTATTCTATTCTAGCTGAGTCTTTCTAAAAGCTGACAAAAAATTGTACCAATTGTCTCCCAGCTAAGCACTCTGCATTAAGGGTTGGAATTTGCAGGTTTGGTCACCTAATAACTCTTCCCTGTCCCAAAAAAGGAAAAAAAAAGGTCAAAAGCCCGTGTGCGAAGCACCTTAGAAGGACCAGAATCGTGTCAGATAAAATAACACCAAGTAAATTTGCGACAATCATAAGTTAGAAAATAATTTAAACACATTTCAAAAATGTCAGGCTTTTGTAATGCGAGGAATTTGGTTAAAAGTTATATCTAGGGTGCAAAATATAAGGTATATTCGGTACAACTTTCAGTCTAATAGTGTTAGTCCGCTGAGGAATTGACTTTATGTGGCAAGTAGATGAAATGTTAGCAAGGTGCAAACACCCCCAAAACATTGCTGAGAAGGTGTAAAAATATATATGCCATCATAAAGAAAATCCCAAAATGGGTCTCCGGCGAGGACTTTATCCAAGATACCAGGTCACCTTTTCTCGCTGTAACCGTATCAATAAATCCCGTGACAAAACTGCATATCTTAAGCACCTTACTGGCGACTTTTGGAGTGCACAGTCTTTACTTGGTATGATAAAATTGCGCCCCGAACAATGGTCTAATCTTGGTGGCACAGGTAGCACCAGGATTGTCTTGGATGTGGCACACTGGTGTGTCCTGACGTTAAAGCCCCCCTCTGTATTCCTATTGTGTCTTGTAACCAATAAACTAAAGAGGATTTAAACAAGGGAGGGGGTGAAATAAAATACTCAGGGCTAAACAAATCAGGGCTAAATAAGTTGGAAAGAGTTTTGCAAACTCGCGCCGTAATCAGGGGAGCTGCTTAAGATAACCACGTTTGATTTAGACATTCTCTTACACAAAGAATACGGAGAAGTGAACCCTTAAGCTCTTGCGGGACAGGCTTCATTTTTTCTCTTCTTTATTTTATAGCAAATGCTGTGGCTTTGTTGGATGGTTGACTTTACTGTTTGTATTTATAGGAGCCAATAAGATCTGGTGTAAATAAAATGAAATTGTCAGCAAGTATTGTTAGTAGATTATATAACCAGGTCAATCTCTCGCCTCTGAAATCTTTTAATTTTTTAATCCTAGCAGATGTTTGTTTTTTAAAAAAAAAAAAAAAACTTTCTCACACGCGTCCTCGGATGAACATTGAAAGCGTTCTAAGTAGCTGAGTTGCTCTTCGACAAAATACCTCAAAGCGTCGGAGATAATACATGTGGATTGAAATGCAATCTGCCGCTTGCGTCTCGCCGAGATAACTGAAGCTTCCGACAAGACCTAACTTCCTCATCTTATCTGGTGAACACACTTGATACCAGGAAGTCACTGTGCCGACGGGAAGTCTTTCGGAGATTGCAAACGCATATGATTCTCTGCAACATTGAAAACTTCCGCCGCTTTTTGTAAACAATGCTTCTGTGCTGGCCTGCGATCAAAGAAATGCTGTGTTCTAATATATGCTAAACTATTGTCATCATTTCATCTGGGGGAAGATTACCATGAACAATAAGCTTAATATCAAAAGTCAAAACCGCACTAGAATAATCTTTGCAGAAACTATTAACCCATTTCCACTACTGATGGAGTTAGTCATGCACTTCACCCACCTTATACCCGCCACCAACAGCATGAAAGTATGTGCTGTACACGTTGCATCCTGAGGAGTTTAATTACAATAGCGAGCAAATTATCTTGTACTGTCCACATCCCTGTTAAGTACCCTTCGAGCTACTTCAAATACAATGCCTATTATTACAGGGTTCCTACAACTTAATGCAATCAAATGCAAGACAAAGACAACAAAAAACAGAAAAAAAAACAACCACGTATTCAAGGCAATTTTTAAAATAAGTTAACTTTTTTTTTTTTTTGAAATAATATTTTGTTTGGTCTAGTTGAAAACTTTCCATCTGAAAAACTTGGAACTGTTCAAACTTTTACACATGGACAACAATAAATAAAAAGGAAGTTTACAGTTTATAAGGGGTTCAGTCAAAACTGGCAGATAACTAGAACTCTTCTGCTACATTCATGAAGCGTTTTTTTTTAATGCTTGAAAAATGACTCTTGTTCCAGTGTACAACTTTTTAAATAAAACTTCACACTGCTATATTCATGACCAAATCATCATAAAACACATGCTTGGACAAAAAAAACAACTTTGTAAAGCCAAGTTTTGGCGTTTACTTTTTTATGGCATTGATGGGCTACAGTTCCTCCTCCACTTGTTGCAATTTTATCATTTTGTCTTTGTAACGCTCCCTTAGCGTTTTTGATTTAGTGATCAACTGTGCCATCAGAGGGCCATACTCTCCCTCAGCTTTGGTTAGCGAGCTGAGCAGCATCATCAACCTTAGCCCCGTCAGACAGACATTTATTTGTAAGTTCGTGGATACACGCAGCCCTTTGGTTCTGTGTTGCAATACCGATACCATCGCACCGTGGAACTTGAGTTGGGCATGAGTAGGCATGGCTGCAGTTCCACTCAAGTTCTTAAAAAATGGTATCTTTATATTATATTTAAGTAATTCTATACCAGTGCTTTTGCTTTTAATTGAAAAAATAATAATGAATATTTGACACAATTCAGGAGTATAATTGTTTCACACTGTGTATTTTTTTTCAGTAAGTTGTGGCCATCAAACCTGACAATATACACAATTTTAGTTTCACAATTTGTGATTTTACAGTTGTATTTTACTTTTGTTTAATTACTGTCATACAATACAGTCAAATGTATCTACAATGTTGTTTAACATTATTCATATCCCTCCAGCCCACAGTGTAGCACTCTGACTCTCAAAGTGTTTTCGTTTATAACCCAAGTCCCTCTCTCCCTTTAGCTTCACACACCATAAAATAACAGTACATGTGTGTGCGCGTGCATGCGAGTGTGATAATTAAGTTCCCCAGTAGCACAGTTTTCTTCCAATTCCATTGCAAGCCTTCTACCACAGAAAGACACTTTAATTATAGACTTGTATGCATGTTTGAAAAATATCACATGCGGGAGATTATTAAATGCATTTTGTTTTAAGTGTCCTCCTTCAAAAGTATGGTGACTGACTTAGAAAATAAGACATAGAAGATCAGTTTGTTTCCCCTATTGTGGACTACAAGATCAATCAAAGGTTTCCTGGTTTGGAGAACTACTTTATGTTTGTCATCACATTTTATGTTCATGTAGCACGCAAATGGTAAAAGTAAAAAAGGCCTGTTTAAAAAACAGTTTAACACCAACCCAAACCTGAAAAATAGAGTACTGTATTTTCCGCACTATAAGGTGCACCGGATTATAGGGCGCACCCCCCAAAAAGTTTTTGGTCCGATATTTTCCATACATAAGGCGCACCTGCGGATGCGGTGTCCGTACGATGTCACCAAACAAACATTCCTTAGTTTCCATTTTATTTTTTGCTGGCAACTGTGTGTAAGGCAAAGTAAGAATTTGATTGTGCAGGGAAATTGGGTTCTTTACTGTGCATATGACAATAAACTCTTTGAATTGAATTTAGTTTAAAAATAGACTCATCACAGAAACATCAAGATCGTTCTAAAACAAGACACCGGGAAAATATAAATCCGCAAAGCTCACCTAAGTTCTCTTGCAGCCTTCACGTTTATTAATGATACGTAACCATGGTCTTCTTACAGCCGTGAGTGTAGTGAATCCAGGAGAGTAAATTATTTACAAATACAGAATAGTAAAACATGTTTTCTCTATGCCGTAGTGCAACCCAACATGTGATTCACATTCATCTTTTTCGGCCAATTGTAGGCTTTGTTTCGACCCTTTTAGCCCATGCGAGCCTGTAAATGATAAAAATGATCCGCCCCCTTTACCTCCGAATAACTTTAGCCAATAGTGACTGATTCAAATGATGATTGACACATTGGTTAGGGGCCGGTCACACAGCCGTTTGCGGCTGAATCACGGCTAAAATTTTGCGTTTTTATTTTTGCCCGTGGTTGCCCGGGATGGAAAATGCGCAAAATTGGCTAACCCGCTGTTCATCGGTGGTATGCCCGCAAAACAGACGCCGGCGACTATTCCGCTTCCTCATCGCGTCATTTCTGCGTCATTTTCTCGTGTGGACCACGGGTATAAAAGCTCCCGAGCCGGTGTTGTGCCCAAATCCGACACCTACGCAACACCCACACCGCCCCCCACCCCCTCGCGTGACTTTTTCATCCACGTTAACAAATGCATTCTGTAGAATACGATCGCACTTTATTGTTTAAATAAACGCGTTATATAGACTAGGATCTCCCAATTGTTATAATTAGCTCGCTTTATAGTTTTAATAAGCGTTTTATATAGAATACGATCGCTTTCGTTGGAAGCGCAGCAGAATGCGCGTTCACGCGAGGGGGGGGGGAGGATTTTATATACGGTGTGCATTACTGTTCGATTACGTTCACATCAATAACAAAGACGGAGTGGATTAAGTTGTATTACGTTTCCAACAACTGCAAGACGATGGGGTTTTAGTTATATGTTCGCCATTACATTCCCTATAAGTGAGATGAAACGAGGTAAAGGTGGTTGTATTTGCGAGGGGATGGAAGTCTCGGCACCGGGCTGTAGCAATCATAACCGCACAAGACACAGTCCCGTGAAGATCAAGATTTCAAGCTATGGCATCATTTTTATTTTATTATCTTGATAAGAAATGCCTATAAATAAAAATGGATTAAAACGAGATTACTACGCTGACTGGGGGGGGGGGGGGATTAAGGGTGATTGATCTTTCTTCTTTATTCATTATACATTATCGATCAGTTCATAATACGCTACAGAGTTTAGGAGCCGGGACTCTTACTCTCAACCAAAAGGCCAAGTTAAGGTCCCAGAATTAAAGCCTTGCTGCGAATGCACCGAAATATTTATTCGAAATGAAGAGAAACTACGCTGACGGGGATCCATGTTCACCCCCTTGACGTCACGAGCACAAATGACGTGTGATCGGCAAATCGCGCTGTATATATAGAAAGGCGTTTGACTGTCACAAGCGTAACACGCTAATTTCACGTAATAACACTGCAATACAGGCGCAGAACATGCTATTACCATGCTCCACCCACGATTACCCGCTGAAATTTCCCGTCCTACCCATGTGTAACCACGCCCTGGCCGCGGCCAGAGCACGTCGTTCCGCGTCATTTCCGCGTCATTACTTCGTGTTGACCACGTGTGCGGCACGTGGTTTAACACGTGCTCAAACTTTTGAGCAGCTCAAAAGTTTTGAACGCGGCCAACCACGTGAAAATTTCCGACCGCGAGTAAAGCACTGCTCTATCTCGTCTATATGGCGGTCTCAAACCGTCCAACAGCGCCCAACGGCATCTGCTTCACGGCTAGAAATTTCTGGCCGTGGTTCAGCCTCAATACGCTCGTGAAAGGCTGTGTTCCCGCGCTCTGAAGAATTGAGCAGCGCAAAACTTTTTCTCGCTGCCACCCGCGCGCGAATTTCCGACCTCGTGTTAAGCACCGCTGTATCTCGTCTGAATGGCGAACTCAATACGTCCAATAGCGTCCGCCTCAAAGGCAGAAATTTCTGGCCGTGATTCAGCCGTAAATGTCTGTGTGACCGGCCCCTTAGGAAATGAAACGCCGGTATATAAATCCCAGCATACACCGGGGACTACTTCGCCTTCGGGGTAGAATGGTCTTCCTACAACCGTGAGTGTAGTAAATCCAGGAGAGTAAAATATTTACAGATAAAAATTTGTAAAAAATGTTTTCTCTATGCCGTAGTGCAACCTAACTTGTGATTTACATTTATCTTTTTCGGCCAATGGCAGGCTTTGTTTTGCCCCTTTAGCCTATGCGAGCCTGTAAATGATAAAAAAGATCCGCCCCTTTTACCTCCGAATAACTTTAGCCAATAGTGACTGATTCAAACGATGATTGACACATTGGTTAGGAAATGAAACGCCGGTATATAAATCCCAGAATACACAGCGGACGACTTCGCCTTCGGGGATAGCCTAGTCGGCGGCTGCTTGCTTTAGTTGCAAGACTTTGTGACTTAATATTGATCCATGTATAAGGCGCACTGTATTATAAGGCGCATGGTCAGCTTTTGAAAAAAAATAAAGGCTTTTAGGTGCGCCTTATAGTGCGGAAAATACGGTCAATTCGAATGGGTCTTAGAAATATACATACTTGCTGAATGGCGGCAGAGAGCAACAAAGTTAAAAACATTCCGGACAGTACCTTTAAAAGGGCAAGAATAGGAAAAGTACACAGTTGAAATGGACACTGTAATATTTGACCACTTGATGTCGCTGTATTTTCCTTACCCTCATTTTGGTTTCAGATCAGAGGATGGTGTAATAATAGTCTGAAATAATAGTCAGTGCAATAACCTGTGCAGCCCTTTGAGACTCTTTGTGATTAAGGGCTATACAAATAAAAATGACTTGACTTGACTATTGTTTTGAAGATGAGTAATACAACGAACAAAGAGGAAAACAAACTACAGAGACTCAAAGTGACCAAACTGCATCATTTTTCTTCTCATTCTTTTGCTCAGCCTCTCACAAGATTTTTGTTTTTAGGAGTTACCCGCAGCAGCAAAATGTCAGTTCCCTTTTGCTCTAGGTCAGGGATGTCAAACTCAGTTTGGCTCTGGTTCTGGTCCAAACTTTCTGTGTTCAGGTGGGCCGGATTTGTAAAATGAATGAATTTTTTTAGCTGTTTTTTAGTATTATTTTTCATCATTTGACCTATATTAGTAACCTATCCTAAATACTATTATCACGGATGACAATAGATATTTTATAAACACAATGCCTTTATTCACAAACTATGGGGAAAAAAACTTCTTCATGTTTGGCATTGACTGGTTGATCTTAACAGTTCAGTAAATGCAGTTTTAAAACTGAACAAACACACCAAGTCATACAATCTCACAACTGCACTCGAACGGTCGGAAAGACCATTTGGGTTGCAATTATTTAAAAAATATATATTATGAATTTTAAAGGAAATGAAACAGAAACTCTCTTCTTTTTTGGCATATTCAGAAAATTATGGCGGGCCAGATTACATCATCCAGAGTGGCGTCATTAATCTTATTTCTGCAGAGAAAGGAAGAATTTTGTTGCGTTTAAAAAAAATAAAAAATAAAAAGAGACAATCATGCACCTGAGAAAGGATAGAATTTAACATCTTAGTCTAGTATTATATCACAATACATTTAATCTTCTGTAATTATAAAGCTTTACAGACATTTACATATTAATCTTCTTGGCCAAGGCTAATCACTGTGTTCTAAATCAAGAGCAGAGGTTAATAGCTTCACCAAAAGGAAGAAGGAAAGAGCGCAGATAAGGTAGATGATGGCGGCGCGCCGAGAACAGTCACCTCAGGTGCGGCCTTATCGGCTGAGGTGCGCGCCGGCGAGGACCTATTCTTATGTAATCTGTGATTTCATTCAGCTCGCGTATCAGATGATTGTCTGCGAGAAGAAGAAAGCCATTTTGAGGGGAGCGTTGTGACGTGAAAAGGATCGCCTGCCCGGCAGCTCACCCCTCCATGTTGAACCATCCGCGTGGTGCAGAAGGTCAGCAGAATTATTGGAGGCTGTGGCAAACGGCGGCAAGCAAGCCAATGATATGGCCTTAACCCTCATTTACAGGTGCCATTTTCCCACTTGACCCCTCCCATGCTTGCTAAAGTGTTATATTTTTCATTTTATGAAATGTGATAGCTTTCTGGTGAAACAGGAGTCTCCAGTTAGCGAGGGAATGCAAAGACAGCGAGCCTGGTGGGTTTCGCCATGTCTCGCATGTCGACAGTTCAATCTGGATAAAAAAAAGGTGCCAACGGAATGCTAGAGCTTGGAGATTGGCCACTTAGCTGAGATGATGATAATGTCGCAGCAGATTTCACCCAAACTTGTCATTTTAAAGCAGTGGTTCTTAACCCTGTTGGAGCTGCTGAATACCCACCAGTGTCATAGTGTAATACAGTGTAAAATGTGTTCTTATATTATTTCAAATATAACACAAATGTTTCCTCTCAGCTATGCATCTGCACAATTGCGCAGTAGTCTCACATCAATGTGCAAAGAAAGAAAATTTATGCAGCCTGAAATTGAAATTATGTATTTTTTTTAAAACACATGTGTAAATTGCCAGGGTTCCTTAACCTTACCCTCTGCAATCAAATTCAAGATAAAGTCGACAAAAAAAAAAAAACATAATTGAAAAAAACTAAACAAAAACACAAATATTTGTTGCACACTATACATCATGGCTCATACACAATACTTGGCACAGCTCTTAGAGATGGCGAAAAATGTTACTCATTCAATTTACAGTTTCCCACGGTCCAAAATAAAGAAATCTGTCCGAAGTTTCCATGTGTATTGTGGGTAGACATAAGACATGCGTCTGCTCTGTAAGGCTCGACTGAAACCACGTTGTCGTTTCAATATTTCTGTGATTGTGGCCACACGCTGTTGACATGAGAGTAAATCGTTGAATTATTAAAAAAAGACAATTGATAAATATTACAAAATCTTTTTAGTTTTAACAAACGTGAATCTTATTAATGTGTTCAATTTTTAAGACATTCGAAAATTTAACGTAAGACATTTTAATGCCAATTAAGGCCTTATTTTAAGAATAGTGAATTCAATGACTTTTGAGACTTTAAGGATCCGCGGGATCCCTGATGTATTTTTGCTTGGTGAATGACGAGATTCAAGCCAATGATAGATAATGTTAACTTGTGCTATGCAGCCAACCATAGCATTGACATTGTGCAATGCCTGGCCTACATGCACCATGAACACCTGCGGGTTAGCAGGCTTACAACAGTCTGTCTACTGTGGCAAAGTCGAGAGACAAAAATGCAAACCCCTTATTATCACAGCGTAACCAAAAGGCAGTGACCCATCCACTCACAGGGCCAAAGTAAAAAAGAAATGTGGATCATTTAGGATGGAATGGATGTCAAGAGGATGTGCAAATAGAAAACCGATCAGTAAAACTCACTTTCCAACAGCTCGAACAACATTCATGGCAACAAGTTCGCCCGAGCGTTGAAAGCCCATGATTTTTAGGATAATCCTAAGGGAGTTTCTGCACCACCACCATAGTCCTGGGCGGAGTGGCAAAATGACAGTTTCATGAAACGAAAGCACCAAAAAGATAATAACTTTCAACGTATCATTAGTGTGACATCACGTGTTTCTGCTTGTAGGAAAATTGTGTAGTACAAGACTTATTGGCGCCTTATGGTTCTTAAAATACAGTACGCAACGTCGTATGATGCTGTGAAGAACGGTTTGTTGATAGATATGAAACCTATCATACTTAGAGGCCTTATTATCAAATCTAGCTCTCTTCACTTTGAATTCAGCATGTTTTTGTTTTTTTTCATATGTTACCCGTCTACATGCAGCTCATCAAAGTGTTCCTTGAGTTTCGCTGTTTGCTAAACTTGACATTGTGTATCATATAGTATTAGTTATTATTATAGTATGAGAAATTACACTAGTCCTACAAATTTGTACATGACGTATCACTCCTGAGCATGCTAAACTCAGTGCGCACAATTTAGCCAAACAGTATCACATTATCATCTGCAGTCAGTGATGGCCTTGCAGGGCATGTCATCACATTTAGACGTGTTTTGTGTGTCTTGACTCCTGGGGGAGAGGCTTCACTGAACCTCTGAGACTGGCTCACCGAACAACTAGGGTTAAGAACTACTTTTAAAAGCAAGAAGGCCTGCATCGTTCATGTTTCAGTTTGTGTGTGTGTGCGTGTGTGTGTGTGTGTGTGTGTGTGTGTGTGTGTCAGAGAGGCTGCAGCGCTCAGTGAAAAGATTTACAGTCAATAATTGATGCAGAGCAGTGATTAAGTAGCCTTGAAGATCATGTTCCTAATGCTTGTCCGCCAATTAAAAAGGTAACTTTTACCTGGTGGCTGTGGTAATAATAAGTCAGGTGGGAAAAAAAAAATCATAAATGAATAATGCCTCGTTAAGTTCCTATCATATTGCCATTAATGTAGAACGACAAAAGTCGGCTGCTGAATAATTCAGTGTTCCGTGTGTAATGTATGTGAAATTTCGAGATTTACAGGAGGAGAGATTGTTTTCGATCACACAATCAGTGGTATGTATTTGTATGGAAGGGGTCATAAGAGGCTCAGACTTTTTGGAACAATGAAAACTAACAGCTTTAAACCTGGAACACATGTCACTTTGTCACACTTCCATAATAGTTCCAGAATCACACATTTTATTTCTACGGCAAAAGACCCTTTTACTTGTTTGTAAACATCGTAACATATCTGGTGGGCGTGGCTTAGCCTTGAGAGAAAAAAATACTTGCGTTGGTCAGAAGACTGATGAAAAGAAAGTTGTCGTTACAGTTCCTGCTAGCGTTTTCATGTTTGTGTGCCAGAATCAGAGAAAAAACATAAGTGATCGTACATTGAAGTTTTACAGGATCCCAGCAGACACTCCTGATCAAAGAAAAAGAAGTGAGTTATGGTAAATGAAATAAAGCAAACAGATTGGACGGAGGCATTCATAGAAAATGCTAGGGTTTGCAACGCACACTTCATATCAGGTGAGAGAAATTAAATGTTGATGATTGTTGCTATCGAGTCCATATTACTTGTTGTATAGGTAAATTACCTTGTTATTTTCTTGTCTTCAGCGAACTGTTAGTGTGTAGCCTAAATGCAAATGGTAGTCTTGTAAAGGACTTAAGTGGGTTGAAAATAAAAACAGAAAACAATCGTTGAGCACACAAGCCAAGTAACACATTTAACTATTCGTGTACGTTTCCATTTGTTTTTATTCAATACAATAACCTCTTGATTAGGTTACATGCAAGGGCTGCATGATTTTGAGGAAAAAAAATGTTGAGATTTTTCAGACCAGCATTGCAATTTTGATGCGATTTTCAATTCTAAAAGAAAAGTGCATGCTATCTTTAAATCAACTTAAAATAATAAAATCAAGAAATAATTCATATACACTCTTTACTGTGTTGTTTTTTTTAGGGTTGTGTTTGTTTGTTTTTTACTGTGGAAAGATGTTTTTTTTAAATTATGCATTACTTTGAATAGATTTTTTGGTATGAATCTTTAATCAAGTTTGATCAAATTGAATATTTTAATTCCAAACAATTGGACAATCATAATTACGTCATAGTGAAATACAATTATCCTAATTGGTATGACATTAAAATTATTGCCCTCATTTTTCAACTTGAGTCAAAGTAATTGGGTAGGTTTTATGTTCTTTAACAGTTTCAAAAGTTACTCAAATCTACCTTATACTATAACGATAGCATTAGTATGCAAGCAATAGCAATTTAAAACAAAAAGGGACAAAAAGACCGTTTTTTTAGGCAATGCTAAACTGTTATCAATCGCAGTTTGCATTAGCACACAAATTATCTTTTGTAAAGCAAACCTCACCAAAATTGTGTTTGAACATACATAATATAAACATTAGATGCGTAATTGTGTCGTGAAGTTTACTTACAGCAGTTGATTTAATAATAGTCAATACTTTTGTTAGCAAAAAATGAGTTCAAAATGCTCCGGTCCACGCTGCGCGTCTGCCAAAAGTATCCGAGTAGAAACTGAAAGCAATGCGCAATACATTTTTAATTGGTCCGTTTTAAAAGTCATTGTATCCGATTGTATCTGTCGCTATGAAACAGTAATGATTGCTTTTGAAATAAAAAAATAATAATTCTAAATTAATACTCAAAATGTTTATCCTACGATCTAAAATACATTTTGTATCAAGTCTTGCAATTCCAAGATAAAGCTAATCAGGTTCTGTGGTCTTGGCAAATCAAAACTTGAATTTAATAAGTTTTAATGGAAAAAGATTTGTGAATTGCATCACTCAACTCGCTATTAAGCACAGGGAGTTATGTAAAACGCACTTTGAAAAGTGGAACATTTCTATTTCAACAATGACTACTTGATAGAGTAATACTTTATATAAGTTTGCACTTTGTCGTTTCTGATTGTTTTTTTCCTGTCATACTGTTTGGACTGAAAAGAAAATCCCTGAATACCCAGAAATCTGCTGATGGTCACTTTTCACCAGCCAACAGTGAAAGAATGAATCACACAAGGAAACAGATAACAAGGATGGCTGAAAGTGAAGACATGCAGAACTAATTCCGCACGTCGACAGTCGTGTCACACGGGTCAACAACCTGGAACTTTAGGACAGAGATGACACTTGTACGAATTATTGAGCTGCTTCTGCTGCCTATAATGGACATTATTTTGTCTGACACTATTTGAATCTGTAAACATATAGATAAAGAACGAAACACTAATGGACATAATCAGGGGTGGGTAAACTGTCTTTGTCGCCTTGGCGACCGGTCTGCCCCGCCCCCTGGGCACCAGCTGAAGCAGTTCAACTAATCGCGTGTCTGCTATTTAAGGCTGGATTGTGGGCTTTGCGGGTGCTGGCTCATTATATACACGTTGTCCGTTCTGTTATGCCTTGTCCTGTTTTTTTGAGTTGGAAAAAGCCTGTGTTTGCACGTTTTGTTAAAACCTGTTTGTTCTGTCTTGTCCCTGAGTTATGGACAACTTTTATTTTGGTAAATAAAAGTTTTGGATCGTCACACAATTGAGTTCTCCCTTCCTGCCTCCTGCCTCCGTTCTGGTCCGGTCACCCCTTCCACTCCATTCCGTGACATAAACAGTCTACAGCCCCCTGTAAGCTTTAAAATGGTGCCGCTGAACTTTTTTTTTTCATTATTAAAAATAAAATTATGTTGTTATTTTGGTTCCAATCCTTTCAACAGTGTTTTCAAATCTAGAGATTTTTTTGTTTAAAAGGACCATTTTTCAAGAGTCTGTATCGGCAGTTAAGTTGGGCGGATTGATCCAAATATCGAGATTATTGATACTAAGAAGGTACTTGGATGGGATCTGTACTATTGACCTGGGATCAATTCCAACAATTTCCTCAAACCACTGCTTCTTTATGTTGCAAGCTCAGCCCTGCTTTCTCTCACCCAGTGCTCTCGGCTATACTTCCTAAGTTTATGCCTGTGTTTTTGCCTGACAGGCACACTTTTCGCACATACCTGGCCTGCAGCTGCATCCTGCCTGCCAGGCAGAGGAGAGGGCCAAATCTATGTGACCAACCCTACCAGAATCTAAAAATGACAGAAACAAATAGGTAATCGCAGCGCAGACTGGACTTTTCTTTTCCAACTGCAGAAAAGTACCATGCCATGTGCCATTTGAGTAGTACAGACGCTCCCCTACTTACATCCATTCGACTCACACAAAACGGTAGATACACACAACTTTTTCGGGACGTCGAAAAATATCCTGTTTAGTTACATTGTGTATCGTGTGCCTTTTTCCGAGTAGAGGACACTGCTGTAGTGCTTCTTTTCGCCGCGTGATGCTATGAGAGGTCACCCGGCATCTACCAAGAAGGAGAAATCCTGCTTCTACTTCCTAGTTCGTGTGTAAACACACTGCACTGTATCTCTTGCACGCTAAGAACATTGACATTTTTATTGTTTAATATTTCTTGCATCGATTCGATTTGGTTGGTGTGCAGTATAAAGAAGAGGTTTCTTTTTAAATGAACGTGGAATAAGAAAGCCTGATGCAGTTGAGAAAATAGTTGGGTCGCTTAATGTGTAGCTTTGTTTTTCAGTACTATGCTTTAAGATTCAGCCTGATTTGTAATGATATAGAGCATATTATTTTATTAAATGTTTCCTTTTAGTTTCAAAACAATAAGGTTACTTATACAAGCCTTCAACATACATGTATAAACCTGAAGCATACATTCCATATAAAATATAGCACTGAAGCAACTTACAAACAAATTCGACTTACGAACGATTGTCCGATCTCATTCGTAAGTTGGGCAGCGTCTGTAAAGGGGACTGCCACTCTGGCAACAACAACATTGGCATAAACAGCTGGAAAAAGCTCAACAAGCAGAGAGCAATGAGCTGAAACATAAAATGTAAACATGTTACTGTTCCTGAACAGAGACCTGTAAATCCATTGTCACCATGGCAACATTGCCAGTAAGAGACAATGTATGCTTTATTTGCACTGCCAACTTAATGTCAAAATGTGTAACGAGTGTTACTTCAGTTATCTTGTTGACATTGTTATACATGATTTGTATTTTCGGAATCCTGCTGCTTTTTTGGTTTGACTCTTGTTTCTTGTTCCTAAAGAGTTGTGATGAAAAACATTCTAATTATTTTTAAGGTTTCCAATGCAGTTATTTAGTTAAAAAATGAAACATGTTCGGTGCCTAAAATCTTTATGCTGGGAATATTGAAAATACAACCTAACTCAAGGGGAGAAAAGTTCAATTATTCAATGATCATGACATATTCTAAGCATACAGTGTTGGTCGATACTACTCTGTATGACACCAAAACCTTTGGGTAATAGTCAAGTCAAGTAATTTTTATTTGTATAGCCCTTAATCACAAAGAGTCTCAAAGGGGTGCACAGGTTATTGCACGGACTATTATTTCAAACTATTATTCCACCATCCCCTGATCTGAAACCAACATGAGGGCCAGGAAAAACTCCAAAACCTCAACATGACGAAAATGAAGAAACCTTGAGAAGGGACCGCACATGTGGTAATCCCCCATTCAGGATGACCAGGCTGCAATGGATGTTGCAATTAAAAATAATACAAAGATATTGTCAACAAAAAATTTAGGTTATTCATATGCTATAGAGTAGAAGTGTGTTTTAAGCTTAGATTTAAACATTTCCACTGAGGTTTCAGATCGGATCTCAGGGGGAAGAGCATTCCACAGCACCGGTGCCCGTATGGAGAACGCTCTCGAACCTGCGGAAGTCTTCTTGGCTCTTGGGATCACCAGTAGACCAGCTCTTTCAGAACGAAGGCTCCGGGCCGGAACATAGGGGGAAATCAAATCCGAAAGATATAAGGGAGCAAGTACATGTATTATTTTGTATAATAGAAACCCCTAATCGCCAGGTACAATCAATATTTTTTTACTCCTGGTCTAATCACTTTTCCAATTTTTTAACCCAATGCGACTAAAAACTTTTGCCCAACCTGAACAACTGTGATGTTCAGGCGTCAGGCGAAAGAGAAAATTAGCAAGCACAGACGACTCCTCAACTTGTCCTCCGACAGCCCCCCACTGTTTGCTTGCTAATAGGCGCGTGAGTCCCTACTAATTAGACGTGATTATCCACCCAAGAGCTGTATGTAATTTTGTTTTATTACAGCACTCATCTTGCTATTTAGACTGAAAATTTAATTCAATGATGTAACTTCGATTTGAATCTGCATTTACAGGGCCCGAGTCCTATTCCAGAAAAGGTTGTGACATGTGTGATGATTAAACTATCAGGCTGACAAGCCCAGCAGCCACACAAGAGGAAAGGCAAAAGTACAAAGGGGCCTCTTATTACGGAAAATCCCCTAGAATAGCCAACGGTGGGGATATGCTAATATTCATGTGCCACTCTATTAAGCTCTATGACCACTTGAAACAATGTTCGCCAACTAGCAAGCATGTCAATCATAAGGCCAGCGGGCCAGCCCTGGCCCGATGGATGATTTATTCCGGCCCACTAGAAATTTCAGAGTTTGTCAAAAAAAAAGATGCGAGCCTCCGGGTCATTCCAATCAAAAGTTATGAATTTTAAATTGACTGCTGCTGGATGGCAGTAAAGGAAGCTGTAGAAGGCCCAGCCTAGTACGGTAGTTTGATCTGATGTAGTTTAATTGTATTGTCCGTGTACTGCTAAACCTTTTTTTTTTTATGTAATTCATTTTTTATACATTTAAACCCAGGACCACAATGAGATTTTTTGTACCTCCCACTTGAGTTTGTATTCCATGGTGATTTGGTTCAGGTGTAAAACTGCCTTTTCTCAACTGTTAAAATGAATTGGTTAACAGGTTCAATGCAAAAGATAAAAATCATTTTTATTGTATTTTTTGTGAATACTTGTGTCATGCTTGGAAAATGTCTCTTGCCATCCATGATTAAAATGTGTAGAGTAGGCTGAATGATAAAGCATTTTAAGTATACATTATTTTACTGATCCGGCCTGCATGAGAAAAAAAAAAAGAACTCCGGATCCGGTCCCAGAAAAAAACTGAGTTTGACATCTCAAAACTTAAGCACCCGAAGAAGTGAAGTATGTACTATATGTGAGTGTAGAAGTGGCCTCTCTAGTTTGAAACACACTCACTTATCTCAACAATTCTCTTATCCGCCGGAAAATGGTGACTGGCTTTAGCAATGACCTCAAGGCAAGAGGACAAGGCCTCCCCCTCGTTCTTGTCCCTCCCATATCCAGCAAAATGAGACTGAGGGAGAGATGACCTTGCTGATGGTATATGATAGAAATGAGCCACATCACCGTTACCTGTAACAAGCCCATTTGAAACTGCGTTTGTTAGCTCTAAAAGGTTCCACGATTGCCCGACTAATAAGTAGGGGGAACAAAATGCAGTTTAGAGATATGTGGGTTTTATTAAGAAAATTCAATTTGAAATAAAAGGTCTTTGTGGCAAAATATGGCCACACTAGTATCTCGTTACTGGCTACTTATGTGAGCATCTGAGGGCTCAAGGAGGCAGTGGATCCATATATCGTCATTCGTTTTTGAATTGAATAGAATAGAACAGAAAAAAAAAGATAATTATTGTCTATTCCTGGGTAGCACGGCGGAAAAGTGGTTAGCATGTGTGCGGCACAGTTCTGAGGTCATGAGATCGAACATTCCTGTGTGGATTTTGTGCATGTCCTCCCCGTGCTTGCTTGGGTATCCTCGGGGAACTCTGGTTTCCTCCCACATTCCAAAAACATGCATTTCAGGTTAATTGGCCGGTCCAAATTCTCCCTAGGTTTCAATGAGTGAGTGGTTGTATGACTGTGTGCTCTGCGACTGGCTGGCAACCAGTTCAGGGTGTCCCCTGCCCATTGCCCGAAGACAGCTGGGATTGGCTCCAGCAACCCCGTGACCCTACTGAGGATAAGCATTGCAGATAATGGATGGATGGATAATCTATTCATTACCAAGCATTAGATGCTTAATATTGATTAGGGGTTGGATTAAAATCCGTTCAAATATGTCTAACAATCAGTTTTTCTTTTTTTTTTAGTATTCATGTTTAATTTTGCATTCTAACTGAAAAATAGATGCATATGTGTCAAAATGGGAGAGTGTATTATTTAGACACGTCTAGTTCGAAAAAAACAACGTAATGCATTAAAAAAACTATTTTTTTTAACAATAAGAAGAAATACATAAAGTATCACCTAAAGTTGTGTTTTTTAAAATACTCAATAAATGTGTATTTATTGGACATAACATCACTTAGAGGGGCATGATTGTCCATCATTTTGCTGCTATGGATACCAATAAACGTATTGCTTGCACGCAGGAGAAGTCTAACAAATATGGGCAAGTAAGCAAGAAAGTAAATGAGCAGTTCGGTCACTTTGTGTTGTAAGTTTTATTATAGTTTGCAGCACTTATTTTCGGTTGAACTACACAATACGGCGACATCAAGCGGTCCAAGATCACACAGTGTCTGTCTAAAAATCTGTTTGGGAGGAACAGTAAATGAATAATAACTAAAAAATACAGAAGTATGAATATTGAATTGCAGAATGGACACTAAGGATCGGAAAAATGAGAAAAATGAATCGCAAAACTATATTTTTGCTCAATTCAACATGATCTGCCATGTAGTGGTTAATGGTAGTTAAAGTTTAAATTACTTAAACTTGGCGCCAATTTGCAGTTTGATAACCGCAAATTCACAATGTTACATTTTTTTTTTAGATTAAAAATAAATACTTTTTAAAATGAAATAAACACAACACACATTCCTAAGCCATTTTAAACCACGGACTGTTTTGGAGAGAAATAGCTTTTTTAGATCTTCGCAGCATTGCAAAAATATCACTCTATGTCAGGGGTGTCAAACTCATTTCAACTCGGGGGCCACACGATAGAACAAATATTCCGTCGGGGGCCGGACTAGTATATTAAAGACAAAGAAAAAGAGATAAATAAGAAAAAGAGGGAGGGAAAAGGAGAGAGGGCGGGACAAAGAAAGAAAAAGAGAGAGAGGGAGAGAGCATGAGAAAGAAAAGATAAAAAGTCGTGAGAGAGGGAGAAAAGAAAGGGAGAGGAAGAAAGAAATCCAAAGAGAAATAGAAAGACAGAAGGAGAAAAGAGAAAAGAAAGTGCGAAGAGAGAGAGAGAAAAGGAAAAAAGGAGGTTAGAGCAAAAGAGGTTAAAATACACAAAGAGAGAAAGAGACAAAGAGCAACAAAGGAAGAGAAAAAGAGAGACACAGAGAGTGAAAGAGACGGAGACAGAGTGGGAGAAAAGGGGTGGAAAAGAGAGAGAGATACAGAGAGAGAGAAATAAATACAAGTACAGTGTCTTTGTTCGAGGTACATGGCTTTGGCAACATCAAGTTGACATATTTCAACCCGCAGATTGTTTTTCTCTTGCGCTTCTCTGAGTCTTGTCTCACGGGCCGGATTCAATCCCTTAGCGGGCCTGATCTGGCCCGCGGGCCGCCTGTTTGACACATGTGCTCTATGTGTTCCCAGTCTGATGCTGAGACTATAATATTTATTGTGTCTTTTATATCCCGTCTTGATTACTATAACGTACAACTCTCCGGTCTCCCAAAGTCTAGCATTGAGGGCCTGCAGCTGGTACAAAATGCTGCAGTGAGACTTTTAAGACGAGAAACTTTCATTGCATTACCCCAATTTTGGCTGACCGTCATTGGCTCCCTGTCATTTTAAGCTATAAATGGTAAATGGTCTGCATTTATATAAAGCTTTTCAAGTCAATGAAGACCTCCCAAAGCGCTTTACAATGTGCTTCACACTTACCAATTCACACACACACTCACACACCAATCGGGAGTCAGCCATGCAAGGCGCCTACCTGCTTATTGGGGGCGTTAGGGATTCAGTGTTTTGCCCAAGGACACTTAGAACTTTCTGTTGGTATTATACACAATTATGCATGGACTTGTCCTGTCATATTTCTAGATCTAATGTCCCCCTGTGTTCCTGCCAAGGGCCTCGTTCGAAAAAGCTGATCTAATAGTGATCCCAAGAGCCAAGAAGAAATCCGCAGGTTCAAGAGCGTTCGCCATCGGTACCCCAGTACTGTGGAATGATTTCCCCTCTGAGATTTGATCTGCAACCTAAGTGGAACTGTTCAAAACGAGGCACACACTTATAATATATCACTTACGAATTACCTATATTTTGTTTGTTGATGATGTGTGTGAGTTGTTTGTTGATGCCCTTGCAACATCCATTGCTGCCTGGTCATTCGAAAATTGGGATAACCTCATGTGCGGCCCCTTCTCAAGGTTTCTTAATTACTCTTATGATGAGGTTTTGGGTTTTCCCTTGCCTTCATGTAGGTTTCAGATCAGGGAATAGTGTAATAAGAGTCTATAGTCCGGACAGTCCTTTGAGATTTCTTGTGATTTGGGGCTATACAAACAAGCATGAATTGAATTATTATTCTCATCTAGTGGCGAATATTGTTATTACAAATGCAAATATCCAGTTTGATGTTTTGAAATTCAAATGGAAAAAGTTACTTTGGTAGGGGGAGTTAAACATATTTCCCTCTCCCCTACACTCTTCCCACAGTTATTCATATATATTATGCTTACATTATTTGAGGACAAATGATTGAATCTTTCTCATCAGCTTTTATGAAAAAAAAAGAAATAAAATAATTATTTTTAAAAACAAAACATTATTATACAAATAAATCAACCCCCCTCACCCTCAGAAAAAAAAACTGAAAACATTATCCCAAAAAGTATTTGTGAATGAAGGTTATTCATGTCTTCATTGAGGCTAAGAAAGGTTTATATACTGCCCTGGTCCACAAATGTGAGCTTACTAATTAATACGTTACACAAGGTAATGTGCTCTGACAACTCTCAAAAGAAATTAATACATTTGGAGCTTCTCTCTTTAAGATCTACTCTCATCAACAACAATCTCACAATATCGTGTTGTCCTGTAGTTATAATGCAAGATACAAAAGTACAGGTAATTGCTTTCATTTTCATTTAATTTAGTTTAGAACCCTGTTTGGTGGTTATCGCGTTGACCAGCAGGTGATGCTCAAGGTGTACCACCAGAATTGGTTTAAAAAAAGTCTCATTTATTCCAATAATATTCTGAAGGAGCAAAGTGTCAAAACCATATCTTTTTTTTTTGAGTTAACAATTTTACAGTTCATTGATTTTGAGAGTTGATCATGATGAATAATGTTTACAGAGGCAAAATGCACATGCGCGTTGATCTAAAACACACTACGATTTATTTATACAGCCAGACAATCTATTCAATAAAACAAAGAAAACATTGTGACTATTAAATCAATAACAGAGTGTGCAGTCTTCTTATGCGTGAGGAAAATAAGCAGGACATTCTGGGTCAGCTCCTGGCATATTTTTCATAACAACATCTGAACAAGGGCGGCACGGCGGCTCTGTGGTAAGTGCGCAGCCCCACGGTGTGAAGGTTCAGGGTTCAATTCCAGGCTCACCGTGTGGAGTTTGCATGTTCTCCCCTCCGGACATTCCGGTTTCCTCCCAAAAACATACAGGTTAATTGGCAAATCATAGGTGTGAATGAGCTAGTCTGTCTTTGTGTGCCATGCGACTGGCTGGCAACCAGTTCAGGGTGTCCTTTGCCCACAGCCCGAAGATGGCTGGATGGCCTCCAGCACCCCCGCAACCCTACTGAGGTGCAAATAATGGATGAAAGCTCCATTTTACTCAATACTACAATCAAACAAAATAGCAAAAACAAAACAATGCGTGTGTTATGACATCACACAGTAGAGAACGCCCTACCGTAATTTCATGAGTAAAATCGCTATGGTTAGTTGGATCTCTTAACCAGTAGGGTTGTCGGGGCACCATTTCCTGTGGTGTATCTTAGGCGAGTACAGAATGGTGGCACCCTTCCCTCTCCAGGCCAATGTTGATAAATCTCAACAGTAGCCAAACAAACTAGCGCGCTTCGAATTAATCGATGGTAACATGTGGGGAAGCAAATTGAAAGCAATGATGGATGAATTGGGCGGTAAAAAAATCATCCAAGCAAAATGATCAGATATTATTTCATGGCATGTCAAAATAAAAATATCCCCAGAGCTACAAAATGGCACTTTGTGAAATTCTTTCTTGTTACCTTCGGATAGGAGAGGGACACCGTGTGGGCCCCAGGCACGTTTGAAACACCTCTCTTTCTCCCTTCTTGAATACTCATCGTTTGCTTCATGGGCAAACAGAGAGGGAGAGAGAGGTAGCCCTGGGCCGATCCAGCCCTTTGGCAGCACTGGCTCAGGCTTCCTTTGTCCTTCTTGTTCAGGGGCAAAGGCGAGCCATGGCGATCCAGGTCAGCTCGGAAGAAAAAGAGAGGGAGCGGGGGTTGCCGCGCTCCTTTTAAATGCCCAGTGATATCATACCCAACCCCCGGTTCGTCACGTGATATCATGTCATCCTGTTGTGGAGGTTCCTGTTGAGGCTTTTCAAAATAAAATTCTCCAATTGATTGATTAATAGACTATTTTTATTCAGACACCCAATGGAATAAATCACTAGCATGAATCATGATAGCACACAAGGGAACATCAAGAATCTTTTGATGAAAAGAAAACACTTTCGGGATTAAAATCTTTATTATACAGTAGGGGAGTTCGGCCACTTCCTGTAAATGAAGAAGACATCTTTGTCAGTGAGCCTATTTTTAGCGTTGTCCATCACGTGCGTCGTCATACTGGCATAAAAATGGCATAATCTGTTCAGTCCATCAGGCTGCTTATGTCATCCAATACCCAAAGCAGAAACCAAAATTTAAAAAGAGATAGCAATGGAAACATCTTGTGGGACGAATTGGGATTCTTTTGAGGTTCCTTTATTTTGGAAGAGTCTGTGACTGGAAAAGAAAAGGGGGGGGGGGGGTGTATTTGTGTCAAGGTATTTCCCCTACACAAACAAGGGAAAACTCGAAGTAAAATTACAGCACAACAATGCTAGCTTCCTCACAGCAGTGAGGGCCTCTGCCAGATAACACTGCAAGCCCACTAAGTCTGAATATGTTAATGATGTTCGGGAGGCAAATTAACTTTCAGGCACTTTTCTTTCCAATGAGCCATCTCTGGGACAGGATTTAAATTTCATTATGTGCACAGATATACAAATCCGCACTGAGCACACACAACATGTCTGGAAAGTTCTCATTTGGGGTGTAGACATGTTTGTGTGTTGGAGCTTTTGAACAAAAGCTGGCATCTCCCTTGGTCTTGCAGAAATGTTTGTCTAATGTAAACCACCCTATAGGAGCTTCTAATTAGGAAGCGCCAGGCTGCATGTGACTGAGGAATCACAGCCAACTGTCAGCCATTTTAGGTCACTTCCAATAAGTCTGGGAAAGGAGGGGGTTCGTTCGTGAAGGTTCAAGTGAATGGGGTAGAAGAAGTTGGGAGTCAATTAATGGCTTAAACTGCAGACGCTTGTTTGCCAGCATCAGTGGTTATACGTCCGTATTATGTTGAGTATCCTGTGACACTCTAAGGGAAATTAGGCCCCTGGTTGTAACAGGGGGAGCATCACCTGTAAGACACACAAAAAATATTATCTTTTAGGGTTTACAGTAAGGGTAAGATCGAGCCCCAAAAAAAAATCCAGTCTGACCTGGGCCCAATCCTGACCAAATAACTGATATGTGGTACGAAGCTCACGCAGCTTGCCGCAGCAACTGTCAAGCCCACCGAGCGCGGTGACACAGGCTGCGCTGACAAGACCGGCCTTAACCCTAACGTAATGATTCACATTTTAGGGCCAACTCAACCTGATTTTCAGATCGGTCTCGGGCTGAAGATCATACCTCTAATCTACAGTGAATCTCCATTCAGATTTATTAAGCAATTTAAAACATGCTATAACAAAATATCCAACCAACGACATGCTTGAGACTTCGGATTTAAATAACATTTCATGACTGACAGGCTGGAAGCATGTGCAGCATTGCAAAAAATTGTAATTGGCATGTTTTTAGGGATTGGTATCTAATAATGTTAATTTAGTTATTTAATAATATTACATCTTAATTTTAGTTTGTGTATTTATTTTTGAATTACATTTGTTGATTTATTTATGGGGGGAATTTCTGTATTTTGTTTTTAATATTTTATGTTCCCAAAATTATTTATGAATCAATTTACCCTTGATTATATTTTAATGTTTTTATCTCTATATACATTTATAGAAATTGCCTGTTCCAGCAAACCTACTGAGGATAAGCGGTGCAGATAATGGATGGATGGATGGATGGATGGATTTATATATATATATATATATATATATATATATATATATATATATATATATATATATATATATATATATATATATATATATATAACTTCATTATTTATATTTTGGGTACTCCCTATTGGTGTGTGAGTGTGTGTGAATGGGTAAGTGTGAAGCACATAGTAAAGTGCTCTGGGAGGTCTTAGTTGACTTGAAAAGTGCTATATAAATGCAGATCATTTACCATTTATTTTATTTTTCATTATATTTTCATATATTTGTACCGCCACATTTATCACTTAGTTGATTTATTTTATTAAGTATGTTTTGATTTATTATATAATTTGATGTTTTTATTCAAATTTATTTTATAATGGATCATATTTTACATATATTTATGTCACCACTTTTATTTTTGTATAAGTGTAATTACTTTTTTACCCTTACACATAATTAGATTTAGTTTTTCGTCTTATTTACTTTAATATTTGAATATATTTTCATTATATATTCACATTGTTATTATTCATGGGGCGGCAGTAGCTCAGGAGGTAGAGCGATCGTTTTAGGATTAAGGGATCCCAGTTCGAATCCCGGCTTGTCCGTGTTACATGTCGAAGTGTCCTTGGGTAAGACACTGAACCCCCAATACCCCCAATAAGCAGGTTAGAGTCTTACATGGCTGCACAGATCACGGCCGCTATTGGGAAATGTGAAGCACAATGTAAAGCGCTTTGGGAAGTCATTGACTTGAAAAGCGCTATATAAATGCAGATCATTTCATTTCATTTCATTCATTAATTCTTTCATTCCTTTATTAATTTATGAATAATGTATATTTTGTTGTTTTTATTTTTATTTACATTTTAATGCTATTCCATTTTTTAAAATCAAATTTGTCTTAAAATTATATTCCCACTTTGTTTAAATTTAAGGCAGTGAGGCCAAGCAGTAGTATAACTCTTGATGCTATTCTTTTTATACAATGTTGATGGGGTAAACAATGTAATCCATGTGCATAGTCTTATAATAAACTCACCGTTTGTGGAGCCCGTCAACCGTAAGGGTTGATGGTGGTGTGACTTGGCCAAATACCTGTTTGGCGGGAACCATCTCTTTAAAGGCCGTTTTTTTGGGGTAAGTTAAACCACCCCTTTTGTACCTGCTATGTATTATATTCATAGTGTCTGCAAAAACATGAACTAATTTCCTTCAAAAAACTGCCTTTTGTTATTATCAGGACTCAACAATACAAAGACTGCTAAATGCATATAAGTTTAACAGTCCGCTGGCATTGTAACACAAGAAAAACCTCCCCTCTCCAAAATAAGGCAGACTTCAAATGAACACTTATCCGCCGTCGACTATCAAAACAACCCCCTGACCGCTATTTGAAGAAATATGATAAGCGGGGCATGATCGGCTGGAATGCCACACGGGTTGGAGATCCAAAGAAAGGTCATGGTGACCCACCATGGGTCGGTGTCATCCTCATTAAAAGAAAAAAAAAAACTTGCTCTAATTAACTGTTGGTGGGGTAGTTTTCAAACACACAACTCTTGCTTTCAAGAACTAGTGAGGAATTAGGATACATGAATAGCGGCGAATACGACTTGAAAGGGGCAAAGAGAGGGCATGAAAGGTAGCAGCGGAGAGCAAGTGAGGTGTTACTAAACCAGCTCCCCTGATGTTGCTGATTAGTGCATGAAAACTACAAGAGGAATGCGGTGTTTCTTTTGTTGTTGTTGTTTCCCCCTTCCCCCTTACTTAAAAAGCCCGCGATTCATTTTGCATAAACAACAACAACAATAGCAAGGCAGGTTCTTCAGTAGAAGGCACACAATGAGCTCAAGGGCTGCTCATAACATCTCATTATAGTTAATGAGCGCTGTGTGTTTACAATGTGTAGCTCCATAGAGCTCGCAGTGTTTACCCTTCCTCTCCTCTCAATGGAGATCACTCAACACACACACACACACTCAAAACAAAGGAGGATTTGTTTAGCCATGGGCTGTGTTGCTTCCCATCTGGATCACAGGGTTCCATCCAGTTAGCATGAGCAGCACCGGTTCAACAGGGATGCCCTCCTTCAAATTGGATTACAAAACCAAACGGCTGAGCTTGGATTCATGTTTGAAATGTGCACACAGAAGCTCTGAATTTGTAAGTGAAATAAAAACGTGAAAACTGATTTTTGCAATTGTTTTTATTTTTTTTCACAAACAGGTTGCATATTTTCTATTATAGATCACTGAAGAAACACAGTAAACACATTCGGTAGACCAGACATGTGAAGTAAGGGGAGTCGGTGCCTCACCCAACATCACAGAAATATAACATTAAAATTGTATTGAACAGTTATATTTATTCAGTATGGGGTACGGGGCTTGAGGTCTCCTTAAAAAGCTGAACGTTAAATATTTTCTCTATTCAGTATGTGTTAACAATGCCACACAGAATTAAAAAGAACATCCATTATCTATGCCGCTTATCCTCAGTAGGGTGGCAGGGGTGCCGGAGCCCATCCCAGTTAGTTGGGCAGTGGGCAAGGGTACCCTGAACTGGTTGCGAGCCAGTCACAGTGCACATGACATACAGTTCACTTGCTCATTTACACTTAGGGACAATTTGGACCGGCCAATTAGCCTGCCATGTATGTTTCTGGACTGTGGGAGGAAACCAGAAACTCTGCGTAGGAAGCCTCCGGTAGATGGAATTGAATCCTGGACCCCCGCACCATGGGGCTAAGCGCTAACCACCCATCTGCTGTGCTGCCATGTTCAAAGAACCCTTGTGATTTTTTTTCATCGAGCCTATCTGCTTTTATCGTTTTTATTTTTATAATTCATAATTTTCATTAAGTTTTGACATCACAACTGAAACAAAAACAAAGACCGAGAAGCAAAAGAACAGTTTATCATTTGAAAAAAAAATCACTCAACTTGACTTAAGAGTGTGGTGTTATGCACTATGTGTTACAAATTGTGGTTGTGTGTTCCCAAAATCATCCCATCGCTCATTAGTCCCATTCAACCCACATTTATCTTACTATTATCAGACCTGTTTGAGGCGTAACTCATTAAGTATGAGGAGAGGGGATTGGGGGAAGTACTGAAGAGAGACGTTGTTTATGTCATTTCTATTTGTTAGTGGATACTCATACAGTGGAACCTCGGTTTTCGAACGCCTCTCAGTTCGAACAAATTGGAGTTCGACCCAAAATTTCGAGAAATTCTTGCTTCGCTGTTCGGTCAACAATTCGGAGTTCGAACGCCGGTAATGCGTGAGTGCGTGCGCTAGGGTGCGATGCTGAGCGGCGTACGGATGTAGATTGCCCCCACCCCTCGTGACCAACTGTTATCACATGCGCACTTGCCTCTTTTTGCTTTCGCTTTTTATATTGGTGAACAAAGTGTTTTAGCCCCTAACTATGCCTCCGAAGAAGGTCGGTGCAGGCAGGACAGGTGAAAAAAGAAGGGTTGTTCATACAACTATTGCCTTTAAGAAAGACATAATAGTCAAATATGAAAGATGTGTGCGAGTGTCTGATCTTGCCTGCACCTTCTGCTGACCACCACAAAGCTGAGAAATCCTCTTCATAATTATTTTCTTTATCCTTTTTTTATTTTTACACGTTCATGTTAGCGTAATCTTTCGTACGGAAGATTACGATAACGCGAACGTACGATTAGCCTGGGTTAGCTTTATGATTACGTTGAACATTCAGGTAAACATTCAGGGTGTTGGAACTGAGCCCAAAATTCAGGGTGTTGGAACGGAGCACCCTTTCCAATGAAGCGCTAGCCACTTGTTGAAGAGACCCGGGTGCTAAATGACTTGTAAACGACCTGATTATTTCATTTTTACACATCATGTTTGCGTAATCTTTCCTTCGGAAGATTACGGTAACGCGAACGTACGATTAGCCTGGGTTAGCTTCATGTTTACGTTAAACATTCATGGTGAACATTCAGGGTGTTGGAACGGATTAAAACGATTACCATTATTTTTAATGGAAAGATTGATTTCGGTGATTGAACAAATCGGTTCTCGAACAGGGTTCTGGAACAGATCATGGTCGAGAACCGCGGTTCCACTGTACATAGAAAAAAAAAAGACAAAAACAAAAACAAAAAAGGAATAGATTCTATGATCGACTAAAAATATTAAGTTGAGTTAAATTCTGTCTATTTTCAGTTGTTTTTTTCTTCTTTACATGCCATGAAAAATGTATTGTAGACAATTTATTGACCTTTTATGATATTTGAAGGAGGAAAATCAAACATAAAAACAGAAGGGAAAAAGGCAAACACTTTTCAAAACATTTTTGATATTCTTAAGAACATTGGAGATGTGTTACTGCCTCGAACAGATTTATAGTACATGGTCTAAACTAACAGCGCTTAAAATGTTTTGTGATATAGGGTCCTCCCACTGTCTTAAAATCAAGGATAATTTGAAAGCATTTAAATCAATTAAATAATGGTATTTCTCGTTTTATTTTCTGTTAGCATTAAATAAGTTTAATAAAAGTTTTTTTTCCCCACATTTCACTAGTTTTGTTTTAAATTAATTTTTGTGTGAAATAACATATATAATGTAGTTTCTTTGTATTCAAATGTTAAATATTAATTTTCTTAATGAAAGCAGGTGAAATTTAAAATTTGAATTATGTGATTTAAATTGTGACTTTCAAGGCAAGAGTAAAACAAATAACTGAAGTTTAAAGTAAAACAAAGCTCGTCATTGAAATAAAACATTAAGAAATATTATTCTATCCAACATGGGATATATCAGAGAAAGCAAAAATGCATATTTGGCGTCCTTTGAGCTTTTAATCAGATTATGTCAATACACAGTCAATACATCCATCCATACATTATCTGCACTGCTATCCTCAGTAGGATCACGGGGGTGCTGGAGCCCTTCTCGACCATCCCTGGGCAGTGCGCAAGGGGCACCCTGAGCCAGTTCCAGGGCACACAGAGACAGACAATTCACTTGCACGCTCACGCTTAGGGACAATTTGGACCAGCCAATTAACCTGACACGGAAGTTTTTGGAATGTACGAGGAGACAAGGGTGCCCGGAGGAAACACAGGCAGGCACGGGGGGAACATGCAAACTCCGCACAGGAAGGCTGGTAGTTGGATTTCAGCGCATGACCTTATAACTGGACCACGGATGGGCTAACCACTTAGCTGCCGTGCCGCACAGTCAAGACAAGTACAGCTAATCTGTTTTAAGCTAATGTTGCTACACAGGTAGTATAAAAAAAAACACAGTCAAAGACAAACACATTTTCTAAATCGTTACATCGCTGTTGGTACAACTAATACTTGACTGAGTGCATGACATGCCTCTCTGCTAATTACAACAACAAAAAACGGATTATATCCACCTAAGATCCATGAGTGGAAAGCTGCAGGAGAGTTCTGGATGGCATGTTTCCCTCTTAATCACTTTTAAAGTGAGCGTGGCATTCAGGAGTTTGATTGAGTCTCCGGCGTGTGATAATTTTGCCTCCAAATATCTGTTCAAGTCACAGCCAGGTATTTGATTCCGTTTATCCACAAAAAGGCCACCCGTTGTGCAAAGTGTGTGCCAATCTTCCCAAAACAGAGCCAGCAACTTCAAAACTTGAAAGGGAACTGATTTAGCATCATTTTGAGATGATAGTTGCTTACATTCCATCCATCCGGAACAGTGCTTCACACCCTATCTCTAAGGGAGAGCCCAGCCACCCTGCAGAGGAAGCTCATTTCACCCGCTTGTATCTGGGATATTGTTCTTTGGGTCATGACCCACAGTTCATGGCCATAGATGAGAGTAGGTACGTAGATTGACCGGTAAATCAAAAGCTTTACCTTTTTGCTAATCTCCTTCTTTAACATGACAGACCGGTACAGGGTCCGCATGAAAGCAGACGCTTCACCGATCCACCTGTCGATGTCCCGTTTGATCCAACTTCACTCGTGAACAAGGCTCTGAGATTCTAGAACTCCTCCACTTGGAGAAGTAGTTGACCCACAAGTTGTTGGTTACCATGCAGTATATTGTAATACCATAAGTGCAATAATTAGCAAATCAGTTTTACATTGCTTATTTTAGAATGAAGACAAAGAAGAAAGTGGAAATAATAGTAGAGAAGTTTTGAACTTTTACTTCAACTTATCATTGTGGCAATGTGATGGGTGTTCGTTGCCCATTCAAAAACCAACATAGGCTTTTGTGTTTGAGTTTATTTGAACTTGACAAAGATGATGGGAGAAAATTAAAATTATAATCAAATAATAACTATAAATACAGTGCAATAACAAAATAAATACATAAATAAATACCCCCCTCCCCAAAATGATAAATACATCTGAATCCATTGGTGATTGCCTAATCCAGGCTAAGATGACTAATTTCGCATTAATTATTTTGTTGTGAAAATATAGTGACGCAGTAAACTTGACCTAGGTGGAGATTACTTAATTTTCAAGAAAACATTTCACACAGAACTCATAAATAAATAACTAACAGACTTACAGAGTCAAATTTGCACCCAAAAACATGCAGTGACACTAAACTAACATATAGACATATAACATGCATGCCTGAAGTTAGAAAAGTGATGGCATTGGTCAGTTTCTTGAAGGCACAGTATGCTTAAGAGCAACAAAATCTGCACTGTAGGCAAAGAAATGATCTGTTAAATGAAAGTCATCCTAATTTCTGAAAATGATCTGACTGAAATAAGAATTAAAGGTCATCTAAAAGAGACAACATTGTATAGGTTAACAGGCTCCGCAGTAATGGAATTTGATATGAAAAATTGGTATTGTGAAATCCCTTCACTTGATGGTCAATTTCAACATTTGCCCCAAATATTGATTAATATTTTCACAGAGTTTAAGTGATTTCAAAAGACAGTTGGTTTAATTCTTTTTCCTGATGAAAACAAGCATTTTTAAATTAATCGACATAAGATTGAAACTGAACATCTTTAGTGTCAAATTGTTTAGAAGGCAAACACCATCAAAAAATAACAGGATGCCTCACATTTTCTCATTTTGAGCATTTGTTTTCCTGCCGTTCTCCTTTACAAACTACAAAATAAAAATCCATTAGCACCAAGAAAAGCGGACAACATCAAACCTTCGTTTTTCACAACATGATTAGAACGAAAAACAAAAAAACAAGTTAGCCGCATCACTTTCAATGAGTGCTTCGCCTATCAAAATGCTTTGGTGTCCTGTTAAATTAGCATATGAGAGGCTGTTTACAAGCCTGCAAAAAAATGTATGCATTTATTTTTCTACTAGAGTTCAGTCCTGTCCATCGCAGCGCAGGAGAAAAAAAATGAAAAGGCTGCCTTTACACTTGTTGCGCGCAATTAAGCGCCAGCAAAAAAGACAGTTGGGGCAGTTTAACATTTCATAGAGGCTGTAATTATTCTTTAACTGTTGGGAAAGTGGCGTCCCCCAGGAGCCAATTACTTGAAAAGCGCTCATCACACGCAAGATATATACAAACAAATCCTTCAAGCACAAAGTAAATGTTTAAACATTAAAAAGGATGAGTGGGGAAGGGGATAGTGTAGATGAGGGGGTGCAGCAATCAGTTTTGGTGGGTCCTAATTACTAATAAGAGCAGCAACCCCATTGTGTTAGATAATTATGACACCGTTGCTCACCTCAAACACTCCAAGTATGGCTGTCCTACCACAGCGTTGTTTGTTGGTTGAAGGTGAGAGGGGTTTGGGGTCACAGGGATTTCCAAATGGAGGGCATGCACAGTAATTGTAAAGTAAATTATATGTTTATAGTTTAGACGACACTGAAAATAAGAAGAGAAGGCGTCATTGGCTTTTGAACCTGCAAGGAGATCAGGATAAGAATAAAACCCTCAGTTAAGAAATTCCAACCTGATCTAAAATGTGCTACTTCAAGCCATTTAAAAAAAAAATATATCCTAGGTTGCACTTATCAAAATTACATTTACAAGTTACCATAAAAATAACACGTTATGATTGGGGAAAACATTGAGAGGCGTAGAGTAGGAAAAACATTGGAACTTTTAAATGTGTTGTAAACTTGTTGGAAATAAATAAGGGCCCTCAACGGCCCCTGGACTATAGTTTGATCACCCCTCATCGGGCCATGGCTAAATGCATTCTGTTGCACCGATTTTTAAAAGAGTGAGGGGTGAGCGTAGAGTTACCAATTATTAAGAATCTTCTTCAGTTTACTGCACCAGTTTATAGCAAATTACTACGCATTTTCTATACACACTCAGAGAATCAATTGAAAAAAGAAAATCGAGCAATGTTCAATTTTTTAATTAAAATACGTTGATCACTATAAATATTAAGCAGTTATATTGATATAAAATGTTTACAATAAAGTTATTAATGATCACTACTGTGTTGATTTCTTAAGTAATAAATTGTCCAAGAACCACTTTCAACATAAAACTGACACGATGAAACAATCCAGGATCTGAAAATGATTATGTGAAATGATGTCCTTTTTGAAATACTATTTTCAGCCTTTTCTACATAATTTTCTAAAATACGTAAGATTATAAAATTAATCAATAACTTTTACTGTCAATGTATACCCATAAAAATAGTGTTGTTTGTTTTTAGTAGCATTTGTGTAGAAATTAATGAATAGTAATGAATCATTTTTGATTTGTTTTCAACTAACTTTTCAACTAACTTACTCAGAGATTATGGAGTACCAGTACGTAGAAATTGTGAATTTGTGTATGTATTTATCATTGAACCCACTATCTTTCAATAGTCAAGTCAAGTCATGTTTATTTGTGACGCCCTTAATCACAAATCTCAAAGGGCTGCACAGACCACAGATTATTTCAAACCACAGACTATTATTACACCATCCCCTGATCTAAAACCTACACGAGGGCAAGGAAAAACTCAAAAACCTCAGCATGAGGAAAATAAAGTTACCTTGAGAAAGGACCGCACATGAGGTAACCCCCCCTTCCAGGATGACCAGGCTGCAACAGATATTAATAATAATACACAGATATCGTCAACATGAAATATAGGTCATTCATCTACTATAGAATTTAAGTGTGTTTTAAGCTTAGATTTAAACATTTCCACTGAGGTTGCAGATCAAATCTCAGGGGGAGGAGCATTCCACAGCACCGGGGACCGAATGAAGAATGTTCTCGAACCAGCGGATCTCTTCTTCTTCATTTTCAGAGCGAAGGCGAACATACGGGGAAATTAAATCTGAAAGATATAAGGGGAGCAAGTCTATGCATGATTTTGTATACGACCAACAGAACCTTAAAATCACATCTGAAGCTAACAGGGAGCCAATGCAGGTTAGCTAAAATCGGGATAATGTGATCAAACTGTCTTGTCTTGGTTAAAAGCCTCGCTGCAGCATTTTGTACCAGATAAAGGCTCTTGATTTTGGACTTTGGGAGACCGGAGAGTAGTGAATTACAGTAATCGAGACCGGAGGTACCAAATGCATGAAGTATAATTTCCGCATCCGACTGAGACAGCATAGGACAAATTTTTGCAATGTTGTGAGGATGGAAAAAAAGCTGTTCTAGTAATAATCAGAAGAAAAACATATCTCCCCAAAAAATGAATTGTGGTCAGCAGGCCACAAATTGCTCTCAGGCTTTATTTTTGACACCCTTGGTCTGGACAAGGCTGGTGTCCCGCAAAAAAGCTAAATATAGTTTTTCACTCCTTTTAATCCTTGAGCATTCTAAACATATTTAATGTTGTGTTTTCAGGAATTAAAAAGTGCTTGAATTTTTGGTGCTTGAAACGCTTGAAGTTGTTGCCATTTAGCTCAACGAGTCTGCTGAGATATGACACTGACACTGCTCTCTAGTGGCTTCTCTTTGACATTGCATTCCTTTTCTTGTGATTAACGGCAGCTGACATTTGTTTATATGTTATCGCCTCCTACGAGGCGTACCCAAGAGGTATAGTTCATGTTGTACCAAAACACTTTGAAATGCGTATAAGTGAAAGGATTACATGTGAATTTCCCTGCGGGGATGAATAAAGTAGATACTTTATTCTATCCATCTATCTATCTATGTCAATTATGAACATTTATTAAAAAAATAAGGTACCAATTCCCAGTCTTAATTGAAATGGAAAGAACTTCCTGCAACTGTAAGCTACAGCACATAACTCATGTAATTTTTACCCAACACCTATATGGCGAGAGATTTGTCTCAAATACAAAATATATCAAGATCTAAAAAAATCACCTTGTGATAAATACGCTCACAAGATTAAAAATAGCATATGTAAATCACAGATATACAGGTATTTGTGGCTCTGCCAAATACATGATTCACACCAGATGTTTTCTTTTGATGGTACTTGAGAAATTGGAAAACAGCCTTTGAAAGTCCTTAAAAAGTGCTTGAATTTGGCTGTGAAAAAAGTGTATAAACCCTGAACACAGAAACAGTCAACGGTGACAAAACATTAAGACATATAATTTAAAGAGATATAGCCTAGAAAATACGATACTTTTTGCTTGAAGTAAATAAATAGAAGGTATTCACAAATTGTTCATGTTTATTCATTCAAAGTAGGATTTTTTTTCAGTTTCCCACTACTGCTACAGCTGTCTGTTTGAATATAAAATAAAAACCTAAGAGTTGATATGAAGTTAAAGAGTGGATAATTCTCTCGTGGTCCAATCACATTAACCTCCACTTACTCTGGTACACGTGCTTGGCCCGTTGTTTGCTCCTTTCCATCGACCTCTTCTTTAATGCGTGGCCGCAGCTAAATATGCGCTAATGCCCGAGCAACACCAGGCAACCAATGATAGCATTGTAAATCGGGAAATGTAATTTATTCACCACTCAGGCGAGCACTCGAGCTAAACGATTATGGCAAGTGAGTCAGAAGCGCTTCATATGAGATACATATTGATTGCTTTGAATTCATTGATGGGGTTGGGGCTACTTGAGCTAGCACAATCAATGGGTTAGGTAGAGTGGTTATATGAGGCGGGGTTCAGAGTTTGTCCAAATTATCGAACAGCGTTTTTTATTATTCTTGGGTGATTATGTGAAAAAAAAATATGGAAGCATTAGGTAATTATGATTTTATAAAAAAATAATACGTTGTATAATTTTAGGAAAGATGTTTTCCCTTGGCGGCACAGCAGTTGAATGGTTAGCGTGTCAGAGGCAAAGTCCTGGGATCATGGGTTACAATTCCAGCTTCCTCCTGTGCGGAGTTTGCATTTTTCTCTTCATGCTTGTGTGGGTTTTTCCCAGGCATCCTGGTTTCCTCCCACGTTCAAGAAAACATGAATGCCAGGTTAATAGGCCCAGTTCAAATAGACCATAGGTGGGATGAGTGAGTAAGTTGTCTGTCTCTGAATGCCATGCAACTGGCTGGCAACCAGTTCAGGGTGTCCCTTGCCCAATGTCCGAAGAGGGCTGGGATGGACTCCAGCACTCCCATGGCTCTACTAAGGATAAGCAGTGCAAATAATGCATGGATGGATGTTTTCCCTTGCACTCTTATAGCATTACAAAAAATGTCAAATTAACACATTCAATGCATTAACCTATAAATATGTTTTCAGAAGCATTGCACTGAGTGCCCTTTTTTTAATATAAATGTTTTCAAATAAAAACTCTTAAAGGGTTTTGCGCAGATCATCGGGGCGGCAATAGCTCAGGAGGTAGAGCACTCGTCTTGGGATCAAGGGATCCCTGTTCGAATCCCGGCTTGTCCGTGTTACATGTCGAAGTGTCCTTGGGTAAGACACTGAACCCCTAATACCCCTAATAAGCAGGTTAGCGTCTTACATAGCTAAAATACAAGGCCGCTATTGGGAAATGTGAAGCACACAGTAAAGCGCTTTGGGAAGTCATTGACTTGAAAAGCGCTATATAAATGCAGATCATTTCATTTCATATGTCCTATGCATATATTGCAACAGAATGACATTTTCAGTAGGCCTTCAGAAATGAGTCAAAATGGCAAAAATTAGCTGGAGAGAAACGTCTGGCATTAAATGAATTAATAAAAGAAACGGGAAGTACAATAACATGATTTCTAATAAAGCCATTTTCTTTTGTTATTGGTATGAAATATTTGATTATTTTTCATCTATAATATACATTTAAAATACAAGTGAAACCACCCGACGTGACGAGTCGTGGTTTGTTGAAACGTGTACATAAAAAAAGTCATTAATTAAAGCGTTGGTTCCGATAAAACATTGGATCCGGCTACTCTGAGTAGTCGGTAGAAACGCACAGAGGCATTCATTGGCAGTTAGCTAGCTAAAGACACTCGCGAAGACCTTAAGTACAATTGTTCACATTTTTATGAAAATTGGTTTAGCCTTTTTGGAGTCAATAAATCACATACCAACACAACAAGCACAAATCAGGATTTATGAAGTCGCTTGGATTATATTAGATTCGGATAAATATATATGTACGATTGGACAATGATGGTAAACAATTTATATTACGGCACAAAACTTCAAGTCTATGAATCGACTTCTTAGTTTTATTCGTACATGTGTATTATACTTGTGTATCTTTTTGTGCAGTTTAAGCATCATTTCTAAAATTCATAAAAGATTGGTAAAAATTGAAAAAATGTTTTTCCTCAGTGCCATAAAGGTAAACATTGCTTCATGTGTAGGCAAAAGTTTCACACCCAAATCCTCCATTCATACAATCAATACAAAATGTGAAAAGTTATTAGCTATTATATTTAGGAAACTGAAAAATAAGAATAAAGGCAGGCACAAAAAGTAATTAAACTGGAGCAAATTGTTTTCCATTAAATCCTGATTTTGATATTACATAGATAAAAGTGTTTCCTTAGGTGTTAAAGATAGTCACTTCAGATGGGCGGTCAATTTATTGATAGATAAAATAAAAACTGACGCTGCTATTCTTTTTTTTTTTTTTTAAATGGAATCTATACAATAAATAATGTGCAAAACTGCAGAAATACCCCAACATTGTATCCACTGTATGTGTTTTTGTGACAGCAGTGATGTAAAAAATAATTAATTAAAAAATGATCAAGGTATACTCATATTTAAATTTAATGTAAACGTGAACTGAATACTTTAAAAGAAAGCAGTCTAGAATCACTAAATGATTACTTCTTGTATGCACGACGAGGCCTCTGTCATCACGTCTGGAATGATGAAAGTAAGACCGTCTCCTCATTAAAATGCCGCCATTAGCATTTGTGATCACCCCGCGCTGAAAGCTTTGAGTTCCTTTGTGCACTCACGCCGCGTTCCCACTGCCAAATGCTCACTTAACACCGAATAAGCGCATGTTAGCCAATAAATTAGCAGTAGCTGCGTATAAACAAGACTGTGTGGTTGTTGATCAGAAACAAAGCTGTCTCCAAATCCCATTTGGGCTGAAAGGCAGCCCCTCCGATATGGAAAGTTACCAAAAATAGTGCTAATACTGCTAATAGGATGTTCCACTCTAAATAGGAGGCTCATGCTAATACCCAGATTTTCATTCACGGATGAAAATGCTAGTTTTAAATTACACTTTAATGCTTGAGATTTTTAATAATCACATAAAAAAGAGAAGAAATCCTTCACACTAACACACATACGTACCCCCCACCCCTTCCAAAAAAGGGACTTCTTCTGTACAGAGCCGCAGCTTTCCTTTGTCAGCCAATTACTATGCAATCTCTTTCTTATGACTGAATAGCTCACTGTTAGCAAATAATGAAAAGGCAATTATGGCGAAGCTGTGTTCATATTACCCTCTTCATTTTATGCGGGCTGTAATTATTGTCAATCCTGGAGGCTTACTCTAGCATGTAAGAGGCATCAGGGAAGAAAATGGAGTGGGCTGGTGCATGGCAAATTGGAAATGTCACAGCTACCTACTTTTAAAAAATATATATGTATATATCAGCACTACGGGACTTCCTCTCATGTAGGTGTGTCTTCAAAAAACTATTTCAAAAGTAAATCATACTTGCTCTTATCTAAACATCATAGTCTTCCGCATGCACAACCATACTCTAATAATGACGCAGTCATACCCATGCACAAACTATGCTATACTCTCTCACACATACGACAATATTCTCATACACACTACTCTACTCTGTCACATATGTTACTTTACTCATACAAACAGTGTTATACTCTCACACATATCATTATGCTCTTATACACATACTACTATACTTTCTCACATATACTGCTATACTCTCATACACAATACTACACCGTCAAACTCATAAAGTATTACTTTGATCAGCACACTGTCTTAGTTTCTCACAAATATTATTATACTCTCCTACACACATTACTATACTCTCATACGCACACTTCTATACTCTTTCATACTCACACTATTGTACTCTTTCATACACACTTCTATACTGGTAGCAACTCCAGTTTGACGACGGAAACATATATACCCACAGATCAGTGTGCACCACCTTTGTAGCCAAAAGTACTCAAAGTAAAACACGTCGATTTGTGTACGTGCATGTTTTGTGCGTGCGTGTGTGTGTGTGTGTGTGTGTGTGTGTGTGTGTGTGTGTGTGTGTGTGTGTGTGTGTGTGTGTGCTTGTCTGTCTGTGTGTGCATGCGTGTGTGTACTAATAGGCTCCGAAACGGCTGAACTGATATTCGTGAAAATGTACAGGTACTGGGCATCTCGCACCCTTAGATCATCCTCCTCCCTCCATCTCACTATACCCACTGCCCATGTCAGCTCCATGGGGAGCACAGCTTTCAGACGATCAGCCCCCCATCTCTGGAACACATTGTCGCCTGGCCTCCGGAATTCTGCCACCCTGTCCACCTTCAAATCTGGACTTAAAACTCACGTCTTCAGACTTGCCTTTTCTTGATCATCTGCCTCACATAACGCCCCCTTTTAACCTTACTTAATTTTTCTTTGCCAATTATTACTTGCTTGTTTTATTTTTGCTTTATTTGTTGTGTTTGTTACTATATGTAACCACCCTTGGTTGTAATGAGAAGCACTTCTAGGTACAATGTATTATTATAATAATAATTATTATTATCAGAGTAGGGCAGCACGGCGGCGCAGTGGTTAGCGCGTGTGCGGCACAGTTCTAAGGTCTTGGGAACCTCCTGTGTGGGTTCAAATCCAGCTACCGAACTTACTGTGCGGAGTTTCTATGTTCTCCCCGTGCTCGCGTGGGTTTCCACCGTGCACTCCGGTTTCCTCCCAAATTCCAAAGACATGCATTTCAGGTGGATTGGCCAGTTCAAATTGGCCCTAGGTCTGTCCCTGTGTGCCCTGCGATTGTCTGGCAACCAGTTCAGGGTGTCCCCTGCCCACTGCCCGATGATTGCTGGGATGGGCTCCAGCACCCCCGCGACCCTACTGAGGATAAGCGGTGCAGCTAATGAGATGAGATGAGATAATGAGATTATTAGAGTATACTGTTAATGTGTGAGAGTAGCAAGTATGATTTAATTCTCAAACTGCCTTTAATAGCTGCCCATTAGCTCACACACACGGGGGTGTTATCTTTACACATTACTATTGAAACACGCACACAGAAGGAGTAAATACCCATTCACAAAATGATGTGTGTTTTGCAGACTCTTCACCTCAAGCTCTTGAGGCAGCAGATAAATAAATAAACAAATACAGGGGAGATGAAGCAGGCACACACACACACACACACACTCAAGCACACTCAAATTCCTTTTGTCCCCACACCCACCCACCTCCTTGAAAACAATGACTCCCCAAAGACCGGCATTTTTCTTCCCCTGCCAGCAAAGCGGTGGATATATTCCTTTTGCCTCGGCCCTCATTAGCTGTCTCCATGCTGTTCAGTAATGGGGAGTGGCACATAAATGATTCCCTTTATAGAGTTTGATGTGGCACACTGAGAGGACCACTGGCTCCGTATGGACAGAACCCCCCTTCACATCTCATACATGGAGGATGGAGTGGCGGGCCGGGTTTGGTTTTAAGGGTGTCAAAGCATGTGTGTGCATGACAGTCACACATGAAAAGCATCAGTCTGGTTGACGTTTGCAGGAAAGGAATAGGCATGATTATTAAAACACACACAGATACATATTTATCTACTAGCATGAGCCAGGTTTTTACGGTCTGTCTTTGCTGGTACAGTTTTATTTCTTCTTAAGTTTCTAGTGTATGAAAATAGCAATCACCTATATATTAAAATAAACAACAAAACAAAAACAAGGGTCAGTTACACTCCTTAACAGTAGATGGCGACAATGCCCTGCTCTATCTCTTCTTCCTGTTCAGTCAGTTGGCGCGTTTGAGAGGGACCAATTCTCATTTTATTGTAATTTTGTTTGTTTGATTTATTTTCTGCCCATAGTAAGGGGTCCTATGAAAGTGAGTGATATGGGAAGGAAAAGCAGAAAACAGTCTCAACAACGATTGAAATCGAAAGAAGGGAACTGAAAAATGAAAATAGTCTGCCATTTACTTGCTGCTGCAAGGTCAAGTAAATGGTTGATATATCCTATATTTTTAGCCTTTTACAAGTACATTAATCTTTATTAACTAAATAGCACACTGAATAATTATAGATGTTTGGGTGCACGCCTTACTGATATTTTCAATTTCTCCAACTGGCAAAGGTGGAGAGGAAGGACTTCTACCTTGTCTCCCTTAACCCTGCCAATGCCTTTGGCCCGATGTCCTATGAACTCCTGTCTTCTGCCTTCAATTTCTTGCATATCCACAAATTAAAAAAGTGCGTCACTTGCAAGCTTTGTAAAAGTGGGACGGGATGGCACGGGAGAACCATGATGATGAGGCAGCAGTTAAAACATAGTGGATTCACCGACGAGGATGAAGGGAGCTCAGTAGCAGGGTAAAACAGGGTATTATTTGTTTTTATTGATTTGTTGTTTGCGTTTTTTGAGTGAAGAAACTATCTGAGGTTCTGGCCCAACATCACACTGCATAGACTATAGCTGCTTTTCCACTACACGGTTCCAGCATTGCTCTCCTTGCCTTGGTTTTCTGTTATAAAAAAATTACCTTGTTCTTGGTCGCTGGCACGTCTGTTTTTCGTACCATCTCAATTGAGGTTCTAAAACACAGTCCAAGGGACTAAAACGTCATCTGACAACGTCTGATTTGTCAGAAAGGATCTAAACGCGTACGTGTTGCGATGCAGTGGCCATGAGCAGATTTCTGGTCTCACTTCATATATAAAATGAGTCATTCTAAAATCTGTTCTTTTATTTAAAATTAAATTAAGGGTTGTGTTTGCTTGTTATAGGATAACATTTACTAGTGTAACATGGCGATATAGCAAGGTTCTGCAACCAATTACAACTGAGGTACTTTTTTTTTTCTTAAATTTTAATTTGGTTCACGATTGTACTGTTATTTTGGAACGTACTACTTTTTTAACCCGTTTCTCATGTTTCACAACATTTTTATCTTGTTTTTTAAAACAAATTTAAAATGAGATAATAATTATTTTCAGGGGAACAAACAAATTTTAACATTTTTTTCAGCAAAATTATGTACAAGACCTTTGACTTAATCCGGATTACAGAGGAATCCTACTTTCTTATAACTGGCACTTTTATTTTGTCTTTACAGGGAAAAAATCCAAATAATACTTGAATGATTAAAAAATAACTGACAGTGGAATTTTCTTTTGACTCAATTCTATGTTTGTTGGTCTGTTTTGTTAAAATGACATTTTTAAAATCAATAAAGTTATGTAGAAGATGTCTACTTTGATTCATTCATTTTATTATTCACTGTAATCTTAAAAAAATGTCATCAAACAGTATAAATTATTTTTTTTGTACCTCGTTTTAAGATTATAATTAGTATGTGAAAATAGTAATCTGCTGCCACCTATTTGACTGGTCATTTGAAGAAAAAAAAATCAATGGCATGCTATTTGGCAAAGATAAAATGGGGACATTTTCTTCACTACAAGTCTCATGGCACACAGGTTTGAAAACACTGCAATAAAGCAATATACAATTGTCCTCTGCTACCGGTGATTATTACTATCTGGTTTGGCACTGGAATGGGGAAGACGGGATTGGTCTAACAATTTTGTTTTGAATTTAAATGTTGGGTTTTTTTTGAAATATGTCATCATTCCAGGCTTTAACACCACACAATCAAAAAGAGGCATTCACCCTTGCAAACTTTCTTGAGAGGAATGCTGCAGACACAGCCAAATAAATACCTTCCATTTGCACAGTTATAGAAATTAATTCAAGTGTAAATAGAATAAATGGTACAATGTAAAAACATTAAACAGTACAAATATAAAGCTTCTAAGGCATGGGCAGGGTACCTGTATGATGCGGCAGGGGTAAACCAGTTAAAGCTGTTGGGCCCTGCTGTTGAACAAAAGAGTGTGTTGTGTCACCCTGACCCGAGTGACATGGGTGCTTTCTTGTGTCCCGTTTCATTTCATCTGGAGGGACGAAAGCATGACTAACTTAGGTGCTGAGGTGCCTAACGTGTTTGGGTGTTTGGGCAATTGGGTTGGCCATGGTCCAAAAATGTTTGTGTGTTTTTTGCTATTTTTTCCCTCTCTTTGTTTTTGTGATTGTTTTTGTCTTGCTGTCGGTCGCCCCTCTTGAGGGATATGACCAAGATGGATAGATGGATAGATAGATAGATAGATAGATAGATAGATAGATAGATAGATAGATAGATAGATAGATAGATAGATAGATAGATAGATAGATAGATAGATAGATAGATAGATAGATAGATAGATAGATAGATAGATAGATAGATAGATAGATAGATAGATAGATAGATAGATAGATAGATAGATAGATAGATAGATAGATAGATAGATAGATAGATAGATGGATAGATGGATATATGGATAGATAGATAGATAGATAGATAGATAGATAGATAGATAGATAGATAGATAGATAGATAGATAGATAGATAGATAGATAGATAGATAGATAGATAGATAGATAGATAGATAGATAGATAGATAGATAGATAGATAGATAGATAGATAGATAGATAGATAGATAGATAGATAGATAGATGGATGGATAGATAGATAGAAATATGCCATTGCTACAGTTATTAAATACTTGATTATCATTGTATCCAAGTACTTTTTTACTCTTACTCAAGTAAACATTTAGATGACTACTTTTACTTCTACTTTAGTAATATTATTCTGAAGTCAGTACTTTTACTTGAGTAAATTTTTTGGCTACTCTACCCACCTCTCCTCTTAGCGTAAGACTTGGACTGCTGAAAAATGGATTTTCAGTCACAAATGACCCCATAGAAAGTTATGCACAATATGAACACCACTATAAACCTCTCTCGAAATGCAATCCAAAATTGAATATATGACAATCCAATCAGTTTAACAGTTGTCTGGCACAAGTGGCCCTTATCCAGTCGATTGATAGTAACGAGGTTTAATGGTGTGTTCACTACCATCAGCTACACTATTATGGGTGAAGGCGATAATTGGACAAAGTACGTCATGTCATTTGGAGCAGCCCAGTCGCCAAACAAGCTCTCTCTCGTCAGTCCGGGTGGATTTTCGAAGAGTAAATACCGTCTATTCGTTCCCCCTAGCATTTAATAAATGTTTCGGGAGGTTTATTAATGTGCAAATGGGTGGAAGCCCCCACCTCCATTTCCCCCCTTTACTCAAACGTGTGCACAGTGGCACAGAGCTGTTTAAGGAGAAGAAATTCACAAATCATTCGGCGTGGAGTTATAAGCCTGTGGCTCTTGTTCTCTTCCCCACTCTATTTCTCCACCAGGGGAACCATTGGAAGTACTTAATTCTCTTTCTTGGCTTTGCCAACGTGAGCATGAGAGTCCATTACCTGCTCAAGATGCTGTTCAACCACGCTGTGAATTTCCTGTCCAGACTGTAAAGAGGGTCAAACACATATTTAGATTTGGACTAACTAATTTTGTTTTTGCGGAATATTTTGATGAGTGATTCTCCTCAGGAAAAGGGGGTTTCATATTTGATTTATTAACCTTATGTTGAACTGCTAATCTCAATGTATAATTTGTGGTCTACATAGATTGGGCTAAACCACAGAATCATAGACAACAACCCAGGATTATTATTTCGATGATTTTACTAAAAATGAGATAATAAGTGTGATAGTGATATATTTGTATTTTATAGATCTATGATATTATCGTCAATATTGTATATTTTCCAATGAATTATTGCTATTCTGTCTCAATTATATTTACACATTTTTTCATAAGCCAACTATGTGTAAATAGATTAATATGATGTGTCTGAAATTAGATACAGTAATCCTTTGTTTTTGCGAGGTTACACATAAAAAAATTCCCACGATAGTCAGACCCCGTAAAGTAGAACATTCTTTTTATCAAGTATTTGTCAAGCAAATAAATGTACTGTACCTTTAAACTTTCACAAATGTTTTCTGCTCTGTCAAATTATAGTTTGAAAATAATCCCAACGTTTTATTGAACAGATTTATGGATTAAGGACGTGATCCATAGTACGTTATACTTTGCTGCCATCATGTGGAAAACTGCATTTAACCTTATATTTTTCCATTATCAAACATTTTGAAAAAGGACCAAGGAGCGACCAAATGTGGCTCCAGAATCTTCCTCTCTCTTTTGCTGTTTTTGTAGGTCCCGAGGTTTTATTTTTCATGATGTCTTTTAAACAAACTTGAAAATGAACAAGATGTGTGTGTATACACACTGTATAGGTTTGTGTAGGTGTACAACTCAGAATTCAATGTCATTGGTGTGCAGGCAGACAAGCAGCGGTGGCCCTTACAGTCAACTTTTTTTTTTTCTTTTACAGTCGCCATTTCTGAAATAGGCTGGGCTAAGATTCTCACAGAAAGCCAAGGTCGAGGCGACCAAAGGGCTACTGCCATCCTCTGATGAAATGGTGATACATGTATTTTTTGTACAACTTATTTTCCAGTGCAGCCAACATTACCGGTGGGCCACACATTATCATTTTTATGACAGAAGTCGCAGGCAAGTAAAAAAATTGATCATGGACCGTAACTGGCCCCCGTGCTGGACTTTGGACATATCTGTCCTAACTGCAAACTAAAGAAAACACTTAAAACCATGTTGAGACTTAATACAAACTCATTAATTGGTAAAACGAGAAATTCAGCAATTTTATTTGAGAAGTAAATAGTTACACTCAAATACCAGAATAATCCTGATATGTATTATTATAACTGAAGTTATAATAATAAGGAGTTTAAATTCCTGACATAGCAAAAAGGTTATAATGGAAGACCTCATACTGCATACTATGTATTTCACTTACCCAAAAGTTGCTAAGGTGAGTTAGTCCAGTGTAGTTACTTGTATAAATCATACAGTAAGCTGGTAATGCCCCTTCTACAGATTTTCAATTAAGTTTAAATGAGGGATCCTTTAATAGTCGTCTTACCGAAACATTATTGCTGGCTCAACACTCTGTTCTCATGGAACAAAATAATCAAAATAGCAATCAAATGGATTGTAACAATGTAGAACATATTCAAATAATAAGTGAATGTTTATGAGTAAGAGGTGTAAAACAACTGGAATTTTGGTATCGATCCTATCCAAATAAACACACGGTAGTATCGATCTACACGAGCCGATACTTTTTTGTTCAAATGTCATGATCAGTGTATAACTGAACCACCCCCCCTGAGTTAGTTCATTTGTATGATACAGCTCAAATATTGTAGTCTTTAAAGATGTTCTATAATTTAAATTAGACAACTATGATGGATTTGTATTAAGTTAAGAGAGTGCTCGATTCCTCCACCATCACGGCAAGATGACAGTGATCGTCGCCTACGCCCCCACCGATGTCGCTGATGAGGATGCGAAGGACGCGTTCTTTGACCAACTCCACCAGGCTGTCAACCAAGCCCCACCACACGACGTCACCATCATCCTCACTGATGCCAACGCCACTCTATCCAGCAATGATCGGTCCCCCGGCTCACCTGTCGGCACCACCTTCGTTGACAGCACAACAAACGACAATGGCAACCGCCTCCTCCTCCTCTGCCACCAAAACAACCTTTGTGTTGCTGACACCTGGTTTCCCCGGAAATGCATCCATCACTGGACGTGGTACAGCCCAGATGGCAGAACCAGGAAGGCATTGGACCACATCCTGATATCACGACGCTGGAAGTCGTTTGTAACCAACTGCCGGGTGTTCAGAGGAGCACAGCTTGGCAACACAGACCATCGTCTGCTGGTGGCCCAGCTCAAGCTAAAGCTCCGAGCCAACCAGCACAAGACTCTGCCTCGCCCCGACTCCTCCCGACTCAGCGACCCCAACATCGCCAGAGACTTCAGTTGCTCCATCCGCCGCTCTCTTGATACCCTGGCTCCTGACAAGCTGACAGACTGGGCGGCCTTCAAGGAAAGTGTCCTCCAGTCTGCTCACAATGTCCTCGGACGCCCGCGATCCTCCCCGAGAAAGCCCTGGATATCAGAGAGGACACTAAACATCATAGACCAGCGGCGTGAGGCCCGACTCCGAGGCGACCTCACAGAGTATCGGAGACTGAATCGCCTGCGCAATGTGGCCATTGCTGAAGATAGGGAGAGGTTTTGGCAGGCAGAAGCCCAACAGCTTGAGTCCGCGGCCAACAACAACAACATGAGCCGCGTATTCAGTCTACTACGCCAAGCCCGTAGCGGCCCACACATAAAGACAGCCCTGGTAAAGGACTCAGACGGCAACCTCATCATGACAGAAGCCAACTGCCTCGAGCGCTGGAAGGAGCACTTTAGCCTCCTCTTGCAGCACAGCACCATCCCGGCTGATCCCACCCTCCTAGGGGCTGCGAGCACAGCACCTCCTAACGACACCTGCTGCACAGACCCTGTAACACCCGAGGAAGTGAGAGCTGCTCTGAAGAAGCTGAACACCAAGAAAGCCCCCGGCATCTGTGCCATTACCGGCGAGATGCTCAAGGCCGGCGGTGATGGCATGGTGGAGTGGCTAACCCGCCTATTCAACCAGGTGTGGGAATCGGAGCAGCTGCCCACCGACTGGACCAGAGGAGTCATCTTGCCCTTCTGGAAATGCAAGGGCGACAGGCTTGTCTGTGGAAACCACAGGGGCATAACCTTACTCTCCATCCCGGGCAAGGTCTTTACCAGGATCTTGCTCAGCCGTGCCCTTCCAGCAATCAGAAGCTGCCGCCGTCCCCAGCAGGCTGGCTTTATGCCCAACCGCTCCACAACGGACCACATCTCTGCCGTCCGTTTGCTGATAGAAAAGACCCGTGAATTCCGTAAAGATCGCCATCTATATATCGGATTCATTGATCTGAAGGCCGCCTTTGACACCGTCTGCCACTCTTCACTGTGGAACATCCTCCAAGCTCTCAGAGCACCACCCAAGATCATAGCCCTGTTCAAGCTGCTCTACAGCAACACAGAGAGCTGTGTCCGTATCAACGGCATTGACTCCGACTGGTTTGCTATCTCCAGCGGCGTTCGCCAAGGCTGTGTGGCTGCTCCCGACCTTTTTAATTGCATCATCGACCATCTGATGTTCAGGGTTAGTGAGCGCATCCCCGGAGTGTCTTTCGGCAACTACCACCTGACTGACCTGGAGTATGCTGACGACACCATCATTCTCAGCACTTCCTACAGCCAGCTGAGAGACGCTCTGGGCATTTACAGCGAAGAGGCAGCGCGGCTTGGCCTGCAAGTGAGTTGGACGAAAACCAAGTTCATGTATGTCGGTGATGGACCAGATCCACCTCCCATCCAAATTGGTAGCGACATCGTAGAGCCTGTCAAGAGCTTTGTATATCTGGGGTCCATGGTGACAGACAATGGGGACCTAAAACCAGAGATTCTCCGCAGAAGAGCCCTGGCAGCATCTGCTCTGCAGTCTCTCTGGAAACCACTCTGGCGGCACCAGACCATCGCACGCAAGACGAAGCTCCGCATTTACAACCTCGCCGTACTCCCTATCCTGCTCTATGGCTCAGAAACATGGCCCCTGAACGACACCCTGGCCACAAGAATCGATGGTTTTGATAGCAGGGCTCTCAGAACCATCGAGAACATCAGGTGGCCCCAGCGAGTCTCCAATAAGGAGCTCAGAGCCCGCACGTGCCAGCCCCAAGCATCTTCCTTGGTCGCACAACGCCGCACCCGCTGGTTTGGCCATGTCCTTCGTCTACCACCAGACCATCCGACACGAGCCATTCTCCAGTTTGACCCAAAGGCCGCAGGCTGGAGACGACCACGAGGGAAACTCCGCACTCGATGGCTCGACGTCGTTGCGGGCGACCTCCAACAACACGGAGTTGCCGTAGAGGATGCAGAACAGCTGGCACAAGACCGCCAGCATTGGAAAAACCTGGTTCATCTGGTCGGCTCAACGCACAGGGACGGGACCCCCCGACCTTCGCTGGAGCAATAAGTAAGTAAGTAAGTAAGAGAGTGGCACAAAAAAGCAGGAGAGTAACCTAAATACAAATATATCAAGATCAACATTAAAAAAGTTGAAGTGCCTTTAACGGTATACAAAAATGCTTCTACGACAACTGTTTCAAAACCAAATTCATGAGAGTCACTAAAATACCTTCCCCTGCAAAAAAAAAAAAGTGTTTTTCTTTCTTCTGTCGGATTGATTTTGTTTTACCCATTTACGTTCTGATTTGGATTGTCTCGTCACTGGTACCAGACAACAACAACATTGTAGTTTGCAAGTATTGTCATGGGACCTACCTCTAGACCCTGGCCTTTCACAGCAACAATTTCAGTTGCCAGGAGAAATCCTTGTTATATCACGACCTCCAACTACTGCCCCAATCCCAACTTCGAAAGGTTTGGATATTAACCCATTCGAGCTTTTGAAAAGTCATAGCCGAGCACATAATGCGAACCGAAGACATCAGTGCACACGTAAGCACCAATTTCAGACCAAGCTACTGTACTTCTCAGGACATTCTCCTTGTCCAAAGTTAGTTTTAGATCAAAAATATGAAAGCCACAACTGTTTTAATGTGTATTTTACAATATGACAGTCAACATATTGGAATGAAAGAGTTTTTCCCCAGTGATCTCTGAAGGGTGGGGGGAGGCTTTACATCAACAAGAAAAGGGACCAGATAATGAAGGTGCTGTATCTTGGTCAGATCAGGAGGTTTCTCCTGCTTCTGGTATCCATTGAAACGAGTACTGTTTCATGGTGTGGAGAAAACAAATTAAGAAAGAAAAAACAATGGATTATCACTTATAGTTTAGTCTTTATTAAGCTAACTGTTTTACTTTATTGCTGTTTTTCTTTCTAGGGCGGGCTATACTCTGTAAATTAGTTCAGAAAAGCGAAAGCTTTAAATTTGGACGCTATTCATTAATAAAACTCCCTGGACTGTAATTCATCTCAATTCTCGGGTGGTCTTTATTTTTCTCTCAGAGACTATAAAATACTGGCAGGCAGCTATAAAGTACTGGCAGTGGAGGGAGAACGAGCGGGGTCACCATAGAAAGGTTCATGTTTGAAGGGAAACCATTGAGAGGGTCCCAGGGTCAGGTGACAGACTGCACTGTGATTTATGGACGCCGGCTTGACAAAGTGCTAACGAGGCTAGCTTTCACAATGAATCTCGCTTTCCCCTGTAGACTTTATCTTAAGTGTATTTAGTTAAGTTTAATTGGTGCACCTTTTTAAATGTTAATGCTTGATGAACTGCAAAGAGACCTTCAGTATAACTTGTGTATTCCCGTCAGAATCGGTTGATTCTATAAAAACAATACCAAAAAAATCTCTGGCTCACCCAAACGCCTTACTCCAAACTATGTCACTATATTCTTTTATTAATCTAAAGCATGTAATTTTATGTATGTTTAATGTGGGTTGAGGGGTAAAAAGAATGACAAAAGGCAAATTATCTTACCTGAAGGAAAGGTAAGAAACAGACAGATAAGTTAATGCCATAAAATAGCTGTATGGACTCTTTCAAGATGACCTTTAACTCATTCAATGCCAGACGTTTCTCTCAAATGGTAAGGGCAAGTGTTTTTGCCATTTTGACTCATTTTTGAAGGCCTACAGAAAATGTAAGTTTGTATCGCACAATTCAAAAGAAAGCTTGAACCAAAAACAAAAATCATGTCTGTAGCTTTCATCATTGTTTGGTAAACAACAGTTGAATACTGAGAAATTTCTTCAAAATACTTGTTTCCAAGAGAACTTCTGAGAAAAAAAGGCTTGTTTAAAATGATGCATTTTAAGCAGAACTTTCACTTTGCTGCTTTTTTTCCGCATTTTTGATACCTCCAATATCTAAACAATGCTTCCCATTAACACAAAGGCACTTTGCTTGCAAAATAACATGTTATTGCAAGAACACATGAACTATCTATGAACTGGGTGTTTCCGGTGACATGATTACAATATTTCGGTCACCATAGCGATCATATTCTGGACAGGCGCAAAATGTTGTCCCTCACTTCCTCGTCGATGATGAAGGGACTTTTTCACATTTTTTAAAAGGAAAATAATCTTTGTTAAAGTGTAAACTACTTACCAATATATTCACCTTTCTCACCAGAATGCTTTCCTACGCGTCCTCGCCATATGCGCAACCTACATACTCTCAATCGCTGGATACATGAAGCAAAACGAGGGGCTTTCTTGGTGTGTTGACAAAGATCTGATTCAGTCTTATTGTACTTTTTCATACTGAATTCCCAGAGGCTGGATACTTACTAATGAGCTGAGCCAAAAGTTTTAAAGGACAAAAAACAACCTACCACATACTTCACAAAAATTTCACCCAGGGACAATGCTTCTGAAAACATATTCAAATGTTATGGAATTGAATGAGATAATTAAAAAAAATATCTGGTATTTCGCATAAAAGTAAAAATTAAAAATTATTGGATAACATAATAAATAAAAGAAAAGTTACTTGAAACCCCACTTCTTATTGTTATGGAACAGTAAGTCCAACTTCTGTTTTTTACCCATAATAAGCTAAACAATGTGGGGTATTACTGACAGGCTAAAGTTAAATTACTTCAATCATGGAGTTCCTGGATTAGTCAAAATGGTGAACAACAGATATGACATTGGGCTTCTTTTATTATAGAAGTAATGTAATAGAGCAGTGTATTTCGTGCTAAAATATCGGCTAATGGTAAATGCTATTTAGTATGTTCAACATATGCTGGTTGTTTCAATAGTATTTTGTACCGTCCAAAACAGCTGGTCATGGGTTACCTTGACAAATCTAAATGTTGCACACATTATTCACATTCTGAATTTCCCTGCGGGGATGAATACATTATCTATCTATCTATCTATCTATCTATCTATCTATCTATCTATCTATCTATCTATCTATCTATCTATCTATCTATCTATCTATCTATCTATCTATCTATCTATCTATCTATCTATCTATCTATCTATCTATCTATCTATCTATCTATCTATCTATCTATCTATCTATCTATCTATCTATCTATCTATCTATCTACCTACCTACCTACCTACCTACCTACCTACCTACCTACCTACCTACCTACCTACCTAACTTTCTATCTATCTATCTATCTATCTATCTATCTATCTATCTATCTATCTATCTATCTATCTATCTATCTATCTATCTATCTATCTATCTATCTATCTATCTATCTATCTATCTATCTATCTATCTATCTATCTATCTATCTATCTATCTATCTATCTATCTATCTATCTATCTATCTATATCTATCTATCTATCTATCTATCTATCTATCTATCTATCTATCTATCTATCTATCTATCCATCTATCTATCTATCTATCTATCTATTCTGATCAAGTACGCGTTTATCTCATCTCCACCACTGCCAATATGTTGTCGCTAAAACAAATGGGTAGCGTGTAGCTTGTGTGCGGGCTTTCCTGCGTGTTTTTACACTGTCACTACAAGCTATTTGAATTTATGAGGAGACAAGCTACCCTGCACGTCCGTGTGAACTTGATCTAACTATGCGGGGGTCTCTATTTTTGCACTGCGTATGATGGACAGTGGCCATATTGGCTCTATGGCAGTTATATAGAGTGTTCCTGCCTGTCTCTCCGCCCGTTAGGGGGTACCCGTTTAGGAGCCATGTGGCTTTGGAAGGCTTCTCATATTTGATTGCAAGGCAAACATGACATCTCTTCCAGAAAATACCTTCCTAAACAGAAAAGGAACATTTAACCTCTGTGCAAGTCTGACATGGTAATTATGATGACAAAAAAATAGACATAGGTAATCATATGTGACCATTTCTGAGAAAAGGGGTCCTCATTTGACAAAAAATTATGATTGGGATGTTCCTACTTTATTTTTTTACACTTTTTTGCTTTGAATTTACAGTATGATTGTGTTGGAAGCATTAAAAAGAAATACAAAAATATCAATATTATTTTTTTTTTACATGAAAAATAAGAGTTATCAATGAAGCATTGTTCAAAAATTAGTCATTTTAATACACTTTCACTACACTATAATGCTTGATGGAAAATGAAAAAAAAAAAAAAAAATATATATATATATATATATATATATGTTGTTTACTTAAAGAGACATCTTAAATCTAAAATATATGACTTCCTGCTCTATTTTAGATTTTCATTTTCTGACATGAAAACGGTTCACATATACTGGTAATACTCTAGTTCTTTCAACTACGGGCTACACTGTTGCAAGGAAAGTTAAAATCGGAGTGAAAAGTAAACGAAAACAAATAATAATTGAGATGTTTAATCCGAATGTTGATGAATACCTTAAGATCAGGCTTTACCACCCATCCCTAAATAATAATAGTAAACTATCTCTCTAAATCCAGGTAATCTGTCTGTCTGTCTGTCTGTCTGGTCTAGTCAAGTTGCATTTATTTGTATCGCCCTTAATCACACAATATCTCAAAGGACTATGCAGGCCACAATAACACCATCCCCTGATCTGAAACCAACATGCGGGCAAAGAAAAAAATCTAAACCTCAACATTAGGAAAATAAGGAACCTTTAGAAGGGACCTCACAAGCGGTAATCCTTATTCCAGAATGACCATGATTCAATAGAATTTGCCTTAATAATGATACACAAATATACTGAACATTGATAAAGAAAGCATACGTATTATGTAAAATTGTCCAAAAAGTCCATGACCGCAACAACACAGCTTCCCATCTCTGCCGGTTGGTCGATGCAGATGTTCACATGCTTCAGGTCTAGGCACTGGTCCGCTGACTAATCTCGATACTTCCTCCTCGCTCATTTCACCGCCTTCTAGGCTGCCGGAAAGGACAAGAAAAGAAAAGTATGAGGTGGACATCAATCATAAGCCATAGAATAGAAGTCGGAAGTATGTGTGTCTGTCTGTCTGTCTATCCATCTAGCTATCTGATATAAATTTATTTATCCATCTGATCTAAACTACGTTATAAAATGATGCATAAATTATGTCATATCATATTTATTTGTATAGCCCTTAATCACAAATAGTCTTAAGGGCTGTACGGATAACTAACTAATATTACACCATCCCTTGGTCCAAAACCTACACAAAGGCAAGGAAAAACTGAAAACCCTCAATATGAGGAATTTGAAGAAACTTTTAGAAGGGACCGCACATGCGGTAATCCCCCTTCCAGGATAACCAGGTTGCAACGGATGTTGCAATAGCAAATATTACACAGATATTGTCAACGTGAAATATAGGTAATAACAGAATGTCTGGTTGATAGCTACAGCTCCAAAATAATGAGTGATGCAGCAGGTTTTAGATGATGGCCTATATCAGGTCCAAGTACCGGTATGATAGCAACAACCAGGCTTATCCTTGTCTCTCAGGGAAAATAAGACAGGTCAACATCACTCATAAGCTATTCAATACAAGTACATTCTAAGCCTAGGTTTCAACACTTCTACTGAGGTTGCAGATCAAATCTCAGAGGGCAGGGCATTCCTAGGCACTAAGGCCGGAATGGAGAACGCTCTCAAACCTGGATATTTTTCCTTTTGGCTCTTGTGTGTGAATGTTTGTGTGTGCGTGTGTGTGACTGAAACGGCTGAACTAATTTTCGTGAAAACATTCACATATGTAATTCAGGTCCCTGTATTTAGCTGCGTTTTGTGTCAAGGCACTCAAGATAAATACCAACAATATCAATAAACACCTGATTTCGTGTGGACTGCTTTTGGCGTGCCTCTACCGCCCTTTGGTGGCCAAAATGGGTACTGTGGCTTCCGACCACCGACTACTCCTAACAGCTGAGTCCAATCTTCTATTTATAAAAGTAGGATTACTTTATTTCTGTCCCAAAATATATGTTTTAGTAAAATTAAAGTACACCAAACATGTGTGTTTAGGCATGGCCAGGATGTGAACATGATATTATGCAACAGAGGATATAGAATGGTTTTCAACAGTTTGCAAAAAATATATAAATAAGATAAGATAATAAGATTGTATTTTGATTAATTTTAGCCAGCTAGCTAGGTAGGTACGTAGGTAGGTAGGTAGGTAGGTAGGTAGGCAGGTACATATATACATACATATATAGATACATAAATACATAGATAGATAGATGGATCAAATGTAGCTTCAGGCTTGTGTTTCTTCTTGTCAACGATTTATCAAGATAGTCGGTCCAATACAGTATGATTTTAGTCCCGGAAACATGTGGTTCCACCAACTTTGAGGTTAAAAGACAGACCTTCTGTGGTCTAAAAATAGGACTTCAGTCTTCAGACCCTGTGTTACGGGAGCAGAGGAAATGCTTTGTTTTCTTCCCCTCTTCCTTTTTTTTTATAGGAATATCTAATAAAGCCAGTGAATCTGGTGAACAGGTGGCAGGGCTTAGTTTGCGACCTCCTTTGGTAGTAAAACAAACTTCCCCCGCCATATTTTAGCATCACAAAGAAAAATCAACACATGCCAAAAAGTGCTCATCTTCTGCGTGGTAAAACGACATGCATGCTTAGCTGGGGGTTTGTGTACCAAAATGATGCCGGCTGTGGTAGTAAAATAATGATTTGTTTAATTACTTTGTGAATAAATTTATCATGTATCCGAGCAAGCGTTTCTAATCCAGTAGGTTTCTTTGATTTGACATCCATGGTGCATTTTTTTGGCTAACGTTTGAGGGTTAATGTATCTGAAACATTGTTAGAACAAGTTAAAAAGAAAAGCATAAGTTGTCTAGTTTTGTTGTCTTATCAACATCGACAATATTATTGAATGTACATAGCCTTAAGAAGAAAATCACTGTCAATCCCAGCGTTTTAAGTGTATGTGTTTTGTGTATTTTCATGTCAGGATGACGCATATGAAGGCTCGCTTAGTGTAATTCTACGCCGCCGAGTCGGCAGTTCCACCTGTCTTCCGACGTGGACAGACGAGCGCCGGCTGCTGTTCGCCTGATCTGCCTCTCTTCGTCTCGAATACTAACACTAATGCTAACATTAGCGATAACACTAGCTACCGTTCTCATTCCGCCGCTTCGGAAGAAGGCCAAACGCGCAAGCGGATGGAATTCTCATGATGACGACTCAGCTTAGTGTAGAATGACTGAACGTAGTATGTTAATTGCAGAGTACACGGTGTCATAAACAGCTGACTGTATTGCTGTTGGGTTTTATTGTGGTTGTTAGTGTTTCTAAAACGTGAATAAAGTGATTGAAGTAACACTGGAAAGAAATGCAAAATGGATTGGTGGGAAAATCTAATATTAATCCCTCAACAATCCTGTAAAATTTGTCTTAAATCCCAATACAAGACATGTCCAAAGTAAATTGAATGCTGTTCTTGAAACGTTTGGAGAACATGGGCGGTTTTGGTCTGTTATGAAAGGTAACACTCTGAAGTTTTGTCCCAATCTGAAATAATGCAAGTGCTACCAACATTGAGTATCCTAAGTTGGAACACACAAAAATAGAAGGCTTTTATTATTGCCTGTTTTTTGTGTGTGTCTGGAATCACATGCCTGCAAAAGAGTGTAGCACGGGCAGTTCAGCTGAAAACAGCTGGGACAAATGAATTACCCTAACCTGGACCCAGGTCAAATTTGATCACAATCTGAAAAAACTAAAATATTATTTTTACATATTTAAAGGTATGTCAACACGTTTACAAAAGTAGCCACTTGGAGACGACCAGTTTACAGCTCTAAAATCTCTGCAACTGTGTATTTTTGTTGGCACAGAGAATCTGTTCGATTGTAATTGAAATCTTCTCGAGTAATAAAAGAAGAATTTATTTTCGGTAGATAAAATCTGGCTATATTCCCAAATAATTTTCAACTTTTATGGGGTTATTATTGACGCTTTTTTATATGAGTTGCAGCTGTAGCTGCAGTAATTTTTTTTATAGCCATAACATAGTTTTGAGGGTTCAATATACACAGCTGTTGCACTACTCAAGGCATAGGTGTGAAATACACAGCTTGCCACACAATGGGACTGTATTGAATGCATATTTAGAATCTTATATTTGCCTGAATAATGATTAAATACTATCATTATTAATACGAGAGTTGTAGTAGTTGTGGCAGTAGGTTTTTTTTTTTTTAAGTTTTAATAAATTGCCAAGAAAATTGTTTCCGTGTAAAACCCCGATGTAGTCTTGTTCACACTCTTGTTCATTGTGTTTTTTAAGGCGGCCTCTCATCCCACCCAATGGCCCCCACTCGCCTCTCTTGTAATTACAGCGTGTTTTCTTTTCGCAACGTGCATACCTAGAATTAGCAAATGAATGTTTTAACCCCGGCGAACCCTCGAGGGCGTCAAGCGCACTCGCCTCGCCATCACATTGCCGCTAATGACCTTTAGCTGTGCTGGCAGCTTTTAAGCTTGAGTGTATGTTTAAAACGCGTTGCCCTCCCCTGCCGGTGCCGCCTCGGGAGATTACAGTAAAGTTGGCAATTAGCCCCATCTCATTAGCTTGTGAAACTCCAGAAAGTCACACAAATTAAGGACCTGCTCTAATCTGACAGTACTGATGTCACATGGCTATGTGTAGCTGCAACATTAATTAGCAATTTGATAAACACGCATTTGTAAACATTTCGAAACATTGCTTCCTGGAAACTATTTTTAATATCATGCAAAGGCAAGCATTTTCAAAGCAATTTAGGGAATACGAATATCGTTATTGCTGAGCAGGGTTTTGCGACATAACCTGGAGATATTTGCCTAGTTATCACCTGTGAGCAAAGCGAGAAGATCTCCGTTTAGGATCGAAGAAGGCATACATCGTTTGTTTTTTTGTTTGTTGTACTAGCCACCCAAGAAAAGGGGGTGAGGGTCCAGGTATGAATACCAGATTAGGAATATTTGGTCACTGATGATTTAGTGTGGGGATGTCAGTTTGGCTCTGGGGCCCGATCGGTTCTGAGTAGGCCGGGATCTGATTTTTACCTTAGTTTTTCAGTGTTAAGCGTTATAATTTAGCCTACATTAGTACTCTACCCTACATATTATAATCACGGAAGATAAGGATCTTTTCTAATCATAACCCATTTATTCACAAACTAATTTCATGTTTGGCATCGAATGTGTTGGTTGTTTTTTTTTTTTTTTAACAGTTTAGTGAATGCAGGTTAACACCCTCTTCATTTTCCTCATGTTGAGGTTTTTGAATTTTTCCTTGGCTTCATGTAGGTTAAAGGGCTCTTTGTGATTAAGGACTATACAAATAAACACAACTTGACTTGACCATGTTTCACAGGCAGTCAGGTTGGTTACCCTAGATGTGAAAATGCCCAAATAAAAGCTGACTAGGCCCTTTTGGTTTTGCTGACTCAGCAATTTTTCTACAAAGACAAGTCCCCTATTCCAGTCCAGAATAACATTTAATTATCAACAATATGTCTTATGGGCAGTTGGGTATCTTACTCCAAAACTGCCTGCATTTTGGGCTGTGCTGACTCAGCAGGTTCCCCAGAAATACATTTTACTCTCTCAGGCGATAACATGTTTGGAAAGGATCACATTCGTTTATAAGAACTTATTATAAGTAGGTCATTCTAGAGGTGAAAACAATAAAAAAAAAAATCAATTTTTTGTGGGGTTCGAAAATAATAAATTCATGCATCTCATTCTGGATTTTATGAAGTCAAAACTTGTGCCGCAGTCCTTTTTTTGGATGTTAATAGACTGGGTAGCGGACCGCAATGTCCTGTATCTGCACTCCACACTGCTGTAGTTTGAACTATTTTTCTGCTTGGTCTCATTAGGTCAGGATTAACGGGGGATTATTGTAGCCGCGGGCAATTCGCTCTTTAACGCTAATATCTACACGAGATGCAGCATAATTTCATTTTGAACGCCTCCAATGACTCGAACCGAGCAGGGACGTCTCAGCCTTCTGCAGCTAATCGAGGTAAATAATTCCAGTAGGACTTTAATAGCCAAGACACTTGGGCATTATATAGGTAAGGCATTATAGTGTTTGGCGGGTAGCGTAATTGGTTATTTTTCCTTGGTCGCAATGTGTAAAATCAGGAATTGCTTAAGTCCCTTGTGGGGGAAGTCACTAATGATGAGAAAATAATATACTTGGTTCAACCTTGTTTACATCACTAAAGCTAGTTTTATCTTGTTAGTTGTGAAGGAGACATTTTATACCTTTTAACAGAGTTGAAAACTGAACCCAAGTGCCTTATTAGTGACATGCTTTTAACAAAATACCCCAAGGATCAAGATATATAAACACTTGACCCACTCTTGTTGACCTTGCTAAATTGAGCCTCTTTTTGAGCTGCTAGAAACACTGGGCCAGAGATGTTATTTTAGCTAGCCAATCTTGATAGCCAAGCCTCATTTTCATAGAAGAAAATTAGTGTTTTAAAATTATGTTTGAAGTTGTGTAGATTTAATTTTATTCCTGTTAAAATAGGATAGAATTTAAAAGATGTTACATGTCAGATGCTAAAATACAGCTGTAAGATTATTGTATATGGCCTGTGCCTATTAATTGTGTGTAAACCATTATGTTTCTATTTGCACCACAATTTGAAATAGATTTTTTTTAGTAGAAACACAACCATCACAGGATGTTTTTTTCGACAGTCTTGTCTGGTCCCTTTACGACATATTTTTTTTTACCAAAACTAGATGTCTACCACCAGGTTACTTTTAGTCCATTCAATGTGGAAAACATGTAGTCCAAAAATAATCATATTGGTGTTTTGTTCGTTTTACGCGGTCCAAACCCAGTCCCCCCAAACACTTTGAACTTCCACTTTTAAACCATATAAAGATGTCTCAGCTCAGGTTATGTGTAGCCCATTTAACGTGGACCAAATTTATTGTCATAATCGTGTTTACTTTTTGTAATGTGGTCAAAATGTAGCCTTAAAAATTGTCTATTCGACGTCTTGAAGAATTTCACTTTGAACTCACGTAAGGATTATTAGGATCAGGTAATGTTCAGGCCATTCTAAATTTGGTCTAAATATTGTCATGGTTGTTATAACTTTATCTGATGTGGTCGAAATTTAGTTCCCCAACAACCTTTTTTTTACGTTTTGAAAATGCCTTTTTCTTCAACTTTTACTTCCAACCATACTGTGAAAATGGTGTCTTGTAAATTTTTGTAAAATGTTCACTTTTCAACCAACCAAACCAACACATCTTTTGGAGTCAAGTCAAGTCATTTTTATTTGTATAGCCCTTAATCACAAAGAGTCTCAAAGGGCTTCACAGGTTATTACACTGACTATTTTTTTCAGACTATTACTACACCATCCCCTGATCTGGAACCAACATGAGGGCAAGGAAAAACTCAAAAAAACTCAACATGGGGAAAATGAAGAAACCTTGAGAAGGGACCGCACATGTGGTATCCCCCTTCCAGGATTACCAGACAGCAAAGGATGTTGCGATCACAAATAATACAGAGATATTGTCCACGAAAAGTATAGGTTATTCATATGCTATATCGTAGAAGTTAGTCTTAAGCTTAGATTTAAACATTTCCACTGAGGTTGCAGATCGTATCTCAGGAGGAAGAGCATTCCACAGCACCGGTGCCCGGATGGAGAACGCTCTCGAACCAGCGGAACACTCTTGGGATCACCAGAAGACCGGCGCTCTCAGAACGAAGGCTTCGGACCGGAACATGGGGGGAATAAGATCTGAAAGATAGGAGGGAGCAAGTCCATGTATGATTTTGTATAATACTAAGAGAACCTTGAAATCACAGGCTAACAGGGAGCCAATGCAGGTTAGCCAAAACCGGCGTGTTGTTTCTGGTTTCTTTGTTACTTTGCTCAAGTTTTGAGCTTCATTCTGATTTGGACTTTGTCAGATATGGTAGTGTTTAGACATTTTGTTTTTTTGTGAACCCGTGTTTGTTTTTCACTTTGTACCCTCTTTTTATTTAGCAGCCGTGCCTCAGTTATGGCTGACCCCATGTGGGTTCCATCACCCCTGAAAACCGGTCAGACACAAACAGACAAGCTAACATCTATATATACATACTTAGATACCAAAACAAAAACAATTTCAACACCTTCGCTTTGCCCGCGGATGATAACAATGTTGTTCTAGTGTTCCGTGTTGCCGTAATTGGCCAATCTGCATTTTGGGGGTGTGGCTTTAACAATACACTAGGTTACACTGTTAGTTGTCGTAGCTTTGTAATGTATATCCAAGAGGAACCTTTGATTGGTTTACTATTGCACTTTGTCACCTCAAATCTGAACACAAAGAAATACTGAATGCAGCGTTGGAGAATAAAATGCCGTCTGCGTTACGTTTTTCCCCGCTTGTTTTGTTTACGAATATCACAGAACATTTGCGAGGTTTTGCAGAATAGTAGCGATCCAGCGTAGGCATCACAGGCGGAGCAGCAGGGAAGACTGCTGCCTGCCAAAATGACACAAAAGCAAATTCTAATGACTACATTGTTCCTCTCTTGCCAGCCCTTCTTCCTACTCAACGCGACAACGCTGTCGTTTAAAAAAAATACACCCTCAAAAAAGGTTGTGTGCTCACAGCCGTTGCTTGGAAACTTGTGGAGTTTGGAAAGTTGAAAGAGGCTCTTTTCTTACCCCCACCAAATCCCCATTCCTGTTGTGATGTTCCTCCGGAATGTTTTAAAACAAAAGTGTCGTGTTCGCGTGACGATGACAGGCAACCCAAAGATGTTGGAGCCCAAACAGGCCGCTTCGTGAAATGCACTTGCTTCTCCCTGGCACAGACACTTTCTAGAATGGTGTTTGACACAGAAAGGCACAGATAAACAGATGCTAGACTGGTAAGCAGCTTTAAGTTCCACAAGGACCATGTTGTTTCTCTTTTGTAGTTTTCTTTAGCAATGGCAAGATTGATATTTTATAGCAATGTGATTTCATTTTCAACATAGTACCCCCTAGGCCAGGAGTGTCAAGGTCAAATGAAGGGCCAAATCAATACTTGGGCGACAAGCCAAGGGCTAGATTCAAAATTTGTTTTGCTTCTATCGATGGTGAACCGGCTCATTGAGCACGAGTGCCGCTGACCACCTTAAAACCACTAAGACAAGCATGCAAGTGTGCTTATTACAAAAAAAAAAAGCAACGAGTACCAAAACTGAGTTTGGTTGTGGAAGTCATGATTACAAAGTAAGACACAAGGATAAAAACTTGTCGGAGTCTGTTTTTCATCATTCTCCAACTTGCGAACCTTCGAATCATAAGTCTTCAATTTTCTCGCGGCTGACAGGTTTCTTTGTTATTCCACGTAGCGTAGAGATCAACACATAACGCCAGATAAAAACACAGCGGCAGTAGCTCAGGAGGTAGAGCGATCGTTTTAGGATTAAGGGATCCCAGTTCGAATCCCGGCTTGTCCGTGTTACATGCCGAAGTGTCCCCCAATAAGCAGGTTAGCGCCTTACATGGCTGCACAGATCACGCCCGCTATTGGGAAATGTGAAGCACAATGTAAAGCGCTTTGGGAAGTCATTGACTTGAAAACCGCTATATAAATGCAGATCATTTCATTTCATTTAGGTAAATTCCTGGTGTTGCTGCAGTAGAAGACCACTTTACCACACAAATTACACGCGGCATTTTCTAGTTTAAAAAAGTCCTATCACGCTGCACTTCTACGATGGGATGTAGCAGATTTGGCCCTCTCTTTTGTAAGGCAGCAATGAGTCCAGCAGCACTACCTACATAAAGAAGCAGTGTGTTGAAGAAATTGGTGGTGGAGCTAATGATCGATCCCAGGACAAAGGTATTAATGATATCCATGTACTTGCTTATTATCAACTAATATTGATGTTTGGATCAATCTGCTCTCCCTCAATCTTTATCATAATCAGATACGAAACACAACCGGAAACTATGAACAGTTAACCCTGGTAAAAAAAAGGAACACATATCATTTCTTGTGTTGAAAATGATTTTTTTTTTTTGCTCCATAACTTTTCAGTGAGACCTTGGTTAAATTAGTTGTTTATTATATTCCGTTATTTCACAAACTGAGAAGGATTTTCCCAAATAAAACCAACAATGAATGGTTCATGCAGTATGTCATTTCCAAGAGCAGATATTCCATCCGTGACGTGGCACACGCTATTTACCATTATCAATATTAATGTCAGGCTAAGAAGGAAGCCGCGCTGGCACAATCTGCAAATATAATGCCGCACCCGCCTTATCAATTCATTGCACAGGCCCCGGCCTGCTAAACTGTCAGAAAAATCTCAAGTCACACTTAAGCGCATCCAATAGCGACTATTAAGATGGCTCGACATAAGAGGACGCCTGCCAATAATTGTACATAAAGATACGGAGGAACCGCGGTTTGGCCATGAATATTGCATGAATTCCGACACAAAGAGCATGCTAAAAGGATCAAAGAGGAGAAATGGTCGGGAGGTTTGGGGGGATTAGGTGTGCGGCGTCCGTGTTGAACGCCGCAAACAATATATGCAAGGTAACCCTACAGTATAGGTCACATGCAAAAAAGAGTCGGGTCACGGAGAAATTGTCCATCAGCCAGACAAGCAGAACTGATTCGGATGCTAAATAATGGTTTAGATATTCAAAAATTCCATATATATGCGAAAGGCTCCAGTGCTCTGTGCGTGAGGGCCTATCGCCAGCGGGCCACGCTCCCTTGAGCAAGTTGGCGGCTGACTCTGCGTGGACCCACTCAAACACACTCACACCTTCATCATAATCACATTTACAGTATTATATAGTTCTATTTAAGTATTACTGTGTATTTTTTTTTTCTAAAGTGACGTGTCATGCTATCCGTTTTCATTACTTTTAATTAAAAACGAACTTCAAAATTATCATTCGTGGCACTCAAGGATAGACATATTGTAGAATAAAATAGGATACATTGAAGCAGAATAGAATAGCATACATGCCAAATTTTATCATTATAAAGCAGTAGTCATTATAGCGCACTCGATTTTTGCGTGCAAAACACAATCCATCTACAGAATATCCCCAAAAACAAACATGTGCTTGTTTAATGCTGGAATTAATTAATTTTTACCGAAACAGAAAGTGATCGTTGGAGCGCTTTATTCCCGCACAAAGACTTAGTCTCACTTCAAAATAAGGCAAACGTACATACAAGATCCGAAATCCCTGGGAAAAAAATGATATTGCTGTGAGAGAATCACATTGTATAATAGGCATTGCATCAATATGGTTTTAAAGCCCCAAAGTGTAATATTAGGTGGCACTATGTTGAGTGGTAAGATCGAGGGACAGTTATACACGGCAGAGCATGGTGGCAGAATGCCGGAAGAAATCGGCACCAATCCAAGAAGGGATTCCTTGGTTTTTAATTAGCATTGGTATGGTAGTTAATGATTCATGCCCAGTATTCGAATCCATGTTTTTTTCCTGGACACATGTTTTTTTTTTTATACCATTAGGAGGCATTACACGCCGTTCCTTGTCCTCACATGTCGCTGCCTGTCAATGCTGTGGTCTGGCAGATTTTTTTCTTTTTTAATTGGTGACCAGATGATTGAGGTGCTGTATTTGAGTCAGATCAGGAGGTTCCTGCTACTGGTAACCATAGAAACAGTACTGTTTCATGTAGGGGAGCAAACTCCTACCCAAAACGAACTGTAGAGGGAATAGGCTGTGCCTGCTCAAATGCTAGTCTAGAGTCAATACTTTTTTGTTGTTTGAATATGTTTAAATATGGACTTGTTCCCCCATATCTTTCAGATTTAATTTCCCCCTATGATCCGGTCCGGAGCCTTCGCTTTGTAAATCATCATCATGGACTTTTCTCACCCCGGCCACCACCTCTTCGACCTGCTGCCTTCCGGCAAGCGCTACAGGTCACACAAAGCAAAAACAAACAGACTCAGAGACAGCTTCTTCCCCACAGCCATTACCACCCTAAACAGACACCGCACAAAAAAACTGAAAACTGTTGCAAAAAACTACCTCACACGAATGTAAAATGGTACTCACGTACATGCTGTCTGCACTATGTTTGTTCACTGCTCAAAACAGACACAGCACAAAAAACCTGAAAACTTGTGCCAACACTACCTCATACGAATATAATGGTACTAATGTCTATGTTCTTGCACATGTCGACTGCACTACGTTTACTGCTCACCTTGCACAATGTCTGACCATTTCCTTTTTTCTGCACTATGTTGTCTATGTTTGCACCAATGCATATGCTGACTATTTTTTGCACTATGATGACTTTGCACCAAATGCAATATTCACGACAACACTGTATGTAACATCCCACATGCCGACATTTCTTGTGTAAATACCATGTAAATTATAACTATAGCCTTATCCCCCTTGTTTTATAACCTTATCTTCTCTGTTCCTTTATCTTCTTGGCTCATACCTCATTGTGAATGTGTAAAACTGGAGTGTCATGCCCAATTTCGTTGTCACAATATGTTAACCCATTTTGTAACAATGACAATAAAGGTATATTCTATTCTATTCTATTCTATATAGAATAGAATAGAATATACCTTATTCTATTCTATTCTATTCTATATAGAATAGAATAGAATATACCTTTATTGTCATTGTTACAAAATGGGTTAATATAATGTGACAACGAAATTGGGCATGACACTCCAGTTTTACACTGGTCTACTAGTGATCTCAAGAGCCAAGAAGCGATCCACAGGTTCGAGAGCGTTCTCCATTGTGCAGCCCTTTGAGACTCTTTGTGATTAAGGGCTATACTAATAAACATGACTTGACTTGATGGATTTTTAAAAATAATCGGTAGCCTTAAAAATTAAGATGAACAAAGCAGTAGTTTTGGTAGGTAGAGAATAGAATAGAATAGAATAGAATACAATACAATACAATACAATTCATTGTTACATGTCAAATGCACAACAACACTAAAAAGTGGTGTACTGATGGTACAAGGAAAGTTGAAGATAAGATATAAGACAATTTAAAACAAGATAAGATACAAGACAATTAAAAACAAAAAGTTAACGGTATCAACATCAAAATACTTAATATAAAAAATAAAAAAATTAAAGAACTGAGTTATCCCTTCTCATTATTGCATAATCCATCCAAGCATGATTAACCAATGTTTGACTTTGCAAAAATTACAGTGATTATTGCCTTTTGGCAGAAGCTGTTTTCAACCTATCAGTTTTTGACTTGGTAGTACTGAATTATCTACTTGAGGGCAACAGTTCAAATACTTAAAAGAGAAAAGGACGTTAGGATGAAAGGGAAAACATATTTACAAGATAGTGCTTGGAGACTGGCCTATGTTGTAAGTGCATCAGAACAATGGTACAATGCAAATTAACGAAATGACATTAATCAGCAATGTATTTCCACAATTAGTCTGGAAATAAAATATGAATACCGTAAATTCCAGACTTCAGAGCATACCTCTTAAAATGCCGCAAGCCCAACTGTAGGAACAAAAGTATTTTTTTTCTTTTGCACAGCATTACCAGATTTCAAGATGCAGGCTGAACGGTGGGGTGTTCTTTAAAAAAATAATATTTTCTTTTTTAAGTATGTGTTTAGGAGAGCTATTATGCTTTTTTTTTCCCACGTCACGCCTATCTGCTTTTTTTACCACTAGGAGAGCTGTTTGGGGCGAACTCCTTAGCTATGTAGAATGGGTGGTGGGGGCAGACTTCCTTATTTTTTTCCATATTTTTAGCTCAGCATGAAACTGCTTAAATTAAAAAGATGCCTGCTTCAATTACAATCTAAACGCCTGCTCTAACCCTAAGAAAGATGAAAAAGATGAAAATAGTTTATTCGAGCGCTTCTTAGAAATGCACATACTTGCACTCGCATCAAGAAAGATCTTGACAGTGGTGGCAATGATACCACAAGCCAGGAGGTGGCAGCCGCGAGTAAAAACATTCTAAACCCCGTATAGTTCCTTTAAACAGCCATAAAGAAGAACTAATTCACATCCATTTCTTACATTTTAAGTCAGGTGTGCCTTATGGTCTGGAAAATACGGTAAGATTATTGTCATAACTGGACTCTTTATATACTTTTGCAAGCAAAATATGTTAGTTTTTTCTTTGGATGTAGTGGGTCCATGACAATACATTTAATTGATTGCTAGAAGAAAAAAAACATGTTTTATAACATTTTATTAAAGGCTCATTGTGTATTATTTTGTGCCTCCTAGTGGTATAAAAACCTTCATTTGAAAAAAAAAAAAAAAAAAAAAAAAAACATTATTCAAATTCTAAGCAAAAAACTGTCACGTAAACATGACTTTTTTAAAAATACTTGGCCTTCAAAAAATTGGCTTTTTGTAAGGCAGCAATTTGTTTGACATAAGAAACTTTGAGGGTGCTGACATGATTGACCGCCACTTGCTGCCAAGGGTACCCTCAAAACCATTTTTCTTCCTTTGGCACATAAATGTATTTATCTTATAATTTTCATGTTTTTATATTTTGCTTTACCTTTTTCCTTTACACTTTTTTATCTTCTGTTTTTTCTGTCCTTTTTGTTTTATTTTCCTTAACTCCATTTTTTGTTTTATTTTTTTATATCTTTATTTCCTTTTCTTTTGTTTAATTTATTTCTTTATTTTTCTTCCTTCTTCCTTTGCAAAAAACTGAGCAAATAGGGTGGGAAAATGTCAAATTGTGTTTTGGTCACTTTGAGTCTCCGTAGTTTGTGCTTTTTAGCACTGGTATTTGGTTGCATGACACCATACATTGTGGTCAATCATACTCACCTTAGCTTTAAATTATTCCAGTATATCTACAATGCCTTTTGTATTAAAATAATGTGGCATTCAAACTAATCACATTCTTTAGTTTAAAATAAATGACGGCATTAAGCAAAAACGTGCCCTGAAAGCTAGATTCGATTTTCTTATCATACGTATCATTTAAGCTCTCAAACGTTTTTGATGGCAAAATTGATACAAGAAAGAAAAAAAAAAGCACGGCACTGAGCTTCTATTGTGATCCTTGTGTTCATTCATGATTGTCATATGCCACTTGCCATTCAAAATTTTTTTTTCTCTCTACGCGAAATGTCAAACATCTCTTGAAAGAGCACAATCCATCTGATGATTTTTTTCTCCCCCCTATTCTCCTTTTTACTCAAGACCACTCAGATGGAAATGGTGCATGTGACAAAACAGTGCTATTATCATAATAAAGGAATTCCACTTACGGAAAAAAACGTGAACATCTGCTAGGTTGGGCGAGAGCAATGGTTAGCATTTCTTTGAATGCAATTGACGGATCGGATGGCGCTTCGACAGTCATTCACGTGGCGGAGTCTCAGGAGAGGCCAATAATAGGAACAACACGGGATTCATCTCGATACCAGCCGGGAAAAATATGCGCCCGTGCATACGTGTGAAAAGACATTGTCATAAAGTCATTTGTTTGAGAGAATCCTCTTTATTTGCCTTCCTTCTTACATGGAAGTTAGGAATATTGCGCCAAAGTGGAAAGTAAGCCGCGTAATCTTGTAACCCGGTACAAACAATCCCATGGATTCAAAATATTCAAATGTCTTTTAATCGCAATTTCTTTTAAGGGAAACAAAATCACACAAATATCACAAGGTATTTTTAAACCCAAGCAAATCAAGATAAGTTTTTATCTGATGTTTTTTCATTATAAGAGATAAAATATTATGTATATTTTTCAATGGTAATAATACTTTACTTTGTATCTCTTTTATTTACTATTCTATTGCAATTCAATATAATAAATGATAATATTATGACATAATAAATAAATAACATTGTAACTATTGTATTTTATCATCGTCCTCATGTTAGGATTCCAGCTGACATTGTGGTCGGTAGTGAAGAGCTTTATAGTATATTTTAGAATATTGATTATTATTATTATATTATAATGTTGATATGAGTATTATAATTATTCTAAGTATTATAGTTGTTTAACTATTATTATTTTCTTTTTGAGTGTAGAATGTGTTACTTTTTATATATTGAATTTTTGTTGGATGCTGTTGTGTGCTTGAACATACCTGGTTTATTCACAAATGACTTTGTGTATTTAGGGATGGAATGGGAATACTTCCTGAGAAAATATTTGCCAAACAGCAGTGGGCAAATGAGAACATTTGCCGTGGTGGTGACATCCAATGAGTACTGTTCTTCGTTTTCGATATAGGGATTATTCGTCATTGTTATTAAAAAAGTGGGATTTATTGCTTCGAACCATCTGTGCTCATACGTGGCTTGCCAAAAGCATGGACTTACACTATATAATAATGGATATAACGGTGTTATCCACAAAACATATGTATGAATGGATAGAACTGTGGTATTTTCTCAATGGGGATTAAAAAAAAAGAGGACACTTCCTGAATACATTGACCAATACTCTTTTTAGGTAGTAAACCTGAGTTTGTGTGCATTATTTGTCTCTGCTTCTCTGCAGCAGAGAAAATATCAAGGTTGAGGGAAACGGTGCTTGCTCTTAAATGTGCACAAGCAATTGTACTACACAAATATGTATTGTTGTAATATTGAATTAATAACTGCACAATTATAGTCGTGATTGTATGATCCCTTAATAACCGTTTTCACATTGTAGCCCTTCATTTATCGTTAATTTAGTTGTAATTAATTAACTTCTTAAGTATTTCATTTGTTTAGTCGTAAGGATTTGAATTTCTCGATTAGTTTATTAATTCAGTCATTATTGTTCAGCTTCTCCACTGTTTCAGTTTTGTTTTATTTTGTAGTTAAAATTGGATGTCACCACTTGTTAAAACCAGTTGAAACCAAGGGCTAGGGCACAGTGGAAATTTTCACTACCACTCTATGTTATATTTTCCTCCCACTTTAAAAGTACTTGCAATTTGTGAATTTCAGTTGTTCTGTACCTCATTTGTTTACAGAATATTCTGTAGTGTAAAGCCTCAATGGAACTGCTCATTTCCATCTCGTTTTATGCCCCGCCTGTCTTCATATAACCTTGATACAAACAAACACACAGACAGAGAAAAAAAACATTCCTCTTTTGTATACATGCACAAGTATTCGGGAGATTAATTGACTAACTCAATATTCACAGTCAGACTATGAACTAAATCATAATCCTTTTGTGCACATTTTGATGGTTTAACATAATTAGAAGACAAACGGAATCAGACTATTGGCAGTATTGATATGTAATCACTGATACTTGAGGTTAAGATGTATTTTGAAAATGAATAATCCCAAAAAGTTTTTTTTAATACGCACACTTAGGGAAGATAAACTATAAATCCAAACAAATGGAGGTTGACCATCATCCTGTTGAAACATAAAAAAATGCTGTCCCAACAACAAAGCTTTATCGATCAGAAAAACCGCTCGTTAAAAAAACATTTTAATCTTCTGTTGACAAAAACAAAGACAATCAGAACACTGAATATCTTCTCCTCATTCTGAAATTACCTATTATATTGCAGGCTAGTCAACATCTTATGTCGCTAAAAAGAAAATCCAACAGGCTTGATGTGATGGGAAACATGGGACTAAAGCGCAGATGTCGAGGGCCAGAGTCCTCAGTTTGATGAGGACAACATCACTTGCCTGTGAATGCATAATTCTGCTTTGACCACTGTCATCTGTGTCTTTCAAACGCTCCCCACCCTCTGTTCATGTTTAATTCTGGTCCCGCTACACTTTTCTCTGATGCCTCTGACTGGCCTGATGACTTGTGACACAAGATGCAAATCAAAGTGAATAAAAGACGCCCGGTAAAACCACAGCAAGGATCTGGATGTCCTGCGCTCATCCGACGGGCATATCTGACCTCCAAGACAATGGTTTAATAATAAATATGTCTGAATTAGAGATGCCACTCTGCATATTTAATGTAAATGTATTTCTGCATGCCATTAAAAATGAATGACCGCAAGAGGGCCGACTCCCTCCCAGTGACGAGGCACGGAGACCTTCTGCCAGATCAGACTTGAAAGGAGAGGGACTTTTGGGCGAATGAGACATCCGCTAAAGTCCAACATGTCCAACTAAACCTCCCAGACTGGTGATTAAGGTGAAGCCTGAAGGTTTAAATCCACAGTTTGACACCCGTGAGAACCGTAATACTGATGGGCAACGGAATTGCCAACGTGCCGAAGCCAGGGGATGACCTGGAAGGGTCTGCGGTGAACATAGAGGCTATCGCATTAACCTCACGAGGGGCTCTCTTAATAGGGTCCAGGGCTTAAACCGATATATCAATTCCCTTGGGAGCGGCCCACTTCAAAGGCCAGGCCACTTGGGTTGCCCCCAAATCCATCAATCTCTAGCTGCAGCGGGCATCATCGCCTTCTTCCTGAGATCAGCCAGGATAAAGATTGGATCGACTGACTTATACATTGTTGGGTGTCGTGTCTTAGAATTTCCAGCAAGGCCAATAGTCAGCTATGTATACCTCACAATATAGATGTCCTGGGTTCTCATATCATATCAAGCCTTGGTTTATCTTGTGTTGGTTTTCTTTGTCTTGTTTTTCTATTACAAAACCTTTTACATTTGGTTCATTGAAGACTCTTAAACTTATCATACAACTACGGATTGCTTTCCCTTTTAAAGGCTAAAAATGCAGAAAAAACATGTAATTAGAAATGTGGTTTAAGTCCCATTTCTGCAGGTTGGCCAATAATGTGGCTACGTTATTAAAACAACTTCCGTGTTTTGTTTTTAAAACAACACTAAAATAGCATTCCTTGAAAAATAAGAAGGCGCTACTAAATTTTGTGCAGGCTTGGGGAGTAACGGAATACATGGAACGGCAAAAATGATGTTGGCGAGCTTTTTGGATTCATTTTCATTTTGTTTCTGTCGCTTGTTATGTTAGTTTTGCCGGAGATCAAAGAGATCAAAGCCAGGAGAGAAAGCTTACCACGTGTTGTGAGTCATAATTTTATTCATATTTAGTTTATTTTGTCTTTTATTAGCATATTTGGTATTTGAGTAATCCAGTAATTGAAAGTAATCAAGTTAAAGTAACCCTACCCAACCCTGCTGCCAACAGCTAGGCTAACAACTCTCCAAAGCCAACGCTACCAACCCTGTATCTTGCCAACACCAGGTCCATTAGCGAAATGGATGACTTTGAGCCACAACTCATTGGAAATTACTGTATCAAAGACGGTCCTTTTTTTAATCAACGCTGAGATCTATCTCCATTGGAGGACACCTCATGCTAGCGTGCAGCCAGCTGCTTTCGAAATTGCTTTCTTACACTGAAAGGAGAAGCCCTCCAATTTTGCCAATACCAAACAGAGGTGGACAATGTGTGCGTGGTGAATTAAGTGGGGGCTCTTTGCTTATACCTGTTTTGGATTAGTATGCTTACAATAAAACCATTATTCAACTGCTAATCTGTGTTGTGTGTTATCATTTGTAGATCCATAACTGTTTTTATGTTACAGTCCTATACTTTCAGTCTGTCATGACATTGTCTCGGGGTAAGTTCAACCCTTTGGGGGCTTTTATGAAAGTGTGACAATATATTACAGATGTTCACTTTTCACAGATGGTTCGGGTCCCGATTAATTGTGACAACCGAGGGATCTCTTTGTATATTGTCAAATAAGAAAATAATACCTAAATCTAAGTATTATCTTTTTCTTCATTTCAGAAATTAGAAAAAATGTAGTAAAATGTAATAATGAATACTCAGAACAAAGTATAATTTGCCATTTTATAAGAAAACATAAAAAATGTATTTAATTAAAACGAGCATTCTTGTCTTAATTCATTAGGAAAACAAGTAAAAGAGGATAATAAAAAAATAAAAAACAAACGGAAATGAGCTAAATCATCTGAAAAACGATTATGGTGGAAAGTGTGAAAATCCTTTAGGGTTGCTGGCTAAACAAGTTAAGTGCATGTCTTCAGCGTCATATAAAGTTTTACGGTTTCCATGGCGCCTAATTGGCCCCGCCCGTGTGGCGCCAGCTGCAGCTCGTTGTCAGATTGGCTTTCCTTTTATCTGGGCTCAGTGCTCTCGCTCGCCCTTTGTCGGTACGTCAACGAACATCTGACCCGCAAGACGTGGGATTGACTCTGTCTGGTTTCCTGTCTGTCCCGTCCTGTCCGGTATCGACCTCATCTGTCCAATATCTGCTCGGGCAATTGGTATCAATCTCGTCGGCCTCTGGCTTCCCGTCATTACACGCCAGACTGTTGCCTAATGTGCATGACTCCCCATGTCCTGTAAAATAAAATGCTTGCGTGAGAAACATCACTCATTTGGGTCCTGCTCCTGTGCAGGTTCATGACATAAAGAGGTCGAATTATCGGTATGCTAGAGAGTATTAGAAAGAAAACAAGAGGTAACAGAGAATATGTTGCCGATAACTTGTGCCACGACAAACAGTCTTTCAAACAATTTTGTAATTTTAGAGCATATTTGTAAAATTGCTAGGAAATCGTATTTTAATATAGCAATGATTGCACGCTAGCAGCTGATGGGGTTGCGTTCATGGCGCGACATTGCAAATTGCTTTTAACATGTTAGGTCAATCAAACAAAAACGTGTCTGGCTTTTACGATCACAGAATGATTGCGAGTGTAATCACGGCTGACAAACACGTCTTTATCCGTGTTCCCCAATGTGGGCGTAATTACCTTTGTCACAGCAAAAGTGTAATTTAGCATCAGTCGTCCCAGCGTTTACCTCAACTGACAGCGACCGTGATAGCGATTCACTAAAAGCACCTTTTGCTTTCACCTCCAGTGTTTGTATAGAGTTTATTCCTTCTCCATTCTCTCCAACAACAGAGGCGCCAGCAGTTGTTTTTTTTTCTCCGCTAAATTCTCAGTTCTCAGAAATCATATCAAAAAGCCTCTCGCAGAGTGCAAGCCCTCCAGGGTTCTGATGTCACATTTGCTGTAACACCTCGCTGATGACTGACGTGCGCTTCACATGAGCATGGAAAAAACAAACGCACAAGCTCAGATTCCTTTTTTTTGTTCTTGTTGTCTCCAACGCTAACTTGTTTTGTCAAAACAATTCCCTGTGAAATTAAACGACACATTATTAGAGTCAAACCTGAAACCTAGATCTGCCACAACAATCCTAATCGGCTTTGAGCCAGTGCTGCCTTTCCGTGTCCTGCAGGTATCTCGTTGCGTCGCTCGGGCTTTCGGGAAGTTTTAAGACAAGTGTCACTCATTAATTTTGAAGGAGGAATTGAGAAAACAGGAGAGGTCTATGCTTAAAAAACACTTAATATAAATAAATAGTCTCTGGTATGCCAATGCCAACCGTGCAGTACTGATTAATGGTAGCATTGGAGCATGGGTGCAATGCTATAGAAAACGTCAAGGCATCAGCTACAAAACCCATGAGACAAAATCATCGGGGGCACATCGGACCCTACAAAGAACTGTTGTCTACTGAGCACAGATTCAAATTTCACAGTTATAGTCACGTAACAAAATAATCAGAAGTGGCAAACATAATCTACAGGGCACAGTCGAGGAGAAAGGAGGAGAGGAAGACTCAAAAATCAACTGGGCTGACGACATCAGGGAATGGACCTGTTCCCAATTTTGCGATGACCCAAAATCAGGCCAGGAATAGTCAACAGTGGAGACAGCTATACATAGTTGTGTCCTGATTGGTGCCCCGATGACTCAGACGGTTAAGAGAACCATGGACCAAACATCAAAAATGCTAAAAGCGTAAATTTCACACCTTACAAAACTCAGTAAGAGAACAAAATACAATAGTCCTCATTCACAATGATACGTGTGGCATCAACAATCTGACACCGAGTTAAGCCACCGATGAAGTGACCACTGGGGATGTGTTATTAAGGTTTTAATTTCTAGTTCTGGATGTTGAGAAATGCAACAATATATTACACTTCAACATGGATGACAGTAGATTAGACCTGCAACCATCATGTAGGCCATTGTTTACTCTGAGCTTGCGGATACAAATGTGACATAGGAAACCCATAAGTAGTATGATTTTGCTATATTTTTTAACTCACAGCTCAAGTAAACACTAAATCGTTGTGTAAAAAAAAAAACTTGATTATCTGCGATCTGGTTTTAGCCTCGTTATCTGTAAATTAATTATTAAATAAAGACAAAAAGGGCAACACACTCCGCGGCCTGACATCCTAGGCCACGACACCTAAAAAAAACTTAATAACATAGTGAAAATGGTTCACAATGAGATTAGAACTCCAGGAGAAACATTTAATCAAAGACCCAAAAGAGACAAATAATTATAGTAATATTGAGATAAATGGCATGGGGCGGCATTAGCTCAGGAGGTAGAGCGGGATCAAGAGATTGCTGGTTCGAATCCCGGCTTCTCCGTGTTATATGTCAAATTGTCCTTGGGCAAGACACTAAATCCCTAATGCCCCCAATAAGCAGGTAGGCGCCTTGAATGGCTGCATGGCCGCTATTGGTGTGTGAGTGTGTGTGTGAATGGGTAAGTGTGAAGCATATTGTAAAGCACTTTGGGAGGTCTTCATAGCCTTGAAAAGCGCTATATAAATGCAGACAATTTACCATTTGCGCCGGCCACTCCGGTTTCCTCCCACATTCCCAAAAACATGCATGTCAGGTTAATTGGCTGATCTTAATTGTCCCTAGGTGTGAATGAGCGAGCAAATTGTCTGTCCCTGTGTGCCCTGCGACTGTCTGGCAACCAGTTCAGGATGTCCCCTGCCCGAAGATAGCTGGGATGGGCTCCAGCACCCCCGTGACCCTACTGAGGATAAGCTAATGGATGGATGGAATTGTTTCTAATGAGTTAATTGTGTTATTTAATCACAATCCTTTGGTAGCTTTTTTAGTATTTTGAGAACCTTAACAATTTTTGTGTAAGCTTATTCCCCAGAATTTGACCAATTAGATGGTGAAGGTTTCATGTTTGAAATTGATTAAAATGGTAATTGTCCAGACTGCCTGCGACTGGCTGGCAACGGGTTCAGGGTGTCCCCTGCCCACTGCCCGAAGATAGCTGGGATGGGCTCCAGCACCCCTGCGACCCTAGTGAGGATAAGCGTTGCAGATAATGAATGAATGGTAAGTGTCCAGACTGATTTAAAACAAAATGTATGGGCCATATAACCCAAAATAGTGTAGGTTATTATAATAAATAAATACACATACAAATTATGAACTAATTTGATTTACCACAGGTAGTAGTTCTTTCCGTCAATTTCCTCATTTTTATTTTTTTTTCGCAGTAGTCATTTTCCCACCAAAATACTATTCATAATACAGAGAGACATTTTAGATAATAAATATGGCATGTCATACAAATATTTTATCCCTTCATTTGTGTGATAATTTTTGTTTATTTATATTGGTCTCCTGACAAGTAGTGTAAAACAAAGTAGCCAACTGGGGAAAATTAAAATAAAAACAATACTTTAGTTTGTTATTGTCTGCATAAAAAACTTTATTTTTCTTTTTTAATGATTTGGAGGAATGGCCTTCCATAAATAACAATAGTGGTAAAAATGGTAAACTTGATAGAACCACATTGTTGTCTACATTTACTGTAATTGGGGGCATGTGTGGCAGCTCGACGGCAGAGTGGCTAGTGCGTCATTCCCACGCTGCAAAGGTCCAGGGTTCAATTGCAGCTACTGGCCTTCAAGTGTGAAGTTTGCATGTTCTACCCATTCCTGGTTTCCTTCAGACTCTCCAGCTTCCTCTCACATTCCAAAAACAGACATGACAGCTTAATTAGCCCATCCAAACTGTCCCTAGATGTGAATGAGCGAGTGCGATTTCTTGTCTCTGTGTGTCCTGCAACTGGCAGGCAACCAGTTCAGGGTGTCCCACAAGTTGCTAGGATGGGCCCCAGCACCCTCGCAGCCCTACTGAGGATAAGTGGGGCAGAAAATGGATGGATGGAACATCGCCCCCATGGTTTCCTTGTTGTACTGCAGCACCAGTCAGCATCCGTGAGAAGCGAGACGAAAAAGGGAGCATAAATGAACCTGTTCTGTCATTTAGGAACAAAAGACTGCAAATATGTTTTCAGGGGTGCAAAGCAAGGCGGAAGGAAAGAATAAAAGTTAATGGGGCGACGTGCCAAAAAGCGCCAGGCGGCAGTGCGGGCTTGGGTTTTGCGGCGGAAACAGGCGAGATACGTGAATACAGATCAGGGGGAGATGTGAGGGAATTTTACAGCAGGTATTGTCTGTCACTCACCCTGTCTGTCTGTGTGATCACTTCAACTCCTTGGCGGCTGTTTCATCTTATGCACACAAGAAGGTAGACCCGGTGCTGGGGTTTGCCCTTGCCAAAATAAAAAAAAAAGTGACAGGTGCTCCAATAGGAAATCTCAAAATCAAAAGGCCGTCACTGCTATTATACATTCCCTGCTTACGTCTGCTTTGGTACAACTCCAAGCCATCTGGATTTCACTTCCAATGCAATTTACGGCATGAAGAAACATTTTGGTGTGACAAGCTGAGCTCCACTGTTTCATTCCTTTTATTTTGTATTTTTCTCGAATATACAGTTTTGCCTTTGTACATTTATGAACTCAGGAGGGCACAAAAACACCAGCTTTTGCTTGCGTCAGCATACTTTTAAAGTGAAACGGTTCTCATTTCTATTTTTGCATTCAATTTAGAACAGGCATGTTTTCGGACACCTATAAATTCTGCGCAATAAAGGTTGGCGGATGAATCCAAATATCGGTACTATCTATACTAAGCGAGTACTTAGATCGGATTGGTACTATTGTCTTGGGATTGAGACTGTCTTTCCATTTAAATATCCCAATAATCATGTTAGTGGGTCAGAAGATTATATAAGATTATAACTTTCAAAAATGATCCAACTGTGTTTATACTTTATTTTCACTACTGACCCTATTTTCCAAAATGTTTTGCAATGGAAGGAATTTTGGGTGTCTTTTTATTCAGTATTTGTACTTTCGTAACATTGCTGCTTTTTTGGTTTGATTCTCTTGACTTTTGTTGTCAACGACTGTAATATAAGTATATATTAAACTTTACTTTTATGCTGTTAAAGTTTTCATTGTACTTATTAATATAAATTTTAGTGCCTACAATTTTAGTGATGATAAACTAACTCAAGGTAGAAAAGGTTCAATTAGTATAATAATTATGACCTTTCCAAGCAAAAAGAAGTATGGGATTGCTATTGATCGATAAGACCCTGTAATTACTTGGATTGGATCGATACCAAAATCCTCAATATTGCCCACCCCTCCTATGCAAGTGAATAAGCAGACAACATTTTGGGTGAGGCGCTCCAAATGTTCCTACCAAACGATATCCCTTTATTTGTGCATGTGTAACTACATGATTGTGGCTATTTAAATGATATTACTGTAATCCCTAATTTATGGTGATTAATCGGGACTACAACCACCTGCAATATGTAAAAATCCACCAAGTAACCCCACCCCCCACTTTTACGATGCTCTCTGCTGGCCCTCACTCAAAGTGATAGTCAACCAGGGATAATGGATTCCGGCCACTACTGTTCCGTTCATGTCAGGCAGAAAGAACAGAAAAAGAGCTGCTACGCATGCCACATATTTGCTCACTCGGCTCCCACTCTTAGAATTAGTCCACTGGGGGTAATGTATCGCGGCCTAGATAGTGCAGTCCATTTCAGGCGGGCCGTAATAGCACGCTTCAGCAGCCTGAACCAAACAAAAAAGCTCTGTCAGCCCCTGGTCTCAGCACTATATGACTAGAGATAATGGATCGTGGTCCCGACCATTAAATTCATTTTTTGGGTTTTGCCTGAAAAGTCACCCAAAAATATGATAATGAGCGTATTAAAATGAGTAAAAACATATAGTTTAAACATGTGTGGCGTTGTAGGTTGTGCTTTAATTATTACAAAAAAGTGTATGTTTGCTTGAGAAACAAGCCTCAATAAAAAGAAAATAGCCCTTCTTGACCTAAAACCAGCATTGTGATTGTCTGCATGGAAAACTAGCTTCTTCTTCTTTGTCAACACTTAAATCTCCTGATATATTGCTAAATTGATATCAAAGACACTAAAAACAATTCATTTCAATTCACCACCTTTTTCTATGCATGAAAAAAATAATGCTATTTTCCTCTTAAAAATATTTTTGGGCCTAGGTTTACTTAAAGCCCTCTAGTATGGCACATTTCCTCCAGACATCTGGGATTTCAATTGTAGAAGAGTATATCTTCTATAATTTAGAGGAACTAATTCAGAGTTAATCTTCTGAGCGGGAAAGAGGAAAGGACCCATAAGGGCAACCCCCAGTGCACCCTCGGTCAGCTAACTGCAGCTAGCAGCTGTTGCGCTGTGGACGGAGTGTGTCATTGATTCCTTAAATAGACATTTCCCGCTTGTGTCTGACAGTCAACTAGGTTGGGGCCACGTTGAGGCCAGATGAGCTTCACCAACATCTGGCCAACAACGTTGTAGGAGCTTCTTATTTCGTTTTGCTTGGGAATGTAAAGACACGCGTTATAGGATGGAGTTTTTGGTTTGTTGGAGCAGGATGGTTAGCGGTTGGCCACAAAAAAACGCCCGGGGGGTGATGTGTCCAGCCAGGGTGCTTTTTATGACCCAGGCATGACGCTAGTGACTGTCAGGGAGACCCATAAGTGTGATTTAGTACTGAAAAATACTTGACTGCACGGTTTATTTTTAAATTCTTTATTGAAAGCATTCCCCCCTCAGTGGCCACCTTCAACAGCTTCAAATTGCTGCATATTTAGCTCGGACTTTTGGCAGAATGAAGTAATCTGGGTTTGAGCTACTTTGGGAGCATCCCAAGATTTGAGCTACTTTGGGAGCGTCCCAATTAACATATTGGCCTGGAGTGAAAAAAAAATACTGCTTGCCGTTGAAAAAAAGCCAATTTTACGCTTGATTTTTTTCTCACCAAATTCTCTAAGATTTAAATAATCCCCTGAAACATGGATTTGAAAGTCTCAGAAGTACTTGAACAAGTGCAGACGACACTCTTAAAACAAGGACACGTTGCTACCATGTTGTTAATTGAATTATGTCTTGATTGTTAACAGGATAAACTCATTTTGGTAGTTTGAAAAAGGTGATGAAAGACACAACTCACAACTGAGACAATAACCAACCTTTGTGTTTTGACTGATGAATGCTTCACTTCATGACTCAATTTGTCATGATTACTGATGCGAGGCACCTGAGCCTGCTGGCGCCAACTGCTTCGGACGCTGATTGGCTCCCTGTCACTTTTTATACCCCCGTCTTCCTGTCACCAGGTGTCAGTCCTTCTGCGAACCTCAGCTTACGCTAGGCAAGCTTTCCAACCCTGACTCCCTCCTGTTCTGATTCCCATTTGTTTCCCGGCTCCGACTCCTTTTCTGATCTCGACCACGCTTATTGCTCCCCCGTCCCGGCTACTGATTTGTTTTTTTCCGCTCTCAACACCGCCATCGCTCGCCACGGAAATACCACTTCCGCGTCCGAGCAACCTACTCACCACAACCAGCGATCTACAGATCGTGTGTACTATCCTTTCCCTTCTTCCCAAAAAAGAGAAATGCATGCAAGTGGGTCCTGTCTCCATTCAGGTCCTGAGAGAATTTTACATTCTCAGAATTAATAACACTGTTTTTTGGGGGCATCAGCTCTACTTACTTTTGGGTTTTAACATCCTTGTACCACAAAAAATACTTTCTTAAGCCTATGGAAAATAATTGTGCTCATTTGAAGGGGGAAGTGTGTATTTCTTTACTACTATATGTCACAAGAATACAAACTATGGAGACTAAAAGTGACCAAAACACACCATTTTACTTCTCATTTTTCCCAGCCTTTCTGAGGTTTTTGGATACCCATAGCAGCAAAATGGTGGACGATGATTTTGGCTCTCTTTATGTGAGACACATATGATATTTTATGTATTTTTGTTTGTTATTCAAATCATTAGGGGTTTTTTGAGGACAGATTTCGTTTAAGCAGAACTAAAAAATATGCATGTGTATAGTTTTGGTTTCAACGTATTTAATGAAGATAAAACAAAACCTTAAAAACAATTTTACCTTCTTTGGCAGATGGTAGATCATTTTTGATGATTAAAAGAAAACATAAATACAAAACCATACAGGGTATTTTAATTTATGTATTAATACATATCGTTAACATAATGAAATGTATTTTATGAACAATTGTGCACCATCAGATACAATGGAATAGTTTTGTTAGTTTCAAAAATATATATTTTTAAATCTTTTGACAAGGAAAAAAAAGCTAAGTGAGCTAAAAACGTTAAAAACTTAAAACAAAAATTAAAGTCTAATGAAAAAATAAGCAAAAGACATATTTTGGAGGTTTTTTTTGAGAAATACCATTGACAGATAAGCTCAGTGTGGAGGTAGTATTATTATGCAAGGGTTCCCATTTACATTTACACTTGGCAGGTGAGTCACAGGTTGAAATCCACACTTATTCACTGTTTACTTTTCACACATCTATCCATTTGTGTGTTTGGTTGTTGAGACAATCCAAACGTGTTAGCACACCCGTTTGCAGGTCTTTGGGTATTTTCTGTGGTCCCTTGAACATCCAAAATCTGATTCCACATGGATTTTGGCTGTAGAAGAACATTTTTGTTTTACTGTTTTCTCAATAGGGAATTGCTGCATGTGCACTTCAAAATTTTAAATTTAAACCCAATTCTAAAATTGACAAAAGTTAACAACCTGCTGCTTTATGAATAATTATTTCTCCCCATTGTCAGAACAATATTTATGATATAAGAAAATATCCTCAAGAATATAATTTGTTAAAAACAATGATTCAATCATTCGATACAGTAGAAAGTAGTTTTTTTTTTCTCAAATTATGAACTATTTTCTACCGAGATTGGACAAAAGTTATAGAATGATACTTACATTCAGCGAAATCAACTTTTATAACGCAATTTTAAGACTATAAGCTGTAACTTTATTCACGCAATTTCAATACTGCTGTTAATGCAAAATAGCGACTGATGTAATATGCATTTTTATACCACCCGCCAGGGGTATTTGAGCAGAAAAGGTAGGAGTGAGAGAGGTGGCTTCGAAGAAGATGCATGTCACAAATCCCCAAAAATATCACAGCAAGAGACATTTAATCTATGTATGCTTTATTCATAAATAAAAGTAGCATAAAAAGCTCATTGTGGAAATGCAAATGCAGTTTTCGCTGTTACCAGTGTTGCTGCTTCTAAGTTGATTTTACCTTTGTGTGTTTAACCAGCCCTGTTAGCGCTGTGTATCTTGCGTTGCTCCAGTATTTTTTGCTGTATTACTTATGTTGCTGTGTCCCGGTGCCTTTTACCCATATGTGTTATTAAAACTTTGAAAACACTTCCTGTTTACCATCTTTCTCAGAAAATATCTCTTGTTTTAACGTGGCACACGCGTCTTATAGTCAGGTATGCGTTGTTTGTGCAAAATGTATTTTCCTGTTAAATGCATGGGTGCGGCTTATAGTCAGGTGCCGGCTTATAGTCCAGAGACTACAGTAAGAGACAATTTGTCCGATTTTATGTATACTACTCCTTTTTTAACCCCAAAAATAATTACATCTTATTCCTTAGGTTTAAGATTTTCTTCATCAGAAATTACATTAGGCCCACCTAGAGCACGATTGTCCTCCATCCTGCTTCTTTGCGTACCCCCTAAAACCTCAAAGAGGCTGGACAAAAAAAGGGACGTCAAATGGTGTGTGTTGGTCACTTTTAGTCTCCATAGTTTTAGCCTAGATGGTAAGGCGCCCGCTTTGAGACTGGGAGGTTCGGGTTCGCGCCCCGGCCGAGTCATTCCTAAGACTTAAAAAGTGGTCGGCGGCGCCCTCTCTTGGCTGCGGCTGCATCGGGTCAGATGCAATCGACATTTCGTTCTGTGTACATTGTTACACAGAATGACAATACAAGGAAATTATTATTATTATTATTATTATTATTATTATTATATTATTTTATTATTTTCTTTAGCACTCGTTTTCCGTTTGACTACACCATACAGCAACATATAGTGGCCAAATGTATCTTTAAGTACAGCAAAATAAGTTGATCTAACAACCCAGCCATTTGTATGCCACACCAATAGCTGGCACTGTTAGTATTTTTCCACTGGGTGGCTAATAAATGCTAAAGCTAACAATTACTAGATCATGTTACTGTTTTTTAAACAGTTCTTAGAACATCTTTTAGGTAGCAACAAACTGTCTTTCAGAATCATATTACGGGTAAAATAATTGTTTTCGGCAACTTGCATTTGGGAGCAAATTAATGCGTTTGCAGTTGAACTATTAGTGGTTTCAACCGCTAATGTAGGCAATAATGAACACTTAGATGATCATCAATTACATGTTCCCACTCCTATTCTCAATGGGAGGATTTGTGTTTGTATACAACCTAATACTAATAATAATCAAACCGGCTGAAGTCATTTCAATAGGTACCCTTGAAGATGGTGTCTCCTGCTGTATTGCCCTTAGTGGTCTGTTTATCTTCTCCCCCTTGAGGTTTTAATCCGAGGTTTGTATTTCAGTTGCAGCTCGCCTGGCCAGGTTTAAAGCTGAAACAAGAGCTTTTAATGACTTCTATTGCCCTTTTGATTTGACTTTTAAGTCTGATAACATGCCTTTCCCTTTAACTTTGTTTTTGACTATTTCTATATCCTTTCATCTCAGGAAAAAAAATATTCCAATCCAATAAAGACACCAGAAGCTGAAGTGTTTGTTTAAATGAAAACATAAAATAAAAGGCTTAACGGGAAGAACCCGAAACTTATCTAAATGATTTCAAACACTTCGCAAAACTGTACACAAAAAACAAACAAACAAACAAAAACAAAAAGGCAACTACATTGGCTGAACATATAAACTTTCGAAATTTTGATCACTAGTCAAATCTAAAAGTGTGACGTTTTAAGTAAAACTCCTTCAGGTCACAAAATGTCAACACAAAACAAAAGCAATATTCAGCAAGTCAGATCACAAAGCACTTACGATTATCCATCCATCCATTATCTACATCAGATAACCTCAGTAGGGTCGCGAGGGTGATGGAGCCCATTCCAGCCATCTTCTGGCAGTGGGCAGGGGGAGACCCTGAAATGGTTGGGAGCCAGTCGCAGGGCACACAGAGGTAGACAACCATTCACTCGCTCATTCACACCTTGGGACAATTTGGACTGGCCAATTAACCTGACATGCATGTTTTTGGAATGTGGGAAAAACCAGAGTGGTCGCAGGAGACCCACGCAGGCACGTGGAGAACATGCAAACTCTACACGGGGAGGTTGCGGTAGCTGGACTTGAGACCTGAACCTCTACACCATAGGGCTACGCACTAACCACCCATCCCCCATTTACGATTGTATAAAGTTCATTTGCCTCAACATTATTTGTATCTTTTCTATCTTATTTTTTCTCTTTTAAGTCTTCTATCACATGTCTTTGTAGTGCAGTGGTTAGCACGTTCGCCTAAGTCCCCAGTTCAAGACTGGGTGGAAACATGTGTTGGCTTGAAGATGGTGCAACCAGGCTGTACTTTCCAAGACATACCACAGGAAATGATGCCCCTACTACCCTAGGGGTTCCAACCAAACAACCATTAAATGTTTATCCTGGAGTGCCATGTCTTATCTCGATGTAAACAATGTTCACTAAGTTTATCAATGATATTAAAAGACAATTCTGTCATGATCCAGCATGCCACCTTTGATGAAGAATCACCACACATGCAACTGATTAGATACTTCCCATATATGGACAACTCCGACATTAGTATCTCATCACATCTCATTAGCTGCACCGCTTATCCTCAGTAAGGTCGCGGGGGTGGTGGAGCCCGTCCCAGCAATCATCGGGCAGTGGGCAGGGGACACCCTGAACTGGTTGCCAGTCAATTGCAGGGCACACAGGGACAGACAACCCGCTCGCTCATTCACACCTAGGGACAATTTGGACCGGCCAATCCACCTGAAATGCATGTCTTTGGAATGTGGGAGGAAACCGGAGTGCCCGGAGGAAACACACGCAAGCACGGGGAGAACATACAAACTCCGCACAGTAAGTCCGGTAGCTGGATTTGAACCCACACAGGAGGTTCCCAAGACCTTAGAACATGCGCTCTCTTCCTCCCTGCGTGGAGAGCTTTTCCTCTAATTCCCCCTTTTCCTCTATCTGTGTCATCACTTTGGTTCAAATGCCAAACATAACAAATTCTATTCTATTGTAAAACTTAAACGCAATCAAATTACAGCTTGAGACAGGCAAGTCCAAAGTCCAACCTCGGGGGCCAGTTACAGCCTGTGATCAAATTTTTACGAGTCCACGGTCCATGGTCTGTCGTATAAATAATAATTTGTGGCCTGCCAGTAATAGTAATACCGCAGTATGAAATCAATTTTGAAAAAAACATTTTTTCAAAAATCACCAGATGATAGCGGTAGCTCTTTGGCCAACTTGTCCTTGGCTTTCTGTGACCATTTTGGATGACTCCATTTCAGACATGATGACTGTAAAAAACAAAAAAACAAAAACAAAAATAAAAAAAACTATAAGGCCACCAGGACATTTGAAGATTTTTTTCACCAAAATCTGAGACAACAGTGTCTTCCTGATTTGCCAAGAGACTGTGGCCGTTTTCAAAGAATATTATATGAAGAGGCACTGCCAGACCAAACATGGTTGGTTGGTTGGTTGGGTAGATCCAATAACCACTAGGGTTGGAGAGGCACCATTTCCTGTGGTGTGTCTTGGGCAAGTACAACCTGGTGGCGCCCGTCCCTCTCCAGGCCAATATAATCTTCCACCCAGTCTCAAACTGGGGACCTTTCCTGTGTTAGGTGAATGTGCTAACCACTGCACTGACTACAAAAAAGCTAACTGGAAATGAACGCTGTGAAAACGTGAAGCAACAGAAAACAGGTTTGTTTAAGGCATCCATGAACCATGACACTTATCTTTACCAAATATTTAAAAGCAAAATAACATTTTACCAAAGCATCAATAGGTGTCCCTGCATTACCTTTTTGTGGCTAAACCCCCGAGTGGGCACAGAAAAACAGGGTCTTGCAAAGTTCTGCTGATACTTATTGTGTCTCATTAGTGAGTAACGCTGACAAAAGCAACAATGGACATTCTTGTGAGCGATCTGCTCGACTAGAGAGGTATTTAGAAAAAAAATAAAGCGACATTCCCAAAAATTGCCACCCGCCGCTGCACATCGTTAACACCGCAGTGGCGTCGCTATACAGAACAAACATGTAATTAAAGTCGAAGTAAACAAAAGTCCTCTCAGTGCACATTCCTCTCCAATTTGTCGTCTTTCTTTGCTTTTTGACACGTACGGGAGCAAAATTCCCTCTCGGCTGCTGCAGCGGTGGCAGGCGTGGACAAAGGCCTTCAGCCTAATTAGAAAACTAAATAGTCAGGAGTAACGCCGACACCCTCGGGAGTAAAACTGCCATATCTCTTACAAGTATGATGTGGAAGGACCCCTGGACGCCGCCGGGGTGGAGAGAGGGTAAGCGTCTCACCGTTCCCCTCTTTTGCGCAGCTGTCCAGACAGGCTTGCTTTTTCCGAGTTAAAACAGGGAATTTGTGTCCTGCGCACGGCAACACAGCTAATACTAAATATTTAATCCCCGCGGGTGTTAATTACAGAGCACTGGCAACACAGATTCACTATTTCTACCCCCCCGCCCCCTTTAACAACTGTAAAAGCAATTTAAGCATTTTTTCAATTAATTAAACACATAGTCTTCCAGTAACCTCTTGTCATTTTGCCCTCAAGGACCAGAGCTAATTTGTGTCGAGTGGAAAACGCACACGTTTTCATCTTTGCGAAACGCTCAGACAAAGGAATTAAAAAGGCACGACACGTCATTTTCAGTAGACGGATCGCACTCTTTGCCCCGTGGTATACTGCATGTGTACTCGGTGCCTATCAGATGACTGCAAGCGGCAGCCATTATGTTATCAAAGCCTCCTTGGCCGCCAAGCTAATCCCTGATGTATTTTTAGTCACAAGCGATTAATGAAGTGAAATTACCGTATTTTCCAGACGATAACCCAAAAACCACAACTTGGCCAGAAATTTCAAAGTGTGCCTGTCACGACCAGAATGGAAACAGAACCCACTCGCGTAGCGTTTCTCACAAGTTTTATCAGAAGAAAGGGAAAGGGAAAGGGTCCTGGGATTGTGGGCACAACTCATCCGTTCAGCACACCAATTGCCCATTGTCACTTCCGTGGCGAGCAATGGCGGTGTCGGGAGCGGAAAAAAATGGTCAGTAGCCGAGATAGAATAGCAAAAACGTGGTCAGGATCGGAAACAAGTCGAAGGCCAGGAGAGGAGAGTAGACGCGGTCGGTATCGAAAACAGATTGTTATTCGGTACGGGGGAGCAGACGTGGTCGAGATCAAAACAGATCGTAGCGGGAGACAAACAGGAGCAAAAATCGGGACAGGCGAAAAAGGGCTTGCCATGTAAAAAACGGAGATTCGCAGACGGACCAACAAAAGGGGACTGACAGGACAGAGTTTAAATATTGACAGGTTTTGTTGACAGATTGGCTATCTGTCAACAAGCTGCAGCTAGCGCTGCAGCTAGCGCTGCAGCTGGCGCCACACAGGCGGCGCCAATTGGGCGCCATGGCAACAGTGACAGTGCCTTACAATTCGGTGCATCTCATATACCAGAATATACAGTGGATACAATAAGGAATCAATGTTACAATTGAGTGATATTGCGTACTGTAACTGTTCTGCCTTTAAGAAACAAATACAGGATTGGAAGTTAGTATCCGAATACCAATAAATTGCTGTAATATAACTTAAATACTTTGATTCAGAATTGCTCCAATACTAAATATGCTCTGAAAAGATGATACAAACCAAAATACAATTTTTTAATTCCGTTTAGCACAAATTAACAATATCAGGTAGTTGCTTGTGGCTAGTAGTCCTACAAAAACTGCTCAAGGCAGACAAGAGAGGCTCTGTTTTAGTTCACATAAAGAAACAAATATTGTTTTATTAACACCCATTGTTTACTTTCTAAAATTTCGAACTTGGATGTATTGCATCCAATTTCAAGTGTTAATTGTTTGAAGTGAGGATGCCAAAACCCTTGACAATATTTAGATTTATTAAAGTAACTATAACAGTCTCACACTATAATCGTATAGTGATTTTGAACACATATTTAATGCAATATACAAAAAGAAGACATTTAATCATACAGTATATACTAAATGTCCATGAACGCATCACAAGTGTGCAACTGTGTGGCCCCAACAAAACTGCAGGCTCATACCAGTTCAACAAAAAGTACTTTTACCAGCAACACAGTGTGACAAACAATCTTTGGCAATATGGCAATCTTTACAATATGCGCAAGGACATTACTATGATGTGCGTACATGTCCTGTGCAACCTGTCTCTTGAATGCCAGTGATTGAAATGATGATATGCACAATTCCTCTATCGGCACATTATGATTATGTAAATATAGTTTTATATAACCTTTCAATCCTGCAAAGAACCCTTATTTTAATTAAATGTACCAATTTGATTAGGTCTTTTTAAGTAGCTGTCACGGCATGCAATTAACTTTTTTTGTATTTAATTACGTAACATTAATTATGTAACATAGATTCCGTTACTCCCCAACAACGTACATAGTGGTTTATTGAGTGCCCTCTTGTGGTTAACATCGTAATTGTTTGTTGCTTAATGGTAACAAAAGAAGCACAGAACTTGGACGGAAGCTCGTAAGCCATCTTTCAAAAACTCATTGCAATTCTTCTTTTGTTGTTTGCTTTGGACAATAATTGTCCGGAAGTGTAAAACTTATTGTGATTACAATAATCCCTCGCTGTATTGTGGTTTGCTTTTCGTGGTTTTAATTGTGCAATTCATTGTGTTCTGCAGCAGACAAAGCACATCAAATGCTATCACAGGGGAACGTTGCTGAGGGTCTAGTGTTTGTGTGTGTTGGATACGCATGACTGTGGGCCCGCTTGTAATAGGTAGGTGTATGCTGTCAGTCAAACAGATGGGGTGAGCGCACAAGTCAAAATGTCCACTAAACAAACTGAAGCACGGCAACAGCTAGTATTTTAGCGGATTACTACATTAAAAAAAATCATTATTTTAATCAGATTCTGAAGAAAGTTAAAAGAGAGCCGATCAATCCTCATCAACACCGGGTGCTCCGTGGATTGTTATCGGGTCCGGGAGAAACTGAGGCGACATATGGAAAGAAAGCAATATTGGTTCTGTAGGCCCAGCATACTGCTATGGCTAGGTTACATAACAACCCACTTAAGCTTCACAGGCCAACCTGTATCTCACCAACACCAGATCCACTACCCAAGAAGCAGGTGACCTGGACCTACAATTTGTGGGAAACTCCTACATTTGTGACTCTTATATTTAAATCATCAGAGAGATCAGGCCCAGCCCATGATCCCCAATGGTAGTGTGCAGCTAGCCGGCCTACCTCTGCATTTGTTTCTTACACTAAAAACAGAAGCCCTCCAATTACTATTGTGTAATGATGATAAAGACCATTCATTCAGCTGCAATTATGTGTTATTTGTTTTTATTTTGAAGTCCTATAGTTGTTTTTTTTCTGTTATAGTCATATGTTATGTTATTATGTTAGCAGGTCTTAGCTCAGCATAGAATGTATTTGTAATTTTAGCAAGCTAATGGGACTTTATTGAAGGTTGTTTTTAGTTTTGCGGCAACCTTATTAAGCCATTTTCTGAATAAACAGCAATTAAAGAAAACAACTTATCTTGGACATTGTTTACTAGCTGTGTAGATGGTGAAAAGGGGGATACTTTGTAGTTAGGACAGCACACTAACCATTTGTGAATAAATACATTATTTTTAGAGGTGAAAACAAATGGCATAATGTTAATTAGTGTTCTATGATATTAACTATTTTAGTGTAATATATTTCTTTGTTTTGTATGTAACCCTAGCTATTACTGTCAAGTACCGAGGCGGAAAACTAATTTTGGACCACAGCTTTTACTGTATAATGCACTAAATCCTTGAACGGTTTACCCACTGAACTAAACGGAGGGTGAAACTGGGTCTCTTTTTGTTCTTACTAAACCTACTAATGCCACGCGCTTTATAGTTTGTTTTGCCTGTATGAAAAATGTCACAAAATATCATTTTTTTGGTCGTGCGCCTTATAATCCAGTGCGCCTTATAGTGCGCACAATACAGTACTATGTGTACTCAGCGTGTATCAGATGACTGAAAGCGGCAGCCATTATGTTATCAAAGCCTCCTCGACCCGCAAGCTAATCCCCGATGTATTTTTAGTCACAAGCGACTGATAAAGTGAAATTACTACATTGGTGATTAAAAAATGGTGGGCTTGCTGTGAAAAGGCCTTTACAAGATCGCTCTTGAACGCCACAGCAGCAATCTAAATTAACTTGTACGACAGTGGCGAATGGCGCCACGATACGTCCGAGATGACTCGGAGGTGAAACGGAGATAAGGATATATTATGCGTTCATAATACGCCGAAATGATCATTTTGGCTATAAAACGTTCGTTTTCATTGTGCTGGCGGCCGGCGGAATATGAAAACAGGCCCTCTATTCAGTTAGACGTAACTCAATCAGTGGCTGGAATAACGAGGGAAATCTAATCACGCTTTTTTGCCATTATAAATGTGGCCGTTTTTTTTTCCAAGGGCATAATGGACTCCAACTTTATATTGGCGACAAGTTCTTCCTTTGTGTTTGTTTGGGCTCATGCATCGTTCTCAAAAGTTTTTAAGGCACTAAAAATAGTTTGTGGATTAATTAGTGTTGTCCATTTATCTTGAGGTAAAGCAATAAAGGGGCATTGTGTGATATTTGACAACGATATGTCACTCTATTGCGCAGTGCAACCGAGAATGAATGCTACAAAGCACAATGAATAATACAAACGACAGAGTAAAAATGAAAAAAATCCTGACGTTTTTCTTATGTTTTTTCCCAAACCTTCCACAATTTTTTTTGGGGTGGGTACCCATGGCAGCAAGATGGCATACAATCAAGTCACCTTCCTCTAGGTGTGCCTCACGTTTAGTAAAATAAATGAACATTTGGCGGCTTACAAGTGTTTTATAAAATGCACCTTTATTATTTATGATAATTGATATAGCTTTAATGGGCAGCACGGCGGCGCAGTGGTTAGCGCGTGTGCTGCACAGTTTTAAGGTCTTGGGAACCTCCTGTGTGGGTTAAAATACAGCTACCGGACTTACTGTGCGGAGTTTGTATGTTCTCCCCGTGCTTGCGTGGGTTTCTTCCGGGCACTACGGTTTCCTCCCACATTCCAAAGACGTGCATTTCATGTGGATTGGCCGGTCCAAATTGTCCCTAGGTGTGAATGAGCGAGCGAGTTGTCTGTCCCTGTGTGCCCTGCGATTAGCTGGCAACCAGTTCAGGGTGTCCCCTGCCCACTGCCTGATGATTGCTGGGATGGGCTCCAGCACCCCCGCGACCCTACTGAGGATAAGCGATGCAGCTAATGAGATGAGATGAGATATAGCTTTACTTATTATTCGATCCAATATCATTTTTTACCAATATAAGCCATTACATTATATACAGTGTTTGAAAAATAACATTGTATCTATTTATCTAGCTATCTACTGAAGCTATATCCCCCTATCAGGAAGTGGCTAGAGTCAAGAACACACTCACATTCATTCCCCTTTGCTGTTCCCAACCTGACACTAAACATTAGGCCCACTGCACAACAAGGGGTGAGTTGTTCTTCCATACAGCCCTTCATCATCAGAAGCCCGACAGCAAACATTAATTTACCCCCCTTTATCATGTGTGTTGATATCAGTCATTCTTAAATATCCTTCGCCATCCCCATCCATCCCTAGCACACACTCTTGCATCCTCACATCCAGAGCACGTTTCACCCCATCCATCCAATCATATTTGGGCCTTCCTCTAATTCTAATTGTAGTCAAACAGCCTTCATCCATTCTTTCCATATGTCCAAACCATCTCAGAACATTTTCATCAACGCTCGAGGCAAGATCTCTCACCACACCAGTTCTTCTCCTTACTTCCTCATTCCTTTACCTATCCAGTCGTGTCACTCCACATATACAACGCAATGATCTAATTTCAATCACATTTAACTTTCTATGCTCATTTACTCTCAATCCCATGCATCTGAGCCCTACATCAGTGTTGGTACCATCACACCTTCATACAATACTCGCTTTGCATCGTTCATAGATCTCTACATTTGAACCATCCGTTCAGCACACCAATTGCCCATTGCACCTATTGCAATCACATGTAGCAGGTAAATAAGATATGCATGCCCATTTATCAATGCAACTGGCAAGATACGTATTTTTCATTGCTTTGAGAACTGTGAAATAAAGAAACCAGTGAAAATATTACAATAGTCTTTTCTTTTTGAGAGTTAATCAAAGGACTTGGATGGCACAGTGTTAAACTTCCCGTCACTTGCTGTTCTCTTTGTTTGTAGCCAAGTGTGTTCGTCACTTATTAAAGTAATACTACTGGCATGCCCATCCTTCTTGCCCCCACCCCACCTCCTGTCATTGCAGTAGATCACAAGCGGGCTGTGAAATCCAACTAATAGTCATTATGGGAAACCAACGGTCACCGCAGTCTACCTGCTTCCCAAGGCGGAGTCGCTCGCTGCCGCCACCGCACATTTGCATGGTGTCATCTTGCAGGCAGACAGAAGACGGGATCAGCCGCATGGCTAATACGAGTAAATAGGAGGGAAGGAAGACGGGGAATTGCGTGTCCTGCACTTGGCGCCACTTGAAAAGAATTATTATACAACAACAGCACGACCTGGTGACACTCAAAACAGCCGGGAGAATGTGTGTTTTTTTTCCTTCCTCCTGATGTAAAATTAATGAGCAGGCAGCTTGTACATACACCCTCTCTGTCGCATGTGTGCAAGTTCTAAGAACTCATGCAGTCAATGAGTCTATTTCTGATCTCCGGATGGCTAAGGTTTCAAAGTGCCTTTCGAAATGGATTTCCAGAATGCCGGAAGCATATATTTCACTTCTCAGTGCGTTTCCTTCAATTTTTTAAACCATTTTTATCCTAACAGTTTTAAAGGACAAATTTGTATTATTCAAGGTGCTGTCCGGAACTTTGAAACTTTCTCCTCACTCATGCCATCCTTTGAGTCTCTATCAAGCTGCTCTTGTGGCGAATGCAAGTACGTGTATTTCTTAGATGTGCTCAAATAAACTCTTCTTTTATAATCTTTTTTGGGGTTTGGCACTGCCCACCCTCGCCCCTGCTTGGAAATGCCCCCGATTAGGTCTTTGATATCAATATGAATGACCACAAAGGATTAGGGTCTAGGTATTCGTCTGACAAAATGTGGCATCAAACATCCAAAGTAAACAGTATTTTTTTCACTACAAATAGAAACAATTTCGTAAATAATCTTTAAACCAAGCAAGCTACCAAGCTCAGTATACCATTACCCTCCTGGTGAGTTCTTCAAAGAGTAAAATGGTGGGATGTCAACTGCCCTTATATACTGAGTTGCTCAGCTTGCTCACTAGCTTGGAGAAGAGTATATTAAAAGTAAAATAATAAATAAAAAGAAGTGGAAAATGGCCCACATGTAGCGTGTACGTAAAGGCGAGGAAATTGGGGGGGTCGGGGTTCCCTGTGCTAAGCTGTGAAAAGGCAAAAAGGTTTGGCGGAGTAATTACACGCCACACTGCTCTGGGAGTGATTAGTGATAGTTGTCTGTGCCGAGTGTTTGCAGCTCGCAGCCTTTATGGGACCACGCTTGCCTTGCTTTGCTAACGTCTCCATTGCATTTGCATCAAGAGACTTGCAAGTGTCAACATAAATAGTGTGAGCTCACTCGACCTGAAATACTCAACATGTTTTTATGGAGCATCTCTCGCAATATTTAACTTCCATCAACTTCTGGTAACTTGTAAATGACAATAGTAAGAAGTTTGTTATACCTTGCTACCTGGTGTGTTGTAGTGCATCAGGGTTCAAAAAGGCTCCTTTAAAATTTTGAAAAATGTTAAACAAAAATGTAAGCCTTTCTGTCTGTGTACTGGATGCAAAATCACAGAGGGTATTTTCTTTAGTTTGGGACCCTCAAGTGTGCCATTTTGTCCCACCTAAAATTAATTGCACTGTGTGGCCGCACTCCCTTAACCTTGGCCGACTTTTGCTGTGAGTGTGGATCTAGAAAGGCATTTTTTTTCATCCACCTAAAGTGAACTGCGCCCATCAAGCCGCAATCCACCATTCCCTGTCGTCTTTTGATCTGCGGTGGGCAATTTTGTGAAGGCTCTTTTTTGTTCTGTCTAAGGTAAACTGCACTCATGCGGCAGCAATTCGTTATACCTGATCGCATATTGTTGCGAGCAAGGACTGTTTGAGCACACGCTTGTCAGGCCTGGTAGCTCTTACTTCCTGTGATTTCTTCCTATAATGAACTGCACCGTTGTGTCCATTATCCCCAATCCCATATTGGGACGGGACGGGTGAAAAGCAATTTTGTCGGGAGGGATGTATTTCTGGCCCGGCTCAAAGGAAATGCACAGTTGTGGCTATGATCCATTATATCCAGTCCACTAGTGCGGAGAGCAGGGGCCAACAGAGCATTTTTTTTCTTTTATTTGGAGCGTTCCATTATGGCCTGTTTAAAATGATCTCTACTGTTTTGGACACTATCCATTATCCCAAGTTGACTAGTGCTGAGAACAAGGGGGAGAAAGTGTAAATTTGTGTCACGTCTGGTGGCTCTTTGTTTCCATTCCATACGCGTAAAAAAAACATGCCACCATCTTCCATTATCCCTGGTCGACTATAGCTGCAGGCGTATTTGTGCTTCCCAGGGTCCTATCCATGTTGATTTAATCGATCTTGGTCAAACATGCCAGGATGATATTTTGTTTTGATACACAGGGGCTCACCAGCTCTGTAGCCTAGATGGTAGGGCCCCAGCTCTGAGACTGGTAGGTTGTGGTTCAAGCCTCGGCCGAGTCATACCTAAGACTTAAACATTGATACCCGTTGCCTCCCTGCTTGGCATTCAGCATTAGGGGTTGGAATTGGGGGTTTTGGTCACCTAATGACTCCCAACACCTCAGTTGGGTTGAGCGAGGGGGCTGGGAATCCCCTCCTCTGAATCAATCTCCCAAAAAAGAGTCAGAAATGACTCTAGCCACCTCCCACTAGGCCCTAGTGACTAGGGGGATATGGCTGTGGTATATACACAGGGGCTCAAGGGGAGCCCTACAACATTTTATTCCCTATACATTTTTGCTGAGCACTTCAGAATACTTGTCACGGGAAGATAGACCCATTTTTATTTTGACATCCATGGCTACAAGCTGCCATCCCCTGCAGCATCTCCATGGAACATCTGCATGGTTTTACTCCCGAACCCTCACATCTGCTGAAATTGAACTCTGATTTCAGCAAAAGTCTAAAAGATGACAACAATGAACGGAAGCCACAAGCCAAGCGGAAAAGAAAATTATAGTGACAAAATACACCAGTCACGGAGACTTATTATTTTTTGGGGGGGTTATAGATACCGTCGTTGTTTTGAGAACCCCTGCCTTCAGTTCCTGTTTCCCTCACATGGGTTGATCGCCTTCAAAACCTGACAATACCAATATTTAGGCCAGTCTTGATGTTTGTAAAATTCTGTGACTTTTGGTGTTTGTTCATTCACTTAAACAAATATCAATAACAAGGGCACAATATGTTACATTTTCACTCAGGTGTGCAGTTGTTTTGGTTGTCAAGAGTTTGGTCATAATGATTCTAGTTTCTGTAATGTATACACTTATATTTCCATCAAAGTGCAATTATTTCGATAAAACAAATAATTATATTCTAGAATAGGTATAGATGGTATGTACTCACTTTTGTATGATACTGTACACAGAAAACTGGAATGTACAGCAATACTACATATCTGACAGATTCAACACAGGTGATGTGACAGAGTAATAAAGTGACATGGAGTTTTTGACAGAATTAGAAGAAATGCTTTGAAATGTTCGTGAACAAGAGCAAAACTGCTTTAATTTAGCCTTGAAGCAGATGTTTTTTTGATGTTAAAAACCTATGTCAACATTGTGTGCACCTGATTAAAGCTTAAAATAATTCAGACAGAACTCTGTTTTTCTTGAGCTCGCCGCCTTTGAAATGGTTGCCAATAATTACATAGGCCATCAGCATCACTGGTGTGAGACTTAAAAGAAGCGTTTGATTCTGAAATGGAATGCATTGTGCTTTCAACACTGTTTCCATGTCTTAACTAAAGCAGGGACCTAAGATCAAGAATATTTATTCCTGATTTCTCGATTGTTATTATGGAAAGTGAACTAAATGGTTTTCTCAAATATGCTCAGGCAACATTACTTTAAGAATTATAATTGTCTTTTTTGTCATTAATATTAACGAGATTAGACATGGCACTCCAGGGTTTGTTAGCGCCTTACATGGCTGCACAGATCACGGCCGCTATTGGGAAATGTGAAGCACAATGTAAAGCGCTTTGGTAAGTCATTGACTTGAAAAGCGCTATATAAATGCAGATCATTTCAAATGCAGATCATAAAACATGTAATACAGAGAGACAGAGAGTTTCAGTTTTATTTGGTAACAACAAAAAATAAATAAACCAAAAATTGTTGCAATATAAGTTTACAACCCTAAACAAACGCATAAAACTGTTTAATGGCCCTGGAGAAGAAGTTGTCTCTGACCCTGTCTTTCCTAGTTTTGAGGGAACCTGTTGCACCTACCAAAGAGCAACAGGACAAAAAAATGGTGGCCGGGTGGGAATTGTCTTTTATAATGCTAACGGATCTGCTACAGTATCACAAGCTGGAATCGTCTTCTAGACTGGGAAGAGAGCAGCCGATGATCTTTTGGGCTGGGTTTAAAACGTTTTGTTTTTCCTGCGCTACACTGATTCACAATACACAACTTTTTCTTCAGAGGACCACTTTAAGGGACAATGTAATATTTTACCAGATGTTGAAGTATAATGTAGTGCAACCAAAACAAGTGCTAAAAGCACAATGAAGAATACAAACTACGGACACTGAAGGTGATCAACAAGAAACATTTTATTGTCGTTTGTTTGCCCAGCCATTTACAGGGTTTTTGTTTTTTTTAGGGAACCTGAAGCAGCAAGATGGTGGAAAATCATGTAATATCCGTATAGGTGAGCTTTGTGTGATTTTTTTCTTTTTTGATAAATTAAGTCTTTTTTTTTACAACTGGGAGGCACTAACTGACACAAAATGTTCCGTTAAAGACAAGTTGAAGGATACAAGGGCCTAATTGGTTATTTATTTATTTATTCAATTTTTATTTACCAAGTGCACCAAAATCATTTTTCTTTTTCGGATTGACAAGCAAGATGGTCCGGCGTTGCCGGGCCAACAGAAGATTGGATTCAGATTCTTGGAGTGGATGATGGTAGGGAGCTGCAGTACCCAGTTTGGCCGCCAAGGGGCGATAAAATCCACGAAAGCAGTACACATGAAAGCAGATGTTTATAGACTTTGTTGGTATTTATTGGACATGAAATCTGGCCAAAGATTCTCACAGAGGTCTGACGTACAAGTGTGTTTTTATGAAAGTCAGTTCAGCCTACAAGTCACACCCGCACACACAAAAATGCTGATTTATGAAGTAGTTCATATATACTTTAAACAGTAGACCATATTGATTCCTCTAAAGTTAGTTTGGATTTTTTATGACCAATTTATGACAAAAGTTACTTTCAAATACATGAGTAATTTCTATTTAGTATAAAAATTTCAGCTGAGCACGGAAAACATTTTTATGGGCCCCGTGGCAATATTTTCGACACCTTATATGCATTGATAAATTTTTTTTTTTAATTTGGACTAGAATCGACGACGGATGTAATCATGCTCATGCAAGCCGTTAGCTATGATCCTTCCCTGCTACATTCTAATCACCACTGTTAGCATTTAAATAAGTGACCATAAATGTCAAATCCCAGCTCATGGGTCATATCTGACCAACTCCGGGAATTTTATGTAGCCCCCTAGAGCTGCACAAACTGCTCAGATTCATTCTGAAACGTAAAAAAATATACAGTGGAACCTCGGTTCTCGACCGTAATCCGTTCCAGAACGCTGTTCGAGAACCGATTTGTTCAATCACCGAAATGGATTTTCCCATTAAAAATAATGTAAATTGTTTTAATCCGTTCCAAGACCCTGAATGTTTACCATGAATGTTTAAAGTAAACATGAAGCTAACCCAGGCTAATCGTACGTTCGCGTTAGCGTAATCTTCCGTACGAAAGATTACGCTAACATGAACGTGTAAAAATTAAAAAATCAGGTCGTTTACAAGTCATTTAGCACCACAAGTGGCTAGCGCCTCATTGGAAAGGGGGCTCCGTTCCAACACCCTTAATTTTGGGCTCAGTTCCAACACCCTGAATGTTTACTTCGAATCATAAAGCTAACCCAGGCTAATTGTACGTCCGCGTTGTCGTAATCTTCCGTACGAAAGATTACGCTAACACGAACGTGTAAAAAAAAGATAAAGAAAAGAATTATGAATAGGATTACTTACCTTTGTGGTGGTCAGCAGAAGGCGCACGCTGTATTCCCTTAAGAAGATCGGAAACTTGCACACCTATTTAGCTATTATGTCTTTCTTAAAGGCAATAGTTGTACGAACAACTTTTCTTTTTCACCTGACCTGCTTGCACCGACCTTCTTCGGAGGCATAGTTAGGGGCTAAAACACTCCGTTCACCTGTATTAAAAGCGAAAGCAAAACGAACAAAGCACGTCCGCACGCGATAACAGTTGATCACGAGGGGTGGGGGGCGATCTACACCCGTACGCCGCTCAGCATCGCACTCTAGCGTACGCACTCACGCATTACCGGCGTTTGAACTTCAAATTTTTGACTGAACAGCGAAGCAAGAATTTCTCGAAACTTTTGGTCGAACACCGATTTGTTCGAACTGAGAGGCGTTCGAAAACCGAGGTTCCACTGTATGAAAAATAAATCCATTAAGGGCAGCATGACGGCGAAGTGTTTAGCGCGTGTGCGACACAGTTCTAAAGTCATGAGATCTAACCCACTGTGTGGAGTTTACACGTTCTCCCCGTGCTTGCATGGGTTTGCTCCGGGCACAACCCATTCCAAAAAAATGCACGTCAGGGTAATTGGCCGGTCCAAATTGTCCCTAGGTGTGAATGAGCGAGTGCATTGTCTGTCCCTGTGTGCCCTGCGACTGGCTGGCGTCCAGGTCAGGGTGTCCCCTGCCCACTGCCCGAATATAGCTGGGATAGGCTCCAGCACCCCCGTGACCCTTCTGATGATAAGTGCTGCAGATAATGGATGGATGGATAGATGGATGGAAGTCTATTTAGGACACAACTGAGTTTGCGCTAACCTCATAAAATCTTACAAGATATACAGTATTACTTTTGGTAAAGCTCCAAATTTAGAATTCCAGTTTATTTAGGATTGAGTATACTTTGGGTGTCAGCGCAGACTGGAAGGACATTCAAAAAGAAACGGGAAATACCTTCTATTACTCCTAAATGTACCGCAGGTGTTAGGAATTTTCTGCTTTGGATGGCGTATAGAAACATTCTTCGCTCTTTCGAGGAAGACCTGTCAACATCTGAGAAAAACATCTGCGCCTTGTCCAAACACAAGTCACATTATTTTCAACGTGTTTGACTTTTAAATCTTCAATTACACCCGCAATTAGCCCTTAGGATATGAAAGGTTATGGCAAAAATGCTGAAATGTGAAGCATCGAAGGTTAATACATTTAAATAAAGTCACGTATAATGTAAGACCACTCTTTTCAGTGTGATGACAACTGGATTTGGTTTATTTCTCAAGTGCTGAGTGAATGAATTTACATGAGCCTAAGCATTGGATGATGACAAATAGGGACTTTTTCTATTCACAAGTATGTTCAGTTCCAATTTACCCCAAATCCTTTACCTATATCATCAAAAGAAAGAGCAAATGCTATCTAACTATTTAGCATTACATTGGAGTAGAGGTAAAAAATCCAGCCTGACCCGGGCCCAAAGGAATTAAAATCGGACCCAGGCTGAACCGGACAAATTAACTGGATTTGAGGCAGAGAGCCGGAAGCAAACACAAATTTTTATATTTCATTTGTGAGAACCTGGGAGGCGGAGGGTTTCTCTTTCACTGACTTTACCATTTAATTTTCCATCCCCCGAGCAAGCAGACCCTGCTGCGCGAGAAGGGGGCAAAACCCATCACGCAGATCCTCCACAAAGTAAAAGAAAAAGAACAACGACGGATAAATCATTAGAAAAAAAAAACATCAGCCCAAACATGGGAGATACTGTATTCATGAATGCCAAGTCAGGGACATGGAAGTATTCCCATTTGAATTTTGCACCCGTCAAAATTGGACTCCATTTTCCTAAATCAAACAACTCGGTTGACAAATGTGATTTGATTTGGAGTTAATACTTGAAAGTTAAACATTTTTAGTGGGACGTTTTCTCAGTTTTTTCTATTTTGGTTTGTACGAAACCTCGTGAAAACTTTTACCTACTCAAGTTTTCTTTTTCTTTTTTTTTGGGCGTTATTCAGTAAATTTGTCGGAATTGAATTAGAGTTGCATTCTTAAATGTCTGTTGTCAGTTCAGTTCAAATCCATCTGTCTATTGATCTATCCACCTATCTATCTATCTATGGCGGACCGTGTATATCACACCTAAGCTTTCGGTGATGTCATTTAGAGCTTTGTTGTTTGTGAATGAACCGGCACCACAGAACAGATGATTTTTAATCAGTGCATCCTACGTGAGAAGTTTCAAAAAAACCTCCATCACGTTTTTTGTGGATTTTAAGAAGCCATTTGACAGAGTATGGCAAGCCGCTTTATAGGCCACCATGTGGAAGTACAACACTGGCCAGATAATAGTTCAGACCATTGAACAACAAAATGCCAATGCCGACAGTGCGGTACTCATCAATAATACTATTAGAGCAGGGTTTTGAACCACAGTCGATGTGACACAAGGCTATATTCTCTCTCCAACTTGATTGAACATCTTCCTGGAGAAGATCATGTCTGAAGCTCTGAAGCAACATGTCAGTACAGTCAGTATTGGCGGACACAACATCACTAACCTCCGTTTTGCTGATGATATTGCCGGATTGGCAGGAGACGAACAGAAATCTGGTCAATTGCCTGGAAAAAGCATTAAGCCAGTTAGGGATGTAAATCAGCACAGGAAAAACAAAAGTTTTGACCAAAATCCCCAAGGTATCACTACAGACATCACCATCAACCACAGAGTGCTAGAAACTGTCACCAAATATAAATATCTTGGATCTGTCAAATCAGAAGAGGGGTCGTAACCAGAAATCACGCACTTGCAAGACTTTAACCCATCTAGACTGACAAGAACATAGCAGTGAAATCAAAGATCAGACTAATGCAACCACTAGTTACTCCCATCTTCCTCTACGCTTGCGAGGCATGGACATGGAAAACTGGAAAACAAAATCCAGGCCATGGAGATTTGATGCGACATGATGCTACTATTCTAGGCATCAGCTACCTAGCCCATGTGACAAAGAAAACAGTGTGCAACATCATCAGAGGGGATATTGGACATTAAAAAGAACTGAAACGTCTAGTATGGTCACTTCACAAGATCCTCAGGACTGACCAAGATAAATCTCCAGGGCACAGTCCAAGGTGGACAGAAGTGGAGGAGGACCAAAAAAGAACTGGGCCGACAACATTAAGGAATCGACTGGTGCCAAGTTTAATGGAGCTAAAATTTTACTGTAGAGTGAAAAAAAGAATGCTATCATAATGTTGCAGACGATTTAAGACTTTGGTACATTACTGCCCCCTGGAAGACGTTTGTTAGAGGCCTTCTAGAAGGCCCTCACTTTTCCAACTAAAAATCTGGTTGGCTAAGCCAACAGTGTTATTGACACCTATGTTATCGTACAGAAGGTTTTACCAAACAATTCTGAATGCCTCTGGGCAGACTTTTGAACCTGGAACAATAGTTGAAATGTGATTGGTAAATGCTTAAAGATAAAAGCACCCATCCAGAAGCAGAAAAAACAGCGTGAAAGCAATGAAATGAACCTGAAAAGAAATTTGAATTACTTGATTATTGATGGACAGAATATAATCAAATCACATGATTTTGATATTTTTAGGCCAGTAAGGAAGGACTTGCAGGCCTTGACAGCCCATCACTGCCATCCCTCCATACATCCATCCATCATTTCATCCGTCCATCCATCCATCCATCCATCAATCCACATAATTGCTTTCCATTCAAATAGAATAGATGAGGTTTTGACCAAAATGGAATACGAAGGCTTCCCCAGCCTTGTTTTTGTTGACTGTAGTACTGTAGAGGGTATGCGGGCTTCACGTGATCCAACGGCGTGGTATCATTTACGAGAACCCCCCCCTCCCCACTCCACCGGCATGCCCGCCCTCTACTTAAAGACAGCTCTGCATTACAAGCCTATTAAAAGCTACTTTTAATTATGCCTTCCCAGCTCTCGTGGGATGAACTTCCTTGGTGTGGCATGCGTGCACTTAGGAGTGGCACCGTTTTCGGTCCAATTAAAGGCCATGTTGACAGATTAAGGCTGCTTCTGGTTTCTCTGCTCCAATAACACATTTAGAAGAGATGATGAGCAGGAAGGTTTTGTGCACTGTGAGTTCCTGTGGAGGGAGAGGAAGAGCGGATGAACCTTGAGGGATTAATGTGTTTACATTACCTGGGTTGTGATCTATCGCCAACCTCGTCAGATTTGATTACGCCTCGCATGCATTTGCAGGCCGAGCCACACAGTGTTCATCCATGTCATGATTATATTTGTGGTTGTTAGCATCAAGCTAGTTGTTTTGATTTGAACAAACCTGCTGCTTCACCATGACTAGGGCATAACACATTTAAGGCGGTTGTTGTAGCATTTGGTAATAAAGCCAGGTTTTGTTACATCAATTGTTCTTCCTTTTTAGCCAATTTTGCAAAAAAAAAATAAAAAAAAATACACAAACTACATCATGGTTTGGTAATGAATAAAAATATGTTGATGTGCACGGCGGCGCAGTGGTTAGCGCGTGTGCGGCACAGTTCTGAGATCGTGGGAACCTCCTGAGTGGGTTCAAATCCAGCTCCCGGCCTTACTGTGCGGAGTTTGTATGTTCTCCCCGTGCTTGCGTGGGTTTCCTCCGGGCACTCCGGTTTCCTCCCACATTCCAAAAACATACATTTCAGGTGAATTGGCCGGTCCAAATTGTCCCTAGGTGTGACTGAGCGAGTGAGTTGTCTGTCCCCGTGTGCCCTGCGATTAGCTGGCAACCAGTCCAGGGTGTCCCCTGCCCACTGCCCGATGATTGCTGGGATGGGCTCCAGCATCCCCGCGACCCTACTGAGGATAAGCGGTGCAGCTGATGAGATGAGATGAGATGTTGATGTTTATACTATTCCCACAGACATTTTGCCTATCAAAGCTGAGCAACATGTTTGTTGTAGTTTATAACAATGATTTCAGAAAATTTAATGAAAAGGCCTTTATCATTGAATCATGATCTTATCACATACATGTAAAAATATGATAAAAAACTGTGTTTAAAAAATAAAGGGTTGCTAATTTCCCTTTTTAACACGTGAACAAGAGATGCTTGTTGATCATGTTTTGGGCCTTTATTAATAATATTATTAACAGTACTGTTATTGGAATACATCCACCATTTAATAATTGAATATATAGATACATAAACAAACACTATTTCATTGAAACATAATCAATAACGTTAGATAGAAAATAATATAAATGTGTAGTGTAATAACAACAACAAAAACAATATGTATACTAGTCTTCATCAAGTGTGTGTCATTTTATGTAGATTTATGAGACACCTTTTCTGCATGTCTGCAACTTTTTGGTAGCACCTTATACAATTCAGAAGAGGTGATGCTGAAATTAACTATTCATTTATAAAGGTATTAATAAGTATGCGCTACCTCCGGCTTGCTAGACAGAGCTTTTAATTATCTTCCCATTGATGTTACCTTACAAATACTGTACTTTGACCTCATGTTAGCTGTTTTAAAGTCATTGACACATTCAGTGCCAGTGATGGCTGTAGACGTCAAACCGTTATTTCGCATTTAGGTAGGCTTGTAGTAAATCTGCTTAAAGCGATGACAAAACTAAATATGTGCTAACAAGTGAACATATAGATAAAGGCTTAAGAGTAAAATCCCGTCAGTTTTTGCAGTACTAATAAGCTAAACGTCATGAAAGAATTGTATGCATGACCTCCGGCTTGTAAGATAGTGATCCCTTAATTGTTTTGCTATGAGTGTTTTAGCTACGTGACTGAATTTTAGCTGTTTTAAAATCATTGGAGTCAACAGATTCAGTGCCAGCAACGGCTATTGATGTAAAACCGCCAATTTTCTATTAAGGTAGGCTCAGATAACGTGCTTGGCGAATACTTCTTAAAAACAATGAGTATCATTTGACCAGTAGAAGTTGTTGGATCGTGTAGTTCAACCAAAAACAAGTGCTACAAAGCACAATGTAGAATACGAAATACGGAGACACAAACACTATTGTCTTTTCATTATTCCCCCAACCTCTTACAAGGGTTTTGTTATTCGGGGTAACCGTGGCAGGAAGATGGTGGACAATTATGTCAGCTTCCTCTTTATGTCAAATAAATAGAAATTTCTCCATATTTGAGTATTTTAAATTCACATTCGTATGATTGCTTTTTTTTTCAAACAATAATGTTTTTTTTTATTAATGAAGTTTTCATTCATCTCTGGGAGGCGCTAAATAATACACAGCGTGCCTAGACCATTGTTTATATTTTTTAGTGATTATCATTACTTTAATTTTGCCTCCCGGGGAACCAGTCTACTGAATATGCCATAAACACCGTACTTTATGCTTTGCTGAGCCACCTGGAGAAATGATGAGCGATGTCAGGATGCTCTTTTTAGACTTTTTTTTGCTCATTTTTTTTATTATATGAAATTTTGTTTTACCACTAGGAGGCAGTAAATAATATACAGTCTGCTTTAAAGTGTGAATATGACTTTTGTTTATTGCCACCCAGGAATTCCATTCAGACTGTTTTCTTTTGCTTCTAATGTTTATCTCCCTCCTTCCATACTTGGGGCGACAAATGTTCATTTCCCATTGCCCCCAATAAACTTTTGAAACCTGGTCGTGTGTCCGCGTTTGGGTACAACCCGCAAACCTTAACAGAAATTGCTAAATGTTTTGTTTTTGTTTGTTAATGACTATAGTCTGAACCCGACACAGACTATACAATCGCGCTCTTTTGACAATTCACTGTATTTTTTCCTCAGGAGGACGCCCAGCAAAATCTCAAAGTCCCGACTGCAAAGCTCCCATTCGAGCATCATTATAACCAATCAATATTCATTTACTCACCCCGCCTATTGACTCCCTACTGAAATAATATTACAGGTCATTTGTCACGTCACCAGGCAAGGACAATTAGATCCTTTATCGCACCTCTCCAAAAAGTGGATATTGAGTACGTCTGGATAACACCCAAGTGTAAATAAGTATTTTCTTCATCAAACACCATAGGCGGGGAGAGGAAAAATCAATAGCTGCTTCCTGTGATCCATCTCCAGCAAATCAATCATGCTGTGCTGAGCAGGCCAAGAAGGAGGAGGACGGCGGCGGTTCGCAATCTCTGGCCGATACCCGCTCATTTCGGAGCCGCTTCACATAATGGGGTCATCATTTCATCACTTAGTGTATCCAGCAGACTGCCGCTCAGCCCGTCGGGATGGGCGGGGCCTTCGGATGAGCCCCATACGTCTTCATCCGGGTCGGTGGTGGGGGGAAGGAGATCACAAAAGAGCAGTTTTTCATTGCAGATTGTGCCAAGTCGTCCTACTGTGCAGTGTGCATGCTTTATTGAGTCAACAACAGACCAATCCACCCAACACATATTTACTTTCACGTCTAGACTGATAGGAAAATTAGTTATTATGATATGTTTTCTTGTCTGGCAGTTAGGTGGGTTTCATTTAGGGAATCTGCATAAGGCCACAAAGAAAGAAAAAACATATTAAGGCAGTAAAAAGTGTACTAAACACACTCTCAAAAAGTACAATAAAAACTATTTCCACTCACATTTACTACTATAAAAGTTAAGCAATGTAGACTTTAAAATGTGTAGTTTTTATATACCAACATATAACTGCATTTGTAACTATGTTCCTTTTTGGAATTTTTATTCAAAAGGTCTATATTAATACTTTGTATATTAGTATAATATAGGTCTAAATATGATAAATATAATAAAGATGCCAGTTACATTGTTTATATGTTTTTTGTACAATTTTCATTACTATCAATACAAGCAGTGTTTTGGAATGAATAAATAAATAAATAAGTGAAAAAAAATAAATAAATACATAAACATTTTAACCATCATTTATTTAATACTTCAAATAACAATAACAACAAAAATTATAAGAATTGTAATGCACACAATTATGATTTGACTTGTATGTATAAAAGAGCATATGTTTGTTGTTATGCAACATTTTTAAATTAGAATATATAATGAAAATATTACCAGATTAAAAAAAAACATACAAAAAGATTTACCCTTAAATAATAAATCGTTTCAATTGAAATGAATATGATTAAAATGGAAAATAAAGCTAAAATTAGTATTAATTCGAGTCATTTTGGACCCCTGCCCAAAGCAAAAGGTGATGTGGAGGGTGAGGAGGGTTACGGGCAATGTTTTGAATACCAATTGACTTCCAAGTTTCTAAAAAAGCCCTCAGCTAATACATCAAAGAAAAATAATGGCGTCAACTAATCGGTTTAGGACGAAATCCCATGAATACTTGAAATATTTTCTTGGGTAGCGCTTTACATTCATTTGTTTAAGAATATAAAAAATAACGAAGCAAACAGAAAGACATACTCACCCGTTTTTACAGTTGCATGCTTTCAAAATGCATACATTAATGAATACAATAAAAAAACGATGCCATTCCAATGATCATCCTGACCATAAACTTCCGGTTCTGTTTTTCCCTCCCGACCTCCTCCCACCACTATTTCCTTCATTTCCCTTCTCCCACTCCTCTTCACTCCCGTGTCATCGCTCCTTTTCTCTTCTCCTTTTTTTCGCACTGGGGTTTGTTTTCTTTTTTTCACCCCTCCTCACCAAACCACGCGCTCACACGCTCCTTAGCAGCGCCTACAGCGATCCCTTTCGGCTTAAGTGGGACTTGAACCAGACGCCAAAAATACTCTGCTTTCAGGAAGAATGGGGCTGTGTCACCATGAATGTTAGAATTAAATTAGCTCAAATATATTACGTAAATAATTATTTATATACTTTTTGTCATTGCCGTATCCTAAAAATAAGAAAAAAAAACTACAAATTGAACTCTACTGTGGCCAGAATAGAATTAACTAGTGAAAGTGTAATAAAAAAATAAATAAACATACATTACGCGTGGGCTATATGACAACATTGAAACATATCTTGAACATAAAAAACAATAGAAGTAAGTGATATACACGATTTGAATTCGAGTGTGTGCAAAAATTAAACTATTCTAACGCGCAGAAAATAAATAAGAGTGGATATATAACGCAAATTCAGTGTAAAACCCGTACCCGAGTATATCCATAAGAACGCTATTTAAATGAACCAGTATCCATCAGGTCACACACTCTTGCATTTACTTTTACTACCATGCACGCACGTGCGGGGCACTCACACACGCACACCGTTTATGTATTCCTATTATAGTTGAGACATTCCACTGACAAGCATTCCATCGCAGCGTACCCTAATTTCAACCATCAAAATGTATTAACTAACGCTATTCTTAACCCTAACCTAACTCTAAAAAGGTGGTTTAGCCTCTCTAGGAACACTATCATGTGCCTTGAATAACTATTAGTACCCAAAATGATGGTAACAATCTTAAAAGGAGACCCAATGCGACCAACTCAGTACACGTGCGCGCACACATCCACGCAAAAACGCACGCATGCACGCACACACGCACGCACGCGAACATTTAAATACGCTAACACGCACTTTTACCTGCACTTGCAACTGTGGCGCTGTCATATAACAGGACATTTAAAGTAAAACAATACAACAACCACAAAAAAATCCAACTGGGCGCACACGAGGTCATTTGGTTTTATGCACACAAAAAGTTAATAAACACACAAAAAGAGAGGAAAAAAAATCATTATAATAAATCCTGGCTCTCGATCTATCTTGAAAGCAGTCACGGGAAAGGGGAGAGGAAAAGAAGTTGACAGGAGTGTCGGGATTGCCATCCAAAATAAACCGGCGCGTTGTTCTACTTGGTGGAGGGAGCGCGTGAAGACCCATTAATATATATGTATAACTGAGACAAATGAAGGAATGTTAGTTAACGTGAGAGGTTCGGAGATAGGGAGGGAGATAGAGAGAATGGGAGAGAGAATTAAAGAGAGAGAAAAAAAGAGAGATAATGGAAGAGTGAGAGGGAGAGAAAAGAGACTGAGAGAGAGAGAGAATGAGAGGGAGAGAGCGGGTGAGGGAGGGAGGTAGAGCTTCACTTCGCAAAGACTACACCCCTCAGTAGAAGGAGGGAGGAGGTGAAGGAGAAGGAGGAGCGTGCGGTGCGCCCAAGCAAGCTCCTCAATATCCAACTTAGCATCTTGGCATACGCGACCAGATGTCCCCCCGTGAAAAGTCTCTTTGACGCACGGGAGTCGAACCAAGAGGACCGACAACAACTTTCATAAAAAAAGAGAGGGGAAGAAACCGGAGAAAAACAAGTATTTTAAAATAGGTTTTGGGGAGAGGAGGAGGCAGCAGGTCTCCACACACGGCTATTTCTATGAAAGGCTAAGGAGGGGGTGCAAAACAACAAGGGGGTGGGAGAGTAGGGTGGGAAGGGGGGAGGAAAAATAGCAGAAAAAGTGGAGGGGAGAGTGCGTTGAAGTTGCCGCAGCTATGGCGTACCCTCAGGGCTACTTGTACCAGCCGTCCGCCTCCTTGGCCCTCTACTCGTGCCCGGCAGCTTACGGCACCAGCGTCATCTCGGGACCCAGGACGGAAGAGCTGGGCAGGTCCTCGTCCGGGTCCGCTTTCGCGCCCTATGCCGGATCCACCACCACCGGTGCTGCAGCCGCCGCAGCCGCTGCTGCAGCCGCGGCCGCCTTTAGTGGAGCGTCGCCCGGATACAACTCGCACCATTTGCCGTACGCCGCAGACGCAGCGGCGGCAGCCGCGGCTACTTTTACCTCGTATGTGGTGAGTACTTACTTTTTAATTATCTTTAATAAATATACATTTTCAATATTTCATTTATTTTAACTTCTCCTTCAGCACTTTAAATAACACGAAATTCGAATCCCTCCTCAGAGTTCCCCCTACGACCACTCATCAGGCATGGCTGGTTCCATCGGGTACCACCCGTACGCAGCTCCCCTGGGTTCGTATCCGTACGGCGACCCGGCCTACCGCAAAAACGCAACGCGCGATGCCACCGCCACGCTCAAGGCCTGGCTGAACGAGCACCGCAAAAACCCTTACCCCACCAAGGGTGAGAAGATCATGCTGGCCATCATCACCAAGATGACCCTTACCCAGGTGTCCACCTGGTTCGCCAACGCTCGCCGGAGGCTCAAGAAGGAGAACAAAATGACGTGGACGCCGAGAAACCGCAGTGAGGACGAGGAAGAAGACGAGAACATCGACCTAGAGAAAAACGACGACGACGACGTCGTTAATAGTAATCAGAACGGCGGGGAGAACTTTAAAACTGGAGTGGAGAAGATTCAAGATTCTTCGGATACTGAAGCAGGTTAGTGGGGAAAGTTAGAAAGGAGGAGGTAAAGGGGGGTGTTTATTGCATGCACTCTAGTAAAAATAATCTATAATTAGTCAAAAATGGAACGGATGAATTCGATCCAACTTTTTAAGGGTAAATATAAAAATATAATATTCTTTTTTCTCTCGAGAAAGTAAGCCAGTTTTACATTAGGCAAGGGCGTACGTTTGGTCTAAGGTTGGAGGGGATATTGCAGATTTTTAAGCGATCACAAAATATTGGCGGGGATAAAACAATGACTGCTCAATATTTGTGAGAATATTGCGCATTTTTAAAAATAATTGCATAATATTAGTGGGGACAAAACAATATTTCCTACATATTGGTGTGGACAGGTCCTCTTCGTTTATAAAAAAATATATCTATTGGGTCCTTTGACACAATTTTCACAATCACAAATATTGCTCGTTTATTTTGTACAAAACAACTCAATTTCCCGAGGGACTTTTAATTGTATTTCAACATCCAAATTCTGTGGTGGTTTTGTACAAAATTACCCGCAATTTTTGGATTTCTTTTTAACAAAACAGCACAAGTGCGTGTGTGTGATTATACTGGATACTTTAAACACATATACCCTATTTTCGTTATTACAAATGGACCAAGTGCACGGTGTATTTCATAAAACCCAAGGGAATTTGGTTAATTTAACATAATTGATCAATTGGTTAAAGGGACACTGAGTATTATTTAGTGCCTCCTAGTGGTCAAAAATTGCATTCGCTAAAGCAAAAACTTGTTTTATTAAGGAAGCAAAAAAACAAATGAACTATTCTAAAACCATGCAACTTTAAACTACTCATAGGTCTTGATATTTGTATTTTTTAACATAACATGCGGACATAATTGCCCGCCATCTTGCTGCTATGGGCACCCAAAAAACTCAGTGAATGGCAGGGTAATAATAGGGGGCGTGGGAGTGGGGGAGTGTTTCGTTATGGTCACCTATAGTATTTGATAGTCCTTGTTTTCTTCTTTTTAGTTCTCATGTTCCCTATTTTCCTTTATCCTTCTTTTGTGAAGGGCGGGCAAAAAAAAGTAAATAAATAAAGTGTTTTGGTCATTTCGAGTCTTCATAGTTTGAATTCTTCATTGTACTTTTTAGCACTCTGTTTGGTTTCACAGCACGATGCAGCTAGCCACATTTAGAGGTAAAAAAAAACATTGCCCCTTTATTTTTGGTGCAACATTCATTGCTAGTTAATAGCAGGGAATTATTTACAATGAGATCATCTCTTTTGATAACAATCTGTCCTTGCGTGACTTAAAAAGAGTGCAAAATGCAAAAATTCGTTTGTAATAAATGTATATCCTAAACGACAGATGCCAAATTGCTGCACTCCGCGGATCGCCTCAAGGAGGATCCTCTGCACCCCAAGGACGCAGACACCCTCCTGAGCGACCCAGAGTCCAAAGAACCGGATGACCCTCAGGAGCGGACTACGGACTTGTTGGATTCTTCCTCCTCTTCTTCTTCCTCTTCCATTAAGCCCACCACGTCAGCTCCTTCATCGGACTCCCCCATCTTGCACGCGCCCACCTCCGTCATCCACTCCCCTCCTTCGGCCCCTAAACCCAAACTGTGGTCCCTGGCAGAAATCGCCACCTCCTCGGACCGCTGTAAAAGCGGGGTGGACGCGCAGGAGCGGTCGCAACAGTGCCCAGTGGTCGTGCAAGGACCTGCGGCATCGGGGTCGCCGTCACGCTCATCCCCAGTGGGGCTTTCGCGGCCGCTCTACTACGCTTCGCACTTCTACCCCGGTTACACGAACTACCACGGGGCCGCGTTCGGACACCTGCACGGATCTGGGCCGGGCGGCACCTCCTCGTCCACGGCTGCGCACTTCAATGGATTAAGCCAGACCGTGTTAAATCGAGCTGAGGCTTTGGTGAGGGTAAGGGGGCAAGCGCAGGTTGAGCTTTGTAAAGACCCCTCTTACGAACTCAAGAAAGGTATGTCAAACATTTAACGAGGAAAGGGAAGACGGACATGTTTTTAATTTATTTGCAGAAAAAAAAGGGAAAAAAATCCAACATCTCAACATTATACAGGGTGTTTAAACATTTTATATCCTTTGAGCTCGAAACATCATATAATGCACACGCTTAAAGCAAAATAACTTAAAGGCATCACTGTTAAATATAACTACGTTTATTATTCAAAATCTGAATGAGAAATTTAAAGGCATGTGGATTATTTTAACGATTTCACAAATGTCGAATGGGCGCACGAATTGAGACGCGGTATTCCAGCATATTTTGGAAACAGTCCCCAGCAGATTACTATGTTGTAGTTTTGTACACACAAATTAAGTTCTCATGAGTTAGTAAATGACACAAGATATATTTATTATTATAAAGAATAATATTCAAAGGATAAACCATGTTTTGAAATACCCTGTATATTCTCCTCCCAGTGGAAAACAATGTTTAGTTTCTCAGCGAGTGTAAAAGAGAATGGTCTTAACTTTGCAGCCGGAGTTATTTGTATGAAACATGTATATTTAATGTAGCATTTTTTGTATTTAAGAAAATGGACAACGCGCTATCTTTGAAGTAAATTATGGAGAGAAAAAAAAACATATATAAATATATTTGTGCAGCAGTTATTTTGTGGGTACGGATGTGTTTCTGTGAAACAAACAAAAAAACGACAAAAAGAGAGAACTTAGGTTTGATAGAACTACACTTAATCCACCCCTCACACAATTCCCTTTTCTTCCCATTCATAATAACCCATTTCAAGCCAATTTCTTGGCGTGTTTTACGCACTGCAATCAGGTGGTGGACCGATCTAATGAGCTCAATTTTTATGCCGAATTTAGACCTCATTACTGCCGAAAAAAAGGGGGAGTGCTCCTTCAATAAAAGAAAAAATGAAAAGAAAAAGAACAAAAATGAAGAAAAAGGTTGCGTTCACGGCATAGTGGCTCCATTAATGCAAGGCAAGGGATACTTGCTATTTTTAACGGCTGTTTGGACACAAAAGGAAGAGAGAGAGAGAGAGAGAGAGAGAGGAATAAATGAGTAGGTGGGTGCTCGTTTTTCCACGCGTGTCGTGGAAACTCTTCCAATTTCTGCAGGTAGGTGTCACACTTGCTCCTGATTTCTCAACAGGAAGGCCCCATCGCAGTTGTGGTTCTTTTGGTGCTGTTTACTGTGGGGCCTTACGATAATAATAATAATTGTCATTGAAGTAACAGGAATGAATGATTAATAAATTAATTAACTTTATTAACATTATACAAGTATAACACAATTAGCGGGGTCCTTGTTTCAGTGAAAATAAAACCGATTTAAAGGGTACATATTTGCAAAGGGACAATAAAAACAGTAAAAGACAATATGTGCAAATTCACATTGTGCTCTTGGACGCTGGAGGGGGAGTTCAGGTTGGTAATAGCTCTTGGGACAAATGTAGTTCTCATTCTGTTTGTTTTGCTTACTAATAATACAAAATATGAAAACAAATAATAATAATTGTATTTAACTATATATACGTATATGGGTGCAGATATTACTGACAGCCTACTGTAATTGAATGCAATTAAATTATAATGCTAGTATTGAAATTAAAACGTTTGTCTAAATTTGCCAAAACATTTGTCACAAACCGCAAATTATAAGAAAAAGCTTTTTCACCCATAATTATTTTTTGCCACAATGCTATCACTGATTCCACGTTTCCCCCAGCCCCTTCCATATTTTTGCCCTAATGTATTTTAAGGAATGTTCGATTATTGATTGTTGTGGACAGGATTCTGAAACAAAGATTGAAAAAAATTGCAGAAAAATAACACTTGAATATTATTCTGCCACCCCCCAAAAATGCATACACTACTCATAATCGTATTTTTAAAGAGTACAATTCATCAAATTCGTTTCGTTTATTGATGTGGTTTAGATAAGCTATTACATTTTGCAGGCCAAAAATCATCGACTGCGAGGCCTGAAGAGCAAGCCAACATTTCATTAGATTTCGTTAGGATAATAATACATATTCTAACAACACGATTATTATTATTATCATTAATCATCTGTATTTTATTAAAATACCCCCAGGCTTCTTGTGTGCCACAGATTACACGCATTGAGTGTGTGTGTGTGTGTGTGTGCGTGTGTTTGCGAATTCCCTGTGGATTTAACTTGCTCAACGTTACATGCTGCAATTTATGACCATTAATTTGATCGTTCTTATGCAATTATCATTTTTTATTATAGAGATGACAAATAATTTTCCGCTGAGGGTTGCAGGGGGTTATCTACCGCCCTCTGTGAGGTGTATAACGCGTCATTAGAAAAATGGCAGGAACATGTTCTAAATTCACGTTTTACAAATCAAAAGCGTCATATAAAAAACGAGTAATCCAGACTCCGTCTCCACTCAACGTCACCACAAAAAGGAATGATGAATGCTATTATTTGAATGATTATTTACTGTTATGACTGATTGAGTATACGAGCACAAACCAAAAAATACGAGCACAAATATGGTTTTATTTGAATATTTGCATTCTACCATATTTTTAAACATCACTTTTTGGACTACATTAAAACCAGCTCCTTTCTTTTTACCCCCAACAAATGTTATAGAAAAGAATCAAGCATATTGGACATTAATGGAAAAAAGCAAAATTCTGAAAATCGGTCCAGTCGGTTTTTGAACTTTGTTATTCTCTTTTGAAGGGGACATAATTATGAATATTTTCAAAATCCTGCAAAATTCTAGAAATGTACATATTTCAGGATCAGTTGCTTTTTTGCCGTTTCGATTTTATTGAGGTAATTATTAAGAGCGATCAAGACCTCAGAAAGAAGTACACGTGACACACCTTTTTAATTATTGTAAATATGTTTTAACTATTCAGATTCTTTTTATTTAATACTTCTTCTTATTTGTCTTGTTGTTATAATTTAATATATTAATGATTATAAAACTCATCGCTATGCCTATATCAAAAAAAAAATCGTCATTATTATTAATATCATCAATGTATTGACAGACGCCAATTAGCACTAGTGGCAATGTGTTTTTCCCTAAAGTTGCACACATTTTTCAAATAAATGTCGTTAAATACTTAATATTTTTAATATAATTAATATTCTTATTATTGACAAGATAATATGATAAGAGGATATATATATATATATATATATATATATATATATATATATATATATATATATATATATATATATATATATATATTGCAAAGATATGCCAACAAAGACTTTCTACTTTCATTATTATCCTAATAATAATAATTATTAACAAGATGATAGCAGACACCAAGTACTGTGAGTGGTCATGTATTTTTCTCCACGATACAACCGTTTTGCAAAGAGACTCCATCAAAGACTTTTTATCTTTAATATTATTATTTGCAAGATATTAAGACACACCAATTAGCATGGGGGACCATGCACTTTACCCCACGTTGCCCAAATTCTGCAGAGAAACGTTAACAAACAATTCATATTTGTCTACATGGGAGGGTGAATATTTTTCTTTCAGATTCTTTCACCATAAAAACATTTGCTCACTTATGATATTAACGAGGAGAACCTTTGTAGAAAGTTGATGTAACACACATTTTATGACAATGATGTGCTTTCATTGGTTTAAATCTATAAAATCAAATGACCTCAGGCATAACCCCAGAACCTGGTAACAGGTTTTGGTTTGAATCCAGGACAAAATAACGTCTCAAGCTACAGTTTCCAGAATGTTTGGTATGTCAAACTAAATCAATTGTTGCTCTTTTTGTTTATAAACAGAATTGTAGTTTTTGGGGAATTATTCTGTTTAAGGGTCAAAGATGAGGCATTCATGTTCAAGGCCAGACTTTGTGAAGAGCTAAAATTTGCACTCCCCCCCAAAAAAGTCCGTTCCTAATATCAATAACTTCTTTTATGCACACACACTTAAATGTGGGGAGGAAAAAAATAAACATGTCATGGTGAAGTGTGGGCCGTCTTAAGTAAGGCTTCTAAAAGCCTCTCGGACACCTTGGAAAGCCACCTCAGATAAGGTGGCGAGCAGGAGAGAGTGATTTAGCACTTTGGTACTTTTTCCTCAGATTTCTCTAGCGCCGGCTTGCTCGCTTCAGCGACTGTTTTTCTTATTTCTGCCGTGGGAGCTCCTCTGGGGAGAGATTACACGTGTAATTTTCTGCAGCGAGATGTTTTAAGTGACCTCCCCCTACATAAATAAAACATTTGTGTGAGGAGCTAGAAGAGGGGGAAAAACATTAAGTGAGCGTGATGAACTATGAAGTCCTTTAGGACGCCGAAAGGGCGATTGAGGTTGCGAAAAATGAGAGATCACCCAGCAGGGCTAAAGTCATGTTAGCTGCATTTTGTTGGCATTGCTCCACAAACAGGAAAATAGGTATGTGTATATATGTATATATATCTCATCTCATTTCATCTCATCAGCCGTACCGCTTATCCTCATTAGGGTCGCGGGGGGGCTGGAGCCCATCCCAGCCATCTCCGGGCAGTGGGCAGGGGACACCCTGAACTGGTTGCCAGCCAATTGCAGGGCAATGCATATATATATATATATATATATATATATATATATATATATATATATATATATATATATATACTGTCACAACCAGAACGTAATCGGGACCCAAATGCGTAATGTTAACCACAAGTATATTGATAGAAATAGGAAGGGCAACGCCCGCGATCCGGTGCTCGCCGGACACAGGAAGCAAGCCGCTCACCGAATCGGATCATGTTCCGAATATGGAAGTGGCTGTCCCGGAGTGGGATATGGCGGTGTCGAGGACGGAAAAAACAGGTCGATAGCAAAAACTTGGTCGGGATAAAAAACGGGTCGTATGCCGGGACGGGAGAGTAAACGTGGTCGGGGTCAAAAAAACAGGTCGTAGGCGGAGACAAGCGGTGAGATCAGGAACGGACATGTGGAAAAACGTGTGCAAAAATCGGAACCGACGGGAGTCAGAGTTAAAGTGCTGGCCTTGTAAGAACAGAGGTTCGCTGATGGACTGACAAGAGGCGAGTGAAAGGACAGGGCTTAAAAAGGACAGGGAACCAATCAGGTAGCACGCAGCGGCTGGCGCCAACGAGCGGGCACATGTGATACTAATCAGTCATCATGACATACACGGTAAATTTCGAACTATAAGCCTCTACTTTTTTCCCAAGCATTCAACCCTGTGGCTTAAGCAATGATGCGGCTAATTTATCCATTTTCCTATCGGCCACCAGGGGCGCCCGACCAGTAAAGGTAAGAGGTAGACTGGTGTATTATGTGTCAAGGAAAACACAAGTTTGATGTAAATTCGTGCATGGATAAAACTAGCATGAACAGACCTTCATCATGTTAAAGGTGTCAATCGAACGGGGAGGGCTAACTACCATATTAAGAATAATTTTACGAGTCTGTTTATTTGTAAACGGAAATAATGTGGCAAAACGTACGGATTACAAGAAGCAACGACCAACAAAGCAGAAATGTTTTGGGCAGATCACTATACGGTGCATCCGGAAAGTATTCACAGCGCTTCACTTTTTCCACATTTTGTTATGTTACAGCCTCATTCCAAATTGTATTAATTTAATCTCTTATCTCAAAATTCTACACAAAATACTCAATTATGACAATGTGAAAACTTTTTTTTTTTACTTTTTTTGAATTTATTAAAAATAGAAAACAAAAAAAAATTACATTTACATAAGTATTCACAGCCTTTGCCATTAAGCTCAAAATTGAGCTCAGGTGCATCTTTTTTCCACTGATCATCCTTGAGATCTTTCTACATCTTAATTGGAGTCCACCTGCAGTAAATTCAGTTGATTGGACATGATTTGGAAAGGCACACACCTGTCTATATAAGGTCCCACAGTTGAGTGTGCATGTCCGAGCACAAACACCAAGCATGAAGTCAAAAGAACTGTCTGTAGACCTGCGAGACAGGATTGTCTTGAGGCACAAATCTGGGGAAGGATACAGAAACATTTCTGCTGCTTTGAAAGTCCCAATGAGCACAGTGGCCTCCATCATTCGTAAATGGAAGACATTTGGAACCACCAGGACTCTTCCTAGAGCTGGCCGGCCTTCTAAACTGAGCGATCGGGGAAGAAGGGCCTTAGTCAGGGAGGTGACCAAGAACCCGATGGTCACTCTGTCAGAGCTCCAGCGTTCCTCTGTGGAGAGAGGACAGCCTTCCAGAAGGACAACCATCTCTGCAGCAATCCATCAATCAGGCCTGTATGGTAGAGTGGCCAGAAGAAAGCCATTCCTTAGTAAAAGGAACATGGAAGCCCGTCTGGAATTTGCCAAAAAGCACCTGAATGACTCTCAGACCATGAGAAACAAAATTCTCTGGTCTGATGAGACAAAGATTGAACTCTGGTGTGAATGCCAGGCGCCTTGTTTGGAGGAAACCAGGCACCGCTCATCACCAGGCCAATACCATCCCTACAGTGAAGCATGGTGGTGGCAGCATCATGCTGTGGGGATGTTTTTCAGCAGCAGGAACTGGCAGACCAGTCAGGATAGAAGGAAAAAAGAATGCAGCAATATATAGAAATATCCTGGATGAAAACCTGCTCCAGAGCGCTCTTGACCTCAGGCTGGGCGAAGGTTCATTTTTCAGCAGGACAACGACCCAAAGCACACAGCCAAGATCTCAAAAGATTGGCTTCAGAACCATTCCGTGGATGTCCTGGAGTGGCCCAGTCAGAGTCCAGACTTGAATCCGATCGAACATCTCTGGAGCGATCTGAAAATGGCTGTGCACAAACGTCTCCCATCCGACCTGATTGAGCTTGAGTCTTATTGCAAAGAAGAATGGGCAAAACTGCCTAGAGATAGGTGTGCTAAACTTGTGGGAGCATATTCAAAACGACTTGGGGCTGTATTTGCTGCCAAAGGTGGATCAACAAAGTATTAAGCAAACGCTGTGAATACTTATGTAAATGTGATTTTTTAGTTTTCTATTTTTAATAAATTCAAAAAAAGTAAAAAAAAAACGTTTTCACATTGTCATAATGGAGTATTTTTTGTAGAATTTTGGGATATGAGATTAAATTAATACAATTTGGAATGAGGCTGTAACATAACAAAATGTGGAAAAAGTGAAGCGCTGTGAATACTTTCCGGATGCACTGTATATCCGTCGGCATCATCGTGTTGGATTCTATGGCTTTTCTTTGATGTGACAAAGCCATTTTCGCAGACATGCAAAGAAGTTGAAGGCAGCCAGGGGACGTAATGATAAGTTACGCGGGCTTTATAGTTTCGGGTATCTGATGTTTCTCTCAAAAAGTATATTTCAAGATGGTCATCATATCGTAAATCCAAAGAGTTCAAGCTTTCCAAAGATATGTGGCATGGCATACTTCAGTGACTGGTGAAACTTTACAAACAGATACTTATCAAATGTCCGGCGGCCCACCAGCGGGTCGTCGGAATTTTAATGGGCTAAAGTACCGTATATTATTAAAACTCTTTCTGTGTGCCATCTTTCTTTGAAAATACATTTTGATTTAATGTGGGCACATGCAGCTTATAGTTTTGTGATGTTTTTGCGTTTAAAAATTTACTGCGCTTATAATAAGGTGCACCCTATAGTCTAAATTTTACGGCATATTTATGGTCTGTTAACTCGTGTGTGAGTGTGTGTGTGTGCATGGGTAAGTGTGAAGCACATTGTAAAGCGGTTTGGGAGGTCTTCATTGACTTGAAAAGCGCTATATAAATGGAGACAATTTACCATTTACCAAGTGAGCACCCAAATGGAGGGTACCATCCTTACTCTAGGTGGGGACGAAGAGCAGGAGGAGGACCAGGAGGAGTGGTGAAAACCACAGGTTGATGGGTGCACAAGGGCCGCCAAAATGGTGTCATTGGGATTGTAATATCTCATCTCATCTCATCTCATCAGCTGCACCGCTTATCCTCAGTAGGGTCGCGGGGATGCTGGAGTCCATCCCAGCAATCATCGGGCAGTGGGCAGGGGACACCCTGGACTGGTTGCCAGCCAATCGCAGGGCACACAGGGACAGACAACTCACTCGCTCAGTCACACCTAGGGACAATTTGGATCGGCCAATATCATTGTTTTTTAAATGTTGACTTCTAAAAGGCAGGCTAATAAAAATAGTATGGATGTTACCATGGTAAAAAGGAGCAGCAACACATGTGGACTAATAATATTTATCCACTTTGTATGTTGATATTTCTTATCAAAACATTAGATGGGCATCATGTAAGATTGCATCACTGGATGTTGCTATATTGTGTCGTGCAATGGTGAACGAGTGCTACAAAACACATCAAAGAATACTCAAAGTGAACAAATGACATATGTTGTTTCTTATTTTGTACAAGTGCCGCTGAATTGTTCTCATCGGGATTATGTTTACATTGTTTTGTTTCTAGAAAATGAAATTTAAAGGCAGGCTAATAAAATCAGCTTAGATGTTAGCATATTAGGTAAAGCAGAAAAACAGTGTGGTAACACAAGTAGACTAACAGAGTATAGAATTTAGAATATTGATTTTAATATTAAGGCCCTTCAAGAAACACTTGTAATATTTGACCACAAGTGTTGCTGTATTGTGTATTGCCCAAAACAAGTGCTACAAAGCACAAGGCATATGGACTATGGTGACTATAAGTTAACATACTATTACATTTTTCTTTTCATTTTTTGGGCCCGGTTTATCAAAATGTTTTTGTGGGTACCCTTGGCAACAAGATGGCGGACAATCTTGTCATCTCCCTCTCGGTGCGTCTCATGTTATGTGAACTATAGACAAATTTCCTGAACTAATACTATTTAAAAAAAAAGCACGTTTGTATGATCGTTCATGATTCTTTGCCCATTAATCAAATCAATATTGTTATTTTTATTTTATTTTAAAGTAATGCTGTTTTTTTCACTAGGGTAAGCACAAATGTTATATATATATATATATATATATATATATATATATATATATATATACATATATATATATATATATATATATATATATATATATATATATATATATATATATATATATATATATATATATATATATATATATATAATAATTATAAATAATAATAATAATAATAATAATAATTTTCTTGTATTGTCATTCTGTGTAACAATGTACTTTTGTACACAGAACGAAATGTCGATTGCACCTGACCCGTTGTAGCGAGCCGATGCAGCCGCAGCCAACAGAGGGCGCCGCCGACCACTTTTTAAGTCTTAGGAATGACTCGGCCGGGGCGCGAACCACCGACCTCCCAGGCTCAAAGCGGGCGCCTTACCGCCATTATACCAAATAGGTATGTCTCGGCCGAGGCGCGAACCAGCGACCTCCCAGTCTCAAAGCGGGCACACTACCATCTAGGTATTTTTATTGATACGACTGGAAAAAAAAAGAACCTGTCAAAAAGAAAGCTGTAATAAAAATGTGATAAACCACCCAACAACCATCCCCCCACAGTTACTGGTAAAATGTCACAGTATTTAAAAGGTCAAGAAAAAAAGTACACCAATTCCATAATATTCTGATATTATACTGAATTGCTGTATCCTTAGCATTAACAGTCATTTTATTTTATTTTCTTGGGATGGGGGTGTTTTCAGCACACGACAAGTTATTACGTATAAACACAATTTGCCATGAAAGGCCACTCAAACGAGACCCCAAAAGATGACAATATTAACGCAGGTGATGGAGATTGATGAAGTGTTTTCTTTCTGTCGCCCCTTTGGGGAGGTGGGGGGGGACACTTTTCAGTGTGTGAGAGATGTTTATTTACATTTGCCCTTTTCAAATGATCCCTTTCTTCTCAACATCTGTTCGACATTAACACACTGATATGGGTCCTAATGACCGCTGTAATAAAGCCTGACACACACACTCTCACAATGAATGCGTGTGTTAAGGTAGCATAATACACATCCTCTCTTGCATACATTTATTGCACCGCATTGAAACTTCTCTCAGATTTGGTGCTGGGTGATGGATGCAAATGGCTACTTATGTAATTGGATCAGCCCCCAAGATAGAGATAAACAGGGCAACAGCTTTTTTTTTCTAGCCATCCACTTTCAAAGTTATTTTGAGCCTGGCTCTGCTCTGTGTGTGTTAACAAGGTGGGGGCAAGGATTGTTTCCCTTTTTGGAGGAGAGCTATGGGGAAGTCCCCTCCCTCCTGCACAAAAGAGGCATCAAGGGGCCCCATAAGTGTAATGGCGTCCCAATAGCAATTTGGTAATGTGCTGTGGGGTGATGTCACTCAAAGCATTCTGATGTCGACACCTGTTTCGAGCACCTAACAGTATTTACACTTATCCACACTTGAGGGATGATCTTTTGATATTAAAAATAGTGCGTGTTTGGAGGTTTTAGTCAAAAGGAAAAATATATCTGACTTATAATGAATCAAATGTTCTGATCATTTTAGGCAGGAAGAACAAGGCCACCATTAATCACACTACTTTAAAATGATCCGTCCGTCCATTTTCTGGAACGCTTTTCCTCACTAAGGTAAAGGAGGTGTTAGAGCCCAACCGGGTCATCTTTGGCAATTGGGTAGGGGACACCCTTAAATGGTTGGTTGCATGTTTTTGTGTGCCCTGCGACTGGCTGGCATTCACTTGCTCTTTCATACCTAGTGACAATTTGGAGTCACCAATTATCCTGCCATGGATGTCTTTAGAATGTGAGAGGAAACCGAAATGCCTGAAGGAAACACACGTAGGCATAGGGAGAAGATGCAAACTCCGCATGTGGAGGCCGGTAGCTGCTATTGAAACCTGGACCTCAGCACCATGAGGCTGATGAGCTAGTCAAGTTAAGCCATGTTTGTCACAAGGAGTCTCGAAGCTCTGCAAAGACCACAGATCATTGCAAAATGCAGACTACACCATCCCCTGATCTAAAACCTATATGAGGGTAAGGAAAAACTCAAAACCCCAACATGAAGGAAATAAAGAAACCTTGAGAAGGCACCGCACATGAGGCAACCCATCTTCCAGGATGACCAGTTGCAATAACAGAACAATACACAGATATTGTCAACATTAAACATAGCTATAGAATAGAGGTGTGTTTTAAGCCTAGATTTAAACAGTTCCACTGAGGTTGCAGATCGAATCTCAGTGGGCAGAGCATTCCACAGCACCGGGGCCCAGATGGAGAACGCTCTCGAACCTGCTGATCTCTTCTTGGCTCTTGGGATCACTAGTAGACCAGCATTTTTAGAGCAAAGGCTTCGGACCGGAACCATTCAACCGCCATGCTGACCCATTTAAATTGTATGCTGCTCCTTGAGAAGAGGCTATTTGTTAAAGCAGAAAAATGTGATTTCCTTGTGTCATCAGCTTCTTAGGTTTTATTGTGGCACTAGGACAGATTAAGGCTGATTCGGCCAAGGTCCAGGCTGTCTTGGATTGGACCATTCCTTGCAAGCGTAAACTTCAAAAATTTCTTGATTTAGCTAATTTCGATAGCTGTTTCATTTGTGATTACAGCTGGTATGAGTCTATTTTCACCAAACTCACCTCTGTCAAGACCCTGTTCTCTTTTTTGGAAAAGGTATTGGTGTAATAATAATAATAATAATAATAATTTCCTTTGTATTGTCATTCTTTGTAACAATGTACACAGAACGAAATGTCGATACACCTGACCCGTTGTAGCGAGCCGATGCAGCCGCAGCCAACAGAGGGCGCCACCATTTTACCAATGTTATAAGTCTTAGGTATGACTCGGCCGAGGTACCAGTACTCAATTTGAAAGGTTGTAAAGGTACTTCAAACATATTCATCAACAACTACACCAAATGACAAATTACAAAAAAAAGGGAAAAAAATAACAACATGAAAAAAAGAATTAAACAGACCGTGAATAAAAAACCCAGACAAAAAACCTAAAGTGCATATGTTTTGATAAACTGTCAGCACTGGCTCACACTTGCTATTGAATACAAGGTTCTCATTGGTGAAAAGACGGTAAAGTGAATCATTATTGGTTGTTGGAATTTAGGCACTTCCTAGTGGCAACACACTGGACAAATGTCCATTGTGACAAATATTTAGAAAAGCCTCAGATAAAAAGGAATGGTTGATTCAAACAATCTAAAAAAAAACTAATTCTCACTTATTAGTCCACTTAAAGGTAGTAAAGTAAAAAGCATATTGTATTCAATATGCTCTTGCTAAGTACAAGTACTTAAACATGTATTTACTATCAATATTCCACTAATGTTTAAATATGCTGGTATTACAAGCAACTGCCCCCTGACTCACAGCGCTACTGTGGCCTCATTTCAAGCTTGTATAATGTGTAAAATATCCTTAAAACCTACACTTGAGATTCCATAACACTCCTTTAAATTACAGTGGCATATTTACCATTGTAATCAAAGGTATTATGATGCCAACATTTGAATTCTAGGGAGAATGATACATTGTTACATTATGTTCAATGAGAGGGCTAAAAATGTATCAGATGGAAATTGTTGTGTTGCCACTGTGTGTCAAGCCAAATTGAAATGTGCTTAATTACCGCATACCCTTTTAAGTGAGTGCCCCAGATGATTCTGGTAGAAAACCAAAGCGATGCCCCTGACGTCTTTAGAAACGTCGGTTCGAGCCAGCTGGAATGTGTTGGCTTGCCGTACCTCGATTTACAGCCAATAGGTAATCTCATCCCACAAACACATGAAGATCAATGCTCACTCCAGAATTCCGCTATGCCCCACCTAGCCTTCCATCTAAGAGGCTGAGGAGGCTTCGAGGAGGCTTAGGAGTCACTCCAATTTGGATGGTTGAAGGGGGGCTCAGTTGTTAACCTCCCTTTTTAAATAAAAAGGAAACGTTTCTGGTCTGATGGCTCATTTGTTGGACTTTCGTGGTGCGGCCATCTGGACAGCGGGATCTGTCACTGCAGTAGGCGGGCATAACCTACCAGGTCCAAGCCTGAAATGCTAATTCACGTAACAAGTGAGTCTATTGTCACCCTAGAGTATGTACAACAGGGGTCTTAAAACACCCTGCGGGCCAACCGATTGTTGTTTTATGAGGAAAGCTTCAAATTAACAACAAAAACATTTTAAATTTATTTCAAAATGTGCTTTTGTCTTTTAAGACGTTTTCAGTTGTTTTTTGTTTTCAGGTTTGTATTTCGGTCATTTTTTTGGTCAGGGTTTTTGGGTCTAATTTCACGCTTTTCATTAATAATAATAATAATAATAATAATAATAATAATAATAATAATAATAATAAGAAGAAGAAGAATTTCCTTTGTATTGTCATTCTTTGTAACAATGTACACAGAACGAAATGTCGATACACCTGACCCGTTGTAGCGAGTCGATGCAGCCGCAGCCAACAGAGGGCGCCGCCATTTTACCAATTAGGTATGACTCGGCCGAGGCGCGAATCTTCATACATTTGATGAATAAGTCAAGTCAAGTCAAGTCATTTTTATTTGTATAGCCCTAAATCACGAAGAGTCTCAAAGGGCTTCACAGATTGTTACACTATATTACACAAACTATTTTCAACCGACAAGAGGAGTAGGTTATTCGTATGCAATGGAGTAGAAGTGAGTTTTAAGTTTAGATTTAAACATTTCCACTGAGGTTGCAGATTGAATCTCAGGGGGAAGAGCATTCCACAGCACCGGTGCCCGGATGGAGAACGCTCTCGAACCAGCAGAATAAGTACTTTTTACGATTTTTATTATTGTTTCTACATACTTTTCAGCACATTTTCACTGTATTGAGTTCCGCTTTAGTACTTTTTTACAATTTTCACAAGTGTTTGTACTTTTCCCATACGTTTCAGTACTTTTATAGTTATTTTCAATAATTTTCTTCACATTCCTCAAATTTTTACATTTACGTTTTTTTTTTGTGGTAATTTCAGTTTTTGGCTCATTTGCTAGGAGTATTGGAAAATAATTTCCCCATTGGATGTATGTGCTATATGTGGCTCCCAAAGCTCCTGTTACCACTAATTGAATCACTTTGAAATATTTCACCTTACAAAGAGGCACCAGACAACACTGCCCACCCTCTCCTCTACAATTTGCAATGTTCATTGAGCCACTAGCGTTAGCTGTATGCCAAGACATTAGGATACAAGGTATTCATGCCAAGTGAACAAACCAAAAACTTTATATGAAGATGTTATATGTGGATCTTTAACAGTATTTAAATTCTAATCTTCATCAGGTGACACTATTAACTGGACACATTTATAATACTCCCAATCATAGAAACTTCATGGAACCCTGCAATCTAAGACCCACATTACTCTTTAAAATGTAGGCTAATCTAAGTGAATTAAAGGATTTACATTTTTGGCTTACACAGTTTTTGTAACCACCTTCAACATTGGAGTCCTTTCCCTACATAACTTCTGGGACGAATAGCAACCGTGAAAATGAAAGTTTTAACCAAAATAAACAATGTATTTTCAATTATTCCATTCAAACTAACATCTCACTGGTTTAATAAGCCAGATTCTGCACTCATAAAATGTTCTTGGAATAAAAAGAAAAGAAGGATTTCCCTATCCACACTCCTGGGAAAAGCACCTCAGGAAAGTCTTTCCCTGTAACGTCCGCTCAGCTGGGGGTTATTGGTCATCTTGGTGGCGTTACTTTGGGCCCTGGCGCCAGCTCTCGGGCGGGTGTTGTTGCCGAGGGTGGATTGGTGAGCCCGGGTGCTACTGGAGCCTCGAGGAGTTGGTTGGTTGGGGCATTAAAGGGAATGCGCCATGTTTGGCCCTACACCCTTTTTGATTATGAGGTGTTTATTTTTTTGTGCATGTTCAGCTTATCATGATTTGGGAGAATAATCCCCTTTAAGATCATTTAGATGATACTGGTATTGGTGACAAACAATCTGCCATGCTAGTTCCATTCACCTTCCTCCTTTAGTTTGCTTCGTAGGATAGGCACTGGCTTTGGTGCAACTATATCTGGTGAAGGGAATTTGCAAGTAAGGGGAAGACCATGTATTTGTCAGACCCACCACCTCAGCATGCCTGCCCCAGTTATTTTGTGCTTTCTGTTTCAGAATGTTAAATTGATGAAGATAAAGTCAGATGCCACAGTGCAACATCCACTTGGGGCTGCAACTAATGATTAATTTCATAATCAATTATTGATATTTCTGATTTCCCTCCTACATATTCAAATATTGAATTTTTGGACAGATTAAAGAACAAAATAACAAAATATCCTATGAAAGAATACAAATTATGTGGCCCGGCGGCACCCAGGTAGATTGAGTTGCAGGGGCACCCAGGTAAATTGAGTCCGAGACCTCTGATGAACAATTTCGAGCAAGGGTCACAACCTTTATGAAGCTACAAACGACTTTTTGGGTACTGATTAGAGCGAAGGGTTGGAAGTTTGATATGCTTACCTAAAATAAATGATCATATTATTACTTTATTGTTACTATGTTACTTTTAAGTTATTACTAGGTTGTAATTATTATAGCTAGTGTAAAAATTGACCATTAAATTATCTGGCTTGTATAAGGTACTGGAGGATTCAAATAATATTCTAATTATAAATAAAATTTGGTTGAGTTTTAAAACACTGATCATGTCAATGATTTCTGACACCAGTTTGAAATAAAAGTTCCTAGAAAATCATAATGGCCCATCATTGGTGAGCTATTTTAAGAACTGGTCCATGGGCTCCTTAGGTGTTGATGACCCCTGATTTAGAGGCTTGAATACACTTTAGAGGAAGAAAAAATGCACCCTTAGAACTAACAGGTACAATGCTAATCACCATTCCATTGTGTCAATATTTCGATAATTGATCTGAGAAATTAACTTAGATATGACATTTGCTCATTTTAAATAGGCATCTTTCAGCGAAAAAAAAAATACAAAAATGTGTACTCTGCTAAATTAAATAGTCATTATTCGTCCCAAAAATATGTGTATTACAGGATAAGGAGAATTTTGGGACAAAAATAAAATAAAGATAAACTAAATTTGCCAATAAGACTGATGACAGATTATTTTTCGCATACTATTCGCATAAGTATTGTAAACATTTTAGTTAAAACAACAACAAAAACACAAATATTTTGCCCTCCGTTAAACATAATATGGCGGAGCAGTGGCTAGCACGTGCGCAGCACTGTTCTGAGGTCATGAAATCAAACCTCCTGTGTGGAGTTTGCATGTTCTCCCCTTGCTTGTGTGGGTTTCCTCCCAAATTAAAAAAAACATGCATTTCAGGTAAATTGGCTGGTCCAAACTGTCCCTAGGTGTGAATGAGCGAGCAAATTGTCTGTCCCTGTGTGCCCTGCGACTGGCTGTCAACCAGTTCAGGGTATCCCCTCCCCACTGTCAGAAGATAGCTGGAATCGGCTCCAGCACCCCCTCCGACCCTACTGAGGATAAGCGGTGCAAATAGTGGATGATTTTATATATATATATATATATATATATATATATATATATATATATATATATATATATATATATATATATATATATATATATATATATATATATATATATGTGTGTGTGTGTGTGTATATTCCAGTCATCCTTAAAATTAGCAAAATTATCTGATAACTGATAATGTTTTTTTGTACAATACAATACTCTTGGTGCAAAAAAATGAATGAAAATGACTTGACATTTTTGCTCATTTCAAGCGTTTTTCTCATCTAACTTAATCCCTGATAGCTTGGCTAAAATGAAAACTCGGCGTCTGTAGGAGCCTAGCAAAAATGCATCCATGCTCGTCTATGGCATCAAATTATATTTTTTGGTAAAATCAAGAAAATATACACAAAATGAATGGCATTTTCCAGTAAGTTGAAAATTATTTTATTATTTCTTATACTATGTGCCCGCCCTACATATATATCTTACTGCTAGTAAGTAAGCAGAACTTTGTTTTATTTGCATTTCAACTGATCAATGCTTTATTATTTCATACCTCACTCCTACAATCTTCTATTCTATTAAACTAGTTTACAGAATTCTCTTCCGACCACATTTTTTAAGATAAATGTATATATTTCCAAATCTTGCCTTAAGAGTACAAAATACAGGTAATTATTGCTTGAATTTTCCATTTTTAGAACTTGATTTTATAATGGCCACTAGAGCGTTGTGAATACAAAATCCAATAACGGAACAAAAAGTCTGGTATTCACAGACAAAATTGTACCTAATGTATTGATTAAGATCGGCAAACGAGATCTCGTTGCTTAGAGATTACGTCATTGTTGTTGTGGTTGTGGTTGTCGTCGAGTGAAAGAGAAGTATGCCTCCGAAAAAAACAATTAGTATTAGGTGCAAATCAACACAAAATTGGTAATTTCTTTAGTGTCAGTACTAAGTCGAAACATAATGGAGAAAGTGACAACAATGGCAATAATTTCGGCACAAAAAAACGGCGGAGAAATTCTTCAGAAGATCGCGGAGGCAACGAAATCACATGTGTTGAAGCAAACGATTCGAAGAAAGAAAAAAAAACAAAAGAATACTCCTAGCAAGAAAAAGACTTTTCTGCCAAAATGGACTAAATTATATTCCTGGTTGCGCTATGAGGAGGATGATAATGGAGGCTACATGATTTTCCAAATCTCATTCTGTTGGCGCAGCTTGCAATGACATCAGCCGTACATACTTCAGGTTGTGAGAGGGGTTTCAGCGTCCAAAACAGCATCCTCACAAAAAAGCGAAACATCCTCAATATCGCAACACAACACCAGCTTATGAAGGTGAATCTTACCAAACAATTTGACCTTGAGAAGGCATTACAACTGCGGTGGGACAGCAAACCACAAAGAATATATGAACTGAAAAATCTAAGTGATAACTGCTTTGTATTACCAATTAACTGTGATGATTAAAACTGCATGATAAACTCATCTCATCTCATTACCTGCACCGCTTACCTCAGTTGGGTCGCGGGGGTGCTGGAGCTCATCCCAGCAATCATGGGGCATTGGCTCAGGAGGTAGAGCTTGGGTTCAAGGGATCCCAGTTCAAATCCCGCCTCGTCCGTGTTACATGTCGAAGTGTCCTTGGGTAAGACACTGAACCCCTAATACCCTCAATAAGCAGGTTAGTGCCTTACATGGCTGCAAGGCCGCTATTGGGAAATGTGGAGCACATTGTAAAGCGCTTTGGGAAGTCATTGACTTGAAAAGCGCTATATAAATGCAGATCATTTCATTTCATTTCATCGGACACCCTGAACTGGTTGCCAGCCAATCGCAGGGCACACAGGGACAGACAACTCGCTCGCTTATTCACACCTCGGGACAATTTGGACCGGCCAATCCACCTGAAATGTATGTCTCTGGAATGTGGGAGAAAACCGGAGTGCCCGGAGGAAACCCACGCAAGCACGGGGAAAACATACAAACTCTGCGCAGTAAGTCCTGTAGCTGGATTTGAACCCACACAGGAGGTTCCCGAGACCTTAGAACGGTGCCGCACGCGCGCTAACCACTGCGCCGCCGTGCTGCCCCTATAGACTAATATTTTAGCAATATTATTTTGTATTATGTACAATATTTTTGTGAACTGAAAAATCTGAAGTGATAACTGATTTGTATTACCAATTAAGTGTGATGATTAAAACTGAATGAAAATATAGATTTATATTACATATTTCTAGCCGATTTACAATTTCAACCACGATAACACTGAATTTTGGGGACCCATCGTTGTTCGTTCGTTGGGGTTGTCCATCGATTCGATGATGACCATCTTCTTTTATTTGTGAGTCTGCTGATGTTTGAACAGTCCGATCCTGGATTATGGTCGGACACTCAGGTAAAAGGATACCTGCGCAATGATGGTTTTTAAAGTGGCGTAAGGGGTGCGCTTTCCCCAAAGCCACCATCTTGATTGTAAAGAAGATGGTTCCAGTGGCAAGGGAGACCCTAGACGACCGGCATCTTTCTACAACTGCAGGCGGCTAACGGAGGTCTAACGGCTAACTGCCCCATGAGGATACCCTTTGACCTGTTCGGCTTGGGTAACCCTACCAGGAGTACGAGACTCCCGCCGACATAGCTCTAAGGGTCATGGAGACGCGCAAAGTGCCCCACCACGATAAGGTGGTGATCTGTCAGGACACTGGGCTGGCTTCCTTTGGGGACCCATAGATCTCTGTTGGGACCAATAGATATATGAGCATGCGAGTCCCCGGGACCCATCACTTTTCAGAGGTAAAATGAACACTGACATGGTCAAATATGACACAGTGCCCCCTTAGGAAATGCCTGGCGTATACTACCACGGTGATGACAAAGCTCAGCAAATGGCCTCTTTTGACTTTGTCTTAAGTCAAACACAAACTTACTTTCAGTCACATTTCTTTAGCCGTCCAGGGGCTTTATACTCTGGTCTCTTTGATGCTCTTCAAAAAAAGAATCCCAGATTAATCAGTGAAAAAGAATCAACTCTAGTTAGGAGTAAAAATGAAACAACTCACATTGTTGTTGGTGTGTGTGTGTGTTTGGAGTTCACGGTAAACGCACTTTTAAGTACAGAAAGGTGTGATTTATGAGCTTGTCACGGGAAGCATTGTCGAAGGAAGCAATCAAAAAGCACTTAGCCAGCTCCTCTGAAGTGACGGCTTTCCAGCCAGCTAATTTGTGTAACTCCCATAGAGAGGCTGGCAAAGGGTTTGATGAGGCATATAATGATGATTAATGGATTTATTGCTTCGCCGCCCATCAAACGCTTGTAGTATATATACTTGTCCCTTCTTCTTTAGCTTGCTAGGCCATAGGAAGTCAGCCCAGACTTTCACCTGCCCCTTCACCCTTCCTCCTCACCGCTGTTGACCCTAATGACCGCATCGGCATGAGAATATAGGCATAGAGGAGCACAATGGGCATTTTATTGGGAGTCAAAGAATGGAAACGTGAGTGGGGTTACCCCAGCTTGCTTTCAAACCTTGTTTTTTCTTTGGTGTCTTGCATCAAAGATTTTTTCGCTTCTTCACTTAAAACACTCATACCTTCTTTGACTAATTCACACGTCAAAAAATATGGCGGCTGGCTTGCCAGGTTTCAATGACGGTTCAGGAAAACAAACAAAAGGGATGAAGTCTTCAAAATGCATTATCTTGAAATATATTTAGAATGATATAGATATGATGATAATTGGAAACATATACAGTACATCCATTCATTTTTTCACCGCTCATCCTCACTAGGGTAATGGGGGTGCTGGAGCCCATTACAGCCATCTTTGGGCGGGGGACTCCCTGAACTGGTTACCAGCCAGTCATACATATTATTATTATTGTATATATATACATCCATCCATTATCTGCACCGCTTATCCTCAGTAGGGTAGCAGGGGTGCTATGTTCGGGCAGTGGGCAGGGGACACCCTAAACTGGTTGCCGGCCAGTTTTAGGGCACACAGGGACAGACAATTCACTTGTTCATTCTGTCATGATTGCCGATTGAGTGCAGCTGCGGCGGCTTAATTGGCGCCAACAGTCCGGACAGCTGATTGGTGGACACTCTCTTTTTAAACCCCTGGCTTCCTCTTGGAAGCCGTCAGATCGTTATGCGAACTGTTCGAACCTTCAGCTCAGCAAGCCTTTTCATCTGCCTCCGTTCCTGCTCTGTTATTTTCTGCCTGATCTTTGTTGCTAACCTGTTTCCGGACATGACTACGCCCCGTTCTACCTGCCTGTTACCTGACCTGTTTGTTCCCGTTACCCGCCTGCCTCCTACTACCGACCTCGCTTACGAACTCGACACTGCCTTTGATTTCCAGTTCCGGCCAACGACTTGCTATTCCTGCCTGTCTCCGATCCTCCTCGCCAGACACAGAAGTGCCACTTCCGCACCGCTCGTTCCTTTTGTCCGTCAGCCATCGGATCGTGGAAGCAAGCCTTACTCTCCCTCTTTATCAATAAAAACTGAGAAAACGACCACTATTGGGTCCTGTGTCCGTTTCTGGTCTGTGACGCATTCACACCAAGGGACATTTTGGACCGGCCAATTAAACTGACATGCATGTTTTTGGAATGTGGGAGGAAACTGGAGTGCCCGGAGGAAACCCCCCCAAGCATGGGGAGAACATGCAAACTCCACACAGGAAGGTTCGATCTCATGACTGTGCCGCACACGGGCTAACCACTGTGCCGCAGTGTTGCCCTAATTTATATATATATATATAAAGTACAAATATCATGGATCATTTCCTCACATTTAGCATGTTAAAGAATTTGGAATTACCTTTAAGACTAATAAGGTGGCCAGTGTGTTAAACTAGCATTAATACAGTTTCCGAAATTTGTTCTCCTAAGTGTCTGCAGATCTGTCTCATATGTGCTAGAAACATTTTTCCATTTTTTCACCGCAATTTCGTGATAGAACACGTTTGTTGCAACAACACACATACACCAACCTCATCGACACGCACACTTCCCCTACCCCCTTCGTCTTCCCCCTTAGAGATGAAATCCCTTTCTTCACTCATTAGGATGCTCCCTTAAATACATCAAAGAGCTCCTCGGCAGGCACAATAAACCAATAAAAGCAATTATAAACCCATATCTTCCAGGCACTCTTCATCTCTGGGGTGTTCACATTAGATAATGAAAGAGCGCCATGATGACGTGGACTTTTTTTTTCCGAGAAAGCGGCCCGCGTTCCGATGTATGCATGCAGCTTTAGTTTTAAAATAACACAGACCAACAGCCATATATCATAGCCTTGAATTTGGGGGTCAAAATATGAAGCAGTATGAAGCTAGAAAATATAGAAGGGGCAGCAAAAAACGATGGATATACCTAAGTACTGATTTGCTTTGAGTATTAGATGTTATAATTTATTTGTATACTACTTTAAAAAACAACATGGAGTCAATTGCACCAAGAATAGCATGAATGTAGTAAGGTCTACAACAATTCTTTCATAATACTGTATTTTAATACAGCTCAGAAGTTATAGCAGGACCTTTCTTATTTTCTTGTCTTTGACACAAATGGTTAAATTCTGATTTGTAAGTCTCATAAATAGATAATAATGTGCTAAATGAAATCTATGTTTTACGTCAATCCACCCCAAGTTGTTTTCTTGAGTCCAATAACCAAACCTCATTCTCTCTCAACTATTCCATCCGTTATTTCACTTCACTTTTCCTTTATTTATTGTTATTGTATAATACTGATGAATTTTGGGGAGGTAATCTTATTGATTCTGTATTTGTATATTGTCACTAATTGTCATGATGACTGATTAATTTCACCTGGGCCCGCTTGTTTGGCGCCAGCCGCCACTGGCTTCCTGATTGGTTCCCAATCCTACTTAAGCTCAGTCCTTTCACTCGCCTGTTGTCAGTCTGTCAGCAAACCTCTGTTTCTACAAGGCAAGCATTTTGACTCTGACTCCCCTCGGTCCCGCTTTTTTCACCCGTCCGTTCCTGATTTCCCTGTTAATCTACGGCTACGACCTGTTTTTTGACCCCGACCACGTTTTGATCTCCCGTCCCGGCTTATGACTCGGTTTTTCATCCCAACCACATTTTACTCTCCTGTCTCGGCCTGTCTTTTCGTCTACAACATTACGACCACTTCCGCAATCTGAACACCTTCGGATTCTGTGAGCTACTTGCTTCCTGCGTCCAGCGAGCACCGGTGCGCGGGCGCTGCCTTTCCTCTTATCTCAATAAACTTGTGGTTACGCATCTGGGTCCTAATTGCGTTCTGGTCGTGACAGTAATGTGAAAAACTAATTTTCTGTCATGTTTATTTTTTTATTTTTGGGCATGTTTACAATGCAGAATTTATCTTGTATTTTGACATGACAGCAGTGCTATCTGTCTTTTATTAAACCACAATTTGTATGTCTTCTTATTTCTTTGTTAGTTATATATATTTTTTTACAGTTATATAAATTGTATTTCCTTATATGAATGTGCTTTATTTATGTTTTCCTATGTCTATATATATATATATATATATATATATATATATATATATATATATATATATATATATATATATATATATATATATATATATATATATATATATATATATATATATATATATATATATATATATATATATATATATATGCATTTTAGGTAAATTGGCTGGTCTAAATTCCCTAGGTGTGAATGAGCGAGCGAAAATGTCTGTCCCGGTGCAGATAATATATATATATATATATATATATATACTTTTCTTCACTTATCAAATATGAATAATAATCAATAATATTATTAATTACAGTATTTTATATGGCATAGTATTGCTTTTTTATAAACAGGACTGTTTTGTTCTTTATTTTCTGTAATGCAATTAGGAATGTCATACGTTTTATATTCAGTACAAATCAAGTGTAAAATTGGAATTTTTTTATGGTTTTTATCTTGCTCATATGGCCAAATAAAGATACATACCTACAGATATTATAACATAATTGAAAAGTGATGATTGCAATTGATGCGTTATCGTCAGAGCCAGGACAAATGGTAGACCCAAACGCGTAACGTTTCACTCAAATGTTTGTTGGGATATTGAGGAAACAAACGGCAGCGATCCGGTGCTCGCTGGACGGGGGAAGCGAGCAGCTCACGTGATCGGAGCGTGATCAGAATGCGGAAGTGGATATCCCGGGGCGGAAGATTGTACAGCCTGGTGTCGCCCATCCCTCTCCAGGCCGTTTTTCTAAGTAATTGTTTGCTCCCCCACATGAAACAAGTCGTACTGGTTTCGATGGTGACCAATTGAAAGAGAAGCCTCTTGATCTTACTCACATACAGCACCTTCACTATCTGTGAGCCGTTGTTCAGAGATTAACCCACTTTGAAAAAATAGCAGTTGTACTATACAAATAAAAATGAGGATAATTAGAGAATTTGAAAAAAAAAAAATGGTAATTGTCCTCTTCCTCACAACAACGATTTACAATTAAAGCTTATCTACTTTACATGTACAAACGAACTGTGATCCGTGCATATTTCTTCCAGGACTGTTTTAAGTTTTTCTCCATCCCTCTACATCGTTCATGTCTGAACTATGCTAGAGAATCCCTAAATAACATACCAATATATCATAAAGACCTAAACATGAGTCCAAATTAGAAGCTATAGGAAATGTGTGCTGCTTTGGGGGTTCCATGTTAGTTGCTTCGTTGGCTCTGGTAAGATCACTGGGGAAGGAAATGCATGCATGAACTTGAAATAAAATAAAATAAGTTAAAAGTTATTGTGCAAAAAGTGATTAATTGATTGAAATAATTCAATCAATATGCACATCAGCCATGCCATTCTCATGTCAACCACCTTTGGGGGTTGAATACATGTTTTTTGTGCTTCTATTATTTTAAACAGAGTGACTTGGAAGTCAACAGATACTAAGAATACTAGTTCAACATAATGAAAATAACACTTTTGGGGATCATTATTTAATCATCATATCAATAAAAAACATATTCAATTGAATATCGAAAATAAGAGAATACAAAATATTTAATACCACAGATATAAAGAGACTCCAGAGCGACTTATAGTACAGGAGATTGCGATCCTGTAAAAATTAAATTTAGGATCAATTACTACCCATATTGGTAATATAATCCCTTGCTAATTCACGCTTTGTACTCTGTACTGTGGCCTCAGTGCATCGTGGGTTTGAAAATATTCATGTAAACAAAAAATCAAGAGTATAAAATGAAAATTCTAAATTTCTGCTAAAGTTTCTGCGCGCCCTGGGAAATATCAGTTAAGTTAGGAAATGGGACTCAAATCCCAAAATATAAAAAAATTACACGTCTCAGATTGGCAGCACAGCATCTGCCATTTCATTTTTTTCACATTTTCCAAGGAGTTCAGTCTAAATTAATGGAGACCATTTATCATCACATCATTGCGTTTATTCATACTTTTCACCAAAACCCTTGATAAGACTTTGGCCATTTCCGCATATTTTTGACACCTAGCTGACGCAAGTATTTTGTAAACAAGCAGAAGTTAAAGGAGGATGTAGCCATTAAAAAAAAAACAAAAAAAACAGAGAGATCATGTTCAACTCAACTTTCTGCTCTATATTAACCTGGATAAACGAGGGATTATTTCTGGTACTAGTTACTTCATTTAACCCCCCAGATTACTGTCACCCAAAATAAGCGCTTTACTGTGAAAGTAACTAGTAATTTAGAAAGTACCGTATACATACTGGATATCAAAATTAGAGAACAACAAACAACAACAAATATTTTTTAAATAATACCATCTTCACTGTTCCACAGTTCATTGCCATTTTAATATGTCTATATTATGGTCCTACAACACTTATTTCACAAAAAGACATTTAAAAAAAGTAATTTTTTCAGAAAATGCATTGAGCAGATGTAGACAACACAGATCAAAATTAAAGAACAACAATGACTTTGGAATGGAAAAAAAGGAAGATTTAAAAGCAGTATAGTTGCAAAAGGACAAGTCTGACACCTTCTCTCAGTCCTTGACTGGTTTGAAAGACATTCAAATGTGCTGTCTTCATTAGCGGGTCAACCACTCAGGTGCTTGCACCGTCATTAGTAAATACAAAAGTATTGACACACACATATAAGAAAAAACCTTATGCACATTATGTCATCGACTAAAACCGTTTTATCTGCTAGACTGCGTGGCCACCGGACCATGCCGGGTCACTAGACCAATTACAAGCGTCCTGCCCTTAGCAAGTCAATGCAAGGTAAAACATGGATTCATTACCAAAATTGTATGGCTAAAAAATGCAAAGTGAAAAGGGCATGGAAAAAGAAATATGGATTGGCATAGTACGCAAAGAGTTTGACACTCCTGTTTTGTGTGCATAATTGCTTTAATGTGTGCTATTAAGCCTAAGTGGGTATGATTTTACCTAGTGTCTGCCCTACATTCTGGAACATCGCCGCCATGATCAATACTTATGATTTGTAAGTCGGTGACTATCGATAGAGCGGCGTGATCGCTTAAGCGCTTGACCTTGTCTCATTGGCGATATTATACAAAGGGCGTCCTAATGCTGGAGGACGAGAAGGAATGTGCATAAGAAAAGATTATAAAAATCTTATGCAGGTTTCTCAGGGTGGTGTTCGGGGAGAAATTGAGCTGAAATTTGAATTCAGAGCCTAAACACTGAGAGGCAGATAGCCTAATCACGAGATTACAAATATATAAACGTTGATTCCAATCCAATAATTGAATTTGTGCCTTCCTGTGGGATTCCTGTAAAAATAATTTTATTACGTTCATCTTATTAAAATGTGGTGTAATTACATATCCATCTCGGTAGGTGGCTGTGTAATTTCCATTACCTCAGTTTTCAATACATATTATTATCCAAATTCATTTACTTTTAAATTGCACTTCAGATATCAAATCATGGATGGCAGAAAACTTCTTTCAGCTCAACCAGGACAGAACAGAGGTTTTACTCATTGGTCCTGAACGTAGGAGAGAGAAACTTTTACCCAAACTACAATATTTTAGAACTTTAGATTATATTAATGTCTTGGGGGTTATTTTTGACTCTCAGCTCAATTTTATTCCATATATCAAAAACATAACTAAGATTGTTTTTTATCATATAAAGTATACAGCCAGAGTCCGCCCATTTCTCTCTCAATCAAACATCGAGGTACTGATGCATAATGTCATATATTCTCATACATATTATTGTAATACCCTGCTCTCTGGCCTTCCCAAAAAGAGTATTGCTAGCTTGCAGCTATTGCACAACTCAGCAGCACGGGTGCTTACAGGGACCTGGGGGAGGGATCACATTACAGCAGTTTTAAAATTACTGCATTGGCTCCCTGTGCGTTTCAGGATTGATTTTAAGAGGCTTTTACCTGTTTCTAAATGTATTAATGGTCTTGGGTAATCCTATTTGTTTGATTTGCTTTTATTATACCAGCCCTCGCAGTCCCTGAAGTCCTCTGGCAGCAGCTTGTTGACTGTTCCCAGGCTGAGGGCCATAGATTAGGACCATTCAGCCACTCAGGTCCTCATCTATGGAATAGTCTGCCGAAGGACATCAGGTCTGAGAGACCCTTGATTTTTTTGAAGAAGAGACTCAAGACCCAATTTTTAATATGGCCTTTAATTGAACATTTTTATTTTATTTTATTATATGTTTAACTTCTAACATTTTACTGTATAATACTTTACTTGTATTCTATATATTAGTGGGGATTTTACTGACTTGTTATATGCTAAATGTTTTTATAAGGCACTTTGAGTGGCGATTTTTAGCCTAAAAAGTGCTTTACATCTTTTTTTTTAAATTTGATTTGAAATATCTCTACAGTCTGTGCTACAGATACGGATTTTACTTACATAGTGTGTAATTATCATCTCTCTCTGTCCCTCCCATGTCACTGATTAAAACTATGATAGACATACAATTAGTCTATCGGCACATTATAAATATGTATGACTAATTTCAAATACAACTGTATTCCTGCAAAGTAATCGTTATTTAAACTAAATCCACCAACAGTTTCATTATGTCTTTTTTCAGTAACAGGTAAAATTACATTTTTTTGGTTTCCCAAGTACATTTAACCGTTACATGTATTCTGTTACCAGGGTTGGGTAGGGTTAAATTAACTGGATTACTTTCAATTACTTTTGGATTACTCAGATACCAAATATGCTAATAAATGGCAAATACGAAAATATAAATATGAATAAAATTATGACTCACAACACGTGGTAAGCTTTCTCTCCTAGCTTTGATTTCTTTGATCTCCGGCAAAACTAACATAAACTGCGACAGAAACAAAATGAAAATAAATCCAAACAGCTTGCCAACATCATTTTTGCCGTTCCGTGTATTCCGTTACTCCCCAAGCCTGCACAAAGTTTATTCATTTTATTCATATTTAGTTTATTTTGTCTCTTATTAGCATATTTGGTATTGGAGTAATCCAAAAGTAATTGAAGTAATCCAGTTAAAGTAACCCTACCCAACCCTGTCTGTTACTCCCCAAGCCAAAACAGAAATCTTTAATATATGATTTTACAATATGTGATTTACTTTTTAATCATTATCTGACTGTGCGGTTGTAAACAACTTGAATTGTCACATGATCCTAAAACACCACATCGAATAAAAGTCCCAGGTGTGGGCGGCAGCGTTGCTTACATTCTGCAGCCAATAGCATCAACGACTAATTCCTCACGATAATAATGTTAAGTGTGCACAGTCTTGATGAGAAATATGGCATAGTTTGACAAAACTCTGTTCTGCGGGATGTAATATTTTTGGGGGGCTTTGGCAAGTGGATATCTCCTGAGCAAGCATTTCTTGGCTCAGTAAGATCTCGGCTTTAACCGCGACGCGGACAAGACGCAACACAGGAAGCTCCATCTCTTTCCTGTGTAGTCTGCCGCAGCCACCGATCGTGTTTTGGCGCGTTGGTTAATGACTCCAGCTCATTTAGTAATTATGGTAAACAGTGAGAGGGGGGAAAACTGTCAAACTCCTTCCTCTATTATTATCAAAGGTTTCTCTGTAAAAGTTTGACGGTTGTGAATGTCAACGTTTCTCGTTTTTCTTGATCCAACACAAACCGCACAAAGGAAAACCTCCGACTCTTCAGTCCCCCCCGCCCCTATGCACATGGCAAACAAAGCAGCGGTGTGCCAAGGATTACACTGTAAAATATGCATGCCCCGATGAAATATGCATACTGCCGTGTGTCATCAATGACACGCTTTCTACAAAGGCAAGACCACATAGGCAGGCAACGCTTGTTTCTGTTTCGACTCCCGTGAATTTAATGGCTGTAGACATTTGAAACGGCTCATCGGGGGGAATGATTAAGCCTGGCGCGCATCTCGTTTGTTTTATACACTCCAGCGTTTGTTTTTTATTACAGCCAACTCCAAGAATGGGGATAATAGAGCATGTGGAAAATCGGAGGGCTCAGTGCGCCAGGCTGCATTGTTTTAGTATTAAACGCCCCAAATATCAGCAGGAAGTGAAAGAATTCGCCTGTGGATGTGGGCCTAATCGACTCAGTTATGCTGGTTTGACGGGGAAAATGTTTTGGAATTTTAGCAAGAGTTTGCTCCAAGCTGCGTTGCTACTACCGCTGCTGATCAGGCTCCAGAGAAACCAATTTTAACTTAGTAAATGAAAAGAAAATAACTTTAAATGATGAGTACAATAAAATCATGGAGACATTTTTAAGAACCCTTAGACTCAATACTGAAATATGTTCTTCTAAATTTAAAGGTCTCAGAGTTTGTAAAGTTTGGAAATAAAACCTCAAAAAGCCCATGTACTGACCATACTGAAATATCCAGAACTATATGTAGGACAAAATACTTTGAAGGTTAAATGAAATGTAAGGAGACAAAAGATCTATCAGTCTCAACACAACCTGCCAGCTAGGTTCTGGAAATGAAACCCCTGTAAAATGTCATGTGCTTATCAAACATGTGCAAATTGTAAACTTATCATTCTAAAAAGGCTAGATACTTAACTGGTAAGTATAGCCAGCAAGCCAGTAGCAAGTTTGTTTACAATATGTCTAGCATGATTGTTGGTGATAGGAATGAGTGGAGAGGTGTTGTAAATGGATAGTGGGAATTCTTAGACACGTTCTAAGGGATAAGCAGGGCACCCTTATGATGTGGCAGGAGTAAACCAGTGAAAGCTGTCGGGCCCTGCTGTTGAACAGAAGAGTGTGTTGTGTCACCCTGACCCGAGAGAAACGACCACTTTCTTGTGTCCTGGAGCGACAAAAGCATGACCAACTTGGGTGCCGAGGTGTTTAACCTTTTTGGGTGTTTGGGCATTTAAGTTGGCCATGGTCCCAAAAAATGTTTGTGTGTTTTTTGCTACTTTGCTTTCGTATGTGTTTGTCTTGCTGTCAGTCACCCTCTCGAGGGATATGACCAGAGTAGATGGATAGATAGACCATTCTTCACACTGATTGACTATAAGCGCTAAAGTTTGGTTTGACTCATTCTTTGCTGACTATTTGGTGAACTGGAATCTTTATTGCCTAAGTGACAGTTGCATCGCCAATAGGCAACTGTGCCCGCCTGCGCAAGCCACACAGATTTATCTTCAAACATACTACCTTAAAGCCCTTGTTGAAGTTTGGGGAAAAAGTAATGAACCTTTTTTCTTTCTGTGTGGCCTGGTTCCAAATTACCGACAGCCCGGGTACCTGTCCGCGGCCCGGTGGCTGGAGACCACTGCTTTAGGTCATGAACAGAACTCGAACATGAGAAGTTTTGACATTTTTGTCTCTCAAAGGAAATGTCACACTATGGTGAACCGAAAAGGACTCAGGCATACAACTATGTGTACACCGTGGACTAAGTTTGCCCTTTAAGTCAAATTTTTATCTATTCATTGCATGAGCCCAAGGCAAGAAACAGCGCCGGCAGATAATCTTCCTGCGACTCCCACAATCGACACAAAGACTGACAAAAGCGAGTACAAGAGGTTTCAAACAGATGGAAACTGCACACTTGTTCCCTCAAGCTGCCAGATTTAGGTCTCCGGTGTCTGCATTTCTTACAAGGTGTGCGTTTCCATAATGGGCTGGTTAAGCGGGGCCCTTGTCTGGCGGCCCATCCAGCCTGTCTGGACATAGTGACTCCACAAATGAAAGAGGTGCCAAGCCAACTTCAAGGAATCATGTTATTTGTATAAATCCACAATGGAATTTGATGGAGTGAAAATTACCCTAGGTGACCCTAAATCTATCAATTACAAGACTTGTATTGTCAAAGAACACTTAAACATTTCACTTAACCATGAGGGGAATTCTGGGTCAGGAAATAGCTCGATGACGTTAGTGTGTCAGGCTAACATAGCAACATACCTCTTCATTTGTTTACTTTTTTTTTTACACAAACTCTATAGGAAAATCACAGATGAATAAAACAGCAGTTCACAAACACTGTGTCTGCTGTATACTGAGAAAAGAGAAACTGTTAGGTACAATTAGGTTGCTAAATATGTTTTAACCCCAAAGATTCCCTAAAAGTAAAACATTAGAAGAACACTTTAGCTCATACATTTAGCTGATGTTTGACCCTAATGGTCGACCACTGCCTTTTGTTCACAGCTGGAACTGATATAAAGCTATTAATAATTCTAAGTTTGTCATTTTGCTCACGCTAGCCTAAACTGGTTTTGGAGCCAGATGCCCCCTTTAGCCACTCTAGCTAGTTCTTGCTGGCCACTTTCTATCTCCTTCATGTAGGAAAGTACTACTGCTCTACATTCTGAATCTAGGTAAAAATGACTTGAATTCAAAGGGCTTTTCTTGGAAAAGCAATGTAGCAGCCGTTCAAATACAGTTTCTAATTTTCACAGCCTTTTTTTCTCCATAAGAGCCATTACTCGTACATTTCGACTAGACGCCTCCTAACTTACGGATCATTTTTTTTCGGGATGTCGAAAAATATCCAGACATTGCTGTTGGATTTTGTATTGTGTGCACCCTTTTCTGAGTAGAGGGCAGTACTGTTGTGCTTCTTTCCGCCGGGTGGTGCAATGAGAGGTCACATCCACACCGAAGAATAAATCCGGCTTCTACTTCCTGGTTCGTGTGTAATCATAACAACGTGTACTGTATTGGCAGCGGGCTAAGTACTTTGATGTTTTTATGGTTACATTTCTCGTGCATGGTTGGTGTAAAGTGTAAGGAAGAGGCGAGCCTTTTCTTTTGAAACGGAAGTGGAATAAGAAAGCTTGATGCGTTTGAGAAAATGGTCGGAACACTTTTTTCGGCCAGTTTTTACCACGGAGGAGGATCTCTTGAAGCGCAAATCCCAAAAGTAAGTAATACCTCACTTTATTTATCTTTATAGAGCATGCAATTTTATTGGATGTTTATTTTTTTAGTACAAATTAAATACAGGTTACTTATACAAGCCTTAAACATGTATAAACCATGAACATACAAAATATTGCACTGAAGCAACTTACGAACAAATTAAACTTACGAGCGATCGACTCGTTTGTAGGTCGGGCAGCATTTGTACATGGATCCAGCTCGCCTTGCCTCAACACGGGTACTAAACACTTTTCCGAGTCACATTTTCCATTGAAAGGTCGTACCGGTGGCATTACGTCATAACCATGCACGGTCGAGATACTTCCTCCGGTGGTCAAATTTGCAACCTACACTACATCAAATTGGCTTATTTTTTATACAAATAACACAAAAATTAAAATTTGTGACCATGAATATAGGAGCGGAATCAGACACAGGCCCTCATCGTTATTAATGAATTGTTGCCTTTTAAATACACATTTGTTTTGTGACATGAACAACACGTTTTCGTCATTGTTTCGTATGTGGGGGGCTTTAGCATTTTAATTACCAGAACATTAACAACATTTAAAACTGTAACTTGAATCATGACAAGTTTTTAAGTCCTGAGTTTGTCTCCCTCCCCATTTTGCTCTTATTTGTTTTTGCCAGCATTAGCCACTTGAGCTGCTTCTTGCTAGCCACCCGCTAGCTCCTCATTTTAGGCAACAACCAGTTTTTAACATTCTGACTCTAGGGACATATTACAGTAATTCAATTGGCTTTTTGTTGGAAAATGTTGAAGCAATATTATCACCGAGTCAATTTTTACAGTCTATTTCCTCTCCAAAAACCATTACGTATTTTCCAAGATGTCCCAGAACCAACCAAGCAGACCTGGATGCTACCACCCAACTCCATCTGTGTCCTCTCGAACTTGAATAATGCAATGTTGTTAAGTTCTGAGTGTGTCTCTTTCTAGCTTATTCTATCAGATATACTCATTAGCTGGTATAGCTAGTTCTTGCTGGCCAACCCATGGCTCATTAATTTAAGAACGTACCACTGTTCTACATTCTTACTTTAGGGGGGAAAAACACTTCAATAATTTGATTGGGTTTTCTTTGGAAAAAAGCAATGTGAAAACAATCTAGTTTTTACACCATATCTCTTCCCCAGGATCCATTACAACTCCTCGGTTTGTCCCAGTACCACCGAGGAGACCAAGGATAACAGCACTCAACTCCGTCTGTGGCTTCTGGAACTTGAATCATGACATGTCGTTAAGTTTTTAGTTTGTCTCCTTCCCCATTTTGCTCACACTACCTTTGGGTAGATTCCTAAACCAGATACCCTCATTCGCGACTCTAGCTAGTTAATGCTAAGTTACCCAATTGCTCCTTTTTTGGACTCTAGGGAAAAATGACTAATTCAATTGGGTTTCCTTTGGGAAAAGAAATGTCCGAGTAGTGTTAACAGGGAGTTTTGTTTTCACAGCCTATTTCCTCCACAAGAGCCATTACGTCTTGTTGGATTGTCCAAGAACCACCAAAGAGGCCTGGATACTACCACCCAAATCCATCTGTGTCCCCTGGAACTTGAATCATGACAGAAGGTTAAAAATACATTACCCTCCCAAGTGTAATTTTCCCCTTTCAAAGCAGACCATTAAAAAAATAGAAAATAATTAAACTAAAGTAGGAACACATAACGACCGCAGCAGTTACGCAGTGCCGCCACAACAGAGGCTGAGAGTGGCCGCGCTTACACTTACAACCGTCTTGGCATTACAGCCTTTAAAAAAATCAGGGCTCTCCAAATGTGCGTGCATATAAGCCCTTTTAAACGTTTAAACATATGCACGTGTATTCAGGAGAAATGTCGTAACAAATGGCAACCGTCAAAAAACAAACCCGCAGACAGACATAATCCATTACGTCCTTTTCTTGTTTATTGACTCGTTTTTAAAAAAGACGAATATCTCACAAACCATTTTTTAACATGTATTTTTTTTGCTGCAGACATTGATGACGTGCCAACCCCCCCTCCCCCCCCCCCCCCCCCCCCCCCCCCCTCAAAAGCCCCCTTCTATGACTCAATGATAATTACAGTATTGAGCGCTTTTAAGAGGGCCATAATTACGATAATCTACGCTTTCATTCTCGGGGAGTTTTTGTCCTCCTCCACCTTTCTTTCCTTCTCTCCATCTTTCTTCCTTACTGACATCTGCATTTCCCTGGGAAGGACATTTTCTCCCCCCACACCGAGCATAATCTACCACTGTCCTCCCGGTGCTTACATATCACTACACGGTGAGTCAGCGCTCTAATTCCATCATTAGCTGGCTGATGCCAGCACTGCCTTTAAAGTGCCAGCTTTGGCGTGACCCCCAAGGGGGCTGGATTGTGGTTTGACAGTTGCCAGTCTATACCCGCCACGCGTCATCCCGGCAATAATGTAATCATCAGCTTTGGGTCCGGCTCTGTTTGGACTTGCCTAGGTTTAAAGGGGGCATCCTGTGGCCGTGATCTGTACGGCGAAATGTTTTACAGCTCAGGGATAAAGACACGGTTTGAAGTTTTCTGAGCTTCAAATTAGCAAATGATGTTGGCGCGTTTTTAAAGCGGAGTGTTTAAGGAAGATTACATTTAGGAACTGGTCATGTGGTATGTTCAAATGCGTGATAAAAAGTTGCCAAAAAAAACTTAAAAACAAGCCAATGTTTTGTTTGTTTAAGTAAGCATTGTTTTGTGAAATTTAAAACATTAATTTTAAAACATAATTCAAACAAGGATGAGTTAACCATTATGCGAAATTTCGTACGTTCTTAAATAATTCACAACAAAATTACATCATTCTGCAAAAAAGCAGTGCCGACTTTGAAGGGACATTGTTTATTGTGTGGTAAGTAAAATTTAACTTATTTCAAAAAATAATATTGATTTAAACAGTAAGCCAAAATGCATGAACTTTAATTTGAATGTTCAGTTTAATATATTTGTTGGTTGAGAAATGTGTTTTAATCTACATCACAAAAGGTTTACCAAGTGTGAGCTAGCATTATTGTCAGTCATCTTTCTGCAACGTGTATCCCTAAAAACCTAAAACTCTGAAATGCTGGGCAAAAAAAATAAGAACAATGTTTAGGTTAGATCACTTTGAGTCTCAGTGTATTCTTCTTCTTCTTGTAACTAATTTTAATTGATTCCTAATTATGAATAGTTAAAATACCATTTTTATTCCCTAGAGGGCACCACCTGGAGCGGAATTACGGAAATATGGACACCTGAGTCCAATCATTCCACAACTTTCTCTAATTATCCTTGGGTCATTTCCATTTTGACATTACGTTTGTTTTGTCTATCCAGTTTGGATCTTTTGTGACCACTTATTACTTTTGTATTGTTGCTATTTTATTATTTAATACCATTTCTCTGTTACTGCCTCCCTGCATTTAGTTTCAGTTTGAATACAATATAAACATTATACAAAATGAGCAAATTATCGACCTTCTACTGTATCGTTTGCCATAATTATATTCATTACACGTAATATTTCTTGTGATCCAGAAAAGCACCTAGAAAAATAAAACTAATAGCAATTATTTGATTAGAATTATTTGCCAGCAGAACAATGTAAAAAAATAAGATAACATAATATGCAAAAATAAAAAAAAGAAACTAACCTGCCTTCAAAGTCCTCCACTGGTATATTCCAAGGATGGATCATTAATTTGATTTTATAGTACTAGGGTTAACATGTGTTTACACTGGTATAAAAATTTATGTGTCTGTCAACCAATTGCTCCCCATATTAATGTTTGCAATGTTCCTTATCAAGTGATAACAATAGTTAAAAACACAACGTGGAACCTACTTACTCACAGAAAGACAGACTACGTAGAATAAAACAAATATATTTAGTGTAAACTGTCACGGACACACTCGCAATGGCATGGAAGCAAAGTGCAGAAATGCGGATTAGTGAAGTAACAGATGACGTTTTTCGGACAGGATCCGGTACACAGGGAGTCCAAAATTGGGGCAACAGTATCAAGACCACCAGAAGCAGCAGTCCTTGTCCAAGAAGAATGTGAGTGGTCGGTGATCCGGTGAACTCACTTTGGCAAAGGAGACAGTCCAAATGTTCGGCAGGTGGTGCTCGTAATGATGGTCAAATTGAGGTAGGGCTTCGAAACTTGTGTCGAGTAAGAGTGTGTGTGGAAAAAAGGAAGACCCTTTCAAAGCGTGTGTGGGTGACGTGAGGTCACATGAAGCCTTGTTTTGTGCCACGCTTGTCGAGCTGATAAGGCCACGTGACTAGACTGGACCCATCACACTCTCTTGCTGACTTGTCACAAACGTAGGAGTGGGCTGAAACCGCAGTCCAACGGCGGATCGAGTCGAGATGGGAATTCTGGCTACTTTTTGAGGACCGGCTCTTAGAGCTCAGCTCGCTGAAAATATCTCTTTCAGCTCCCAAGCAGCTCATCAGATTAATTATCTTGCTTCAATCCATAAATTACCAATTATTATGTAAGATTATGCATAAAAAATAATTAATCAAAAGAAGTTATTTCACTAAATTACAATATCAATTATTGTTTTCATCCTACAGTGAACTTTTAACCCATTTAAACTTGGTACCTTTTCATACAAAGCAACATTAAGGTCAAGCAACTCAGAATCTCTTAAAAACAGATGACACAACAATACCTAAATGAAAACTATGTACTTTTTAGTGCAACAACAAATACACTATGAATCACAAGAATAAAATGTACATTTTTATTTTTAAAAGCTATTGGTGTAACACTATCCCTGAAAAAAACCCACAAAAAATGTTGTCCCGATCTTTAAACACTAAGTGGCGAACTGTTGTGTGACACATGTCACCCAAGGTCTCATTGGTTCAGAGGCTTCACTCTCATTGTCAGTTAAGAATTCAATAGTTCTGTACACTGGAAAGCAACAGGGCTGTGACAAGAAGGCTTGGAACATGACACAAGAGGCAACAAACTAGCACCAAGCTGAGAAAACCAAAGGTTTGAATAGAGGAGAGATGTTAGATTGGAGAGTAATCGGGACAAGCAACGTCAGGTGTGGGTTGAAAATTACATCCAGAATGTGAGTGACCAAATAAGGTAAGGACAAGAGATGGAGAGAAATAATAATAATGAAATGTGACAGTTGGACTGTGACATAAACAGGTTTATTTATTTACAAAACAAACAATTATCTCAGCATATTTTAGTCATTTCGCCACCCGTAGTAAATTTTATGTTGCTTATTATAGGATATTTGTCATGAACCAGAACAGACTCTCGGATCCAATAGCGTTAGTTTCAGAGTTTTTATTTGAAAGAGTTGTTGGAGCTGGCTTAGGACGTCGGCGCTTGTTGGTCGTCAGCCTCTTCGGGCGGAATGGCAGCTCAGTGACGGATAGACGGAAGGTGCAGCTTAGCAGGTAAGTCGATGGCCGGGGCGGGAGAGTAGGTCGCAAAACGTGGAACAGAAATTGGTCAAAAACGAGAGACAGGCATGAATCAGGCAAGAGGAGTCGTGGGTACCTTGTAGTCTGGCGAAGCACTAAGGGATACCAAGAGTATACCCGGACGTCCATCTCTGGACGCAGACCGCTTAAGTGGATAACGTCAGCCAATCAGGAAGTGCGCTCCAGCGCGCCAAACGATTGCCCCAGGTGACTTCACTTAGGCAATCACGACGTATTATTTGCTAGTGTACCGAAACAATATCAACAATCTAAAATGACGTTGCTGTCTGGTACCAGTAACCGAGATGATCCAGATTAAAGCAGATATGGGTAAGCAGAATAGGATCCAACAAAAAGGAGTTAAAAAAATAAGTTTTCTTTTCCTTGTCTATCAGCATACATAATTTGAAATGATCAAAAAAAGGTATAAAATACAGCGAACATTTTTAAAACGACAGGTACGAATCAATGACAAATTTACAGAAGATACTAAGTGTAAAAACACGTTTTTTTTTTCAACTATTCTAAAGGCTACGGCTGTTACTTCGGTGAGAAATTGTTCGCTCTATCCGACCAAGCCCTCACACCCCAACATCATACAATGCTATTTGTCAGCCGCCCATATGCCGTTTATGTGCAGTGTGGTGATAAAAGCAAAGATATAGGTAGTTTAATGCTTCAAAGCTTTATTATTTGTAAAAAAAACATCATCGTATGGGCAGAGAGGGTAGACGATTCGTGGATATCCGCAATTGCCAGGACGTCCTGAATCATCTAATCATTTCACTGGAAACATTGGGGGCCGAAAAGTTCTTTCAAAGTTCATGCATCGTTCATGCATAAGTTAATTGACTTTCCAAGCTAAGTGCCCTTGTGTTTATGGAAAGTATTGTTCCGATATTGAAGATGATCACACATGTATTATTTAGAAAAATATGCAGAACTGAAAGATCAGCTTGAAATGCATCCTTTTACAAAACGCTGTTTTTATCTGAAGTTTTTTTTTGAAACAAGTATTTTCAAGAAACAATGTTCAGCTGCTGTTTACTAAAAATGGTTAAACCTAGAAGCATACATTTTTTAACTGAAAGACAAGAATTTAAGCATTTCTTTAATCCGTCCTATGCCTTTATAGCTACACAATATAATTATCTGGAGACCTTCAAAAATGAGTCAAAATGGAAAAAATTGGCTGGCACGAGCACTTCCCATTTGAGAAAAACGTTTGGCACTAAATGAGTGAATAGAATCTCAAAACAAGGAGAGAAGGCGCCAGTGAGTTCAGACTTTGCAAGGAGAACACGAGAAGAACATACAAAACCCTTAAGATGTACACATACAACTGTTTGTAAAAGTTCTCCTCCAAGGCCTCTCTTTTTATGAAAATATTAAAGGTTACAAAAAGCATATTAACCCTAAAGGGTGTAAATATCAAAGAACAGCAACATTGTAGGCAAATAGTGGCAGTGATGCAACAGTGCACAATCTCTCAATAATATCTAAAACAATGAACAACTCTGTGAAATAACAGTAAAACTAACCCAACTCGGGCATACTTAGCAATCTCCTTTGCAGGTGTGCAATAGTCATAACAGAACCACATTCTTCTTTTTAAGCTTGCACAATAAAAACAAATGTCTGAACAAACATTAGACGATTATCACTTAAGTATGTCTGAAGAATTTCTGTGTGATGGATGGTCGGAGTACACTCAGTGTAAGAGACCCTTACAAGAGTGCCACGGGGGAATCTGCCACAGGGGTCCAGGTGGGCTACCCGAGAAAAGAAAAAAAAACTTCGGGGGACCGCATTACGCTTGTTGCATGAGAGGGCCGCTTTGAGCTCTCAGGTGAGCTCCATTTATCAATCGCGAGAGCTTCTCCGAGCTGTCTGTCACTCAACCAGTCAGGCTAAGGTAGTGCCCCGGGTGAGGAGGCGAGTTACCGCAAGCATCACAGCAACGTTGAGCCCTTGCACAGTTGGATATTTGTCATGGGCTGCTTGAAGCTGAGCTAATTTTCAAACATGAAGGCACCAATTGTGCTGATTGTTCTTGTGGTGTTTAGTAAAATATTATGCATTTTCTTTTCAGTAAGGATCACAAAAGATAGCCCTTTTGCATTCTGATGTGATTATTTTACATTTTGGGGATTTACTTGAATATATGTCATAGAATGATAAAACAATTCTTAAAAGGCAGGGGTGGGCAAAATATTTGAATACTCTTGCATTTATTTTACATAAGATGAATCCCACCTAGAGGGCACTGACATAATTACCCGCTATCTTACTGCTAAGGGTACTCCCAAAAACAAACAAAAAGCTTTTGAAAAGCTGGGAAAAAAATGAAAATAAATTGTGTTTTTTGGTGACTTTGAGACTAATTTGTATTCTTTATTTTTTTAGTGCTCATTTTTGGTTGTATGACACAATAAAGTGTCATTTAGCGTCATTACCCTGATTTTAGCTAACCTGTTAGCTTAAGATGTGATTTTAAGTTTCTGTTGGTATTATTCAACATCATGCATGGACTTGCTCCCTCATATCTTTCAGATTTAATTTCCCCCTATGTTCCGGTCAAGAGCCTTCGCTCTGAAAATCCTGGTGTATTAGTAATCCCAAGAGCCAAGAAGAAATCCGCAGGTTCGAGAGCATTCTCTATTCGGGCCCCGGTGCTGTGGAATGCTCTTCCCCCTGATATTCTATCTGAAATTTCAGTGGAAATGTATAAATCCAAGCTTAAAACACACTTCTATTCCACAGCATACAAAAAAAACAATATTTTATTAAAACAATATACGTGTATTATTTGCCATCATGTAGGTTTTAGATCAGGGGATGGTGTCATGATAGTCTGTGGTTTGCAATAATTTGTGGTCTGTGCAGCCCTTTGAGACTCTTTGTGATTAAGGGCTATACAAAAAAACATGACTTGACTTGACTTTAGTGGTCAAATATTCCACAGTGTCTAAATGAACCAACTCCCCCTGAGCCTAAAGAGATTAAACGTGAAACAAATTACACCCATGTCTTTAATAGCATAACTACGTTGTGAAGGCAGGTGACTTTATTTAAACATCTGCCTTTGTGTTTGGACTTGTGTCAACATGTGCTTATCTGTGTGTTTAAAGACATATTTTTTAATCATACTTTCAAACCAAAAGAGCTTTTCTTACTTTTGCCCCATGATGCAATAAAGCAAAAATGTCTCGACGCCCAAGGAAACTGTGTGAGGTATGTCCAAAAGATTGATGTGCACAACGTAATTGTTCGAAGAAGACAAGTGAGGACTTCTCCAAATTATGTTGTATCAAATTGGCTGTCTGTAAGCATCTTTGACTGTAATTTGACTTTGAGGCGTCTGTCTGCGAGGCAATGTTTTGAATACTGTTGCTTTAATGGAGAAAGTACAGGCTATTGTTCAGGATGTGAGGGCAAACTTGCTCAGACACTATTCCTTTTCCATCTTCTGAGCTAATTAAAGTCAACAAAATAAATCATAATTAAATTGTGGATAGTTTACAGGCAGTTGTTTGCTTTTATCTTTCGGCTCTATAACAAGTATCAGTTTATGAGAAGTTTGTCATCTGTATCATACGGTAATGGTAGTATATATATATATCATATATTATCATCTCTCATTAGTTGCACCGCTTATCCTCAGTAGGGTCCCAGGGGTCCTGGAGCCCATCCCAGCAATCATCGGGCAGGGAACAGGGTACACCCTGAACTGGTTGCCAGCCAATCGCAGTGTATATATATATATATATATATATATATATATATATATATATATATATATATATATATATATATATATATATATATATATATATATATATATATATATATATATATATATATCTTCTTCGAACAATATATACCCCCTTCAGTTCTCAATTTCATCCCAGCTGATGGCACCTTCCTTTTGGAATCGCTATAATTGCAGAGCCTCTCTTGTACGTGCCACCTTAAACGAAGAAACCTCAAGAAAGGATCGCACATGAGGTAATCCCCCTCCAGAACGACCAGGTTCTATTGGATGTTGCAAGACATTGTCAACATACAACATAGATCATTCAAAAGGTAAAGAATATGAGTGTTTTCAGGCAATTCTCAGAGGGCAGAAAATTCCACAGCACCGGGGCCTGTATGTAGCGAAATTGTGGATGTCTTCTTGGCTCTTTGGATACCAGACCAGCATTTTCCAAGCGAAGGCTCAGAGCTGGAACATAGGTGGAATTTAAACCTGAAAGATTTGAGGGGGTAGGCAGTTTAATCCTGATATCAACATTATGCATACCAAGTGTGCACTTTGATCAGATTGATACTATTGTCCTGGGATAGATACTTCACTCCACCACCAATTCCTTAATGGTGCCTTATTTCCATGTAGATAGCGCCACCTGTCTCTCTCACCCAGCGTCCTCGGCCACTTTCTAATTCTATGGTTGATGGTGTGACTGACAGGTGCAATTTTAGCACCTCTCCCTGTTGGTTCTGCTGCTGCATTTTGCTTGCCAGGCACAAGAGAGGGCTATTTCTATAAACCAACCCTTACTGGAAGCTAAATATTACAGACGCAACCAAAAAGGGCAGCGTATATATATATATTTTTTTCAACTATAGAAAAGGATCGTGTCAGGTGTATTTTGTGTGGTAAAATCGTCTGCTATCTTGGCAACACCACAAATCTACATAACCACTTGAAAAAAGTGGAGGCTTCTGAGAGCAACGGGCTGCAACCAAAAATGTAATCATGAACATGAACTAAATATACACTGTTTTATTTTTGTTTTCAATTTTAAAAGATTGTGCATGAAGTTTGTTTAGTTGTATTAATGGCATTTTTTTTAAAATATTTGTATTTTTGTTAGATTTCTGCTTTGCTTTGATGGTTTCTCACGATGTTTGTTCTGAAACAGTTGTAATAAAAATATGTACATTTATTTTTGATACTGTCAGAGCTTGCATTATATTCAATAAAAATAAACATTTTGAATATCTAGAATATTTGTGCTGCGTTCATCAGCATTATAAACTAACTAAAGGGGTGTGTAAATAATTTAGAAATCATATAATTTCCAGGCAAATTACATTGGTATCAGATTGGAATCAGTCTACCCTACCATCTAATTACTTGGATCGGAGCAATACCAAAATTCCAAGTTTTGCACAACCCTAGTCTCCATAGTTTTTATGTTTCCTTGTGCTTTCTAGTACCATATTTTCCGCACTATAAGGCGCACATAAAATCTGATTTTTTTTTAAAAGCTGACTTTGCGCCTTATAATCCGGTGCGCCTTATATATGGATCAATATTGAATTGCAAGGTCTCGCAACTAAGAGAAGCAGCCACCGACTCCATTTTTCACATAGAAGAAGTGCGCTGTGCGTACTGGGAAATATTAAACAACGATTCTCTTTTATTCGTGCGTTTGTATAAAGACCCTGAAATAGCTCCTATTAAGAGACACGTTTACAACGCAGTTTAAACTCAGGGCGATCAGTCACGCAGAAGAACACGGAAATAGAGCAGCAGCGAGAGAGTTTAGCATTAATGAATCGATGGTGCGGAAGTGGAGAAGCATGAGGATAAGCTGCGCCAAGTAAGGAAGACTAAACAAAGTTTCCGTGGCAATAAAGCGAGATGGCCACAGTTAGAGGACACACTTGAACAGTGGGTTGGTGAACAAAGAGCAGCAAGTATAAGTGTCAGTACAATAACTATTCGAATGAAGGCAACAGCTCTGGCATGGGAAGTTAACATTAAATAATTCAGAGGTGGTCCTACTTGGTGTGTGTTTACGTTTTACATTTTACAGTTATTATGTGATTGCTTTATTGTTATTGTTTTGCACTTGTTGTTTTTGCACATTACGAGTGTCACTATATTGCGATTGCACTAGCGTTTAATTTACCATAACAGTATCAGACGTTTTTTTGCGTGTTGACTAAATGAAGGAAAAATAAAATGTCATGCCTTGCTGTTGTTCAAATATGTTAAAGATGTGTCACGAAAATGCTTTACCCAGAGAAAATAATAAAACAGCTGTTTATTCATTTTGGGAGTGAATGGAGTTGTGGAAAGCTTGTTTGTTATCTAATAATGAAGTTTGACGGACCTATCTGACTGTTTTGTTGACATTCCCTTTAGCTCGGCACCATCTAATGGTTGCAAAACTTAACTACATCCTCTACTGTAGCCAAGTCAAGTCAAGTTACATTTATTTATATAGCCCTTAATCACAAAAATGTCTCGGACTGCACAGGATTATAATTACAAAATTGCACAATTACCTGATCTTAACCCAGCATGCACTCATAGCGCCTTATAATGCGGTGCACCTTATGTATGGAAAAACTTTTAAAATATATCATTTATTGAAGGTGCGCCTTATAACACGGTGCGCCTTATAACACGGTGCGCCTTATAGTGCGGAAAATACTGTACTTGTTTTTCGGCTGCACTAAACAATACAGCACCATTTAGTGATTTCAAATTATACAGAGTCTCTTTAAAATAAGGCATATGTAGGCACAGGTATCATTTACCTGGAACCTTTTCTCATCCATCTCTATTTTAACCCACAAGGTGAACTAAAAATGTGAGTTTCTCTAAATTGAACTAAGTGAATCTGTGTTACTACGTGAATTCTCGCCTCAAAAATATGTCACTATTGACTTAATAGGTCTCAGCAAAATAAACAGTGTGGTGCTGGTATTGTAACCCACACGAGAAAGTATAATCGCACATCATTAAATATGAATCACGAGCAGGAAGGAAGAAGCGGGAACAATTAGCGCGAAATCAATTCTGTTGTTGCTTTTATTTTGCCAGCGACTAGTGACGCCTGATTCCAAAACACAAAAAAAGCCGCTGATTCTAAGAAAAAGAAGACAGAAGAACCCCCATCTGGCTCAAAGCTATGTCTGGATTGCCTTCTGCGCCCCAGATAGGAGTCAACATGTTTAGCGACATCAAAAGAAAAACCTGATACCTTAAGTATAAGAAGATTAACACTTGCGGTGATCTCGAGCTTAGGCTCCCACCGGCACTTTTCAACACGACTCCGCCAGAAGGGACAATTACTGACGAATTGGCAGCGGCGGCGTCTCATAGTTATTTAACAAAATATGGCACACTGTATAAGCTCTCGTGTTTAAGACTTTCCTTTTAAGTCTGCCCCCCCTATCGCTAACTGGCTAAAAGATTGGGGACTGCAAAAGGGGGATGACGTGAGTCGACAGCAGGGGAATCGGTGGGAACACTGGGTGAAAGGAGGACCGAGAGAAAAAGGAAACAAAGGGAGAGTGGAATACAAATACAGAAGAATGTTATCCTTTTGCGGTGATGTTTCACAACTGTGTGTCATATCTCAGGGTAGATATTTGTGGTGTGTCTGAGCTCGTAGGTATGCCCTGTGGCTTCCGTCTACCTTGCTGTGGACGCCATGTTACAGCCCGAGGAATGTGATCTTGTGAAAGAAAAGTCTCGTTGACGAGCTGAAATCCAGCAAATGTTAACAATACCCATAAAAGCGAAATAAAACAAAAGATAACATTTTAAGAATGTTTGTTTTTCAACCAGTGTTCTGGGATGGACTAGTGTGCCGCAGGAAATTTCCCAAATTATCTTTGAAAAAAAAAAAAAAAACCCTTTGGATGATTCAATCTGGCCCACCATAGAATTCTCATAATGTCAAACAAAAATCGATTTCCTAGTTCATTTCTATTAAAGTTATGATTTTTAAAAAATAAATGCTAAGGCTCCCTTTGGCTGCAAGAGGGCAGTTGAGGATATATTATCCGCTTTAGTAGGCCCACCCTTGGAGTTTGATCTTATGTAGTCCAGTTCATTGCCTATGCACAGCTAAATTCTTTATTTTGCATTTCTTTTTTATTTATTTCAAACCAGTACGACCCCACCCCCCTTTTTTTTTAGTTTGTACATTGTGGTGAGTTGGTTTGGGTGTAAAACTGAATCAATCCTAAATAACACTAATAATAATAAATGTGGATTCATTTTACATAAACTAAGGCTCACCTAGAGGGAGCTGTCATTATCTTTTATTTTGCTGCTACAATATCCTAGAGAAGGGCAGCACGGCGGCGCAGTGGATAGCTCGTTTGCAGCACAGTTCTAAAGTCTTGGGAACCTCCTGTGTGGGTTCCGATCCAGCAACCGGGTTTCCTGTGCGGAGTTTGTATGTTCTCCCCGTGCTTGCGTGGGTTTCCTCCGGGCACTCCGGTTTCGTCCCACATTCCAAAGACATGCATTTCAGGTGGATTGGCCGGTCCAAATTGTCCCTAGGTGTGAATGAGCGAGTGAGTTGTCTGTCCCTGTGTGCCCTGCGATTGGCTGGCAGCCAGTTCAGGGTGTCCCCTGCCCACTGCTTGCTGGGATGGGCTCCAGCACCCCACGACCCTACTGAGGATAAGCGGTGCAGCTAATGAGATGAGATGAGAATATCCTAGAGAAAAAAAAAACTTGTGAGACCCCCAAGTAAAAAAAAAAATGGCACTTGTTTCCAGTCACACTTCATATTGCAGTGACATCTAGTTTTCAAAGAATGTTTTTTGTGTATCTTCACCCTCATAAAAAAACAATTGTTTTCATGGGGTATTCATGTGTGGCATTTTTTTTATCATGTTTTTATCCATCAATATATTTTTCAAATTTCATGTAGAACAATACTTTGGAGCAGCCCTATTTCACTTTTAATGCATTTTATTAAATTTAATGTTCTATTATTTTAATTGTGAGTGTTTCAACGCCAGTTTGATGTACTGGTCTATTTATAGTCAAATTAAAAATGAAATATTACACATGTATAACTGTCTGAAATCATATTTATTCATACGTTTATCTCAACAATGCTGAAAATATAAGACTAGTAAAAATGATCTCAAGGAATGTTTACTATAAAAAATCAAATTAAAAATGCATAAAAACCAAGATACATATTTTTGAAATAGAAGATATTAGACATATTGGATGGACTTATGTGATCTGTTTTCCTCGTGTATGACTGATGTGATTGGATTGAGTCTTGGTAGTTTTCCCTCCTGGTCAAGCCTCTGCCAATTGTTTTAGACCAATGCAACCCAACTACTCAAAAAACCCCTTACATATGTGCTATTAAAACATTTTTAAGATTGACGATGCTAATTATGAATACAATAACTTTTTAAAATGATTCCAATTTGTAAAAAGATAACAGAATAAAATCCAACAAAGACATCTGTAAAACATATCTGACTCTGCCTGTTTAAAATCCACCACGATCACAAAGTAAAACCATTATACATGGTTTACTGAGTATAAAATAAACCAAATAGGATTTGTTTGCCAGATAGTACGGCCAGGCTGCAGATCAGAAACGAAAGCCAGAAAAACGCATTGTAATCCATTACATTTGAGGAAGTCAGCCTGTTAGGTTGTTTGAAGCGGTTGCATAGGGACCAGTTTTTCTTTGATAGTAAAAGATGACGCAAGAGCATATTAATGCTTTTTAGAGTTACCTACACGTCAGGTAGAATTTTCTGCTGCAAGGCACACACCTCAAACAGATGTCACCACGTGTTCTCGATTAATTCTCAACTCTGGCGCCACACGTTCACCACGGGACATCTCCAGGGTTTTAGGAAGCACTGGAGTCTTTACACATATATTATCACCCCCTATTAATCCAAAGTACATGCCGCATGCTTGTACCTACAACAGTTTTGTACAGGCCGACCTAATCCGACTGTCAGTGCTAAAGCCAGGCAGAGGAAGCCGCCACGAGGGAAGTCAGGGACAAAGATTTTTCCTTCCCTGTGGGGAACTATGGTACAAACCTAACTCTCTAGGTTTATCTACCCCCAAAGATATATGTAGATTTTATGACAGACATTTAGTATATTAGCAATCATTAATAGGTGGTTACTGGGTGAAGGGTACGTTGGTGATTGCATATAAGTTTCAAGCCAAAAAATTAACATTATTTATTTGCTTTCAATCAAGTTTTCATCCAAAACAAATTTTAAATAAAAAACATATTACTTAAAATAACGACATAAAATGAAAAAAGATAAGATTTGGGAGTCATGCCATGGTTGAAAAAAAGTGGAAAGCAAGACAGCCATTTCCTTATGGCGCCTTAGTGAAAAGTTATTTTTTCAAGTGATGTAAGAAAGAAGTTATTGTGGAAGGAAGTAAGATTTGTTATTTGGACTATTTTTCTTACTGTTCTGACGGACAGAATTATTTTTTCGAGAAAAATAGGTTTCAAATGATTGTTGGGATAATTTGAAAAGGTTATGTTCTTATTTTGTTAAGAAAATAAGATACATTCAAAAAGCAGTATCAGATCATTATCTCTAAATGGAGGATTTTTTTTTTCTAAATGCATGAATTTGTTAAAACATTATTATTTAGGTACAGTTAAAATGTTACATGGGCAGATCATTTGGAACTTTTGCTCTTTTTGTTAAATGCATATTTGGTTTGTGTACCTGTAAAATAACAACATGAATACATTTGAATAATAAAAAGTAAAATCATAAAATGTATATTCAGAAAATGCAAAAATCATATTTCCACTAAGAAACAATCAGCAATGAACTGAGTTTTTATGAGTATTTTTTTGAGTTTTTTATATATAACCGATTTTTGTAATCTCAATACATGTCAGGAAATAAAGAAAACGTGAAAACAAGGTTCGAGAGTGACACCTTTGTATTTAAACAAAATCACGATAGATACATTAAGGTTAATGGCTGTCCTGGTTTGAAGACAAATCTGATAATTTTGGAATCGGTTTTTATTAAAGTGATCTTTATCTTTAAAATAATACACTGAAATGCTTTATGAAGCTTCCTTCAAGACATAAAAGGACAGCAGGAAAGCTCAGCGCAGGCCGGACACTAGAACCCAATAGTTGGGGCGGCATTGGCTCAGGAGGTAGAGCGCTCAACTTGGGATCAACTGGTCGCAGGTTCGATTCCCGGCTCCTTCGTGTTATATGTCAAAGTGTCCTCGGGCAAAACACTGAATCCCTAATGCCCCCCGATAGCTGGTAGTTATTCACCTTGCATGGCTTGCGCTATCGGTTAGTGAGTGTGCAAAAGTGTGAAGCACATTGTAAAGCGCTTTGGGAGGTCTTCATTGACTTGAAAAGCGCTATATAATGCATTTACATTAGACATTAGTAGTGGGCTGTAAGGGCCTACAAGGCCTTAATTGCTGGCCTAAACAATGTACCGTATTTTCCGCACTATAAGGCGCACCTAAAAGTCTTAATTTTTTTTCAAAAGCTGACCATGCGCCTTATAATACAGTGCGTCTTATTTATGGATCAACATTAAATCACAAGGTCTCGCAACTTACGCAACAGCCACCGACTCGATTTTCCCCCGAACGTGGATTAGTCAGCGGTGTATGCTTGGATTTATATACCGGCGTTTCATTGGCTAACCAATGTGTCAATCATCATTTGAATCGATCACTATTGGCTAAAGTTATTTGGAGCCTCGGATAGGCTAGAGGGCCGAAACAAACCCTGCAATTGGCCGAAAAAGATGTGTCAATCATCCATTAAATCGTTCACTATTGGCTGAAGTTATTCAGAGCCTCGGATTGGCTAGAGCGCCAAAACAAACCCTGCAACTGGCCGAAAAAGATGTATCAATCATCCGTTGAATTGATCGCTATTGGCTGAAGTTATTCGGAGCCTCGGATTGGCTAGATGGCCAAAACAAACCCTGCAATTGGCCGAGTTTAGCAATGGCGTAGCAAGCTTAGGAAGCTTGCTAAAGTACACCATAAAGAAACGTGTTTTATTAGTCTGTATTTGCAAATAATTTACTCTCCTGGATTTACTTCTCTCATGGTTGTGAGAAGACCATGATTGCGTATCATTATTGAACGTGAGAACTTAGGTGAGCTATGCGGCTTTATATTTTCCCGGTATCTTGTTTTAGAATGATCTTGATGTTGCTGTGATGAGTTGAGTGAATTAAACTCAATTCCAAGTGTTTATTGTCATATGCACAGTAAAGTTGCGAGCGAAAAAGAAAATAGAAACTAAGAAATGTTTGGCTTTTCTTGAATCCCAAGACTTTAACCTTCCGAATGATATTTGAAATGACGCATTTGAGTGACATCGTACGGACACCGCATCCGCACGTGTCTACGACACGTATTTGCTTCTTTGCAAGCTTTGGGGATGTTAAGGGGGTAATCAGTTGGACTGAATCATCTGACTGTTTTCTTGACATTCCCATTGTAGCGCCTTATAATCCGGTGCGCCTTATCTATGGAAGATATAGGACCAAAAACTATTTTTTGGGGGTGCGCCCTATAACCCGGTGCTCCCTATAGTGCGGAAAATACGGTAATCAATTATTGTTAATTAATGAAACAGTAGATGCTGTTTTTCTTGTGTTGTGCCTATATAAAGTCACAAATGATACTTACAGTAATTCCTAATCGTCTGTCAGATTCCTCTCATTCCTTCTCCTCTGCTTGGGCTGCTTCCAGATGCATAATATCTTATGCGAGGCTTCCTGCAGTATACCATAGCGCTGGTATCGCTCTAGGTTTAGCCAATCCAATTTTGAATTGGTCCAAAAGGGCCTGCATGAAGGCTTTAAAAAAAAGTTAGGTGCCGGTAATTCACCCGAACTGAAATCCACTGCAGTATTTTATGTTGATCTAATCATGTTTTTTTCAACCCACAATGGCTGAAGTAGGAAAAGAAATTGATTTTTTTGTAGATCTACTGTCAAAGCCAATTTCAAAAAGGACCTTTCAAGAAAAGCTGGACATTTTTAAAGCACTGCAACAGGGAAAATGTTTTATCCGCCACTTTCGGTCCACACACTACAAGCAGTACATCAAACAAAGGAGACGATGTGGAGCTTCTTTCCCTCATTGCTGAGAGAGACACATATTTATGTCACCACCTGTCCACGAATACTTTTTTCAATGCGGCGCCAGGCATAATAAATGGGGGAAGAAATCAGAAAGGAAGTTAGTAAAGCACCGTTCATCTCTGTTATAGTGGACCAGACAACATACGCGAGTAACAGAGCACAGCTTGCACTTGTTATGCATTATGTCACAGACGCGGGTGTCATTCAAAGTAGGGTTTGTCTGATATGAAAATGTTGAAGAGGTGTTGTAAAAGTATAGTGGGATGTTTAGACGCGTTCTAAGGGATGGGAAGGACACTTGTATGATTCGGCAGGGATAAACCAGTGAAAGCTGCCGGGCCCATCTGTTGAACAGAAGAGTGTGTTGTGTCACCCTGACCCGAGTGACACGGCCGCTTTCTTGTGTCCTGTTTCATCTGGTGTTTTTGTGTTTTTTGCTATTTTTTTCCCCTTTTTATTTTCCTTGTTTTTGTACGTGTTTGTCTTGCTGTCGGTCACCCCTCTTGAGGGATATGACCAAGTTAGATAGATAGATAGATAGATAGATAGATAGATAGATAGATAGATAGATAGATAGATAGATAGATAGATAGATAGATAGATAGATAGATAGATAGATAGATAGATGGATGGATGGATAGATAGATAGATAGATAGATAGATAGATAGATAGATAGATAGATAGATAGATAGATAGATAGATAGATAGATAGATAGATAGATAGATAGATAGATAGATAGATAGATAGATAGATAGATAGATAGATAGATAGATAGATAGATAGATAGATAGATAGATAGATAGATAGATAGATAGATAGATAGATAGATAGATAGATAGATAGATAGATAGATAGATAGATAGATAGATAGATAGATAGATAGATAGATGTTAACAGTGAGAAGCGAGCCAATAACATTGCAGGTCTTATCATCTCATTTTTGGTAGACGATTGTCTGGGTAAAGTTGTGGCACAGTGTTATGACAGGCCAGCTGTCACGTCTTACGATTAAATGGGGTGAAGACTGAAGTTAAGGAGGGCGCATCCTTGGCTTTCTGAGTATTGTTTTTGGCTTCACACATTTAATAGCATTATAAACTTAAACACAAAGTCAACAACACAGAATCCCTGAAAAAATAATGTGTCATTTGTCACAGTTGAGCTCATGAGCTCACATAACTAATTCAGACTGGAGTGAAGGCCCAAGGATAAAATTCACCACTGCAAGAACTAAACATAAAAAATAACTATAAAGCAGTTGGCTTTATTTTAATCCAAACTCAAATGTAGTAATACGAAAACATATTGTTTCTAATCTAAATGAACCAAAGTTAAAGTGCTCAAGTGTTCAAAGAACGCTCTGCGTGATCAGACGCAGAGGCGGAGATAACAGGTGACAAGCCATGAGGCGCCACTCGCCGCTCGGATCGAGAGGCCGCCGTGGGACAGCTTGACAGTCGTGTTGGCTCCTGACACGTCTTCCGGCGGGGGAAAGGAGGAGCCGGAAAAGTGAGTGATTTGCCGTTGTTTTAGGACGGAAAGAATATCCCCCCCAGCAGCTCATCGAACAGCTTTTGACGGTTCGACGACGTCGGGGTGACCCGAAAGGTGTTTGATCATCTTGGCATCTCTTCCGTTCTGTCACCGAGATCTGTGCCAAAAAAAAAACTATCACTTAATATTACAGAAGATTTCACTGTTATTAGAGGGAAAATAAGCTCGCCGCTGTCGATGCATTATACATCAATAGCGGGTGACAAAACCAATTTTGTAAGTAAACTGACAAGCCCGAGAACAAAGGGAAAGTCTGACGACTTTCAAAAGGGGGTCAGACAAAGACTTGGCATATGCCGGTTTGTGTTAGCCGCGGAGAAAATTCCTGGGTGGATCTGAGACAAGGTAAAATATGGATTTTTTTATTAATCAGGTCCATTTTCCAATCCAATTTTGAATTGTAAAGAGCCTAAAAAACATACACAGGTTAAAGTGCAAAAAACACTTCACAAAGTTGGCATATGTACAGACATATTGTATGCTGTATTCCTCGCTGTATCCTAGTTTACTTTCCTCGGTTTCGATACTTCAAGGATTTTCATCGTGCGTTTTGTACTACAGCAGACAACACACAGTAAATACTGTCACGAGGGTAGGTTACCGAGCACTCTCTGTGTGTTTGGCCGGTATGATTATGTGTGTGCTTGACCTTTATAGGCTATCAGTGAAAGAGCATAGCGGGTGTACAAGTCAAAGGGTCGACCCAAAACAAACTGTGTGGCATGACAACGTATATTCAATTAGCGGCTTGTACACTGAAAAATAAATTAATCAATTAAATCAGACTCAGAGGAAAGTTAGAAGAGGGCAAAGAAATGCTGATTACGGCAGGATGCTCGGTGGATTGTAATGTGGTCCGAGAAGATACTGATGCGGCGTCTGAAGAGAAAGTAATTACAGGGTCGCAGGTAAGGCCTACCACTACGGCAACATACGAGCCAAGTCAAGTCAAGGGACATTTACTTGTATTGCCCTTAATCACAAAAATGTCTTAAAGGAATGCACAGGATTACAATTACACCATCGCCTGATCTTAAACCAATCTGCTGAGCCTGTATCTCATCAATGCCAAATCCATTACCCTTGCAATGGAGGTCCTGGAGCTACAACTCTTGGGAAAGTGCTGCATTTGTGACTCATGTTATTTGAATCATTAAGGATCCCCTATGCTAGCGTGCAGCTAGCCGGGCACTCTCTGAATTGCTTTTTTACACTGAACTAAGAAGCCCTCCAGTTTTGTTGTACAATTGTATTATGACAAGAAATACATTCATTTAACTGCATTTCTGTGTTCTGTGTTTTTATTTTTAGATCTGTATTTGTTATTTTGTTACATATGTAGATATTAGATGGTATTGATATAAAAAAAATAAGTAAATAAATGTATCTACTTCGCGGGTTCTGTCTATCGCAAAACCGTTTTGCAATGATTTGATCATCTGATTGAATGGTTGCTTTAAAAAAAAAGTCAATGAATAAGACATTGCTACAGTTACTCAGTACTCAAGTAGTTTTTTCAGTACTTTTGTACTTTCCTTAAGTAATTATTTGGATGACAATTTTTTACTTCTCTTTGTGTCATATTATTCTGAAGTAAAAATCTTACCTCTCCACCTCTGCCTGCGTGTAATATTAATAAAAATATCTTACTGATAGCTTATGTACTTTTGCTTATTATTTAAAGCAATATTGTTTTATGTCTTGACTATGAATGTTTTTACCACTAAGAGGAGCTAAATAAGACAAACTGTCTCTTAAAGGGGTAACTCTGGCCATTTTTTGCAGAAAAAAGCCATATAAAACAAGATACCTTAATCAAACGCACCCCAAAATGTAAAGATAAAACATAAGCCCTGACAACTCTCCTCACTGCCAGTAAACTCTTCTACCACCGACTTAGTCAGGATTTACGCAGCCTAGTCACAGTGTCTCCATTAATTTTGGAAAAGTGACATCGTGCATGGTTATTACACGATTACAACAGGACAGCTCTCATTTTTCACTGCAAAGACGGCGACAGAAGTGTCAGTGCACGGGAAGCATCTATGGGCAGCGTTATGTTCTCGGCAATAAAGCAGTATCTTTCCTGCTGTCCGGTTATTATGACGAAAAGCTTAAGCGAAGGCTGAAAATATTGACGGATTGTAACACACAAAAAAGTTCAGTACATAATGACGTATACATGATAATGACTGCTGATTGCTGATATGGTTATAGTGTATTAGACACTCAGAACAAGGAACAAAGACATCAATAGATGTTTAACTTGCAAAGAAAACAGAAGAGGACTGTATGAAACCATCAGATTGGAAATTCAAACCTCTTCTTAAAGCCCTCGTCTGAGCTCTTTAAAAAACATATATCTTAGATTACGAAGAGTGTAGGAATCAAAGAACAGCATCATCATTATATGATGGTAACAATGGTGTTAATAGTACAAAATAGTCAATATAAAAAACAACAGTGAATAATAAGTCAGATTTTTAAACTGGCATACTGTGCAATCTCCTATGCAGGGGTCCATTATTAAAAAACAGAAACAAGCAGAACAAACTTAGCAATTAATAACTTTTTGATCTCAAATGTATTTGAGGAGATGCGTTATTTCAAGCATCAGTGTTTAAAATATCAATGTTTCTCAGCTGGTGGGTCTCGACCTAAAACTTGGTCGTGGAATCGTTTTAAGTGGATCACAGGCATTATGCTTGCAAAATAATGCTAATAAAGGGAAAAAAAAACATAACTGAAGTTTAATCACTTTTCCCAAGAGTTGATGGCTATAATGCCGTGCAAAGGTGTGTTGGCACTAAGCTAAGCTAAGCTAAGCTACTTTACAGACCGATCAGGTTTGTTAGCACACTTTAAGCAGGTCTAAACACAGATAGAGGGGGTAATGTATAATATGGATTTTATTTTAATGTAGACTATGCTACTGAAGTGGAGTCTTTCAGATTTCATCAAAACGTGTGAGTGTAATATCTGACCACTGGATACCGCTGTATTGTCATGATAACTAACTCGGATCATCTGGAGCAATCATGTGGCGCCTAGGTGGGCGCTTTCTGATTGGCTGGCACTTCTCTGTTAAGCGCGCTGCGTCCAGAGAGCAGTGTCAGAGTGTACATTTTGTAACTATGTGTGTTTCTCCTGATATCCCGTTCATTTAGAACTCTGTTTACCCGATTCTGCCTGCCTCCGATCCGACCTGTTTTCGTCCCACGCTATGATCTCCTCTCCAGCCCCGGTAAACACGACCTGCCTGACTTCCGCACTACGATTCCGGACTCGTTCCGAAGTTATCTCCCCGGCGCCGCTGCTGACATCTGACGGCCATCACGTCTCCAGCAAGCGCTTCCTTAATAAAAGACTTAAACGAGCCCACATCAGCTATCTTCTGGCCGTGGTAGCCAGTCAGTCGCAGGGCACAGAGACAGGCAACGCACTTGCTCATTCACACCTAGATACAATTTGGACCAGCCTATTAACTTGACATGCATGTTTTTGGAATGCACTACACCAGGGGTCGCCAAACTTTTTGAACCCCAGACCTATGCTTTTAGCACTCATTAGCCCGAAGGGCTTTTAGTTTGAAATGCATTACTAAAATAGCAACTTCTGTTATTACTATGTTGTAGCAATGTTATTATGTTATTTCCAGGTAATTATTAGAAGTAGAGTTGAAATAAGCACCACCAACCACTAGAACATTGTTTTTAAATACACTTATTGTGTCAATAATTTCTCATGCAAGAAATTTCACAGAAACTTGGGAGCTATTTTGAGGACTTGTCCATAGGCTACTCAGGTGCTATGGTGGCCGTAGGCACGACTTTTGGGACCCCTGCACTACGCAATACAGGATTTGAACATCTTTTTCATTGCAAAATGCAAGCACTTTAGAAGGACTTTGAAAGCCAATTATCCATTTTCTCCAGTGCCATTAAAAGAAGAAATCCAGTTTGAATCATACACTTTAATCTTCTGTACCATTTATCAAGACAATATCATTTTTAGATCTTAAGTAAATCATGAGTATATCTGTGGATCAGAACAGTAAATATCTTTGAGACAAATGTCTATCTCGTTAGAAATAAATAACAGTAATATGTAGATTACATTTTTTCCAGGAAGGACGTAGAGCGCTCGTTATGGGATCAAGGGATCCCAGTTCGAATCCCGGCTCGTCCGTGTTACATGTCGAAGTGTCCTTGGGTAAGACACTGAACCCCTAATACCCCCAATAAGCAGGTTAGCGCCTTAGATGGCTGCAAGGCCGCTATTGGGAAATGTGGAGCACATTGTAAAGCGCTTTGGGAAGTCGTTGACTTGAAAAGCGCTATATAAATGCAGATCATTTCATTTTATTTCATTTCATTTCATTACAATGTTCAATCTGAAAACAACCCTAAATGATTGCATGGTTTAAATAAATGTCCGTAATTGATACATGATGCACTAATACACATTAGATAGTGCCCCCTTTAGGTGTGCCATGCACTTGTCCTGTTCGGCGTGTTCAATAAGGAGCGATGACACTTCATAAGACAACACCATAATGCCAGCTGCCGTTTATCACAAGGGAAGAAAAAATGCAATAGCAAAGTGAAGCCACAATTGAGCATAGTTGGCATCATGTTCAAGCAGACTTGTTGAGAAACATTGCAACGATTTCAAGCATTAATTAGCACTTCATTTAAATTGTAAGTACTTTTTAAACCTTGAAAAAAAACAACATTCAAATTCAAGCATTTGCAATGATTTCAAACACCCATACAAACACTGACAATACAGTGACATATAGTGGTCAGATAGTACATAGTTACCTTTTAGATTCCATCAGGAAATAGAATAATGCATACCTTAGGTTAGTACAATACATTCCTTAACAATGCTGACATTTGACTACATGGTTACGTACTTGGTGTTAAGTACAAGAGACAAAATATCCGTCGAGCGCTTCTGTTAATTGGCTGCTTGAAGCAAAGACGTCAAGGCCGTATGGATTTCCTGCCCGACGAGTCATCTGTGGTAACTGTGAAACGAGAGAGTCGAGCGGGCTAGCGTCGAGGCGGTTGGAGGGAGTTGCGAGAGAAGGATGTGAATAATGCATTACAAGGTATGAGGCTGGTAAGGAGCCGGGGCTCTGGGAATTTAAAAGCATTTGTGTTTGTCACACAAATCAGGGAAGCTTTACCGCTTCCGCAGGAAAATCCGAAACGACGGATCCGACTAGATGGCGGCGACGCAGCTGCGACAGAGAGTGCGATCAGCTTTCGGGCAATGAATAGAATATAAGTTCACAAAAAATCTTTATTTATTTAAAATCCCTGCCTTAAATAATCGTATGTGATGTTCCGGCAAACTACCATTAGAGGTTAGTATCAAAGACACTTGCTTTAGCAACCAGCGAAACTGATTGGACAACATCACGGATGTTAGCATTAGAGATTAACATCAGAGACACTATAAGAAATCTTCTAAACTTTTGAGTGTTCATTATTAAGCAAAATGTGTTTTATGTCCCTTGTTAAAAAAACTATTAAGATTGTGATTTATATATAAATAGCAAAATCTTAGAGTTGGGAAGTAGTAGGGCAAAGTCAACCAGAATGAAAGGCCGAATAAAAAAGTAAGATAAAAATATTTCTGACATTTTTGACGGATTGTCAAAAAATAAAAAAGTAAAATACAAGACAAGGGCTGGAATGATCCGAATGTTAAAACCTTTTAAAATTACACTTATAGTCAACAAACCTAATGAAAAATAGATTCCAATGTGATCAGATAAATATACAATATTTCTTTTTAATCTTTAATTTCCAACAGGTGACAAAGACACATTTTCTTGATAAAAAAATCCTAATTACATAAACATTAATTCAAAGAGGCCAATATTCCCAGGCACGATCATTAGCAAGAGTTTATATTTTAGCAATAGTAGGCTAACATCACTAAAATAACTTTTTATCATTTACTAAACTACTATACAATAAAGTACAAGGAGAAGTAACGTACAGTAAAATTAAAACTTGATTCCTGGTGTATTGATTGGTAGGTTAGTGGGTTGGTGAGTGGTTGGTTGGGTGGTTGGGTGAATAGATGGATGGATGGATGGATGGATAGATGGATGGATGGATGGATGGATGGATGGATGGATGGATGGATGGAAGGATGGATGGATGGACGGATGGATGCATGGTTGAGGCCTTATTTAGGCACAGCAAAGTCAACATCAACAAAAAAAAAAAAAAAATAGCAAAACACGCGCATGAAAAACAGATGTGCATTACAATAATATAATACATAGCATGTGCCCAAAGGGAGTAGGCTAAAGCTAAAGCTTTTAAGGGGCCTACCCTTAGTTCATTTTGTTTTCCTTACAGGGAAGACGTATTAAAGATCAAAACCACAACAAAAAAACTTTCCCCACAAATAAAAAAAAATACATGACATTTAAATTTCAACACAATAATTTAACAACAATGGTAAGGACAGGTACTAACAATGGTCAGGACAAAATTCCAACAAAAAGGGAAATACCAATAATGGTAAGGACAAAACACCAGCAATGGTAAGAGAACAGACATACATTATAGAGCCCAATAAGGCTTTTTCAGTCAATTATTTTTTTTCAAATAATAATGAATTGGCTAATGTAGGGGCGGCACAGCGGCTGTGTGGTTAGTGCACAGCCACACGATGCGGAGGTTCAGGGTTAAAGTCCAGCTACCGCAGCCTCCCCGTGTGGAGTTTGCATGTTCACCTCGTGCCAGTGTGGGTTTCCTCCGGGCACTCCGGTTTCCTCCCACATTCCCCAAAAATATGCATGTTAGGTTAATTGGCCGGTCCAAATTGTCCGTAGGTGTGAATGAGCAAGTGGGTTTTCTGTCTCCATGTGCCCTGCAACTGGCTGGCAACCAACTCAGGGTGTCCCATGCCCGAAGATAGCTGGGATGGGCTCCAGAACTCCCGCGACCCTACTGAGGATAAGCGGTGGTGATAAAGGAGGATATTCTATTGTAGACCAAAAATTTTATAAATAACTTTAAATGACAATTTATTGCATGAAAATTGATGTATAAAATAGTTGATTTGATTCGTTTTAAATTAGCTTTTGTTTGCTGAGCGAGTTATAAGATTTTTGTCATGATTGCTGATTCAGGGCACCTGTGACTGCCCAATTGGCGGCAACAGCCCTGAGCGCTGATTGGTTCGAAGACTCTTTTTAAACCCCCGGCTTCCAAGAGGAAGCTGTCAGACTGTTTGCAAACCTATGCTCCCAGCTAAGCAAGCTCATACCTTCCGTCATTTTCCTGCCCTGTTTTTTCCTGCCTCATACCAGTTACCGACCTCTTTTCTGAACTTGACACCGTCCTTGCTCTCCCGTCCCGGCTAGTGACCGGTATCCCTGCTGTCTACGATTATCCTCGCTCGACACGGAAGTTTCTTTTCCGCGTTCCAGCCATCTGCTACCCGTGACCGTCGATCATCGTATTGTGGAAGCAAACACTGCTCTCCCTCTTTATCAATAAAACTCAGTAAACGAACGCACGAGGTCCTGTCTCCGTTTCTGGCTTGACAGTTTTGCTAGGTTTTGTTGAAATTTATGGTGTGCCTCACAAAATGAACAGTCCAAAAGGTTTCCCATCTTCGCTGTATTTAGTTGACTTTTTTGCAAATTCTCCTTTATCTTTCTATTTATGATTCGCTTATGCTGACCATATAATTCACCTCTACACAAATTTGACAGCAGAAAAAGCTGACCTGTAACTTCTGATCCTCAAGGTAACGGACCATTCAGTGGTCACACCTCCGATCTACTTGAGTGAGAATGATATATATGTCACAGAATCATATTCCCATGAATGAACCTGCATGGGAGACTCTCAAGCGAAGTAAACACACTTTGAGCTTCGGACACGGCAACGATAAAGGTTGTTGACCTTTGCTGATGGAGAGGATTTATCATGCATGGCTGCCTTTGTTGCTCTGTTGCCTGTCAGAGTGGGGATGTGTTAGTGAGCATGGGCCTGCGTATGATCATTTGTGAGTGGCTTACTGGGCGGTAGGAGGAGGGCGAGGGCCAAGGTAGGCTAGGGGGGTTATTATTCTACTACCATCAATTCTGGATTACATGCCACTACATTGTTCCTAAACACTGCAGATTTCAAGGTAATACCAGATTGTTGACTATGCAAAATGTGAGTAAATAATACATGTTTTTTGCATAAAATGTAAACACTATTTCATTGGTATGTTCCAATTACCCTGCGGCTCTGGTAAGGATAAGCGGCACAAAAACTGGATGGATGGATGTTCCAATTATTTTCCAAAACAGTGAATTCTGAAGACAGCATCAGAGGAACACCAGCACCTTTGCAAGCCAGTCGCCATATTGTTTTTCATGTTAGTTGATTAAGTTAAAAGTGTTTCAAGGAAAGTTTTTTTTTTTTTTTTTTTTTTGTGGAGAATGCTTTGTCATTGTGTCACAGCCCTTCCCACCGATCCCCCAGGCCGCTAGAGCCGAGCAACTCGGTTAATGCTGGAGCGGAACAAGATAATCTGACGGTTTAATAAAAACAAATAATCGCTACCTTTGCCAAGTGTTCTGAATGTTAAAGAGAAGAAATTCAGTGCAGTCAGCTTTGTCATCTAATTAGTGATGTGAATGAAATGACGAATGAGATTCATTGTCCCCACTTGTTTGAAAAGATTCAAAGCCATTAAGGATAGGGATTTTTGTTGCACTTGTGTGTGTATACAGTATGGTAATGTTATTTTAATCAATATTGAAAGCTGCACTAGTTGATTAAGAATCATCTTACCTTTCGGTTATTTATTTATTTTATTTTATTTTTTTTTATTTATTTTTTTTTTTTACAAAATTGACGTCAATGAATTCCTTTTTATGGCAGTTTAAGCCAGAGGTTTTAGATTCGGTGCAGATTGTGTCAAGATAAAATGAAAATATGTTCAGAAATTTGTCCTCTGTATTCCAGAATCTACGGTGTTAAGAAATGTCCAAGGAGGTCTTTTTTATCACCTGGTCTGCTTTTTGGGAAAAGATGGAATGACAGAAGAGAACGGACGAGTGGGATGAGGGCTGGTATGTTGGTGGTTTTGTCGGGGCAGGGGTTAGGGGGGGTGGTCCGAGTGGGTGGTTCAAAGGTGCAGACAGACAGGAAGCAGATAAGACTTTCAACGGGGCAAAGCCAAAACATTTTTAGAGATTTGTCTGACTTCTTTTCAGGCTATAATGAAAAAAAGAAGGAAAACATAGCATCAAGTACAATTTCATGATTTTATATATATGCACACACACATATGGATGGGTATACAAGGCCTTCTCTGCTGGCCTAAAAAAACGATCTGAATCATGGAATAGTATTATATAATTTCCATGAAGATTGTTTTAAATAATTCCGAATTTGTCTGTCAACTTGCTTTCATTGCTTCTGCCCTGGTTTCACTGCTTCCAGATGAGGGGTTTCATTTCTTGCATTTAAGCATTCAACCAATCACATTTCAACCATTAATTGTTGCTAGACTCAGAAATCTACCTAGAGGGCTTCACACAAAAAACCCTGTAGGCTGTATTTGAGTCTTTGAAAAAAAGCTGTTGGTTTAGCGAATCAGGATCCAAGTTGGCGTTTGAGAGCCCTCTAGGGTGCCTTCACAAACCATGATTGGCTTGGTGGCAGTAATCGACCATCGCACCAACAAGGGAATATATTGTGTTGAATTAATATAGTGGTTCTTTAAACGTGGGGCCGAAGGGGAGAAAGAGACTCCGTCAAGGGGGTGCAGCCGTGTTTGACCCAGGGAACTTCTTTTTTTAACTTTACAAAGAACCAAGTGCAATTGCCCCTCCACTACACTAGTAAACAGTGGCACACTTATTGGCAGTGTTTTGTTTACATATAAACTCCACAAATGCAAATAGCACAGAGTATGAAATGTAGTTGGAAGGGGAGCAGACCCTCAAGTGATCCCCCCCAAAAATAATTAACCTAAATGAATATATGGACTTGTTGGGAGGGGCACGTGAGGATATTGTCTTCAAAGGGGGGAAATAACAGAAAATGATTGAGAGGCACCAATTGAATAGCAAACGGTGGAACAAGCAAGCCAGCCTTTCAACAAGCCATAAAAGGTGATGTCCGTCACTCTCAGCCTAGAGGTAAGAGCTTAAGCCAAAGCCCACGCCTGATCCGAATTTTGGGCCGGGTCAGTACTTTAGGGTCGGACCCAGCTTCTTTGTCGCTGACATTATTTTTTTCATGATGTTATTTCCTGTCTCTGTTTATACAGTCTTAACTTAGATTCCGTTACTAAATAAAAGCTTTACGTGCAGTGCATCCGTGCTGCGCAGGGCCTTATTTGTTTTAAATCTGTTTCTATATTTTCCTAATTAATTTCCTCTCGTTTAAATGTTATTTTCCTTCAAAGCATTTCTTTTTTCCTGCTATTTTACAGTTGTTCTTTGAATAACAAGTAGTAGTGCAGCCAATTGAAGGGACACGGCCTCAGCCCCCCTTCCTCACCAAAAGGGGCCTGCGTGTTACTTTGGGCATGGCACAAATCCATGGGTGCCAAGTGCAGGCTGGCAGATACATAGCAGACCTTCACTTAAAAGGCTGTGTCAGAGGTTAAGTGGTCATGGAAACGGGAGGCCGAAAAGTGGCGGCTGGAGTTACGAGGTGGCAAAGTCTCCGCCGTCATCAGGTGGGAGGTGAGATGTGGTGTGGGTAGCAGGTGCGGCTCCGATGGGGTGGTGAGGGGTTCTGGTGCGGGGGGCGGGCACTAAAATTACCCTGCAGGGTTGCGTGCGTGCATGAGAGGAAACGTGTGAGTTAAGTGTGTGAGTGTGAGAAACTAAATATGACACATGAGGGCATGAGAGTGTTATAATAGCCCCCTACAGGCGATTGTCAAAGTTGCTATTTCGTATACACTATGTATTGCCGTTACTTACAGTCCAGGTAGTTCTTGTTATCTTGAAAAATATATTTTGATAGAAATGTTATTGTAATAAATGTTATACCCCTGCTACAAGTAGCCATGGTAACGAGTACTATTTTATTCATGTGGGGAGCAAAAGCCCTTTGTGTCGCCTTCCTGGCTAGCTCTTCTTGTCCCCGTTCCCATGTGTAAACATCCTACTGTATGCTAAAGCTACGAAGAGTTATCTTTCTCGATGGACTATACGGAAGACAAGCAGAAAATGGACAAAGAGAAAAGAAGAGGAATATACTTTTTCTGGCCATCTGAACAAAGCAAAAGTTAATAAAACGGTATGAAAACGCACACCACCCTTCAGAAAGAGTTCAGAGATGACAAGGAGGAGAATGCAGCTATCATTCCATCACTCCACATTAAAGACATTTTGGCAAAATTCCATTAAGTCTCAGTGTTTTTGGAAGAGAAATCACCCAAAAAAGCGTTGATAGGTCAGGCTATCACTCTTTCTGATGACGTCTGCCTGGTATATTTCTGACCGATTGTCAATAGCAGACGTCACTGTTCCAGTTATTCAAGAAACCCGAGACAAAAAAACACTACTGAGGACCAGTACACAAAGAGGCCACTTGAAAAGTAAATCCCATCTCATCTGATTACCTGCACCGCTTATCCTTATTAGGGTCGCGGGGCTGGAGCCCATCCCAGGAGGTTCCCACGACCTCAGAACTGTGCTGCACACGCGCTAACCACAGCCCCGCCGTGCTGCCATGAAAAGTAAATTCATATTTTTATTATTTCCTATTCTTGTTTTTTTAAAACATCATGTGCATTTAGTTTATGTTTATTGTGCAGTCATCTAATTAAACATATACTTGTTTAATGTTCTCATGCTCCTTTATTAAAAAAAATACCATTCTTTAGCTGGGATTGAAACAGAATAGCCCATTTACATTTAAAAGGTGTTTCTACTTACAAATGTTTCAGGTTACAAAGCTAATCCCAGTACAGAACTCATCAACATCAAGTATAGGTAATAAGACTTTTCTCATTATTAGATGATCTTTATGATTTTTCATACATTGTACATTTTTTTCCAATCTTTCATTTCCCAGCAACTTAGCTTTGTCACAAACCAAGGACAACTTTCAATGCAAGTTCATTCAAGATACTGTACCAAAATATCCTATACAGTAGGGGGCATGAACATATGGCTTGCGAGCCATATATGACTTTTCATGAGTACATATGGCTAGGAGATAACATTTTGCATATGCAAATTTCAATCTGTATTGTTCCACTTCAGATTTGCCTTAAACCGAGTTAAGGACGCACACAGCCAATGCAACACTAAATATAGTATTTGTTCTGTCCAGTAAATAAAAAAGACAGTTTCCACTACAATTTACTGCCAATGTGTCACACTAACAGACCCCATTTTGCCTGTACGTCACCAAGGAACCCTGTATATAGAAGCTTATTAACTAGTGTGTGTTCATTGTTGAGACACTAGATGATAGAAAAACATAGAGCAAAAAATGTAAACTCCTGAATACACCACCCAAGTTCACACAGAAATTTGATTGGGTGAGAATAGAGGTGCACGCAGCATGTTTCCTTCTCTCTTGTACGTGCCCACTATACTGAAGGAAGCTGTACTCTACAGCCGGAAACTTTCTGTTTGCAGTATTTTGTGACATTTTTACAAAATAACTGCTTGCACCTTGTTCTGAAACCATTATTTGTGAAAATATATCTTAACTAACTGCCGGAAGGAGACCAGTTTAAAGTGGTATATTTTTTGATATGGGACACAGGCCCTGGCATTATTATTATTATTATTTTATTAATTGTATAAAATAATCTAATGTCACAGAGTGAAATAAAATGCACAGAAAATGTTGCTTTTGTCTGGAGAGGGGGTTTTGTGGTTTTGTTCAATTTTGTCCTAAAAAATATTGTATAGCTCTTGCAAAAAAGAAAAAAAGAAAAATATATTTTTGTAATGGCTATTTGGGTCTAAAACATCCCCTACCCCTGCCAAACAATCCACAGAGCGGGACGGAACAATTGAATTTATGCGACAATTACCTTGATATTTAAAGCCTCTAGAGATCCCTGCAGCAGGAAATAAGCCAATCTCAGCATAGCTATCCAGACAGGCAAAAACAAACAAAATAGAAAAAAATAATGAATGAGCGAGGCGAGTGAAGAGCAGGGAGGATGAGACGGAGTGAAGTATCGATCATCCATTGACAAACACAATAGAAATCTTAGATGTGAGATGTGAGAGGGCTGGCATCCATAATTTATCAGCTGGCCCAATGTGAGTGACGTGAGTTGCGGAGAGAGGGGAGTATTGATTAGTAGAAAGGGGGTAAGGAAGGAAGGAGGGTTCCGGAGAGATATCAAGGGGGGGTTGAGGGAAAGGGGGGGATTCTAGGCGGTGCAGAGGTGAAGATGGAGCACGAGAAAGCCATTAAGGATGGCAGTGTTACCAGACACTGGCAGAGTGCAAAGAGTGAGCAGTGAAAAGATTGGAGAGCAGCAGGAAGAATGATAAAGAGGTCAACAAGGACCAAACCCCCTTCGTTCTCCTTCAACCCCCACCCCCAACATATCCAATCGATACAAGCATGTCAAAACATAAAATGCATGCTTTTGCTCTTAAGTAAAAGATTTTTAAAAGCATTGATTTAGGGTGGCGGTCGATGGAAATCAAGGCAGATTTGGTGGTGCGGATAAGAGTAATAACACTTGGCTGATAATAGCACAACAGGGGGGACTCTGCAGCGCTGCCGTGGGGAGTCCCAGCGCAGATTCATACAGACCACATTACTAGGGTCAAGGGTCTCAAAGGCAGCTTTTCAAACTGGATCTGAGATTTTTCTGTGGTGGGAACACGGCCCCAACAAACCGCAGACAAGGTTTGGTTTCCCTTCTTTCTCTCTTCCTTTCGCTCGCCTTTACCTTATTTGTTCACTCGCTTCATTGCTTTAATTTCCACCCCATGCGTGGTATTACTTTTTCTGAATACCCTCCAATCATACCTCGACATCTTAACTATTTAAATGTGCTGTTTTCTTGGTTTGGTGCTAACTCTTGCCTCTTTTGTTGTGTCCCAAACCTTGTTGTCACAAACTTTCCTTATAAGGTGTATATACTCCTCGCCTGGCCTTCTAGATCTCGAGTAATTCCTGCTTAATTATTTGATCTTTACTGCTTGCTGGATCGCCGACCCCTTGCCTGCCTTGTAGGCCACGATTGCTGCATTTGGTGTTCTAGATACTGATGCCTCGATACCTGACTCCCCGTGTGCCGAACCCTGCCTGAAATAAAGACCACCGTACTATTCTGCATTCTGTTGAATCCTGTTAAATGCCTAGTTCTGTGAATCTGCCCGTATTTGATCCTGTTTTGTTTTTGGTCTGATCCGTTTGTTTTTGGACATTCTTTTCTTTTGAGTGGATTTCTAATCCACTCCTGCGACCATCGATTCCCCGATCGATTGTGCGCCCTCCTCCTCTTCCCCCAATAAATTGTGAGTACGTCTACGCGAATGGGTCCTTATTTCCCGTTTCCCACTCCGCTTTGTGAGAATATTGGGTAAGATCAGTCTGATCTTTAAATCGCAAACAGCTCCATACCAAACAAGAAACATTCGGTCATCAACTAAACTTGTTTTGGTTGTGGCCTTTAATTGGTTCAACACCCTCCTTGTTTTTTCAAATGTTATATTCATATATTTTTTGTAGTCTTGGTCTTGACATGAGAAATCACATTTTATTTCAATGTAGTTTTGTCTGGGAATTCAAAAGCTGTGATTTGGGATTTACAGTTATGTCCATCCAAAGAGATGGACTAAAGTACTTGTACATACTTGATCTTGAATCTTTCCACAAGGCAAACTTTTCTTTTGGTCGATTAATATTTTTTGTATACTGTTTATTCTTGACTTAATTTGGTCTCAGCTGCTTAAAGTACTTGTTTTGGTCTACCATAGAATACGAAATACCCTGTTTTGTCTCAATCTTGACTTTCTGTCACCTTTCCACAGTTTTAGTTTTAAACTGCTCTGAATTCCAAGATTGTGACTTATAGTCCGAAGTAAAATCTTGGCCCCGGTTCTCCTAAAACATAGTCAGAAGTGAGCATAAGTAAATGTTGAAGAGGATCTTGAGTTTTTTGACACACCATGCTTTCATTGTTGGTCTTAAATGGACTTGATTTTGTCATAGCATTAATTATTGGTCTTGATTAGAGCTCAACTGTTCTGAAATCCACCAATATTTTATACATGCTGTAAATTAAACTCTTGGTGATGATCTCAATTTCTCAAAAGATGTGTTAAAAGTAGATGCAGGTTCATATTTAGATTGTTCTAGAATCTTCCTGCAAGTCAGACCTGTCTCAAATTTACTTTACTTACTTTACTTATTTTTCAAAAGACTTGCTGGTCTAGATTTGGTCTGAAGAACTTGGTTTGCTCTACTACAGAAAATAACTTGGTCTTAACCTAGTTTTGTCTCAATTTCGACTTATTACCTTTCCTCATTTTCAGTTTTGACCTGTTCTGAAATCCGCCCAAAAATTGATTCATACTCTTAAGTAAAATCTGGGTCTTCGCCTAAGTTGCTCAAATGTCGGGTCAAATGTGGACAAAGTTACACATTTTAGATCATTTAGCCTTTACCTACATGGCAGAATATTGTCCTCGTCTAAAGTTGAATTGTTCTCTTCCTTGTGTTTTTTTTTTTTTTGTGTTGCCTTTGCTTGGTCTCATCCGCTTGAATTACTTATTTTGTTCTACCATGCTGAGTGACACCTTTCTTCATTTGATTTTTGATCTCTTCTAAAATAAGCACATATTTTGAGTCGTGTTCTACCATCAAATCTTGGTTATGGTCCCAGCTGTCCGAAACACTGGCTCACACTTTCCTTTTCTTATTGTTTTCGTGGCTCTTTTTGAGTATGGTGTGATATTTTTAACTTCTGGATGATGAATTGCCTTGTTCTTCATTTTTTGCTCGTTCTCCACCTTACACATCCTCACTAGGTTTTACAATTTCAAAATATTGATACCCATTGGTCTCGGTATTGCGGATTTAGGTATGAAAAACAGCAAGATACATTGACCTTAACAAAGCCACCTCTGAAGACTAGAAAAGGCTTTGAGAGGATTTCCTATATTTGCTAACGATACGATGTTTTAAGCAAAGCTATCCTTCAACCTTGATGTGACATTGCTGAACCCATCTCTGAAATTCAAACTCACTTTATTGATTCCTATTTAGCTGGGAGGGTTTTCTCTGTGCCCTGAATAAAAGCTACTCATCTAAAGGGGAAGGTATTTAAGGTTGTAAAACTCAAGGTGAGCTAAGTGTAAGAAAAATACAAATCTCCACTACCGTTCTGAGTTACATACTAATGGCAGCAATGTCACCACCAGAAGAACTGCATTTTGTTAACTAAATTGACTTTTTGTAGCATAATGAGTTTGAAGTTCATGATAAAGAAGGTGTATTGATTGTTTGCGGATGTTAACTCCACAGGTAGGTTATTTAGGGTTGCTGAAAATCAAGCAATGAGTTAATGTGACCTGGAGAACTCGCAATTCAATTAGAGAATGCAGCAAGCTGATATCAGTCAGTCATTACTGCACAAAAACATCTACATGAGCATCTCATGTTATTACAGTGGCACAAGATAATTGCCCAGAAGTGAGAAAGGGCCAAGCCACCTACTAAATACAGATGTTAGGCTGATATGCGACAGATGTTTCCCAGCTAACCTGCTTCCATTAAAAGCCCGTTGCATGGTACTCAACAAATCCTGCGTATTAAAAAACAAAAAAGCACCTCAGCCGCATCAAGCAAATTCAATTGTGCATATTAGGAGGCGGTCTGTCAGCAAAGGGCCAGAAAGTAACAACATCAACAAATCACATCCTGATTGAAATGCACTTAAAACGGATCACGCTGACAAACGTGATTGTATCAGGGCGCTAATGTGGTCGGCCCACCCTCCCCGTCTTCACTTGAAATCCAATGAAATTCAAATATCCTCTGACACTTTCTGATACCATCAGCGGGCCAGTCAGCAAACTGGCTTCTGCTCTAAAGGGGCGGAACCATGTCCAAATAAAGAGAAGAGTAATCAATTTGTGTTGAAGTATTTTCCTTCCCAAACAATGTCTACATGCAATCAGAGGCTGATTCAAATCAATTTTCCTTCTTTATTGTTATTGATTGATACCAAATTGGTACCAAAATATTAATATCAATATTCAACAAACTATCTATAAACATTATATATTTAAAGAATAAAATATATAGGTGAATCCATTGACGTCTGTCTGTCTGTCTGTCTGTCTGTCTGTCTGTCTGTCTGTCTGTCTGTCTGTCTGTCTGTCTGTCTGTCTGTCTGTTTGTCTGTCTGTCTGGTTTATTGAGGTATTAAAAGAGTATGCATTTCCTGAATTGTCAGTATTGATTACATTATTGCTTTTGGGAAAGAAAATCAATCTCAAAAAATTATTTTTTGGCAATATTTTCATCCTCTTGAATGAAAAAAAACAGGCACACCTACATCGTAGTATATTTATAAATACATAAATAATATTGCACACAATTATTTCAAACTTGTTTTAAATTGTATTTTCCTATTAGAAACATGAACAAAACAACAGAAACAAGATACCAGTATTGGACAAAAATATACTTATTCAATGGAATAAGGTGTCAGTCTGAGATGCTCATGTAGATATGTTCATGCAGTACTTCTACTGATGACTTTATACTTTTTTAATACCACCCAAGGTTATATGATACTTCTGTAAGTTTTTTTTTCCTAGTTGATCATGCTTTTGATTCCACCTATACTCAGATTTGGTTTGGGAAATACAGTAAGTGAAATTTGAATTAAATGTGGGCAGAAAATACAGTTTGTTACTAAAGTGAGTACACACCTCATATTTCTGCAGACGTTTTATTTTAATGTTTAATAGAACATCACTAAAGAAACATCACTTTGACTCAAAGAAAATAACTAGGTAAACAACTTACTGGAAAGATATACACTGGTCTGATGAAAGATTATTTAATTTTTTTGGCTCAGATGGTTTGAAGCATGTGTGACAGCAACCAGGTGAGGAATAGAAATATGGTTTTGTCATGCCTTAAGTCAAGCATGGTGTTGGGGATGCCATGGTTTGGGGCTGCATGAGTCCAACTGGAATTGGGGAGTTCCATTTAATTAAGGGAAACACAAACTCAAGGATGCACTGTTAAATACTGGAGCAGAGAATGACCCCCTCCCTCCAGAAACTGGCTCGCAGGGCAATTGTTCAGCCTGACAATAACCCCAAATCATTTTTCTATGATTACCAAGGCTTTTCTAAAGGGGTTAAAGGTGAAAGGGATGGACTGGCCAAGCATGTCTTCATATCTAAATACAATAAATATTATGGGCGTCCTCAGGCAGATGGTGGAAAAGCACAAAATCTTGAATATCCCCCAGCTCAGTCATGTTGCCATGGAGGATTGGAAGAGCATTCCAGTGGCAATTTGTGAGGCTCTAGTGAAATCCATGGCCAGCAGGTTTAAAGTGGTTCTGCAAAATCTCAGCGGCCACACAAAATATTGAACTTTAGAAACTTTTACTTAAGGGTGTACTCAGGTTTTTTTTACCAGAGGTATAGGTACTAGTGGCTGTATTTTGAGGGGTTTTTTAAGAGGAAAAGTAAATTTACACTGCTACATAAGCCTTACACAGACTACCTTTCATTTTGTCAAAGTTATGTTTCTTCAGTGTTGTTCAATTAAACATTACGATGAAATTTCTGCAAACATGTGAGGTGTGTACTCACCTTTGTGACATACTGTATAACAAATACTGCAAAGTCATTGTTTGCATCATAGCATATCACACGTTTTCCGTCAATGTCATGAAAGGTTGGCCTGAACCGGGTTCTTTTATCTTAAATGTTGTACTTTTTAAGTATGTTTAGGTAGTAAAATAATTCTTAACACATGCAGAAGGCGAACTTCCTTATCTTGGTTAAAAAACAAATCTACTCCCTGGAACTGTAGTGGGAAATGGAAGCATAAAAATCAATGTTCACACTTTAAAAATGTGTACACGTGTCTCCCTTAACGCTTGTATTTTACTTAGTAGTGCATGATGAGAACATTGTAGTTACTAAATAGCGACACAGTATTGGAGCTTACTGCAGACAAAGCTTTTTCCAAAGATATATATGTGAGCAAACTAAAATAGCCTGCTGTTATGAAAACAACAAAAAAGTCGTGCGTTTGCTGTTTTTTTCGTTCCATTAGTACGTGTTTGCTGCTGAGGAGAGCAAAACTCTCTAAGACAACCCTCTGGAGGGGCCACTAGGGGAGCCTCCTAGCCCCCATTTTTCATTCCTGCTCGCACTTGATCGGTCACAGGCTTGTAGGCGGCAGAAAAACACAGACAAAATGGGGAACATTTGCTTGCTACTTCATCTTTTTTTGGCTTCAGACGGTGAGCGTGTTGACGAGCAGGACGCCCAACTACCTCACTCTTGTAATGGGAGGACCTGGTTTATGCATTACACATTAGGATATTTAAGCTCATTGTGCGGGTTAAAACTTAGAGCCAGGCCGTATCATTCCATGGGAGATGATTGTGAGCTTTAGTTGTGTCGGTAATAAGCAGAATTACTTCTAAAAGCCTGCCTTACTAACTCTGTAGCTCCAGGTCGCTCGCTGTGTTGACATCCAATTTTGTCCGGGCTTAAGCAACACAAGAGAGCCCCAAATAGGCCTCTCAATAAAGGTAACCTAAAAGCTCGAAAGCATGATTTAATTCAGCCCTCTATTGGCACCCATGGAATTTGTTTTTATTCTGTAAATAATAATTAACAAAAATTATCCATCCATCCAGCCATCCATTATCTGCACCACCTTTCCCCAGTTGGGTCGAGTGGGTGCTGGAGCCCATCCCGGCCATCTTCGGGCAGTGCGCAGGGGACATCCTGAACTGGTTGCCAGACAGTTGCAGGGCACACACAGAGAGACACTCTTTTTCCTTTCAATGAAAAAAGAAAACCAATCAGAAGTACACCCCATACATTGTTAACATGATAAATTATTATTTTAGCTGCAAATGTCTGAATTTCATGCAATATCTTCATCGGTGTATGGAGGCCCATTTCCAGAAAGCAGCAGTCTAGTGTTCAAATAGAACTTTATGTTTTATATGTGTGTTATGGATGATCAGAAACCTTTGTGCAATAAATACAACACAGCCGAAAACAGTTGAGCTATACAACGTACTTTCTTTGAGCTAGTCGAGTATCTGGAGGATCACTTTTGTGGGTTTGATTAACATTTCAGAATTGCCAGAAAAATATAACTTTTGTGTGAAACTAGGCAGTCTATTATTTTTCTCAGAAATTCAATTGGAAAATAAACTGAGAATGACCTACAACGGTGAGTTTTACTCACGTCAGAGAGCAGCAAATATGGGAATTTCAAATTATATTTATCTTACATAAAATGAGGCTCACCTAGAGGGAACTGACATCATTTAGCGCCATCTTGCTTCTATGGGAAACTAAAAAAAAAAAAAAAAAATCTCGTTTAAGGCTAGGCAAAAATGAAAAAATGTGCGGGCGCAGCACTTTTTAGCCTTCTTGGTTTGATTTCACCCGTGTGCTTTGCAGGATTTGTTTACAGTCACATTACTCAATACAGTAACATCTAGAGGTGCCATACAGTGGTCACCCTTGTCCAGTTGAGCAAGATAAAATCAAATGCTTTGCTTTAAAAAAAAACACCTGCTACTCTGCATTGCATAAGCAATTAAAAACAGTAAAAGCTGGAGTTTTTAGAAAATACAGACAAATGTGAACGTCACAAATTCCAGCACACCTTTCGCCTTTTTGAGAAGCAAGATTTTGTTCTCTCTTGACATGAAAAGAAGATTCTCTTTCCATGTTAAAAAGACACTTGACCCCCCTTTATGTACATTTCCAGAAAATGATTAAAGTCAAACACTGCCTTTGAATGTACCTTTTCCAACCCAAAACGAAAACACCTATGAAACTGCACTTAATCGAAGGCTACAACTTTCTACATTCAAGGCGTTTTCTTCTCCAAGGGGAAAAAAGGGAGCATTTTTTCCAAATCAATATTCTCAACTTGTTTTCCAACAAATTAAAGCTGCCATTCTAAAGGCAGCTCCCACTAGGGACCGGCAATGAGAGACAGACTGCAGTGCTAAGTTTTAGATTTCAAGCTAAGGAGGTGGTGGGGGTGTGGAAGGGGGGCGTTGGGGAAACCTAATCCTGCATTATCTCAAAACGATGGGAGAGTTGGTGAAAATATATACACCAGAAGGGAACAGCGGATGCTATTCCTGTCTTCTTTCAGAACGGTTTGAACGGGTAAGAATATTCAAAAAGTTGGAGAATAAAAATACCGGGACACGATCCTGATTTCAATATTTTTTTAGTGTTTTTAATTTGTTTATTTTCTTAAGACAAAAGTGTGTCACCATCACTTCCAGGTGACACACTTTCCTTTTTTTCTAATTCAGTCCCGTTAAAACTTCAATTCAGTCAACAAATTCAGCCGCCCATGGAAAACGAAGACAGATAGAACATGGTGGGATTTTAGGTCACCAAAATCAGAAATACAACAAACAAACTCTTTCAATTGTGCATACATTCCCGTTTCTATCTATCACTCTCTTGTCACTCTCTTCTTTCTTTACCTGTTTTATGAGTTTAATTTTACCCCTCACAGCTGCAGTTACTTGTCTTGATTCCCTACCTATCACAATTCTGCCATGTCACCATTTAAACAATCTGTTTTCTTGGCCCTGTGCTATTTTGTTGTCTCCATGTTACGTCCCAAGTACTCTTATATCGGCGTCTTGTTATCGCAGTGTGCTGAAGGCCCTCCTGCCCTTCTGAATCACAAGTGTCGCCTGATCAATTCTTGGATTGCCTACTTCGCTATTTGGATTTACTGGAACACCGACCCCTCAATTGCATCTAGAAGCACAATTTTTGCCTCTCTACCTGAATTTCTCTGTACCGAACGTTCCTCGGATAAAAGACCACCATTTGCTGTACTAATCAATGTTTCTGTATCTTACTTGTGCACCGCCTCGATCAGGTTCTTGACCCACACTGCTATTAAATGAAAACTGCCATGACATTTTCCTGAATCTGCAGGTTTGATCAATGTTAAAAATTTTGTTTGGAAAAAAAAACAAACATTCGCTTCTGGGTAGACATTGTCACGAGAGCGTGGCGGCGTGGAAGGTGACCGGACCAGAACGGAGGCAGGAGGCATGAAGGGAGAACTCAAATGCGTTGACGATCCATAGGTTTTATTTAATAAAATAAAAGTCGCCCAATACTCCGGGGCAAAACAGAACAACACAGAGTTCCTCCGGCACGAACTTAACGGGACATGGCATAACAGACTAAAACAGGACAAGGCATAACAGACTAAACAGGACAAGGCATAACAGACCGGGACTGTGAAGAATGAGTAGTAATGAACCCGCAACCGCAGAGCCCACCATGCAGCCTTAAATACAGACCCACCATTAGTGGAAATGCTTTCAGCTGTTGCCCAGGGGGCGGGGCAGACTGGTCACCAAGGCGACCGTGACAGAGCCCCCCTCTTAAGGGACAGCTCCCGAGGTCCCAAAAAAGAAAAAATTACTACCTCGCGCCGCGGAATGTTGACGATTGCGATTGGGGCAACCCTGCTCCCTCCTCCGAACACGCAGGAACGGGGAGAGGCAGGCGCCATCTGCGTCGGGCGGATCGGAATCGGCGCTCGGCAGGGGGGGTCTGGTGGCCAACTGGACAGGGGATGACAGACAGGCAGAACCGACGAGAACAGGACAGATAAACAGGACAGGCCGATGCAGAAGAGTCGCACTCAGGACAGGCCGATGCAGAAGAGTCGCACTCAGGACAGGCCGATGCAGAAGAGTCAGACTCAGGGGGGGGATCAGATTCAGAAGAGTCAGACTCAGGGGGGGATCAGATTCAGAAGAGTCAGACTCAGGGGGGGATCAGATTCAGAAGAGTCAGACTCAGGGGGGGATCAGATTCAGAACAGACAAGACAGGACAGGAAAGACTGAACAAAATCAGTACAGGGAGACTCAAGGCAGGCATGGGAGTCGAACAGGCAGGCATGGGAGTCGAACAGGCAGGCATGGGAGTCGAACAGGCAGGCATGGGAGTCGAACAGGCAGGCATGGGAGTCGAACAGGCAGGCTTGGGAGTCGAACAGGCAGGCTTGGGAGTCGAACAGGCAGGCTTGGGAGTCGAACAGGCAGGCTTGGGAGTCGAACAGGCAGGCTTGGGAGTCGAACAGGCAGGCTTGGGAGTCGAACAGGCAGGCTTGGGAGTCGGAGTCGGGCTGGCACGCAGGGGAGACGGAATAGCAGGCAATCGGCACGGGAGTCGGGCAGGCAGGCATGAGAGTCGAACAGGCAGGCGTCAATTCCTCCCGGGAGTCGATTCGAGGCACAGCAAGGGCCACGACGGGCGGGGCCGTGGTTCGAACGAGCAGGGAAGGCCAACTCAGTAGGCGCCTGCCGAACTGCGCTCTCCAGCTCTCCCCAAGTCGCGCTGGGATCGTTCGCTGAGTTCTCTTTGTTGGCGGGTTCATTCTGTCACGAGACGTGGTGGCGTGGAAAGTGACCGGACCAGAACGGAGGCAGGAGGCATGAAGGGAGAACTCAAATGCGTTGACGATCCATAGGTTTTATTTAATAAAATAAAAGTCGCCCAATACTCCGAGGCAAAACAGAACAATACAGAGTTCCTCCGGCACGAACTCAACAGGACAAGGCATAACAGACTAAAACAGGACAAGGCATAACAGACCGGGATTGTGAATAATGAGTAATGAACCAGCACCCGCCAAACCCAAAATCCAGCCTTAAAAAGCAGAACAGCAATCAGCTGATCTGCTTCAGCTTGAGTTCGGGGCGTGGCATACTGGTCGTCATGGCGACCGTGACAGACATATAGTTAATGCAGACTTATTACAATTACATTCTTCTTTCACCAGGTACATTTATTATGAAGAAAGATGAACTGCAAAACTTAAAACTGAAAACAACAAACAATGTATATCTAGATTGTTTCTTTGTGTTATATAGCTTAAACATTCCTTTATTAAAAGGGACAAGTCATAAGTGTCAGGACCAGAACAAAAACAGGACCCATAGAAAGAAAACAAAGTAACAAAACTGACAGAAAATGCCTTCCTATATTCAATTTACAGTACAGTTAATACATTATTTGTATTTGATCTTTTAATTAGTTATTTAGTGCCTTGTTGGAAATACTGAGTTGATAAGGATGGAGTTGGGAAATCCCAATGCTACATCTGTCTTTTTCCTGTGCTTGTTTCCTGACTACTAGAGTAAGCCAGGAGTCAAAACTATGCGGAAATTGCCAGAATTCTATGAAGATTTAAACTGAACAGCATAAATACAAGCTCACACACTTACACACATGCACGAAAATAAAGGAGCAATAATGATAGCAGTAATTATCTTGCATCAGATGCACTGAACTCCTAATAAATACATAGATTGAAAATGTGAATTAGTTAGCTCAACATTTGGAAATGAACACATCTTAAACATTACTGGATAATTTTTCATATTCAAATATCTCATCTCATCTCATTAGCCGTACCGCTTATCCTCATTAGGGTCGCGGGGGGGGCTGGAGCCCATCCCAGCCATCTCCGGGCAGTGGGCAGGGGACACCCTGAACTGGTTGCCAGCCAATCGCAAGGCACACAGGGACAGACAACTCATTCGCTCATTCACACCTATGGACAATTTGGACCGGCCAATTCACCTGAAATGCATGTTTTTGGAACGTGGGAGGAAACCGGAGTGCCCGGAGGAAACCCACGCAAGCACGGGGAGAACATACAAACTCCGCACAGGAAGTCTGGAGCTGGATTTGAACCCACGACAGGTTCCCATGACATGAACTGTGCCGCACATGCGCTAACCACTGCGCCGCCGTGCTGCCCATATTCAAATATATCATAATTAAATAATTCAATATATTTTTGTTACCTAATTATTTATTTTATGTTTAGTTGCATAAGATTAATGATACCTCTGCAATATTTATTTATTTATTGAAATGAGAAAGAAAAATGGAAAGAAACAAAATTATCAGCCAATTATCAGTTTTCTAACTGGAATGTTTGAAGTTTTTTAAATTTATTTTTTATTTTCTTCTAAGAAAAAACGCTGTTTTAAAATGGGTTTGATTCTTGTGATATACTTTATTTCTTTCAGCGAATAAACTTGATTTGATGCCATTATGTTTTCATTATTTACAATAAGAGAAAACTATTCCACATCGACGTGCACTTGTGTCCTTTCCATGTTGTATTTAGCAATCATAAACAGGAAGAGACGTGCTACCTAAAAACCTCAATTAAGTCCATCAATATTTAATGGAGTGGCTCCACGGTCCCCTCCTTTCCCTTTCATCTGCCTCCCTCCCTCTCTCTGTTCTGTTGCTGTCTTTAATTGTCTGTCCAAAGTGCTGAAGACAGACCCTCTACTGGAAGGTTGTGGCACATATGACAATTGCACATATATATATATATATATATATATATATATATATATATATATATATATATATATATATATATATATATATATATATATATATATATATATATATATATATATATATATATATATATATATATATATATATATATATATAAATATTTATATATCTATTAGAAAACAATGTTATAGGATGCAAATACATCAGTTAAGTGAGACACAGAGAGGACACTGACTTTGCTTTGCTTCCTCCTCCTCACCAGGACCACGAAGCATCCTCCTTTGTAAGATTTATCTTCAGTGATTTCCCGGCTAAATTAATTGAATAGCATTATGGCCCTTTATTTTTTATTTTAACTCTCACGCTCGCCTCTGTCACGCCCTTCCATATCTATGGCCTCCATGTCAGAGATATTTTCCAGGCCTATTGAAACAAAAAAACTGATGATTCCCTTAGTAATAGGACAAGGTCTACATGACGACTATAAAACTTTCCACGTCACAATACTTTGTAAAGGAAGTCAGAGTGCAAATAGTGAAAACAATATGTATAATTTGTACAAACCTTGAAGAGTACAGAAAATAAAATAGTTCAACGACAACTGTTTTAGAAGAAAAGTCAAGTGAGTCAAACCCCCCCAAAAAAAGCAGCAATGTAAAGATTTTATAAATACTGTATAACAATGTAAACAAATCAACTAAATACCAAACAAAGCCGCCAGAGAGCAGTGTTGGTGTCATTTTTGAGGAGGTTTGTCAGGAAAAATGGCAACAATTTCAAGCATTTACGGGCGTTTTACTCAAAATTCAAGCACAACAGTAAAATTCTAGCCTTTACAAGGATTCACAACTCGTACGGACCCTGCATTTTTTAGGCAGCCCCTACTTTGCAATCTGCTGTGGTGTGCAGAGATAATCAACAAATAGCAGGTGAAAGCCCCATGAGATCTCGACGTGCACGAAAGCTGTAACAAAACATTGTGTACGTGTAATAGGGGCGTGTAATGGGGGCCAAGGCAGAGCAAAAAGGACAAAGAAAGATCCCATTCCATTTGTCAGATGTGTATGTGTCTTACTCCGATGGCAGCGTTGGGACTCAATTAGATGGCAGGCGAGACAAGCCGTTAAATGAACGTACAGTATTAATGAAGAGACGGAGAGAAAAAAGGGGGGTTGGGTGGCTGTGGGACAGTCTTGCTTTCTTGTCTAGGTTTTGCCAGGACAACAGTTCAAAGTATCCTCAGTGATTGAGGAATGGATTATGCAACAGAGTTTGATGACCCAATTGTAAAGAGCATGAGGTGTCCATTAGGGCAAACGCTTGAAATCGGTAATTCGGGCTTACTGTGTGGAATAGCTTGTACTTTTCAAGTACTCCGGCTTCTTCACTAATCCTTTTAACTTCTTATTAAAGTCCCGCAAAATTTTATTTTAACTTTATTTTTTAGAGCTTTTTGGTTGTTAATAAGGGGCACATGCTTGGAAAACAAATACCGTATTTTCCACACTATAAGGTGCACCGGGTTATAGGGCGCACCCCGAAAAAATAGTTTTTGGTCCTATTTTTGACACACATAAGACGCACCGGATTATAAGGCGCTACAATGGGAACGTCGACAAAACAGTCAGATAGTTCAGTCCAACTTATTACCCCCTTAACATTCGGAAAGCTTGCAAAGACGCAAATACGTGTCGAGAACACGTGCGGATGCGGTGTCCGTACGATGTCACTCAAATGCATCGTTCCATCATTCGGAAGGTTAAAGTCTTGGGATTCAAGAAATGCCAACCATTCCTTAGTATCTATTTTCTTTTTCGCTCGCAACTTTACTGTGCATATGACAATAAACACTTGGAATTACGTTTAATTTAAAAATGACACTCCATTCCATCCATTATCTGCACCGCTTATCACAGAAACATCGAGCCCAGTCTTAAACAAGATACAGGGACAATATAAAACCCGGAGTAGCTCACCGAAGTCGTTGTGTTCATAATGATGTGCAGCCAATGTCCTCTTATATCCGTGAGGGTAGTAAATCCAGGAGAATAACATATTTACAAATAAAGAATAGAAAAAAATTCTTTCTCTATGCCGCCCAGCCACGTGCTATACACATTCATCTTTTTCGGCCAATTGCAGGCTTTGTTTTGCCGTTTAAGCCAATGCCAGCCTGTAAATGATAAAAAGGATCTGCCCCTTGACCTCAGAATAACTAGCCAATAGTGATCGATTCAACTGATGATTGACACATCTTTTTCGACCAATCGCAGGCTTTGTTTTGCCGTTTAAGCCAATGCCAGCCTGTAAATGATAAAAAGGATCCGCCCCTTGACCTCCGGATAACTTTAGCCAATAGTGATCGATTCAAATGATGATAGACACATTGGTTAGCCAATGAAACGCCGGTAAATATATCCCAGCATACACTGCGTACTACTTGGCGTTCGGGGGAAAATCTAGTCGGCGGCTGCAAGTTAGTTGGAAAACTTTGCAATTTTAAAATTGATCCATAAATAAGGCGCACTGTATTATAAGGCGCATGGTCAGCTTTTGAAAAAAATAAAGGCTTTTAGGTGCGCCTTATAGTGCGGAAAATACGGTACATAGATCTCATAGATGCCCTAGACAACAAAGAAGGCAATTATTTTATTTCTATAGAAAAATAAATTCTATATTTCTTCAAAGGGAGAGTGTGAAACATTTAGTGCCTCCTTTGGTACAAAAAGAAAAATTAATCCAGTTAAAAAAACTGATTTGAACACCAGGCAAAGACATATAAACTACTACACAAATGTTATTTTTTAGAAAAAAAAAAAATCATGGTTAAGAAATTGGTATTTCTTATACCATGCTTTGTAATGCATCACTGGCCCTCACTTGCAACAGACAACACAGTGACAACTAGTGGTCAAATATTACACATTGGGGGTTTAAGAATATTATAGCAACATTTTGGAGGATATTTTATGGATCGGCATACAGGGGTGTGGGGGGAATTTCAATATCAATATAATCGATATTAAGCAAGTACTTGGATCAGATCAATACTATCATCCTGGGATCAATACCTAGCTGCTCTTTCACCCGGCGCCTTCTAGCTACTCTAAGACGTAACTGACAGGCACACTTTTACTACCTATCCCTACCTGGACTGCTGCTGCATCCTGCCTGCCAGGCAGAAGAGAGGCCCACATGTTCGCACCCATTTCAACAAGAAGCTAAAAATGACAAGGCAAACATTGCAATGCGGTGCGTCTTTTCTTTCAACTGCAGACAAGGAGTAATATATATAGTGTAGTGATCTGCTACTGTGGCATTACAACAAATATACATGAATATACATATATATATATATATATATATATATATATATATATATATATATATATATATATATATATATATATATATATATATATATATATATATATATATATATATATATATATATATATATATATACAAATCTGTGAATGTTCTAAATGTGTTCTACATGTATCATATAAATACATATTTACTAATGAAATTATGTGGAAAAATACATGTTGAAATAATGTTCCCTGGCAGATACTCTATGTTTTCTAATTTTGAGTAATATTTGTTTTTAAATATGTAAAACAAAAATAAAAAACAACAGTACAAATAACGGGGAAAAAATAATATATTTTGATTTTCCTTGTTTATATTTGTGCATGTTTATTATTTTAAATTGTTTATTCCTTAAACATTGATTATATATCAATTAAAATTTAAATGTTCTCACTACTAAACTGTTAAAATACTAATTAAAGTGATAAAATAAACCGTTATTAGCATATTTTTTTCTAAATATACTTATTTTTTGAATATCACCAAAATAATTCTTAAAAAAGTGTATGATTATATAAATAATTTCAAATATTGAACTTATTTACAAGCTTAATAGAAACATTTTTCTTTCATATTTTTTACCTAAATTTGCTGTACAGTTGGCTGGGTGATGAAGTGTTACCTCCACAATTGAAATTACATTTTATGTTTTCGATTTATCTTTACTGCTTATTGTCATGTTTACCGATGTGAATCAACTGTGCCCGCTCATTGGCGCCAACCGCTCTGGGTTCTGATTGGCTCCCTGTCCCTAATCAAACCCTGTCCTGTCAATCCCGGTTGTCAGTCCGTCTGTGAACCTCTGTGTATACAAGGCAAGCCTCCCACCTGTCCCGTTTTTGCTCCCGTCTCCGGCTACGGCCTGTTTTGATCCCGACCATGTCTGCTCTCCCGTCCCGGCTTACGACCCATTTTCATTCCGGACTACGTATACTCTCCCGTTCTGGCTTACGACTCGTTTCTGACTCTGACCACGCCTTGCTCTCCCAGTCCTGGCTAACGACCAGTTTTCCCGTCCCTGACACCGCCATCGCTCGCTACGGAAGATCCAATTCTGTGTTCGGATCACAATCCGAGTACGAGAGCGACTTGCTTCCCGCGTCCAGCAAACAGCGGATCGTGGTCGCAGCCCTCCCTTTTTCCTTCAATAAAACTTGTGGTAATCATTACACAATTGGGTCCTGTTTTTGTTCTGGTCCTGACACTTATGACTTATCCCTTGCATGTAAAAAGCCCTTCTCATCCATAACTCTGGTTGTCCTGGAAATGGAAGGCATATTCATCCAATATAAAAATATACTTACACCTGATTGTCTTTTGACCATGAAGAAATTAAATGTCAGTTTTACTATTCAGTACATAACCTTCACTGTGCAGTGTTAAATCACCTGTTACGAACTGTATGCTGAAAAAGAAAAATACACGGGAACAATTTTCAAATAGTGATTGTTTGCATTGCCACTCCAAAGTTCAAGCACAGAAGCAAGACAGTGCATGAGCGCGTGCACAAAGAGCGTCTCAATTCTCCACGGTCGAATATTTTACTCACATTAGAAAATAAATTCATTCCGAGTTAATTTGGTGAATGTTTGCCAACGCGGGGTAGGAATACAATGCATGTGAGCTCTGGGAATTGCAGATTGCTTTCCCTCTCCCGAAGGCTTTCCCTTTGTCTATCTATTTGGTGTGATTAAAAATACAATGATGAATGCATATTTCTTCCGTATGAATAACTTGAAGCGATTGGCAGCGGATGAGTTGGGGAATCAGACTGTTGGAAAACACTGGGTATGTGGTAGAAGTGAGGGTAACCGGTGGTCAGTTTATAGGTAGTTCAGACTTATTCTCAACTGGCGGACTTCTTCAAATAAAATGCTCACCTGGACCTGGATTTGCTAACATTAAATCAATGGTTTGGCATTTCAACATTACGGATAAAATATCTAGAGCTTGTGAACGTACAAACGATGTATCTTGGGAAAGGGGGGCGGTTGAGCCTGGTATCCCCCTGTGGAGATCTATCCTGGCTGGGCTGGGACCCCTCCCTCCCCTTACATGTCAACTTCAGAGAGCATGCCTTTCGCAGCCTCCCAGCTTTGATACCAAAATAGTTCAGGAAGTCTATCTTGAAAAAAAAAAAAAAAAAACGCCCCGACAGACCACGAGATTGATATAAGAGAGACAGAATGGGAGAATTGGGACGTATAGTTGATGTGGGTTGGTTGAAACTTTTGAGCCCATGCAAGACTGAAGAGCATCAGGCAAGACTACACTTCAAATGTGAAATGAATGAATCATCGACTGTGTGTGTTTAACTTAATTTAAGCCTTCATAGATATCTCAGGTGTTTTATTACAGGGACAATACTTTAGTTGTTGCAGTGTCTTACAGGTACGTTTTTTTTTCCTATTTTTAATTTTGGACACTGGAAAATTAGAAATGGATTCCATTCCACTACTCTACCTCATACCTCATTATTATTATGCCTTCACAGGTCTCAAACTTAATCTACCCGGGGGCTTCCGAACTAGGGTCTGGTTGAGGGTTGGTTAAATCAGGTTTCCAACAGTTTTGTAGACCTTTCTGGTGACGACGTAAACTCTTTGAGTTCTCCTTGGCACATTTTCCCTTCGCCTTCCATGGCCTTGTCCAGACATGGTGAATATGCGCGGTTCATCCGCTATGCACGTAGCCGGCCCTTGATCACAACAGAGGGAAATTAAAATCATGATGTTGAATTATGAATCCGACAACAGCGCAGACTCCGACGGTTCCTCCCAAGCAAGGCACTGCCTTTCTTCTTCTTTCTCGCCTTTCTTTTATTCAATAAAACCCACATCTCCCCCCTTTTTTTGGATGCTATGAGAAGGCAGAGGATGAGTTTCAAAAGCCGATAACGTGCAGTTTGATAAAACTGACAAGGGACTCAATTAAGGCCTCCTCCTGTCAAAGCTGCAAGTGATATTTTATTTAAGTGTCGGCGTGCCACTGTCGGCTACATCAAGCGACAACATCTGTAGACGAGAAGGGGTAAGAGGGACACGTGTCGCCACTTTTGGGAAACATCACTCATGGAGACTTTCAGAAAGGCCGCCATGAAGGGATGCTCGTCGATACCTCTCAGAATGCCCGCAAATTGAGTGTCAAGAAGGTTCTCTGAGTTTATGCTCTAAATGGGCTCAAATACAAATGACAGTGTTGATATAATTTTGAGGATTGACTGATCAAGAACTAAAAACAGTGAAGGCATTCTAAGTAAAAATAATAGGATACAGAGCAGTAGTATCCAACCATTTTTAAGTCGAGAGCTATTTGTTGTTACCTATTAGCGCAAAGGGCACCAAGTTTGATATGCAATTATAAAGTAACAACTTATCTTGTTATTACTATGTTGTTTCTTTGTTACTACCAGGTTAATTATGGAAAATATAGTAATGCCCTTTGATGTTATCTGGAGTAGGCCCTGGTCTTGAACAGGTCCATCCCCCGGATCTTGAATGCCCATCCCCAACCTGTCCTGAAACATTAGGCAAAGCAGGCACCACCTCAAAAACAGAAGTCCAAGGACCCCAGTATGGAGCTAGTCCGCCCGATACAGGGCAATCAGCCTGCCCTTAGGGGAAACCGCCACCTGATTCATTAACTTCCACACCTGCTCAAGGACCCTACACAGTTAGTTCCAATGACTGTCCAATCGGGGCAGCGTCCCTTCTTTCCTTTGGGAGTGAAGACCCAAACCAGTTCACCAGTCCTGAGGTTCTGCCTGTCACGCCCCACATCATAGTTTCTCGTTTGCCACATACCAGCCTTGTCCAGCTGGTCCTGTGTGAATGCATGCCATGGTTTGAACCCGGGGGGTGCTCTGCGCAGCCGGGTGGTTTCCCGAACACCAGTTCCGTTGGCATCCGGATCTTCCGTTCTAACATCAGCATGGCAGGTGTGCACCTGGTGGAATTTTGCTTAGCAGATATAGACACCTTTAGCACCAGCAGAATGTACTGGTTCCACTACCGCAGGTTTTCGGAGGTCAGGTTTGTGGATTTAGGAGCTGGTGCATGATATCTGCATGTTTTTGGGTAGCCATAGAATCAATATAGTGGACAATTATGTCAGCCCCCCTAAATGAGCGTCATATTATGTAAAATGAATGCTAATTCCTTGACCTCCTCCCTTTACACAGATCAGTCGCCCTGGTCATTTTGCAGAAAAACAGCCCCAAAAGCATGAGGTTTCCACCCCCATGGTTCACAGTGGTCAGATTCAATTCAGTATTCTTTCTTCACCGGACAAAAAAAAACACAGAGATCAGATGATGTCAGTCTCAAGTACTCCCCTGAGCCCTATTCCTCATACCGAATGTGTTCTGCCCTAAAAGTTTTGCTAAAAGTAAGATAAAATCAGATAGGCACCGTGGAAAATAATGCATAAGGGCTCTTTGAAGTCAGTTGGGCATAGTTAACTCATGGAGAGAATATGTAACTTTCTTTTTTAAGGACACCTCAGAGGACACACCTCTCCTTTAATAACCCTGATGGAAAAGGGAACATGACACATTTTGAAGAGCAATACACTCAACACGCTGTTTGATGTAAGGAGGCAAATGAAAAAAGAAAAGAACAGATGGAGGAAGCGTTACTTTTTTATTCAAATACTTGATTTACTAGCAACTCCCTGGTACCAAACACTCTTTCCAATTTTGTCGCGTACAGTGCTCAAATTAAAAGTCAGTCTACCGTTGTACTCATTTGAAATTGCTTTGCTTGAGAGACTCTGTAAAATAAAACCAACCTTGCTTTCCTGAATAAACAGGTCAGGTGCTTTACCAGGACGAGTGCACTGTGTATTAAGAAAATGCCTTCCTGCTTTCAATTTCTCTCTAAATAAGAGTGAATCCTTGCGAGAAAGAGAGACAACACTGGTGTTGCAGTTGGATGAAACTCGAATGTCTTCCTTGTAATTGGGATTGATCTTTCCGGATGCTCTGCTCACAAACACACAAAAAATAGTGTATTTGTGTGTGTTTGTGCAGAACGATGTCACCTGACCTGCGGGATGTTTGTGCGGGTCCACCTTCATCTTGAAAATGCGTGGCGGAACTGACACTTGCTGCTACAGGATCTGGCTGCTGCTGACCATACATAGTCTGTTTCATGTAGAACAAAAGCACCGACGGAGAACACAAAAGGATGCGAGTTCAAAAGCACCGTAGGCATAAGGTTGCCCTTGCCCTGGGAACATGAAACAATCAGTGTACAAGTGTCCACAGCCAGGAGGACCGTGTGGTACCTGTAAGAAAGGCAAGGGTCTCTATAGGCTGCATCAAATACATTGCTCAAGATTAAAGCCGATATCATCATCTGAATTTTAAAGGGACGGTGTCTAATGTTTAGTGAGTCCTAGTGGTATAAAAAAACTTGTATTCAGTAACAACTTAAATTTTTATTTCCTCTACATCGTGGAATCCCTGCTGCCATGTTTGTCTGTCGTCTTTGCTTGCTGTGGCACTGTTATACACGAGTGTCAAATATTACATGGTAAAGCTTTAAAGAGCAACTTGATAAACACAAAGCAGAAATTAGTCAATGTCTGAAATTTGTGGTTAGTAAAATTAATGTCAAACCTAACCTATCTGACAGCTTGAGTTATTTTTCATTTGAAAAATAGCAATTTTTCACAGGGTTGCGTTCCCAAAAATTCCTGGCATAGTCAAAACTCGCAAAGGAGAGACTGTTTTTTGTTTTAAATTAGATATCAGGAACATAAATCTTATGACTGTAACATAATAACAACAATAGATCCGCAACTAAAAACACAGAAAACAGTATTGCAGTATTGTCATTATACAGTACAACAACAGAGTTGGAGGGTTCTCCTTTCAGTGTAATAAGGCAATGTAGATTGGGGGATCCGCTAGTTGAAACGTGATGTTTGAAACAGAACAGTCACAGTAGCAGTTTCTCACGAGTTGTAGCTCCAGGTCGTCCGTTACATGGGTAATCGATCTGGCGTTGGTAGGATACAGGCACGGTGGGGTGGCTTGTCAGAGTTACTAAATAGCTGGAGCAGTAGGATCGACCTGCAGCCCCGCTATTGCTTCCTCTCCCGACACGGCCTCTGTCTCTTCCCGGACCACATAACAATGCGCAGAGCACATGCTGTTGATCAGCATTTTGTTGCACTCTTCCTACTTTCTTTAGGGTCCCATTTAATTGATTAATTTCTTGTAATTGTAATGAGCCGCTATAACCTCTATAACAGCTTTAGCTGTCGCCGTGCTGTGCAGTTAGTTTTTGGTTGGTGGACACATGGATTTGTGTGCCGGACCACTCTGGCTGTGTGACTGACAGCATAAACCAGCCTATCACGGTCAAGCACACAGACAGTCAACCTCACAGCCCTTTGCCCCGTGATAGCATTTGACGTGTGCAATGTACACTGTTAACAGGGAAAGTATCAGAAATGGGAAAAGTAAATGGTGAACAGCAGAAATTACTGTATGAGGAATCCTAGGCTAAGTTGTAGTGCCGCTGATGTGATGCAATTTTACTGGATTGGGTCCAGGTGCAGGGAGATCAATTATTTGCTGTATGATGCGAGGTGGATGTCATCACTCAGGCCAGGAAAATCCGAGTCACATATACTTGTATATCCTTTAATCACAAAGTCTCAAATGGTTGCACAGATCACCATTACCACATCATACTCGTCATCGTCCACATTTTCCCCTGATTGTATCTAATTTTTGATCATTTCCAATTGTGAACACCATACCAATTTTTGGGGAATTTACAAAAACGATTGTTAGATTGATTCCGCCTTGCCCATTTCCGCTCTAATCCGGATCGTCACAGTCAACGTAAATAGCTCGGAGTGTACAATAAACAGATGTGTATATAAACATAACTTAAACACATATTGTAATATAAGATATTAGTCTGGATTTTGGCAGAGATAAGTAGGTAGCTAGGTAGAGAAAAAACAGCTTTCAGACTGCAAAAAAGAAAATTTTACCCCATTGGCAGAAAAAATGGTATATCATTTCTCTTGGCCATTATTTTTTGTGGGTAAAAATAATATTAAAAAAACAAAAAACTTACGTAGCAATACATGCCATCCCTCCTACGTTCAATTTAGCCAGTGACAAGTCATGGGTCTATTTTAATAGAAAGCGTCATACCATGATTAAACAATTATCTAACCTGCTAACCCCCTCTTCTTTACTAATTTGTTCCTCTGTCCTATCATCGTTTCTCTCCCCGGCTATTTATGACTGTTGGATAAAGCCGTTTTCGTGCTACAAAAATGAAATCTTGCGCCATCGCAGTTCTTCTTTCATCGGCTCTTTAAGTTTCCAGACAGCGGACGTGACGAGATAATACCTGGGAATGTGACATTTCCATTTGCGCAAACGACATTGTGTTTATTATTTTTCTCCAGCTGCAGGAACTCGATAGGGTATTACAAGTCTGGAATATGAGCGGCCCCATATAAAATGTATTTTAGTATGACCGTGGTTGAATTCTCACACCGTGATTCACAGTGGCGACAACAAGGTATTATGTAACTACATGTGATAGCTTCACCTCAAATTGTTTGTTATTGAGAAGCAATGTCGAAAAGTGCTTCACCTCAGAACTATGATACCATAAGTAGTTACACACAAGAAGTAAAGCTACTGAATCCAGTGAAAGTATTTTTCTTTCTTACTTTCTCTCTCTTACTCTTCCTTTCACTCATTCTTCTGCATTTTCTTTCTGATCTGGAAAAAGTCTTTTTTCGAAACTCCCTAATAACTTTAATAGCTAATCACTTTAAATAGACGTTATGTAATATTTGACTGAAAGACGTGGCTGTATTGTGTAGTGCAAACGGAAAAGAGTGCTAAAAGCACACAGAAGAATACATACTATGGAGACTCTTCTTGCGTTTTGCACAGGCCTTCTCAAGGTTTTTAGTTTTCAGCGGTACCTGTATCTGCAAGAAGGCAGACAACCAGGTCAGCTCCGTCTAGGTAAGCCTCATGTTGTGTTAAATAAATAAAATGTACATTTATATAACAGTTTATTCTGCCTAATTTTGCCTAATGTCAAATCATTTTGGCATATTCTGGTATCTTTATCAATAGAGCACAGTGAAGATAAATATGTGGCTTTTCAGTTAACAGCTTAGGATACGTTGAGGCCCTAACATATTTGTAATAAATGTCATCTGAGGAAAAATAACATGACTTTGAAATTGGTATGTGAAGGTGTTTTTGTTTGGTGCTCCGACCTGCAGGCTGCTGTGTCCTAACAAGGCAGCAGGTGTGTTGTCAGCCCAGGGGCACTGTGTCTTTTGTCGGCCAAGCTTTTGGTTCCCTTACTGCCTGTTTTGTTTAGTTTTTTTTTTCTTCTTCCTCACAACCAGAAGACTTTCACAACTCTGCAGCTGCTCCGCTCTGCACATTGACTTGCAATGGCTTTTTGCTTTGTTCTTATTCTCACACGATGTCACCCTGATGCCGGCCATATGTGAGCATGAATGGCAGAGCAGAAGCTTAGCAAGTTTAAAAAATAATTCTCATGAAGCAAAAAAAGAAGAGAAATGATTTTGCTTTGACTGACCTCATTCAATGTCAGACATTTCTCTTAAGTCAAGTCAATTTATGTTTATTTGTATAGCCCATAATCACAAGAAGTCTCAAAGTGCTGAACAGACTATAAGCATCGTCAAAACGAGATATAGGTCAACACAGTGCCCTGTTTCGGTGCGATCCAAGGTGAAATATATTGTGCTGAAGAATTAGCTTTTGTTTGGAGAGCTGGTTTGGCAGGTTTGTTGAATATGCCTTAACATATATGGTGTGGCTCTTTCTAAAAAAACAAAAACAAAGTATTTGTGCTTTTATCGCTCTTTGGGTAAAATAAGGGTGGCACGGCAAAAGAGTGGTTAGTGCGTCTGTGGCACAGTTCTGAGGTCATGGGATCAAATCCAGCTACCAACCTTCTGTGCGGAGTTTGCATGTTCTCCCCGTGCTTGCGTTGGTTTCCTCCGGGCACTCCAGTTTGGTCCGACAAAACATGCATGTCTGGTTAATTGGCCGGTCCAAATCATCCCTTGGTGAATAAGCGAGTCAGTTGTCTGTCTGACTGGCTGGCAACCAGTTCAGCGTGTCCCTGCCTACTGCTCGAAGACAGCTGGGATGGGCCCCAGCACCCTCGCTACCCTGATGAGGATAAGCGGTACAGATAATGGATGGATGAATGGGTTAAAAAAAGGTTCCTAACCCCTAGTCTGTAATATTGAACACATTTTACTCTTTTCGTAGTGTACTGTTGGGACCATGCGAATAGGCCGATAGGCGAATAGGCTTAAAGACAGTTTCCGAGAGACTGATGAGCTGTACCAAACCCTTTACAATAATTTTCAAAATCAATCCATACACACATATGTTTACGTTTTTGCACTCAAGGATAATTCTTCTTAAAACAAATGTATATGCTATGTATGGAATTAGTTGGATAAAAAACAATTTACAAACAAAACATAGCTTTGAAATTGACTCATTCATACTTCAAGCGAGGGAGGGCAATTACCTCACTGAGTTTCAATGTTTCATTAATCAAACGGTACTAAATATGAAGAGGCAATAAGCTGAGCAATCTGACAGCCATCTGGAGAAAACAGGACGGCCAAACTTTGAGGCAATTCCAGAACGAGGGATGACCATGCAGGCAAACGCCTAAATAACAGAGAAAACACAAACTCCAAGACACACGAAGAAGTAATCTAGATCTGTTTGTTGTCGCACGTAAACATGAACCACTATTCAGGAAAACACAGCTGAACAAACAAAAAAGAAAAAGAAGACTTGTGGTGGGATGGATGATACACGGTACCTGGAATCTTGTAAAATAAAGAAATAAATAAAAAGAGAAAGCAAGAAATAAAGAATATTATAGCATATTATATATAAATATATATATATATATATATATATATATATATATATATATATATATATATATATATATATAAATTATTATTATTATTATTATTGTTATTTGGTTTTCACATCTAACAATACATTTATGGAAATGTTTATCTCATGTAAGGTAACATTTAAATTCATACATAAATTGTCCGTTATTATTGTCTATGTTTTAAGGCAGTGGCACCCATTTTGTGTTTGGGTCTTTATGCTTGACGTATGGAAGCACAAGAGTTACATATTTAATTTACCGTATTTGCTGCACCAAGAGGTGCACCGGGTTATAAGGCGCACCCCCAAAAATAGTTTTTTGTCCTATATTTGCCATACGTAAGGCGCAACGGACTTTTAGGACGCTACAGTGGGAACGTCAACAAAACATTCATATGGTGCAGTCAAACTTATTAACCCATTAACATTCCGACGGCTCGCAAAGAAGCAAATACGTGTCTCAGGCACGTACAGACGCGGTGTCTGTACGATATCATCAATCATACAAATGCGTCATTCCACATATCATTAAGAAGATTAAACTCTTGGGACTCAAGAAATGCCAATCCTTTCTTAGTTTTTATTTACTTTTTGTTGTGGCCACTGTTTGGACAGCAAAGTAAAAATGTCATTGTGCGGGGAAACGTGGTTCTTTACTGTGCATATAACAATACACACTTTGAATTGAATTGAATTTAAAAATAGACTAATCACAGAAACATAAAGATCAGTCTGGAACAAGATACTGGGAAAATATAAAGCCGGGGTAGCTCACCAAAGTCGTCTTGCAGCTATCACACTTAATAATAATACGCAATCATGGTCTTCTTACATCCTTGAGTGTAGTGAGTCCAACCATGTAGAATAATTACATCCTCTAAAACACGCAAAATGCCGACGAATGAAATAAAAAATCCATCGAGAAGCATAACGAAATTGTGAATATGCTTAATTGCTGTTAAGATTGTCGAGAAGGGTTGTTCAAACCTTACATTGTTTGTTTGCTGTTATAAGTGACAATAAATTTGTTCAAACCAAAACAATCTCTGCATTGATGGCCGTTGCTTGTTGCTTGCTGTCTGTTTAGCCCCATAATTCCTGTTTACAAATGAAATGAAAATTTAATTAATAAAAAAAGATCCTTGAAACAACTATTAAATTCATAAAACTCTTTAAAGAGAACATTCGATAAATAAAAGCTTCTTAAAATGAACATTCAAGCAATAAAAATGGCATCTTAACATAATAAGCCTTATCACAACATTTTGATCATAAATACATTTTACTTAATAAGCATGGTTCTATTTAAAACAAAAGAAAACATTTTTCAAAACGAAGTCTGTTTTATTTCAAAACGTCATTTTGTAAGATGCCTTTTTGTATTTGTTTTAGCAAATGCTGTTTTCCTGAAGCCTGGTTTACCACAAGGCATTTGACTGTTTGTATTTTGCAGTTTTACACTCTTGCTGTAAATCAAAGTTGGTAAATGGGTTATTTTCCCCAAACATTGGTCAAGCTGGTGCCAGATGCTGCGCGTTACTTTGGTTCCCTCCTATTCAAACTTAGTGCTCTCATTTACTCCTCGTCAATCCGTCAACAAATCTCCGCACTTGCAAGGCAAGCATTTTGACTCTGGCTCCCGTTCTGTTCTTGAACTATCCTGTATCCTCCTCATTATTGATCCCGTCTGTCCCGTATCCTGCACCCTGTATCCATCCCTGATCCAGACTCCATCATCCTGTATCCGGTATCGTTCCCGTCTGTACCGTCCTGTCCGGTATCCTGCTCGTCATTGATCCCGTCTGTCCCGTATCCTGTATCATTCCCTGATCCAAGCCCCGTTATTCTGTATCCTATATCAAGTATCATTCCCGTCTGTTCCGTCCTGTTCGGTATCCTGCCCGTCTGTTCCTGGCTTCCTGTTTTCCCGCGCCTGACTTCTTCTTCTGCCCAGTGATCGCCGAATCGCTGGCGTTTTGTTGCCGCGCATGACAGCCCCGCTTCCGTGAATAAAGTTTGGTGTGAAAACGTTACGCGTTTTGGTCTACCGTCTGTTCGGGTTCTGACAGGAAATTATACGGTCATTCGATCTGTATTTTTTTTTTTCATTTACTTTACAAATACACAAATGTTCTAAATACCGGTACATTACATTATTCCACACATTGGCGCAAGTTCAAGTATTAGTGTTTTAATTAATTAGGTTGCAAAAAGATGAATTACAGTAATAATGAATAAAACGTCATATACATAATATTTTGTATTTCAAAAAAAAAAAAAGGAAAATCAAATTCCCACCGTTCACCGCGGAAAATTTAGACCAAAGCATAAGTTATTCCACATATGCTAGCATGCTAAGTCAAGGCGGCGGCTGCCGCAATGCTAACTAGGTGAACAAAAAGCAAAGTGACAGCACTGTGATACGAGCAACTTGTGATTCTTCAAGTCTGCTTCTTGCCGTACTTTGATTCGCTCCCTCCAGCGGTTAAAGCCAATTTGATTTCTACCCGCTCGTCGCATACTTAAGACTTTCATACGAAATCCTAGAGTCTGATTTCACATTGTTCCCCACCTAAGTTATGTATGACAAACGCCTGGGGCTGAATCACCATCAAAGGGGTCCTGTGGCGGGGATGCGGCACTTCCGAAGCTTCTAAGCGATGACAGATGTCACTTGTGAGGATGATGGCGGATGAAAGTGACGGCGTTGAGGCGGTCGGCGAGTCCGTCGTGACCCTCAGTTCCGGTTTAATGTGGAGTGACTAGCTGAGGCCGGAGCAGCCGTCTACCCGAGCCAATCCCGAAGGCACCAAAAGTTATTTTATGTCAAAACCAACAAAGATGACAAGCTAGCTACCTGGCAACCCGGCAGCTAAGCAATGTTACGCACTGTTACGTTTATTAGTATTGGACGAGTGCAAAGTTGATTTTATGGGATGCCAGGTAATTATAACTTTAATCAAAAGCTTAAATTCAGTTGAGTGACCCTTAAAGCTACTCAATAAAGGGTTGGATTAGGCTTCGTGGATTTTAGATAGGATACTTGACCCACTAGGTTGCTGTGACTTGTCCTTGTGTGGCTCTTTCTGATTTTGAAGCACCCTAAAACATTAGTCAGTAACCAGTTAAGACCTTTGGGTCACACATTGACACACTGGTGAGGCTGAGGCCACCCTGCATAGGTGGTTGCCCAAGGATAAGACAAGAGGATGTTAAATAGACAGCCTTTCTTACACATCCTGCTGCGATTTCTCACTGACATCCATAAATGCAAATATTACCAATATTTGATTTATGTTTTGTTTCGGTTTGATAAAAAAGGGGAGTGATTATACATTTGTTTCAATTAGGCAATTGGAAAATAATTTATGGACTGCCAATTGCTTATTTGGACTCACTGTTGTTCGTTGTTTTGAATTTTGCATCTATGTTACTATTGGCTAATCCTGTTGCATTTATTTTACAATCAAGCCCTATAGCACTGATTTGGGTTTTTTTTGCAACTTTGAAGGTTTAATAAAAATGTTGTTTGGATGACAGTATTAGGTGATTTAGTGTTGCTATCTGAGAGCCCTTCTGCTAGTCCTCCTTGCAAGATCAAAATCCATTGATGTCTTCTCGGCATATTTTGAGTGTCTACCAAAGTTTAAACTTACATGACACATTACTAAAAACAAGGTTATTTGTTACCTTTACTAGTTAATCCATTTAAAAAGTACTTCCATTACCCCAAAAGTAACGCGTTACTCTGAAAGTAACTATCTAGTGAGGGATTACCACCTGAAACTGCTTAAGAATAGCCACAAAACAAAAGCAACAGAAAAGAAAATGTGTACACCAAGCTGTGGTAGCGGTGAAGCCTTCGAATTTCTTGTGCGATATTGAGATCTTGCAAATAAACCCTTAGCAGAGACACTCCATATCCAGCTCTGGGCTTTAAACCACTCTGATATTTACTCCACCCATGCTGAATGCTGTCCAAGATATTACTTTTTTCCAGACATATTACAAACTTTGAATCAAAAGCTCAAGTTTAGTTAAGTGACCCTTAAGGCCACTCAAATAGGGGGATAGCTAGATTTGGCATTTCAGATATTAGATAGAATACTTGAGGAGACATTTTTGTTTGCTGTCATCCAATTTAAAATCTCTCATGCACACATTATCCAGTTTGAACCAGTTTAGATCATTTAATTTTATATTGTCACACTGGAAAGGCTGAGTCCCCCCGCCCCCACGTAGTTGGTTGGGTAGTTGGTTAAGACAGTATAAGACTAGGCACTAACTTGGATGAGACAGGCATCTTACACGTCAAGCTGAAAAAGGCTCCACAAATGTGTATTCGATCTTTTTGGAAATGGTAGATGGTTAAGTGACAATATGCAGTATCTTGGTTGTTATTTCTAGTGAAGACAGCATAAAAAATAAAAAAATAAAAAAACTGACCTGAGGTTAAGGCCGTTTTTGCAAAAATAATTGTAGAAATAAAAAGACTACAGTTCAGGACATGTTTACCGGAAATTGTGTGCTTACGTTTGCCCAATTGATGTATGTTGGTTTGTTGTTCCTGTATTAGCTATGCCCTCTCCCCATTCTCTACTACACAACCAAAGTTGTGCATTTAAACTGAGCCCCCTGACTTCAGTAGTTTATTTTGTAGTTACAGATACAGCTTAGATGTGAATATACATGGTAGGGAGAATATCAATACGTAGTTATTCTTGTAATCTGTGCTTGACACGGTGCCACTGCAACTTCATTAAGTTGAACTTTTTTAACTGTTCACAGATCCCTTAAAAGCCTAGATTGTATTGGCCCCACTGAGGATGCAACTCTAGACAGCTTTCTATACAGCTGACTGATCTTGACCTTTTTTGGGCCATGGCAATGTTGGCACCAGTCCATTCCTTTATGTTATCGGCCCAGTTGTTTTTCTGTCTTCCTCTACTCCTGCCCCATTGGACTGTGCCCTGGAGATTCTTGGCCAGTCCTAATGATCTTGTGACGTGACCATAACACTGCAGTTTTCTTCCGTGCACAGTTGACAGCAGCTTTTTGTAAAGTCCAATCTGGCCTCTGACGGTTGTCTGCACCGTTTCGTTTCTCTCATTGGCTGAGAAGCTGATGCCTATAAAGTTTCATGTAGCATAGCATCTCCAAGGCCTGTATTTTTTTCAAGTTTTGCTGTGAGAATCCATGTCTCGTAGAGGAAAATGGAAGTAACCAGCGCTTGCATGAGTTTGATATTTTATTTTGCCGCGATGAACAGGTGGGTTTAAGTATGGCAACTGTGGTTTTGGTTTGAGTCATCCTGGCCACGATTTCTAAATCTGATCCCTCCTATTATACGAGAGCACCAATGTATTTCACACAATGTTATTTTTGTAGTTTGTAGTGCCATACAATAATTCCAACTTCACTATGACAACGTGATTAGCAATGTAATGTAGCGGGATAAGGGTTTATTAATCTGTCTTCATTGAGGGGAAACAGGTAGCAGTTAGACATTGACTGTTCTTAATAAGTAGCGGAGTAACGCACCATGTTGTCATGGCACTTGAGTTATTCATTACTGAAAAAAGTAATTGCATTCCTGGAACGGGTTTTTGACACATTACTCCCAACACTGGTCAAAGCTGACCAAGATAGCAAGCTAGTCACACGTCAAGCCGGCGGCCAAAACACCAAGCCTGGTGGGCAGCCTTTGTCACGCTGTCACCGGGCGTCGATGGAAGTGTCTCCCTCGGTTATGAATCTGTCAGGGCATACAAAGGGAATTGCTAATCTGAGGAAATGAAAAGCGGGGCCACGGGCTGCTCGATCTCACCTGGGTACTCTCCCAACTCAGCAAACAAGGACGAGCAGCGAGCAACTTTGAAACCAACATGCGAGCACAGGCAAACCAAAACAAACTTAACTCACGGAATTCCACAGAATGCGCACCCCAGCCTGGCACCCTACATCCCCTACGCTTCCTCCACCGTGTCTTTATTGTGGCTTGATATGTCACCACTGTCTATATCTTCTACTTACTCAGGACTTCAAGTGGCTGTCTGTATTTTGCTGCGCTATAAATTATTCAGCACCGTGTGTCTTCTTAGTATCTTTGCCTTCCGCTGGGTTGCCATCTTATATCCCCTTTTCTGAAACGGGGGGCTTTGAGAGAGAGTTTGCAAAAGGTAACACGGGAACTTCAGCTTCGACAACCACTTTTCTTAGTCGAGGCTCTTGTCAAGCAGGAATATTTGTTCCGAGCACAAGGAAAATGTGTAAAAGGGAATACAGGGGTGGGGAAAAAAAAAGTTGTACTTGAATACGACAAGGAGACCAACAGCCTCCATGAGTACGTTTACAACTTGGACAAGAATCACAACTAAAAATAATGACTGCAGCTGAGCCTACAAATATTGTTCATTTTGTTTTGGTTCATTTCATTCTACAATTTACCTGCGTAGGGTTTACCGAAAGGGTGTTCACACGTCACACCAAGGGACGACATAAGTAGCCGACAGATGAGTTCCCTAAACAGATCACCAAATATTAAGAATTCCAGGGAAATCTAGAATCTAGATGGTAATTGAAACATATCTTAAACATGGATTTAGTTGACTGGCAATAAAGGATTTGATTATTATTATTATTTTATTTTCAACACAAGGATACTGCTGCATGTGTGAATTTCCCTGTGGGGATGAATACATCTACCTATCTATCTATTTATCTTGATGTCAGTGCGTCAATGGAACAGTGCAAATGAATAGGCTTAAAATGAGGAAAAAAATCTCAGAAAGCAGATTCCAGATCGATTTACTCATGTTAAGGGACAGTCTGTATTATTTAAATACTAGATTTCATTGAAATTTGTAGGGGTGTCCAAACTTTTTTAAGCTGAGAGCTATTTTTTGTTATCAATTAGGACGAAGGGCACCTATTTGATATGTACTTATGAAAAACTGCATACCATAATAGTATTATTTTGTTAACAGGGTAATTATTTGAATTATAGTTAAATTCATTCAGTCAACTACTAAAAACTAATTTGACTAAAAAACGACACAGAGACACAGTACTGGTGAGCTATTTTCAGTACAGGATCGCAGGCACCTCAGCTGTCCTTAGGGGTTAACCTGGTGCCTGTGGGCACCACGTTAGAGGTCCCTTCTGTATTGCGACCAAAAACAAGTGCTAAAAAGCACAATGAAAGACTAAGAATTACGGAGTCTCCTTAGACTTTTGCGCGGTTTGTCTTTTGGGTACCTATAGCAGCAAGATGGTGGTCAATTATGTCACCTACCTTCAGGTAAGGCTCAGGTTAACAAGAGGAAAATTAGGAAACCATGTGAGGAGACCACACACGAGGCAGTCCCTCCTCCAGGATGACCAGGCTGCAACGGATTTTGCAAAAACAAACAATACACAGATATTGTCAACATGAAATATACAGAAGGTCATTCATAAGCTATATAAAATAAGTGTGTTTTAAATGCAATGTATTTCATTATTATTTTTTTTTTCTTGTAGTTTATTTGAATCACAGAACACACAGTCCAAACGGAAATGAGGCTGGCAATAACGCAAACTTTTACATACAGCTCTAGGATTAGCTGGGTTTTCTTGGACGTGCATTACATCAACGATCTGACTCTAAATGTATGTCTCAATGATAACAACCTGTTCCATGGCCCTCTATGTCTGGTGTTGGCATTCTGGAACCGCACAAAACCCCTTTAACAGGCTTGAGCACGTTTTACAGATAAAAGTACTGGATTTAGTTTTTTTTAATTCTTTTTTTTTTTTTTTTTTTTTTTTTTTTTTTTTTTTTTTTTTTACAAATAACTATTATTGTGTTCTGATAATGCAGAACACTGTCGTGATTGGCTAAGTGAAGTCACCTTGGGCAATCGTTTGGCGCGCTGGAGCGCACTTCCTGATTGGCTGACATTCTCCACTTAAGCGCTCTGCGTCCAGGGATGGACGTCCGGGTATACTCTTTGTATAACTGAGTGTTTCTCCAGACTACAAGGTACCCACGACTCCTTTTGTCTGATTCATGCCTGCCTTCCGGTTTTGACCTGTTTCCGTTCCACGTTTTGCGACCTACTCTCCCGTCCCGGCCATCGACTTACCCGCTCAGCTGTACCTTCCGTTCACCCATCACGGAGCTCCCATTCCGCTCGTAGAGGTTGACGACCGACAATCGCCGACGTCCCAAGCCAGCTCCAACAAGTCTTTCAAATAAAAGCACTTTTGAAACTAACGCTATTGGATCCGAGAGTCCGTTCTGGTTCATGACAGAACACAATGTAAGATTAAGTCCGTGGAGTAGCAAACAAGTGAAAAGTAACCTGTTTTATAGCAAGGGATGACTGTATATGTTTTATGAAACTAGTCCTGGAATTTACTGTATGTAAATAGCCATTTGAGATGGCATAACATTACTGTCCAGATATCGAGAGCTGACCTGATCCCAATTAATCACACAATCCCAGGGAGAAGTGTCACATCTCATCTCCATCAGCTCTACCACCCTGTTCTGTCACCCCCTCTCCCCCCATTTGCTCCCCCACACACGTTTTTTTTTTTTTTTTTTTACTCTGCTCCACACACACACACACACACACACCAACACTCACTGCATGCATAACCTAACCAAACCACATCCCTGCTTCACAGAGCACCCCCTCCCTTTCTCTTATTTAAAACACACAAGGGTCTGAAGATGACAGGTCAGCTGGCATGGGCTAGTCGGTCCCCACCTGTCCCCCGGCCTCTTCCCCCAGAAGGTGCAGTGCCAGAAGAGCTACCAAAACAGGATAAGGCCTTAGGCACTGTATCCCAAAAAGAGCTGCCGTGTTTGCTCTGCGCTACAATCAGTGGACGGAAGGTATTTATGTCAACATGCTATACAAAAGTACAAGGTAACCTTGCGAATTAAAACACAAATACCGGATATATACTGTATATACCAGAGATGGACAACTATTTGGAGTGGGAGACCTACTTTGGGTAAAAAAAAAAAAAAAAATTGGCCAGGGGGCTGGTCCTTGAGACCTATCCAACTGTTGTCATTTATGAATAAATATTTATGCAGATCTCTACATCTACAATTTCATTTTATATTTGTTTTTTTAATACATATGTTTCATAAACTTGGTATCAAAACAATTAAAATCAAATCAACAAAATATATTAGATTACTGTTGGAGCACTTATCGTGATATTCAATTTTGTAGTTTTACTGTTGTCTGATTTTTGTAATACCTTTGTAACATTTTTGTAGCATTACAATAGTTGTATTCGTGTATTATTTTTGTTGTATTTCTATCATAGTATTTTTAGTAGTATTTCTTAAGTAGATTTATTTAGTATATCTGCAGTATTGTTGCAGTATTACTGTAATTCTATTTTTGTAGTATGTCTGTCTTTATATTTCTGTTGTAGTATGTTTGCGTTGTATAATTACTGTGATGAATTTTGTAGTATTTCTTTAGAAGCATTTTTGAAGTATTAAAAGCACAAGGAAGATCACAAATTACGAATTATTTTGTAGTAATACTGTAGTTGTATTCTGTAGTATTTTGTACTATGTCTTACTATTTTTTTTTTATTTTTTTGTATTACTGCAGTTGTACTCTATAGCATTTCCGTTGTTATTTTTCTGTAGTAGTATTTTTGTAGTAACATATTACTGAAGAGGGCAGCAAGGCGGCGCAGTGGTTAGCGCGTGAGCGGCACAGTTCTAAGGTCTTGGGAACCTCCTGTGTGGGTTCAAATCCAGCTACCAGCGTACCTGTGCGGAGTTTTTTATGTTCTTCCGTGGGTTTCCTCCAGGCACTCCGGTTTCCTCCCACATTCCAAAGACATGCATTTCAGGTGGATTGGCCGGTGGATTGGCCCTAGGTGTGAATGAGCGAGCGAGTTGTCTGTCCCTGTGTGCCCTGCGATTGGCTGGCAACCAGTTCAGGGTGTCCCCTGCCCACTGCCCGATGTTTGCTGGGATGGGCTCCAGCACCCCCGTGACCCTAATGAGGATAAGCGGTGCAGCCAATGAAATGAGAGATGAGATATTACTGAAGTAGAGTTTTTGTTGTATTTCTACAGTATTTCTTTTTTAGAATGTAAGAAAGGCCATATATTAGGGCCCTGTTCTCAAACATTAACTTTTATATTTAGTTTTATGGTAATTTTGTGGTATATTTCACTATCCATGTAGTAGTATTATAGTTTTAGACACACAAAGAGACAATGGGAATAAAGTTGGCACGCAAAAAAAAAAAACATTTTTAACAAAAGTAATTTTCTTTTACATTTCGTACATTATCATTACATTTTGACCATTTTTGTTTAGGCAGCCGAATGAAAAAGCCTGCATGAGGCCCGCAGGCCTTAGTTTACAAATCCCTGGAATATACACTAAAGTGTATACATTATATACATATTTTTCAATTTTTCACTTTTTTGCCTTTATAGGATATTTACAATAAATCGTATTTTCCATAGTATAACGCACACTCTAAAACCCCAAATTGGCCAGAAAGTGCGCCTTATAAACCTTACATACACTGTAACATATGGTGGATATGATTTAAAATCCATGCGTTATTACATTATCTTTTTGAAAAACATTGCTACAACAATCCCAAATCATTGTTTACATTGGGATTCAAACCGAGGTTTCAGCTTTGAGAACATCAAATCTTGACCAGACCAGCAGTGATATAGATGACATAGGAAAAGGCATTCAATTGTATCTTATGATTACACTATTTTTACTCACGGTGCCAGAAATGAGTGAAAGAGAAGGGAAAAACCTGAAAGTCAGCCTGAAAGATATACAGGGAGTGCAGAATTATTAGGCAAGTTGTATTTTTGAGGATTAATTTTATTATTGAACAACAACCATGTTCTTAATGAACCCAAAAGTCTCATTAATATCAAAGCTGAATATTTTGGAAGTTGGAGTGGGGCTTTTTTAGTTTTAGCTATTTTAGGAGGATATCTGTGTGTGAAGGTGACTATTACTGTGCATAATTATTAGGCAACTTAACAAAAAACAAATGTATACCCATTTCAATTATTTATTTTCATCAGGGAAACCAATATAACAGCTCAACATTCACAAATATACATTTCTGACATTCAAAAACAAAACAAAAACAAATCAGTGACCAATATAGCCACCTTTCTTTGCAAGGACACTCAAAAGCCTGCCATCCATGGATTCTGTCAGTGCTTTGATCTGTTCACCATCAACATTGCGTGCAGCAGCAACCACAGCCTCCCAGACACTGTTCAGAGAGGTGTACTGTTTTCCCTCCTTGTAAATCTCACATTTGATGAGGGACCACAGGTTCTCTATGGGGTTCAGATCAGGTGAACAAGGAGGCCATGTCATTAGTTTTTCTTCTTTTAGACCCTTTCTTGCCAGCCACGCTGTGGAGTACTTGGATGCGTGTGATGGAGCGTTGTCCTGCATGAAAATCATGTTTTTCTTGAAGGATGCGGACTTCTTCCTGTACCACTGCTTGAAGAAGGTGTCTTCCAGAAACTGGCAGTAGGACTGGGAGTTGAGCTTGAGTCCATCCTCAACCCGAAAAGGCCCCACAAGCTCATCTTTGATGATACCAGCCCATACCAGTACCCCACCTCCACCTTGCTGGCGTCTGAGGCGGACTGGAGCTCTCTGCCCTTTACCGATCCAGCCATGGGCCCATCCATCTGGCCCATCAAGACTCACTCTCATTTCATCAGTCCATAAAACCTTAGAAAAATCCGTCTTGAGATTTTTCTTGGCCCAGTCTTGACGTTTCAGCTTGTGTGTCTTGTTCAGTGGTGGTCGTTTTTCAGCCTTTCTTACCTTGGCCATGTCTCTGAGTATTGCACACCTTGTGCTTTTGGGCACTCCAGTGATGTTGCAGCTCTGAAATATGGCAAAACTGGTGGCAAGTGGCATCTTGGCAGCTGTACGCTTGACTTTTCTCAGTTCACGGGCAGTTATTTTGCGCCTTGGTTTTTCTACACGCTTCTTGCGACCCTGTTGACTATTTTGAATGTAACGCTTGATTGTTCGATGATCACGCTTCAGAAGCTTGGCAATTTTAAGAGTGCTGCATCCCTCTGCAAGATATCTCACTATTTTTAACTTTTCAGAGCCTGTCAAGTCCCTCTTCTGACCCATTTTGCCAAAGAAAAGGAAGTTGCCTAATAATTATGCACACCTGATATAGGGTGTTGATGTCATTAGACCACACCCCTTCTCATTACAGAGATGCACATCACCTGATATGCTTAATTGGTAGTAGGCTTTCGAGCCTCTACAGCTTGGAGTAAGACAACATGCATAAAGAGGATGATGTGGTCAAAATACTCATTTGCCTAATAATTCTGCACTCTGTAATTAAACACATTCTAATTCATTGCCAGTAACTTTCAAGAGTGGTTTACCTCACTGTGCTTTTTTGCTTGTTTATGTTGGTATATTGATTAATCATAACCCTAATATGTACCGTAAGTATATAGAATGCACAATGGTTATACACTGAATATACTGGCTCAAGCATTTGTTTTACAATGTACCAACATTTTTTAATTTAAACAATTACTGTACTGTCAAATAACTTATGTACCATCAGTGCACCTCATATATGAATGTATATGACAAAAAGCTTTTTTTTTTTTTGGGGGGGGCATAAAATACGATGCACCTTATAGTGCTGAAAATATGGTAAATTGGGTCATGTTATACAAAAACCCTCAACAAATAGTTTATTTTGTTAAGACAACCCCAAAAATTACATTACTCAATTAAAGAGCAGTGTATAAACTTTGTGCAAAGGTAACAAAGTAAAGTATAAGAAAAAAGGAGAATACATTTTAGCATGACAGCATCAATGTAAAAATAAATAAAATACTTATTCTTAATTTATTTCTACAGCAAGATATACATAGGCATTACTAAAATGGAGTAGTCATATCGTATAGAGCATATCACAGACATTGTTTTTACTTTAAGAACTATTTCATACCATGATAAGAAAAGAAACACTAAAATGAGAAAGGTTTTCTGCTGTATGAGTCAATTTCACTTGTATTATGGACTGTTGCCGTCATCTAAAAACAAATTGAAAATATAGACACAGCTAAGTAAGAAAAAATATATTGAACATAAAAAATACTCTCCCATTGGTAATTGTAGCAGTCTTTGAATGGTAAGAACAGTTTGAGTTAATTTTAATTGTTAGATAAAGGTCAACTTGTGGATAAAAGACAGTGATTCTTGTGAGACTTTAATTTGTGTCAGTTTACAGACGCTGCCCTCCTAACGAACGAGGTTACGGAAGACCGTTCGTAAGTTGAATTTTTTCGTAAGTTTCTTCAGTGCTATATTTTGTATGTTTAAAATTTTTATAAGTATGTTTAAGGGTTGTATAGGTAACATGTGTTTTATTGTACTAAAAAATAAAACATTTAATGAAATAATATGCTATATGAAAATAAATACAGTTTAACTTACTCTTGGAAGATGCACGTCAAGAGGTCCTCCTCCGTGGTATATAGTGGCCAAAAAAAGCAAACTGAATATTTTCTCAACCCCATAAAGCTTTCTTCTTCCACTTTCATTTCAAAAGAAACGGCTTGCCGCTTCTTTACACTTTTTACCAACCATATTGAATGGATGCAAAATATGTTAAACAATAAAAATGTCAAAGTTCTTAGCGCGCGTACATGTAGTACTGTATGTTTACACACGAACTAGGAAGTAGAAGCCGGATTTCTTCTTTGGGGAGGATGCTAGGTGACCTCTCACAGCACCACCACACGCCGTAAGCTGCAGAAAGAAGCACTAGAGTAATGTCCTGTACTCGGAAAAAGGTGGACACAATAAAAAAATCTAACTTACAGTAATATATATATATATATATATATATATATATGTATATATATATATATATATATATATATATATATATATATATATATATATATATATATATATATATATATATATATATATATAGTCCATCTTATTTTTATTTGTCATACCTTTATCTATTATCCTGGAGCGCCAACCTTCATCTCATCGTAAACAATGTTCGCTATACATTCTTATGACCATAAAAAAAAATGTAAAACTTTGTTAAGATAGAAAAATGTACAGATGTCAGCCTAAATATTTCCAATTGCTGATTGGAATTTTTTCAATTGCACTTTTACTTGTTTGAAAAAAGAAAGTGAAAATTATTTAAAGGTGACGTTTATGGGTGAATTACAATTTAATAAGCTGACATGAATAGTTTCTAAGTGAAAACTGATTTAAAATGTTTAAAAAGCACACAAAAAACGTTTTATAGAATTCTAACACATTTATACACAAACCGTGACCAAAAAAAAGTGACACAATTCATTATTTTATAAAACATACATGAATCGGAGTTAATTTAAATTCGCATGAATATTCGTCAAAGGGATCAATGATGTGTAACTCAAAGATTGCTTTAATATGGCTTGTCAGTTGACTCCGAGTAACTATGATTAAACACGATCCATATGTATTTTATTCTATTTGCAAGCGCAGATCAAAAACGGGAGGCAGGGAGGTGGCACACTGGATACAGGAGTCGTGTCGTAGCTTTGTCTTGATTTATCCCGATATATCCGTATCTGGTATTCCCTTTGAAAAAAGAAAAAAAAACTCGTAACTCGTAGAAATCACACACACACACACAAAGCCGGTAGGTTGTGTAATAAACGTCAGCGATACGCATAGTGGTTTTCTCTATTTTACTTTGTTTTCCATGTTTTTGGTATATGTTTTCAGAAGTGGAAGTAAGGAGAGACATTGAGTATTCTGTCCTCATTCAATCCATTTATGAAAGTTGATGGTTTGTTAAAGTTGCTGTTCTGATTGCTACTGTTCCTCAAACTTCCAAACTTTAGAGTCATGTTAGTATCCATGTTGTAGTTTGTTTATATACTTTACAGTGAAGAAAATAAGTATCTGAACACCCTGCTTTTTTGCAATTTCTCCCACTTAGAAATAATGGAGGGGTCTGAAATTCTCATCGTAAGTGCATGTCCACTATGAGAGAGATAAACTAAAAAGAAAAATCCAGGAATCACAATGCATGATTTTTCAACAATGTATCAGTGTGATACTGCTGCAAGAAAAGTACACCTGAGAAATGTAATGTTAATGTTTGGTACGGTAGCCTTTGTCTGCTATTACAGAGGTCAAACGTTTCCTATATTATTTCATTAGGTTTGCACACACTGCAGGAGGGATCTTGGCCCACTCCTTCACACAGATCTTCTCTCTAGATTAATCAGGTTTCTGGGCTGTCGCTGAGAAACACGAAGTTTGAGCTCCCTCCTTAGATTTTCGATTGGGTTCAGGTCTGGAGACTGCCAGAGCCATACTAGAAATTTGATATGCTTCTTACGGAGCCACTCCTTGGTTTTCCTGGTTGTGTGGTTTGGGTCGTTGTCGTGTTGGAAGACCCAGCCACGACCAATTTTGATGCTATGACTGAGGGAAGGAGGTTGTTTCCCAAAATCTCACAATACACTGCCCATATGATTGGAGAGCTCCCCCATTTATATATATTTCCAAGATAGTCCTCCATACCTATTTTCAGTTATCATGTTTCCATGTCTCTAACTCCGAAGTTAAATTAGTTAACTAATTCTAAATTTTAAATTTGATATTAAAACAAGTTAGCATGTACATTTTCTAGTTTTTATTAACAGGTTCAATAAATATAATTATTTTGTTACATTTAACTGATAATAAAAAAAAATTAAGTGTGCGTTCCATTTTTAACAGTGTTATTGTAATAAAGGTGCTCTACCGAGGTGTGGCTTGGCAACATTGTTTCAAATAATATTGGTTGTACACCTAGTCATAGTACTTTAGAGTGCTTTTACTTTGGAGGTTGTAGAGTGTTTAAACACTTGCAGCTGTTCTTTTGTACCTTCAAAGTCCTCATTAGTGCTTGGTTTTTGGAAGACCTAGCCTAGAAACTTGAACAGGAGCCCGTGGAAAGTGATCTAGGAAGTGCAAGTCCAGGAGGGGCATTGAAAGACCTACATAGGGACCTGTGGAGGAGGGAAAAGACTGCATCTTGGGAAGCAACCTTTGGGGAGAGGAGGAGGAGTAAGAAAGGTTTGCATTCCCAAAACAGTAACCGCTGCCTCCTCCTTTGCCATCTTCCCACCGCCTCTTTCTTTACGCAACAACACAGAAAAGTGAGGAAAAGTAAAAATGGAACAGTGGGATAGGTATTTACTATGCTAATGAAGCCCCATGTGTGTTTTACAGGTGTAAATCTTGTTAACCATCCGCACGTGAGTGAGTGCTCTTCTAAAAAGAAATCTACAAAAGATCTCGGCAAGAGAGAGGTGTGCCAACATTAATAATCAAATATGCATCTCAGTAAAAACACCGCAAAGGTAGAAACAACACGTTAAAGACATTAACCTTTATCGACGAGGGAGAACGGAATCTTAATATAAATCAATGTTAATTTTTCCCAGAAGAAACCTTTAAAGCAGGAGTCCAGAGCTTATGTCTTGCAAGCCAGGTAAGGCTCTATTCGTGGTTATATTTGGCTCTGAGACAAAGAAAAAGGGCCACACTCATCTTCTCTACCCTTTTAAATATAATGTATGAGAAGCTGAAAAGACACAGTATAACAGTATAAGACACAGTGTATGGCTAACGTTTGGTACAAAATATACTGAGCAATGTTTCAGACACAGATTACACTTACTATATTACACCAACAGACCCTGGTTTGGCTGCAAATCTCTAAGGATTTCTTGATATAGAAGCTCATTAAACAATTTATATTCACCGTTGGGATCATGATGAAACCCAACAGAATGAACTGTTACCACCTGAAAATGCCAGCTAAGCACCCAGAGCATTTTTTTGGGGTAAGTGGTAGGAGTGAACAGATCTTTTGCAAACATAGCACACAACACACTCGTTTGCAATGTTTTGTGATTATTTTCTCAAAGACGGGATCAATACCAGATACCAGACAGGACGGGACAGACGAGATCGATACCTGATACAGTATGCACGAGCAAGATACAGGACAGGACGGGACAGACGGCATCAATACCGGATACTGAATACACGAGCAGGACACCGGATAGGACGGGACAGATGGGATTGATACGGGATACTGGGTACAACAGCAAGATACCGGACAGGACGGGAAATACAGGATCGATACCGGATACACAAGCAGGATACCGGACAGCACAGACGGGATTGATGCCGGGTACTGGATACTGGAGCAAGATACCGGACAGGACAGGACAGACGAGATCAATACTGGATACTAAAGGGAGATACCGGACAGGATGAGACAGACGGGATCGATACCAGATACTGGATACACGAGCAGGATACTGGACAGAGTCAAAATGCAAGTGCAGAGGTTCGTTGACAGACTGTAAAGGAGTGAATTGGAGCACTAAGTTTAAATAGAAGGGGAGCCAATCAGGTAACGAGCATCAGCTGGCGCCAAACGAGCAGACCCAGGTTAGGGCAATGGGCAATCATGACAAATATGTCAAAATTATTTTTTTAAAAAGGACATTGAGAGGCCATGATCACTTTTCACACACTCTTCAAATAATTCTGTTCAATGTTTTTTCCTTTAAAAGCGAAAACAAAACAAACAAAAACCTGCATATCAATGCATTAGATAAAAAAAAAATCAGAGTTACTTTAGCATCACCTAGTTCAGGGGTCGGAAACCTTTTGATCCAAAGAGCCATAATAACAAAATAGGTTGATGTTTTTCTTGAGAGAGCCACACCATATTTTTTTAGACAAAATTCAACAAAACTGCCAAGGTAGCTCTCTCGACAAAAGACATTTTTTCCGTATTTATTTTAACTGATAAAATGTTTCATTGGCGGTACAGCAGCTCGGTGGCTAGCGCGTCACAGCACAATTCTGAAGTCATGGGTTAAAACCCGGTTACCAGCCTTCCTGTGCGGGGTTTGCATGTCCTCCCTGTGCCTGCGTGAGTTTCTTCTGGGCACTCAGGTTTCCTCCAACATTCCAAAAACATGCATTTCAGGTTATTTGGCCGGTCCAAATTGTCCCTAGGTGCGAATGAGTGACTGGCAACCAGTTCAGGGTGTCTTCTGCTCACTGCCCAAATATAGCTGGGATGGGCTTGAGCACCCCTCCGATTCTACTGAGGATAAGCGGTGCAGGGAAAATGTTTTAATAGTTTGATACTACATATGAAAAAAATAATAATGTCCCTTATTATCTAATATGCCACTTTCAAATGTTGTCTCTCGTACAGTTACCTATAGGTGGGGTGCGTAGCCTGAGGTGTCCTTAAAAAGTTTCCAGTTAAGTATTTTCTCAATTAAGTATGTGGTAATGATGCTCAACTAAGTTCCAACAGCCTTTGTGATTTTATATTAATCTTATTGGGCAAAAAAAATTGCATGCAAATTATGTATTTATCTGCCGCCATATCCTGGCTTAAAGTTATCATTGCAGCCTTACGTTTTCAAATCACGCATCCCACCTTTAAGGTCGTTAAGGCTCATTTTGACCTTCATTTTTCTTTATAAATAAGAGTTTCAGAACAAGGTGCATCAAATCTTTAATAAAAAAATGTCAAAACATACTGCAAACTAAAAGTTTCCGGCTGTACAGTATTTCCCTTAAGTGCAGTAGGTGTGTGTGAGAGAGGAGGAAACTACCTCAAAACTTGTAAATCTAGTCTATAAAATCTCTGCCATCTCACATCTCAGCATTTGGGGTCCAGCCATTGAGAAAAACTCATACAGTATATCCACTTCCTTAACAGGCAGCCAAGAGGATAAACTAAATAGCTGCTTTTCAATTTCCAGTCTCTGGTATTCTTTTGTTTTCTCCTTGGATTCTTTGCATCTTAAGCTAAATCTTTTCCAAACAACACATATGTAGGAGATTACATATTTGTGCTGTTTTTACCGCCATTTCACAATTTTACCGTCCATCTGGACTCAGTCTTATTCTGCCGAACAGGGAAACCCAACCCAAAAATAGTTATGAGTCTCAACGCAGGTGACACTCTAACGGTGCTCATTAATTCTAATTTCAAACAAATTTCTACCATATTACCAACTTCAGGTTCATCTCCATCAACTATTGTACATTATGCGTGCCTTCCATGCTCCAGCTGTTTTGACATTCTACTGTAGACCCACACTGGGTAATTATGAGCTACAAAGCTCACTGACCTTGTCAAGATCCCTTGCCCTTTCCCGGCAACAGGAGTGTTTGGCAGGGGAGAAAAGAGAGAGCTGGTGGGGGCTACATACTGTGGCTTGTCTCGTTGCCCATAACACATACACATAAATAAACACACACCTGCAACTTGGCGCTCTAGCGGGCAGGTTAAAGGGCTGGAGTAAGTGACAGAAGGGCTTTTAACAAGGAAGCAGGCTGTATGGAATATGCAGACAGAGGGACAGTCAAAAAGGGAAAAAGCAGGTAGAGCAGATGATCTGGGGTCACAGAATAATGCAGGGGTTAAATGCCACAAATGCCATGTCCCAAAGCCTCATAAAGACAAGCTCGGCAGCGCTCCCAAGGTCAAGTTGTGCACCTGTGTGGTGCAAGTGCTGCTATTGAGGGTGAAAGCTGTGTATTGATTTGTCTGGTATATTTATGAAAAATGCCACAATAGACCTCTGAGCATTGTTTAAATTGTGACAAATGCCTCTTCTTAGAACAGTGTTATTTTTATGTCACAACACCAGTGCAAAAATAAAAAAAAAACATTAATTGAATGATTGGAATAGTATCATGATCAGCCTTTCTATGATTTTCCTGTAATATTGTATAATATTTATAATCATAATAATAATAACAATACATTGTACTTTGAAGCGCCTTTCAAGACACCCAAGGTTGCTGTACATATAATCGGACACAACAATAACACAAGGGTAAAACAGGCAAGTAATAAACAGCAAATTAAACACATTAGAGTCAAAGGGGTCAGTATGTGAGGCAGATGGTCAGGAAAAGGCAAGAAGAGGTAAGTTTTTATGTCCGGATTTGAAGGTGGACAGGGTCGCAGAACTTCGGAGGCCCGGCGGCAATAAGTTCCAGAGCTGAGGGGAAGAGCGCCTGAAAGCTATGCTCCCCAAGGAGCTGAGGCGGGGGATGTAAAGAACGGTCTGCTAGCTACACGCTAGCATGGGTGGTCTTTGAGCTGATCCAAGTCTTAGTGACGATTAAAACACATGAGTCACAAATGTAGCGGTTTCCTGCAATACATTTCATGGGTAATGGAGCTGGTGTTAGTGAGATACAGGCTCGGCAAGGATTGCCTGTGTGAGTTGATACATAGCATCAGCGGTAAGCCGATTTAATTAAATCAATATAATACCAATGACATATAAATCTTTCTACATTAATAGATTTTTTCCAGTCTTTTTGATAATTATATGAATATATTTGAATCAATTTCCTTTGAAAGGCAATCATTATTGTCTTTACAAGGTAGATGACATATACTCTTGATTTAGGGATGATCCATCTCATCTCATTATTTATTTATTTATTTATTTTTTAATACAGTGGTACTTCTGTGAGTACCTTCATAAAGCTGAAAATGAATTAGAGGTGGGTTTTGTATGAAAATGCACTAATCCTTTCCAAACCCTGCAAAAGTACAGTATGCTATCCTTTTTTAAAAAATCCAATGAGAGCAACAGAAAATGAAACAAATAAGTGTTAAAATGATATTATCACACAGTCAACAAAAAGGAGAGGCACATAATGTACAAAAAATGAAGAAAAAAGGAAATAATAACAATATTCATTTACCCTCTTGTCTTGTGTTTACTGAAAAACTGATCCAAATACGCGAGGCAATCGAAGCGATAGTCCAACTTGTTAACACTTAAAAAAAAAATGATTGATTCCCACCAATTCCTTAACTCCATGGAACTTTTCTAAAATGTCTTTGATTCAAGATAATTGATGGATGGATGCATCTTGCCAGAAACTCTCCTCTTCCTCTTCTGTGAACCCTGAACTCTGACGGTGACGCGGATATCATGCTGGGAACACGTATACACACTGGTTGCCAGGCAGATAGAAAGTGATAGCCGGTTTGTTAACGTTCGGGAAATTCTGGGAGCGGAGAATAGCAGTGCGTACAAACGCTGCCCTACTTACGAGTAATTATTCGTAAGTTGAATTTGTTCGTTAGTTGCTTCAGTGCTATATTTTGTATGTTTAAGGTTTGTATAAGTATATTTAAGGCTTGTAAAAATAACCTGTATTGTTTTGTACTAAAAAATAGAAAAATCACCAAATAATATGCTCTATAAAGATAAATAAAGCTAAGTGTAACTTACTTTTGGATGATGAGCTTCAAGAAGTCCTCCGCCGTGGTAAAAGTGGCTGAAAAAAGTGATCCAACCATTTTTCAACCGCATCAAGCTTCCTTATTCCACTTTCATTTCAAAAGAAACGGCTCGCCTCTTCTTTACACTTTACACCAATCATATTAAATGGATGCACGGGATATTAAACGACAAAATTGTCAAAGTTATTAGCACGCTAGAGATAGTTAGACATAGTATAGACGATATAGAATGTATACACACAAAAGAAGCTGATCTTTTTTCTTCCGAGTAAATGATGGGTGACCTCTCAGAGTCTGTAGCGGCGGGAAGAAGCACTACAATACAGTCCTGTACTCGGAAAAAGGTGCACACAATACAAAATCTAACGTACAGTAATGCCCGGATATTTTTCGACATCCTGAAAAAAGGTTTGTAGCTACCATTTATCATAAGTCGAATGTTCGTAAGTAGGGGAGCGTCTGTACTGTACTGTATTTTGGACTTCGTAACCAGAGGCAATATATCGTACCCTAAAACTTTCGTATGTGGAGACATTCATAAGTAGAGGTACCACTTTATTGCTCATTTTTATACTAGTTCCCTTCAATTATTATTTTAAACTGTCGAATTTTGTCTTGTAAATGTTCTTACATTGTCAGAATGGCACTTTAATTTAGTTGTGCACTTCACATAGTATAATGAAATTCCATTCCATTTTATTCTGAGGAATTATTTTTGACTAAAACCAGAAAATTAAAAAGACAGTCCAAATCAGCAAAATTATTATTTGAAGATTAGAAAAACATGTTTAAATTAGGTAAAATTACCAAAAATGGCAAACCATTTTATTGATGAGATGATATTCTTTAGGTGCTAAAAAACAACCAGCAAGGATCCTGAGTGACTGGCCAAATTAAAAGAGCTTGGACCACCGTTTCCAAGTTTTTTTGTGTTTAATTCTATTTAGGATTTCACCCAAAATCATGGATGAGATTATGTTCCTCAAGTGCTAAAAAGCAACTAACAAGGATTCTAAGTGACTGGCCAAACTGCGGTCTGCAGGCACAGCAAGCCTCCTTGCATGACAGGCAATACTTTAAAGCCCCCCTTAATCGCGGCAGTGATTAAAAAATCCTGAAATTATTCTGATGGCTAAGTCTTCAATTAGTGGTTGTGGAAGGAAACAGCTCAACATGTGCTATCTTCAGGCTTGCCCAAATTAGAGAATGGACACGAGGACTTTATGCTCACAACATACTGAACACACCCTCGCACGACAGGCCCTAAAAACAGCCTCCAAGCCAGACAGACCGAGTCAGATGAGTCTGATCCCTTTATTAGACTCAATTGGCGCTAACGTTGTCACCTAAACCATTATAGTCTCGTGGATTTTAACGGGCTGGGGGCGCGGGGAGCCGCCAGCCAATTACAGCTAGGCTTTTGTGTTAAGCAGGAGTGTGTGTTATTTGAGAGAGCCAATTAAAATCACTTATGGCTTGGGTAATATGCAGTGATTTAGGCTGATGGATAGAGGCGGGTGTGTGGGGGGATTATCCTAAGTGTAACGTGATCTCATTCTTTTTTACCTCAACACACACTCACGAGAGCTTCAGACCTGCCTTGCACGCACATTTCAACACACGCCAGAGACAAATGACGAGGCAACCTTGGCCGGTGCTGCTGGACACGATTTTGTCATTCCCAGACAGGCCAAATTGAGAACGGAGTCATTAGGACACGCAAATCCATGTATTTGTCGAGATTCGCAGCTGAATGCCTTACAAGATTTTGTAAACAATGACGATGGCAAAATGGACGGGAAGAATTTTTTTGAAAAAAACGCTTATGTCATACAAGAACTTTGCGGTCTGTGGTTTGTTGAAACATGTGAATAAGAAACAATTGCATTAATTAAGGTTTTGGTTTTGATAGAGGATCCGATTAGCTGCTTTGAGTGGTCAGGGTTCAGTAGCTGCAGCTCCAAGTTTGGCCGCCACAGGGTGGTCGAGACTAGTTTAAAGCAGACCCCACGAAATATGTTAATTCTTTGGTGAGCTCCTCCTGCTTCATACTTTTCGGGTACCTTGTTTCAAACTGATCGTGATGTTTCTGTGATAGGCATATTTTAAAATGGTCTGCATATCTTGAATCTCAAGATAAGCTTTCCATTGTTATGTTGCATGACGTATTGCAGTGACTGGTGACATTGTACAGACAGCGTGTCTGTATGTGTCAGAGACACATATTTGCTTCTCAACAGGTTAGTAAAGCTTGACTGACCTATCTGATAGTTTTGTTGCCATTGTACTGTAGCACCGCATAGCCTGGTGTGCTTTACGTATGGAAAATACCCTTAAAGTGCAGACATTACGGTAAAACAACCTTCTTAAGATGTTCAAATAATCGTATTAAATCTTTTGAAGTTTGTCAAGAAAAACAACGAGTTAAAACCATTTACTTAACACCAGCAGTTCCATACTTCAGTACTTCCATATATTTTCATAACCTGCAAGACGTAAATTGTTCACGAGTGTTGCTCTTCAAATGCAATTGATAGCTTCTTTCTATTTGGACAGTCCATGGTGCAGACCTCCACCAATGCAAAATAACATTATAAAATAACTCAATGGTTCATGTTTTTTTTTTTACTACATCAATTAAAAGTTAAATATGGGTAATGACATAGAATACATGATCGCTTGCAAAGCACTTGCACTGGTGTTGGCACGAACTTCAGAGCACAGTGTTTAAAATTATTCATTATGTCGTTTATTCCCATGCTTCAAGCAAATAAGCTGTCATCTCACTACTAGTTATATATTACATACAGCCATGTCATACCAGCATGCAGCTTGGCTCACTGAAGACGACACCAGCAGTCTGTGGGCTGTGTTTTCCTTTCACCTACTTGCGGCTTTTTTTCTGCTGCCAGCGTTGCCATTAATGCTCCCCATGGGTCCTTGAAGGCATCTCCAGAAAACCAACGAAATGCATCTTAAAACCTCAAATGGACGTGTGTCTGTGTGGGCTTATCCGGCAAAGCAGAATGTATCCTTTTGCTTCACACCGGGTTAAGGGACGTTTGTACTATTTCCATTCGCTAAATGAGTCCAAAAGCTACGTTGTGGGGTTGTTGTGGTAAACTTTGTGGTTTGACTGATCCTTGTATTTTTGCCATCTAGGTTTTCTTAGGATGGGGTCTTAAAAATAAAAAAAAGAACAAAACATATATATATATATATATATATATATATATATATATATATATATATATATATATATATATATATATATATATATATATATATATATATATATATATATATATATATATATGCCCCTGTTGGTGTAGAAGACCAAAGGCCAGAACAATTGTAGAGTTGTTTCCTAAATGTGAATAAGGGATTGTAGGATGAAAACTGTGCCAGAAAATTACATGGGAACCAGTGGGAAGAGTGAATGGTCACAAAGTTATGCCGTTCTGGAAGAAAAATGACAGACTATTGTGCCAAAACAATGTTGGGACAATTGTCTACATTTTAACAAAAAATAAAAACAAGACAAAACATCTGAGCACCACAAAGCTACCTAATAATTTCCGTTTGATTTTGTCAATCCATAACAAAATGGACATGAGACAACTGCGCCGTGACAACATTAATCTAGCAATTTGAAACCACCCGCTTGCAAACGAGCGTTCAAAGGGAAACTGACCTTTCAAACGATTAAGCCGAAATACTGTCATCGTGTTCCCATGTACGAGTATTTTTTTTTTATTCCCCGCACAGGATCAGAACAACTGCTCTGCCAGTTCAGCATTGGCACGGACAAAAGCCCTTCTACGATTTCACAGTGGGGCTCGCCGGGCCAAGCTTGCCGCTACCCTTCTGGATTGGGCCAAATGTCTGCCTTTCTTGGGCTCAAAGCACATTGGTGATTACAGCAGTGCTAACGCGGTTATACATACGAACCCGGTGCGATGGCTGCATTGCTTGGACATAGGTTTAACTGCTGTTGTGGAAACTGAGTACAAAGGCCCGGTTGGCCTCTGAGGGCAAGCGACAGGGCCAAGGGTTTGCACGGCCAGCTGTTGCCACTCTTGTCACAGGAGGACAAGAGGGCGATACAAAAGAAGCCGAGCATTCGTAAGGATAAAAAAATGAGAAAGTAATAGAAAGGCTGGAAAACATTGTGATGGAAACAAACTGCAGACAAGTCTGCTACTGAGAAGTTTTACCTCAGTTTTACGTCAAACTCTTGGTCATGGAAACACTTTATGCTCTATTTCCTATGTTGGTAGAGTTTAGTTTGTTTCCTAACTCAACTTTTGCCATCCCAACTATACAACCACTATTATCGACCCGATACTAGGCCTTATAATGGATTAACACTCAATTGGTTAGACTTGCTTTACAATCAGGAACTACATTTTCAAAAAGAAAATTCCACTAATGTATTGCAATTTTAAAACAATGTTTTATTGAGATATTTCTGGCTTACTTAAAACTAGTTTTTCAATGCTTACCATCGGGAGAAAAACACAACAACCAATGTTCCCTCTATGGTGCATGTCTGTACAACTTCACAGTCTTCTGAAATATTTGCCCGCAAAAAAGTCTATGCATTTTATAAAATAATTTATTATGTTTTAAATTAAAAAAAGGTATTCTGTTATCATTTGCTGTGTGACGGGTGTCCAGCTAATGATACGATAAGGTTCACTTGCGCCACACAGCCAGTCATAGTATTGACGTTACTCTGAGAAAACCAAGTGGTGCTGCTTAACTTTCTTGTACTATTATTCATTTTTATTTTGCTTTTGATTGATAGATAATTGTCTTTGGAATCCATACGTTTTATTTTGGAGGAAATTGGCAATTGTAATACTTGCCCGAGCTTAACATTGCTAGAGAGAGATGGCAAGTTCAATTATTACATCTCCGTGAGAGAAAATAATTCCCCGAAACAATGCAAATGCCGGAGTGGTGCACTTTCCAAGTGGGACACAATAAAACTGAGTAGCCCCAGATGCCTAAAAGGTAGGCGCTCAAATCCTCTTCCCTGGATCTTTGGACTCAATGACTCAAGTTTGATTGCGAGCCACGCATTTTGAGGAATGGACCCCAACAACCTTCAGGACAAGTGGTCTTGTGGTAGTATTTTTTTTTTCTGGATTCACTGACTGACTTTGACTAAACCCTCAAATGGACTTCTTTGAAACAAATTCAAACAAAGGATTATCTGTTCTTTTCTTTTTTAATTTGGACCTGCTGCTGCAAACAATACAGGAGGTAAAATGTCAATAACAGTTGGTCCGACCGGAGCCCAGATCTTTCTTGAACACCCAGTTGTAAACTCTTTCATTACACAGTGGTTATAAAACAATTTGATCACCTCAGAACGGTTATACTGTACAACAGTTCAATTACCATCTGACAGCCATACCAAAAACTGTTAATCTGTTAATACTGCTCATTTGAATTTCCAAATACACAAATTTCCTCTGGCCTCTTACATAAGGATTCACATTTCATTGAGATGCTGACCTCAAGAGTTCATTCAAGGTGCCTGTTCTTTTCCACAATATCCCCCCATTGGATTATTTAAAGTCTTTTGTGGGATAGTTTTCCATCCAAGCTTTCAAGGATGCTTGAACCGTTCCATGCCATTATTCCAGTCCATGCTTAGGTTCGAATTATTATTCTGTGAATTATGTATGTTGTTGTATTGTTTGACATTTTTACAAAAGTTCCTTTTTTTTCGTTTTACTATTCTGTGTTACAAACCCGACCAAACTCACACGTATCACATACATCGACCTACCCACTCCCAACCTTTCAGACTTAATAATCCATCATAAGTCCATCAACCGACTAGCAAACAGAATAGTCCAGGATATCACTCACCCACAAGATATATACTTCATCCCCCTACCGTCAGGGCACAGACACAAAACACGAAGATTTAAGAGTGCCCACCCCAGGAAGAGCCCGATCCCTTTTGCCATTATCCTTCCAAATGACAGTCTCTGCCAACCATTATTGTCCCATTGTCATGTATGTTTGTCATTCTGCTGGGTTGTTTTGTGTTTCTTTTGGTGTAATGTCATTAAATTTCTGTTTTTTCCCCAACTGCAGTTTGTGGAAGTGCATTTCCCCAAGGGGACCAATAATTTAAGTCTTTTTGAGTTCTATTTTCCCAACTATGGCTTCTTGTTATTTGAGTCTCAAAGGCCAATGAATGGGGAGAGGTGGACTTACCCTGAAGTGGGTTACATATGTACTGTTTGTCAGTTGCCAATGATGGCCGCCCAGTCAGCTGGCTTTCAGCAGGCCGCTGCTCCGCCTGAAGATCCGGCAGCTTGATATAATTAGAGGGATGACGTTAAAAGCGGCAACATTCTCTCGTCAACTCTGCCCGTGTTGCCTACATTACTAATCCAGTCGGGGTAAGCCCAGCACGGGTGGCCCTCATCCTCTTTTTCAACCCTGTCCCTGTCAGTGGCTTATATGGCTCATATTGGCCGTCTCAACCCTAAATTAGCATTAGCACGGAGGCTTAAGCCGACTAATACTGCCAGCTGTGCTCGGCCGAGGTCGTCGAAGGATGGCTTGGATGAAAGAAATGAAAGCAACATCAGGGCAGGGCAGCTCGGGCGGGGCAGGGTGAGGTGGCATCCCTGGGGGGTAAGCGAGGCTGTGGTGCCCTCTTGTGCCAAGTTATGTCATCTTACGGTGAAGATTTTCTGTACATTAAAGCCATCGTCATTTGAAGTTCAATGGCTGAATTTATGACACAGAGATGACATATTGGAATGATCTGCTTAAATTATTATGTGACCGAAAACTCTTGTTGCACCTTTCGGCTTCAAAAGGATATTGTGCATCATTCATTTAAACAAATATGAATTTAGAAAATAATAAAATAATACAATGACTTATTCTATTTTCAAATCAATATGTGTGTGTGTTTTAAATTATTTTGTACATATAGAAAAGCACAGTAGATGATCTATATATTGACATAATGATTTAGTGAGTGAGTGAGTGAATGAGTGAGTGAATGAGTGAGCTTCACTCTCGCTTTTTTTTTTGGTTTGTTTTTGTTTTTTGTGGAATTGGTGCACTTACCTTTACTTAAGCAATCAATTGGATGACTACTTTTACTTCCACATGAGTAATATTGTCCTGAAGTAACGGTACTTTAACTTTATAACACACTTCGGCAATGCAGTCCGACAGCACTTCGTACTACGCCGCCAAAATGCGCACTTCTGCGCTTCACTTCGGCGCCGTGCGTACTCAACCCAGAGCGCATGCTTCAGGAACAAATTCCGCGTGGCACCCAAGTGCAGCTTCAGGTTTATTTCATACCTGGTATATTATTCAAGTGAATTGATTCTGTACGGGCTTGTTCGGGGTTTTATACCTGTGGGCCGGGTCAGGCTGGGTTTTGTCGGCCCGGTCTTACCTCTACTATCTGTCTGTCTGCCTGTCCGCCTGTCCTTCTGTCCGTCTGCCCCTCTGTCCGTCCGTCTTCCTGCCTATCTGTACGTCTGGCTATATCTATTTCTCTTCTATTTAAAATATGTAAGATAGCAAGTAAGAGAGAGAGGGCAGAGCTGAGCTGATCTGGCGACACTGCCTCTTCAGTTAAGTTGATAATTGCCCTCAGTGATGTATAAAAGATATCCCACAGAGCCTTGTGAAACACTATTAGTGGGCACCCGGCTGAATTGTTCATGAGCTGCCTCCAGATGAAGAGGAAAAGCCGTAGAAGATTAATAAGACTTCCCTTTGAGAGCCATATTCATAATGTGATGCATGGGTGTGTTGGCCCAAGTGTAAATTTGTATTTTCAGACCTCGCCTCAGAAGATGTTATTACTCAAGTACATTTTTACCCAGAAAGATAATCACTTCTAAAATTATGTAATGTGGTGTAACAGACACAGGAAGGGTAGCGGTCATTATCTTTATGCTTCATTCTGGCTAAAACGACTGGCTACATTAAACGGCCCCATGGGAGCTCAATGAAACAGTGGCTCGCGAGGCAAATTTTGAGGTCAAATCTTGCGTGAAGATGAGATTTTAGCATGAGGTGACATGAAAGTAAGTGGCCTTAATAAGGTGGATCTTCTCCTTGTTGGACTCGTGATGCCCATTAGAGGGTTGAAAGCGGTGGGTAGAAAGGCCACAGAGGACCAGGAAGCACAATTATCACGTCAGAGAAATTAAAGAGACACGCAAAAGCCGAAAGAACAAAAACTTTCAAGATCTAGAACTACAGGGGCTTGAAATGCCAAAACTTCTCTGGGTCTCGCTGCATAGTAACATTTAGGGTATTTTTACCCTGCAGATTTGGCTGATTGTGACATCGTAGTTTGGCCCTTTGATCAATATAAGAATGGGCAGTTAAAATGAGATGTACAAACTTATTTATCTTTAAGAATACGTGGATAGGTATGTCGCCGATATTAACCAAATTACCAACAGGGACAGAAACAAACGTATAATGTAATTCATGGTAATATCAAAGCATTGATAAGTTTGAGGAGAGTACACAGCTGTAGTAAAGAAAAAAAAAAAAACTACAATCATACTTTTGCTTTGCTATCAAATTGCTAGCTTTAAGATTGAAAACATGAACTATAAGGATAAAATCTATTTGTATTTGTGTATGTATTTGACTCGTAACAGCATAGTTGTCCTTTTTCGTCAAAACTGTTGTCGGTAGTGTACAATAATATTATTATAAGATATACCTTTCCATCTTTTTCATTGTAAGGTAAACTGTGTATGGCAGTCTTTTTCCAATTATAACTCGTTTGCTCTTTGTGCTAAATATTTTTAATGTGAAGTCCATTGTCTGCTATAAAAGAAATGCTGTGACACCAACACAGATTTGTATGTTATGCTAAGTAAAAAGTGATATGTTGGTACAACTCGCAATAGTATTAAAGAGGGTTGTAAAAATAGTTAGAAAACTTTACAAACATCCCCATCTCTGGCAGCCGTTGGAAAGATAACCTGTTTAAGCATTTAGCTTCAAAGCGAGCGCTAATGCAACACATTAAACAGGATAAAGTAATAAATTAGCTTATGGATTTCAAACAATTCATCTAATCCACAGTAGACACTGTAAACAAGCATTTGTGATCATCTTTACCTATTGCATCTTACTTTATGGATGGGAAGAGTAGGCCTTGGAAAAAAAAAAATCATTCAGAATTTTGCCTTTTCACCACTAAACCTGGATTGGCATTTGATATTCCCCTTTCTGATTGGTAGAAATGTAAGTGCTACATATATAATTTTGTGACAAACATCTCTTATTTTGAAATATGAATGCATTCGAAACATCGTATGTTATCATATGTTTGGTAGCTGCTTTCTTAAGAAGCTTTTGGAAGATTGACTTGGAACAATTCTGTACAGTTTTACAGTTTCAAATGATTTTTGAGTAGCCATTGTTTTCCAGTTAAGCTGGTAGCTTCTTTAGATCCACTCAAAGACAGCTGAATCGAAACCCCTGTGAAATGAAATGAAATGATCTGCATTTATATAGCGCTTTTCAAGTCAATGACTTCCCAAAGCGCTTTACATTGTGCTTCACATTTCCCAATAGCAGCCGTGATCTGTGCAGCCATGTAAGGCGCTAACCTGCTTATTGGGGGTAATTGGGGGTTCAATGTCTTACCCAAGGACACTTCGGCATGTAACACGGACAAGCCGGGATTCAAACTGGGATCCCTTAATCCTAAAACGATCGCTCTACCTCCTGAGCTACTGCCGCCCCTGTGTTGACTCAGCAAATCTTTGTGATCAATTCTAATCGAGGTACGGACAATAAATTCACTCAATAGAATATGTTTTAAGCCAAATGTAATGTTAAAAGCAGGGATAGTAATTGCTCAGTAGTTGGAAACTCAAAATTTTGAAAGAGCAATGTCAGACCCCACAAAGAAAAAAGTCTGGAGCCGTGAAAAAATTGAGAGCCTTATAATGAATGCAACACATACTGTATCCATCCAAAATTGTTTTTCTACTTGATCTCTGGGTTGTATATGGCTCATTAGCCATAGGTCCCCAACCCCTGGGTGAGAAGTCCAGTTCAGAGGCTTAAACCTAACCTCCACTTTTCTGCAACAAAGGGTCATCTCTTGGGCAGGGCAAACAAAAAGCGCCTGCTACCCAGGGCAAAGTGGCTTGTGTTCTGGTGGCACTGCCAGGTCATGTTGTAGACTGGGACACGGGGTGGGTTGGCATGGCCCTGATATGACGGTCATTATTCTTGCCTCGGGAAACTGGGGCAGTTACAGACATGGATGCCATGGCAACTAGCATTGGAGGGTTACAGTCACTTTCATTTGTGTCAAGATAACGTATTGCTGTGATATTGTATTTATTAATAGAAATGTGGTTGTGTTTCGTAGTGCAAAGATGACCCTAATCAGAACCCTCGACCTCACTACATAGCCCTCTCCAATCTGTGCATCGTAACAATGGATGGGTGGCCGGGGAACAACGGTGGCATCACCAACTGATGAGATTTCTCTACCACATGTACTGAATGTCAATGTCGATAAATTCCCAGGTGGTACGTTTTAACAAGACCAACTGAGTTTGTAAAGTTGTTTAAAAAAAAAAGGAGGAACTAAGGCCGTGTGTCACGTTGTCTCTCTGAACTACCTATATTTACCAGTGAAAGTGAATTCTTTATGAGCGCCACGAAATCAAAGACAGGTCCGATCAAAGGGGGTCTAATAAGCTACCCACTGTTTGACGAAACCTGAACTTTAATGTTATGCGTAGCTTTCAACCGGTTCATTTTTTGGGCTGGGGCCAAAAAAACTACATGAACACACTGCACTGCGGTTCTTCAATTGGTTATTGAGTAAACCGCACTAGGTATATGATCTTATAACATTCTGTTTTCCTATTTTTCATAGTAGAATTGGTAAAACATGTAAAATGGTTTCTCTCATCTGAGAATACCCTGTTACAAGGTTACTCGATATGCTAGTCCATTAATTTCAAAAGAGTTATCAGTCAAAAGTGGCTTGGTTATTTTTTTATTTATTTTGATTTTTCAAATAATGTTTAACAAGCTTGTGCTTACTCTGGAGGGTGCACCTTGACTCTAATCTCCCCAAGTCCCGTGAGGAGGAGGTTCCCTGCAGTGAGACCTCAGAAGCTCTCTGACGTTATGTATTCATTTTCCCACTCACTGGGGAATTACAGTAGCTCACTGCAAACGTCAGCATGTTGGCTCGTGTCTTAGGATAGTGACATACAACGCTTGTGAGTGAACCTGCGCTGTACCACTATGGTAGCTTGAGAATACATTCTGCAAATAATGATCAGGAGCAGATAGAATTGTGAGTGGAATGTCTCGGGATTCTTTTTTTTAAGCTTTGTAACTTTTGTATCCCAGAGAGAGCCCCATGTTCTTGGAGCAGATGTTGATTTAGTTATGTACAAGGGGTTTCCGAATGTGATATCTAACATTGGACGGATCAAACTAATTTTAAAAAGCTACTGTTGGACTAATTCTAGTCTATAATAGACAAGACCAGATTTGGTCCAAAACACAATGTCCGAAAAAACGTCTGTTGCAGGATGGGATTGTTGTAGATCATCAACCACAGTGAAAAACACAGATTTGTATTGTCTAATGGTCTTTTGCAAGTCAATTTATTCCTGTAACTTCCTTCGTAAACTATATTACAAAATGAGTACAAATGATAATAATAATAATAATAATAATAATAATAATAATAATAATAATAATAATAATAATAATAATATACTAATAATCTCATCTCATCTCATTAGCCATACCGCTTATCCTCATTAGGGTCACGGGGGGGCTGGAGCCCATCCCAGCCATCTCCAGGCAGTGGGCAGGGGACACCCTGAACTGGTTGCCAGCCAGTCACAGGGCACACAGGGACAGACAGCTCATTCGCTCATTCACACCTAGGGACAATTTAGACCGTCCAATTCACCTGAAATGCATGTTTTTGGAATGTGGGAGGAAACCGGAGTGCCCGGAGGAAACCCACGCAAGCACGGGGAGAACATACAAACTCCGCACAGGAAGTCCGGAGCTGGATTTGAACCCACGACAGGTTCCCGAGACATGAACTGTGCCGCACAAGCGCTAACCACTGCGCCGCAATAATAATAATAATAATGTAACAATGGATTGGTTTGGAAGTCGAAAGATAATTGAAAAATATCTACTATTTACTGTGCTGAATGTGACATTGAACATATCATTATCAAAACATAACGAGCACAATGAGCCAAAGTTGTTTAAAATAGTAATTATCATAGTCCACCACATTTACTGTGTGTCAGGACCAGAACGAAGACAGGACCCACTTGCGTGCGTTTCTCTTAGTTTCATTAGGAAGAAGGGAAATGGTAGTATACACGATTCGTAGATCATTGAGCGTGGGGAGCAGGTTACGCAGACGTGGAAGTGGTATTTCCGTGGCGATAAAAGGCTGTGCCGAGAGCGGGGAAAAACAGATCGATGGCCGGGACGGGGGAGCAAAAACATAGTCAAGTTCCGAAAATTGGTCTGAGCCTCGTGTAGCTGATGTTTGCAGACGGAAAGATAACAGGTGACAGGAAGACGGGGGTTTGAAAAGAGACAAGCAGCCAATCAGTGTCCGAGGCAGTTCGCGCCAAAGGCGCAGACTCAGGTGCCCCGCATCAGTAATCATGACACTGTGAGCCTAGAATGTGGTTGATGGTTAATCCAATGTACTGTAGTTCAAACTAGCTTAAATAAACAACTAACAAAGTTTGGATAGTGTTCAGTCCCATCACTTGTTTATAGTTAGTAAGTAATAAAGCCACAACTACTTACTACTTTTCTATCTATCTTCCTAAAATCTTAATTTTCAGATTATTTTTTTCCACCTTATTATATACCCTCCTTGCTTGTATCAAAGATAAACGTCAGGGATACTGATACAATCAGAAAAAAATATAGGTGGGAAATATGACCTAACTAAAGATCAATGGACTTAATTGACAATAATGGTGATGATATCAGGACACAAGCAATCTTGGAATAATAAAGACTTATTAAATTAGGGGAGCAAATGTCCCAAATGTGATGAAGACTGAGTGAAATTTGCACAGCGCTGTCAAATCATGGTGCTGTATAAACGGCTGAAATGGAGGAGGGGGGCATTTACTCTGTTCAAGGTGGATGGTTCGGGGTCGTCATCTATTAAGCTGTGTTTACTGAAAAGCCGAAACAACATCATCCATCATTCTTAAAGACTGGTACTCTGATGGGAAGAATTAGAATGCATTACAAATGTCATGCATCATCGGGCTAAACATGGTTCTTCTATCTCGCTGTGAGCTTTTGTCTGCTCTGTGTCTGGCTCTTTGCATCTTACTCGTTTGTTTCTTTGTATGTGAATATGTGTTTGTGCATGCATGTGTCTGTGTGTTTTACGCTTAAGTGCTCTCATGGTCCTCCCTGGGGCGAAGTATCCATCACCATCCAAGCAGTGTGTGACTGGCCAGGCCCCGGAGCCTCCTCTGGCCCCATGAAAATCTCCCCGAGGGGGGTGTAGACCACCTGCCCCAAACACACTCAGAGAAATCACTATGACCCTCACACTCTCCTAATGCCCTCATTAGGTGATTAGTCCCAGAGGGGGGACTAAAGCCAACATGGCGCATTCCCAAATATACTGAAGGGTTGACACTGGAGTTGAGTGCAGGTGTGATACACAAACACACAATAAGCAAGTGATGTTTGGATATTGAGCTCATGAACGGTAGTGTTTATGTGTTCAAAAAATATTGGTTAATAACTCATTCAGTACCATAATGTATTCATATGTTTTCAAAAGTATGGTCCCTGAGAGCCAAAACTTAAGCAAAGTGTTTTTTTTATTTTTTGGAGGGGGTTCGTTTTGTTTTACTTAAAAAATATATATATTCTAAAGGCTTTGTCGCTTTTGATAAGTGTGTATTAAGCTTCTTCGGATGACTTCAGTATGATAAATCGCCACTAGATGGAAGGAATGGCTTTAATCAGATCTAGAATGCCCACAAATTGAGGAGCCCCCACTTCCTCGTGTTGCTTCCTCTATCCCGTGGGTGACCAAAATCATGTGGTCACGTCACAGGAAGCATTGCGTGCTGAAAAGTTACAATTTTGATTTATTGAATATTTTCAAACTATAAAGTGATTGTTTCCGAAGTGCGTCTCCGGATATAAACAGTCGGCTATATTGGATGGGTCGACCAGACACAGGTAAATGTTGTCCCTGGTGTACACTAGTTTTGTTGGAATTTTAAATGTAAGACAGATGTGTAAGGTGTTGTTTTTATGACTTTACTGTTTCTATTATCTTATAATGATTAATATCACTTCTATCATTATTTTATATTGCTAATTTTGTATTTTTGCAAATAAATATTAGAAACGTTTGGAAAAATACAGAGCTGCCAAACCCATCCATCCATCTATCCATCCATCCAGGGTCAGGTCACGGGGGCAGCAGGCTTAACAGGGAAGCCCAGATGTCCCTATCCCCAGCCACTTCCTACAGCTCTTCCGACAGGGTCACGAGGCGTTCTCAGGCCAGCCTAGAGACACAGTCTCTCCAGCGTGTCCTGGGTCGCCCCTGGGGCCTCCTGCTGGTGGGACATGCCCGGAACACCTCCCGTGGGAGGCGTCCAGGAGGCATCCTTATCAGATGCCCGAGCCATCCCAACTGGCTCCTCTCAATGCGGAGCAGTGGCTCTACATAGAGTCGCTCCCGGATGACTGAGCTTCTCACCTTATAGCTAAGGCAGAGCCAAGCCACCCTGCAAAAGAAACTCAGTTCAGCCAATCGTATCGGGACTGTGTTCTTTCGGTCATAACCCAAGTTCATGACCATAGCTGAGGATAGGAACGTAGATCGACCGGTAGATCAAGAGCTTTGCCTTTGGGCTCAGCTCTCTCTTCACCACGACTGACAGGTACAGGGTCTGAATGACGGCAGACGCTTCACCGACCCGTCTGTCGATCTCTCGCTCCATCCTACCCGCACTTGTGAACAAGACCTAAGATACTTGATTTCTTCCACTTGGGGCAAGACCCCATTCCCAAGCCGGGGGGAGCATGCCACCCTTTTCCGGCTGAGTACCATGGTCTTGGACTTGGAGGTTCTGATCCTCATCCCGGCCGCTTTACACTCGGCTGCAAGTCGCTCCAGTGAGAGCGGAAGATCAAGGCCTGTAGAAGTCAACAGCACCACATCATCTACAAAAAGCAGTGATACAATGCTGGGGCCCCCATACCGGACACCTTTCCCAACAAGGCTGTGCCTAGAAGTTCTGTCCGTAAAAGTTATGAACAGAATCAGTGACAAAGGGCAGCCCTAGCCTAGCCCAACTCTCACCGGAATCGAGTCCGACTTACTGCCGGCAATGCAGACTAGACTCTGGCACTGGGCATACAGGGACTGCACAGCCCACATCCTACTGTACGGTACCCATGCTCCCGAAACACCCCCCACAGGGCCTTCCGAGGAACACGGTCAAATGGCTTCTCCACAGTCCACAAAACACATGTAGACTGGATAGGCAAATTCCCATGCACCCTCAAGGACCCCGCAGAGGTATAGAGCTCGTCCAGTGGGCGGCAGTAGCTCAGGAGGTAGAGCGATCGTTTTAGGATTAAGGGATCCTAGTTTGAATCCCGGCTTGTCCGTGATACATGCCGAAGTGTCCTTGGGTAAGACACTGAACCCCCAATACCCCCAATAAGCAGGTTAGCGCCTTACATGGTTGCACGGATCACGGCCGCTATTGGGAAATGTGAAGCACAATGTAAAGCGCTTTGGGAAGTCATTGACTTGAAAAGCGCTATATAAATGCAGATCATTTCATTTCATTTCAGTGTTCCACAGCTGGGATGAAAACCACACTGCTCCTCTTGAATCCGAGATTCGACTTCCTGGCAGACCCATCCCTCCAGAACCGCTGAATAGACCTTACCAGGGAAGCTCAGAAGTGTGATTCCCCTGTAGTCGGAACACAATCTCCGGATCCCCTGTCTTAAAAAGGGGAACCACCACCCCAGTCTGCACTGTCCCCGATGCCCACGAAATGTTGCAGAGGCCTGTCAACCATGACACACCTACAACATCCAGAGCTTTAATGAACTCCAGGCGGATCTCATTGACCCCTGGGGCTTTGCCAAAGAGGAGTTTTTTTGACCACCTCAGTGACTTCAACCCCAGAGATATGAGAGCCCACCTCAGAGTCCCCTAGCTCTGCTTCTTCAGATGAAGTCGTGTCGGTGGGATTGAGGAGGTATTAGAAGTACTCTGCCCACCGGTTCACAACGTCCCGGGTCGAGGTCAGCAGCGCCTCTTCGCCACTATGCACAGTGTCGATGGCATACTGCTTCCCCCCCAAGACGCCGAATTATGGAACAGAATGTTCTCAAAACTGTTAGGAAGTCGCCTTCCATGGTATTCCATGGCCTTACTTGGCCTCGATCCTTCAATGGGATCTCATGACAAGCCTCATTGTCCAAAATTCCAATAACTCACAAGTGCGCTCCACCATCCTCATTCCATGTAAATAAAACAATCCTTCTTCTGCTCAGACTTGTTAAATAAGCTATCACTGAAGATTGTGTGATTACAGTAGCACACAAATGCTCACCTTTGTCAACTAAATGTCTACTCTCATAACTTACGGTCTTGTTCAGAGCTAATGTTTACCTCATGGCTGATTTGTCTTTATTCAATCAACAATAACTTTTTAGATCTTGTGTTATGTCGTGTGTCCAGAGGCCTGAAAGGTTTTTATTGGCGGGTCATTTTGCTAGTAGGACAGATCCATTTCCAGAATATCTGCCAACATTGATCCGGCTGTTTAGTAGCATGCTAATCCCAAAACGTAAGCGCATACTTCTTTGACTTTGAGTTACTCTGGCACGCATTTTAAAGAATAAGCATGTTGTCGGAGAAACGCTCTATTTATACTCTCGCCTCCGAACGGCACAAACCCACAAGAGGTCTTAACGCACGTCTTCGATCAAACAGCCAAACAGCTGGAGAATTAAAGACGCTTGTCGCCAGGCGTCTTCTATTCATTAGCTGCGTTCGAGGAACCGTCGTCCCTCGGTAGACCCTTTCAAGCTGTTTACTGGACCCACTTTAGAGGAGTTGTATCAATGGCCTGTTTAAAAGAGCACTTGTACGACACAAAGCAGTCGGCCTGGATTCAAATGTCCTGACGCACTTTGTGTTTGTTAGGATTTGTTTGCAATTGAGTAAACATGGACGTCGCAAACATTTTACGAATTGATGAGAGTTCTATTTTGTCGAGGGAGATGAAAAAAATCTCCAGTAATTAGTTAGCCAGTATTAATAAGTGAGGGGAGAAGCCGCCATCATGTGCATTTTTTTTATATGTGTACAGACTACTCGCATCAAAATATGTGTACAGACGCTGCCCAACTTACAAACGAGATAGATTCCGGACGAATGTTTGTAAGTTGAATTTGTTCGTGAGTTGCTCCATGAAATGAAAAATGAAATGAAATGATCTGCATTTATATAGCGCTTTTCAAGTCAATGAAGACTTCCCAAAGCGATCCAGTGTATGTTTTGTGTGTAATGCATGTTTAAGGTTTATATAAGTACGTTTAAGGCTTTTATAAGTAACCTGTATTGTTTTGAAACTGAAAAAAAAAAACGTTTAATAAAATAATATGCTCTCTAACTTTACAAAGCAGGCTGAATGATAAAGCATACTACTGAAAAACAAAGCTACAGATAAGGCGTTGAAATTCTGTGGTCTGTGAAGCCCTTTGAGACTCCATGTGATTAAGGGCATCACAAATAAACATAACTTGACTTGACTATAAAGATAAATAAAGTTAACTTACTTTTAGAAGAGTTACACGACTTCCTCCTCCGTGGTAAAAAGTGGACGGAAAAAAAAACAGTCCAACATTTTTTTTCAACAGCATCAAGCTTCCTTATTCCACTTTAATTTCAAAAGAAAGGCTTGCCTCTTGTTTAAGCTTTACACCAACCATATTGAATGGATGCATGAGATATTAAACAATAACAATGTTAAAGTTCTTAGCATATACACACAAACCAGGAAAAGCCGGATATCTTCTTCGGGGTGGATGCTGGGTGACCTCTCACAGCACCACGTGGAGGAAAGAAGCACTATAGCACTCTCCTATACTCGGCTTAAGGTGCACACAATACAAAATCTAACTTACAGCAATGTCCGGATATTTTTTTACATCCCGAAAAAAATGTTCGTATGTATTGTTGTTTTTAACTCGAATGTTCATGAGTAGGGTAGCATCTGTATGCTTTTCCTCTCATTCTCTGTAAAACACTGAGGTTTGTCATGTTACACAGACGATGAACTCTCTGGAGGATATTGTTGCATTATCACAGCCAAAACTACTGTAAACAGACATGATTGTACAAATCTTTATATATCTTCAGACCATAAATTAGAATTGAAGAATTGCCATAATCAATACATAAAAGTATTATATTTATATTTTAATACATACCTAAAAAAAACACAACAATAGAGACGATATCAAATTAAAAGACATGCATGTGTGGCGGCCAAGTTGGACGTGGCTAATGGCTGACAAGGGTGATTACAACCATTGTCCATTAGCTTTTGCTTACTGTGGCTTGGAAATCTGAATTCTCAAAAGATAATAAAACGATAATATAACTCCCAAGTTTCTAGTATTCCACTCTAAAGATGTTAAAAAAAATGTATCTCATCGGAAAAAGGTGCTGTGTGGATGCTTGCGGGAGTCTGATGCAATTTGTCAACCTTTAAAATTTTGAATTTTCATGCTAAATCATAGCACACGAATGCTTTTTGTATGTTTTAAATAAATACAGGATGTTCCAAAATTGCTGACCTTGTTCCTAATGCTTGTATGTCCAAAACTATTTAATATATCATAGTTAAAGAAAATACAACCTTTCTAGTTGAATTAACAAAGAAAAATACAAATAATTTTTGATTCCAAGACATATTTTCATATATGTTCAATATGAGCGCCGCCTGTGACTGCACAAGCCAAGTCAGTATTGGGGCTTGTCTCAAAGTTTGCATAAGCTGACTGATGCTTGAAATTTGGGGTGATGAGTCCAATTTGTTTTGTGTTCTTTTCTTATAAAATAAAATAAGGAAGCTTGATGCGGTGACTGAGACTAATCATACTCAATGTCTTTGCCTTCTTTTTTGATGTGAACAGAATTTCTTGAACTGAAAAGATAGGAATAGAATTGTTACACACCAAAACTTTAAAAAAGGCTCTAGGGAAACTTGTCAAGATTAGTGGCCTGAAAACTAAAAATAAAAATAAACAACAACATTGTAAGGATCTCGAACATGTCTGTCCCCTAGAGGGCGCCAAAAGGCAGACAAACTGTAGGACCCTCACACTTGTTCATCATTACCTGCACTTGACTGATCAGGAACCCAGTATTAAAGGACTGTGCTGACAGAAAAAGCTGTGAGTTCGTTTTTTTTAGCCCTAAATGTTGCTGATCTCCTGAGCTTGCTCTGTCCACTCCACGCATCGGCCCGGTATTGCAGTACCTCCGGGAACGGTGCATTCGCAATGATCGCAACAAGGCTTTAGGGCTAGGACCTTAGCTTAGCCTTTTGGCTGAGAGTAAGTGTCCCGGCTCCTAGGCTTTGTAGCGTATAATGAACTGACCGATAACGGATAATGGATAATGAATAACGAAGATAGATCAATAACCCTTAAAAACCCCAAACCCCCCCCCTGCTTGGCAATACCTGGCGATATATTCTAGCATTCCTGAACATTGGTAGCTGTGAATGTTTTCAGGACTGTGTTTTTTGTTACTTGCAGAAGGCCCCTTTATTAATTCCTTTTGACCCCAAATAAACTAGTCAGTCAGTTTGTGTGTCTGCACTTAAATCTGCCTCACCAAACACAACAAAGAATGTTCTTGTCATGTTTGCCCTTCAACAAAAATGCATGACGTCAAAAAAAAAAAAAAAAAAAAAAAAAGCAAACATATATATATATATATATATATATATATATATATATATATATATATATATATATATATATATATATACATATCTCATTGGATCCACAATCATTGAATCCACAGGGAAACTTCTTCCGAGGAAGGTCCGTTCCATCTGGAACCCGACCCAGAGTTGGATTGTTATACAGGAGTTTTTTTTATAGCTTGCCACTCCTTGCACATTGCTCTCTGCACTATTGTAATTACAGCGTTATTGTTACAGTGTTAATGTTACTGTGTACCTGACTTGTTAACCTGACTGCCCATTTTGCGCATCTGGTTAGCTACTCTTCTTGCACTATCGGCACTATGGTAAAATACTATACGTAGCCAAAATACAATACAACATTATTTATATCTGTACATTCAAGGAAACTGTGGGGGTCAGATGCATCGACATTTCGTTCTGTATACACGTGTACTAGAATGACAATAAAGTAGATCTGAATCTGAATCTGAATCTGAAGGAGTTTCTCGGGATGCACAATGGCGTTCACAAAGTTGCAGTTGCGCAAAAGAGACTACACCCACGTGGAGCCGTTTGAGCGTGGGTTGGCGAAAGAACGACACAGGTGGCACCTCGTGGAGGAGGACCCACTCGGCATCAAAAGAACGCCCCTGACACCTCCGTTTGCTCACAAACGATGACGTGCGGGGATCTTTTGCAACTACAAAGGCACAACAAAAGAAGCAACATGAAAGGGAAGTCAATAAACACAGGGCGCTTGATAAAACATTTAGTTTGAGCGTCAAGTGCAGTGCGGAGGTTGGCACTGTCAAACAACACAACAAATAGATCAGCAGAAAACTGGTTGGCAACAATCTAATGGGGTCCATTACGTGGAGATGTTGGACAGGGGGATGTATACAGTACCAATAGCAGTTGGGGCCATGCATTTCACACTAAAGTCTTCCATAGTGTAACATCTGAATCTCGCCCTCAAAAACAAATGTATAGTTATAACACATTAACTGCAGCTACAGCAGTAACACATAAAAAAGCATCAATAGTAACCTCATGAATAGCACTATTATTTGGGAATATAGCCACATTTTACTCATCAAAATCCATTTCATTTTTCTTTAAAAACCCATCTTGCTTTCTTGCCACCGAAAGATTTCAACTATTCTGTCGTGCAGATTATCCTTGTGTTTCAGTTCCTGCCTAAAAAGATGTTCTGTTCTATCGCCATCAACACCAATGCTGAGAGTCAATAATTCTGGTATACGTAATAATTTGATCTAGGGCTGAAAAAGTCAGAAAAGACAAAAGCAATAGACGGAGGGATTTTCCCCTCTTTGTGTAGGACGCATATACAGAGCAGTGGACAAAGATCAGCTCAGTGACCTTAGGGTTCGGCATCCACTCATGAGCATGGGAGATCACAGGTTTGAGCCTTGGCCAAGTCACGACTTACAACATTTTTGGGTGAAATCCCATGTTTCTGTGAGATTGTTCACATTTCCAAATGAATGTGACCTCTATGCGTCTCCTGCGACTTTTAAGTGTCTCTTCTTTGATTGCCATCATATCCCGCTTGTGTGGAAGAGGACATGTGGCGTCACACGCATTGCAATGTCAGTGGAAGTGCTCTTGGTTGCTAACGCCGTTGCGTATCCAGGAGTTTAAAAGTTATTGTGCTACCCTGGGCTAAAGAAAGCTGTCTCCCAAAATATGTATTTAATCCAGAACCTCACTTTCTCTCCATTAAATGCTTTCCGTGTTTTCATCTGCCATAGTGTGTTGATTTCTACGCTACGCGGAAGCACATGGAAAACGGGCAGCCGTGAGAGAATTAAAGATGAATGAATCGAACGTTCGCAAGTTATGAAATGAAAATGAAATGATCTGCATTTATATAGCGCTTTTCAAGTCAATGACTTCCCAAAGCGCTTTACAATGTGCTCCACATTTCCCAATAGCGGCCTTGCAGCCATGTAAGGCGCTAACCTGCTTATTGGGGGTATTAGGGGTTCAGTGTCTTACCCAAGGAAGTTAGAGGAAGCTGAAAAATAAACTCTGACATTTTTTTATTTGTGTGCTTAACTTTTTGATTAATACTTAAATAAACCACACCAAGCTCAGTTTTGCTCCCACTGTAAATTTTAATATGCACACTTGAATGTTTGTCTGTGTGGTTGTAAGGCGGTCGTGCGGCACTCGAGCCCAATGAGCCGGTGCGCCGTATGTGTTATCGTTACAGATATAAAAACTGCTACTAAGTGCGCCTATTAACACGGTGAACTTCATAGGCGTGAAATATAGTAGTAATTATATCTTAAAAAGTTACAACCTAACATTTGTTTTCCAGAAATACATAGCGAACCAGTAACCCTTCACATTAATCAGCAACAAAGAATATTCTTTCATGACCCATGACGAAGAATACAATTCAACATACCCCTCACTCCCTCACACTGCACAGACAACAGAAAATGTGGTCGCAATACACGAGTCACATACTGCAACTTTCTTGCAACAGTCCACTTCAGTTGTGATCGGCCATGTCCCTCAAGTAGTGTGCCCGGGGTTGCATCATGGAGCCTTACAGACACGTCCTCATATTATTTGGAAACAATTTTTGCCATGAATAATAACACATACAGAGTTACTCAAAGCTCACAAACAAGTGTGATATTTGCACACACTAAAAAATAAAATTTTGCTCATCCAAAGCAGCTGTGACAAGGGTGAGGGTGGCTTGTATACATACAAATGTTCACTGTTCCACAGCATTTGCCCGATTAAAAGCAAATCTCTGCCTAGGAGGATGGCAAGAGCCGAAACAGAGTGGAACAAGATGTCAATCGTGTAGCTTCAAAGTCCCACAATGTCTAAAACTACCAGCAAATAGGTAAGTAATGTTTATTTGTATAGGCCATAATAAAAAGGAGTCTCAGAGGGCTGTACATACTACAGACTACCATTACACCATCCCCTGATCGAAAACCTACACGAGGGCAAGAGGAAAACGAAAACATATCAGCATGAAGTAAATGAAGGATCGAGCAACAAGAAAAGAGAAGGGGGAGCATATGAGGTAACCCCCCTTCTAGGATGACCAACAGCAATAGATGTTGCAAGGGCATAAACAGAATGAATGAATGAATGAATGAATGAAAACTTTATTCGAACAAAAACAATAACTCAACAACAAAATCATATTACATAATCTGTTTGAAAAGGGGCATCACGGCGGCGCAATGGTTGGCGCGTGTGCGGCACAGTTCTAAGGTCTTGGGAACCTCCTGTGTGGGTTCAAATCCAGCTACCGGACTTACTGTGCAGAGTTTGTATGCTCTCCCCGTGCTTGCGTGGGTTTCCTCCGGGCACTCCGGTTTCCTCCCACATTCCAAAGACATGCATTTCAGGTGGATTGGCCGGTCCAAATTGTCCCTAGTCGTGAATGAGCGAGCGAGTTGTCTGTCCCTGTGTGCCCTGTGATTGGCTGGCAAACAGTTCAGGGTGTCCACTGCCCGATGATTGCTGGGATGGGCTACAGCACCCCCGCGAACCTACTGAGGATAAGCGGTGCAGCTAATGAGATGAGATGAGAAGAGATGTTCGAAAAGGGGTAGTCAGAAGCGAATGCTTATATTCCCTACCCCTTTATCTTCCCTATTGAACACACCAATTATATAACAACAATTGTAATACTATTAATAACAGTTATGATATAACAACAGCAACAATACCACAAGGTTAATCATAGTTCTAGACGCACTTGTATCATTCATACCCGATTTTCTTCATCCCTGTATTCCGCCAGGAATGTTTTTTTGTATTTAAATTTGAACAAGTGAATAGATGGACATTGTTTCATCTTGTCTTGCAAACCGTTTCAGAGCTTGACTCCACACACAGACACACACATGCTTCTCCTGGTGGTTCTCACCTCTGGGATCATGAATTCAACAGACAATACCTAGACATCATTTACATGAAGTATCGGTGATAATAGAATGTCCGTTTACAGTTTTCTGTTTCAAAATCTTGACCGATGCAGTAGATTCTAGATTATGGCATACAACTGGTGGGAATCCCGGTATGATGGCTCAAAATGTATGCACCGAGCAAAAAAACAAGCTCATTATTTTCCCTTCCACCATCACCATTTCCAGATATACATTTTTCTTTATGAGTTTTGGTTTCTGTTTTCCGGTTTGAATACTTACATTGTTAATTGACTATTTGTGTGTTACTTTGTTGATTTATTTCTAATTAAATGCAATTTTTGAGCACCTTGTCACGTGTACTCCTTGCTGCGTATAGTTTCACCGCAAAATTGCAACATAATCACCCGACCATGAAAGGACCCAGAGGGAAGCACCCCTTCCTCTGTTATGAGGAGAGTTCCTGGCCGTTTTAACTGCCTGCCCCGGCTGCGAGGACAGTCCCCAGTTATTTCAGCTCTCTGCCCTAGTTGCGAGGAGGGCCTCGACAGCTTCGGCTTCCTGCCCCAGCTCCGAGGTGGGTCCCAACAGATGTGAGGAGGACCCAAGCTGATTTGGCTCCCTGCCCTTTCCGAGGAGAGTCCCCCGACCACTTCAGTCCACCGCAAAATCACAACACAAAACAACCCATAAAGTTAGCTCAAATTCATTGGAGTGGAGAAGTGATTCATTTTAGACAGTTATATTTTAACATTAAATCTAAACTGGATAACAAATGTGGTCTTGAAGTGTCAGAGGTTGGGGAATGGTTTGTTTTTTATATAATCCCATACTTCTGCATTCTTAAATTAGTATTAGGGTCACTCCACCCGGCAGAGTAAAGGCCCACATTAAACCACACCACCTACATTGGATATTACTGAATCTTACTGCATTATGTGTTCTGTGTAGCACTATTTGGTTACTCTATATAACATGCTAAAGTGGGCATTTGCACGTCACACTGGGTATTTGTATATTGTATTCTTTTGGCTTTATTATTGTACTGTTCTCAGCTCAGGGATGCTGCTGGAAATGTGAATTTCCCTTAGGGGATGAATAAAGTATCTATCTATCTATCTATCTATCTACAAAGAATGTAAGAAAGAAGCAAATTCTAACACTCCCACCTCAGAGTAGGTGAATCGATCTATCAATAATACTTGGATCGGATCGATATTATTGTCCTGTGATAGAATAATTCATTCTTACACCAAAATCCTCAAAAAAAAAAAGAAATGCGATTCTTTACAGATAGCGCAACCCTTACCTCTCTCGCCCAGCGCCCTCTGCTACTCAGGGGTCCAACTTTTTTTAAACTAACAACTACTTTTGTTACTTAGCAACACAATAGGCACCCAGTTTTTATGCATTAATAAAAAAAGGAATATTTTTGTCAAATTTATCTATTTTCAGGGAGTGTCCTGGTGCCAGCAGGCACCACATTGAAAACCCCTGCTCTAAGTGTATGCCTAAGTGTGTGACTGAAAGGCACACTTTATGTACCTCTCCCTTCCAGGCCTGCTACTGCATTCTGCCTGCCAGGCAGAAGGTAAGGCCAAATCTAGCTAGTTTTTGTCTTCACTCTGTTGGTGTTTATTCTGAAACAGAATAGTAATCAAGTGTACCACCCTGTATTTACTTGGATCAGATCAACACCAAAATTCCCAATATTGCACACTCTACTCCCACCAACTGTCACTATTGCCATGACAACACGATATGCTGTTCTTCCTAGATTTTAAGTTGACATTTTTCTACCTTGAGTTTTACACTAGTAAAGATGGGCCTATTTACTCCAAACCCTTCACAAGTTCGCATAATGCCAAGCTACACGTGTGGTAAAGCTTAAGTCAAGTTTATTTTGACTTTTCTGACCATTTTTAACGCTTCACATGTGAACGTGTCAGTATGTGTATCCACCGCAGATCACACACACATAAGGTGGTGCACCATGAATATTTTTGCAAGAGCATCCCTAGACAGGCCATGCTTGGGAGCTGGAGTCGGGGGTGGTTGGGACGTAAAAGATGCGTAAGGCTACACGCTCTAATGGGCTACCAGGGGACCTGGCCCAACTCTCTTGAGGCACTTGAGCTCCATACATTGCAAGTCTACAGCCTTTGTCGAAATGCACACTTCCTCAAATATTCCTTTTCAATTCCATTAAGTCCAAACATGAATCCACACCCAATTAGGAAAACTATGAGTCATAGACAGATGGGTTGGGAAAAGGTTTGTAGTAGGCAGTAATGATGGATATAACGTTTGATGACTTGAAGAGCACGTTAATTATGTGGAATTTGGTGTAATTAATCATATCTTTCAATTGGGGAAACATGATTTGAATTGAAATAGAAGGCGCTGTTGATGTGGTGTCAGAAAACACTTAATAATAATAATAATAATAATAATTTCCTTGTATTGTCATTCTGTGTAACAATGTACACAGAACGAAATGTCGATTGCATCTGACCCGATGCAGCCGCAGCCAAGAGAGGGCGCCGCCGACCACTTTTTAAGTCTTAGGAATGACTCGGCCGGGGCACGAACCCGAACCTCCCAGTCTCAAAGCGGGCGCCTTACCATCTAGGCTACTGAGCTGAACTTGTCCAGATTTAAAGGATTCTTATCAGCTGTAGAATTCTCCGTACAAAACTGGTAAAATAGCCTTTTTTATCAAGTATAGTTGTATTTGAATTTGGAAGGATTTGTATTGTTTGTATCATAAAAGACAAATAACTCTTGTTTATCTTGTTTACCTCTTGTATGTTCCAAACAGTACCTGTGATGAGCAAAATCCGTGTAGTTTAAACGTTTATTTTTTACAATTATTACACAATTAAATAATCTATTATACATACAAAATAAAGCATTACCCTTTTTACGGGCCCAAGCATTCGTTTAACAAATAAAAGTATTATTTCCAGTCCCAGAATGCAGAAGACAATGCGAGAATGAAAATATGTGAAGCAGTGAGACCATGAAAGATAAACTGTGTTATGGCGAGCGATTACTGTATTTAAATTAAACAAAATAACAAACCATACAAAATCAAGTATTTTTGAATATTCATTTCTTACTCTCCCCCCAAAAAATATATATAGTAAAAAGAGAACAAATGCAAATAAATACTACTTTTGAAGTGTATTTAAAAATGTCTGGTTTCAAAGTAAACATGATGCAACGGCTCAGGTGGTAGAGCGCTCGTCTTGGGATCAAGAGATTGCAGTTCGAATCCTGGCTCCTCCATGTTACATGTCGAAGTGTCCCTGAATAAGACACTGAACCCCTAATTCCCCCAATAAGCAGGTTAGCGCCTTATATGGCTGTACGGCCGCTATTGGGAAATGGGAAGCACACTGTAAAGCGCTTTGGGAAGTCTTGACTTGAAAAGCGCTATATAAATGCAGATCATTTAATTTAATTTAATTAAGCTTCCATGCCGCACAATTATGATAGCTCTGGAAGTGAAGACAGGCCAAAATATCCAATTATGCTCTGAACCAATATACATTTAATGAAGGTTATTTGGGCTTTTTTAGAAATTGATTTCATGATACAGTTGTAGATGAGTTCAGAAACTGCATTTCTTAGGTTTGGGTCAGAAGGATGGAAATATGCGTCAGATAAAATTCTTTGATAAGGATGAGCATAAACGGTTACATGTTGTCGATTGAAATATTTTTTTTTCTAATTGCAATGAAAATGTCCTTACTCATTATTTGTGTTTATGCTTTTAGGTTTTTGTCATTTTTGCCAACTCCTCTTTTTATGTCTGAATGGCAAGATAATCTGATTCCAACTGAATTGAATTGTATTTATTGTAATTGATACCAACATAATGAACATCGTTGTCAACGAGATAAGACATGGCACTCAAAGATGAGAGCAAAATAAAGACTTAGAGAGACGAATATAAATCGGCATAGTGTTTTAAGACTGACCTAAATTGTAAACAGTGCAATGAAAAATGGAGCATCAGATAAATAGTGCAATGAAAAGTAGTATAACGACAAACTATCAAATATATTTTGTATAATATATGTATAGATTGATGGATTATTAAAATGTTTGACTGAGCACATAGTCATGATTAGATATACGTTTTACTTTACTTTTACATTACTTGTATTATTTAATCAGCACATCAATCCTTTGATAATCACATTATTCATGTGGTTGTATTAAATACCTTATTATTTCCCAAGTATTTGAATGAAGTATTTACTTGCAGTATTCATTTGATGTTAAAATGTATCCATCAATTCAGTACGTTCCCAGCAATGTTTCTAAGTGGTGTACTGATAAATAAATATAGTCATAAAGATGTTTGTTGTGAAGATATGACTGGAAAATCCCATTTCAGTTAGGTTTCATTTTTGTCATACCACGCCCCTTCCCTATGAAAACATCCATTTTATATGCGTGTTTAGGGATGACTTTGTCCTGTTCACAATCCCAGAATTTTCAGTTTGTTTTTTATTTGGTGTATGTGTAGTAAAAGTCCTCAAGATAACTGCTCTCTTCGCTGTTTGTTTCTTCATCCAAATACTCGGTTGGAATCCGGAAAATGAATTAAACACGTAGCAGGACAGCGAAGTCCTTCACTAAGAGTTTTACAATTATTATTTTAAAAAAATGTGTTTGTTTTAATTTAAACTTATTTCTTTATTTTATTGTATATTGTTTGATTTTACGAATTTCTTGGGTGTGCAGGGGACATTCTATTTTGTCTATTTAGTGCATTGATGCTAATTATATGCGTGTGGCCATAACATGAAATAAAGAATTTTCTCCACACGTAAGTGCATGTTCTCTGCATGTGTCATTGAAGTTACACACGATTTCCTTGACTCCCTTCCAGTGAGTGTGTGTACTTCACCTGGCCCTTTAATCAGAGTAGCACAATAGCGAGGCTAAATCCGCTTTATCTCCACACAATCAGATTAGAGAGGATTGCCTCTCCGCTAAGCACCACCAATAAAGAGAGAAAAAAAAAACTCACACAGATCAAGATGATTTGATTAATAATTTGGGATTGTATTATCCTTTAAGAAGCATAAATTGTTTTATTCTTATTTATTTATTTCCCATTTGTGTGTATGCATGTTTGTAACTCTCTCATCCACAGCTCCGCAGGCTAACATAGATTGAAAGATTACACCCACTAAGAACCCCGACCCACCTGAGATAAACACTGAGCTCTTCCGTTAGTCAGTACCAACAGTGACCAGATGAAGGCGCCATGGCTGACGCTGCCAGACAATAGAATGTGGGGGGAGGAGGAAGACATGTTTTAATCTCAACCAAATAAACATAGCAGCGGTTGTCAGCTTTCACGGGCAAGGTGGGGGGTGTGCTATAGAAGCAGGTCAGGCTAATCATGCATATAATTGCATTTTGACATTTTGGGCTACTGGGACTAGACCTTTGGATATCAGCTTCTCCTCCGAGCACTTAAGTGATTAACAAATGAAAACGCGGCGCTGAAACTTAATTAGATATTATGTTTTATCCGTGCCTATGGGGCGAGGTTGCAAGGTAGATGTTGTCAGAGTGTAGGGGCTTTGTATTTTTATACCCCCCAAAAATGCATCACACCGAGACAGGATTTGTGTATCTGCATTTTAGAAGATTTACTTTTGAATGATCATTATTTGGCTGTACTAGAAACAATGGAAAAAATAGTCCAGTGGGATAGAAAAATATATATCTTTGGAAAAAAATTGATATAAGATAATTATTGCAAGCCATGATTTACCAGGCATATAGTTACTACTATGATGGAAATCAGCATCAGCGTTTAAAGCAACACTTTATAGCTTTTATTTTTTGTTGGTTATAGCAGCAATATGTGGATAATGAGGCAATGTTTTAAGGTGGTGTGGAAATTACTTAGTTCCGATAAGATCGCTCATGCCATGGAAAAAAACACAGAGCAGCAGCGAGTATATGTTTTAGCAGTTATTATAATATAAATTCAAGTGTGAATACCTGTGTTACTCCAAAAAGCTGATAGCTGATAAGTAATCAATTCGAACAGTAGCTAAATATTTTTCTCTATGAAGTTTATCCACCACAAATAAATGAATAAATACTTTGTGAGGGAGAATACCCCTACCCCAAAAAATGGACAGTAATGGGCGGCTTTCACCCTAACTGGGAAGGCGCCTTCACTCTTTCTAGAATTATTGATTATAGTTTAAGCCTTCAGGATACACTAGTGCAAGCCGTCACAGGTAATTGGTGAGCCTGTCACAACGGTTATGGAGTCTGTTATGCAATTGCTAACTAGCACTAAGCTACATTCATGCAATGCACATAGTTTTTGTAGTTTAGAGCGTTCTGTTTCCCATACTACACACACTGATCTGTTTTCTTCTCTAGCATCGTCCCCTGTGTTCCTAACTTCTGGTTCTCCCTTGGTAGGTTATAAGAAGAAATAAATAACACTTTTGTCTACTGTTATTTCTCTTGTCACTACACCTGTCTATGATATCAAGGGATCCCAGTTCGAATCCCGGCTCGTCCGTGTTACATGTCGAAGTTTCCTTGGGTAAGACACTGAACCCCTAATACCCCCAATAAGCAGGTTGGCGCCTTACATGGCTGCAAGGCCACTATTGGGAAATGGGGAGCACATTGTAAAGCGCTTTGGGAAGTCATTGACTTGAAAAGCGCTATATAAATGCAGATCATTTCATTTAATTTCATATTCCTGTGGTGTAGACTCTGAGCCATAACACGGTGATGTCGCATACCAGAATGTTTCCCACTGTTGCTTTGTAGAAGGACACTAGCAAATTGTGTTTCAGGTTGATCCTCCTGAGAACCCTCAGGAAGTTGAGACGCTGCTGACCAGGAGAGATTGTTGGATTGTTGGAGATATTCATGCCTAGAAGCATGTATATATATATATATATATATATATATATATATATATATATATATATATATATATATATATATATATATATATATATGGTTTACAAGGATGATAAATGCTTGCTTGATTTTAATTTAACAGTTACCTGACGATCCCTAAAAAATGGACTCATGTTTATTCAGGGATTTATGTCTCTACTGACCGAGCGCTGCTTGTAATTGTTTTAGCATAGTGCATGGTATCTAGTTTTTTTTTGTTTTTTTTTTAATCCACAGTGTGTTCTATAAAATATGTATTTTTCATTGGACCAATATGTCTTGTGTTTATAGGCATTTTCCACATAATTACATCCACTTCATGCTAAAAAAGAAAACCCACAACTGATTATTTGACTAATTGTTTCAGTATTGGTGACAAGTTGACTATTTAGATAGTCGATAGTTGTAGCCCTAAATGGGAACCTGAACCTTGTGTTGCACACCTGTGTAAAGGCGGTTATTTCTAAAGTCCTTGCTTTGTATTATTGTCACCTTAAGGGAGGGAGGGGACTAAGGGTTAGGGTAAAAACAACACCAGCATTTGCAGGCAGTGCGTTTGTCCTCCCAAGGTTCATCATCCTAAAATAAAGCACAACGATAAATTCATAGCACGGCCATTTTGGCCAGCGACTGTTTCACAAGAAGACTGGAGGTGTCAGTCAGCAGGGAGCTCAGCTGGCTCAAGGTTCCTGGGGGTGGGAGGGCGTACCACAGAGGACCATGTCACAGCCGTCAACTCCGTGACATCACATATGCTATGATGTCCGAGTGGGCACCGGGCTAAATGACGAGCTTGCATACGTCTGTAGATGCACACATGCCCTCATAGGGCACTGTATACCGTACGCACATGCAGGCACAAACTCGTCTCTTGCATTTTGCATAGGTGACACTTTTCATTATTCAAAGCTTCCTCCTCAGAATGCACTAAGCACATTGGGAGGCGACATGCACTCTCTCTAAACAAGGCGCTCCTTTATTATGCATGCACACACTACTGACAATGCATTCGAGTATGTGTGCGCGGAAGAGTGTGTATCCAAAGGTGCATTCGTACGAAGCTGTCTAGTTGTTACTGTTTAGCCAAAGCACAATTACAAAGATGTTGTTGTAAAATGACTACACAATTATACGTTATCGTATACGGGGCAAACAGGGCCAAAGCCTTCATGGGACCCAAAGAAAAATTGGAATTGGGGGCCCTTTTCAGTTGCATACCTACTAAAACTCATTCCATGTTCTACTCCAGGGTTGGGCAACTATTTGGAGTGGGGGGCTGCATTGAGTTCGAAAACTTGACCAAGGGACCGATCTTGCAGACGGATCCATTTTTTTTCATTGATGAATCAATATACATTTATTTAATATAATATTTCTGCATATTTGATACACAGAAATTTTACTGTAATTGCTATATTCCTTTGAAACGGATTAGTTTCATCAAATTGGCTTTTATCACAATTAAAGTAAAATAACATTGTCAGTCCCTGTTTGAAGCACTTAATTTGATATTGTCACACCAACTGAACAGACTTTAGACAAACAAAATGTCTGTATCTGCATCTTTTTCGTATTTCTTGAGTCGGATTTTTGTTGAAGTTCTGCAGTGTTTTGGAGTATAACTGTAATCTTATTGTTGTAGTATTTTGGCACTGTTTCTGCAGTCGTCTTTTGTAGTATTTCCATAGTAGTATGTTCTTAATATTTATGTGGTATTTTGTTGTATTTCAAGAGTATTTTTGTCGTATTACAATAGTTATATTGTATTCGTATTTTCCGAGTATTACTGTAGTTATATTTTTTGCATGTTTGTTGTATTTCAGTTGTATTTTTAGTTTTTCCACAGTAGATTTGTTTTTGTTTTCCTTGACTCTACTGCGAGTAACTGGTACAGATAATGGGTGGATGGATTGAATTTTTGTTGCATAGCTGTAGAATTTCTGTGTTATTTTTGTAATACAGTTTTACTATAGATTCATTTTTGTGGTATTTTTATCATATTTCTCTAATATATTTTTTTGTAGTCACTCTGTTGTAATACTCCAGTAGTAGTACTTCCATTGTAATATTTATCTAGTCAAGTCAAGTTAAGTCTTGTTTATGTGTATAGCCCTTATTCTCAAGGAGTCTCAAAGGGCCACTAGTAATGTTTGGTATTATACTATATACGGTAGTCTAATACTTAAAGTAAATATATAAATGGACAGAGACACCTGAAATAATGCAAAATAAATAAAAAAAAAGTAAAAAAAAAAAACGTTTTCACATTGTCATAATGGAGTATTTTGTGTAGAATTTTGAGATAAGAGATTAAATTAATACAATTTGGAATGAGGCATAACAAAATGTGGAACAAGTGAAGCGCTGTGAATACTTTCCGGATGCACTGTATCTATCTATCTATCTATCTATCTATCTATCTATCTATCTATCTATCTATCTATCTATCTATCTATCTATCTACCTATCTACCTACCTACCTACCTACCTACCTATGTATCTATCTATCGATTGAATTATACATATTATATACGAATTAACCTCTTTGTGATATATGAGTTAACCTCTTTGGGGGCCCCTAGTGGTCGCTTAGCTTTCCTATGCATATCTGTGATATAATTTCTAACACTCCCATAACGAGAATGCAGTATTGACAGAAAAATTAAAAATCACTTAAAGTGCTTTTTTAATTCTTAAGATATTGTATCTTTTTTTCTCCAACAAACTGAGAAAAAAATCTTCTTACAAATAAGCAAATTAATAAACGATGAGCTGCTTCACTTTCCAGTCAGCCATATTTTACTTTCTGATTTCTAATTGTTTCATAAAGTTGTTGATTTCAAAATCATTGTTACCTTGTATTTGGCTAAACAGAGAGAGAAAAAAATAAATAAAAGTCAGTCAAACTTTTAATCAAATCTATTCTATTCTAGCAGATGATTGATTTTTTTAAATTTTATTTTATGAAATATTTCCTACCATATTAAAAATAAATAATTGTCAAAATCTTTTTTCTTAATTTTTTTTTTAGAAAAGTTTAAAAATTACAACAATAGACACGTCTGCTAATGGGATACACTTGTCTTCTTCAAAATGATTTAAACTCCATTTAAATATTTCATCTCATCTCATTAGCCGTACCGCTTATCCTCAGTAGGGTCGCGGGGGCTGGAGCCCATCCCAGCAATCATCGGGCAGTGGGCAGGGGACACCCTGAACTGGTTGCCAGCCAATCGCAGGGCACACAGGGACAGACAACTTAATCGCTCATTCACACCTAGGGACAATTTGGACCGGCCAATTCACCTGAAATGCATGTCTTTGGAATGTGGGAGGAAACCGGAGTGCCCGGAGGAAACCCACGCAAGCACGGGGAGAACATACAAACTCCGCACAGAAAGTCTGGAGCTGGATTTGAACCCACGACAGGTTCCCATGACATGAACTGTGCCGCACAAGCGCTAACCACTGCCCCGCCATGCTGCCCCATTTAAATATATGCAGTAGTAATATAAATGCACTGCTAATGTCAAATACAATTTTGATTAGAGCTGCCAACATGTATGGTAATAAAATGGGTGCCCTGGTAATGTAATCAATGAAAACAAATTGTAATAACTTTTATCTTCACCATGATATCATCTGATTTGTTTTACTTCTTTCTAGGAAAGTTACATTGAATTAAGCTCAGCATCAGCAGAATTCACTTAAAAAATGGACTTTCAAGTCTCCTATAAAAGAGAGCATCAGTGCCAGGTGGAAAAACACACAGGTTGGCTATCATTTAGGGGATGACACTAGATTCAAAGTGCCTTTAAAGGCTTAATAGAGTGCACTTGTGCAGTAGAAGAGGTATTTTTCAGTCCGGACATTAGAACACTGAGCAACTGGCAGCTCAAAGGTGCAGCAAGACAGGGATTTTCAGCTTGATTGGGTTCTGGTCTCCAAGTGAAGAGATGAATAATTTATTTCCAGACTTGAATTTGTGTGCATGCGTACGCACGTTTGCGCGTGTGTGTAGGTGTGTTTCTGAACGAGTGTATGCGGGCGTAAAAGCCAGACTGAGGTAAATACTTTAAAACATTCTACCTTTTACTTGATGCAGAAAAACAACAAGCTGCAGGGTCAAAGTGCAACATTCCCAAAAGTGAAATTCCAGCAATTATTCACAGGAGATCCACAGCGGGCGCTCAGGGCAACATGCCCGCACCCTTGAGTGGGCAGAGGAGACTGACAGTCCCATTATGAGACGGCCCGTGTGACAGATAAATATTTCAGACACAAATAAATAAAGGATGTGCGGCGTTTTCCCTCTGAATGACTTTTCACAGCTGAATGCCCACCGCCGCTTGCCCTGGGATCTCCTGACGGCACCGTCCACCCCTCCACCGGCTCCTGCCCCCACTTCCCCAAACTCACAACAGCTAGTCAAGCCATCCAGGTAAAGACACTGCTCCTCCATTTCGGGGGGTACAAAGAAGCAATTAATGGGACATATGTCCTCGTCTTCTTATGTCTGAGCACCTCTTTCGCCCTGCTATTGTTGCTAGTGTAATTACTATAATGTGTAAAATATGTGTAAAATTGTAATTACTTTTTACAAGGGTCAACAATTTTATGGGTTGATTACAAATGGATTCTGTCAGGAAATTGATTTAATTGACTATTAGATCAAGTGTGGCAAACATTTGCGCTGGACATAAGCATGGCTAAGCGTTTCATTTGCCATTCCTAATAGTGTATTGATTATTTTGCTTGGTGCTTGGTCAAGTTATGTTTATTTGTATAGCCCTTCATCACAATTAGTCTCAAAGGGCTGAACAGACTACAGATTACCATAGTCCTGATCTGAAAGATACATAAGGGCAAAGAATAACTCTAAATACTCATAATGAGGAAAATTAAGAAACCTTGAGAAGGGGCTGCACATGAGCTAACCCTCCTTCCAGGATGACAAGGTTGCAATAGACATTGCAAGGGCATCATCAGACAATAAACAGTCATCATAAACAGAATCTGTAATAATTTGTTATAACAGAATGTCAAGTTGACAGCTTCCTGCCCAAAAATACCGACCAAAGCTGCAGGTTCTAGATGATGGCGTACATCAGGTCCCATGAGGTGGAGTTTTAAAGACAGAACCAGCAGGCTTAAAGGCAGCGTTTTCCATCAGGCTGTCAGGACTCTGAACTCTCTCCCTGCCCTAACCCATCCATACCATCTTCCCTCTGCGAAATATATGCAAAATGCTTATTTAGATTTTGGCTATATATATATATATATATATATATATATATATATATATATATATATATATATATATTTACATACAAATATATATATACAAATATGCTGTATGTGACAATAAATTTTAAAGTTGAAAACAATCCAGAGAACCCTTCGTCCTTATGATTGTCTCTTATTGCTTTTCCACTCTCCCTGATTTATTTCCTAATTCTTCTTTATCCAATGTCTGCCAGGAAAAAAAACTGTTTGTACTGCTGTTCAGCATAGAGATAAAGAGAAATGCTGAAATATTAATGCTGGCATGCTTTGTTCTGGAAAGCAAGGAGACATTATAAACTAGGTCTGATTCATTAGTGGAGGTGTCTGCCAGTAGGTCCACGGAGGACTGCCACATCCTCCGAGATTGCCTTGTAGGCCAAAACCTTCTCCCCTGGAAATCAAACACCCTCTTTCAATAAAGTATCTTTATGAATTCCTACTGTCTCTTGAAACCTTTTCTTTCATTCTCTCAATGATTACCCACCACTTGTAATATTCTGTGTTTTAAACCCAAAATATTGATATAACTTTATCACCTGATTTTCTACAGTAATACAGTTTTGTTTACTTAACAAGTCTCCTCACAGACAAAATGTTTTTGTTTCCACGAGGATGTTAAGAATGTCTCGACTCGACATCACAAAGTCGGGTAAACAAGCTGAAAACCTAGAGACTGGGACATGTTACTTTTACTTTTACTACAGACTTTTACCCTCAGTGACTGATTTTGAGAGGTAAAATGCTCCATATGTGCACACTTCGGAATACAACTGGGGGAAATTGTACCAGGGGGGAGTCCAAGTTGCTTCTTCACATCTTTTTATCTGAGCTCACCGTTTCCCTGTGAGACCCAAACGATCAAACCAGACAGAGTGGACGCGGTCCTGTTGAAGGGAGGAGTGTAGCGGGGTGTTCCTTGGGAAAGTCAAAGAAAGGAATGAAATATAAAATACTTGGCAAAACTAGTCCCTTGTGATTTAGTTTTAGGGGTAGTCCTAAAAAAGTATAGAAAATATGTATATTTGTTTTCTAATTTTCAAGGAAAAAAGTGAATTCAGTTTATTTATTCAGAACGAACGATTAAATCAAAGAATGGTTCCTACAGAGTTTTTTTTTTCTCTTTTTATACATTTTTTACAATTTGTTTCGTCTGGTTCCACTCATGTTAGATCATCAGTTATTGTCTGAATCAATTCAGTATGTTATTTCTTATGACTGTTTGAGGCCAATTTATTTCTGAGTGGCTTTGAGCATTCATTGATAGTGATAAAGATTAGAAACACATATTCAACATTTCAAATAGCTTTAGATTAATTGTATGATTAGCTTATTGGACTTCCCTATCGTAAAATGGCAACAAGTTCATCATCTATACAAAAAACTTTAAAAATACCAAGGCTTGTTATTTTTTATTTTTACTGATCAGTTAATCCATTCCACTTTTTTTTTTCTTTTGTCACTTAAAACAAAAGCATTTCCCCGATTCAGCCAAATGCTGCAAGGAGCAATGATCATAAAAACCTAACCCGTTAGGTTCTTTAGTTACAGTTGTTCTAGCATACCATTTTTTTTACATACACTTTCAACACACTTAGTTAAGATTGTGATTGTTTTACTGGCAATAATCAGCAAGAAGCAAGAAGAATTATAATCATTCTTGCAAGTAGAAATCAATTAATTTACCCGTGCTGGCTTCATGCAACAAATAAACAAGCAATGAGACTTAAGACATTTATCATTGTTGTTTTTTGTTTTGGTTTTTTTTTGGGGGTAAGAAACATGTGCAAGCCTTGTGGATTATTAGGTTGGAATTCAGAACAGATGTACTCAAGCTGCGATGTCTGTTGTGGTTTACGCACTTCCACTGAGCTTTGCTGGCATTTGCTGCTATTCTTGTTCAAATGGCTTGTAGCGGTCCAGTGGGAAGCCAGGGAAATGCGGGGGACACATGTTCGACTTGTTTTCCGTGTAAACAAGACTTGACAACCTTACCTGCTGGAAGAACACTACCACGACCGCAAAAAGCCGACTGAGAGGCTTTATCATAAGACATAAATAGTTATGAGATGAGACTTGCAAATGAAGTTTGTCGTCCTTACTTTATGACTCATGTTGGATTACTCTACCTGTATTCACCAACAGACTGCTGGGTTCTGGAAAATTGGGAGTTGCAGTAACTCACGCTATTGGCAGAATATGTGACCAATTTCTTCTGCAATATCAATGTAAAATGATAGAGAATGCAATTGTACAATTCATTAAGTCTAAGGACCAAGACATGTTGATGATGTGAAGTTTGTCCAGCAATATGATACTAGTAAGCAGAGTTCTGACCCATCAATGATTCTTCCATTACCCTGGGGAAAGATAATGGTGTTGTTGTTAATTATATCACCCATATATGTATACTTTTGAATTGTTATATTGAAATCCAACAAATTAATTGTCCTCTAGTTTGGTAGTTTGAGGAGTTGGTGTCTAGATGGCCAGTTGTATTAAAAACTCGTCACCACTCCATATACCCCTGTTGAATAATAGTATCCGCTTCACACCATGAGCACTCCCTTCCCCCATCCACTAATGATAATCAAAAATTAAAACAAAAGGTGTAACTGCCTTGCTTTGACATGAAACATTCAAGATTTTTAAGGAAAAGAGATAATAACTGAAATGTAAGTTACAATTTAGAAGATACAACAAAAAACACATATGATTAATTACCAGAAGAGAATAAAAATAAAAATAGTAAATGCCATTTCTTTAAAATAAAACATTAAAATAAAATAACATAACATTGGGTATTTGTATTATGTATTCTCTTTGCTTTATTATTGTATTGTTGTCAGCTTAGGAATGCTGCTGGAAATGTGAATTTCCCTGCGGGGATGAATAAAGTATCTATCTATCTATCTATCTATCTATCTATCTATCTATCTATCTAAAAAAACACTTTTTGCAGCATTTCTTCTTTATTTTTATATTAAAAGTGTGATAATAGTGTCGCAATATTTCTAATTACAGAATGCTTTGATGTGCAACTGTTCTTGTAACCTCTAAGAATATTTGTATCTCTTGTGGGAGATTGTATTTGTTGGTCCCCTCTTGTTTATGTCATCTACAATGTTCTGACACACATACTACACATATACTTGTCCCTCACACAAGTAAACAGATGAGCCACTCCAAGCTCCAAATCCCTTTATTAGCTCTCTTTGTGGAGAGGCTGCAGGAGTGTCCCGCCAAGTGCTTTCGTCGGCTGTCTTAAACCCCGCAAAGCCTCGTCCCGCGCTCAATGAAAAGCAAGTGCAATCTGCATGTAACCCGGTTCCCATATGGGCCAGCCCGTCCTGGGCCTTGTCTGCTTTTGTCCTGTGGATCTCTGAGGTCCGAGACCCCGCACGGCCCAGCCTAGCTCCAGGCATTTATTTAATATGCACCTTCCAGTCGCTCCGAAGAAAGATCCCAGACTGGCTAATCTCATCACAGGCTGGGGACTCTCCACATATGTAAATCTACATCTGTTCCCCTTCAAAGGAAGAGAGTGGTAGGATTATCCTCAGCTTCACACTTATGAGGAAATAGAAGCGAGCACAAACACACTCGAGTGTGTCTCATGAGGCTATAACCAATCAAGGTTGACCATCTCAGGACCCCAAACGCACCTCTCATGTTTGAAGTGGACAAAAACAAGTCGAGCCAGTGTCGCTGAATGCGACAAGGCGAACCCTTGCCTTGGGCTAAAACTGGTAGTATGGCGCTAGGGTTGGGCCCGGGTCCATAAAGAGTAATACTGGAGGCTCAAAAAGCTGGCGCCATACAGAGCGACATCCTACGGCGCCCTGGGATATCATTATACATCCATGCAACAATGGGATTAACTTGCTCTTTGGCCTGGACCTGCCACGTGGAAGTCACAGACAAAGACAGCTTCATCGGGCGGTTCTGACTCAATGACAGATAATTGCTATAGATGAAATATCGAGCTAGTAAAAAAAAAAAATCAATATTTACCATTTAGCCTAAGTTGTAAAAAGTGAAAAAATAAAAATGTTAAATTATTTGTAGTCATAATAATCTAACTAATTCAGGGCAGTTTTACTAACTATCATTTAATTTAATGCACATTGTATCTTTTATGCTGGCAATCAGACATTGGCCACCTGGGGGCAGCATAAAAGACAACTCCTACTTTCAAATTATCAATGTTGGTCTATTGACTTTAAATGCTAAAATGTGTCATCATTATTTTTTGCAAGATGAAAATGTTACCCCTACGTTTTGAAATAATTGAAAGAATATGTTGTTGTTTGGGGTGGAATTGCATATGGATGAGATTGATGGATATATAGATGGGATGTATGATAGAAAACGGGATATATGCAGTGTTATAATTGTTATAATTTCTCATTGATGGTTCAGATATCTGGGCCTGCGATGTCGGAGCACCACCAAGGATGCAACTCTGGTCAGATTTGTTCTTTGTTCTTGACAGTTCCTGGCCTTCATTTGGGTCGAGGCAAATTTGGCGCCAATCCACACCTTGATGTTGTCTTCCCAGTTCTTTGTCAGTCTTCCTTTCCCTCTGCCCCCATGGACTGTGCCGTGTAGAATGATTTGGGCCAGTCTAAATTATATTAATGATGTGACCTGACCTCAGGAGTTTTCGTCTGCGCACAGTTGACAACAGTTCTTTGAAGAGTCATATGTCCATTAAAAAGGAAGAATATTCTTTTTAGTCTGATTTGATGCAGCTGCAAATTTCATAACACAAAGGCAAGAACAAGCACCCTGATACATCGCATTGATTTTCCAAATGAAAAAAGGCAAAGCCTAAAGTAAAGACAGTTGAGGAAAACCATACTATTTCACAATAATTCAACACTTCAACAAACGTGTATCACTTTAGAGAATCCAAACTGATAACAACCCTTAATATAATCCACATATTTTTCCTCACAAGCCACCGTGACTTAATTAGATTTAAATTCCAGAGTCCCTACACGAAGAAGGACCATCTAACGCGACATTACGGCATAGTTGAGACGTGTTCGATAGATCAGATTTGCATGTTTAATTATGCTATCATCGCCACTGTGCAGAGACGCAGTGAGCTCTAAAGCCGCAGAGTCAACATTCCCTGTGATGACACCTCCCTCCGGTCAGGAGGGCAAAGTGGAAGCGGAGGGAGGAGAGGAGCTTTGCTTGCTAATTTCATGAAAAGGAGGCTGCAAAGCTTTTCATTACCGCCCCCTTGAAAAGGACGCCCACACTCCAGCCCACTAATTAAGTTGTGCCGTGCCTGTTTGAGGAGAGGAGAGGTAAGGCGGGGGAAAAAAGTGAAATGATATGGAAAAATAAAAGAAGAAATAATAGAGTGGTGGCGTGATAACAGTTCCGCCTTTCATCAGGTCGATATAGAACATTGCCAGTCCACCGCAGGTCTCATTAGCTCGCCCCTGTCTAGTATCATTGTTGGCGTCCTGTTTGAAATTCACCAAAGAAATGGAGATTCCCTTTAATCCAGAACCCATCAAAGGTGTCGCTGATGCTAACGCTCTCTGGATTAGGCCAAGTCGGATAGGGTGAGTAGGCTGCATTAGACAGAAAAGAGACCCCTCCCAGAAATTGAAAATAAAGAGGTTACAGGTAAAAATAAATAAATAAAATAAACACCAGTGACACTTTTAAACATAATTTGAATCATATGGTAGGTCTACGTTACATAATAATGGCATATTTGTCGCAAATTTCCATGTACGCACACTGCTTGGGTTTTAAAATCAACCGAGTCACACAATAATAGGTTTCAAATTTCAATGACAATTCAAATGAATGACGAGAAGGTTAATGAAATAAGCAAAGTCAGACTAGAAGGTTCATCACATTAGCAAAGAAAACACAATTATGACTTTTTTTCAAATCAGGAAATCCCAAATCCATGGGCTAGTTTGATAGAGTTAATGAGATCACAGTCAAGACCAAAGGAATAATATAATTCCTACCGTAACTTTGATGTGAAGCTTTAGGATGAATCAGATCTTTTCAGATTCTTCATCTGAGGTGACTTGCCACTCTGATCAACAAAATTTCCAATTTTTCGAGAGGGGAAAAAAAAAACAGACAAAAGTTGTCGAATTCAAGCTTTTTGTCTTTTGTGAATTACACCGTCACCTGTGGAGTCAACGAAGAAAAGAAAATATTTGGTTGTCCGATTCCAAGCAATGTCTGCCAACAATTGCTATCGATTCAAGGTCCAAAAGACTGGCTATTGGCACTTGCTATGATGTTTATGATGTGTTTAATGGAATTCTAACTTCCTTTTTGAAGGGGGTTAGACGAGGTTACATAATTATGCCGCAATGGCAGCAATTTACAGTCCCCCACCGTCCCTGTATTCACTCTTCTGCTCAGTGCCGTTTTGGAAATATTTGCAATTGAAAAAAACACGTTTTATTTTTTTTATTATAGAATATATCTCCTCTTAGGAGTATAGGACTGCTGTGGAAATCAACGGGACATAAATCGGACCTATCTTGTTTGGCGGTAAAGACGATCGGCAGTTTATTGGGGAAGTGATGACGAGATATTAATTTGCAGAACAGATAGTGATTGAAAATGACAGCTAATCAATAACACAAGATTGCATCCACTTACTACACCAAATCTATTTTGGCCGGTCTTAAAGTAAAACGGGATAAAATATTGACAACTTTTACTTTTCTTTTCTTTATGCCGAAAAGTGGTCTGGTTCCCTATTTGCCATTAGTGGGTGAATTCTTTTAAATAGCAATACTATCGGATCAATACCATCATATTGTGATTGGTACTGTATTCATATTCAAAATATCACTAATACAATATTGTTTCAGTGGATTGTGAGTTAATGCATGCATTATAACTTCATATTACTTTCATTTAATTGTGTTTACACTCTAATTGCACTACTGACTTTATTTTCAAAATATTGTGCGACGGAAGGTACTCTAATTTGTTGAGTTATTGTTTTCGAATAAAGTTTTCATTCATTCATTCATATATTTATACATTTATATATTTATATTATATATTTATAATATAAAGATATAAATGTATAAATATATGAATGAATGAATGAAAACTTTATTCGAAAACAATAACTCAACAACAAAATAATATTACGCAATATGTTCGAAAAGGGGTAGTCAGAAGCTAATGCTTATATTCCCTACCCCTTCATCTTCTCTATTAAACACACCAATTATATAACAACAATTGTAATAGTGTCAATAATAACAGTTATGGTATAACAACAGCAACAATAACACAAAGTTAATCATAGTTCTAGACGCACTCGTATCACTCATACCCGATTTTCTTCATCCCTGTTTCCACCAGGAATGTTTTTTTTTGTATTTAAATTTGAACAAGTGAATAGATAGGCAATCGTTTGATCTTGTCTTGCAAACCGTTCCAGAGCTTGACACAACACACAGACACATACACACACAAGTATATATCCCTTTAACACACTAACTAACCGATAGCAGTGTCAGACATGCAAGGCAACTACCTATTATCGGGGGCATCAGGGAATCAGTGTCTTGCCCAAGGACACTTCGACATATAACTCAGAGGAGCCGGGAATCAAACCTTTGACCTCTTGATCCTAAGACAAGCGCTTTACCTCCTGAGCCAATGCCACCCAATTGCTTAACACGATGGCCAAAATCAGGTTTTGCTTATGCTGGCTACTGTGTTTTGAGGATGCCCAAGGGTGTATATCTTGCTGACACAGCACGCCTCTGGCATGTCAAACATGGATTTCAGGTGTCATAGAACTCTTTCTCTGCAATGCTTCGCCACAGTACAATATTCGGCGAGGCTCGGGATTCACTTACGACTTAAAAAGCTGGACAGGATAAGCAAGAAGCCAAATACTACGTGAGTACCGGGGCGTGAGGTTCAAAAGGGGTAGCGGGGAGCCAGGTTAAGCCAGTTAAGGGCATTAGACCTCCAAGCTGATGAAAGGGGACCCTGGCAGATCAAATTGAGGTAAATCTGGCCTAAATCCCACCAACAAAGCCCGTTTAGACCTTGCCATTGCGGAGGCCAGAGTAAACAGGGAGGTCCTCGGGTAAGCCTTCCCTCTCGGGGGTAACAAAGACGCGTTTGAGGAACCAATCTCAGCCCAGCAGGGTCGTGTTAGCACACGGATCACGGGGTTAGACACACTCAAGTCTATCAGCGAGGACGCAGGCCGGGGCGGTCACGACGAGCTCTTGAGCTTTGAAATCAACTACGGCGGTTGTGATATTATAGTAAAATAAAAGCAAAATGACTTTTCATAGTCAAAGGTGTCCAAACCAAAATCATGGAAGGATATAAAGACTAATTTTATTTTTACATAATTTATGTCATCATGATAACAATTACAGTAATCCCTTGTTTTTCACGGTGGTTCCAGTCCCAAAAATTAACGGGATAGTCATAACCCGCAAACTAGAAACATTTCTTTCAGATTTAATTACACCCCATGTTCCGATCCGGAGCCTTCGCTCTGAAAACGCTGGTCCACTAATGATCCCAAGAGCCAAAAATAGATCCGCAGCTTCCAGAGTGTTCTCCTTCCTAGCCCCGGTGCTGTGGAATGCTCTACCCACTGAGATTCGATCTGCAACCTTAGTGGAACTGTTTAAATCTAGGCCTAAAACACACTTCTATTTTGTTGCTTATGAATGACCTATATTTCACGTTGACAATATATGTGTATCATTTGTCAACATCCCTTGCAGCCTGGTTATCCTGGTTATCTTATATCATGTAGGTTTTAGATCAGGGGGTCATGACTTGACTTGACATATTTATGACTGCTACAAAATAACAAATATAGATTTACAGATAAAAACACAGATCACATAATTGCATTTGTGTCGGAACCTGAACAGACCGTGGACCCGAACGTGTAACGTTTTCTCACCAAATTTACGTTACAGAAGCGGGGAAGTCATGCGTCATGCACGGAAACACAACCGCCAGTGATGCAGTGATCGCTGGGCAGAAGAAATGGGGCAGAGAAGTCAGGCGCGGGAAAACAGAAGCCAGTGGCAGACGAGCAAGTTACCGGACACAGGATGCCCAAGCAAGATACCGGACAGAACAGAAAGACGGGATTAATACCGGATGCAGGATACCGGACAGGAAGGGACTGACGGGATTGATACAGGACACACGAGTAAGATACCGGACAGAACGAGACAGACGAGATCGATACCGGACACAGGATACCGGACAGAACGGGTTCGATACCGGATGCAGGATACATAAGCAGGATACCAGAGAGGACAGGACCAACATGATCGATACCGGATACAGGATGCACTAGCAACATATCGAACAGGACGGAACAGACAGGATCGATACAAGATGCACAAGCAAGATACTGGACAGGACATGACAAACGGGATCGATACTTGATACTGGATGCACAAGCAGGATACCGGACAGACGGGATCGATACTGGATGCAGGATGCACGAGCAAAATACCGGACAGGATGTGACAGAATGGGACAGACGGGATCGATACCGGATCCTAGATACACAAGCAGGTTACCGGATGGAGTCAAAATGCTTGCATTGCAAGTACAGAGGTTCATTGGACTGACAAGGAGTGAATGAGAGCTCTAAGTTTAAATAGGAGGGGGGCTGATCAGGTAACGAGCAGCAGCTAGCGCCAAACAAGCGGGCACAGGTGAGGGCAATGAGCAATCGTGACAATTTGAATGAATTTTCTTTATTTTCATTAAACAACAGTACAACAAAATTGGAGGGCTTCTCTTTTTAGTGTAAGAAAGTGATAAACGCTAGCATCAGGGATTCTCTGAATGAGCTTGGTCTCCCTGATTATTAAAATTTAAGAGTCACTAATGTTGCGGTTTCCCATTCACAATAAATTGACCCCATTTGTTTTCCTTCAAATTATAAAAACATTTTTCTCCAAGCCACTAGCAGCGTTCCAAAAAATGTTCCTTGTTGACTTAAAGTGCACTCATCTTGTTAATGGTTATAATTAAGGCCTCATCATAGCCGTCACACTCAAGCTGAATTTAGCATAATAAATGTGTGTTCAATTAAAAGCCGTCAAGTGCTCAAAGCCAATGCAAAAACAAAGACACCCCCCCCTCTAAAAACACCCACTCCCCCAAGGCCCTTGGGCCTTGTTTAATTCACCTGGCAATCACATTAAGACGCTCTCATTTCTGACCTGCTTCAAATTATCTCCTGGAGAACAAAAGATGGTACTTGCTGGCAAAAAACATTGCCTTTATGCCAGAGAGGTTCTAAAACGAGTGCCGAGAATGATTACGATCAAGTTCCAGAAAGGTTAAAAGCCCACCAGGCATTTGTGTCAGGTCCTAAAACAACATCGCTTTGGCATTTATCGGACGAGGAAACCATGATAGTGTTCAAAGGACAGAAGAATGCAAAAAGCTGTTTCTCAGGCACAAATACCAAAGCTGTTATCACACTGACGGCTGTCATCCGGGATGACACCAGCATCTGAAGGGAATGAAAGATAAGCACTTCGGGCGACCAGGTGCTTCTCCTGTGCATGTGAATATGTGAAATGATCAAATGCTAATGTAGGGTCTAACATGCTTTTTTTTCAAATTAATTACTTTGTTACACAGTTGTAAATCTGTGGTTTAGGTACCAGGTGGATATTTTTCAAAACAGGTCAAAAATAACATTGTATGGATATTTTCAGTTCATTTAGAGGGAACCTGATGTGCTGAATCCAAAAATGGCATTGGTTTTGCTCAGTCAGGTCGGCGTTTACTAATTATTAATATGTAGCCATATCTGAAGCATTTTAGAAGAAGCCCTGAAGTTTGAATAATGTTGACACAAAATGCAGTTTACGTACTGAAGGATTTTATACATTTTACTATAAAGGATTTTATACGATTAAATACAAGTTACATTTATCGAGTGCAATGAAGATTTTCACTGAGTTAGCTTCAGGTCACGCCGTTCCAAATGCGGAATGTTTTGGCTGGGAAATTTTGATAACAGAACTCTGACGAAGGACGTCAGGCATGGTTTTGATAAACGCTCGGTGTTGTTTTGAGTTTCTCCAGACATCGAGGCGGGGTGGACCCCACATGAGGGTTTTCCGGGCACGCCCAAGGGAGGAATCGGCACACCAGCTTACGGGAAAAAGAACGTGGGCAGAGGGAGAAAGGGAGAAGATCGAGAGAGCTGGCTTGACGGAGACTCGAGCGACACTAATACGGCTAATATTCGATGGAGTTCACTTAGCTAAATTATTTAAGAAATTAAATCGGCCCCGTGTGGAAATTCCAGTTTCTTGTCCATCTTTTCCCATCGAGAAACGAGCGCGCATTGTTAGGTGAATGAAGGTTGTGTTTGGTTAATGGAGTCATATAACTAATTTGAACAATTTGGTAAACGGCACAATTTTTAATATTACATTCCTAACAGTACCTTTATCAATGTCCACCATTTACTTTACTGTAATTACCATTTCTATCCATCCATTATCTTCCACTTATCCGAGGTCGGGTCGCTGGGGCAGCAGCCTTAACAGGGAAGCCCAGACCTCCCTATCCCCAGCCATTTCTTGCAGCTCATCCAACAGATCCAGAGGCATTCCCCGGCCACCCTGGACACATAGTCTTCCATTTCTATTAGGTAACAAACATTGTTGTACACCAACGTTTGTCTTATTAAAAACCTTAGTTAGAATGATGTAGGATGATGTGTAATGACAAAAATGAGCTGATAATGCAACATAAATGTAATCCTTTTTTTTTCAAATCAACTTAGCACACAAACCTAACCTTAAAGAGAGAAAGGGGTGCTATTTCCTGCTTCTTAGTGTTTGTACACATTTTTCATAGCCAAATAAAACATTTCAAAGCCAATTTTCTAATTCCTCCAGTTCCGTTATGAGAAAAATCCGGAGTTAAACATGTACTTTGGAGAGCCACAGTTATATTTGTGGTTTACATATGCAGTTTTTAAACTTTTGTGTGCATTCGTCAAGACATGACTTTTAGATCTTGGGCAAATCTGAATGTATTTGATTTTGAAAAAAAAAAATCTCTTCCCATAAAGGTTTTGGGTAAAATCACAGTTAATATGTAACTTACATTTTGAGTTGCATGAAGTTCTTCCCATCACGTTTAAATAATGGTAAATGCTACTTTACTTTTTTGCATGTCCTCTTTTTAATGTCCATAACTGCACTAATACACATTTCATACTGCATTATTTAGGTGTAGCATGCAGTTGTCCTCTTAAGTGCGACCCTAACAGGGTGATAAAGATTCATAGAATAATTCCGTACAAACTAATGCCAGCTTCAGTTGATCACAAGGGAAGAACAAATAGTATGGCAAAGTTGTCATGATTTTTAAGAATAATTGTTAACAAAAATTGTACCAGTTTCAAGCATTTACAAGAATTTCACTCACAATTGATGCACCTTTCAATTCTTGGAAACACAAAATTAAAATTGGAGTATTTTAATGGATTTCCAGCACCTGTACAAACCCTGAGTTTTGGTAATCTAGACCAAAACAATTGCTGGCCAGTATAATTGATTGCTTACAGTTAGAAAGAAAAGAAATTGGGGAGATATGAGTCCATTTTCCACCACCATCGGGCGGCAGTAGCTCAGGAGGTAGAGCGCTCTTCTTGGGATCAAGGGATCCCAGTTCGAATCCCGGCTCCTCAGTGTTACATGTCGAACTGTCCTTGGGTAAGACACTGAACCCCTAATACTCCCAATAAGCAGGTTAGCGCCTTACATGGCTGCAAGGCCGCTATTGGGAAATGTGGAGCACATTGTAAAGCGCTTTGGGAAGTCATTGCCTTGAAAAGCGCTATATAAATGCAGATCATTTCATTTCATTTCATATTTAGTAGGTAAACCGGTATTTTCTAAAGCAGACTGCTCTTGTTTGATTATCAAGTCCTGACTTTTTTTTTTTATTTGCACTTTTATTTGACATTCAAAAGCTGTACAATGCTGAAGTCATCTTTAAAATGATTTGATTTCCTCCAAAATAGTTAACTTTTCAATGCTAGATATGTTGGGTTAACCAACATGTTGATACTGATATAGCTAAAAACGGAAAGCATTGTCTTTATTTTAGAGTTAAAATACAATGACTGAAAATGTGACTGGAAGACAAATGTAGGAAAGAATCAATTCACAATGACATCTTAAATCTGATTTCAACTGTTAAAAATAAAATGCTAGATGAGATTGACAGAATACTCCACGATATGTCATTTGTCAATCACTATATTTGAGTATAAAATGAATAAATACTAAGTGCTTGTATCAGTTTAAAAAATAAAGATAACATAGAACAATTATGTTATTTTTAAATAAATGGGTCATTTGTCCATACTCAACCAATCAACTGTTAGTAACAGAAAGCAAGTGGTATAAAATTCATAAATGTATTTAAAAAATACAAACGGTAGGCAATGACAAATGTATATCAGAGGTGGCATGAAGCATTGTAATGTTGGCTTGACTTTTCTTGTTACTCTTATGGTTCAAGAATGCAAACTAGATTTGTGATCTTCCCAGTGCACTTGACATGACAGTTTTTAAAATGAAATGTTGCCAGTTCTGAATGAAGCTTCATTTCAAATATGCAGACCAAATAGATACACGTCATTTATTTTTCTATTCAATTAAACACAATTTTCGCTTGATAAATAATGATATGTTGATGTGCAAAACAACATGGATTTATCGCCAAGAACTACCAAGGAGGATAGACACAATGTTGGGTTATTTTGGCTCTCTGTGCATGGACCTGATAAATAAAGATAAGGTTGGTTGAGCCCAAACACCTGATATCTCTAAAAAAAAGGTTGTTGTTTTTTTTTTGTTTTTTTAAGCAGTGCTCCTGTTTATGATACAATGTGTAATGTGTATTCTTTTAAGTAAAGCTCTCTAGCATTAATATTATTTTTTATTTAATTTTCTAAGGGATCTTTTCTAAAGGATGAGCAGGGCACCTGTATGATGCGGCAGGGGTAAACCAGTGAAAGCTGTCGGGCCCTGCTGTTGAACAAAATAGTGTGTTGTGTCACCCTGACCCGAGTGACATGGCCGCTTTCTTGTGTCCCATTTCATCTGGAGGGACGAAAGCATGGCCAACTTGGGTGCCGAGATGCCTAACTTGTTTGGGTGTTTGGGCATTTGGGCATTGTCCAAAAATGTTTTTCGCCATTTTTTTTTCCCCTTTTTTATTTTCTTTGTCTTGTATGTGTTTGTCTTGCTGTCAGTCACCCCTCTTGAGGGATATTACCAAGGTAGATAGATAAATAGATTTAATTTTTAAATTTTGAAATACTGTCAAAAATGAAAAATGTTCTTTAGTTATTAAAATGAAAAATAGAATTGTCGTGATTTGTAATTGATTTGTCTCCAAGGCAATGGTTATTTTCAGGATGACTACCTAGAAATTGATTTCATTGTATCAGCCTTTTTCATTCAGTTTGCAAGCTGCTAGAAATATAAGTTTCTGATTTTGATATGTAAGCTTTTTGCTTTTAAAGCCATCTGACAAATTATGTGTGTGCACAGGAAACAGATTTTGCAACAAACACGCCAAATGAGCGAGAGCGCAAATTGAACAGCTAAAGGAGATGATAAATAATCCAGCTATTGTCAGCCATAGATAGAGTTTGCCTGTGAGTCGCACTGGCCCACAACAGCCTGGGGTTATCATGATGTACTGGCCGAGTGTTTGACTGCTTCACCTCCTAATCGTGTATCCTCTGGGCAGCGCTCCCAGGGGAGAACCAACAGACTTTCCTCTTGCCATGCCGTGTTCTTCCTGCACACTCGTGCTTAACTGCGAATAGCATTCAGGTGGTATATAAATGCTGTTTGTTTTAGGAAAACTTTGTCTAACTTGGCTCAAAAATGCTCGCATGGAAAAAAAAAAAAGAATTAAAAAAAAAAGAATTTTGCCGCTGCAAAATCATCTTTGGATGGAAAGATGGATGGATGGATAGATTGGAGCATGGCTGGTTAATTGACGCATGAAGTAATAGAGGTATATTTTAGTTAAAATTAAAGTTATATTTAAGGTTTAAAGCATGGCTGGTTAGATAGATAGATAGATAGATAGATAGATAGATAGATAGATAGATAGATAGATAGATAGATAGATAGATAGATAGATAGATAGATAGATAGATAGATAGATAGATAGATAGATAGATAGATAGATAGATAGATAGATAGATAGATAGATAGATAGATAGATAGATAGATAGATAGATAGATAGATAGATAGATAGATAGATAGATAGATAGATAGATAGATAGATAGATAGATAGATAGATAGATAGATAGATAGATAGATAGATAGATAGATAGATAGATAGATAGATAGATAGATAGATAGATAGATAGATAGATAGATAGATAGATAGATAGATAGAGATAGATAGATAGATAGATAGATAGATAGATAGATGACATGATAGAGGGATCTTTGGAACCTTGGAATGCATTGATTAATGGATAGATGGATGGATTAATGGATGGATTGGATGGATGGATGAAAGGATGTGTGAAAGGATTAATATTGAAGAATGGCCGTCATAGACTTTCTGGACTAGTTCACAGGCTGGGGGCATCGTTGGTGTCATGCTTTTTCCGGACATCTTCAACATCTTACCTAATGTTTATTATATATACTATGTACAGTAATGCTAATGGTAATTCACCCTGGTCAATCCTGGAAGGGGGATTACCACGTGTGAGGTCCTTTCTCAAGGTTTCTCTTTTTTCCTCACACTGAGGTTTTTGAGTTGTTCCTTGCCCGCATGCGGGTTTAGGATCAGGTAATTGTGCAATTTTGTAATTGTAATCCTGTGCAGTCCTTAGAGACATTTTTGTGATTAAGGGCTATAAAAATAAATGTGACTTGACTTGAGAGTATGACATTTACAGTTGTGACACGAATCCAGCTTCTTATTTGGACAAAAAAGCCTTCATTATGCCAATAGTGAAAACATAATAATGCATTGTTTTTGTTTAGTTGATTGGTGTATTCAGCTCTTTAGAGGAAAATACATGAAAGGACCGAGAAAAAAGTAAGAACTTATCACACCTGGAAATGTTGGCCGTAATGTTTCCGTCCAAGTTCACAGATTCAGCAATAACATTTATTTTCCACCAACCAAAATTGTTCACAGAACTATACGTATACTATACATGCAGACCATATCTCATCATCATCTAATTTTCATCTATTTTTGCTTTTTTCCGGTTTATTAAAGTTCTGTGTTTTTTTTTTTTTTTTTTTAAAGTTTATCCGAAGCCAGGTCCGCCGCAATCCTTACGACTACTAAAAGAAGCATGACGGCTAAAAGAGGAGACACTTTTGTCCATCTCCTCAAACTTTCCTCTTACTGCCGCCCAAAATTGACAGCTCCAGTCGAGAAAGCATCGCAAAGACGGTGCGAGTGAGCCGCCACTAGACTTCCAGACTTAAATCATGCAGGAGGGTGGGCAGCTACTCAGGAGGATGAATCAGAATTTCTCAGTGCATGGGTATACACTCTAAAAATGAATTATTAAGGGGCTATCATACCCTCATAGTATGAAAATAAATCTAGGGGCGGATGGAATGAGAAGGGCTAAAATTGCGGACCGGAATACTGATGTGGAGAAAAGCTCCCGGAGGACCTAAAGGTACTAAAAGGCTGCTAAGATACATGCTTAGATGTGCTTGATTGTGTCTTTTAACACGACCATAAGTGGGTGAATGCAACATGGTGACGTCGCATGACGATGAAATTTCAAACTTTAATAATTGAGTAAAAAAATCATCTAAAAACATTTCATTTGAAGTAAGTGGTAAAAATGTACAAACATATTCTCAACCTTCTGCCGGTAAAGTTGGTTGCACTTGGGGAAACTTTCAAATTGGATTCGATGCAAGTGGCTGCTGGTATTTTACAGTGTACAGGGAAAGAATCCACTGCCCGCCAAGAGATGTATGCATCCCAAAGTGTTTGCCTGGAACACAGCAATGTTGTTTTGTGACAACAGGTATAAAATGAGTGCCATTAAATGCCTTATTCTATAAATGTTGTGCTACATCAACATACTGTATACAGAAACAGCCAACAAACTAAGTTTAAACCCGTAAAACTAATTTAGAATCCAGATGTTATCCCCATTCATCCATCAAAATGTTAAACCATATTGAATTCCACTCTTACTTTCAATTTCCACTTTTAAACCTTCACCATAAATTCAGATCCACATTATAAAACCTGGCACTAGTTTTTAATATGACTCTTATCATAGTCACCTAATATTTAGATCAAAACGACAATTTGAAAACAATTTGAACCCCTTTTTCCAATTCCCATGCAATTAGAACCAAATTTAAATCCCTGCTTTGGAACATTAACCATTCATTTTGAATAAAAAATTGAGAACCTAACAGAAGTCTGTAATATTGTAAAAGTATTTTAAACTTCATTTCTACCCATGAAACCCGAGCTTGAGTAAAAATCCTAAATGTACTTTAACACCCTACTGGTGTGAAACCCGAAATTTGAAAACCATACTTACCATCTTAACTTCACACAAGTTAAAACTGTACATACCTTACCTTTGAAACCATTACGCTAATTGAAACCTCTGATTTGAAACCTTCACATTTGTTCAAAACCATATTTTGAAACTCTAGATTATGTGTTAAAATTTGAATGCAATTACATTGACACCATCATACCAAACACTAGTGTTAATCTAACTCTTGAAAGGTAAATGTAGAATTTGCATTGTCTTTATTGTCACTGATATAAACTTAGTGAACATTGTTTACAACAAGATTAGACACAGCATTCTAGGATAAACATTTAATAAGACTTAAAACAGAAATATAAAATAAAAAGAATGTCAGGACAACTTGGCAAAAATATTTATAAGGTATCGCTAGGAAACAGGCCTAACATGTAAGTGCAACGAAAAATAATGAAATAACAATCTGCCACACACAAATGACCAAATAAGTCAATGAATAAGATATAAATACCCATTTTCTTTACATATTCTATTGTTCAATACAACAGGCAAGAATGTTCAAAGTCTCGCACAGTCTTGTTTATAGCTGTAATGGCCATGGGAAACAAATCGTCTCTGAGCATCTTAGTCCTTATTTATGGCATGTGATTTTTTTTTACTTTACCTGGTAGTCTAATAACTCCTTTAAAACACAAATTACAATTTATATTTTATAACAAATGTTATTGTAGAACCCAATTCAATGTTCATCGGCAAAAACATGATCAGGTATTATTTTTTCAAATTTTTAAAAGGTGAACTGATGCATGATATTCTTGTTATTTTTTTTATTATGACCGTTCATCGCCCCCATATCTCCTTCGTTTGTAGGGTAGGGGATGTGATTTTACGCTTGCTGCTTTTATTTCCACATAAAAGAGTCTCATATAAGCCTGTTAAGAGAATATCCAGGCGCATCTCGCCAGCTCAGTCCCATAGCGTTCCAAGTACACAAAACAAAAGCCTGTACTGCTGCTCATGCCTGACCGTCTGTTTTCACTTTCTGAGTTGACTGACTTAGTCTTTCTTGGGCACTACCTCCCTCTTCACTTCAAACCAATAAAAATCTAAAGGGATTTCTTTTTTTATAATCTACAAAATGAACTGTGAGATTTGGAGACGATAGACTGGAAAGTTCAAAAAGACCTAACAATTTATGTAAATAAAACATGATGAATGACGTGAAATTTATTTTTGAGATGTTGTAAGATTGTCTTCAAGAGTCCCCCCAAAAATAAAAACAAATAAATATACACTGTTGTTTGTCATTTGTCGGGCAGGAGTCGGCAACCCAAAATGTTAAAATAGCCCTATTGGTCAAAAAAAATTAAAAAAAAAAAAAATTCTGGAGCTGCCCAAAAAAATCAAAGCCTTATAAAAGCCTTATAATGAGTGCAACCAGTTCTTGCATGAGTCTGATCTTTGATTTAACTGCTATGTTCTTGTCCCTCCAGATAGGTTTGAGTCTGGCAAGAGCGGCTGTTCTTTGAGCAATCCTGGCCATGATTTCTGGTTCTGACCCTTCTTCTTCCCCTACAAGATATTTAAATTTGGTGACAGGTTCTAGCGCGCTGTGGTTGATGGCGATGTTTGTGGTGATATCTTGGGGATTGTTGGTCTTTGATTTTGTAATCTTTAAGATGTTGAATACAGTTGGTGAGGGAATGCAGCCTTGTATCACACTGACTGTGGTTCAAAACCACGCCCCGATGGTACCATTGATAAGTACCGCGCTGTAGGCATTTGCTTGTAGTTGTTCAATGTTCTGTACTAGTTTCTGGTTCACTTCCGCATAGTGGCCTATAAAGAGGCTTGCAATACTCTGTCAAACGCCTTCTTGAAATCAACAAAAATATAGTAGGGGTTTCTCTGGTGTTGTTGAAACTTCTGACATAGGATTCACATATCAAAAATCTGTTCTGTGGGGCTCTTTCCCTCCCTGAAACCTGCGTGTTCTTTGGCTAGGATATTTTTAGCCTGTGGTCTGAGTCTGTTCAACAGGACCTTTAGTATATTGTACTTGCATGGCTAATGAGACTAATAATTCTGTAGTTAAAGCATAGGTGAAGGCTTCCTTTCTTTGGTAGCATAATTACTAACAATATTGTCCATCCAGAATGCCACTGTCCTGTCTGTGAGATCTTTCTGCAAATCATTGTCAAAGTGTCTATAGTTTTCTCACCACCATTTTGTATTAATTCTGATGAGATGCTGTCGATCCCTGGAGACTTTCCAATGAGTTAATTGCTGCCTTTACCCCTTCTCTGAGGATAGGGAAGTCGCCACTTTCCCCAGGGCCAGAATTTTAAGGACTTCAGGGTCTCCCTGTGTCGGGTGGTATTAGAAATTGGAACAGTATTCTGTCAATCTATTCATGATCGTTTCTTTCCTTAATTAGCTTATTCCCTCCTTCATCCTGAATGCTGCTGACTTTTATCCTTCTTTCATTCTCTAGCTTGCAAGATTTGGACTCTCACAGCAAAATTGGAAAATAAAATCCAGACTTGAAGATGCAATAATACAGGAAACTTAGACATCAGCTACTTAGCCCATGTGACAAACGGAATGGTGTGCAACACCATCAGAAGTCTCATTGGACCCTACAAAGAACTGTTTGGAAACTCTAGTTGTATGGGAACGTTAGAAGAATATCAGGACTGACCCAGTCAGTTCTCCAGGGCACAGTCCAAAGGAGCAGGAGAGGAACACATAAAGGGAACTGAGCCGACAACGTAAAGGGTGCCATCCCTGCTATGACCCAAGAACAGGCTAGGGACCCTCAACAGTGGAGAAGGTTGTCCAGAGTTGTTTCCTCATTGGCGCCCCGACGACGTGAACAAAACCGTGAATAAGTATCAAAAATATATTTCACTAGCCCATATTATTCAATTTGTAAACATTTTAGGAAAAGTGCCACGAAGCCATTCGGCAGCGTTAAAAAGAGCTTCATGCGGCTCCTGAGCCACAGGCTGCCAACCCCCGCACTTGGGGCTCAAGCATCAAGCATGGTTTGTACTGGAAAATATTTGTTTAACTCAAAAGCTTTGAGTAAATATAAAAAGAGCAAATCATATTTTTCCTCTTGTAAATTCTTCTCAATATAAGTCTAATTGTATAAATACATTGTTTCTCATAAGCCTTACACAATAGTTAAGATAATACAGTTTCTAATCATGGAATCATATGGTGGTGGTTATTGGCGAATTAGAAAACAATAACTGTGTAGTATTCAACATTTGGTCTGAATTTGGTTTTGCAATGTCAGAAAACCATCAAATAATGTCAAAACATGTGAAGTAAACGCCTGTACTCTCTTTTAAATCAATCACATAGATATGTTACCTGACTGATACTGCTGGAATGTGATGTTGGGAAGGGCGGGCTCTGGTTTCATTTGCGCATTAAAGGTTGCCGTCACAACTCCACCACAGGGGTCATCCTCTCCCGGGAGCCCGGAAACCGGAGCTGGTACACGTCTCATCTTGCAAGGGCAGTCTGAATATGGCCAGTTACAAGGAAAGAGGGCATATCCCAACAATAAGAACTGGATCTAATACCTGGCCGGTCCTGACCAAGTCTCAGCTCAACAAGCAGTCGGAAAACCTTGCAGAGTCAGCAGCCAAGCTTGATCAAGCTAGCGGCCAAACCAGTGGGAAAAAGCCAGCGAACTCAGGGAAGCCTCAAGCAGTCAACCTCTCCTTCAACACTGTGGTCCTCGTCCCAACCGGCTCTCGAACCTACCAGGATTCGTCATTGCTCTACAGCCTAGGACATAAAGACTGGTCCGACATCTCTATTGATGCAGAACTTCGCAGAACATCTTGTTGTTGCCAGGTATTGGTATTGGAGTGACGTAAAAGGGGGAACTCTATCAAAATACAATAACGTAGAAATCAAGCCAATGCTGTCTATCCAAATAGTGCCAGTTTAAGTTCTCAACTTCTCGTTTTAATTTGTTTTATTTTCTTCGTATTGTGTTGTGTTCTATTCAAGCTTATTCAGTAGCTGATTAATAAAAGAAAAGTCCCTAAATCCAAAACTCTGTGTGTCTTGATTGTCATGAAGCGGGACAGGATCAGGACCGAAATGCGTGACGTTTTTTCAAACACGCCTTTTATTTTACGGGAAATGGGGAGTCATGCACGTTAGGCAGAAGTCTGGCGTAGAATGATAGGAAGCCAGGGGCCGACGAGATCGGTACCAATTGCCCGAGCAGATATCAGACAGATGGGGTCGATACCAGACAGGATGGGACAGACAGGATTAATATTAAAACAGGATATTGAAATTAAACAGGACAAACTAGACGGGAACAAAACTGGAAACCGATATGAAACAGGACAAAATAAATGTGCCCCCCACTAAATTTCTTATTAAAAATTGGTATAAAATCGAGTTTCCCTTTTTATCAGCATAAACTAAGCATAATTAGTGACACACGCTGTTGAATACGTGTTGATATGAAAAATAAAAAACATTTATTGACATTGTTAGTTATGAACACAATACCAACATAACATTTACAATGTATTCGTTCAAGGTCCTTCAAAGTCTGATTCGTCATCAGATACACCAGAGTTATTTCTTTGTTGTGCTTTGTTGTGTTTAATTATATCTTTCAGGACAACTTTCTGTTTTTTCCATTCTCTAACATTGATCTGCGGTACCTTAAAAACAGTGTGATAATGATAGAAAATCTAAAGTCTCGTCGTATGAAATCTATATCACTGATAGTCCTATGGTTAGGATTCGGCATTTGAACCACCAAAACCCTGGTTTGATTCCCATTGCATCCAATGTTTTGCAATTGTGGTCACCAATAATTTTCGATTGCCCAACAATCGCACGATTACGGTAATACACTAATGTGAAACCTTGTGTATAAGGCACACCCATATTTTGAGTTATTGTTTTAGTTATGAATAAATGCGTAAATACACCGATAGAAATGGTCGATGTTTTTAATTTCTGTGGTTGATAGTTCATTTTGTCTTTGTCATTTTGAGTACTTCCCGTGCTGAAAAAGTGTGAAAATCCCTGTTAGAAGGGAAGGACAGTTTTAATATGTTCACTCAGTTATACATAAAGTTGTTTACTGGTAAAAATGACACAGAGGATGATTTTATTTAGTGATTTTGAGTGAAGATGTTATTTTGGTATGCATGTTCTTTATGCCAGAGTTACCATAAATACATTTTAATATGTTGTGTCGTTACTGACAAGCGGCTCTTAGACATGCACATATTTGTAACTTTAGTAAACTGTGTTCTCTGTTTTCTTTTAATTTCAAATTGCCTTTCAAGATGACATGTATTTTTTGGGGAGTTGGATTTAATCAAATAAATGTCCCCCAAAAAATGTGACTAATACTGCGATTGCAACTGATACATGTTTTTTTCCTTCTTAATTATGCTTATTAGGTTGGTGTGATTTATACTCTGGAGATAGATTAATCCAGAAAATACAGTACCATTATGTTTCTGTCAAACAAGGAAAGTCATATGAGGGATTTAAAAATAAAAATGGGTGCAAAATTAAATGACCTTCATGCAATTACTCATTTTCACTTTCGATTTTGAAAGAACTGTCATAATATTCTGGCAAGACTTGATTTTACCTCATTACAGAAGGAAAATCAGTCACGTTGAGGATGGATACCCTGAAAAGAACCGTGGTCTCCATAAGGCTCCAAATTGAGATCAACTTTAATCAGCTGGCCGACTTGAGGGTGTCTCGGAAGACCCGTAAAGACTTTATTGGAGGCGAGTTTAACATCATTGCGTGTGATTGACTGGAGTCTTACACTGTGTGTTAAGGGGGCACTTGGGGGTTAGCCAGGTCAGACAGAACAAGTGCGAACCGGACAACGGATGAGAGGGAGAGGAACAGTAAATAGGTGGTCCGGAGAGAATATGATGTAGCTCTAATGGGGCTTTGTAACAGGCTGTCTGTCAGTCCGGTAAGAGGAAGTCTAACAGTCTTCTAATGAAGAGTGCTTCAAACCAGTGCAGTAATAATATGCAAAAAAACTTAACTTCAGCAAAGTTGATGTGTAAAAAATACTTGAAAACTTCTCAATGCCCTATTACATATGTCACTTTATTCCAAAGGTATCACATATGTGGCACACAAATCCATACATGTCAATGTCTACGCTTTTCCTGTATTTTATACATTTTTTGATCAGTTAAAATTGTGTGGGCTATATTGTACAGGGAAAAAAGGGAAAACAATCCGACTCCTCCTTTTTTTCGAGATTGAACTTAATATGTTTGGGGTTCTGGGGTTATTAGTTTTCAGTAGTAATGATAATTCAAGAAACTACTGGTATAGCATTGTGTATTTCGGACTAACAGTTATATTGCAATTAAATATGCTGTCTGTTGCTGGAACTAATTAGAAAAATGACATTAAAAATAATTTCAGAAAAATTATTTGCTCTACATATGCCAGAAAAAGTGTTTTTCTACTACACTGTTAACCCGTGGTCCTCTTCTACACCAATTTTTAGCCTGGTATTCTTCATGGACAAAGAATAGTGATATTTTTCTCCGTACTTGCATCTTTTAAAAAATATCTAGTCATAACAGCGTAAATCTTTCCAAAAAAAAACAATTTTACCAGTTTTTTTTTTATGTATGATGTGATTTTACAGGGAAAATGAATCATTTGAATCACTTCAACTCATGATTGAATATATTCCCTTAACGACTGTGATACTGTACATTTTTGTAGTCATTTTGCATATACTGTAGAAGGATAAACTTTACTGTAAAAAAAATGCAACTGAACTGTGTCTTACCTATTCTAATTAAGCATGTTTGACTCAGCATGACTTGTTCTCCATTGTTATTTTGTAAAATATAGATAGATAGATAGATAGATAGATAGATAGATAGATAGATAGATAGATAGATAGATAGATAGATATATCTTATTCATCCCCAAAGGGAAATTCACAATATACCAGTATATATATATATATATATATATATATATATATATATATATATATATATATATATATATATAAACTATGTGATAATGCATTCATTGCCAGCCGAGACAAAAGAGGATCTTTGACACCAGTAACCATCAACACCAGTAAAAAAAGTCAATACACATTCAAATATAATACATTGCAAATATTTAGTCAATGATCATGATTGGAAAAAACAACCTTGTAAATGTATTTTAGCGTATTACTTCGATGTGTGCTGTATTCAATTTGACTGGCATCACCAACAAAATTGAGGAACGCTTCCATGTTGTTCCAGGAAGAGAAGATGAAAATTCAGCATCCAATCATCTTCCCCGTCCATCCCAGCCCAGTAGCATTGCCTCGGGACACAGCCTGTGGGTGGGACCTCACTACAACTTGGCCTGCCATCTCCACAGTAAGTGCTTTGTCACAAGTCTGCCAGGGGGCTTCAGCATATGCCACCAAATCCCTGGCGTGTGCCCTTGGTAAACATGTGCACTGCTAATGGAGGTGAAATTCTTGGATGAACTTTATATCTGTCTGGATCTAGAGTCAGGGCAGGCTCAGGACATAAAGCAGCTAGGGAGTCATTAGCAGTTATACTTGTACATATATTAAAGGTTAAACAATAGACAAATCCATCTATTGATGCACCGCTTATCCTCAGTAGGGTCGCGGGGGTGCTGGAGCCTATCCCAGCTATCTTGTGGCAGTGAGCAGGGGATACCCTGAACTGGATGCCAGCCAGCTGCAGGGCACACAGAGACCGACAACTCACTCGCTCATTCACACCTAGGGACAATTTGGACTGGCCATTTAACCTGACATGCATATTTTGGAATGTGGGAGGAAACCGGAGTGCCGCTAGCATGGGGAGAACATGCAAACTCCACACAGGAGGTTTGATCTCATGACCTCAGAACTGTGCCACACACGAGCCAACCACTGTCCCGCTGGGTTTTTACAATGTTATTGACAGGTTAATTATTGTAAGAAAGTTGGCTCAGTCAACATCTAAAATAAACATTTGACTAGAAAATCACAGTGATCCTTCTCTGGTGAGATTTGTTCAGAGCAAGTCTGCAGGAAGCTCAGTTGTCCTTGAGGGGCACCATATTGGAGAGTCCTGGTTTACAACACAGTTTCATATATTTTAGATAGACTGTCTTGGACAAGATAAGGCCATGCACAGGACATGAAAATAAATCAGTAGTTCTGTAATTACTCGTCATTTCACTGACTCAAAGTCAGAAAAGTTCAAGCAGGGAAGTGTTTGGAAAGTGTTAAAAAATAAAGCATGTGGACTTGATTAACTTGTTTCGTGAATAACAATTGAACATTTCTAAGTGTTTCTTAAATATAATGTTTGCTAAGAAAACTTCTGAGAAAACAGATATCTGATCAAAGTCATTCCTGATATCTAGTGGGGATTTATCATACTGGAACTATTCTCAGGGACTTGGTACATACTGATTTTTTTTTTCATAAAGAAAAAAACAAACTTTTTGAAAGTGTGTTTATACGTTATGGCACTGAATGAGTTAAGTGCCAATGACCTATAATCAATTTAGGTGCGTCCAAATGTGGCACTTGGGGCAAAAATAGTTTGGAAATCTTTGGTGTGAAGGATGAAACCCATTTAGACAAATATGTATTGGCATGAAAAAAGGCAATAAAAATCAAATAATGTTGTGAAAATATTTAATGCAGACTGGACAAGATGCAAAGAAGTGTCTGTTTTGGAAAATAAGCCCCTCTGGTCACTGCACTGTCTAATCACACTAGGTCAATAAATGAGCGTTTGTTTATTGGAAACATAAAAATGTCTATCTTTTACCCTACTCACTTTCCGCCATAAGCAGAATACGATGGAGACGGACTTTTTTCTCAGTGTCACTGGAGAAGTAAAATGATCAGGCTGCAGCAACAGTCTTCAAATGAGTTCTCCCAAGCTCTCGTTCACTTAAAACCTGTAAGCTGTTTGACCCCTTAACCTTCTGACGGCCCGCCACCGGGTGGTCAAACTGTTTATAAACAAATATGTCTTTGTACGATGTCTACAGTCACTGAACATCATGCCACATGTAATTGTAAAGCCTAAACACTGGGGATTCAAGACATTTTTAAATATCACGATCAGTCTGAAACAAGACAACCCAAAACTACAGAACCGCTGTAGCTCACTGGTTATGTCCCCTGGCAGTCATCAAAATAGTTTGCAAACATTGAGTGCTTACTTCCAGGACTATCCAGTGATTTCAAACGTGTAAAATGTTTACAACAAAACACACGATAATGCCGACGGATGATAAAAAAAATCAGCCTAAAAGCATTTCGGCTTCGTTGGACGATCCTTGTTGTAATCTGTTTGCATCCGTTTAAAATACCCTTTCAAAATAAACAGACTTGGTAAATTATTCCCAATATGGTCGTTAGCCTCTGACATTTTGATTGAACCCACTCGCCATTAGCAGACTTTTTTTTTACAGTCTACAGTACGCATTTGCTTATTATATATTTAGTCAGTAGTAACTGATTCACATGATGATTGACACATTGGTTAGCCAATGAAATTCCCAACATAAATAAGTACACATTTACGGTTGTGTAGTCAAATCAGAGCCGGAAGTAAACTTGCATAAGACCTCGGCAAGGATGCATTTCTCGGCATAACACCGGCTCGGCAGCTTTTATACGTGGTCCACACGCGGAAATGACGCGGAAATGACGCGATGAGGAAGCGGAACAGTCGCCGGCATCTGTTTTGCGGGCATACCACCGATGAACAGCAGGTTGGCCAATTTTGCGCAATTTCCATCGCGGGCAACCACGGGCAAAAAAAAAAAACGCAAAATTTTACCCGCGATACATGCGCAAACGGCTGTGTGACCGGGCCCTAAGGTACTAAAAATGCACTTATCTGCAAACATTTGATTGAAAAAAAATAAAACAAAATAAAAACATGAAATCAGAGGAGAATAAAAAACCTGTATCTGTGGGTTCCAACTTAGATTACTCAATGTCAGTAGTATTTGCAGTGAAATGAATTATTTAAATTATTTGTGTAAATGTGTACTATATGGGGCAGCTTGGAATTCATTGATACTTTGTGTAATGACAATAAGGTTTTCTATTCTATTCTATTCTATTCTATTCTATTATATTATATTCTATTCTATTCTATTCCAGTTTGGTACACAACTTCAGAGTCTCACCTTTTCAAAACTTTACTTTGGGTATGCTTTGTACTGGGTTTTTAGTGAATTTTATCCTGGCTGAAGGAAAGACCAGTCACATACATAAAGGTCATCTTCTTGTTCCCACAAATGCCCGTTCCACGACGTTGTGAATCAATATGCTTACATATGTTTGTTTCATCTCTAGCACCGGTCTTGAGCTGGTCATAGACACACAAAGACGTAGAGGTCCCAGCCATGAAGACCCCCTCCACCAGCTTCCAGAGACCATTCATAATTGATACGTTCAGAAATCGATTATATAGCGTATAGCTCGTCATAAAATATTGAATTCAGCTCCAGGGTTACGTATGAACAATCGTTCAGTTCACGTAAGGTGCATTTTAAACCGGACAGCATATTGATGGTACATTCCGTGTACTTTCGTGCAAGAATCGGGTCAGCCTGTGTTCTACAAAATGTCGGCTTCAATGGACACAGGGTAGGAGAGGTAAAGATAAAATCTGAACTAAAAAATATATATACATGCCGGGAGAGGGGTTACTATTGTCTTGGGTTTCTAAAACCAAACAGCGAACATTTCAACTTTTGCTTTTATTTCCTTGAAAGAGCACTTGAAAGCTTTTTTTGAGGTGAGCCATACTCTCAGGCAGAAGTGAAAAGCGCCAACCCCTTGGAAGACCCAGAGGTCCAAAGACGCAGCAGTCTGATTCTACAGTTCCAAAGAAAATGTCTCCCGATTCTTCAGTTAGAAAGAGGAGAAACATGAAACTGTTCAGTTGATTGGAATTTCCACATCTTTGGGAGACTTAAAAACATGGGCCTACATTTATTATTGATAGGTGTCAACATTTTATTGTGCAGCCATAAAGTGAAAAGAATCCTCAGTCACCCATCATAAAACCAAATGTTTTTCATTTAGGATACAATCAATGAAAGTTATAATCAAAGATGTTCTAAGTTTTTTGGCCGCGTAATCGTTTTCTTATCGAGTCAAAACAGCAGACAGCCTTTGAACCCTCAAGCACTCTTAAACTGTATCAAATGCTAAAAATAGTCTTGAAAGCATAGAGTCAATTTTCTGTCAAAGTCCTTTTTTCAAAAATGTAATAACCTTACTTGATCAAAGTAAACAACCATTTTTGTGTATTCCCACTCTTAGACATATCACATCATAATTGGTTGTGAAATATCCATTCATACAGAGGGATTAAGCAAAAGAACAATAATTGAATGTCCAGAGATATAAATTCATACAAATGCTACAACAAACAAATATCAAAGTATTTTCCCCAAAAATGACTCTGAATTATGTGACAAGAACTAATTTACTGTGCAATCAAAGTTATAGCAGGGCCGGGAAGATGTAAAAAATGCCTCAATGAATAAAAAAAAGAAATTTACATAGAAAGTGTGTTTCTACGTAGCCATTGCCTGTTCCATACTTTCTTTGCTTTGTATGAGTTTACTTTACATCCATTTTGAATGAAAACTTTCTTTTTGTTTTACAGAATATGCGTTCATCAATGCAACATTTTCAACGTCTAACTCCTTTTTACAGAGACACAATTCATTGTCTTATTTGTTCTAACTTGACGTATTCTAAACATGAAGTCATGATTGAACATTTTTCCCGATTTCTAACCTTTAGAATGAATAGGTAATTTTGTTATTAACTAAATCTTTAAAGTTTATTGCTTTAATTAATCAAAATCATCATCGCATTGTAAATGTGAATGGGTAAACCAGCCCGTGTAAGTGACACCTCAGATCTTGACACGTGTCGTTCCCCGGAAGCCTCTGTTACAACACAATCATTACAAATGAATTGCAAAATAGCTTACAATCATGATTAAATCATTAAATGCATGTCTTTGGTTTGGAGACAGGGGGCAAAAATTAACTTCCCTCCAACCTCATTTTTTTCTCTAAACACAAAATAATGATTTTCTGCCAGTCTAATTACAAAGCCAACATCTGATCACGGAAGCATCCAGAGGGGATTATCACATGCGCTGGTATTAGACCTCATTACCAGGCTGAGTGCAGAATTATTACATCTTGTAATTGGATGGTGAGATTTATATACAGATCAGGCCACTTTCTGTAAGATTGTAATTACAGGGTCCACTGGTTAGCTACTTATCACTCAGCGCTAGTGTGCCGGAAATCGCGTTTGATTAACCCCTCGCCCTGTCGGCAGGGGGAGAAACGCTGTAGTTTTCCGTGTCTGTTTTAACATCAAACAATTTATCGCCATCTCGCTCTTCTTACTGCCTGATTACGTCACACAGCTTGTGTTTCTCCGCAAATCTGAATGGTGCGGAAATGATCAGCTAATTTGCCACTTACTGGGGTTATCCTTAAAAGCCTGTCGAGGTGAAGTGTTGTGCTCCAATTAGCTGTCAGCATTTTTCTGGCGATAAAGGTCATTACAATGGGTACTTGTCAAGTCAAGTCACATTAATTTGTATAGCCCTTAAACATAAAGTTTCTCAAAGGCCTGCACAGGTTACAATTACAACATCACCTGATCTTAAATCAACATGCGGGCAAGGAAAAATCTCAGCATGAGAAACATAAGAAACCTTGACAAGTAATGACCAAGGTGCAATAGATTTAGCATTGGGTAACAATACACGAAACAAAGTGAACATCAATGAGAAACATAGGTAATATGTAAAATAAATGTCCAGAAAGTTCATGACAGCAACGACGCCTCGAGCCTGTACTGGTGGGGTTTGTTCATGTGGAGTATTAGTTGCCAATAAATTTCAGAGTTAACAGAGTTTGGGACAGCAAAGGATCCTGCAATCCAAGATACTCGTGATATTCCTTCTGTTTTCCAAAAGTCCTTGACTGGTGTAAATTGCCATAAAGTGTAATGATATGTGTACACAATAATTTTTGAGAACACTGGAGAGAGGTGTCCGAATTAAAAAAAAAACACAATGTCCTCAATGGCATAATGTATAATGTATAAATAGATAATGTATAGATTTTTGTTGCAGTGTTAAAAAATCTAGTCCCATGGATATAGAGCTAAGTCTTAGGAATGGGTAAAAGCAGTGTTTCTTTGTTAAAAAGGAGCCTGTACATTTTTGAAAGTTTTTTTATATAGCTGTCACTGATAACTTACTATTCCAACAGATCTCGAGGCATTCCCAGGCCAGCCTGGACACATAGTTTTCCATTTCTATCAGGTAATAAACATACAGTGTTGTACATATCAGGTAATAAACATGCATTGTTGTACACCAACGTTCAAGGTTGGGTAGGGTTACTTTAACTGAATTACTTTCAATTACTTTTGGATTACTCCAATACCAAATATGCTAATAAAAGACAAAATAAACTAAATATGAAGAGAATTACTAAATTGTGTGCAGGCTTTGGGAGTAACGGAATACATGGAACGGCAAAAATGATGTTGGCAAGCTGTTTGTATTTATTTTCATTTTGTTTCTGTCGCATTTTATGTTAGTTTTGCCGGAGATCAAAGAGATCAAAGCCAGGAGAGAAAGCTTATCATTTTATTCATATTTAGTTTATTTTGTCTTTTATTGGCATATTTAGTATTGGAGTAATCCAAAAGTAATTGAAAGTAATCCAGTTAAAGTAACCCTACCCAACCCTGCTTACTAATATACATTTTGCAAGGCCCTGTTGTTGTAAAGTACCTTGGAGGGTAGATATCCTCTTTTTGGTTATGTTTTCAATGTGTTAACATTGTAAAAAACAATAAAAACTGTTTTTTATATTTTATTTTTTTAATTAAGTTTGTATATGAAATAAAACTGTGTTTAGTAAAGAGTCAAGTTGCATATTTCCTTTCCGCTCCCACATAATAAATGTTTAATGCCAGGGTTTTACCAAAGGCAAGAGAGTTCGCACAGTTAGAGCTGGGCGCTGGTTAAGTCTAGTGCTTGCCACCAGGCTGCCAGGGTAGCGGAGATCATTGGATTTTTAAAGCAGCTGTGCCGCTTAACAACTCTTGTTACATAGGATAGGTCTCAGAGTTTAATGTTTTACAGTCAAATTTCTCTAACTCCAACCAACACTAAGTGTCTCTGTTAAGATGTTCAGATTCAGATTCAGATTCAGATTCAGATTCAGATTTACTTTATTGTCATTCGTGTACACGTGTATACAGAACGAAATGTCGATACATCTGACCCGCACAGTGTCTTTGAACGTCAGCCGGGATAGATAAGATTAACCATGTCTTCGTCAGAATTTTAGCGCAGCAGTTCGTCATCTCGCGGTTCGATGCCTCTTCCAGTTGTTAAATGGTCCAGTTTATTGTCCAGAGAGCGAATGTTAGAGGGGTTAGCCTTTAGCCTAGCTGTTAGCCCGGCCCGCTTCGTCGAGGGGTTAGCCTTTAGCCTAGCTGTTAGCCCGGCCCGCTTCTTCGTCGCGCCGCTGTCTTGCCACTCTGCTTCGCTGCTTTGTAGGCCGCTGGTCTTGTAGGTCTTGTTGACATAGCAGTCCGTGGCTAATAAACACTCCCGAGTGGTCGTAGCACCGAGCGCTTGATGTCGAGTGGTCGTAGCACCGAGCGCTCGATGTCCTCGTTCGGCGGTAACGCCGCCGTCTTGCCACTCTGCTTCGCTGCCTTGTAGGCTGCTGGGTCTTGTCGACATAGCAGTCCGTGGCTAATACACATCAAGCGCTTGATGTCTGGATGATCGCATATCCAGCAAAAAAAACTGCGATCGTAACTTAATCTGCAGTTCGAGCCGACTTTGTGCGCCATCAAAACTGAGTCGAAGACTGGATCTTATGGCCGACGCGTAAAAAAACCGTTGCAAGTCAGGGCGCCGCCATCTTACAAATGTGCACATAAAACAAATATTATAGTTGTTAAGCTCTACAATAATACTCAAAGATGGGTTCATCAGGACCTCCTTGAGATTTTTTCGGGGAGCGTGGATAGGGAAATCATGGCTTTCTTCTTGTTCCAATAGAATGTCATAACACCGTTGTAAAGAGCTGGTGCTAATCGTGATTTTGGAAGAGGGGTGAGTTACCTGCTAGACAGACTCCAGACGATTTGTTAGGAAGTCCTTTATCTACTGGATTGGATGTAGAGAGATCTGAATGCAGCACTTTTTTCACTAAGATTGCTGGGTTTATAGTGTTTAAGGCTTACCTGAGGTCCAAGAAGAGCAGCTTCACGTAGCTCTCTCGGTGCTCAAGGTGCCTCGGCACAGAGTGGAGTCCTATGGTGATGGCGTCCTCCGTTGATTTGATTGCCTTGTACGCGAGCTGGTGGGGTCCTGATGCGTTTGGAACTAGCCATCCAAAGAGCTTCATAATTAAAGGCATAAGTGCTACAGTCCTGTAATTGTTGAGGCGGTCCTTTGCAGTCTTTTTGGGAACGGGAATGACTGTAGAAGTTTTGAGGCATGGGGTAATGGTGCCTTAGGCAAGGAATTTGGTGAAGATGTTTGTGAATACTCCACTCAGTTTGTCCCAGCACCCTGTGAGCACCTTGCCGGGCAGCCCATCGGGGCTTCCATGCTTCCTGGGGTCTACTGTTCTCAGCACCTGACTCACTTCATGCTCCTGAATCGTTAGCTTGCCCATGCTGTAGAATGATGCTGTAGGTGCAACTCTAGGGAGCCTGTCCCAGTCCCTGCTCCTTGTCTTGAAGGTAGTGTTTTGCTTTTGTAGGAGGGATTGCACTTTGCAGTTCATCCAGGGTTTCTGGTAAGGGAATGTCCTGATCATTTCTGTTACTGTCACAGTGCTGATGCAGTTTCTGATGTATGGGGGTATTGTGTAGACATGATCTTGGAGGTCTTGGCTGTAGAACATTTCCCGGAAAGAAGTAATCCTGCAGCTGGGGTAGGGCTCTCTCGGGTCAGATAGCACTTGCCTTTAATATGGGCTCGATTTGATTAATTAGGAGGTCAGAGATAAGCAGAGATGGTATGATCCAGCAAGATGTGGGAGAGAAGAAGCTTTAGATGCATGCTTGATATTGGAGTAGGCACAGTCCAAAGTGTTTTCTCATGTAGAGGCTCACTTCATGAATGGGGTGAATTTAGGTAGTACAGTGTTTGGGCATGCATGATTAAAGTCACCAGCAACAGTAAAAACTATGTCAGGATGGAATAGCAGCCGATTGTTTATAATGTCCAGCAGTAGGTTTAGGGCAATGCCAACGCTAGCATATATATCACAATGATTACAGCAAATGGGGACAGACAACTCACTCGCTCATTCACACCTAGGGACAATTTGGACCGGCCGATTCACCTAAAATGTATGTCTTTGGAATGTGGGAGGAAACCAGAGTGCCCGGAGGAAACCCACGCAAGCACGGGGAGAACATACAAACTCCGCACAGTAAGGCCGGGGGCTGGATTTGAACCCACTCAGGAGGTTCCCACGACCTCAGAAATGTGCCGCACACGCGCTAACCACTTCGCCGCCGTGCTGCCCACGATAGATTGATATCAATGACAATAAAAACAATTGAATATGATTAAAAATCTTCGAAGGAGTGAACTAGCGATTACCAAAGCGTGAAGTAGCGAGGGGTCTCTGTAATGTTATGTTTGGAAGAAAAATCTGACCCAGCATAGGACGGAAAAGTCACGTAAATTAGCAGAAACTACTAATAGAGGGCACAGACTTTTAATGATTGCTAATCGCCAGAATCAGCTTGTTCCAGGTATCGCATGAAAAACTACTACAGGCTAAAAAAATGTGTGCACGTTTGTTTGAAGTTAACTGTAACTTTACTACTAAGTGTACAGTAAGTTCTTATGCATAATCAACAGTCTCTCCATCTCAAACCTGGTCAACCTCAGCCAATTTATCCCCTGTTTAATCATTGACAATCGCCCTTATCAAGCAATAATAAACCTTTAAATCTCAACATGGCACTTATGTATTCACAGCAATACAGCGAAGGCAGAATATTGCGATAATATTACCAATATTAGCAATCTACAATGAGGTTTTTGTCTGCCACCAGTGACATAGACGATCCGGATCACAACCGAAATGGGCATCACGAGATTGGTCTTTTTGGAAAGAAAAAAATGTAGGTACACATTTATTACAGCACTCAACTTGCGTTTCATTGATATCATCTAATCTATTTTGTCACAGTATGTTGTTATACTTAATTACTATTTAAATGTTTTTAGTGATCAGGTGGATGTGTTATATAGCTGGTCACTTGGATACCTTTGGGAGGATGGGAGCGGACCAATTAGTTTTAATGTATTTCTTATCTGGCAAATTCACTTGTTACAAGAGCAAATCGAGCTGAGAGAACAATCCTGGCGCGAATTAAGCCCATAAGAAGTACCACCGTATGGTTTGTCAATATAGAGATAGTAACATTGGTCTGTTCGTACTACAATAGTGGAAAAACAATAAAACAAAAAAAATAATAAAGTTTGCGGTAAAAAGAAGTCGGCAAACATCGGAATTCAAAACCGCAGCCTTAAAACACAGAGGCTTATGTGCTAAGCACTCAAACAGAGTGCTCTCAGTATACATTCACTAGTATATCCTCTCAAAATAAATATTATGTATCATAAATTCAAAAACATTTATTTGAATGATGAATTTTGTTTGTGGTTCAACTTAAATGGTTCGTTTGGCTTCTCCATAGTAGGGTAATAAATAGCAAAAAAAAAGACAGGACAAGGAGTGAAAAACGACAAAAAGTGAATGAGAACAAGATGTCTGCCATTTGTAACGTTAAATTGATGAACAATGTGGCTGGTTTGGGGTTTGCCATCCTGCAACTCAGCAGGAAAAAGCTCAGTCCGACTTGTCGGGATGACACAACGGCGGGGAAAAGGAACGTATCAGCACCTCCTTCAAGGCACACAACTCACTCCCCTCTCCTTGCTCGGTTACAATCAATACAGGCCTCCATTTTATGAGACAAGGAGTTAACTTGTTCAATTATGCCGCAGACAGCTCTATTCTTTTGTAACAAGTAATCTGGATAGTGAAATCAATAGTGACAGGCTTATGGTCCGCTAGCTAATTACATATTAGCTCCAGCCAATGGCGTCACAGCACATAATGGAGATGTAGTTCCACTTCATTACGGGAAGGACTGAGGAAGGAAGGAAGGTGGTGGGGGAGATCAATACCAGCGTAGACTCACACATGTTAAAACCCGTATCGGGTGCATTACTGAAAAAAATGAATTAATTACCATCATTACTTGCTCCATTAAAAAAGCAATCCCCCGGGATTACTGACACCAAAATGTAGCGCATTACTCTGAAAGTAACTATTTAGGTACAAATTACCGTACATGCTTGCATTGGAGCTGACCACCTAAAACGGCTTAAAAACAGCAACATAGTAACAGAAATAGAATAAATTGATACCCTGGGACCCTAGTGAGGATAAGCGGTGCGGAGAATGGATGGAACCTGTGGGAGCAGTAAAGTCTTCAAATTAGGGTGTGGGTGATACTGGGAAATTTGGTATAAATCGATTCTCTATTCTTCTTCTCTTCTATTCGAGTAAATAAATGGTAGTATTGTGCAATACCAATCCAATACCGATATGTTTTGTTTGGAAATGTCATAAATCATGATCGTTGTATGATTGTACGACCCCCCGCCCCCTTTGTGCTACTTAGTAATTACGATAAACACACACACATTTAATTAAGGAACTAAAAATGTTTTTTTTTTTATCATTCAATATCGACATTGCACACTTTAACATAAATAAAATAAATATAATTAATTGGATTACAATTTTTTTCAGAACAAAAGCCAAAGGGATTAAACCAAAAAAAGGAGCTATATAATGACAATGCAAATACTGTAGAACAATACCAACTGGAGAACTAACATAAACTCAGTTGCATAATATTTTGAAAATAAAGTTAACAATGCAAACAGAGTGTCAATTTTCTCTCATTGGCTCTGTTGTCATAATGAGAATGGATTTACACGTTTTTGTTCAGGAATAGCAACATATTTACATTTTTGGTTGCAGCTTGTTGCACTCAGCAGGTTTTTATTTGATAAGTGTTTATTTAAATATGTGGGTTTGCCACAGTAGCACATCAATTTACCACACACATTCGCCCGACATTTTCCTTTTCTGTGGTTAAAAAAAAAAAATCCTTTTGTCATTTTTAGCTTCTGGTAACGGTAGACACATTGATGGAGGAGTAAAGTATCGACCCCAAGATCAATATGATCCAATTACTTGCCCAGTATCAATACTGACAATATTTGGATCAATCCGTCCATGTCGACTTCATATCTCTTGTGTAATCTTGAGAGCTTGCAAACAGATGGCGAGACGCTTTATTTCCATTTTGTCTATGGGCTTCGAACCACTTAAAGATTTCCTCCTTTATTGCTGAGTACTGTCCAAGATGTTTTCTTTTTTTCCAAGGATAGTTTATTACGTTTGCTCTATTGATTTCTCAGCGGTTTGTTGTTCCTGTATACGGGACGCCTCCTCCCCTACGTGCTTCCTAACTTTTGCTACTGGTGACACACAACCAAACTTTTTTTATTTGAGATGGTCCACTGCTTTCAACATTTTACTTTCTAGTTGAAAATACAGGTTCAATGCAAATATATTTGGTAGAGAGAATATCAGTTGGGAGAAATTATTTTACTCTCTGCTTGAGACAGTGCAACCATAACTATTGAGTTGTACTTTGTTGGGTCATAGAAACATAGCAACTCCACTTTGACAACGTGATCAGCGATGTATGGGTTCATTAATAAGTCCCGAGTGACGGGTGGCAAGATACTGATTAGAGGGCAAGAGAAAATCATGAACTGTTTTGAGTAAGTATAAGAGTAACTCACCATGCTGTAATGCCATTTGAATTACAATTTCTTTGAATATAAAACGTTACAGTATGCATTACCGAGAAAATGTATTATGTTACTTTGTAACATCTGACTCCTAACACTGGTTAAAACACACATGTAAAGGCTTTGCTTTTCCAGACGTTTACAGGCTTCCCTTGTGGGACCGAGTTGAGCTGTCTGATGGCAGGGGGATGTGGCGGGGGCCTTTGAGGGTCCAGGGGTCGCAACCTCCTTCCCCGTTTTGAAAATAAATTACACCTTAAGTCTCGTGCACAAATGTGCCACCTTCTTCACCAAACTGTCAAGCAATGAGGAGGGTAAATACTCCTACTTTTTATTGTTGAATCCTAAACACACGCACGCACATACAAAAATAAGGTTGCACACTTCACAACAAGGTCACGATTTGAATCAAAGGTTGACAAAGAGCATAGAGGTGGGTTTGAAACAAACCCTGGAAAAAACAAAAAGGTATAACCTTCCACAACCGGATGGCGTCTTTGACCTTTGTAGCTAATTACCAACTAAACTGCATATCTTCTTTTGTTTAAAAAAAAAAAAAAATCTTTCCATTCATTTCCCTTCATTATTGTTATCAGCATGTAGGATTAGCTGAGGACTAAAGGAGATGATGCCGTCTAAGCCCATGTCAACTGTACAATTACGCATCCATCTCGTTGAAAGGAAAAATGCAGATTAAGATAAAGCATCTCCAGGAAGAATGGCGAATTAAAGCGTTTGATGATTAAGAGAGATAGAGGCGACGCTTATAGCGACACTTCCAAGGTCTAACGGCGTACGAGCCTGATTTTTTTGTTTGTTGTGATATGCTACTTGAAAATATATATATATATATATACATATATATATATATATATACATATACATATATTTATATATATATACATATACATATATTTATATATATATTTATATATATATATATATATATATATATATATATATATATATATATATATATATATATATATATATATATATTCATGTATGTGATATATATGTAATAAATTAAAACAATAACGATTAATATTAAAGGGCATATAAAACATATTATTTGTTTTCTTTTTAAACTAGAAAAACAAATGTAATTTGAAATAAAATAAGAACAATAGTCATTTAAATAAGCTTAACTCCCTGCTTGGGCTCACAATTTAAGTCAATAATTTAATATGTGTTTTTCTGATTTCCAGACAGTAGAAAGTGCTTTTCATTGATTTGTTTCTGTGATATGAAAAGGAGGGAATGATACCTATATAATTTATTCTGATCCAACTATCGGTACCTGCAAAGAAGTTTGCTGAAGATGCCAGGGTTGTTTGTTTTTTTGGATACGGTTTTTGTGCACAGTTTTTTGTTATTTTGGCTTACCTTATGTTGTTTTGACTGTTGTTCATTATTTTGCCTATCATGCGCTTTTTACACATTATATGATTGGCAAATCAGGTTGCTGTTCTTTGCTTTCAACACACCTTAAGGGCTGATCTGCTTTTTCTTATCTAGGAGATGTAATTTCAAAAATTGCCTCAGAACTGGTTAAAATGTATTATTTTATGGTTGGGTTCGGTCTTCTCCTGTTTTAAATCCATTGAGGTATTACATTATTAAGATACAACACTTCAATAAATATTCCCACGGCAGATACTTTTGCTCAGTTTAGTTATTATTGTTTTATTCTCCTCTCCTGTAATTCAGGTAGATCATCCATCCATTATCTGCACCGCTTATCCTCAGTAGGGTCACGGGGGTGCTAGAGCCCATCTCATCTATCTTCGGGCAGTGGGCAGGGAACACCCTGGACTACTTGCCAGCCAGTCACAGGGCACACTGAGACAGACAACTCACTCGCTCATCCGCACCTAGGGATAATTTGGACTGGCCAATTCATCTGACATGCATGTTTTTGGAAAGTTGGAGGAAACCAGAGTGCTTGGAGGATACCCACGCAGGCATGGGGAAAACATGCAAACTCCACACAGGAAGGTTTGATCCCACGACCTCAGAACTGTGCCGCACATGCGCTACATACTGTGTTGCCGTGCTGCTTGGTTAAATCAATTTAATCAAATTTATGGAATAATATTGTAAACCTAGGCTATGTTGAAGCGTGACTTGTTTTAGAAAATGAAACTGAAGTTGGGAATAGTCAAGTCAAGTCAAGTCAAGTCATTTTTATTTGTATAGCCCTAAATCACAAAAGAGTCTCAAAGGGCTTCACAGATTATTACACTATAATACACAGACTATTTTTCAGCACACGAGATGTTTTCACATTGTTTTCACATTTTCTATGGGCAATGTGCCTCCATGTTTTTTCAAAAAAAAAGTTCTCTTTGGCTCACAGAAGGTTGAAAAACATTGCGTAAGAGGGTTCAACAAAAATCAGCGACAGAAGACTCGCTTAGTGTGCAGCTGAACAATGAGGCGATGCAAGAACACTGCGTTAAGCCTGAGTCCAATTAAATGCATTTTAATCTAAATATGCCTCAATATGCTTTATTGTTCCTCTCTAATTTCCTGACCGTTATTCCATATGGAGCTGCCGGTTATCGAGAAAGCAGGCTTTATGACTTGTGAAACATTGCGGCTCATCAGTCCTCAGCCGTTAATACGCTCAAGATGAATAGCTCGGCAACGAGGGGCATGGGCCCGGAACAAATGCCCGGGATTTCTGGTGAGAATGTATTTAAGGCTGTGCACTCTTAGTTGGAGAGTTCCAAGGATCATTAGCTTCTAGTAGTAAACAGGATTAAAATGTGCAGAAAAGTCCACATAAGCATGCCCTTTGCTCATAATGTGGAATTGTCATTGATGTGTAATGAATACATCATTTTACTGATTATACCATAACTAGACTAAAAAATGAATTAAAAAATGTTTAAAAGAGCAACACAGGGGAAAAACATAATTTAAAGGGACATAAGGTCGGGTTGCCGGGGCGGAGGAGCAGAGAACTAATTTGATAACTAGGTGTCTCTGTATTGTTTTGAAAAGGAGTACTAGGTAGTGCAAAAAAGAAAACAAACTGGAGACTCAAAGTGACAAAACTGCATACAGTATTGTTTCTTTTAATTTGCTTGTCTAGCCTTTCACAAGGTTTTTAGGGGTAACCGTCGCAGGAAGACTGCAAACAGTCATGTCAGCTCCCTCTAGGTGAGCCTCATTTAATGAACCTACGAGTGCTTATTCATGTTTGTATTATAGACGAAGTAGGTAGAGATGATGGACAACAGTGGAACAGTGTGGCAGGTAAGTCAGTTGTTGTTTGCAGATGCTACAGCGCTTGTGGCTGATTCTGAGGAAACATTGAGAAGGTTGGTAACGGAGTTTGGAAGAGTATGTGATAGGCAAGTTATGTGTCAATGTTGGGAAGAGTAAGGTGACGAAGTGTTCACGTGATGGAGTGGGCATGACGTTAGAAATCAGGTTGCATGGACAGGTGCTGGAAGAAGTTGAAAGCTTTAGGTACTTGGGTTGTGATGTGGCTGCAGTTGGTGGAATGGAGTGCGAGGTATTGCACAGAGTGAATCAAGGAAGCAAGGTTTTGGGTGCTCTGAGGAGAGTGATGAACAACAAGAGTATGAATATTGATGTTAAGAGGGGACTGTATGAGAGTGTGATTGTGCCGACTGTGTTGTATGGTGCAGAGACTTGGAGCCTGAACGCAGATTTAAGAAGGATGTTGAATGTTTGGATAGACTGAGAAATGAAAACGTGAGAGACAGAACTGGAGTAGTCGTGGAACTGAGCAAGCGTGTTGATAAGAGAGTACTTGGTTGGTTTGGACACATGGAGAGGATGGATGAGGAGCGAATGTTGAAGAGGATCTACAGAGCAGAAGTCAATGGAAGGAGACCAAGAGGAAGGCTGCAAATGCTGTGACTTATTCTCAAAAACTGCTGTGAACATTGACAAATGTCACATCACACAGAGTGACTCAGTTAAAAATTTAGGTGTCATATTTGACCCTGATCTATCCTTTGAAATGCATGTAAAGAAAATTACTAGAACCGCTTTCTTCCATCTTCGTAACATTGCTAAAATCCGTTCAATACTGTCTCAGTCGGATGAAGAAATTATAATTCATGCGTTTGTTACCTCCCGTCTCGATTACTGTAATGCACGACTCTCTGGTCTCCCGAAGTCTAGAATCAAGTCTCTTCAGCTGGTACAAAATGTCGCAGCGAGGCTTTTAACTAGGACAAAAAAGTACGATCACATAACACCGATTTTGGCTAACCTGCATTATATTCAAAGAAATTGTAATTCAAATGGCATTACAGCACGGTGAGTTACTCTTATACTTACTCAAAACAGTTCATGAAATTTTCTTGCCCTCTAATCAGTATCTTGCCACCCCTCACTCAGGACTCATTAATGAACCCATACATCGCAGATCACGTTGTCAAAGTGGAGTTGCTATGTTTATATGACCCAACAAAGTACAACTCAATAGTTATGAAATGAAATGAAATGAAATAAAATGAAATGAAATGATCTGCATTTATATAGCGCTTTTCAAGTCAATGACTTCCCAAAGCGCTTTACAATGTGCTCCACATTTCCCAATAGCGGCCTTGCAGCCATGTAAGGCGCTAACCTGCTTATTGGGGGTATATTAGGGGTTCAGTGTCTTACCCAAGGAAACTTTGACATGTAACACGGAAGAGCCGGGAATCGAACTGGGATCCCTTGATCCCAAGACGAGCGCTCTACCTCCTGAGCTAGAGAGTAAAATAATTTTTCCCAACTGATATTCTCTCTACCAAATATATTTGCATTGAACCTGTATTTTCAACTAGAAAGTAAAATGTTGAAAGCAGTGGACCATCTCAAATAAAAAAAAGTTTGGTTGTGTGTCCCAGTTAGCCTTAGATGTGATTTCAAGGTTCTCTTAGTATTATACAAAATTATACATGAACTTGCTCCCTCTTATCTTTCAGCTCTGATTTGCCCCTATGTCCCGGTCCGAAGCCTACGATCTGAGAGTGCCGGTCTTCTGGTGATCCCATGAGCAAAGAAGTGTTCTGCTGGTTCGAGAGCGTTCTCCATCCGGGCACCGGTGCTGTGGAATGCTCTTCCCCCTGAGATCCGATCTGCAACCTCAGTGGAAATGTTTAGATCTGAGCTTAAAACTCACTTCTACTCCAAAGCATATGAATAACCTACTCTTCTCGTCGGCTGAAAAATAGTCTGTGTAATATAGTGTAATAATCTGTGAAGCCCTTTGAGACTCTTCGTGATTTAGGGCTATACAAATAAAAATGACTTGACTTGACGTGGATGAATGGTGTTATGAGTGCACTGCAGGAAAGAGGTCTAAATATAATGGAAGCTAGTGCTCTTGTTGGTGATAGAAAGGAGTGGAGACGTGTTGTGAAAGGATAGTGGGATTGTGGACGCGTTCTTAAAGATGGGCTTGGCACCCGTATGATGCGGCAGGGGTAAACCAGTGAAAGCTGTCGGGCCCTGCTGTTGACAAAAGAGTGTGTTGTGTCACCCTGACCCGAGTGACATGGCCGCTTTCTGGTGTCCCGTTTCATCTGGAGGGACGAAAGCATGACAAACTTAGGTGCCGAGGTGCCTAACTTGTTTGGGTGTTTGGGCGATTGGGTTGGCCATGGTACAAACATTTTTATGTGTGTTTTTTTGCTATTTTTTTTCCCTTTTATTCATTTTTTATTGTATGTGTTGTCTTGCTGTCGGTCACCCCTCTTGAGGGATATGACCAAGGTAGATAGATAGATAGATAGGTCTTGCTTAGTTTTGCTTATTATTCAAATCTCTCTCTCTCTCTCTCTCTCTCTCTCTCTCTCTCTCTCTCTCTCTCTCTCTCTATATATATATATATATATATATATATATATATATATATATATATATATATATATATATCTAGCACCCTGAAATTCTAACATATATGTATCCATTTAGTCTACAATGGTGGCTAGCAACTCTAAAAGCATGTAACCTTTGCTAATAACTCATGTTTTATACCTAATACGATAACTAGCAAGACAAGTGACCTACTGTATATATTTTTTTCGAGCAAATTATCCCTTCATAGTACAACACTGGCTGGTGGGAGCAGCAGTGAATAACTCTGACTAGCAAGTACTTTTTTCAGCCTATGGTGCTTAGAAGAAGACTAACTATTTGTATATCTGGCTAGCTATCCGTTCACCCAGGCTTTATAAGCTAAGCCTATGCCAAGCCTGGTTTATGAGGGTTCCTTTCCAGCTAAAATGCTTTATTGAAAGACTACACATATTTAAGCCAATTCAATGCTTTTTAGGTGGCTATGGAGTCTCATTTTAACTCTAGAACAATGGCTTGAGAGCGTTTTCTTCAGCCTTCAATCCAGGCTGGTATATTTTTGTGCCAATAGCACTAGCTAGCAAAGTTCCATTCAGCTTGTTAACATGGCTAGGAAAAATAAGTTTCCCTCGAGAGCAAAAAAAGGCTATGAAGTATTTGTACTCTAGAACAGGAGCTAGCAAGTGTTTCTATCAGCACAAATTGCCAACCTTTTGAAATTAATAATAAGTGGTAGATTTTATCATGCACTTGTGAAAAACAATTCATATCCAGTATATTAAAAAGAGCAAACAGCATGTGCTTGTTTTAAAACTGGAAGTGGAAAACATACCAAAACAGAAATCGAACGTGATCATTGGAGCGTTTTTTTTACGCAAAAAGATTTAGTCTCACTTCAAAATAAAGCAGACGGACACTAAAATGCAAAGTTGTTTAAGTTTTTCTATTCTATTGTTTACGTTAGTCTAACGTTAAAAAGCGATAGTGTTGGTAAATATAAGATTTGGTGCTTGAAACGCTAGTTTCTTTCCACCTATAATATTGGCTAAAAAGGCTAGCAGCATAATAATGGTTGCACATTAGAGGTGATGGATTGTAGAAATTTTTGATTTCCAAATTACCATTACAGTGTGTAAGCAGGCACCGAGAGAAATCTTAGCTTTCCCTAGTTCTTTGTGTCACATTTGCTTAAAGAGGACCGAGTGAAATTTCAGACCCCAATGGTGTGATCATATCATTCATCTTCCTCCCCAGCAAATTCAATGACCTGGATGAGGAGGCTGAAGATGGTCAGCTCAGGTGGGTTCCGCCGGAAGGGCCAAACCATTTGGGGTAGACACGGGGGGATCATAAATCAGGAACAGCGGGAGCGGAGAGCATATCGGGATTTATAAAGACGTCGCGCTCGGCGGCCCACTTGTGGACGACGTGATGAATTGGCGAGCCCATTGCCAAGGCAAACTACTTCATTATGGCATGGCCCAGTGGTCATTAATCTCCCTGGGAGGCCGGCATCCTACGGGGATCGCCAGACCAGAGAATTTATTCAGGCCTGGAGGTAGCCATTTCATTAGTCATTCAATCTGTTCGCTTGCCCCCTCGCTCACTCACTTCCCGAACTTCATCCCGCTCTCGGCACGTGTTAGCCATCGCCAACGTTTACATAACTTCTCCGGTGACCTGTCTTAATTTTTCCGAGATGGGTTTTCCCAATTTTATGTGATTTCTGTGGGGTTAACATGACTGTTGATGATTGAAAGTTGCTCTTTTCAGTACAGATACTTGGTCCTCAATCGGAAAATCAGCAGTTGTCAGTTATGAGTTCATTCATTTCTGGTACATGCTAAACTTAATCTTGAATAGACACTCAAAATAAGGGGAGGACACATCGATGGATTTTGACCTTGCAAGAAGAAAGAGGAATAAGCCTTCGGATAAGAATTACATTTCCCGTTTTGCTACATGATATGAGGCTCATTGGGAGTAAACTGACATGATTATCTGTCATCTCTCTGCTAAGAGTACCCCCAAAAACGAAACAAGAAATCTTGTCAAAGCCTGGGCAAAAAAAAAGAAGAAAAATGGAACGGTTTGGTAGGTTTGCGTCTCCCTAGTTTGTATTTTCTTGTTTTTTTAGCACTTCTTTTGAAGTAACATGTCAAGTTGTGATTTTCAGAGACATATTAAAACAGTAGGCTTTCGTGATTATTGGTAACAAAAATTAGCTCTCAGCTTCAAAAGGTTGGTGATTACTGCACGATACAATACAGGGACATCTAGTGGTCAGATAGTCCACAGTTTCTCTTTAATATGGAGAGGGTGAGAGCGAGAGCGAGAGCGTGTTTGTTGTTGTCAAAAGTTTACATACATTTGTGAAGAAAATAATGTCAAGGCTCTCTTGAGTTTCTAGTTAATTTTATCTTACATATTTTCTTTGATAGAGTGATTGGAACACATTCATGAGGTTCGGTTCATTAATGACTCTATTATGGGTCAAAAAATATATACAGCAGTCCTAAAATTTGGTAACATGTTCCTTGACCATGTTTACTTCAATTAGGCGCTTTTGGCCATTAACACTTTTCTTGACATAATTGGTGTAGTTCAGTTAAATTTGATGGCCTTTCTGACATGGAGTTGTTTCTTCAGCATTGTCCAAAACTTCTCAATTAGGTTTAAGTCAGGACTTTGGAAAGACCATTCCAAAACCTTAATTCTAGTCTGATTTAGCAAACCATTACCATTTTTGATGTTGGTTTGGGGTCAGTGTCCTGTTAGAACACCCAACTGCGCCCAAGAGGTTATCTTCAGGCTGATGACTTTAGGCTTTCTTGAAGTTGAAGGTAGTAATCCTTCTTCATTATTCTATTTACTCTCTATAAAGCAGCAAAACATAATACTACCACCACTTGATTGATAGTAGCCATGGTGTACTAGGGGTAAAGGCCTCACATTTTTTCTCCAAACTATTTACTGGGCATTGTGGCCAAAAAGCTTGATTTTTGTTTCATCTGACCACAGAACTTACCTCCAGAAGGTCTTATCTTTGTCGATGTGATCAGCATCAAACTTCAGTCGAGCCTTAGGAGGCCGCTTTTGGAGCAAGGGCTTCTTTCTTGCTCGGCAGCCTCTTAGTTCATGGAGATGCAAAACACGCTTGACTGTGTACACCTGTGTTCCATCAGCTTCTAATTCTTGGCAGTACTGCTTTTTGGTGGATCTTGTTTGAATCTCCACCCTCTTGACCAATTTTTTTTCTCAGCGCAGGTGACAGCTTGCGTTTTCTTTTTGATTGTAACAGTGACAAAACTTACAAACACTTCTTTGCACTGTTGCTCTTGGGACCTGCAGCCGCTTTGAAATGGCTCCAAGTGACTTTCCTGACTTGTTGAAGTCATTGATTCATTTTTCAGATCCATGCTGAGCTCCTTTGACTTTCTTATTGTAGCGTTTGCTAATTTGTGTTGCTGTATGTATACTACTGTATGTATAGGATTAAATAGGCAAAAGATTGTTCCCATTCTTTTTGGGATATTAACATTGTTTTTTATTTTTGACTTGTTTTGTTTTATTTTGTTTTCTCATGTTCGAAATAAAGTTGCATTCATACGTTAGTTCATTGGTTCGTTCATTCATTCATTCATTCATTCATTCGTTCATTTATTTATTTTTTTTATACCAGTAGTAGGGGCTAAATAATAAACAATTTTCCATTAAGTTTAGTTGTTTTTACAACAATCACCCCAAAAGAATCACATGTAATGTATATTTAAGCATATATTCAAGCATATATATATATATATATATATATATATATATATATATATATATATATATATATATATATATATATATATATATATATATATATATATATATATATATATATCCTGAAAGGGGGATGCCACATGTGCGGTCCTTTCTCAAGGTTTCTTCATTTTCCTCATGTTGAGGTTTTTGAGTTTTTCCTTGCCCTCATGTTGGTTCCAGATCAGGGGAAGGTGTAATAATGGTCTAAAAAATAGTCTGCGCAATAACCAGTGCAGCCCTTTGAGACTATACAAATAAAAATGACTTGACTTGACAGTCACCCCAAAAGAATTACATGTATATATATATATATATATATATATATATATATATATATATATATATATATATATATATATATATATATATATATATATATATATATATATATATATATATATATATATATATATATATATATATATATATATATATATATATATATATCTCGTACGTTTCCCGGCTATATTAGTTTGTCAATCTTCCTTACCAGTCTACAGTATTTAATCTAAGTTTCTGTTTTGTAAAATGTCCCGATGTCGGAAGCTGCTGGCGACCATGGTCACAAGTATCAATTCCTCTTAAAACAAGGTGAAAACAAAATTGCATCCATAAAACCCCAAAAACGAAAACAAGTAAGATTCACACTCTTTCAACAATATATATTCCATTTAGCTCAGGGTATTTGTTCAGATGGGGTGAGAAAAAGGTGAAACGGGAGAGGGACATCCCAAAGGTAAACAAGTGCCGGCTACTTTGAAATGTGTAATGGTGCTGTTACATGGGCCGAGAGCCCAGTCCAACATGTTTTGGGAGGGCCGACACACACTCTTTAATTATTAATGGCCGCTATTCCACTCGTACACAGCATCATAACAAAAGATCCACAGCGGCTCTGACCAAACACGCACAGATACAGTTTTCACTATCCCAGCAGACATTGGGAAGTCCACCCCAGTCAGACAAAGAAATCCACACATTGAGATATGAATAAGTGCGCAAGATTACGACATTATGAGTTTACAAAGCCCTGGCCTCATCTGCCATTTTGTCCCAAGTGGTGTAATATACAGTATTTTCTTATCATAAGGCGCACCAGATTATAAGAAGCCCCCCCCAAAAATAGTCTCTTTGTCATGATTACTGATGCGAGGCAACTGTGCCCGTTCCTTGGCGCCAACAGCCCTGGGCGCTGATTGTTTCCCTGCCACTGTTTTAACCCCCCGGTCCCCGGTTGCCGGCGCCAGACCGTCTGCGAACCTTCAGCTCCTGCTAAGGCAAGCCTTCCGACCCTGACGCCCTCCTGTTTTTGGCTCTCGTACGTTTCCCGGCTTTGACCTGTTTCTGTTTGACCACATGCTCCTCCGCCCCGGCAACCCAACCTGTTTTCCCACCTCTGACACCGCTATCGCTTACCAGGGAAGTGCCACTTCCGCGTTCCGAGCGATCTGCTCCCCACAACCGACGATCACTGGATTGTGGGTGCCAGCATTCGCCTCCTTCTCAATAAAAAAAGGAAATGAACGCGGTTGGGTCCTGTCTCTGTTTCTGGTGCCTGACACTCTTGTACTAATTAGCACAGGAATACAACACTGAGATATTAATAATATTTATAATATAATGTAAACATCTGCAATTTTGAAAAAAAAAACAAACAAACAAAGAAATGGTTACATTAATATAAACTTAACACAGGATAATAATAACCATTTAACTCAATCAGTGCCATAATGTGTTCAAAAGCATTGTCCCAGACTGCCAAAATTTAAAAGTACATTTTATTTATTTTCATCCTATAAACATATTTTAAAGTTTCTGGCACTGCTTGTCAAACCTCTTTTCCAAAGCAGAAATGGTGTTGATCAGATCTTTGTACACACATCAAAGAGCCCCCACTTCTTCATGTTACTTTGCTTCCTCTATCCAGCAATTAAGAGTCTATGGGCAGCCCTCGAGTGACCACAATTGTGTGATCACGTCACCAGAAACAGCAGACGCTGAAAATATATTGCAAAGTGCATGCATGATGGCATGCATAAGTTCAGTGTTCTTGAAATGTTATTTTTTAAGGAAATTGCTCTTGTGTTTAAGGGAAGCATTGTTTTAGATATTGAAGTAATAACAAATGCAAAAACAAAAAGCACATCAGTAAAAGTTCTGCTTGAAAAGCATCCTTTCACAAAAAGCCAATTTTCTCAGAATTGTATTAAAACAACAGTTGTGTACGAAACATTTGTAAAAGCTAGAAACATATTTTTTTTCCATTTAAAGATGAGGATTCAAGCTTTCTTTTGATATGTCGAAATCCTTTGTAGCTACAGAACATACTTTTCTATAGACCTTCAAAATGAGTCAAAATGTCCAATACTGGCTGGCACTGCAGCTTCCTATTTGAGAGAAATGTCTGGCATTGAATGAGTCAATATTCTTATTACATTTCCCTGATGACAAGTGAGGCAATGCTTCATCTGCCTTACCTGGTTACACTATACTGACTATCACACAGAGATTAAGGAAAGCATAGCATGCAGTTAACCACTATGTCACAATATACAAAAATATTAAAAGCTCGATCAATGGATGACACTGTGTAAATTGACTTGAACTACGTATCTGTAAAGGCTTGGCGTGAAACTGCAAACATGCTAACACAAACGTACAATTCTGATCTGCTGACTAACACACGCCACAACATTACAAGAGTCATAATGTTCCTGTGTTTGCCGTTGTACCATATCCAATTCAACGTCATGTGACCTTGCATCTGCAAAAGCGAGAAAAGGAAGTCTTCATCTCCACTTGCTTTCTCGGTCGTATCCCTCAAGGATTCAACCATATATACGTGCGGAATAATTTCATCAACGACGCCGTGTCCCGGCGGACCTTTTCCACTTTAAACACTTAACAGGTTAAATAAATAATGACTGCCTGGGCGCTGCGTGCGCTAACGCTAACCAGCCACTAGCTGCGGATCCCACAGCAGCAGGAGTCCTTAAAGTGAATCATTTGGCTTCCGCTAAGGCCACCGCGCTACTCCACCGAAAGATTATGGGCCTTTAAGTAGCAGCCCAGCCTGAGATGTGACTCTGGGGCACCGGTTGAAGGCAGGAGATGAGAACCCCGTGGGGGAGACGCAAGGAAATGGCAATAAGGGGAGCAGGGGAATCTTTAGTTAAGAAGACTGGAGGTAGGAATTCAGAGGGTTATTGATGGATCATGTAGCTTAATGTAGGACATATCAGGATCATCTAATGTAAATTTAGGCCAAATGAAATTAGCTGGAAGACTATAGTTTACAAATGTAGCAATAACAAAGGAAGTTCAATTTTAGACGTCAAAATGATATTCTGACAAAAATCACACCCCAAAATATGGTCTGTCCGTCTGTACGTCAGTGTATCTGTCTGGCTTTCAATGGATGTATAGAAAGATGGACGGGACGGACAGACGTAAAAAAAGAAAGAGCATTTTTTGGGGGGACGTCGTATTTTATATATATATATATATATATATATATATATATCTCATCTCATCTCATCAGCCGTACCGCTTATCGTCATTAGGGTCGCGGCGGGGCTGGAGCCCATACCAGCCATCTCCGGGCAGTGGGCAGGGGACACCCTGAACTGGTTGCCAGCCAATCGCAGGGCACACAGAGACCGCCAACTCACTCGCTCATTCACACCTAGGGACAATTTGGACAGGCCAATTAACCTGACATGCATATTTTTGGAACGTGGGACGAAACCGGAGTGCCCGGAGGAAACCCACGCAAGCACGGGGAGAACATATATATATATATATGTGTGTGTGTGTGTGTATGTGTGTGTGTGTGTGTGGGTGTGTGGGCAGCACGGCCGTGCAGTGGTTAGCGCGTGTCCGGCACAGTTCTGAGGTCGTGAGATTGAACCACCTGTGTGGAGTTTGCATGTTCTCCCTGTGCTTGCGTCGGTCTCCTCCGGGCACTGTGGTTTCCCCCACATTCCAAAAACATGCATGTCAGGTTAATTGGCCTGTCCAAATTGTCCCTAGGTGTGAATGAACGAGTGAATGGTTGTCTGTTTCTGTGTGCCCTGCGCCTGGCTGGCAACCAGTTCAGGGTGACCCTGCCCACTGCCCGAAAATAGCTAGGATGGGCTCTACCACCCCTGCGACCCTACCAAGGATAAGCGGTGCAGATAATGGATGGATGGATACACATATGTGTGTGTGTGTATGTGTGTGTGTGGTGTTGATAGTCATCCTATTAAACCACTGGTACCGTCTTATGAAAGAGAGTAAGTGGACAAAATCCCTCCCACCTAAATGACACCTGAATGTCAATATGTGGTCAACACCCATCAATCGTCAGAGTAAAAGCTGTATTGATTTCCCTCACAGATTAAGGATTCTGCTGGGAGCAATTAAAATCTTGGAAAGGAACATGGGTGCATGAATAATCTCAAATATGGTCTTCTAAACCCACCCAAAAGGTTTTCTTTTCAAGCATAATTTTATTCTAGAAAATAATATAAGATTTGGATTTTTAGTTGATTAGAACTTTTGGTTTAACATTAATGGGTCCATGTTTTTTCTGACAATGGGGAAGGATTTTTTTTCCATGCATAATTAAAGCTTATATCATGAAGATTAGAATGGCACAAGCTAATTTTACAGTTACAGTTTACCAGATTAAGTCTCCAATAAAATTGGTAAAAAGAAAATGTTTATAATGCAATAACCAGGTGGACAATCTCTGAAGTACAGTACAGTATATTGCTTGCTAAAATTAGCTGTTTACCTTTTTCACAATGTGATTAACAATGCTAGCTTTAGCTAAAGTATGTAGCATGTTTTGTGTTTTGACCAACAGGAAATAAGATCAATGAAACTCAAATAATTGTACTTTAACATGTTAGCCAACTAGCATGCTAATGGAGCTTATGTTGAATATGACTCCAAAAATAAAAATGTCTAACTTCTACCAGAATGACGACTGCCAGTGTGAATTTAGTCATTAAGCGAAGTGAGGGCCAGTACTTGGCTTCATCTTTCAATCGTTATATTTGTGTGTGTGTCCATATTGTACATCTTCTAACCGGTTCAACTCTCCATGAGTTACCAATGTATTTTGGAAACAATTCTGAAATTGTAAAAAAAAAAAAAAGACTATGATTTCATCCTTGGATGATGCCTTTTTGCTAGCATTCCAACAAAAAAAATCAACAAGATGTTTCCCTTAAAAACACATGTTTGGGTACGTGACAATGGAAACAGATCTGTCTCCCTGGAGTACCGTTAAAAACAAGAAAAATTCTAGATGATTATCACTTACAGCAGGATCTAATCGTTGCTGTCATCCTTAGTTATGCAGTCGTCATATTATCCTTGCAGGGCTACCTTGTGGTTACACGAGGCAGTAAATAAAGGAAAGGCAATCAATAGCAGTCCGTGATAAGGGCCGAAAGAAGCTAAATATGAAATACAACCTAACAAAATGGTATGGATTACCAATAGGGTCATGTGACACAGGCTGTTTTGAAATGCAAATATTAACTTATGCACGACGTCCTTCTCCAAGCCCCGCCACCTATTGATCGGCTAAAACAAATTCCATTGATCAGTGAATATTTAATAGGGATAATTAAATCTCTCATGGAAGTACTTAGAGCTTATTTCCACTTCTCAGCGTCTTACAGCCACCTCAACAATGCCCATCTCCAACTCACTTAAGATTAAGCGTGACGCTCCATTAGAATTAAGAGATAATTGGGTTAAAAATAGAAAATGAAGTCCTTTGAATGTTTTTTTTTTCTGCAGGCATGCGGTCAAAGTGTAGGTGAAGTATGTTATTTGTCATTTTATTTAAAACATTGTACAAAACTTCATCTCTGTTCCACTGACAGATACATTTCCTTCTTTTAAGTATTATTTATCTTATTTGTCTTTTAGTAAAATATTAAATTAATTATTTGAATAAGCAGTTATATAAAATATCAGAGACAAATAGTTGCAGAATTTTCAACAGAAAAATATATGCTGTATATGTACAGTAGCATTGGTAGACATTATTGCCCATTTTAAGCATAGTATGTCTTTAAATAATTGCTTAAATAAGAAAAATGTTTTTTGAAATGGGAACAAGATGATTTTAATTGAAAACAGGATCATTTACTTGTTTACTGCATTTATTTCCAATTTTTGCTGTGCATATTTTGCCTAAAATGCTGTACATTTTATTAGATTGCATTACCTCGTTATGATGAGCATGATATTGAACAATCTGGCATTTTCTTTAAACGAATATTTTAATTTGAAGTTGAAGTACTCACAGAACTTACCTCATAAAATATATTTATTGTTTTTTAGCACACTATCTTGTATGACGTGTTTAAAATCGATTCCAATTGTTTAGTGGCAACAGTAACCTCTCTGTACAAATGTTATACGGCAGACTGTAATCTATCTCGAGATTCTCATCTGAATGTAAAGGAGGTCTTGCAAAAAAAAGAAAGAAAAAAAAAACACATCCCCTTCATCGAACGACATGATATATGACAATAGTGGATGGGCAAACAGGAAAAGGTTGCTGTCAGGATAGTATGAGAGGGCAGCGCTTACTTGCATAGAGCGCTGTTATACAAAGTAGCAATCAATAGCCCTTTTATTAGTGACTGCAATCAATGTACCTGTGACTGAGTGGGCCAATTAATGCTATTGACCGGTGGTGACGAGAAGAAAGGAAGAGATGAGAGCAGGGCAAAAGGGGGGCAGCATCCTGCTCAGGTCTCGTTTTCTATGTCTCGAGGGCGTGGGGAGGATGGTAGAATTCCCACAGAGTTGGCTGCCGAGAGCGCCCTGACAGAAAGCAGAGGTCGCATATCTCCCGAGAGGAAGTGAAAGTGTGTATTTGGGGGTTACGGGGTGACTGCCTTGACTACAGATCCCTCCATGAGCTTCCTCTGGACTGGGAATGCAGTACTACCGGTCTTCTCACCGACGTTTCTGAATAGTAATGAAGTCACCAGGTCAACAACCTTTCCTCTGGCGCACGTCTTACATCACATGCCAACACACTGCATTATGCTTAACTCACTCCTTCCCAAAGACCTACTTACACATCATTTACAGGTTTCAGTTAGTGTGAATTTGATAAGTTTATAGTTGATAGTTTAGAAATAAAAATCATCAAGATGCATACATTCCTTACTGTTCTAGAGGTCCTTACTCAAGCCTTTTCTTTTTGATAAATCTCATAGGTTACAAACAGCAGAAATCAAAGATCTGCAACATGATTGACAAATTGTGGCAATGAGTTAAACAAAGCATACTAGTCAAACTAAGAAACAGCAGTGCACAATAGTAGTCAAAATGACAAAAAACACTGGCATTCTAAGCAGTGTGCTTTGCAGGTGTCTGATAGTAAAAACAGAATAAAAACAAATACAAAATCAATAAATGATTTACTCATACAAATTTGACATAACATGGAGTAAAATGTGTCAATTTCACAATACAAACACTCCTGGTGCTCTCCTAAATATAGATTGTAATGGTCTTTGTAAAAAATGTTCACGTATGCAATGATAGGATATATTTATTGGTGTCTGAGAATCAGTCAAAAATCTTTACAACGGCTGGCGCTCTAGCACTTATATAAAAACAGTTGAAAGTGTCTGTCCTGTTTCACATGTTTGGGAATTTGTCCCCGGCAAATTATATAGCTGGAAATATATTCAAATCTAGTCAGTGGAATGAATGCAGGTCTAATTTTTTGGCGCAGGTGTAGTAAAATGAATTGAGATGCAAGCCGAAGGTAGACATATATACATATGATATATGTTTTTTGTATGACGGCTGTCAATCAGCTCTACAACTGATTTGATGAATCATTATCATCATGATTTTTTCAGTGTTTTAGATCAACTACCAGTATCACGACCAGGGGGGTGATTTCAATATTTCCAGGTGATGATAGAGAATAGTACATGAATTAAATTGTTTCATTGATGATATAATATTGGATGGAATATGATTGCATCCACCACACTCGATCTGGAATACCAACAATAAAGAAAGAATCAACCTGCGTATTACACATTAAACCAATTCTGGAATTTGACCAGTTACTCTTCTCTTGTTATTTAATTTTGACACATTGAGTTTTTATCATCTTTATGAGGGCACAACCCTGGAACAAATTGAGCTTGTATGATGAGGTACCACTGATATTGTAAATGCGCTGTCCTATTCCCGACAAAACACAGGTCATTGGTCAACTGCCTCATGTTAGTTGACAGTGTAACACTGGTCAATCAGGCATCTCCTATCAGCGCTTCACTCTGAAAACATGGGGCTCTTCTTCCTGCAGGAAACTCTCTGGACTAGCTTGTCGACGGCTTGAGGCGGTGACACAGAGGTAGAAACAAAACAAGGCGCAGGGATGAGGTTGTGCCGAAGGACGAGAAGGAAGGAGGCTGTAGGAAATGACAATGTGTGTGAAGTGATAAGCCCGCGGCAAAGACCCCAGCACCCTCAGGGAGGACTGGGGGCTACAAGGCTTTAGCCTCAGTGCTCAGTCCTGCCTCATTCCCAGATGACCCTGGACAGTCACTGCCTAGCATACATGGACCAGACAGAGGCACTGTCTGAGAAGTTGTGTTTACAAGATGATCTACAAGCTGTTTCTTAGTGCGGAAGAAGAATGGTCCTTCTGTGCAGTATGACAAAGTTGTTTTACTGCACATGCTGTACATGCGGTGTTAAAAATGTCAATCAGGCAATCGAAAGAATGCATGCGTCTTAATATGTCAAAATACATTTCCATGAAAGGGAACCGCTTCGTTCGGCCATGAGCCTTCTGCATTCCGTCACACGACAGGGCAGATGGACAGTCCTGCGGGACCTGACAAAAATAGTCCTAGGCTTTTTCATTAAGGGAAATTGTGTATTTATTTCATTCAGCTTTGTGTAAGACAATAATCTAGACAAGGTGTGTCCAGACTATAAATCGGGTGCTATCTGCCTGCAACATGTGCTGTATATGATATTTTTCCTAAAATCGTATGTTCATATTCTGAACTATGAGCAATGTTGAATGAATATATATATATATATATATATATATATATATATATATATATATATATATATATATATATATATATATATATATATATATATATATATATATATATATATATATATATATATATATATATATATATAGGACATCACAGGGTTTTGCCAGGAGATTTAAAAATAAATTGTTCATATTTCCATGTAAATGCAACTTCTATGCGCCTTCTTTGACTTTTAAGTGTCTTTTGTTTGCCATCATACCCGCTTGCACGCAAGAGGACGCATGAAATCACACGCAATGCATTGATAGGGGAAGTGCTCATGGATGCTAACACTGTAACCTATCTAGCAATTTAAAATTATTGTGCAACTGGAGGCGGAAGAGTGTTGTCCTCCCAAATCCTAATTAAATCCAAAACCTCACTTTCCCTCCATTGAACGCTCTCCATGTTTTGCCCATAAGGGTGTGTTTACATCTATTCTACGTGGAAGATAATGGAATTAAAGCAGCTGGAGAGAATTTATGATTAATTAATCAAAGATTTACAAGTAGGGGAAGCTAAAAAGCAAACTCTGTCAAGTTTGTATCTATGTGTTTTATAAATAAACCACCACTGTTAAAGTTAGTCATTATAAAGACTCTTTGGTGGCTGTATTACTCAAATAAATACAGATATTAAGTTAGAAAACCACTTCGTGATAGCTGCTGCCCATACATCACGCGGCTGAATCCCTTGGCGAACAGACCTACCAAACCTTAGGCGTGGTTTATTATTCGTCAGTGAAAACAGGAAAAGGAACACACATGAGCATGACTTCACAATAAAAGAATATAAGCAGCACGGCGGGGCAGTGGTTAGCGCTTGTGCGGCACAGTTCATGTCATGGGAACCTGTCGTGGGTTCAAATCCAGCTCCAGACTTCCTGTGCGGAGTTTGTATGTTCTCCCCGTGCTTGCATGGGTTTTCTCCGGGCACTCCGGTTTCCTCCCACGTTCCAAAAACATGCATTTAAGGTGAATTGGCCGGTCCAAATTGTCCCTAGGCGTGAATGAGCGTCTGAGTTGTCTGTCCCTGTGTGCCCTGCGATTGGCTGGCAACCAGTTCAGGGTGTCCCCTGCCCACTGCCCGGAGATGGCTGGGATGGGCTCCAGCCCCCCCGCGACCCTAACGAGGATAAGCGGTACGGCTAATGAGATGAGATGAGAAGATTGATAAACGTACAAAAGATGTATTTACACTGATGATTGAAACGTTACTTTATGTGTGTGTGTGTGTGAGAAAGATTGTTTTTATATTTAGGAATAAAAAAACAAGTTATTTTCATTGCATTGAATTATGAGAAATGCACATTCCAAAAATGGCCAACTTTACAACAACCAAACTCAGTTTCTCTACCACTATTTTTACAGATGCGCACACGTATATGCTTGTCTGTGTTGTGCCCAAAAACTCAATAGAGAATATTTAGCAATCTACTGGTTGACTTGTACTCATTTGAAGTATTATTTGTTTTATTTCACTGTGTTTTTCCCCTTTTGATATGAATCTAAAAAACCTGACACTTATGTAAAATGGCAGCTAATTACTATTATCTTTATTTTAAGTGCTATTTACTTTGTGAACTAAATATATTCTCATGTTTTAAAATAAGGCATTGGATAAGAAAAACATATATTATTCGTTTATCTGCCAGAAGAATTAGAAAATTCAATCTAACATCAAAATGATTAGTTTGCTCATTTAACACTTTTTTATCAATGTTCAATATTGACTCTTCACAGCGCATCAATTTCAAAACCAGTTAAATAAAGTATATAATGAGCTATGAAGACTTGACTGCTAGCTAGCACCTAGCAGGGCAAGCTAACACAGAAGCAATGCATTTGATTCATCATCAAAACATATAAAGCAGAATACTTCAGGCCGAAAAAGCTTGCCTTTGAACTTTACAGACATGCAAGCTACAAAAATGTGCATTAAATGTATTTGTTTACAACTTACGCAATTGCTGTTACTATCACGCTAACAGCTGCAGAACAAATTGAAAAAGTGTTGCAAGAAGAAAAAAACAAACATGGATGACGCATAGATTTTGAAGTGAACACATCAATAATTTCTAAAACAATTTTGGTCAAACATTACTTTTTACGAGCCCAGAGGCGTTTGAGGATTGACGTTCCTCCAAAATTTAAATGTGACACTCTTTTGTTCACAGCATGCTAAAGTGCGCTCGTAAACAAAATAACACGCATTGTGACACTCGGCAAACATTTTTCCTGTCAGTGCTCATTTGCTTGACAGCACAAAGTTGTGTTCTCTCGCATTTTGTGCTGCGCTGAATAACTTTGTGGCACAAACATCAAATCTTAGAACTTTTGGAGTCACTTTGAGCATGTGTTAAATGTTACTCAAATCCAATTAAATTGACGCCACGACGCAGAAACTAAAACAGAATGATTCACTTTGTTTCAATTCACATGCATGAGGCAGTGGGGCAATAATGCCAAATGTGTTTTTTATTGTGGAAAACAATGCAACATATCTACTTGTCAACAGTGGGAGAATTAGTCAGATAAAACTTTCTGATATAACTCAATTCTAATATACCTACAAAATATTTTTGACACATTTCAAAAGAATTAATCCTAGTAAACATTGAACACTTTTAATTTGTGTTTGGTTGAGACCAGATGGACTTTTTTTCTGCTTTCACTACTAAGCCAGGCTCTGTAATTTCCGTAATTGTGGTACATGCATTTAGAACTCATTCAAATGAGAGTTAAGATCGGGCGTAAAATATACGGGCTGATTTGACCTAGGCCCATGTGTATTAAAGCCTGACCAGTCCCTTGCCCAACCAATTCATTTCATTTGTATAACCAAGCCTGACGCAAACCCGACATTTCCTTTTTTGTGAGTACCCGGGATATATATATATATATATATATGGGCAGCACGGCGGCGCAGTGGTTGTATATATATATATATATATATATATATATATATATATATATATATATATATATATATATATATCTTATCTCATCTCATTAGCTGTACCGCTTATCCTTATTAGGGTCGCGGGGGGGCTGGAGCCCAACCCAGCCATCTCCGGCTAGTGGGCAGGGGACACCCTGAACTGGTTGCCAGCCAATCGCAGGGCACACGGGGACAGACAACTCACTCGCTCAGTCACACCTAGGGACAATTTGGACAGGCCAATTAACCTGACATGCATGTTTTTGGAATGTGGGAGGAAACCGGAGTGCCCGGAGGAAACCCACGCAAGCACGGGTAGAACATGCAAACTCCACACAGGAGGTTCAATCTAATGACCTCAGAACTGTGCCACACACGCCCTAACCACTGTGCCGCCGTGCTGCACTATATATATATATATATATATATATATATATATATATATATATATATATATATATATATATATATATATATATATATATATATATATATATATATATATATATATATATATATATATATATATATATATATATATATATATATATATATATATATATATATATATAGTTGGGCATCCGCTACTGTCTCCGACTCCTGGTCCGGCAGAGCATATACCTCTGGCCACTTTGTGAAATAGTCCATGGCACAGAGCACATACCGGGTCCCTTTGCACGTCATGATAAACTATAATCATTGTTAGAAAAAAAGTTTGCTTTTTTAAAGCCACAGTGTGTAATATTTCACCACTAGATGGCATTGTGTTGTCAGGTACGAGCAAGGGCCAGCACCACAGTGCAAAGCGTGGCGGCTAGATGCTGGACAAACATGGCGGCCGAATAAGTGTGGATTCCACTGTGTAAAAGAACTAAACATTTCTCAACCTCCGATTTTTTTAATAGAAAACTAACTTTGCTGAATGAAAGTTTTCCATACCACTAGAGGCATTAATTGGCGCCAACAGTCCTCAGAGCTGATTGCCTCAGAGACTCCTTTTAAACCCCTGGCCGTCAGATCGCTGCTCCCAACTAGGCAAGCTCATTCCGGTTAACATTTTTCTTGCCCTGTTTTCCTCTGCCTGATACCCGTTGCCGACCTGTTTCTGGACTCGATTCTGCCCTGTTCTGCCATCCTGACATCCGACCTGTTTTTCCCCGCTACCTGCCTGACACCTGTTGCCGACCTTGTTTCCGAACTCGATACCGCCTTGCTCTCCCGTCCCGGCTAACGACTAGTACTCAAATCTACGATCATCCTCGCTCGACACGAAAGCGCCACTTCCGCGTTTCCAGCCACCTGCTACCCTCGTCCGTCGATCCTCAGATCGTGGAAGCAAGCCCTGCTCTCCCTCATTATCAATAAAACTGAGTAAACGAACGCTACTGGGTCCTGTCTCCATTTCTGGTCTGTGACATCTTGTACTTTTGCATTTGAAAGTAAAAATAATGTAAAATTTTGCTAAATGCATTCCATAAGTATGTTCAAACTATTTGCAAAAATAAAAACGTACTTTTGTGAAGTTGAATGCATGAATAGGTTTCAATGTAAATATTAAAATGAATGTATTATCCATAAATCCAATATTCGTCCAACCATGCATGTTTCCAAGTCAAGTCAAGTCAAGTCATTTTTATTTGTATAACCTTTAATCACAAAGAGTCTCAAAGGGCTGCACAGGTTATTACACAGATACATTTTTTAGACTACTATGACATCATCCCCTGATCTGGAACCAACATGAGGGCAAGGAACAACTCAAAAACCTCAACATGAGGAAAATGAAGAAACCTTGAGAAGGGACCGCGCATGTGACATCCCCCTTTCAGGATTACCAGACAGCAAAGGATCTTGCAATCACAAATAAAACAGAGATATTGTCCACGAAAAGTATAAATTATTCATATGCTATGGAGTAGAAGTGTTCCATTAACCGTCTACCCATCCATTCATCCTTCCATCAACAGATCGGTCAATCTATTATTCCATCCAGCTATATATTCATCCATCTATTCATCTATCCACCAATCATCCCACCCATCGATACTCAATCCACTAATCTCCTACCCATCCAGAAATCTGTGAATCCATTATTTCAACTACAAACATGTCCATCCATTTTCTATCTACAAATATGTCCATCCATTATCTATCTACAAATCTGTCCATCTATTTTCTATCTATAAATCCATCCATCCATTTGTCTATCAAGCAATCCATCCATCCAACCAATTCGTTGTCCGTATATCGATCCATATATCAATCATACAAATAGCCGTCCGTCTGTCCGTCCGTCTGTCCGTCTGTCTATCCATTCATCTAATTGTCCTTCTGTCTAGCCATCCGTCTATTTGTATGTCCGTCCATCTATCAATCCACACATTCATTCATCTTTCTCCCAAAAACTCTCACAATGACACAGAAAGCCCACTACCCGAAGGAAATAACAACCCCAATCTCTGAAGAAAGATACATCTTTGATTCTTCTTTACGTCCAAGGGGTTGTGCAGATAGTGACATACAATGTACATTCAGTACAGTATTGCAATACCAGACAGCATGATTGACACACCCAAAATAGACAAATAAGCCACTAGACAAAGGACCTCGAGGCCTTAAAATAAAAGCCACCACATGATGAACTCAGGTGAGCAATTGGGACTTGAATGCCTTCCCAACACACACTGGGAGAAAAATATGTCAGTTTCACCTTTTTCATACTGCGCTTCTCTCACACAAAAAGCGCTCTCCCTGAGAAACTATTTCCCACTGTTAACTGAAAGCATGTGCTTATGCGTGCATGTGTGTGACGGGGTACGAATCCCTGACACCGCCACTGATGAGAGATTTACGGTAGAGCCTGAAGGCGACTCTGCCTGCTAGCACACATACACAAACGAGCTGCTGTGTTTGTCGCGCTCACCTTTTCCCAGGAGCCCCCGGGGGCCTTTGGGATGCAACACAAAATGCCCTGGGTTTGTTTGAGTAAAACATGAAAATACGAGTCGTCAGGGTGACAGTGCTACACATGAAACACGGGTTGTGCCTCTTTCTTTATCTAAAGAAAAGTCAAATAAATATATTTAATGTGTGATTGCATGCTTTTAAGATGCACCTCCTTTTCTTTTTAGCATTTAATCAAAGTAACCGGCAAAATATCTTTACTACTCTACATGTAGTTGCATTTGTGGACTGACAATTGTTGAAAATGTCCGTTAAAATTTGTGGTTGAATTCATAATCAAGTGTAGCTTTGGGAAATTAAATAAGCCGTAGGCATAGAGTATCACCTGTAAATTAGTATGCATTTTATTCAATCGTGATTGATCAGCAGAATTCTTTTTCCAATCCAATATGGATACATTTGTTTCAAAATTGTTTAACTATAGCTTAAAAGTGTTATAATATTGTCAAAACTGCAAATATTCTATTCATCTGTTGGCAGATACGTTTGCTGATTTGATGCATTAGTGTTCTTATTTCACTTTATTTTAAACTACATTTTGAAGCGATTTTCCATATAGCTTTTGTAAAAATTTTCTCTGAACTGATTACTTTACTTTTACTTAATTTTGTAATGGACAAAGTTTTTGATGCTTTGCATTATTTTCTAATCTTGATTTTTTTTTTTTTTTTACAAATATTTAGATACATTTTCTAGGCAATGATTTTAAGCATCGGATTTATTTGTATCCTTTTTTCTTTTACTTGGTTCTTTTTCAAAATGGATAATTTGAAAACATGAAGAAAAAAAGGAAAAACAATATTAAAATGTGTAAAAATGTTTCTATTCTGGATGTGTCATTATTACCAATGTGATTCACCTGTGCCTGCTTATTTGGCGCCAACCGCCGCAGGTTTCCTGTCCCTACTTATAACAAGTCCTGTCAATCCCCTGTTGTCAGTCAGTCTGTGAACCTCTGTTTTTACAAGGCAAGCTTTTTTCGACCCTGACTCCCTCCCGTCCCGTTTTTGCTCCCGTTTGTCCCGGGCTATGATCCGTTTTGAGCCCGACCACGTCTGCTCTCCCGTCCTGGCTTACGACCCGTTTCTGACCCCGACCACGTTTTTGCTCTCCTGCCCCGGCTATCAACCCGTTTTTCCGTCCTTGACACCACCATCGCTCGCTACAGAAGATCCACTTCCGTGTTCCGATCACAATCAGAGTACGAAGGCGACTTGCTTTCCGCGTCCAGCGAACATCGGATCGCGGGCGCTGCCCTTCCTCTTTCTTCCAATAAAATTGTGAGAAAACGTTAGGCGATTGGGTCTACCCTGTTTGCTAGTCATGACAGGATGAATAAATTATGTCTGAATGAACTATTGAATCTATAAAATTACATTGTTTTACTTAACGATTTAGCATAATTTTTTATTTTACTTTATTTCTGACCAATATTTCATATGATCATCAAAAAAAAATGCTCATTTTAGGCATTGATTGTGTTAGGCTAACAACTGTTTTCAGATTAATAATTTTCCTTTACAATAATCAATGCCACACCCAGCCAATTGTTTATGAAATATTGGGAGGCCACCAATGTGTGACCACTGTGTTATTCCTCATTACAATATTTATTTCTTCTCTTTTCACATTGGCTAATTTCAAACTAATCTTCCCGAGTCAGCTCCGTGCATCTAATAATTCTGCACGACGACGGGGCTTTTGGATTTATTGGCACACAGCAATTTAGGATGTAATGAGATTGCACACCTCCAGGTAGGGGCCGCACCTTCCCTTGCTTGACTTGTCTTCATCTGTGTGCTTATTACCATTTCATTCTGCCACCACCTCTATTTGATTAAAAACTCCCCAAAAAGGGCTCTGTAGTTCAAAAAGTCAGCTCAGGAAATGTATTAAATGGGAGAATAGGGACCAAGTGCCATTGAGTGTTGACTTAACCTTTCCAGTATTTGCGTTTCCTGACAGTGCCGAAAGATGGCTGCAGCTCTAAAGCTCATCAGTTGCCGGAGCATTGAAATGGAACAATACGTTTATTCAGAAAATGTGAAACGGAAAACAGTTGGTCAAACAAGAAACTCCTTTTGAGATTCAGCATATATTTTGATGCACTCTGTATTGGTACCGAACCACAAAACAGAGTGCAAGTGTTAAGGACGTAGCAAGTGTGCTTAAAATCATGTTCCTTTCGGTATAAATAGCTTCTCAAATGTCCCTAATCTTGTCAGTTTTTTTTCTGACGGTTGACAAATGTGTTTGGCGCATTACCACATGTAGGAAAAAAGTAGCTAATAAGACTAATGTTGCTGCTATACAGGTTCCACAATGTATGTTGACAGCATTACCTGCCTGTAAAAAGAAGTTGGCAATAAAACACAGTAAAAAAGGGTTTTATTTGCAATCATGCCAATTAAAAAATTAAATGAGGAAAATACTGATGGGTAATCTTATATCACTTTTGAAAAAAAAAGCATAAATTGTTCCAGCAGTCCAGCGCTTGGGGAAAATGGACTCTCAAAGAAAAAAACAACTTATGATTTGCAAGATTGACTTGATCCCATCTCTGCTTGAGTCAATGGTGATGCTGAAATCATTCACTCCTTCATTCTTTTGGAGAAGTTAATCCATGAGTGCTCCCAGTTCTGTCATTCTGATTTTCTATATCCGGAAATATACTAAGCCGTTTTTACCTGTTTTTGCCTGGATTCCTAATTTGTACACATTTTAGTCAGTTCAGGCTCCTTTTTGAAGAAGTTTTCTTATGCGTCATGGCAAATATATGTGAGGATGTCCCTCAGTTTTTGGCTAGTTAAAACAATCTGTCAACTGCTGCTTACATTACTAGCCTGATAACGTGGACATTTACCGATCAATTTATGTCCAAACATTTTTTTTTTGTAAATGTTTCCGATATCTGTCAGCCCCACCAAATTCAATTTGGGATTGTTTTAAACGGTCACAAATCAAAATACTAACTTTTCTAGAATACTAGTAAAATGTTTGTTTGTAGTTGTGCTGTTTTTGCTACAGATACACATTAACTAGCTTGCTAGCTATCCTGTAATCCAATATGCAGGATTTATGTTTATAGGTCAATATCTGTCGGAAAAATAGATTATTTTGTGGAATACAAGAAGAACGCTTGTGCTATATCTATCTACTTATCTACCTACTGACCGACTGATCAACTGAGCGATCGATCTAAAAAAAAGTCGACATAGTCGTATCTAGAATATGGTATAAATACAATACTTTATATAAATATTTCCCACTAATTTAAGAAAAAACATCTGCTTGTTGAGACAAATTAGAATTAAAAATGGATCGCTGTTTGGCAAATATGTTAACATTTGATGGTATTTCTTATATATTTTATTTCAATGAATTAGTATTTTTTGCAATTTAGCATGATTAAGGAAAGATTGTTAAGCATGATAAAAATGCATTATTTGGAACCGATAATCAAATGTACAGTAAATAGTGAAAACAATATTATGGTCTAAAAAGATAATAACAATATTAAAGCACAAAGGATTACTTGTGTGATTAAACTCATTATCTGCCCATAGCAGGTGCCTTGCATGGCTGACGCTGCTTTCGATTAGTTATTTTGTAAAAGGGAAAAGTGTGAAGCACATTGTAAAGCCGTTTAGGAGGTCTTCATTGACCTGAAAAGCGCTATATAAATGCAGACAATTTACATTTATTTACATATATAATAGGTGAATAAGTTTTGAGAAGCATGTTTGCTGAGTGCCAAAACTTAAAAATTTGTTTTTTTTTGGGGGGGGGTTTGATTTGTAAAAATAATATTATAAAGGGTTTTGGGTATAGCTCATCAGTAAGTCACCGTTAGATGGCAGGAGTGGCTCCGATCAGATATTTGTCTACACATCAAGGAAGCTCCCACTTCTTAGTTTATTCCAGTATCCAGTGATTGAGAGTGTGTCGCCCATATGGTGACTATAAGCATGTGATCAGAGTACTGAAGACATGGTTAGGGACGAGGAGTAAACACTTCAAGTGTTTTTTTTCAAAGAAAGATGATAAAGTCCCATTGTCGGTGTCTGGTCAGAGAGGTATGATGTTTCACGCACGTCCACAGAAATGTGACTGCCATTGTGACTGAAATTGTGTAATAATGTCACCGGAAATATCGGGCAGTGAAAAGTTCTTGCAAAGTTCATGCATTGCTCATGCATAAGTTCAGTTTTCTTGCAATAAAAGGTTATTTTGTGAGCAAAGGTCCCTTGTGTTTATGGAAAGAATTGTTTAGATATTGGGGGTATCACAAATGCAAAAACAAGCACCGAAGTGAAAGATCTGATTGAAATCCATCCCTCCACAAAAAGACGTTTTTTTCTCAGCCGTTTTCTTGGAAACGAGTACTTTCAAAAACTTAAACTTCAGCAATCTTCAATTGTTGTTTACTAAACAATGGTACTTTTTTAATGAAAGATGAGGGTTGAGGCTTCTGTTTGATATGTTCTATGCCTGTACAGCTACTGAACTACATTTTCTGTTGTCCTTAAAAAAATAGTCAAAATGGCAAAAATTGACTAGCACCCAGATATTCTGTTTGAGAGAAACATCTGGCATTGAATGAGTTAAATAGAATACATTTTTTTCCAAATGCCACCTTGATGACGAGAGAGAAGGAAGGGCAGCGTGGTCAGTCTGCCATCACAATTAGTGTTCATTTCAGCCCGATTTAGTGATATGTTCGTTGACTGCTGGCAATGCATTATGCATGAGTGTGTCCATATGCACCCGGGCACTCTTGTATGCCCTTGTAGATGAGCGACCACCAGCCAAAAGCCGGCAATTAAATTTTGCCGTTTCTCTTCCTTAGTAATGGCAGATGAGATAATTTCTGAAGAAAGGAAGCGCTTTACTGTGTTACTGTAATTATAACCTTCTTGGAATGAGTGATATCATTATCTGGGGCGTCAACAAACACTTAAAGTTAGCCAATTGTTTTGTGAACACAACCTACTGGTCCCAAAAGGTCAAGTTTGCAGCATTCACAAATTCTAATTAAAGATCTAGATCTTCTATATGATACAGCTTCAATTAGCCTTACAGAAAATTGTCAGTGTTCGTTTTTACAACAACGTACAAATCGATAAACTTTTTAAATGACCTAAAGAATTAAAACGCTAGTTATAAACAGAACAATGCATAACACTTCTAATATAGAGCTGTTCTTTTTATGTTTACTTGTACATTAGAGGCATCAGAACTTTGGCCTCTGTCAGCCATATTCAAAAAAGTAGAGTATACATTTTTTGTTTTGCTTTTTTGCTTTTTGATTTGCTCTGTCTTAACTCGCTCTTGTTTTCATAGTGTGTATGGTTTGGCAATTGAAGAGAAACCTAAATCATTGTTTACTCTCAATTTGGCCGAAATTTTGTATCATTGTGACGCTTTGTTGTTGTTTTGTTTCACAAAAAACAGCCTGCTTTTATGCATAAATTACTTGTAGATTTTTTTTTAAAGAAAAATCCTTAACATTAAACCATGTTTGAGGGATGGATTTTCAGCGAAACAACAAAAAAGCAAGGGTGTTGCTTCAAATCAACCCAAGTATTTGGTCAAGTCAAGCCAAGTCATGTTTTTTTGTATAGCCCTTAATCACAGAGTCTCAAAGGGCTGCATAGACCAAGGATTATTGCAAACAACAGACTGTTAAGACTCCATCCCCTGATCTATAACTTACAAGAGGGCAAATAATACACAGATATTGTCAACATAAATATAGGTTATTCATATGCTATAGAAAAGTAGTGTGTTTTAAGTTTAGATTTAAACATTTCCACTGAGGTTGCAGATCGAATCTCAGGGGGAAGAGCATTCCACAGCACCGGGGCCCAAATGGAGAACGCTCTCGAACCTGCGGATCTCCTCTTGTCCCTTGGGATCACTAGTAGACCAGCATTTTCAGAGCAAAGTCTCCGGACCGGAACATAGGGGGATATTACATCTGAAAGATATGAGGGTGCAAGGCTATGAATTAGGTTTGTCCATGTTTTACCAAAATAATGTTTTGTTTAAACTTTTACAAAACATAAAAGAAACAGATTATATACAGCTAAAATGTTATTATTTACAAGTCCTAACAATGCATTTGCATCTTTTAATATTCTAACAAAATATGCAGAGTGTATGAATATCGTTTTGAGGCAAAAAAATACTTTTTGTTGATGCTGCGGTATGCTGATAAATTACTGGTGCACCATAGTATAGACTTCTTTGCTTACATACGGTGCAGTGAAAAAGTATTCCCCCCTTTCCTGATGTATTTGTGTTTTGCATATTTATCACTCACAAAGGTTTCAGATCAGCAAACCAATTCTAATAACACACAAAGACAACCCAAGGGAATACAAAATAAAGTTTTGAAATATCGATTCCATTTATTAATGCAGAATAAAGTATAAACTTTTCCGGCCCTAAGTGAAAAATAAATTCCCCCCTGAACCTAATAGCGAGTTGGGTCACCTTTGGCATTGATTACAGAAATCAAATATTTATGATACTTGTTAATAAGTCTTTCATGACGCCGTGGAGGAATATGGCCCACTCTTATTTACAAAAGTGTTTGAAATCCCCCACATTTGAAGGTTTTCCAGCACGAAAAGGTCACAACAAAGCATCTCAATTTAATTTAAATCCAGAATTTAACTTAAGCACTACAAAACCTTGATTTTTTTTAATTTATTTTTGCCATTGACAGGTGGGTGGACTTGTCATGTTTTAGATTGTTTTTCTGTGAATGTTTCAAGAGCGCTTGAGTTTGAGGGCATGTACTGACATCCTCCTTCAGGATCTTTTGGAAAACACCAGAATTCTGTTACACCTCAATAACGCGATCCCAATTAGACCAATTGCAGCCCATTCTCATCAAGGCCGCAGAGGATAAGAAGATCTTGGACCAGCCATTCAGTGCTAAATAGTCGACAATGTGGTTATGCGACACTAGTGCGCGTTTAGTTCACGTTTGTATTTCAAATCTCAAAGTATGTGACAATTCATTATTCCATCAACCACAGCAAGTTCTCCTGAGGGTGAACCTTTTTCATGTGTCTATGTAACTCCCCATAGTGGTGAACCACTTCACCACAAAAATGACACCTGGCAGTGTCCGTTTCTGTTATTAAAAAAAAACAAAAGTCCATGCCTTGCTGCGCCTCTGTCATATTTAGCTTAAAATAAGGGTGTATGCAAAGATTTGGCTCTCCTTAGGCCTGGTAGGCAAGATACAGCGGCAGGCCAGGTAGTGAGTGGGTGCTAAATGTGTGCCCGTCGGTTATACAAACAGGCATAATATTGGAGAGTGGCTGGGTTAGAGAGAGAAGCGCTGCACTATCTACATCTACATATAGAGGCGAGCTTTGAGCAATTTTTGGAGGGGTAAAGTTTGGTTTCAATGACCATAGTATCGATCCGATTCAAGTGCTTCCTTAATATCGATAATGCTATTTGGATTGATCCACCCACCTGTATTTGACAAATGATATACAGGAATTGTTCCACTCCATTTTAAAAATAAACTGTGGTTACTTGATTCTGTTTACAAATTTTGTAAGGTTTTTGAATTAAAGAATTTATAGTTTTGTATCGAAACATTGACATTGTATATATGTGTTTTCCCAATGAATTGATTTTAGCCGACTTGTGAAACTGTCAGAGAAAAATATATTGTTACGTGTAGAACTGCTGCCATTCAGTTTTAAAATATTAAAAATTGCAATTAACTTGGTTTTAAGACACCCTTTAAGGCAGTTGTGTGCGCTTATCAGCAGAGATCTCTCCTCGCTATCGAAGTGACTCTTTAGCGCCCCACAAAGGAAATCATTGTAACTGCAGACCACATACACGAGAGGAAGGGGGGGGCGTCAGTCAAGGTCATGCACATGGGACGATTTATTTTTTTTATTTTTTACAAGTCCACGTTGTCCCTCACAAAAGTGGCTCACAACGGATCACAGTGTGCGCTTGTTTACTGACGATGCCTAATAATCTCAGAGCATCATTTAATAAAACGTACTCTCACGCACCTCTAATATTAGAATACTGTTTTTTCTTCTTTGGGGCGTATATTCTTTCCCTCTTTGGTTAAACAACTGGGCGTGCAGTCATTTGTCAATTGATGCAATTACGCATGCCGTGCGTAATGGTCACGCGGGTCTCCAGGAGCGCATCAATCACCTCTCTATTGACCTGTCCTAAAACAAATAAATACCAATAATAATCCTGCTAGGGTGGGGAAATCCTCTCTGACTAATAGAGACAAAAAGTGAGAAGTAGTGCGTACTTTGAGTTGGGAAACATTTTTATATTCAATAGCCTTGTTTTAATTATTTTTCCTAGACGTTGATGTTTTTTTTCTACACGAACTAGAAACAGCTGTCGAGGCACTTGTATTCTGCAACAGCAAATTGAGTGAGTGAGAATAAAAGGTCGTTGCACTTTAAATTTAAAGTTGGGTTTGGAGAAAACATGTATTTTGCAATGTAACCAAAAATTTAAAAAAAGTAGAACAGCTACTTACGATTTATTTTAAAAGTATGAACTTATTTTAAATATTGCCCATTTTCTTTTCTAAAATGGTTTGCTGCCCTATCCAATTTTATATTATGTGTTTTGTTTAATTCAAAACGTCCATCCATCTATCTGCACAGCTTAAGCCACGCAAGCACGGGGAGAACATGCAAACTCCACACAGGATGTTTGATCTCATGACCACAGAACTGTGCCGCACACACGCTATCGTGCTGCCCAATAATAATAATAATGATAATGACAATATTTTAAAACGTACATTTACTCAAAGGGACAGTATGTATTATCTGAACACTAGAAGTCGGTGTATCGTGTAGCACAACCATTTTGCTATCACATGGAAAGGCTATGTTATATTTTTTTGTTATGTTTTATATTTTTAAATAATAGTCAAATGTGTTGGAAATTAGCAGGAAAAAGTATCCGCCTAATTAAAAAGTATCATTAATCAAAAAATGTGCTTAGTTGATAACAAGATTTATATTTCACATGATCCTAAAGGGACATTGTTTTGTTTAGTGCAACCGAAAACAACTGATAAAAAGCACAAGGGAGAATACAAACTACGGAGACTCAATGTGTTGAAATCACACCAGTTTTCTTCAATATGATGGCGGATAATTATTTCAGCTCTCTCTACTTGAGCCTAATGTTATGTGAGAAAATTCGAAATTCCTTGATCCACATGTATCTTATAAATGTCACATTTATTTTATGGTTCATGTATTTTTTCATGTTAAATATTTTTTTTTAATTAATGATATGTTTTCACCTCTATAGGTGATAAATAATATACACTTTCTCTTTCGCTGAATATACCCTGCTTCAGAGAAATGAGAATTTTACAACATTTTCGTAAACCTTCACAATGGACTTTTTGCAATGCATCACTTGCAAAATCAATTACTTATTGCATTTATTTGACTGCTCGATAGCACCCAAGTTAAGCTAACACAGTAGCAATGGATTCAATCCATTTTAGACATCATGTTCACGAAGCCTTTTTTTAAGAAATACAAACATTTAAAAATGTATGTTTGTATGACAATTTATATATGTTTTGCCTAGAATTTGAATCAGTATTGTTGTTTTTTTTAATGTATTTTTTCCATGCACTAACAGGTTCTAAATAATACACACTGCCCCTTTAATTTCATGCTGATGCTCTGTTTCACAGTTCACTGATGCCTTAACTGCCTGGGTTGTCTAGGCACCACTTTGTGTGGTGTGTATGGGGCAAGTGCAGCCTGGTGCCACCCATTCCTTTGCATGATGTTTTTTTGTTTTTCTGTTGTTATTTTTTTTTTTTTTTGGGTAGGGGGGAGTGCTTTGTTTCCCCACATGAACTAGATAGTACTGCCTTCTAGAGGTAACTCGTAGCAGGAGAACCCTCCAGATCTAACTCCGATACAACACCTTCATCATCTGGTCACTGTTGTTTTTCAGTGTTGCTATTTAATACACAATATATGTTGAAAGGGATAGTATTACTTAAATTTGTTTTGGTTTTGCTGGTAATTTTGTTTTTGTCTTGTTTTTTTTTTTTTCGTTTTATGGGGGCTCTAATTGTAAATCTTTTCATTCAATTCATTTGCGAGCAGAATTATTTTCTTGATTTGGTTCTCAGCTTGTAATAAGGTTGGGGTGGTTGTTCTTGAAGTCGGACCAGTTGAGGAGGATGCATTAAACAAACAACATATCGCGCACCTATTTTCAAATTTGCTTTGTAGTAAGTTCAAATGTAACAAACACATAGATGTTTAGCCAGCATGTACACTATAGTAGGTCCGGTCCTCATAAAAAAGAAAATCAATTTAATCCAAGGGAGTAAAATCAATAATTTTCAGCACGAACCAAGCATTTTCGTAGGGAGATATGTTCTGTTTATTGACAGTTTAAAAAGCATAATAACATTAAAACATGTTTTGAGTCACACAAAAAAAGTTATTGCTAATAATTTAACTCTTCACATGTTGCCGATTTGTATGATAATGTTTTTGTTTTGTTTTGCCTTTTTTCAATTTGTTATATCCTCCCATTCAACGAAGGCTTAATGAGTGAGTTTTGTGTTGCCATATAAACTAATTGTCCCTTTGTATGCCAGGCACCTTTTGGGAAACAGAGGAGTGGGGGGAGTGAAAAAAAAATGTCCATCTTTGTATTGGACACGACTGGTAAGGATTTGATCCCCATCACTGGTACACCGCCGCGGCGTTTCGGGATTACAGTGACGTCACGCCGCAACCCTTGCATGGATGAATGCTAAAAGAAGTATAGAGGCACAAATAATAGCACAAGCACACCATATCTTGCAAGTCTTACGTTATCCTTTAAGCCTCCTTCGCCTGACATGACTTTTTTTTCTCCCCTCACTAATAGCGCTTAATTTCATTTCAAATCAGATCCTCGGAGGGGATTAATCATCGGTATAAAACAATCGGTGGATGTTTTTTTCCTCCTATATGGGCGCAAGTCATGTATTATTGAGAGGAGCGAAGGGAAAGGCCGTGTGAGTGCGCGTGGAAATGCGTGGAAGAGCGCGGATTTGAAGTGGAATTGGTAGCGATCGATCCCGGCTGCGTGCGGAGGAATTATTGCTGATGCTTACAAAAGAAAACACCATGTCCTATTCTCAGTTTGGATATCCTTACAACGCAACTTCTCAGGTAAGACTTTTTAAAAACTCAAAATACCACTCGATATTTATAATCCTTATACTAATATTTCCTTTACCAGTATGTCTCTTGCGCATACATTTTATTGGCTGTTCTCGCCCTCTGCGCGGTGTTTTGTGGTTGTTGTGCCCAATATTGACATACACGCACACTTGTCCAATAACACTGAATTATGAATGAACTCACGTGTTGTCTTTTTTTTTCTGGTGACAAAAGCGAGATTGATGTGACCCATGCAGCGTTGCTCGCGGTGCGTAATTGCGCATCTCTCGCTAAGAACCAAAAGACTTCTAACTGGCCATATAAGCGAGTTTTGAAGGGGAAAAGTTAGTCGAAGGAAAGTTTGGGGGATCTTTTTTAACCTAGTTGAATTAAACAAGTGCTGCAGCTATGATTAAATCACGAAATGACATAAAACCTACCTGTCACTAAGCGATTTTCTGTCGCAATCTAATTAACCCTTTTTTTATCTAAAAAAACATTGATCCGATTGTTGTGTCCATCATTCTCTCTGTGCAGTTTTTCGTGTCGGCAAACCCCAGTACGACTTGCTGCGATTCGATTTCCAGGTCGGTGCCGCCGGATGGTTCGACCGGTGGCGCACAGACCCCCGCAGCGGTGGCGGCTGCCGCCTTTTGCTGCCCGGCGCCCTACGAGAACCGCCTCTTGGCCGGTAGCCGAAGCGAGCTCAACGCAGCCGCCCTGGGCGTGTACGGGTCTTCTTACGCGGCGGCAGCGGCTGCCGCGGCCAGCCAGAGCTACGCCAACTACTTCCCGTACGGAACCGACCCGTCTGCCGCCATCTACTCCTCTCTGGTGGGCTTTGCCTCTGCAGATTTAGCGCGTGCCGGAGAAATGGGGGAGGAAGGGAGGGAGAGAGGATGCATGCACCCGGCATGGGGGAGCGGAGCGTGCTGCTCAATCGATGCGTTGGATAGTGAAGTCCAAAATGCAACGGGAACTCTTTTTACTTCACTTCTTAGCAAACATATTGCGCTTCTTAAAAATAGTATCAAAACTTATAATCAATACGGACTAGAAGTCTATAAAGGGAAAGTATAGTAGAATAACTGAAGCAACATTGTCATAGACAAATAAAAGTTAAAACATTTGAATGAAAATGCGTTTATTTTGTTTCGGGAGGATTAATACCTTGTGATGTGAGAGGGGAGTAATTTATTTCGTCATTTGGGATGAATAAGTAATTGCAATTTGGTATTAAAACTGGAGTAAAAATTTGGGGTGATATAGTCAAATAGCCTATTTTTCAGGAGAGAGGGAGAATGTATGTCATAATTTGGCATAATTAAGCAAGGTCCTATTGGCATTAAAACTGGAGTCCAAATGTGGGATCAAAAAAGTCAAATCCTCCTCCCTTCATGAAAAAAATACTATTTTACGTCATAATTTGGCATAAAGTAATGGAAAACTGGCATTAAAAACTAGAGTCAAAATTTGGGGTGAACACAACTCAAAAAAGTTTAGTTTTTGTGAGGGAAAGGACAAGAAGTTATGTCACACTCTGTCATAGAGTAATGGAAATTTGGCATTTAAAAACGAATGCCAAGATCTGGGTGAAATACAGTAAAGTCAAAATAGTGTATGTTTTAATCACATAACTTATGAAGTCATTGAAAATAAAACTTAGAGAAAACCACAAATGTTCTTTTATAAAAACAATGTTTGTATCAAATATATTTTAGAATATCTATATGTATCTCATCAGTCCAGTGATTACTTGTAAAATATTGAAGCATCGTTTGCCCATTGTTAAATACATATTTCACAAATTAAAAATAATTGTATTCCCAGGACGATTTATGCACCTTCTAAATTTTACAGGGCATTTTAAAGATGTGTATTTCTCTGTTAAATCAAATTCTTGAAAATGTCCTCACCAAGCACTAGTTGTAAATATGTTTTACCTATTTGTGCTTACATCCATTTGTATCTTATTATGTTTTCGCTATTTTTTAAGTTATTTTTACATGTTTATCCAGGAGTACCACGTCGAATCTCTGTGTTTGCAATGTTCACTACAATGTTATCAATGGCAATAGATATAATTCTAATTTAAAAATAAAAAGATGATTATAGAAAATTAAAATTAAAAAAAATCTTATTCTGAGGTATTTGACACAGTTTCCCATTAGAATATTGTACAATATTCTAGTGGATTATTGCCATCATAATATAGTTACAAATGGGAAATATTTCAAATATTCAGCTATTCCCCCTCCAAACACCAAAAATTAAGATACAATCAAAAATGTTCTCAAATAATTAGAATAATTTGCTCAGTACATTTTTGTACATGTTCCCCTATGAAGTATAACCCCTTACTCAGGTAATGGTTACATTTCTAAAATGATTGCAATCGAGCATTGAATATCCTTTATTGTTTTGTTCACAGAATCCGCAGTATGACATGAAGGAGAGTGCGGGCACTTTACACTCTGGAATCAGTCAAACAGCAGCTTACTATCCCTACGATCCTTCGCTGGGCCAGTACCAATATGACAGGTGAGTCCACTCTGTCTCAAATAAGCTCTGACTCGATAAAATGAGCCAAGATTCAAATTTTTATTAGCAAGTCATGTTCATTAACTCCGAACTTCTTGCTGTGCAGGTACGGGACGGTAGACTTCAACAGCACGGCAAGAAGGAAAAACGCGACGCGGGAAACCACAAGCACCTTGAAGACGTGGTTGTACGAGCACCGCAAGAACCCTTACCCAACCAAAGGAGAGAAGATCATGCTAGCTATCATCACCAAGATGACCCTCACCCAAGTGTCCACGTGGTTTGCCAACGCTCGAAGAAGACTCAAAAAGGAGAACAAGATGACCTGGTCGCCAAAGAACAAAGCGGGGGACGAGAGGAAGGAGGATGTCTGCAAGGGCGACCATGATGACCTAACCAAAGGTTTGTTGGGTGATATTCGTATGTCATGATCTGTTTAGTCTGTAAATCAAATCTACTGTATGTTACTGTTCTATGTTTTTTTTTTGGTTCATCATTATTAGATTAAACTTTGAACTACAAAATTACATGGTGTTTATCACATTGAGGTATGTCTGAATCAAAACCTGTTTCTGGAAAGTCACTAAGAGTATTGAGAGTACTTTTATATCTAGCTTGCTAGATGCTAACTTGCAAGACTGCAAGGCTTTAAGTTTGTTAGCATCACATTATGTTAATTTGTTTTTGATGCAAAAAGTCTCCCAAACAGCTTTTTTGATAACAATGTTAAAGTCAGAGTTACTCTTTAGCTTATTATTGAAAAGACCAACTTTTGTGTTTTTATTTGTTTCTGTCGTAAAGGTAAGAGTGTTTTTTTAAATTTTAGTAAAAGTTGTGGTAATCATTGCAAGTGAAAAAAATATTGTTCTTTTGGCAGCTATTTTTTCATTTGTACGCATTGTTTTAAATTACATAAGGAATTGTTTAGCTTTTTTTGCCTGAATATAAAATATTGCAACGCATTTTATGGCGGATAATATATATTTTTTCTCATCTAAATAGGAGTCACATATATTATATAAATAAAAACATTTTAAAATAAATTAGAAACAAGGAAAAATATTGTTTTAGTGATACAACATTTTTTTTTAATACAAAAGAATAATACCTTAAACAGACACGTTTATGGACATACAGTAAATCCGCAAATATCTGAAATGAAATGAAAATCACTAAATTTATATGAAAAATAATTAAATATAAATAAACAATCCAAGAAACTAAAAAAAATAATAATAAGAAACATTAGAATTCTAAAATATAAATTAAGTAGTGCTTAAAAAAAATAAAAAATAAAACAAACAAGCAAAAATGTGTTACTTTTTTACTTCAGATCAAGAAAAAAACATTTTTGCATGTTTTTAAATGGGCCAAGGATCTATATTCAAATGTTTTGAGGAACTTCAATCAGACAAAAGTAGTATTTTGCGGTCACATGTTAATTATGTTGTTAAGATCTGAGAAGTTTCATCCAAGCTGACTTATCATTCCTTGTAGATTCCACAGAGTGCAAGGAAGAAAAAGATTTGCACCTGAGCGATTTGGAAGACATGGCGGACGAGGACGAGTGTGACAAGCTGGACGGCGAATGCAACAAGACGGTTACAGTAGAGTCTGTTGCCCTCCCTGCCTCTCCCCACAAGAGAGACTGCACGTCTGAGCTCCACTTGAATGTTTCCAACAGCTTCCACCACACTTTCCCCTGCACCATCAAAACCCCCTTACCTCCTCTTCCTGTCGACTACCTGGACCACGTCGCACCAAAAACCCCGCCCCCTACTGGATGTATGACCCTCGCTCACTTCGAAGCCTCGGAAAAGCCGCGTATCTGGTCCCTCGCTCGAACTGCTGCGTCAGGCGTTGTCCTGAGCTCTCAACACGCCTCCGAGCTCAGGACCAGCAACTTGAGCGGGGACTGCCAACTGCAGAAGTTGGTGAGCACAGGTGGACACTGCGGGCTCATGAGAGAACACCATGAAGCTAATAACATCTCCAGGGTTGTGGACTCCTTCCCCAACAGTCCCACTTTGCACTCCAAAGTCTGTAGCCCAGGCAGCTTTAAAAGCCACCAGCTGCACTGTTCTTCCTATGTCGGCCTCACAGACGCATGCCAATACTCCACAGCTGAAGGTTAACAAAATGACAAAAAACATTTATGGCCATGTTCCAAAAAGGGATTTCTCAAGCGTTTTTTTCTCGGTTGTGCAGGATTTTCTGGGGTCAAAGCAGTGGAAACGTCATCAGAGCTCAGCCAAGCCTGTGTGACATTTCAGGACAACAAGGTCACCGCATTCAGGCCTGTGATGAAAAGGTGACGATGTACTAAGATCAGCTATATAAAGAATAAACTCAGTAAGTTTATCAAGGAATTTATTTACATGTTTCAATTTTTTGAAAAAAAAAACAAAAAAAAACAAAAAAAAACAATAATACATAGGCACATACCGTTAACACAATTTTGTTTTACAAAACAACTTACTTTTTACTTTGAATTGCACTTTCAGTTTATTGTCTAATTTCTTTACTTTAGATGAATGGAGACGGCACAACCAACAGAAGGTTTTTTTACGCACTAAGTCACGGAGCCCTCAGCGAGACAATTACGAACGCTGCACATTGCAGTCGGAACTATCAAACTGTGAAATATTTTGCACAACTTTTATTGTTTTTTTTGTAATGGTGTCGAAGACTTTATGCAAAAATCGTACATGTCAAACAGTATGATAATTCGTTTGTGGCAATCCTGTGTCGATGTGGAACAATTTATTTATGTTTTTTGTTTACGTGTTGATTTTTGTGTCTCTTTATATGTTTTGTTGAAAATGTGTATCTTGGCGGGAAAAAGAGGGTTGGAGACTTAAGTTAAATGTTGTGTTTACATTGTGTTATAATGTGACCTGTACTTTTTTGTTTTTATATTAAAAATATGTTTACTAAACATTTTTGTGTATTATAGTTATTTGATTGGGGAAGGTGTTACATTTGGTCAGGATTAGGTGCCAATGTTCTCTACACTGTCCCGGCGGCAAGGGAAGTGTTCCTCGACAGCTTTGGTTCCCTGTCCTTGTGGCAGGGGTCTCTTGGCTGCTTCCAGTTCCTGGTTCCAGCAGGGAAGGACAGGGAAATTTGACTGCCCATGTCCCTGTAGCAAGAAGGTCCCTGTCTTGGCAGCTATGAGAGGAATCCTCAACGACTTCTGGTCCTATTTCGGCAGGGACAGACAAGGATCTTCAGCCATCCCTTGGAGAAGTTCTGTATGCTGCTGCCTCCTGTTTTTTTGGGGCTGTCTGGCATTCAGCATTTGAGGAACCTGAGCCCAATCTCCACACACCTGTCCCTAATTCTCCCAAGACTTTATATTGACTGCTTGGACAGTGCACTGCGTCGGGTCATCCAGTTGTCACCTCCATCTTTTCTTCTGTCAGGTTTATTTTTGTTTCTGGTTTGCCACTTGTCTTAAGACCTGGTTTGTTTTTGTTTGTTCCTTGTTCTTAGTATTAAATACCATCCCTTGTTGAGCACATCTGCCTCCATACCGGCTTCCACACATTTGGGCCTACCTCTGCAAACATGATGCATTTCAAACAAGCAAGAACTACACTTGATCAACACTCATCAAGTGAATGCACAAGCCACTGAAGAAAGGAGTTGTAAGCGGGCTTAATTATCTCTCTCTTTTTCTCTTTCTTTCTTTAGTCATTGATTTATTTATATATTTTTTTTTATTTGTAATTTTTTTTTGTACAGTTGAATAAAGATTTGGTATATACATCGATACCTATTCAAGAGCATCAGTCGATCTCCACTTGATCAAAGTTGACCCGCCTTCGCTCGATGAGCACTAGCCAAATCGGCAAGCCTTAGAAGAAAGGCGTTGTTGGCGTAGCTTAATTACCGGTGGCATCGAGTGCTTTGTAGGCTGAGTGTGGCTGCGCATGCTGAATGACGGCCTGTCCCCCGTGGACCCCGCTAACTTAGCATTGTGTTCATTAAAAGGTCATTTGTAGCATCAATCCGTTCACACGGCCCATCAGGGTTTCTTTGATACCACTCGTTTGCTTTCAGTCCGTCTCGTTAGGACAAACTCATAGAAGATGATGATCAGTGTACTTGTAAGTACGAGGGGATTTTCAAAACTTTTTAATTGTGCTGGTATAAGGGTGATGAAAGAGTGCCGTCATGTTAGCATTGTCATAGACTTGATACAATTTGTGCGTTACTCGTAAACAGTGGTTTTTTTCAACTAAAGTACCGGGGTACACTAGGTTGCCATAGGAAATAATTCAAATGTATCTTTGCCAAAAACCATGTCATTGTTCAGTGTCTTTTTTTTTTCCAGTGATCTCCAGTAATATTCATCCAAATGCTGCAGCAGATTACTTTTTTTCTGTCGTCACATTCAAATTACTATCACCTTTATTATCCCTGTGTGACAATATTTATTTCAGCCGAAAGAGGAAGTTACATTTGAACTCTCACATAAACTTATTATCTGAGTCTCACTGCCAAGATGAAAAAAAAAAACTCAGTGGACAGCCCGGCTAAAATATCATTTGAGGTAATAATGTTTATGAGGATTAATTTAGCATTAAACGTTTGAGTTTTTTTAGAGGTTCCTTGATGGTCATCTCAATAGTGTTTTGTCATGATAGATCTTGGAAAAGTAGATGAGAGCGAAAGATGGGCCACGGGAAGGCTTCACTGACTTGTTTTATTCACTCGGATGATTTGAAATAATTTGCCTACCTCTGCTGAAAACCCATTGAAGTCAAGATAAAAACATAAAATATTTACGATTATGGGCACACAAACACCTAAAGAAAATATTTTCTTGTCATCTTTTGGAAGGATCAAGATATCTTAAGCACATTTTTAGTAAGGGGTTTTAAGGGATGGTGGGGAACAAGTAGAGTGAGGAGGGTGGGGGCATTTTATTTGTCCGACATGTCTAATCTGTGGTCAGACATGAAATCTGTGGTAAACTTACATGTTTCTCTAAATTGAGTTCCTTAGGTGGAAAATCTCCGTAATACGCGTTCCTCTTAGTAAATTACATTTTTAATGTGAGGAGGGGTCAAGAATGCTAGGCCAGAAGGAGGAGGAGAAAGGGGTCTCCAACAGGCGTAATCCAAAACAGATTTGCCATAATCTGAGAATGAAGCACAAATGTGCAAAAAAAGAAAAACAAGAGGGGGTAAACATGGACGCCTAAATAGGTTTGACAGAATTATTAATCTGTGACATCCTTCACACAATGTGAGAGCTGGCCCGAAGATCCACCTCCCCTCCCTCACTTAATCCATATTGATCTTTTTGTGAGTACACTTAACTGTGCTCTTTTTCATTGCTTTGTTAAGCAGAAGACCATTATCAATTTCTCTCCCATTGCCGTCTCAGTCTCTTCCCTGACCCAATAGCAATCCACGGAGCACCTGGTGTTGCTCAATATTTCTTTGCGCTCTTCTGAATTTCATCAGAGTCCGATTTAATTGATGAATTTCTTTTCATGGAAACGAGCCGCTAAAATACTGGCTGTCGTCGTGCTTTGCTGTTTATTTTTGGTGAACTCATTAACTTGTGCACCTGCCCAGCTTTTTGATTAACAGCATACACCAGCCTACCACTGTCATGCACACCCAACACATACACACACCCACACCACAGACATCCATACAGCCTTGTGCCACACGCCCCTGCATCCGCTGTGTGTTCTCTGCTGCAGAACACAATAAACAATGAAAATATGTCAAGTATTAACATCGCAAAAAGTAAGCGGTGATAAAGTTAGGTATTACTCTATATGTAATATAATTTAATCCAATTACAATTACGATTCCTGCTTGTGTAAAAAAAAGAATAGTGGACAGTTCAATAATTGATTAAATGGATAAAAACAAAACACAAACAATGGAAAATAACACTAATTCTATTTAAAAATTAAATATACTAACTCGTTTCCACCCATTCTGAATTATTTTTGTTATTGGTATTGGTAATGATGATGTTGTATCGGTGCTTAAAGCATTGGCTCCCCCCAAGTGGAAATTTTACAATCAGAAAACAGAAAGCCAAAATAATATAAATTAATATTAATTTCAAGGAAAACAATGTTGTTTATTTTTATAATATTATTTCTATATACTATTATTAATACTATAACAGACTTAATTGTTGTCTGAGAATAGAATTTGTTTCTTTGTGTCCTTTTCCCTTTTTGCTTCGGTTGTCTCTTCGTGTATTTTACTTTGTTTTTTTCTGTCATTTTATTCATTTTGTCTTTAATTCCATATTTCTATCTTTCTGTTTATTTTTTCTTTCGGTCTCTCCCTTCTGTCTTTATCTTTTCCCTTTCTGCCACCTATTCCTTTCTGTCCTTTTTCCTTTTTTCATCTTATTTTTTTTTTTTTTTTCTGTCTTTTTTTTCTTTCTGTCTTTTATTCAAGTCAAGTCAACTCACATTTATATGTTCAGCCCTTAATCAGAGATTGGCAGTAACAAAGTAAATTTACTCCCTTAGGGCCCGGTCACACAGCCGTTTGCGTCTGTATCGCGGGTAAAATTTTGCGTTTTTTTTTCGCCCGTGGTTGCCCGCGATGGAAAATGCGCAAAATTGCCCAACCCGCTGTTCATCGGTGGTATGCTCGCAAAACAGACGCCGCCGACTGTTCCGCTTCCTCATCGCGTCATTTCCGCGTCATTTTCTCGTGTGGACCACGGGTTTAAAAGCTCCCGAGCCGGTGTTGTGCCCAAATCCGACCCCTACGAATAATCCCCCGCCCCCCACGGGAACGCGCACTCTGCTGCGATCGCTTTTGTTGGAAGCGTGCATTGACGTTGTTGACTTTTTCATCCGCGTTAACAAACGCATTTTGTAGAATACGATCGCACTTTATTCTTTAAATAAACGCGTTATATAGACTAGGATCTCCCAATTGTTATAATTAGCTCGCTTTATTGTTTTAATAAGCGTTTTATATAGAATACGATCGCTTTTGTTGGAAGCGCAGCAGAATGCGCGTTCACGCGAGGGGTGGAGGATTTTATATACGGTGTGCATTACCATTCGATTACGTTCACAACAAAAACAAAGACGGAATGGTTTAAGTTGTATTACATTCCCAACAAACGCAAGACGAAGTGTTTTTGGTTATATGTTCGCCATTACATTCCCTAAAAGTGATATAAAAGTGAGATAAAACGAGGTAAAAGTGGTTGTAGTAGCGAGGGGATGCAGATCTCGGCAGGGATGCATTTCTCGGCATAACACCGGGCTGTAGAAATCATAACCGCTCAAGACACAGTCCCGTGAAGATCAAGATTTCAAGCTATGGCACCGAAGAAGCCAATATGTTATTATTGTAATCTCATCTCATCTCTCATCAGCTACACCGCTTATCCTCAGTAGGGTCGCGGGGGGGCTGGAGCCCATCCCAGCCATCTCTGGGCAGTGGGCGGGGGACACCCTGAACTGGTTGCCAGCCAATCGCAGGGCACACAGGGACAGACAACTCATTCGCTCATTCACACCTAGGGACAATTTGGACCGGCCAATTCACCTGAAATGCATGTTTTTGGAACGTGGGAGGAAACCGGAGTGCCCGGAGGAAACCCACGCAAGCACGGGGAGAACATACAAACTCCGCACAGGAAGTCTGGAGCTGGATTTGAACCCACGACAGGTTCCCATGACATGAACTGTGCCGCACAAGCGCTAACCACTTGTAATAGTTTTTCATTTTGATTTTATTATCTTGTTATGAAATGAAAATAAATGTCAAGAAATAAAAATGGATTAAGACGAGGTCACTACGGTGACGGGGATCCATGTCCACCCCTTGACGTCTCGAGCACAACTGACGTGTGCTCGGCAAATCGCGCTGTATATACGCGGAGAAAGGCGTTTGACCGTCACCAAGTAACACGCTAATTTCACGTAATAACACCGAGATACAGGCGCAGAACATGCTATGACCATGCTCTACCCCCGATTACCCACTGAAATTTCCCGTCCTACTCATGTGTAACCACGCCCTGGCCGCGGCCAGAGCACGTCATTTCGGGTCATTTCCGCGTCATTACCTCGTGTGCCGCCCGCGGTTAACACGTGCTCAAAGTTTTGAGCAGCTCAAAACTTTTTCGCGCGGCCAACCGCGTGTGAATTTCCGACCGCGAGTAAAGCACTGCTGTATCTCGTCTATATATGGCGGTCTCAAAGCGTCCAACAGCGCCCAACAGCGTCTGCTTCACGGCCAGAAATTTCCGGCCGCAGTACCTCCGGGAACGGTGCATTCGCAATGATCGCAGCAAGGCTTTAGGGCTAGGACCTTAGCTTGGCCTTTTGGCTGAGAGTAAATGTCCCGGCTCCTAGGCTTTGTAGCGTATTATGAACTGACCGATAACGGATAATGGATAATGAATAACGAAGATAGATCAATAACCCTTAAAAACCCCAAAACCCCCGTGATTCAGCCTCGATACGCCCGTGATAGGCTGTGTACCCGAGCTCCAAAGTATTGAGCAGCGCAAAACTTTTCCGCGCTGCCGACCGCGCGTGAATTTCCGACCACGTGTTAAGCACTGCTGTATCTCGTCTGTATGGCGACCTCAAAGCGTCCAATAGCGTCCGCCTCACAGGCAGAAATTTCTGGCCGTGATTCAGCCGCAAACGGCTGTGTGACCGGGCCCTTACATTTACCTTTCCGGCTCCCCCTTCGCTCAGCTAGTGTCATTTGCAGCATAGTGGCGGAATCTGTGAAAGCTCCAATGTATTGCGGTGAGAGTATGTTATTATGTAAGCCCAAAATGGCCATGATTAAATTAAAAAAAGGAACATTTAAATGATATGGCTTAAAACAAACATTCAATTAATAAAAATGGCCCTAAAACAAAATTTAACTTTGATAATGGCTTTTTCTTTTAAAAGGCAGTTTTTAGACAATGTTTTGAATAAAATGTTATCATAATTGAATTTAACATATATCACTTCAAGTGAAAAACAAAGGTTTTTAATCAGTCAGACACTGGGTGCTCAGCACCCCCGAAGCTCTTAAGCTAAATTTGCCCCTGTTTCCAGTTCATCTTGAACAGAGGTCAAAAATGCAAAATGGATGCCCTCAACTTACCATTATGTGGGAACAAGAGTATACTATCAGGGTCACGGATGGGTCGCTGGCGCTTCCACAATGCCTGTTTACATTGTGCCCGGGAATGAGTCATGGCCAGAACGAAATAACTTCTGACAAAGTCCTGTCCGTAGCATCCATCATGACCCATTCAGGCCCTCTGCTTAATGAGGTTGCGGCCGTCGCCTCAAAACAATCCCAATGATTGAGACACGACTGAGCCTGAGTGACAACAACAACAACAAGATGGCTAAACAATCGTTTTGGCCTGAGCAATGAGAAAAGTGACAACCAGGAAGTTCTGTTTGATGCGTCCCAAGCCCGGCAACTCGGGCTCTCCAGAGTTCAACTGGCACCCCTCATTATTAGTGATAGGAATTCCAGCTCTTTTTAGAGAACAGGCTCGTTTAGCTCAGCTCACTTAAAAAAAGCTGACCTTTTTGGCTTCCAAACAGCTCTTCAAAGTTTTCTTTAATTTTAATCCACATTTGTCCAATTTATACCCTGCCAAATTATTTTATGTGGCCATTGAGACAAAGCTGAGAGAAGCACAGGATAAAAATAAGCCACAAAGACCTGCCGTTTTAAACATGTCTACTGAATGTCATCAAAGCTATGCGTCACTCACAAAGCACCCACTGTCGCTGCATTTGCTGACAACCACTAATCAACCAGAAAACATTAACGTTATTGTTCCTAATTGTTCTTACCTGAAATAAAAGTAACACACACTCTGTTTAAGACAAAACAAAAAATACGGAATAAAAATAAATAGCACCCTGCAGGATCCCTGCAAAAGGAAAAAAGCCTTGCTTCCTTTTTATAAGATATGAAATAAGTGAAGTTCCCTTATTCAGCCAAACATTTTCATAAATAATACAAATAAAAAGCAGAAATCATTTTAAATCATTAAAGCAATCGTTTAACTTAGTGTTTTATGCTTTTTTTCTCACTTTTAAGTAAAGTTAAGGTAAAATATACTGTAGTGGAAATGTATTCAATTGTTTTTTGCTCTTTACAAACGCACAGATGATAAACACTACAAGAGATTAAATCTTAGTGATAAACCTTAATTATTGTTTTATAATCAAAGCTTACATGTCTAAATCATAATTGAATTGTAAGCTTCCGAAAATACACCTAGCCCCTGTGTTATTGTTTTTTTCTACTACGTGGCCCGAGAGCTAACATGAGTTTGACTCCCCTGCATTAATACATATAATAATCAACTAGTATGTAACATTATGCATCTAACAACTTATAAAGTGGAGAAAATATGATAAAATGGTGCAGGATTTTTCATTGCAAAATAACAGTGTTTCGTAACAATAGTGCATTGAGGAAAAATTAAATAACATTTAAACAAAAATTCTCAAAATAAGTCGCAAGGCCTATATTTTCACAGTGCCGTGTTAAAACATTTATTAGCAACAACAACAAAAAAGAAACGTAAAATAATTTGCATGAAATATTTTTACGGTTTCGCGTGCTTGTTTAGTGTGGTGATGGCCCTGGGGAAGAAGCGGTCTCTAAGCCTGTTTGAAAGATCTGTAACGCCTACCAGAGGGCAACAGGTCAAGAGGTGGTTCAGGGTGGGAGGAATCCTTTATAAATTTGATGGCTCTGCTCCAGTATGGCAAGCAGGCCATGTTTTCTGGGCAGAGAGCAATTTATTACCGTAATTTCTGCACTATAAGACACACTGGCTTATTCGGGGCACCCCTAGAAATAGATGTTTTCATATATTTTCCATACGGGTGTCAGAACCAGAACAGATGGTAGACCCAAGCATGTAACGTTACTCACAAGTTTATTGAAATGTAGAGTTAAGGCAGCGCCAACGATCCGGTGCTTGCTGGACGCGGGGAGCAAGCCGCTCACAGGATGGGAACGGGTTCCGAATGTGGAAGTGGATCTTCTGGAGCCGCAGATTGTAGCGTAGTTAGACGGAAAAACAGGTCGCTAGCCGGGATGGGAGATCAGAACGTGATCCAGGTCAAAAAACAGGTTGTTAGCCGGGACGGGAGATCAAAACGAGGTCGCGGTCAAAAAACGTGTCGTATCAGGAGACAAACGGGGAAATCAGGAACGGACAAGTGGAAAACGGGTGATCAAACGGGACCGACGGGAGTCAGAGTAAAAAATGCTTGCCTTGTGAAAACATAGGTTCGCTGACGTACTGACAACAGGCGAGTGAAAGGACTGAGCTTAAAAAGAACAGGGAACCAATCAGGTAACCGGCAGCAGCTGGCACCAAATGAGCGGGCACAGGTGAGTTTATGACTAATCATGACACCATGAGGCACACCAGACCATAAGAAGTACAGTAGCAACATCAACAAAACAGTTACATAGGTCGGTCAAACTTAACGTCCAGACTGTTGAGAAGCAAATACGTGTCTCAGACACGTACAGACACGGTGTCTGTACGATATCACCAGCCACTGTAATTTGTCATGCCACATATATTTAAAAAGCTCAATATTTTGGAATTCAAGATGAGATGATTATTTAAAAATAAACGTATCACAGAAACTTCAGTCTGAAAAGGATAACCTGTAAAAAAAAAAAATTCTGTCCAATCTCACGGAAAAAAAAAAAACTTCTCAAAGGACACAGGCTCTGTATTGGTGGGAAGCTGGGTCCTGTTGTTCACTTTCAAGAGCCAGCTCATAGAGCCGGTTCGTTGCGAACGACACATCACTACTCATTACGTTGTCTCAATACAACCGGGACGCCATATTGTTTGGTTTCATGTCTCTCTCTGTGGAATTTCAGATTGCCGATGTCGCTAAAAGGTCCCCACTAATGAGTTATGTCCTAGACAATTACAAGCCCGCTTTAATGAAAAGCTGGCTTTGTGCGGTATTTGGGGTCGGGTGTTTGTAGCCCGTCTTTGACCCGATCTATGTGTCCCAAAACATCCCGGGCCTCCATTCCTGAATCAGCGCAGGCCTCTGATCTTCCCCAACACATTTGTCTTCGCCGCATTTGTCCGTCGACGTGACGTTAATTGAGCGTGGCACAAATTAATGCTGGTGTGCCGCCATTTCCCAGGAACTTTGTTTTACGTTTAAACTATGGGCAAGCTACGGTATGTGGGACCTTGTTCTCCTTTGGCCCGCTATCTGACCCCTAGCAATGATTGATGTCCCTGACAAATATGTTCTGAGCCAGTTTGTAAGTTAAGCAAATGACTAACTTACTTAATTGGGTTTAACTTTGGGTTTAAATCAGATGCAACACAACCAAAATTGACAACTTCTCAATTTGTCATATTAGCAGTTACATCACTAAAGAGGATACATTCAAGACGTTTTGTAGGCAAACAAGTTAAATTTTACTCAGTAATAAGTCAGAAATGTGGATCCAATGTTTATGGAAAAAAGTGTTGTTTTTTTTGTCGAGGAAGCTTTTAGTTTGTCTACACAATGTAACTGCAACACAGACACCTTGCTATTTTGCGCGTCGGTTATCCCTGGATTTTAATCATGCATTGTGTTCTGCATTCTGATTGGCTAAACACAGGGAAATGCTTTCTATTGCAACAAAACTGGACCTCTGCAGTGTCTTCACTCGCTAAACCTGCACAGGAGCCACATGCTTTGGTGTTTCCGAATACCACACTGGCTCTTTATCAAAGATGTCTGATTTCTGTTGGACAGAACCGCAAGGTAAATGCAGTTTTCCATCGCGGCCACATAATAGCGGCAAAGCAACATGTAAAGTGAATTGGTTCCTTAATACATAAAGTTGTGCAATTAACCAGCAGAACTATTTTGAAAATTAGAATCTAAGAGTACAGAAATTATTTGTAAAAAAAGAAATAAAACTGTATTAAGTAAAATGCTTTTGTTACACAAATGCTTGAGGCTGTACATTGGGTTTTTCGTGAGTAGTAAAGAAATACATTTACAATAGGAAATATATAATATTCTAACAAATAGCCACAATAGCCAATGGATTACTGTATTTAACAAAACTGAAAAGCTTGAACACAAATTTTTTGAAGTCAAGTTAGACATTTGATCCGCCAAACAAATCAGTTGCCTGAATCCAATATTTTATACAAAAAAGTTGCTTGATTGCCTCAAAATGTACAGCCACCTTACTTGTGTAACACTACTCAGGGGCTGACTTTAAGACTTTTTGAAGGCAAACAAGTCAAATATTTTTTACCAGCCATGTCATTAACCCAAGTGTAACCCAACTGAATTCAATATTTGGAGGCTAACAAGTGATACATTGGCCACTAGCTACAATAGCTAACTGAATCTAATTTCGCTCACAAATGAGTTTCTAATCCCCCCCCCCCCCCCCCCCCCCCCAAATATTTGAGTAGCTGCTGATTTTTTTTTTTCTTTCGAACAGTCTGGAATGAACACATTTGAGTGAATTATTTAGTTAGTTTATTGCTAATCCAAAACAACTAAAGAAAAGGAAATGAAGGCAAACAAAATAAATATTGCCCAGTTAAAAGTTAGGCATCTGGATCAAATGTTTTATGGAAAAAACTGTTTTTTTTTACCTCCAGAAAGCAATGAGTTTGTCCACACAATGTAACTACAGTATTTTAAAACTATTAAAAGGTTGGAACACAAGACCTTTTGAAGGCATATAGACATACAGTATAACCCACCAACGTAGTCAGTTTCTTCAATCCAATATCTTATACAGAAAAGTAACTTGTTTGACTCTAAATGTTTTGAGTACATCACCTTTAGTTGTTTAACACTACTAAATACGCCTAACTTAAGACTTTTTTGAAGCAAACTAGTCAACTATTATCCACCAGCCATGTCATTAAACCAAATTCAATATTGCTCACAAAAGAATTGTTTGCTTTTTTCTCCAGACAACACACTTTAGTTGCGTCATTTTGAGTGTAACCCAAATGAATTCAAGACTTTTTGACGGCAAACAAGTGAAACATGGTACACTAGCCATATCACTTTCCTGAACACGGGGCGGCACATTATACATGGAAATGTTAAAGGTCCAATGAGGTGGGTGGAACTGTCCTCAGATAGTTACAACTGGCAGGTTAATTATTCCAGGACATAAGTAAAATTCTCTTTTGAACACAGTTAAGAAAACCCGGCCTATTTGTGTAACGGAACACAGGTGGATGGTCTAGCTCCAGCTGGTGTTACACATTTGTTTTATATATTTTTGTTTTTGTTTTTGTTTGTTGTTGTTGTTGTAATCTGCAAAATAGATGGTAAACCACAGTCTCACACGACACCATTTACTTGTGCGCCACACTCTCCCCCTCAAACCTAAATGTCTCCAGACATTTAGTTAAAAAGGCAACTTAACTACACACATTGACTTCTCCCTCTGAGATCCCACATGGTGTTGCTCTAGACAGGCATATGACCTGTAAATGAATATTCTGTACTTCCGACAGTAATATTCATGAATCATGTTGTACCTATTAACTAGATCACATACATCATGCAGTTCAAATTTCAGTACACCAGTTATCTTTAAAAATAAATATCCCAGTGTAACAGAACTCCATTTTTGGCCGCTTAATTCCATTAATCTGTTACCATTGTTGTCAGTTTACAGGATCCATCTGTGTAGTTGTTATAAAAGTAGAAAAAGTGAGGAACAAAGTAGCAAGAAGAGGTAGATAATAGCCTGTGTTAAAGGAACGCGCTCACAGGATATAGGTCCACTGCTTTCTGGATATAGTGCATTCAACAAAGATTTTGATCTGCCTCCCTACACACTCTCTCAGTGTCATCAAGTGGGTCATGTTGAGCACCAGTGGGTGGGTGTGGCCCCAGTGTGTCCACGGGCCCACGAGCGGTGGTTCCTGAGGTGCCCTGGATGGGAGGGAGGGGCTCAGCCTTAGAGCTTTTCTTTGGCCTCACAGACGGGTCCAAGAGTGGTATTATGGGTGAAATGCTGGATCTTGATGATTGTTGTGATTTCATGGATGGGGCCTAGAATTCCCGTCAGGATTGATACCGGGGGCCAAATACAATGGCAAGGCAAGGCAAGGCAAGTTTATTTGTTAAGCACAATTCATACACAAGGCAATTCAAAGTGCTTTACAGAAATGGCAGTTTAAAAACACATAATAAAAGACATTGAAAATTTAAAATGTGTTTTTTAAAATGTATTAAAACCACAGATAAGACATAATAAAATCAATGAATTAAAATAAAGTAAAAGTGAAGAGTTTCAGTTGTATGGCAAGTGACGGAAGTCAGCAAGTCCCTGAGGTGCTAATCCGGTATGATCAGATCCCCATGGAGGGCAGAGTATCCGATGGTGCATGCGTGTCGGTTCCGTGCGGGCCTTTGCTGGCACTGCTGCTGTGGGATCTGGATGTCAATTGTCCACCGGACGGGCCTGGGCCTCCATCGTCGTCATTCCCGTTGTCACTGTTGTCGTTTTGGCCGGCGGACCCCGATGCTCTGGCTCCTCTGCTTGGTGGAGGTGGGTGACTGTTGTCGTTGCCGCCACTGGCTCTTCCCGCCCCAGAGTCCGGTCCGCCAGCGCCCCAGTCCCCAACCCTCCGCACAATGCGGTGTCCAACATGCCCAGTCATAGAGGCCAGATCCACGGCTATAGCTGGGTGCATCCGGGCGAGGCGCAGCATTGATTGCTGGTCGGCTATCTCCAAGTCGGTAAAGTCGTCAATCAATAGTCCAAAATCACCCTGGAGGGTTTCCAGGTAAGTGTCAACCAGGTCTGAATCCATTCTGTCAAACGTTGTTGTTTTACCTAATGTGCAAAATAGATGGTAAATGTCAGTCTCACACGACACCATTTACTTGTTGACATTAAGAATGATTTATTGAAGAAGTCTCACTATATCACGTGATATCCCTTTTAACATATAAATCCAAAATAACATTGCCATCAATTGGTACTTTTCAATAATCATTTAACAAAAACACTGTTGTTTTGTATGGTAACCAAATATACATATCAACGTCACAGTACACTCTTAACCCAGTCCCGCATAACGTAGCATACCTCACTCTGTTGCTTAAGCTAACGGACGACTCACTCGTACTATTTCACTTTTTGTAAACTTTACAGACATCACAAACAACCTTTACAAACATATTTTCACATATTATCCTCCTTACAGTAAGTGTGTTACCAGTATAAACATCTTACCTGCAAAATAGATGGTAAATATCAGTCTCACATGACACCATTAAGAGTGATTTATTGAACAAGTCTCATTAAATCACGCGAGGTCCCGTGAGACTTGACCAAAGCACCCTTCTCTGACCTGTGAGACTATTCTATCTAGTGGTGATATACTGGTACTTCACTTTCTCTGCTTTACAAAACAACATAAAAATCCAAAAATATAACATTTTGACTAGTCAGCAACCCTTGTTGCACCACATTTGCATAAAACCTATTCACAGAGTATTTAAGTGTCTATTTTTTTTCAAAATAAAAGCACTGTAGAATAAGTTTCCACATCATGTGACAAATGATGTGAGATTCAGGAACTAATTATCAGTGTTGGTTGCGTTACTGAAAAAAATAGTTACTTGTTATTTCACTTAAAAAGATATTATGTTACAACTCCGATTACTGACACCTCAAAGTTAGGTGTTACTCATAAAGTAACTAGCTATTTCCAAATTACTATGAATATTCACCTTAAGGCTGTTTCCTTAAAACTGCTTTAAAAATCAACATCATAAATAAATAAAAGCAAACGTGTACACCAACCTGTGGCAGCGGTGAACCTTTAATCATTATTGGATTGTGCAATCTTGAGAGCTTACAAAATGCATACAGCCACTCCATATCAATTTTGATGTTTGTAAGCAAATCACTCAATTTCCTTCTCCCATTCTGAATAATGCTCAAAATGTGTTGCTTTTTTATTCAGGCATGGTTTTTGACCTTATAATTTTACGAATAAAAACACCAAAATTCAGCACTCTTATATTGTAAATTCTGTATTCATGTTTTTTCGCATTGATTTTGTCGTTTCTTTATAAGCCACAACCCTTCCCCACAAGCTGCCCACCATTCGCTACTGCAGACTCACAACCAAATATGCAAATATATATGGACCAATTGAATTCAGTATTTTATATCATGGTCGTAAATACGGTTTATCTGTGAGTATATACAGTATGAAGAATATCTGAATGTCAGTAAAGAAAAAATATGCGTTGTCTTACTGTGCTTGAGATGGCTTCACTGTAACTGTATTCAGTTGTATTTTGTAGGTAGATAGAAAAAGCCCCATCCCTTGTCATATACTGTAATCAGTGTTGCGTCGCTGGTAGATTGAGGCCTGTATGTTGCTATGTGAGTAAAAGAAGAATGTCATAGGATAGGATATAATACACTGTAATTCATGATCTGTTGCAATGCACAGTGTTGTGACCGGAAACACATTCTATTAATAATGCGTTACAGTACTCATTACCAAGAAAACCAATTGTGTTCCAGGAACGTGTTCATTTGAAACACGTTATCATCAAACTGCCTGTTATTCTGACAAAATATTGCACGCTGCTGTCACTTATTTCAAAAATCATGCACTGTTTTTACCATTGTCGCTAATGGCCAATTATGTTTCTCCTCTTTGATTCTCACATCCTTTAGGGATGATTTTCTTTCTGTAACCCAAGAGATTTGATAAAGAATAAAGGGCTAGGATAGGACATATAGAACAGGTTGGCATTTTTACATCTTTTGTGTTTTTTGCAACCCTTTGAGACTTCTTGTGATAATGGGATGTACTTGACTTGAACTGATCTCTTCTGTTCTCAAGCTCAAAAAACATTGATAGTTTATCTCATTATTTTGAGTGTCTACTAATCTATAAACGTATCACGTCAGCTCTGAAAGTTGTCTGAAGGATCTTTATTTCATATTATGCCATCAAGTTTTGTACAGAGACTTATTTATATCCTGTGCAATTTGGTCTGTCATAGTCTCTCCCTGTCATCGGCAGAAGGCGTGAAATGCAGCGAGAGGTCATTTGCGCTGCTTGGACTGCGTAATGACTGGAAGGAGCGCAAATGGTTCTCCCGGGACGCCGGCAGTTTGGATTGCCGTGTTTTCTCTGAAAACAAGCGCAACAGCTCGCCTGCAGACACTCTGTGAGTTCAGACCTCTGCCAGAGCCAACAGAGCTAAGATCACTCCCTTATGAAAATATTGTTCCTTCCCCTGCTGGAGTTCTAAGTTAACGTTCGCTGTAATGTATTTTTTTAAAGAAGTCATTTCCTGTTGAAGAAGTCAAAAGATGCTTTGGAAATACACAGAAGCGCGCAAATATGTTTTTTCCATGGCATTAAGGAAAATCGGCAATGCCGTTTTTGTACATACTCAAGCTCCTTGGCAAAGGTCAACAAACATCTCACACGGTAAAAAGCAAACAATCCGATAGCCCGGCATTAAAGAGGCTTTCACTTCTCTATTTAGTCTTCAAGTCCTGTTATCTTGTTTGTTGGGTTATGTTTGTCCGTTTTGCTGCCCCTGACCTTACCCAGGATGGCGTCAGGGGCATCAGCATAATCTTCTGTGCCATTTTAATGCCTTTTTATAATCCCAATCCCACACACACTCCATCTCCTTTTTAATCTCCATCATTCCTTCTGTTTTTCTTCCCCCGTTGGGCATCTGCTTGGCATTTTGCGCCAATGGAGAAACAACAAGACTGGGAATGTTTAATGTTTTTTGCATCATCAGAGTCTGTTAGAATTGAATTTTTTGTCACTATGATTTGCGAGCACTCAACCCTTGAGTAGTCCCATATACAGATACCAAATACTAGTACTAGTATTACTTTTGACATTTTAGATTGAGAGGAAAAACACACAATGAGAATTTAAATAAATTACCCTATATAGTAAGTATCCTTTATTTTTCATTATATTTGGTTTGCAAAAAGTAATTACCTTAAAACTTTATTTCTTCAAGTATTTTATTTATTCTTTGAGGGATCAAATTAACTTGGGTTTTTATTTGAAATGCCTCGACAGTATTTAAAAACAGAACATTAATTGAAAAGGAAATGACAAAAAATACAGTAATTATAATTTAGTATCTAGTTTGGGTTGTACCATGACATAAATTGGTATAAAATCCTATAATTGTTTTCCAAAATAAAGCAAAACCATATGCATCTTAACCAATACATCTCGAAAAGAGTGATTTTTAATAATATTTAAAGAAAATATAATACCAATGTGACTGCCCTGTTCCAAATTAAACACTCAAGGCGAAATCCGCTAAATTGTTACCTACTGTATAAAGATGGATTCCTACATTGGCACCATGTTTGATTTTGATTCAAACATTTTAAAGACATAAAAAGGTAAAGGTTAGCCGTTGAGAGACTAAAATTCAACACATTTAGATAATTTCAGAGAACTATTGATAATACTGTACATAAAAGCAGCAAAAAAGGAATTTGGCTGTATTTTATTCAATATTCATGCAAGTAATCAAGTCAAATAATCAATGTATGTATCCAAATAGAAGAAAAGTAGAAGGTATGCTTCAGAAATACTTCTGTTTTTTTTCCAGTTTCATGAGTCATTGTCAAACACTTGATGCTAAAATAAAATGTTTTTTATTACTTTGATCATTGATTTCGTTACTGATTAACCTATGTTGCTAAACTTAAAGTCAAAATAACTGACAAGAAAGGTGAACAATTACTCATTGAATTTATTATTTTCCTGGATTTTTACTTTTTACGTCACAGGGTAGTCTGAACTATTGATAGTAAAAAAAAAACGCTTTGCTCTTGATTTGTTTAGTGCTAAGTAAGCAGCTAATCAATAAGTTCTGGCCTTTTTAAGTCAAAGTAACTCATGTAATTTTACAATTGTAATAATAAAACTGTCACAAAAGAGTGTGTATGTACCTGTATCAACCTAATATTGATACCTGGTATTGGCACTCACCAATCTTGAATTTCAACAGTTGACCATGCCTTAGAAACTATGTTTACAAATGTTTTTTTGAATTAATTATGTTATAACTTCTGATTTAAATGTTGTTCCAGTCATAAAATGGTCTCAAAAGAGCGATTGCTACCTGAATCAGCTTAATACGGACACCTAGTGTTGGTACTCACCAGTCTCTAAATGTATTAGTTGACACTTTATCACAATTTGTTTGTGTGAATTTGTTGATTTGAATTAATTGCTTCTGAGTTAACATTTTTCTGATCATAGATTGACCACTAAAGATCATTTGATTCCTTTATTGTCCATAATCAAATATTTAGTTTGGGTACTCAAGTTGACCTTATATTAGAAACTGTATGAGAAAGTGTGGATTTGATTTGTTTTAATTCATCATGTAATAATTTATAGTTAAACATGTTTCTAATTGATAAAATGGGCGCATAAGAGTGATCCTTACCTGTACGTTTATTTTAACTGTTGACGCTGTTTTAAATACTGTATTGGAAAATGTGCTTTCAATTAGTTGTGATATAACCATAAAATTATTCCTTAGTTTATTCTTTGTTAAAATTTGTGTTTTTGTTATTTTTTTTAATAAAGTTATACCGTCAAATAAAAAAAAAAAGAATTCTGACCTCAAAAAGAAGTGAACAATAACTGATACCGATACTTAGTCTTGGTCCTCACCCATCTCTTAATTTAGCAGTTGAACCTGTGTCAGAAACTGTACAAGAAAATGGTGTGTATTTTTTTTTTAATTAATCATTTCAAAACGTTAATATTTTCAATCAGATAACATTGAACAATATCATCACATCAAAATAAGGACATTTATGAGAAAATTTAGCCTCCATAGCTGTACAGATTTTCAAAGTAACAGTTGAGAACCCACTGAGCACTCCATTTGGGCACCAGACAGCGAAAATCCAGCAATTGTCTCCAATTTATGTCTCCAATTTCTAGAGTCCGTGCCAACATCACTGTTGCACATTTGACGGCCGCAGAGATCCTCGTAAACTATTTTTTCCCCATCTCACTCCTCTGAAACGAGTCGGTGGTGGCACCTATAATGAAGTGCCTGTGCTACCAGGACAGCCCTTACTCTGCCTGCATTAGCTTCTTCAGCATCATGGCTGGCAGAGAAAAAAACTCACTGCGGGTTAAGGGTCTAACAACGTGGTGTCGACATGCTCTGTTTGGGACTTCTTGCTTTTTGTGCAAGACGCTGTAATGGAGTCTCTGCACCTACATCCACTCTGCTTATTGTCACTGCAGAAAAAATGCCAAGGAAATGTGAAACCGGCACGCTGACATGTCGGAGGGTCATCAACTTTATGCTTCTGGAGAAAATCATTTTACAGAGGATTTTTAAATACTATCTTGTCAATACATATGGATATATTAGGGCTGCAACAAATAGTTTACAAAAATCAATAAGAGCGATAGTGGACGATAAATTTCATTGCTAGACATGTTTTTCTCACAGAGAGACGCATCTCTACATGAACATGTATCTGCTGAGAGTCGCGCATTCACTATAGTCTAAAGTGTCTGACTAGACATCAATTCCGCGTACAAAAACTTCTAAAGTTTTGGAACATTTTAGCCTCGATACAACCAATAAACATACTACATGCAGTTTGCAAAGGAGACTTTGGGTATCACGTCTGTAGATCGGTGTTGCACAAACATTTAATAAGCATTTTGGATAATTGAACGAAAAGAAGTTTCGATCTCCTCTGTAAAATTAAAGTAACTTCAAGCCAATAAAGTTTTATGACCTGCATTGGATATTTTAAATGTCTATATTTTCTGATAAAAAGAGCCAGATTGCGCCTGAAAAACATTTTTAAGCATTCAAGTAAATCATTAAGAACCATTGACATGTTGTGTATTATTTTAAATTCTAATATCTTGTGCACTTATATAGTGACTCCTCCTCCTGTTTTGTTTGATCTATTGACATAGTTTAAATTTTAACCCTTTATTTCAAAATTGATTCCCTTTTTCTCATTGAACCAGTTTTCAGAGACTGCAATAACAGTAAATGGGTTCTCAAATCGCGGCAAGTATTCTTAAATTGCTCCAAAATTTGCATACATACTTCTACTGTTAATGTGAATCATTGAAAATATCCCTTCTGATTCAACATTATTATTATTTGTTTTCTGTATAATACTTAGTTACTTGAGATAAATGATGGGGAGTGGTTGCCCTTGTCTAATTGATCATCCAGTTCTAAATTGTCATAGTCACCGTTTTCACTACATTTCAATTCTGATAGCTCTTGCTCTAATATGGTTTGATGGAGGCCCAGTTCATAATCAGTCATAAACATGTCCATGTCATTCCCAGGTGTATTTTGGGATGTTGGTGTAATTGCCGTTTGCCACAACCTCAAAGAGTTTCTGGAGGTTCCAACAAACACATTTTTTTTTTTTTCACTATCAAAAAGAACAAAAGGTCATGTTATACAACATATCCAGAAAAACTAAGTCACTCAATTCAAAACTTTTTAAAAACGATTTGGTCTTAAATAAACTAAATATTAAAGGAAAACTTGCTTTTGTGACATATTAAAGGCTCTTTGTCTGGTAGAGGACTTATTTTGTATATTGTTTTATATTATGTTGTCCTGGAGAGGGATGCGCGGCACCAGGCTGTACTTGCCCAAGACACACCCCAGGAAATGGTGTCCCTTAGTGGTCAAGGGATGCAACCAACCATATTCAAATTATTTGTGTATGTAAATGAATATATTTATATATTATATTATATTATATATATAATATATATAATTTATCCATCTAGTTAAAAATCAAATGGTTCCTGAAACTTGAATAGTGACTAATATCAAATTCTAATCCAATTTAATGGAAAATATCCTAATGACTTGACACATGGTTGAGCTTTGTAATGTCCTATATAAGATTCCCTTTCCACAATATTTCCAAGGGAAGGGTGACTCATCGAGTACCACCTGTGATCTTTTTACGATGCCAATCGTTATTAAATATGAGACTGAGGGGTCTGATTTCGCACCCAATGAAAATCTGGCGCAAGGCACATTCTAAATCGGCACAGGAGTGGGTTCAACTAAGCTTTCGTATTTTCGCTGACCGACGATGTCCTGTTGTGGGTGTGAACACGGGCCAACTCTGTTCGCCACCAGTCGGAGCAATATTTCTGTCATCTATGACCAGTGTTAGGGGTAACACGTGATTTCATAGCGCGTTCCTGAAACACATTTTTTTTCCTCTGTAACGAGGACTGTAACGTGTTATCAATAAATATTTTTAACTAAACACCATTAGAATATGGTGCATTACTTTGCTACTTATTTTAAACAGTTCGTGGAATTAAATTCCTTCTAATTCATACCTGCCCCTCTTGCTTAGGACGGATTAATGAACTCTTAGTACGCCAGCATCACAGTTGGCATGGAGTTAGAATGTTTGTTGGCAATACAAAGTCAGAGAGCAAGAATTTCTCCCTACTGTAAGCCGTCCCACCATATCTATATTCAAATCTAAGCTGTACTTCCAAATTTAAAATAAAGTGCTGAAATCAGGATGTCAGTTTTAAAGCACAAGTTTGGTTGTGTGTGACCAGTACTAAATGGTAAGCAGTGCAGTTTTTTTTTTTTTTATATATACAGGAACAACTAACAAATGGGATTTCAATGGGGCAAACATAAGCTTAGAATTCAAGGTGAACATGTTCTGAAGTTGTTATTTCTATTTGCAAAATCATATTGGCAATACACCATGACTGAAGAAAAAGAAACATTTGACAGTACTTAGTAATGGAGGACGAAATCTACAAGTGGTTTGCAGAACATAGACAAAATTGATATGGACTGTCTTGGGTAAGTATTCATTTGCAAGCTCTCGAGATTACACATCAAATAAAGGCTTCACCGCTTCAAAGGTAAGTAAACACATTTTCATCCATTTTTTTTTAATTTGCCTATTTTTCAGCAGTTTTAGGGGGTCTGCTTCAATACATGTATGTACGGTAATTTGGTACTAAATAGATAAATTCGAAGTAACATGTTACTTTTTGGTGTCACTAATCCGGGGGATAATGGCAAAGGTGGGGAGAGTAGCCAAAATTCTACTCAAATAAATGTACTGTTAATCAGGACAATGTGACACAAGTAGCAATAAAAATTATTCATTCAAATATCTTTTTGAGTAAAAGTAAAAAAAAAAGTACTTGGTAGAAAAACTACTCAAGCACTGGGTAACTATAGCACTGTCTCATTTATTTAGAACAACAAGCCAGTCCTCGGTTCGACAACTCAAAATGTTGAAAGAGCCATAATGGACCGGAAAAAAACAAAAAAATGTATTTTCAGGAGCCGCAAATAAAACAAAAGCTTTATAGTAGACTTTTAATAAACGCTATACATGCTGTACGTATGCTGTACGAGGGGCAAGAAGGAAGCCATTTCTTAAAGATATCCGTAAAAAGTGTCATTTAAAGTTTGCCACAAGCCACCTGGGAGACACACCAAACATGTGGAAAAAGGTGCTCTGGTCAGATGAGACCAAAATCGAACTTTTTGGCAACAATGCAAGATGTTTTGTTTGGCGTAAAAACAGCACAGCTCATCACCCTCAACACACTATCCCCACAATCAAACATGGTGGTGGCAGTATCATGGTTTGGGCCTGCTTGTCTTCCGCAGGGATAGGGAAGATGGTTAAAACAGATGGGGAAATGGATGGAGCCAAATACAGGACCATTCTGGAAGAAAACCTGAAGGTGTCCGCAAAAGACCTGAGGCTGGGACAGAGATTTGTCTTCCAACAAGACAATGATCAAAAACATAAAGCAAAAGCTACAATGGAATGGTTTACCTAAGACCATATCAAGGTGTTAGAATGGCCAAGTCAAAGTCCAGACCTCAATCCAATTGAGAATCTGTGGAAAGACCTGAAAACTGCTTTTCACAAACGCTTTCCATCCAACCTCACTGAGCTCGAGCTATTTTGCAAGGGAAAATGGGCGAAAAATATCAGTTTCTCAATGTGCAAAGCTGATAGACATACCCCAAGCGACTTGCAGGTGTAATCGCAGCAAAGAGTGGCGCTACAAAGTATTAACTCAAGGGGCTGAATAATTTTGCACACCCACTTTTTCGTTTTTTATTCGTCAAAAAAGTTTAAAATATCTAATAAAGTGTGTTCCAATTGATGATTGTGTCCCACTTATTGTAGATGCTTCACGAGAAAGTACAGTTTTATATCTTTATGTTTGAAGTCTGAAATGTGGCAAAAGGTCACAAAGTTCAAGGGGGCCAAATAGTTTCGCAAGTCCCTGCATTGTCAAAATGACCATGTTGGATGCAAAATATCCTATGAAGATTGATGTGACTACTCTGTTGTATGATACTGACTCAAGGTTTACTTATTTACTTTATCTATGAATTATGGAATGTTTAATTGTTTGATAAAATTAAAGAAATGCAATGAAGAAATCCAATTGTGATGGCATTTTATTTTGAGGATTTGAAAAAAACAACAACAAGGGTGCATAAAGTGTTCCTTATCTGTCCAACATCTGGTTTGTGGAATAAAAGGTAGCATGCATTTATAAAAATAAAATAGCAACCTTTTGAAAAGATTAATTAAATAAACTCAAAAGTTTCATTTTGATTCATGTGGAGATATTTTGTCCTTTTTACCTTTGGGCTCAGTAGCTGATCACCCAGCCACCTCAGGGAAATGCAAGTATTTACGAGAAGGGAATTTAAGTTACTTTGTGCCTAATGTAACTGACTAAGAGTACTGTTTCTTACTCACAAATCTACTTAAGTAAAATGAAAAAGTGTAGCGGTTTAACAATACTCCCAGGAGTACAAAATGTTCCAAAACTTACCGAAGTAAATGTAACAAAATAAATGCAACTCGTTACTACCTACCTCTGGATGCCAGAATTACTTTTTAAATTAAGTAACTAGTAAAGGTAATTAATCGCTTTTATCAGTAGAGTGCCCAACACAGTTGGTGACAGGCTAAACGTTTCTGGGTGCTCGCAGTTGCCATGAATTTGACACAAAGATGTCAACAAGGGGCAGTTCTGACATGCTCCACATTCTGAAGCAGCAAGGTAAACAATGAAGAAGAGGTAAAGGAGGAAGATGAGGAAAGGAGCATGCAGAGACCACACATTCTCTACGTTTAGCCATTTATAAAGGCTCATAAAAACACAAGCCTCCATTATGTGTCCTCCAGCCTGAGGCTGTGTCAAATGATGGGACATCACCATTATTTTTATTGGCCCATCTTATTCCAGCTCTGACGGATGCCTGCAAGCATCGCCGTTCGCACTTTCATTTTTTGATATTCAAGCCCCCGCAGCCTGTGTCTGACCTGTTCCAAAGGAATCCAGACCCTTTATCTCAACCATGCTAATAAACAAGGGCCTTCAGAGGGGCCCACCGTGCGTGTTATCTAAATATAATAAGTGACACATTGCTAAAGCTATCAGTCATCGTTTTCGAGGTGCAAAAAGCGACAGCGATGACTTCCCCCTCCTGGTATGAGCATGAACTGCATTGTACTTTGAATTTTGGATACAAATACATGGTTTGTTATGTGTGCAATTATTATCTTAATGCATTTAGATTCATTTTATTTATTATATCATCATTCATTTCATAAAAAGGCATATCATTTCTCTGTTTCCAAATCATTCAAATATTGTATATTATTGAGCCACAACACAACACACTTCACTGCTCAGCCACACATTTAAGTACATATACAACACAGAATCATCCTAGGAAAAAAAAGAAAAGATCAGTATATTGTGTTTTCCTTTTTGGATGAATAAAAGTGATTTTATTTTTACTATGTCCTGTTTTGAACTCCTTTTGTTAACACGAACACAACTGGTGTTGCCAAGATTGTTGTCATTGTCATTTTATGTGAATGACACTGACAACAATCTTGAATCAAGAATTAACCATTTACTCCCCGCCAAAATAACTACCATATTTTTCCGCTTTACATGGTACACCATATTATAAAACACATCCCCAACAAAAAGTATTTTGTCATACTTTTCTCATTTATAAGACAAATACAAGGCACATGGCATTTAAACTACAGTACGTGCAAGGGTTGCTAAAGTAGTCAAATCAAGTCAAGTCACATTTATTTATATAGCCCTTAATCACAAAAATGCACAATTACCTTATTGTTGTGTATGTCGTAGGATTCTAATAGATTGTAAGAAAGACACGGACCATACGACTCATAGACTGTTTACTCCACTCTCCATCGGTAGATCAAGCGCAAGTTCAAGGCTGCACATTAGTATACAGCAACACCGCAGGAAGGGGAGTGCATTACACCACACTGATCTTAAACCAGCATGCGGGCAAGGAACAACTCAAAAACCTCAGTGTAAGGAAAAAAGAGAAACCTTGAGAAAGGACCTCACATGTGGTAATCCCCCTTCCAGGATTGACCAGGGTGAATTACAAGTAAATACCTTTAGAATTAATTGCGGCATTCATTTGATAGAACATAAAATATCATTATGACATCTGGTTTTACCACTAAAATTCATTCATTGATAAACGTTTACTGCTGTCCTCATTGCAAAGTATCCCTTTTTTCGCCAGCGAGACAGCAAGTGAGAAAATGCACCGAATAACCAGACGTACTTTCTTTAGTTGCTGTTTATTCGGACAATTGCGTTAACACTTACCCTTATAAGGTTGCCGTGAAACTCAAAACAAAGCGTGAAAAATGTCCCATTGGCTTGCAACCAAAACAAGAGTATATAATTTTACACGAGATAATACAATTTAAAAAATATATATTTCTTTCAAGTAATCACAATACGTTTCAAATTTACAGACAGTTATTGTTCAAAACAACAACAAAAGTGGATTTGCAATGAGCATTCAAAAGGTGGCGTCGTGCTGCCATTGAAGTTCTGCGTTTTTCTTGAGTTCCCTTTTATCAAAAAACAATTGACATGTTAACCACAAGAGGGCACTTGAAGCACACTCTGTTTCTAAAATTACAATGTGCCGTATCATGTAATTGTAACTATGAGTTTCCAATTGTATCCGTACCATATGTTCTGGTAAAACAGGATTACAAGGCGCACTTTCATATTTCTGGCCAGTTTGTGCCAGGACCAGAATGGAGATAGCTTGCATTACGTTTCTCTCAGTTTTTTTGGAAGAAAGGAAAAGGGTTGCTCTCACGATCCGGTGATCGCTGGGCGTGGGAAGCAGGTCGCGCTGAACGCGGAAGTGGGACTTCCGTGTCGAGCGATGGCGGTTTCGGGAACGGATAAACGGGTCAGTAGCCGGGACAGGAGAGCAAAGACGTGGTCAGGGTCTGAAACGAGTTGTAAGCCAGGAGAAGAGAGTAGACGTGGTCAAGATCAAAACCGGGTTGAAGCCGGGGAACAGACGGGAGCAAAAACAGGTGGGAGTCAGGGTCGAAAAAGGCTTGTCTAGAGTAAACTGAGGTTTGCAGACGGACTGACAACCAGTGACGGAAAGGAGTTGGTTTGAATAGGGACAGGGAGCCAGAGTCGGAGGCAGTTGGCGCCAAAGGAGCGGGCACAGGTGCATCACGTCGGTAATCATGACAGTTTGGGTTATTTAGGTGCACTTTATAGTCAGCACCACAACACAAAGACCACATAACACCAACAAGGTTTTTCGCAAGGTTAGTTGAATTGCTGAGTTGTATTTTTAATTATTCGGCGTGGGGACTGACGTTACGTTTAGTATTAAATGTTACGATAGCAACGATAGTGTGGTGCTATCAGCACATCCCCCTCACTGTTACTGAGTTCTCGAATTCAATTCTAGCTACCCGCATCCTTGTGTGGAATTTGCATTTCCCCCCTGTGCCCTGGGGCACTCTGACTTCCTCGTTAAGATAAGCGTTTCGGAAAATGAATGAATGTGATTTTGGTGTGATGTTACAAGGACATCTAAATGTTCCATATGCCTTTATAGTGGATTCATGCTCATAATTATTATTTTTGATGTGGTTTTTAATATCGTTATTAATATTTTAGAAAAAGTACAAACATGTTCAATGCCGCCCTTGGGCCCGGCCATGCAAATATTGTCATACAATGATTCGAGGTTTGCCAACACTTACTTGAACTCGAGGCCTTGCAACAATAAACAATGGCAGCCAACAACATTTGCACATCAGCTCACATTGCTTCATCGTTTTCAGCATCTGCTTAGGGTTTTCGCCGGGCTATCCATATTAGGCCCTTTGCACCGGATGCCAGTGGAGCACATATTAAATTTGTTACTAATTTTGAACTTGGCACAGCGGCCCGTTGAGCTGCCGCAACCACAACACAAACAAAGCATGTGGAACGAGAAGCTCTGAGTGCACGCATCACTGTAAATGTTTAAACTTTTTCAAAATAAACCCTGCTAATAGAATTTGTGGCAGACGCCGATGTTTTGAGAGCCGGGACACATACTGAAGCTTTATACAGCAATTTCTAAAAACAAATAAGGTTATTATAGGCATACACCATCACTCGACATACAGTTCATTGTATTGGCAAGAAACACTCATGAGACAAGCACAGTGTTCTCTTGAATATTTGCATATTTTTTGTTGTTTTTATGTGACAACTTTAAACTATGCAGCCTTACTGCTCATGCAAAAAAACCCATACTGACCAACTTGAAGACCAGCGGTGACATGAGAGTTAAGTTTAGCCTCATCTCACAATAAAATATATTATACTGCTATTATAAGCAAATAAACTGCAGTGAATCACTGCTGTTTTTATGTATCATACGTACATTTTTTCTTACGAGTCAGAAAAATCGACACCAACAAATACTCACACTTAAAATGTACAGATGTTTAGTATTTTTAATACATACTTATAAATGCTGGAACCATGGGCATAGTTTTTGTATGAACAAAAGGGACATGTCCCAAACAATATCGAGTTATCATTGTTTTACCCCACCAATATAATTCAATCGATTAAAAATGCACCATATGTTTGTAGTTTGTATTCTTCTTTGTGATTTGTAGCACTCTGTTTCTGTGCACAGATTAATACCATGCTATCAAGTTGTCAAATATTACACAGTGTCCCTTTGAAGTTTAAATTATTGGCAGAATTTCCTATCAAAAGGTATCCAAATGATAAATCGATAGTTCTTAGTGATTAATCTAATAATTCTTGATTAGTCGTTGGGTTTTTTTTGTGTGTGGGGGGGTTGTGTTTTTTTTTTTTTTTTTTTGCTTAATCAAAATTTCTGACCTGATTGCTTTTAACAAGTCAAATCTCCAAGGTTACATTCTTGTGACTTTACTCAGTTTACTCCACGTTTTTCCAAAACAAATTCAACACCTTTGGTGGCCATGTCCCTGCCTTCCGAGGTGTCAAACGAAAACACAACATCCTGATCTCACCTAGCGCTTCTGCAGGGATTCTGCTGCGTGTTTGTGACCGGTGTGAAATCACTGCTATTAGCGTCCAACACAACCGCATGCGGATTTTAATCTGCAGCCTTTGATGAAACACACACGCTCACAGACACTCTCACACACACTGCATGAGGTGAATGCAAATAAATGTCACCCGTGGAACTGCAGTGACCTCTAGAGACAGTTCCCTTTATATACAGTGAGTAAGCCTGCTGAGATGATGTTGCACCTATGAAGGTCGGGCTGCTGAAGCTAAAGCAGGGGTGGACAACTACTTGGAGTGGGGGGCCGTATTCGGTTAAAGAATATAGCCTGGGACCAGGGTTGGGTAGGGTTACTTTAACTAGACAACTTTCAATTGCTTTTGGATTACTCCAATACCAAATATGCTAATAAAAGACAAAATAAACTAAATAGGAATACAATTATGACTCACAACACGTGGTAAGCTTTCTCTCCTGGCTTTGATCTCTTTGGCCTTCGGCAAAACTAACATAAAATGCGACAGAAACAAAATGAAAATGAATCCAAACAGCTTGACAACATCATTTTTGCCATTCCATGTATTCCGTTACTCCCGAGCCTGCACATAATTTAGTAATTGTATTCATATTTAGTTTGTGAGGAATTAGATTACTGAAGCTGCGGCCATGACTTTGAGCCAGGAGATGGTCGCAGAAAGTAACAAAATTTTAAATTCTGGACAGCACCTATAAGAATTTATTGTTTGTATTCTACCTAATGCATTTTAGCACTTATTTTTGGTTAATTAAAAGAAAAAATTAACGTGTAAGATTAAGTTATTATCTTCCTGTGTTTTCCCTATTTTCCGGGCTAAATTGTTAAGTGTGGTCAATATCTATCTACCTTTAATGCACACTGTCCCTTTACTTTCATTCTAAGGCTAGGGCCTCAAACTATTGTTGTAGGGGCCACAATTGGCCCGCGGGTCATACAGGTGAGACCCCTGAGTTACATGATGGGAACATTACAGGATTACTTCACTCCTTAAATGGAAATGTTGCATGGAAAACAAACAACATATCAATAGTTATTTCTCTGTACTGTCAATACAGTTTGACAATTGACAGTGAAAAAACAGTCTTTTTATTCTGCCATGAAATGTGCTAACTTTTTGAAGGGAAAAAAAATAAAATAAATAAAGATTTGTTTTGTCAAGACCAGAACGGAATCAGGACCCAAATGCGTAACATCAACCACAAGTTTATTGATAAGAAAGAGGAAGGGCAGCGCCCGCGATTCGGCGCTCGCTGGACACAGTAAGCAAGCCGCTCACACAATCGGATTGTGATCCGAATACGGAAGTGGATCTTCCGGAGCGGGAGATGGCAGTGTCAAGGACGGAAAAAACAGGTCGATATACGGGACAGGAGAGCGAAAACGTGGCCGGGATCAAAAACGGGTCGTAAGCCAGGACGGGATAGCGAACGTGGTCGGGGTAAAAAACAGGTCGAAGTCGGAGACAAACGGGGAAATCAGGAACGGGAGTCAAAATGCTTGCTATGTAGAGACAGATGTTCGCTGACGGACTGACAACAGGAGAGTGAAAGGCCTGGGCTTAAAAAGGACAGGGAACCAATCAGATAGCCCGCAGCGGTTGGTGCCAAACGAGTGGGCACAGGTGATCCAAATCAGTCATCATGACATGCTTGTTTGACCTGCACATTTTTTGCTAGGCTCAATTAAAAAAAGTAAACAGGAACACAAACATATCTATGAAAGGAATCGTGTGTGTTATTTACTGCCACCTAGTTGTAATCAAAACAAACACACACAAAAAACAGCATTGATTTAAAAAATAAGAAACATCTTTGTGGTTTGTATTCTTCCTTGAGATTTTAGCACTTGTTCTTGGTTGCACTACACTATACAGCGACATATCACTGTCAAATAATAAACACCGTTAAGTGAATAAAGATACATTATTCCACCAACAGTATGATTATGTTTATGTATAATTGGGGTTAGTAAAATTGTATTAAATACGGTATGTGATCTAAAGGGAAAAATGCAAACATCCTATGTTATAAGAAAATCATGAAAAAAGGATCCGACGCATTATTGTATTTTGCTTGGTAAAAATTTCCATTGACCCACAGATTTTCCATTTTGCAACCAACAATAACTGATATGTGAGCTTTCCATTTTCCCCAAATTATTACTCATTTGGCAGAAAGTTTTTTAAATGTTTGTAATTGCACATGGTGTATATTTTATTCATTTTAGGTATATTTTTCAAGGCTTTGGAGACAACACATTGTCTGAAAAACACTTTTTACCATCAGCTATGTGATATCAAATATTTTCTTTTCATTTTTAATTATATGTTTTTGATTTTTCAAACTAAAAAAGTTCCAAAGATTTCTAAGTTAATTAAAAAATAATGATTTACCATCTGGAATCTGATATTAACTTTTTTTTTTTTAAAAACAAAAAAATAAATAAAAAAATACCTCCACATTTATGAAAAAGATCTACCATCTGCTATCAGACATTGAACAACAATTCCAATTGTTTGAATGTTTTTTTCTGATGCAAAACATCTTCAATAATAATCAAAAATGAGTCGGCATCTGCTATCTGATCACATTTTCTTCATTTTTTATGACATAAAATACAAATTACCTACGATTTTATTTTTATTTTGCCGAGTGAAAATGGTTAAAATATGCAAAAGTTTATATAATAAAATAAAATATTAATCGTCTATCAGATATGACGTGTTTTTTTAACATATCGGTTGTATATTTTAAATTTTACTATAAAAAAAGTTCAATTGATTTTAAAATGTATAAAAATGATTTTAACATCTACTATCTGAAATCAAATATAATACTCATAATGATAATTTAATGATTTTCTATTCAGTTTTACAAAGAGAGATACATATTAAGATTTCTAAAATAATATCCAACATTTGCAAAATGTTCTCTTAATTGAGAGCCTCACCAAGCCACCCATCACTCGAAGTCGTGTACCCAATCTACAAAATATGCAAAACTTGAACATAACTTTCCAGAGGTTTACAGTTCAAGCAAACCTCACTTTCTTTGGTCATTTTTAAAACAAAACCTAGTTCAGTTCTTTTTTCGCCCATATAAGTCGACAAAATGATATTATATGTTTCCTCCAAGTGAACGGATAAAGCTTTTATGTACATTGCATATTAAATATGTTTGGTTCCCAACCGGTGTGGACGTCCACATTACCTCCGGTTGCACTATGAAAGCAGCTCAGAAGCTTCAAAAAATGATTATACGACACGGCGTCTTCAAAAGCGCTCAATGATTTTCTATGGAGTGTCTGCACAGCCTAAATTTTCATCCCAGAACAAAATCCATTGGGAAGAAAAAGTATCTTGAAGAAAACCTAACAAAGTATAGATATCAATCAATATTAGATAAGAGCTGGATTTCAATTGGTTGCAGTACATTTTGGAGTAGAATGACGCAAAAAAGAGAACACTACTAAATCTTATTTTGTCGACGTAGACAGGGTTCAAATATACAATGACAAAAAAAGGATAACACGGCTATCCCTCCAAAAACAACAAACATAGAAAACAAATATATATATATATATATATATATATATATATATATATATATATATATATATATATATATATATATATATACGTATATATATATATATATATATATATATATATATATATATATATATATATATATATATATATATATATATATATATATATATATATATATATATATATATATATATATATATATATATATATATATATATATATGTGGGCAGCGAGGTGGTTAGCGCGTGTGCGACAAAGTTCTGAGGTCATGAGATCAAATATTCCTGTGTGGAGTTTGCATGCTCTCACCATGCTTGCGTGGGTTATATCCGGGCACTCCGGTTTCCTCCCACATTCCAAAAACATGCATGTCAGATTAATTGAACGGTTGGAATTGTCCTTGGGTATGAATAAAGCAGTGAGTTGTCTGTCTTTGTGAGCCCTGCGACTGGCTGACAACCAGTTCAGGGTGTCCTCTGCCCACTGCCCAAGGATAGCTGGGATGGGCTTCAGTTCCCCGGTGACCACCGCATGTCGGTTTCAGATCAATGTGTAAATGTGACCTATGCACTTTGAAAAATTTTGTGATTAAAGGGCAATACAAATAAATGTAGTTTTAGTAGATATACAAAAAATATTAATAATAGATAATTGAATGTATTGATTTATTACCAAATAAAAAAAAACAATACATAAATCCAAGTAAAAATGCAATATACAAAAAAATATAAATGATTTAATTAATTAAATAAATAAAAGAGAAAACAAAATACATAAATACATGAAAATGTAAAATAAATACAAATATTATATGATGGATTAATTAATCAATGTCTTAATCAATGAAAACAAATATATATATATATATATATATATATATATATATATATATATATATATATATATATATATATATATATATATATATATATATATATATATATATATAGATAGATAATAAATAAATAACAAAATGATTAAATAAATATATATAAATGAAAAACAAGTAAAAATATTGAATAAAAACAATACTGAATGAATGGATTGAATATTAATAATAAAATAAATGAATCCAAATGACAAACAAATATAAGTAATACATGGAAACAATTAATAAATGAATAAATGGATGAAATGATATATACAAAATAAATAAACAAATACAAATTATAAAAAACAAATAATGTATGAATGTAAATTAAGAGAAAGTTGTACGCACGTACAATCAATTCCAATCAAATTTTGCTCAAATTTAAAGTTAATTATTGTCATATCCTCATAAAAGGTAAATAAATATAAGATAATAATTAAATTGAAGATAATTTATTTCCTTTTTTTGATCAGTTTATCGTTTTTTTTATCATTGTTTTTTAGTATGTCTTCTCAGTTTGATTAGCGTATAAGCTAACAGGTGCTTTCATCAGAGTAGCTGACAATGCAGTGTCATCGTCATGACAACGAGTTAAACCACCAAAAAAGGACTGCAAGTACAGGACATTGAAGCTTTAATTATTTTTTTCTCGATGTTGAAAACGGCAACAGTATAATACAATGCATTGAGACCATGTATCGATAGGTTTGCAAAAATAAAGTGGATATACTTTACATGCATTTAAGCTATTACAAAAGTTGCTTATACATCAGATAAAAACTTTCCAAAACTTACTGGATTACATTGTTATTTCGACCTTCAATATGGATGGAGATGGATTGGACAAGCAACAGTCCTGTCATCCAGTGTCTGAGTCTTTGATTATGTTGAACTGGCAGAACCAAAAGTGGTAATAGCTCTTCTCACCCCGGCCACCACCTCTTTGACCTGCTACCTTACGACAGACGCTACAGGTCACACAAAACAAAAACAAACAGACTCAAAGACAGTTTCTTCCCCAAAGCCATCACCACCCTTAACACACACTGCACAAAAACTGAAACTCTTGCAAACACACTACCTCATAAAGATGTGAAATTGTATTTCTGTTTATGCTTACTTTGCACAATGTTGCCTATTTTGCACTACCGCATATTGCACTAATACGATCCTTAAACGGTATGTAAACATTCTACATGGCTACACTTTCTTGTGTAAATATTGTGTAAATTATTTTTAATCTTTTTTGTTTTTTTATTCTCTCAGTAAAATGTGACACTGGAGTGCCACGTCCAATTTCGTTGTCACAATATGTTCAACCCATTTTGTAACCAATGATAATAAAGGTGTATTGTATTATATTATATTCTAATATTTTGCCACTCTTTTCAATTCAAATCAACACTAAATCTTAATGTAAAGCAATCCCTACTGAACTTGCATCAGTTTTTAGCTTTGAATGACTTTATTAACACAGGCAAGCATGTAGTGAAACAAACTACTAAATCCCTTGTATTCAAGCAGGTAAACATTTATTTTAATCGGAGTGGATCCACAGTGCATAAAAATAGGATAGAGGGATGTAAACAGGGTGTTGTTATTTACAGTTCACCCCCACATTAGCCCACGAGGTACAGTGGCAGGGTCGATGCACAGATGCCCTGAGCGGTGCCATACGGCTGCCGGTTCATTAGACTCGCCAAGGAAGACGTGAATCAAAGTGAGAGAGAGGAGGAAACAATCCATCTGCCTAATGGGAATTCCCTGCAAGGGGCGCAGGCCAACCGTCCCCTCACATCAGTTAGCTGCAGACGCTTTTAACCGTACCATCCCCAAAGAAGACACAAAAAAGCTAAGAGTGGGTGGATGGATACAAATATCGATATTCTCGATACCAGGTGAGTATTTGGTCCGGACCAATGCTATTTTTTATGGACGATAATGTAAACCTATTTGAAATATCACTGTAATAGTAGTGTAGTATGATTATACATACATTATGTAACGGGTGTAATAATAACTTTTGTTTTATTGAAGTTCCTGCTGAAATATGTTGTATAGTTTCTGCAATGAACAGTCCAACAGTGCCACCTGCTGATATGTGGTAAGGTTTGGTTTGGCTTTTGACGTTGCGACAGGAAGGTGGGGGGTTTTGGCAGTCTACAACGAGCTGCCAACGAGATCAAAGCCAGCAGAGAAGCTTACACGTGTTGTGTTGTGACTCATTCATTTGCAGCAACTATAATAAAAACCTCATCATCCAGTCCAGCGTGGGATCTTTGGTGGGACAGGTACACCGTGGTTACAATTACACCTTTCAAATGTAATCCAATTGTTGTTACACCAAATTTGCACTATTGATTTTATTACTGCGCAACGAAAAGTACCTTATTTTTTGTGCTATACTGTGCACCTGATTATTAAACACAAGTTCAGTGATCATATATATAATGCATCAAACTGCAAGGCTCATAAGACTAAAACAAGATAAAAACTGTATTTCATTGACCACAAATATAAGGACATCTGGATCCACAACTAAAATGAATGGATATATTTGTATATGGTGACCATATGTAGAAGCATTTAGTTTACCAAATCCAAACTGCTTAATAAATCCTGATTTGTGTGCACGTGTGTGTGTGTATGTGTCACATAGGCTCCAAAACGGCTGAACCGATGATCATGATCATTGGCACGATAGTACTTAAGTCCTCCTCGAGTGTTTGTAGTTAGGTTTCGTGTCAAGAAACACTTAATAAATACCAACAAAATCATTAAGCATGTGCTTTTGTGTACAAGCTGCTCTGTGTCATGATGTCGGAGGACAATCCAAATGCGGAGAAGCCGTAGGCAGGTGTGCTCAACTAGGGATTTTATTTACCAACAACATGGGTGGTAGAGCGTCTTTGTCCTTCCCTGCTGAAGCAGGAACAAGAAACGGCTGTGTGACCTACACCTTGCCACTAGGACAGCGAACCTCTCGCCCCCCGTACAGGTACCAGAAGCGACCGAGGGACCTTCTTCTTGCCGCCGGGACAGGAGACAAAAGCAGCTGAGGGACTTCCTCGCCACAGATAGAACAAACCTGGTGTGGAATAGCAATTATCTGACACTATGGTGTCCAAACAGTGATCTATAAAGGGACGGGATGATTAGGGACAGATTTATTTTTATTTTTTTTACATCAAGGCTTAAGACAAAGCTTTTGATTTATGCCCACCTCATATTCTATATTGTCCTGTCTTTTTCCGACTGCCTGCCTGGTGGTGATATGAAGGAGAATGACGATTTGAGATGAGTCAGTGGACCAGCGTTTGACCTGAAGCATGTGAACGCCTGCATGGACCACCTGGCACAGATGGGAAGCTTTGTCGTGGCCGTCATAGACTTTCTGGAATAGTTTACAGGCTGGGGGCGTCGCTGCTGTCATGCACTTTCCGTACAAATTTTTAACATGTTACCTAGTGTTTACTATGTTTGTGTAATGTAATGCTAAATGTAATTCACCCTGGTCATCCTGAAAGGGGGATACCACTTGTGAGGTCCCTTTGCAAGGTTTCTCTTTTTCCTCACGCTGAGGTTTTGAGTTATTCCTTGCCCGCATGTTGGTTTGAATTAAGGTAATTGCGTCATTGTAATCCTGTGCAGTCCTTTGAGACATTTTTGTAATTAAGGGCTATATAAATAAATTTAACTTGACTTGACTTGAATTTGTGGCAATTTGACACACCTGTTTCACACACACAGAGTTTCCAACCTGATTGGGGGCCTCTGGGTAAAGGCAGCACACTAGATCAGTCTTTGGTGCTAACTGGTGGCTCCAGGCGCTTTTTTTAACAAACCGCAGCCCCAACAACCTCCCCTAAGTAGAGTTCCCGTCAACGCCGAGCCATACACTTGTTTTGTTATAACTATGTATTGCCACATATTTCATTTTAACATATTTCCAGCTTTAGGAAGGTTCACTGCGCTATAAAGCACACCACTCTTGCAATTTTGGAGATTTTGGGTATGGTTTCTATTCCGGAAAATATATTCATTTAGTTGCCTTCTTGACATTGTTATACAGAATTGGTATTTATGTGAAATTGCTGCCTTTTTTGTGGATGCTTTTGCCTTTGGTTCTAAAATAGTTATAGCCCTTGAAGTAATATACATTTTATACTGTTTTTACATTGTAATGTTTACACTATTTACACTTTAACTCCATTTTCAAAATAGTGTGCAATAGATGGTATTATTCTTATTATGTTAACTTTGATATATTTGTATTTTTGTATTTTGTATTTGTATCAGTTTTTTGGTTTGACTCCCTTCACATATTTTGTTCCAAAAATGTTTTTATTCATTGTATACTGTTAAAGTTTGAATTTTAGTTACGTATTAAAAAATACATTTTTAGGCATTTTTTAATGTAATTATCAACTAGCTCAAGGGGCTGGGGTTCAATTGCTCAATGATTATGAGATTTCCAAGCAAAACAATATCTTCCTTCCCGTGGCGGGCCGCAGTAAAGGAAGTGATGGGATTAACGGCAAAGACGGCGAGCATATGTTGCCTGTTTACAGTGCACAAGGTCAAGGGCGGGACATCCTTGTGATGCTTTTTAGGAGCGACTTTATTAAAGATCACTCATTCGTTTGGTGTTTTAAAATCAGTGTTGGACCAAACAGGCTTGGAGGAAAACCACGTCTTGTTAGCACGCATGAATCAGGCCACCCACTGACATTATTTGAAAATTGCTTAGTTGCATAGAACTCCCTTTAGTGCTGAACGGACTTTCATAAAATTGATTTTCCGAGTACAGCCTTTTAGCAGCTATAAGCATGAAATATGAAGCCTTCATAGCTGAGAGCATTTCATTTTTTGCCGCCCAGTAACGAATGATGCTGTGAAAAGCGGGGACCGCGTTTGAAATTCTCCTCGCCAGGCCATTTCCATAATTAAACATGGCTAATTATAGAGCTTGGATGACTTTAAACAAACACTCCTCGCTTTTCACGCCTTCAATTAGAAGATTTATGCAAATGGCATGACATTGGCGCAGATGTCAACCGTCAAACTTTTATGGGTGGCGGGAATTGATTTGGATCCTGACACTCCAGACATCAAACTTCATCAAAAAATCCACACGGGTGTCAAGAGGTTATCTCATCTACAGTGATTCTTCATGCTAAGCTTAAAGATCTTTAAAGTTAAAACCCACGGTAGTGGAATGTGTCTATCATTATATCCAGTTGTCATTAATTTAGCAAATGCAAAATAGAATAGAATGGAATAGAATATGCCTTTATTGTCATTGTTACAACATGGGATATGCTGTGACAACGAAATTGTACGACTCCAGTTCCACATTTACAGTGAGGATAAGGAAACAAAGAGACAAAGGAACAAAGAACTATCTGACTTTGTTGTAAGTAGTCTTAGTTTTCCTGTGTCCTGTGTGTTTGATTAGGGGGGGGGGGTCAAACCGAGTTGCCGGATACAAACGAATGTTTGATCTTACATTACACATAGTCCAGTGTTTTTCCGAATTGCTCAGTCCACAATTGAATGGATTAGGGAGTACAGTCCATAAACATGCCCGATTAAAGTCGCCATCGACGATAAAGCTCCGTTGGGGTGTGCAAGCTGCTGTTTATTGATAGCAGCGTGCAGGAGATTTAGCACTATGCTAACGTTAGCATCCGGTGAAACGGTTAGCGGTGGAAAGTAAACACCAAACACAAAGACCACAGTTAACTCTCCCGGTACATAGAAGGGTCTGCACAATACTGCTAGAAACTCCATATCAAGTGAGCAGTGTGTGTCAATGGTTCGGCTATTATTTATGCGCGTAGTCTCCAACCCCTGTTTTTACCGGAGTCTTCGTCTCGTTTGAGCCGGTGATGTAATGCGGCGTCGGGAAAGCCATGACTCCGTGATGACAAAAAAAAATCCTCCAATTTCGGACGTTGTTGGAGGCGATCCGCAGCTCAATTCACTCATTGTGGAAGATGGATCTGGCATTGGTTGAACATGCTTGGGAGCGCTGGTCTGTGTGGTTGCCTTCTTAGCTCAGCCTTTGCTCCGTCGTTGTCGTTGTCGGCAGGCGGGCAAATCTTCCAGGGAGATCCGGTGGTCTCTGTATATCCCTCGGGATGTAGTGGATATTATTGTAAATGCGAAGGGAGTCAAAGGGAAAATATGAGGATCAGGGGACACTGAAAAACAAAAGACGAACTGGAGCCCGAGCCGCAGCGTCTGCACAACGCGCCGCCATCTTGACTTATCTTGACTTAAAATGCATTTTAGGTTAACCGTTCAACAGAAGAAAATTACGTCACAAGTAGTAAAATAATTTTTGCTCATTCCCAGCAGCTATAGTAAGCCAGCTGTTGCATCAACTTCACAATCCCAAGCTATGTTTCAATAAAGGAAATATTTTCTTTAAAATTAAGATTTTGCCAAAATTCAGGTTTTCCAAGGCCGTGTAGGGGAGCGCAGAAAACCATAAGTTCGCTTATTAGGGTCTTTAATAAATTATTTGACAGTTTTACATTTTATGAGTGGACCTAAGTGTAGGGAAGCAGGAACAACTCCTTGGCTTGGTCACTCTCATGACACATGTGCTTGTGTTTTTTGTTTTTGTTTTTAATTGATTCTTGCTTTATTTCAATCGCCATCCTTCGACTTTTTTCCTCAGAAACAGTTTTCCTGTCCGGAAATCATGGTCAAGGTCACAAAAAGGAGATGCTATAAAGTGTCATTAAAAGATGCAACCAAAACAAAGCCACATCCAAATGACCAAGGAAGTGTTACAAGATGTTACAACAGCCTCTGCTGTCGGCACAGTACTTAAATATAGGTAATGAGAAACAGAGGTGTGGGACATTCTGTCTGACTGTAGTCACTCTCTAGAGGACAGAACATGACTAATAGGGTGGAATTATTCTTATGCCTTTTGTGGTTGTTGTGGTTGTAAATGTTTTATTTGGCTTTTTTTTTTCTTTTTGTTGGTGCTTGGAAAGTTCATGCACAAGAGTGAACAGAAATTAACTATTTTGATTGTGGTAAATGACAGTAATAAAAAGTTTTTCGCTTTTTTTTAAATGTAAAAAGTTAAAATAAATAATCATAATAATCATTCTGCATTTATTGTTTGCGAATAATTCTGTTGCCTGTGCTCCGCTACCTATAAACGGGGTTATTCCCAATTTGCTGATCAGATGACAAATCCAAATTCTGTTCTTAACTGAATACAGCCTGCATGTAAACATATTCACTTGTTATGATAAATAACACAATACATCAACAAATAAAATAAACTGCCAGTAATGGTCAGTGTACATTAATAGATACTAATGTGACCTGTTAACGCTATAAGATGTATTGTGAGCAAATTTTAGAACATTTTAGGACATTTTATTTCATCACAACAAAGATTTTGTGTGTGGTTTTGTTATTCGAAAGTTGAGAGATTTCAAATAACGAATTTACTTTGGGTGGGTCTCCATATGTACTCCTATGATACGAATAGATGACTTATATCTTCAATAAGAAAACGTAAATCCATTTGACCACATAAATAAAGTAGTTGGTTATAACTTAAATGTGTGTCATTGACTTACTTTCTTCATTTGTTTGCTTGTGTGTATCAGATCTATAGCAAACGAAATACCCAAGTACCACCTCTACTCAAATGATACAATATTGAACACAACACAAACATGTGTTCCTTCCGAACAAGGTAATACAGTCACATTTATAAAAACGTCCCCCAGGGGTCATTTTCAGGTTTTGCCAATACAGTAGTCACACGCTGAAAGAGTCATTGACTAAGTCAACATAATATGTCAGATAATTCATCAGGTTTCTGCCTGTATACTTTATTACAAATACGTATTCATTCTCTAGCATAGCTGTTTAAAAAGGGAAATTAAAACATTTAACCTCACAAAGCAAAATTAGTGACTTATCCGACTGTGTTTTTGCGTTAGCAAAAACATCGTATATTTTCAGATATTTCCCCACAATAAATAATGGCATCAGGTAATGGCAGGCTTTAAATATGTATCCATCTGTCAGCGTGAGTGCAGTACTGCATACAAAGAAACACCTCACATTTGTTACATATCTCATAATGAGGAGTACAAAAATGTAGTCGGTTATTACTTCTGTGTTATTGTTATTTGTTGGCTCGTGTAGTTACGATCGAAAGCAAATAAAACCCAAATACCACCTGTACTCAAACAATCCAATATTGAACACAACACAAACACGTGTTCCTTCCAAACAAGATAACATGATCACATATCATGTGAAAGTTTAACTGAGGATCATTTTCAGGTTGCCATTACGGTGTTAATGTGCCCATAGTGATATAGGCTATGTTAATAATGTACAAACCATCACCTACTTACGAAGGTTTGAGTTCCAAAAAACGGTAGAAACGAACATTTTTTGTGGGATGTCAAAACATATCTGGACATTGCTGTAAGTTAGATTTTGTGCAGATTACGGGACAGAGTACGGGACAGTACTGTAGTGTTTCTTTCCGCCGTGACGGGCGTGTGGTTCTGTGAGAGCTCACCCAGCATCCACCTCAAAGAAGAAATCCGACTTCCTCTTCCTAGTTCGTGTGTAATCATACTATAGTCAAGTCAAGTCAAGTCAAGTCACATTTATTTGTATAGGCCTTAATCACAAAAAAAAGTCTCAAAGGACTGCACATGATTACAATTACACCATCACCTGATCTTAAACCAACATTTTTATTGTTTAATATCTCGTGCATCCATTCAATATGGTTGGTGTAAAGAAGAGGTGATCCGTTTCTTTTGAAATGAAAGTGGAATAAGAAAGCTTGATGCGGTTGAGAAAATGATCAGATCACTTTTTTTTCGACCACTTTTTACTAGGGAGGCGCAAGTAGCCTAACTCTTCCAAAAGTAAGTTAAACCTAACTTTATTTATCTTTATGGAGCATATTATTTTTTTAAGTGTTTTTTTAGTACATAACAATACAGGTTACTTATGCAAGGCTTAAACATACTTAAATGAAATGAAATGATCTGCATTTATATAGCGCTTTTCAAGTCAAGACTTCCCAAAGCGCTTTACATTGTGCTTCACATTTCCCAATTGCGGCCGTGCAGCCATGTGAGGCGCTAACCTGCTTATTGGGGGTATTAGGGGGTTAAGTGTCTTACCCAAGGACACTTCTACATGTGACACGGAGGAGCCGGGATCCGAACTGCGATCTCTTGATCCCAAGACGGGCTCTCTACCTCCTGAGCCACTGCCGCCCCTAATAAACCTTTAGAATACATCCCATGCAAAATATAGCACTGAAGCAACTAACGAACAAATTTAACTTACTAACAATCTTCTGGGACCTATCTCGTTCGTAAATTGGGCAGCGGTCAGATTAGTCATCAGGTAAAATAAATGAATAAAGGTGAGTAAAGTATCTATCTATCTAGGTTTCTGACTGTTTTCTTGATTATAGAAATATATTCATACTTTTCAAAAAAGGAACATGAACATTTACACACCACAAAGAAAAGTTCTGAAGTTATCAGACTGTGTTTTTTCATGAGCGAATACATTGTATGTTTCAAGATATTTCCCTCCAATGAGTCCTTGCATCAGATGACAACAAGTAATAAATATGTATCCATTTGTCAACGTGAGTGCAGACTGCATACAAAAAGGTATAAACATACTTCCATTGTTATCCATTGTTTGGTCTGGAAACACCCCACATTAGTTACATTTCTCACAATAAGAAATTGAAGGAATATGAGGTGATTGAATGTGTATTCATTTATGAATTTAGGAAATCATATCCATCGACCCGGGGAAAGAAAACTCGACCGAGACCTGCAGGTAGTGGATGATAGCACCAGTCAATTTATCTAGCCTTTGACAGCAAGCCACTAGAAGCCATTATATCAGACAAATTATATATGAAGATTAACATCCAGCCATTTGTTAGAATGGGAGCACGACCAGTAATTCACACATCAACAGCCTTTCAATTATTAAAAAGATGGAAAATCATAATTGGCTGTATATTTTCTGGTCCGGGTACTTGACATTCACTGTAGGTTTTGTAATGTAAATGACAACGACGGGACGCTGGAGGGGGTTCTAAGGTGCCATCTTAACACCGGCGAGTGATTGACTGAATAGATGTGAGGCGGCTACAGGTGGCGGTCAATTATCATTTGAATAATCGAGAATGGGCCCGCTCCACTGCCGAGCGTGACACATTTTTATCTCCATGCATTTCAATGAAGTCTGAAGAACGCTACATAAAAGGTTATCACCTAGGAAACATATTTGCCCAGGCGCAAGTTAAACAGGCGGATGAGATCGGCATAGATATTCAATTTAACCAGTCAACCCTGACCTATAAATATTTTAACAAAAACCCCGGTGAGAATATGCCCCTCCCTTTTCAGGCATTTATTATTTCCTCAGCGGGAGATGCTAGGAAGGACGTACGGGTAGAAAGTCAAACACATTGTAGCTTATCTATTAGGAGGATTGTTTAATGCATTTCCTCTTTGCCTGAGGGATGCGGTTAAGCTTAGGAAAAAAGCAACAGATTTACGCTAAAGGGGGCCCTCCGAAGTTGAGCTGGACTAATCTATAAGTTGTGAGCTGACAAATCTGGCATGACACGACGCTGGGTTTGCGGGGACGACTCACGGGACGGGCATTAATCACAGACACGCTGGGGACACCTCAAAGTGAGCTGGAGGTTACGCGGGCAAGGGGATTAATCAATACGGGCCCGTCGCTGGGGTGTAGCGGCAGCACTTAAAACCCCCACCAGGGTGTACCTTGGGAGTGATGCACTCTGCTGAGGAGTGGTGGGGAATTAGTTCTGAAGCAGTTCAAAATGTTCTGCAGGTTGCAGATGGATGCTTCGTAGTCAGTGGAGCCACTCCAGGCGTGTTTGAAGACGCGTCCAAAAAGAAGCATCCCATTAGAGCCTAAGAGTGCCAAAACTCAATGCATGAAAACTAGTCATTTGGAAAAAAAAAAAAATGGGTGGGGCTTGTACTTCATCCTTAAGCAGGAGTCATTTTTCCGTCTTTTTTCTAAAATCTAAAGGCCTTTGTGGAAAATGATATTTTGAAATAAGATTGGAATTTGATAATTGACTTTAGGAATGAAATAAAAATACATCATTATGCAAAGTATAATACGCTTGGATAAGAAATATAAAATATCTAATCGTCGCACTTTGTCGGGTGGAACAAATTACAAGGAAGCAAAACAGATCACGTTCGGTGACAAAGTAACACCTATCCTAACCCTAAACCGCTGGTCACAAAACAAATAACAAATTGGCCAAACAAATATCAAGCGTAATGATTTTCCAACCAGAAAAAAAAATCAAAACGTGCATGGAAGGGGAAGATAAAAATGGCAATGGAAATAAAAGATGGAATTGAACTAGCCGCTTCTGCTGTCAGTACAATCCTCAAATACCAGTTTCTTATAGTCAGGTGCCGGTAATGAGGAACTTGTGTGGGCCGGTCCATAGGCCTTTGGCACCCTTTTAAAGAAGATTGTGTGCCAAATCTTGACACTTATTAATCCTATAAAACTTGAGTAATTTTCAAAAATTGTATCTTCATAATTTTCATTTGGTGGGGCAGATTAAAAAGGTCAACAGGCCGTATTTTGCCGGTAACTGTGGTAGAATGTGTGAAATAGCCACACCTAGGAGCAAGACAAAGGAGCAGTTCCACCTATTCACGGTTTGTCATCTGGCCACTCTGCTCGGTTTTCAAGTCAAGATAGAAATACAGTGGTACCTCTTTAGTCGAGCAACTATCTAATAGAAGAGTTTAATTTGCAATAAAAAACTTGCTCACTATATGCAGGAAAATACAAACCGTCCCAGAAGCTATCACTAGGGAGTTATACTTAAGGGCAGCTGCCCAAAGAGAAAGGGAGATCACCAGGCAGGTGAAGTGAATATGCCAGTCACTCTAAGCCTCTAGGGCATAGGAGTCAAAGTCACGGTCTATGGGCCCTATCTGGCCCGGGTGTACAATTATATCCGGCCCGCTAAATAATTTTATATACATCTACTGTAATGGCCCTGCTAGAAGGAGCACTAATAACTTTCAAACAACAAATCCCATTTTGGAGCGCTTCATCTGCCATCGCAAGACTTCCCGGAAACATTCCCTAGCTTGAGCCCGACGAGTGCAGCCAATGTTAACATTACTATATAACCGATCTACTTACAAACAAAAGTCGTCCATTAAAAATGAATATTAAGTGTCAGGAAGCGGCAGCATGATGCCGGTGACGAGCATCTATATGTCACGCTGCAAAAGAAGGCTAAACGGAGACAAGCAGGTGGGCATTTCTCGTGGCGTGGATAATGTGTATGCTAAACACTCACAATGGCCGAAAGAAAATTTGCAGCTGAAAAAAAGCCTTTCAGATGGAAAGCTGAATACATGTTTACCAACATTGCCGGTAAACCAGGGTGTCTTGTTTGTGGAGCTAATGTGTGTAATGCAAAATGTCACTATGAGACAAAACACTAATGTTCATGTTAAAACCACACATTTCTGGTGAAAATCACACATTTTATCCATATCTATAATTTTTTCATATTTTAAATTGTCCAGTTTTGAGAGAATACATTTGTATGGAGAACAAAGTTTGTTTCGTTATTTAATGTTTTAGTTTTGTTTGTTCTGGAATAGTATTCCTGTATGTTTTTAATTCATTATTATTTTGAAAAAAGGTCAAGTTTTAGTTTATTCAATAATTGTTTATCTTGTTCGGCCCACGGTTAAATGTGTTGTTTGTGTTTTGGCCGTCCGTGCAAATGAGTTTGACACCCCTGCTCTGGGGTAAGTGGCTTGTGGCCAAAACCTTTTTTTTTTTCCGGAAGTAAGAAGAGGAAGATCCATTTGTTTTTGCTAAAGACAAGGCAGAACCCCGGCTTTTCCGAGCGCTTGAAAACATCCTTGAATTGCTACTAACTGTTACTTCTCTATACCTAAGGTGTTTTGCCCCAGGTTGGGAGACAAAAGGACCCTTGCAAGGCCCTGAGCAAAGGCTCCACCAACCATGGAAAGCCTACTTTCTTTTTTTTTTCCATTTTGTTTTTTTTCTGCATAAAATTGTTAATATATTCTTTGAGATGATCAGAAACTTAAAAATACAGGAAATTTTGAAGTTGACAGGTATGATCTTCCTCACGCATCCATATTGCTATTCAGGGTTTACTTTGATGCTTTTGACAGGATGGGAATGGACCTATTAGTTTTGAATTATTTTATATTGGGGAAATCCATTCGTTACTCGAGCAATTTGAACAACAAGTAAATACTGTTACTGATTAAGCTCGTACAAAGAGGTACCATTGTACCCCTCAACCGCCCAACCACCCTCCCAACCGATTCATCTAGACGATGTGGACGGCTGTAGCAGTAAGCAGACATTGTAGCAGGAGGCGAAAACTCCAGCTATTTGTCAACGTGGCGCTTGTGTCAAAATGTCATGCCCAGGGACATGCCTTTCCCTCCTGCCCCCACACTCTGAAATCCCCCTACCCCTTGTATGTGCAGCTGGCATGTTCGCAGAGGAGACAGGCCTTATGGTTGCATGCTGTCAGAAGTGCTCCAGTCAGGGCAATCTCTGAGCACTTCCTCTCCCTTGCTCTTTATCCATCCGGCGATCACTGCCTTTTATCCACTCCACTCATCCGTCATGACCATTTTTTTTCTCCCTCCAGAATACTTCAAGGGGCGCTTGTTTTTATGCTTCATCCGCGAAATCAATCTGCTTTTCTTTATCTGTTTTGCCCTGCAAGGATGGAAATGAGATTTGTTTTTTTCTTTTTTAAATGTGTTTTCCTTGAGTGTTTCTCATTTTGTCTGTCTGCTTGTTTTTATCGCAGTAACATATTTAGCTTTTCCTGCTTCTTTTATTGAAAACAATTGTGGAAGGTAGAATAACTTCAATGGGCTACGGTTTATTTAACAAGATATCAAATTATTTTTGACACTCATTTCAGTGTATTTACTTTACCATAGTTATTTTTGTATTACATTGTTTTCGTATATTTCCAATTTTTGTTTTATTTATTTATTAAACAGCTTTAAAATAATATAATTTAAAATTAAATGTTGATTAAGGTTGGATAGAGTATGACCTACTGTATACTATAGGTCCTATAGTGAAGGTGTTTTGAGAGTGGACTTATATGGTGGCAGCAGGAACTGAGGCGGTCAAATAGAGGGACAGTATTTAATAACAAAAGGGGGTACAAAGTAAGAAACACGTATCCACAATACAAGGAATTGTCCAAACAAAACAAAACAAAGCCTGACATGATTGAAATGAGAAACAGAGACCAACCCACGTGGAGAGGCAATTCCCAGACAAACATGCACTAAACTGCCAAATGTACAACTCAAAAACAGGAAACAGAAACCCAATCAGAAGTAGCATTGGTATTAGAATGAAAATGACCCAAGAACATGTGCCGTCAAAAATGTCAATATAAAGGGTCTGGATCATTCGAGACAGGTGTGTGGGGATTTGACAAACCTGTAACCAGTTCCAAACCCAGTTGGCTTCCTTTGGTAGAGGGAAGTGTACGAGTAATTTGAAAAATGAAAAATGAAACATAAATAAAGCTGATGTTTATATCTGTAGTTGTTGTGTTTGACTTGATAAAACAACCTGTTTGAATTCAGTTTATGGGAAAACATTTGTGGGGTGTTTCTTTTATTTTTCGACAATCGATTAACAATAAATAATCCAACCCAGCTACAGACTTGTTTAGACATCAAATTTGTGAAAATATCTAATCCAAAATTGGGTCGTGTTCAACCCACTTAGTGTGGACAAAAATCTGTCCTAAAATTGTTTTCTTTGTCCAAGGAAATAAAAATGTGTTCCACAAAAACGTCCACTTTTCAACGAACTTAATATGTCTTTTTGACAGAAGCGTAGCATTTTTTTATTTTTTCAAACATCTAATTTTCTTTTTTTTGCTAGATGTCTTTAATTCATTGAAATCATGCTTGATCACTATAATAATGTATAACTAATTAAAAAGATTATATCTTTCGGATACACTGAATACAAATACAACTCTATTGATTTAATTGGAGAAGAATCACAGAAAACCCGTTGGCTAGTCAACAACCAATCTGAAAACATCTAGAACAAAACAATTTACACCATTTACAACATTCAATTAACCAAAAAACATGTTATTTTTATTAATGAAGAAGGCAGTGAGCTCAGATGTAGCAGCACCATTGTTTGGCTTGATCCGGGAAAACACAAAACTAGACAATATTATTGTTTTCCCAGCACAATCTGAGGCTTGTTGGCGGTGGTCATTGAGTATTTTCACTCCACCCTGGAGACCTCCGCTGCGACCAGATTACGAAAATGACATAACAACAACAGCAAATGAAATCAAATAACATATGAAATGCTGAAAACAACATTTGTGTCCATTATTTCCAAACAAAACTCTGGTTTGCCTTTAAGCTTCTTTTCCACGTTTTACATTGAGAGTGCAAAGGATTTACTGCTTCGAAAGGCAAATAGCATATTTATGGCTGACAAATTGGAGATTATATATATTTTTGGGGGGTTGGGATACACAACATTTTTCAGCGTTTTCTAGTAAAAGCCTATTTGCTTCAACAAAATCAGCTCTATTTGCCCTGTTGAAAATCTGTTTGTATCTCCTTTTCAAGAAACTGAGAAAGCTATCCGTGTCCGCCTCGTCCATTCTTATTTTACCTCGACATCCCAGCCCGTGTCCATCTGCTTGTTTTCCAATAGTGGAATTCCCAGTCCTAATTAACAAACGCACCCTCACAGACGGCCGAGGGGGTGCGCCACCCTGCCTCGGGAGGGCCGTTTATTGAAAAGGTGAATAAATAAGTGACACTGGACACTGTTTGCCAGAAAACAGTGGGAAATGGCACACTGTTGGGGGGGGCTAAAAAGATGCTCGGGTATCACACACATTTGACCAAATATTGGGGACACCTAGGCAATGTAATATGATTTTTTTGATTTACGGACTGGACTAAGTAATACAACATGGATCAATTATGATAGCAATGATAATATGTTTTCTAAGTCTGTGTTTCTCACAATACGTGCATTTCTTAGAAAAATGAAAAAGGCTTTCATTAAACCTACATAAGGATGCGCCAAGAACCACCTTTGGCTTAAAAACTGAAGCGCATTAAATGTATAACAGGTAATTGGGGAATATATCCATGAGAATGACGACCGACACAAAATATTTGATTGTGCCAAGTGCTTAAACTGTGTATTAACGTCTGTTAATTATCCACAAAAGAGACAAGTCATGACCTGAGCTTCAAAAAAGGCATATGAATGTTTTTCTTTGGCAGTTTTAAAACAATTCCACTCGAAGTACGGTATATGATGCTCTAATAGAAAAAGCATGGATAAAAAAGAAATCAAATTAATTAATACATTCACCATGCTGTCTTACTTGTTGCTACTTACGCAAAACTGTTAAAAAAATAGTGTGCAGGTTTTCTGCGCAGTAGTGATACGAGTCTACACCTAAAGGTACATCACTACAAAATATGGACATTTTTGCTCTTGATTTTTGCAATTTAATCATCTAGTTGTTCTCACCAATTAAATAGTATTTGAGTGTGTTATCCTGAACACAGATTCTCTGGTTGAAAAATAATGTGTTGAGTGTAAATTTTCAGGCTACGATTATTTTCCTGGATCTTGGGTGTAGCCACAAGCATTGGCTTGGCGCGGCAAGGGCCAGAGTGTATTCTGATGTGCCACCATGCTGTGCCTCAGCCAAACGCCCTGGACAGATCTGCGAGTGAGCCGCACGCCAGTCTCGCATCAAAGTTGTGGCGCTTGCATGTCGGAGTCGGCAATCCCTCCGAGGCATCTGCTCAGCACGTGGAGTGCTGAAAGATTCATGGGGTTGGATGTGACATGAGCTAAATATGTGATTGATGACCCTCATGAGTCATCGCTGGAGATTGGCTTGAATGAAAGATGTAAAATTGTGGTTTGGTGGCGCCCCGGATAAAGTATGATAATATACAATATAATATGATAGAATTGAATATACCTTTATAATCGGTGTTACAAAATGAGTTGAACATATTGTGACAATGAAATTGGACGTGGCACTCCAGTTACACATATAGACTGCGTAAGATAAGAAGGATAAAAAAAGATAAAACTATGAAAAGAATTTGGATATATATGAGAACAAAATATTTACCCAAATAAAGTGTGGGCATGTAAAAGCAGAAGATATTTACATTGGGTGTTTACTTACAGGGGATCATAGTAGTAAACAGGGGATCATAGTGCTTCTGGAGCATGCGTCTCCACCTAAAGTAAAAAAAAAAAACATTAGTGGGCAGTCAGGGCTTGCAGGATTTTCTATGTTGGCATAAAAGTATCTGAATATTGTGATGTGTTTTTATATGTTGTACATGAATACTTATTTGATAATTCCAAATTGTCTGTCAGCTTCCATTCATTGCTTTTCTCTTGTTGCACTGATTCTAGATCTGTGCTTCCATACTTAAGCATTGAACCAATTTCAACCATTCCTTGAAACCAGTGTCAGAAATCTACCCAGAGGATATTACAGCTTTAGAGGGCCTTAGGCATAAAATGAGTGACGATAAAGCTGTTGGTTTAGCCAATCAAATTAAGAGTTAGCTGCCTGCTAGAAGGCGTAATAAAACACCAGCGGTTTCATAAATTATGATTGGCTGAGGGGCGGTAATGGAAGTATCACAACAAAAAGGTGAAAAAAATACAGCAAAATACCCGATGACCACTGCTTCTTTCAGGCCTAAAATAAACTGCGTATGATATTTTGTGGAAACACGTTTGGTTTTCTACATGCTCTGACATTTGCTATTGAAGTATTTCAGAGATTGTTTAACCAGAACGCTCTGGGGCAAATCAGTGTTACTGCCCCAGTGAATACAAATAGCATGATAAAAAGATAAAATTTAATGCATTGTAGTATGTATTTTTTACCACTGGTCGCAAGTCATGAAGTGACTGCCACTACTTGGGTTTGATTTCTGTTGCATACAATGTTTTGCAAATTAGGTCAGCAATGTTTATCGATTTAAACAATCATTGCACAATCATGGCTCAAATACAGTATTATACAGTAAAACATTGTACGGTAACTCATACCAATAATGTCTGTACACGTTTTCAATTGTATCCACTGCATCTAGCGATACACAAGGTTTTATAAGGCATCCTTTCAATTTTTTGGGTGAAGTTGGGGTTTTTGGATGCACCTAAGTGTCGCCAGTCTTATATATATATATATATATATATATATATATATATATATATATATATATATATATATATATATATATATATATATATATATATATATATATATATATATATATATATATATATATATATATATATATTTTACAGACTAAGTAATATACTGTACTTTTCAAGAATAATTGATTTCTTGTAAGTATGCCTGCAGTCCATCCCAAATGTCCAACTTCTCTTTCCTGATCTGAGGTACACATTTTTTTCCTGGTCGTTCCGTGCCACGCTGCTGACATACTTTGTGAGTTAACGGGGGCTCCTGTGCACATTCACAAGGGGTCCTGTCAAACCCGTGTCATGAAGGGAGGGTCAGTGGGGACGGCAGACAGCACAGGCGGCAACCAGGGCGGGTGGTTGATGCCAGGCATCTGTGACTGGCACCGGCATAAGAGTGCTTTTCATTTCATTTCCCCAAACACAAACACTCATGCTCACCAGGGCAGCCGTACAAGCAGAGGCACCACAACACATGTCAGTAAATACGTTTAGTGTGATCTCAAATGAGTTGAGGCTCTTGTGACACTTTGGACAGGGACAACACAGAACATGTCTGGGAATAGGAAAGATAATTTTGGAAATTCTGTAGACAATACCACTAATCATTTTGCGGACACCAGAAAAATATTTTTATGAACAAGACTTTAAAGGTAAAATATATATTTTTCAAATTTCAATATCTCTTTGTTTTAAAAATCTGGTTGAAATGAATCTGTCATTAATATATTTTAGGTTTCTCATTTTTAAAAAAAATGTTTCATATAACTTCAGTTAAGCATCACATTGGATTGGATTTTAATTAGTTTGTCACTATCCTTCACTCTCTCTCTCTCTCTCTCTCTCTCTCTCTCTCTCTCTCTCTCTCTCTCTCTCTCTCTCTCTCTCTCTCTCTCTCTCTCTCTCTCTCTCTCTCTCTCTCCGTACCTTATCTGGCCACTGACTTTGGGGTTTCATTTTCCTCCTCATTTGTCTTTTCACTACGTTTTTTTTCCCTAACACTACTCATTCTCTTCCCTGTCTTAGTCTGCAGTCCCCGTTGTTCCTTACTAGTTTGTGTTCTTCCTTGTCACGCCCCACTCACCGTTGCCATAGCTCCTTGTTCTTCCAGTGCACCAAATCCCTGCTTGCCATTCTGGACCACGAGTACTGCCTGATGAACAGTCGTTGCCTTTGCTAATTGGATTTACTGGAACATCGACCCCTCGCCTTCAACTTAGATCACAATTGTTGATGCTTCAGTTCATTCATATTTGTTTCTTATGCTTAAAATCTAACTTTACCCACAGTAGACCCCTCTGGATTAAAATCGAACACATATAGAGGTCTGGGGAAAAAAAACTGTCTCTCTGTCTGTTAGTAGTGGCACTGGATGGCTGTGATCCATGGCAATTGTCTTTGCTATCCTCCTGACTAAGCCTGCATATAAGTTAGAGACAGGGCGGCCCTCAACGCCCTGTGCAGTCTTAACCACCCGGGCAAGTTGTTTCGTCTTGTTTGCCGTGCATCTACCATACTACTATACCACCATATTACATTGTCTTTAACATTACATCACGACTTAAATTGGGTGCACCTGATGATTAAAAATGTAAGACAATGCAGCCAAACTAGCTAACACGGTATGCTTACGTGTTAACACGCATTAACAGCCATAAAACACGGGTCTCTCTTTCTGCCCTTAATTGCTTACCATTAAACATTCATTAAGCATTCCCTAATAGCAAGACAACGTGCACCAACTTTAATTGGCAAAAGCATCAATAAATGAGTGCTTCCGACAATAGAGTTGATGCTAAGGGCTCACACAAAAGGAAATAAACACAATTAAAAGCATGCTAGTTTAACATGTCTGACTGCATTTTGTCGTCATTTGAATAAAGTTTTAATGCATGATTTCAATAAATGGAATCTTGTGAAAACAATTGCAACTATCAAAAGGTTTAGAAACGCAAGAGTCTGTTTACCTGAGAGGCATATTCAATTTAAAATACGCGTTTTCGGGGGTAAGCGATACTGGAAATTTTAGTATGAATCTGATCCAAATATACACATGGGGGTATTGATTGATACCGATCAGATGATGCTACTTTTTGCTTTGAAGTATCTTGTGTCAAGAACCGGAACAGGAGGACCCAGATACGTAAGGTTTCTCACAAAGTTTTATTTTACGGGAAATGGGGCAGTCATGAACGTTAACCCAAACGCCAGTGATTCGGCGATTGCTGGGCAGAAGACGTAAGGCAGCAGTCTGGCATGGAACGACAGGAACCCAGAGGCCGACGAGACACGAGCAGATAGCGGACAGATGGAGTCGATACCGGACAGGACGGGACAGACAGGATTGATATCAGACACTGGAGACTGGAGTCTGATAACAAGCAGGATGAGATAGACAGAAATGATACCAGACACTGAAGATCCATATCAAACAGGACAAAAATAGACGGGAACGCTACTAGACACCGGGGATCGATATTAACAGGAAAAATATAGACGGGAACGATATCGGACAGGAAACACAAGCAGGAAACCGGACAGAGTCAAAAACCCACGTCTTGCGGGTGCAGAGGTTTGTTGACGGACTGACAAAGGGTGATTAAGAGCACTGAGCTTAAACAGGAGGGAAGCCAATCAGTCAACGAGCTGCAGCTGGCGCCAAACGGGCGGGGCCAATTGGTAACCGTGACATCTTGATCATTGAATTATTGAACCACCCTGCACCTCCCCCCATTGAATACATCCATATTGATGATAACCACAACACAAATATTTTAAGTACTAAAAATGTTTCATTTCTCATTAAATAACTACAATTCTAATATTAACAGTGTACAAAAATAAAAATAAATATTTGTATTACAACTGTTTCAGAACGTAAGGCAATAGAGTAAAAAAGCAGCAATTTAACAAAAAACAAATATAACGTCAACATGTCAACTATACCTTCCATTGCACAACATTATGAAACTAAAGTCAGAAGGTGAAAATAATGTTAACAATTCAATCTAAAAACTTTTATCAGTATTGAGAATTAAGTGCCTCTAATACAACAAGTGTTACAAAGCAAGTCAATAAAGTCAAACCAAAAATAATTAGAGACATAACAAACAAGCTCCTTTGGCTCTATTGCCATAATAAAAACTGATTTACAGATTGTTGTTCAGTAACAGTCACATATTTACATTTTTGTGTGCAGCTCGTTGCTCTCTGTAGGGTGAACTTTTTCCAAGTGTTGATGTCAATTTGCAACAGTAGCAGACCATTTTACCATACAATTGACACCTGGGATAGTCCTTTTTCGGTTAGTGAAAAAAATGTCAAGACCATGCATGCTGTGCTAGATTTGGCCCTCTCTCAAGATGCAGCAGCAGACCAGGTAGGGAGAGGTGCTAAAAATGTGCCTGTGAGTCACACAAACATGCATACACTTAGATATTGGTTGAGGGTTCTGCGAAAGAGAGAGAAGGACTGCTATCTACTTATAGAAGCGGTCCTTTACATTATTTAGTGGAGTGGTGACGTGTCAATCTCAGGACAATATTATTGATAAGATCAAAGTACTTCCTTAGTATCGGTAATATCAATATTTGAACTGTTCCACCCACCCCTCTTTTTGAAAAAAGTGGTACTTTACTTCCCGACTCCTCATAAGTTGAGATCAATTTCAAAGAAGTACTTGCTTGCAGTATGTGGTTAAGTGCCCTCACTCTACAACCCAGCGTTGTGCATGTCATTTGAGTAGGCCAAGGGCGAATCAACTTCAGATATAGCTCAGCAGGGATGAGTGTATAGTTTGATTTCCACAGAGGAAGTAAAAGTCACCCAAATTAAATGGAAATATGCTGGGATTAGTTGAACTCCTGAAAAATATTGATATGTATGTTTTTAAATGATTGTAATAATTAAAGGGACAGTGTGTAGTATTTATTGCCTCTTTGTGATTAAAAAAACAAAAACATTCATAGAAAAAGCAAAACTGCTTTAAAAATAAGCACAAAGTACTCCCAATGTCACATATACATGCATGTTTAGATATACTTCTAGGATTATATTTTTTTCATTTTACATTAGTTGAGCCTCACCTGGATAAGGCTTACACAATTGTCCAACATCTTGCTACTATGGGTACCCAAAAATTAAAAAAACTAAAAACAAAAAAATGCAGATGTGTCATTTTGATAGCGTGCACACAATTTGTTATGTCAGAAGTGGTTCAACTAGCAATAAGATTAATTTGAAAAAATACCATATAAATACCTCATATTGGAAACAATGTTTAGAAGAAAATGTTGCTCATTTTGAGTAGATTTCGGTGTCTTTCACATTGTGTTTTTCTAGTAAAATAAGCCAAAGTTGTCTTAGCATAGGGGGCATTGTTTTGCTCATTTTTAGTAGTTTTGTCTGATCTTGGTCAAAAAGATCTTTTGAAATGAGCAAAACTTTTTGACAATCTGCTTGATAAAAAAGGTGACCTATTTCTTTCTTTTTTTCCCCAAAAACAGGTTCACATATTTTATAAGAAGAAAAAAAGGACTTTAAATGAGCAAATGTTTCTGCCGATAGGGAAAAAACGACATGCAATATTCTGAAGAATAAGTGGACCTGGTTTATGTGATTTGGGTACCTTGAAAAAATAGTGTGATGATGAGATTAAAAAAAATTACTGCCTTTTTGCATGTTATCTATATCACTGGGGTTTAATGGTCAGAATTTGGCGCCCTCACGGTCGTGTATTTTATCCTGTAGCATCCAAGCACAAGGTTTGAGCTGATAAAAAGTGGTAAGATATTATATTCAGATTTTTATTTAAAAAATAGGGGTAAATGTTTTCCACAAGTATGTTTTCGAATAAAAACGGTAAATGCTAACTAATCCATTGGAGGAACTACAATTATCATATTTCCTGGACTTTAGGTTGCTCAACCATATAAATTGAACAAGGCGAAAACTATATTATTAGGTTGGGGGGAAGACATGGAAACCTTAACCTCCATCCAGAACAAAGTGATTGTAACGCATGCCCAGTTAAGAAGGAATCAAAGGAATAAGGGGGTTAGCAGGGTTGGATTTGCGATTTGCCAATTCAAGGGGATCAAATGCTCGCCTCACAAGGACGCCGCATCGGGTGCAATGAAAGCGAGCTCTTTGGCGGCGCTTAAGTCGGGCGAGACAACCGCTGAAAGTGAGCAATAAGGCCTGGAAAAGTCTTCGCACTGTCAGGGGTCAACCCTTCCACGGACCCACGAGCACAGCAGCCCTCGAGATTACCCGCCTCCTGCCTCCCCCCACCTTGCAATTTCTCAGCAGGTACAGCAGCCAGGTAACCAAATACCGATGAGTGGAATTGTTAGCTGCAGACATGATGGCGGGGAAGGCAGGAGAACTTTTTGTGTTTTTGGACATAATTCGAATTTGTTTGCATATCTATCTATCCATCTCTATTATTTTTGCCTTTGAAATACCGTATTTATTCATGTATAGCGTCCGTTTTCTTTTTTTACCAAACAAAAACTTTGTTTGGGTGCACATTATTTACGAGGTTTAAGTATTATATTAACATATTTTTGGTGGTATTGTGTTCATAGTTTACGTTGTCAATGTCACGGCCAGAACAAATGGTAGATTCAATCATGTAATGTTTAGCACAAGTTAATTGAGAAAAGAGGTAGTTCAGCACCGCGATCCGGTGCTCGCTGGACACAGGAAGCAAGCCGCTCCCAGAATCGGATCGTGATCTGAATGCAGAAGTGGATCTTCCGAAGCGGGAGATCGTGGTGTCGAAGACGGAAAAAACAGGTTGATAGCCGGACACAGGAGAGCCAAACCTGTTCGGGATCAAAATCGGGTCGTTAGCCGTGACGAGAGAGCAAAACGTGGTTGGGTCAAAAAACAGGTCGTAGCCGGAGACAAACGGGGACATCAGGAACGAACGGGTGGAAAACGGGTGCAAGAAAACGGGGCCAACAGGAGTCAGAGTCAAAGTGCTTGCCTTGTAAACACAGAGGTTTGCAGACGGACTGACAACAGGCAAGTGAAAGGACTGAGCCTAAGAAGGATGCGGAACCAATCAGGAAGCCTGCAGTGGCTGGCGCCAAATGAACAGGCACCGGTGAAATTAATGAGTAATCATGACAGTCAATAAAAATGAAATAAAGATGCATGCCAATTTCGTATGAAAACTTGAGCTGCGCATTATACTAGAGTACACGTTATACACAAGCAAATACAGTACTTTAGTCAGGTAAATAGAGTGAGTACTTTTTGCTGATATTTTGTCATACAAATACACATAGTTGTGTTCCTATTTTTACCGTGTATGAAATATATGAAATTTGTCACAGTTTATTTAAAGTATTGTTTAATCCTGAGAAAATAAATACTGTAATACATTATAGAAATAATAATAAGACATTGTATACTTAAGGATATTATTCATACTACTTATAAAAAAATAGTATTAATTATGTGATAATATATATAAATAGCCATAAGCAATATTGTAACTTACTTATTAATAATACATTATTTGTTACTAAAATGTTTGTATGTATTATTCAGATTCAGATTCAGATCTACTTTATTGTCATTCTAGTACACGTGTATACAGAACGAAATGTCGATACATCTGACCCGCACAGTTTCCTCGAATGTACAGATATAAGTAAAAGTTGTATTGTATTATGGCTACGTATAGTATTTTACCATAGTGCCGATAGTGCAAGAGGAGTAGCTAACCAGATGTGCAAAATGGGCATTCAGGTTAACAAGTCAGGTAAACAGTAACATTAACACTGTAACAATAACGCTGTAAGTACAATAGTGCAGAGAGCAAATGTGCAAGGAGTGGCAAGCTATAAAGAACTGCCAGTAGTGCAAAAAGTCAGATTAGCAGCCGTTTAGATTTAGGTTAACTATATGTTAGATTGACCATTTAACAGTCTAATGGCCAGGGGGACTAGACTACTGCGGAACCTGGTGGTCCTGCACCGCACACTGCAGTACCTCTTCCCAGAGGCTAGCAGAGTGAACAGTCCATGATGATTATACTTTGAATTGCTTCGATAAAGTCAAGCTTTTGTGATTTTCTAGAAAAATCTATTTTTTTAGTGGTTGGGTGAGTCTATGTAACCCTACTTTCAATAATTAACCTTGTAACAACATAGTAACAACATAATAAACCTATGATAAGTTGTTATTTTAGAAATGTATTTCCAACCGGGTATCTTTTTTGCGCGAATTAGTAACAAAAAAGTAGCTCTGAAAAAGGTAGGAGACCCTTAGTTAAAAAAAAAAGATTTTATTTTCTTTGTGGGTAAGACAAATCATATAATTATTTCAAATAGTATTTGATTGTTTTCAAAATGATTAAGAAATATATTTTAGACAAGCATTTTACTTTTTAGTGATACCTAAAGTTTAATACAGCAACTTCACATTTAGTAAACATCCTTTCTGCGTAGTGCAAATCCAATTCATGGGAACATAAAGCATAGGATATTGTTCATAATTAAAAGCTAAAAGCTCCCCCGTTGAGTTCATTAACAATGGCCCTAATTACATGTTTTCCCCCAACTAACCTCAAAGTAGAAACCCAGAAGATAAAATTTGGCATTGCACCTCACGCCAATTTCATGTGCCAATATTTGTCTTTAAGCGCCAGCAAGCCAAATCGTATTAACGTGCAACCAAAGAATACATTTGGCCTCAAACAGATTCAGTGGTGCCAGTAAACTTCATTAAAGAGCAAATGCTTTAAAGGGACCTCTTCTTAATGACTGGTAATTATAAATAAGCTCCTCAGTGAAAGCCCCCCATCATGGGTGGGCTCGCCAGCCTGAAAAAAGGGCCGGCTCCGATGACAACTTGCGTTATAGCTCGCAATTTGGACAAAGGGCTGTTTGTCGACACAGTTAAGCAATAAAAGGCTAGAACTGTGGCGCTGATGGATGGAGACAAAAAAATAGGCACTGGATCGAATTCAAATAGCATCAAAAAGGGAACGCTTGAAGTTGTGTGAACACGTAAGACGAGACGATTACAACTATAATACTAGTTAATGATACCCGATACTCCAACGGCATCTGAGTAGGATGTGGGCTGACTTTTGACCCTTTGATTCATAATTGGCATACAAGTGCCTTAATGTGTTCACTTGTAATAGCGGAAAAATAATAACTGTCTTAAAAGAAATATATTTTTTGCAAGAAATAGAGCTGGACTATTTTGCACAAATATAAAATCAAATGTTTTAATCCCCCAAAATAGGCATAATTAAAGTGACAACACTTTGGATTTACTAAAATAAAAAAGGGTAGAGTAAATGGTACTAATCAATAGGCCTATTAGTGCTCTTATGTAGTGATACATCAAATGCTTTTATAGATTAACTGCTGCAGCTAAGACATTTTTTTTGAAAAGGATTAAGCTAACAGATATTTGTTGTTATTATAACGTATAAGTAAAGACAAAACACATATTTCATTTGACAATGAGAAATAAACCATGTTTTACCTTTTAGACACTCTTTATGTTGGTGAAAAGTCAGCAGGCCGCTAATGGTAGCTGCTTTAACGCTAGCTGCTAATGCTACTGGCAGAGTTGGTGAAGCTGTCTGCTCAAACTACCCTTTCCAGCTGTATCAAAGCAAATGTGTGCTGAATTCAGGCTTGTGATTGCCCCTTTCTCTATTGACTTAGAAGAAATCTAGCAAAGTAGTTCTACAGTAGTATGAGTAAGCAAGAGATATAGCTAAGCAGGGATGTTCTCCTTGCAAGTTAAAATTTCATTGGTGGGTCATCCCATATGAGTCCAAGTGACATTTTGTATTTTGTGTAAAAATTGTACTTATTTACAAAATATTTTCTTGTATGATTAACCACACTCTCACATTGGACACGATGATCCGTGTGTACGATAAATTTATTTTAAATAAATTATTCTGATTGTAATGCAAGTACACCTAAATGCTATTTCCCCAATCATGTATGATTGACTTATGCTACAAATACAAGCGAGAAAAATCTATCGAATTCATGTTTTTGTTCATCATTTTTGTATTACTTTAATGATAACATTCCTCACCTGATGTCAATTTTAGTTCTACGCTCATATTCATGTTTAAAATCTGTGTAAAGAGGGGGGTTCAATTGTGAAATTCCCCCCTGATAAGAGCTCTAAAGAAATCATCTGCTGGCTCTCATTTTAAGCAACCTTTTTCAATGTTTTTTTATGGTTTATTGATGAGGAAAACTATAACACATGCATCCTGTTACGCTTATTTATAGTGGGAACCAATCTTTTTTTTGTAATTTTGACAATGTTAAAAATAAAAATGTTAAAAATATTTCACACTAATCATTGTGTAGTAATGGCTAACTTGAGCATAAAATGTCCCCCTATTATGACCTTAGCTACCAGGCCCCTCTTGTGGAGTTTGTTGCATGTTCTCCCGTACCTGCGTGGATTTATTTCGGGGTACTCTGGTTTCCTCCCATAGTCCAATAACATGGCAGGTTTATTGGCAGTTCCAAATTGTCCCTAGGTATGGGTGAGCGTGTGTATGGCCGTCTGTTTCTTTGTGCCCTGCAATTGACTTGCAACCAGTTCAGGGTGACCCGCGCTTACTGCCCGAAGACAGCTGGGATGGGCACACCCTGTGACCCTGGTGAGGGTAGGCGGTTAAGAAAAGGGACGGATGGAACTTAGTTGCAAAATACCTGAAAAAAATGTGAAACCCCAAAAAAAAGACTTCAAAGGTCGCAAGTTGACTTCAGTACAAGTCATCTCAGAATGACAGTGACAGGAAGTTGAACACGTTGCTGCCTCCTGACAACCATCATTGTAGCCAAACGCCAAAGCTTGCTGATTTAAGACCACGGTTGACAAGCCCCCGCCCCGAAGATGCTCGGCAGCCCAAACTATTGTTTGAGGTTTGCTTCGCCTCCGAAACGGTCCCCCTAAACGACGTTTCCTCGCTGCGGGGGGAAAAACTACGCACTGACAGGAAGTTCAGACGGCAGCGATGATGCGCTCCAGTACGACAGCTGGCACCTGTGATACCTGCTTCCACTAACCCTTCGACGACAAGCCGTGCGCCTTGCAACATGAATTCGTTTGGCTTTCTCTGAGTCTCCCAGCCTCTCTTGTTGATGCTAAGCTACAATGTTTACATGGCCCCTCCGGGCTGTTTTCACTTTCCAGCAACCAAAATAGCAGTCACTTCCCACCCTCCCAAATCTGCCTCCCCAAAAGACAAATATGCGTTGATGAGGATAAGAGGAGAAAGGGACAAGACAAGCGTTGGGATTAGAGGCCCTAAAACTGCGTCAGAGCAGTCTGTACCGTCTGACTTGACGAAGAGGGGGCTTATGTTTCTTTTAGAGAGGTAAATGAAGGGTTGGGGTGCGTGGGGTCCTTAAAGCGACGCTCGTTAAGGATTAGGAGCCGCGTGGCCCTGTTTGCTTCCAATCAAGTCAGATTACAATAGAATAAGCAGCTTTGACACTTGGTGAGGTTAATTCTGCTCTTTTGCTGGCTACCTCTGAGTCTACTCGAAGTATGCCCCAAAAATAGTATTTGTTTCTTCAACAGGCAGAAGGAAAATGTCTTAAAAGAGCTATACAGAAAATATTTTATGCAACTGATTAAAACATCTGCAAAGAAAAAAAAAACGTCAGATTTTTTGGAATAGATATCAGACTTTAGCCCTACCTGTACACTTTATTGTCACTCAGGGTTGAAATGTTAGTGACTATCAATCAATAAGGACGACCGTTTTTCTCTTGCAGTTTTTTTGTTCGCAGTTCATGGAAGCTTCGACCGTGAGGGTCGTCGAGGCACCACTCCCTGTGTTGTGTCTTGAGCAGGTACAGCTGGACGGTACCCATCTCGCTCAAAGCCGTTTTTTTGGGGTATTGTTTTGTTGGAGACAAAGAAAAATTGAAGTCAACAGCTGATATTCAGAAACATTTTTGCTAAAAAGTCTTTTTGGTGAAGAATATGTAAAACTGACCTGTAAAACATTGTTTTAAAGTGTTAATGGGGAAAGGGAGTATACAGTTTCATAAATAAACAGTGTTTTCATTTTGGTATCTAATTGATACCAGTATAATCCTGGGTTAAAGTGAACCTAGTTTACAATATTTGCATGTTAAGATGTGTAAAACAAATATTTTCTTAAAAGGCGCAAAGTTACAAGTAAGTTACATAGTCTAACAATATAATAAGAATTAAAATACAATGTAACAAAATAATTTAGAGATGCCATCAAGTCATTAAACCCTTCACCTAAAACTCTTTGTTTGTTTTGAATCCGTTGATATTACATGTTTTATCCCTCATGCCAAAAATATCTTCAAAAATAATTTTGAGGAAATCGTGATGAATTTCCATCATCCTAAAAAAAAACAAATGAGTTTTTTCACTTGACTGTGCCAAATTACTTTACTCACACGTTTACGTACTCAAAAAGTAATCGGATACATGTAAACAAACGCGAAATATCGTGTAGTTAACTAAAAATGTCCTGGTTGTCAGGGTCTGGTATGCCTCCTTCCATCAGTGGGCGCCAGAGGGTTTGTAAATGGGCACAGCTGTATCCAACAACCAAACACCTGTCTCTTATTATCCTGACCCTTTACGATGACATTCATTTCCACTATCATTGCTACCGCTGATTTTGTTTTTGTTTCTGGTTTCTTGTTAGGACATTTTGTTAGTAGTTTAGTGCACGTTTGGTTGTTATCTACTTTCCTGCACCTCAATTTCTGGTTTGGTTTTTGGTTCATTTTCGGTCATTTCAGGCTTTGTTTTGTTTGGCCATTTCCTTATTTTGTGAACCCTTGTAGAACACTTTGTACCTCCTTTTATTATTAAATGCTATGCCTTATTTTTCACGCCCCAGCCTCATTTTCTGTGTCCCAGTTTCTGCTGCCCCCCTCATTGGGTCCCCCACTAAAACCTAACAATAGTTACTCAAATCCACAAAATCATATTTAATCCATGTCAACATCTCAAGAAAAAACAACAATAACGGCATAGTTTGGATTATATGGCCGCTGAGCTATGTATCACAATATATCCATCAATGTAAACAATAAACTCTTGACTGTCCTACCCCTTACCAGTACGAAGGCATGAGTCTGTTAAATCCTCAAACTTGCTAATCAGAATATGAAAAGAGCAAAGAGCAGAGTATTGGCTCTAAATAGGGTGCTAATTATTTTTGAAACCTGGCCTTTGTGATCCTTATTTGGTCCGGCTGTGGTTTGACTTTGGAGATGAATAAGGAGCATCAAGAGGCGTCTGCAGACTTTTCAGAAGCTTACAAGCCCTCCTTCTACCTCTTTCATTCTATCTCTGTCTTGACAAAGAATGAAAGAAAAACAGGTACATTCAATAAAGCCTTTGAGAGGAAAGATTACCTAAGGAGACCCAAGCTCCTCCTCATATTTCTCTGACTCCAAGAATCCAGCTTTGCACTTCCCATCTTGGCTAAAGACACACATCAAAACTCTTCTTTGAAGCCACGACAGGCAATTAACCTCCCCGGAGTCGCCCGGTACAGATTGCTTGGGACGTGTGACACATTTCAAGAGGGTGGAGTCAGAACAGGCATATTTGTTTGTTGGTTTTTATTTATTGTTGATCTCTTTAATGAGGTGGCAGATCGGAGACAACCCATTTCTGTCAGTGCGAAAGAAGGAAAGTAGGCTAAACCCCTGGAGGAAGGTCCTCGCTTCATCGGAGGAAAACTTTGCATGCCTTCCGTACTCTTGAGCTTATGAAATGAACAATGTGGCCAATGTTAACTCACTCAATGCCAAAACATGTAAATACTAAATGCCAAAACGTGAACATGTTTTTTTTAATTTATTAAAAAAAAAAACAATTATCTGTGAGTATCAAGCTTCCAGGAATGCTTTCAGTATAATAATCACCGTTAGATGGCGGGATTGGCTGAATAGATATGTGGATGAGTACAGACAGTTTACGCTTCAAAAACTGTTTTCTTTCCCACAAAAATGGTATAATATTATATACCAAACAGTCTTGGTCATTTTGTTTGACACAGTCCAAAAACTGAGGTGGTTTTGTTTAAAACAACCCAAAAATGGGTCCCATTTCTGACCCAACATTTTTAAGAATATATTTAAGTCACTGTTGAACTGGTATAAATGTTTCCAGGTAACTATGGATTGTACAATGTAAAACTAAAGTCTGCGCTGAGAGTTCAGCATCAATCAATGTATATGTTTTTGTTTCTCTCACAATTTGTTCATAACTGGTTAACATTTAATTACTTCTAATGATACTTTTCCCTGGTTAACATATCCAGTGTCATAGTAAACTATAGTGGTCAAATCTCTATTTGATCATTTAAATGGGAAGGTGGTGAGTAAGATAAGACACTTGATTATCTGTGTTTTCATTTTAAAACACAGCAGTCGCATAGTGAAGAACCAGCCCTTTTCACAGACTGTACGTAACATCATGTTGCTTTCCCCGAAAGTATGAGCGCCATGACGGACAGCAAAATCACTTGAGCAGATGGCAGTTGAATAAGTAGTTGAGTTTATTTTTATTTTATTTTTATTTATTTTTTTCAAAATCTGCGACAGAAGAATGTAACCATGACTTTTTACGATGCTGATTACTTGCTGTAAGTAACGGCAATGTTCTAAGCCTGTTTTGGCATTTTTATCATTTCCCTCTTAGTGGTGAGAGAAACGGTGATGGATATCAATCGGAGGACTTCGCAGCCCTCAAAGTACCCCAGGATATGCAGTTGGCATTTTTAGTAGGTAAAAGTCACGTAGAAAACACTCAATGTAGCTACCAATAAGTTAGCAAGTGCTACTGTAGGTGAATGTATCTGATGTCTGCTGTAGATAAACGTATTGGCAAATTCAAAATGACCATAAATGATAAATAAATTGATGTATGGGGATACTCCATTTACAATATAGTGGTACATAGCGTGTGGACTCAAGCCAGGTTGACTGGACAATTTGGTTGGATCTATGAATATGTCAGGAGGAAGACTGTATGGGTTGGTAGCTAACCCTGCTATCCTCAGTTTCTTGAAATATCGCTCTGTGTGCTTTATGACAAGGTGACTCACCTCATCCGAGAACTGCACAATAAATGTTCCACAAGTCATTGCCAATGGTAATGACAAGTTTGTATATACATATTTATATATATATATTGTTTCAGAACCACTCTGCCAATACTTCTCTTGTCTTTGTTCCTCTGACTAAACGTGATTGTGTTTTCCGAAAACGCCTCACGCACTTTCGTAAAGCTCAGGGAAGCCCGCACCAGATTGCCTTGGGCCACAACCGGGGCGCCCCCGACCCGCTCTGCCTAACCTTCAGTGAGCTCCCTTCTAAATATGAGGACAAGTGCTTTCTGCCATGGTGCGGCCCTCCCCAGGTAGCACAGCGGCGAGTCGACAGCTGTTCTCTGCTTCAGAGAAGCAGCCTAAAAGAAAAAAAGTCACAAGATAAATCATTCAGCTTTTCATCCACAAATCCTTTTTTCCCGAGCTCCTTTTGTTTCCCAAAACTGAGAGGGAGTCAGCATGTGACAGTAATTCCGGCTTCCTCGCCCATAATTGTTTATGCAGCTTTTGTTTGAGAAAATGTCAAATAAGAAATGACATCGCTGTCATGTTCCCTTTTTAGCGGTAAAAGTGCCATTTCAAGTCAAGTGAATGCTGCTTAGAAATCAGTGACGCGCCGTGCATTTCACACCTAGGCCTTCAGTAATAATACATCTAAATCCATTAGTAATAATACGTCTGAACACTATAGGCGTGACACATGTTAGAAAAAAAGATTAGTAATAAACTCGTAAAATTGCAATATTATGTAGGAATATAGCCACATTTTACTCGACAAAAATCATTTTACTTGTGCTCAAAATCCCTCTGCCTTTCTTCCCTTGAGAAACATTTTATTTTATTAATATCATATTCTTTATCTTATTGCTATATTTCATCTTCAACATGCATAATAGTCTGGCGTAGCTAGGCTTGGTATTGCTGGGCATTCTAATTGAGATAGGTTGTTGGGGCCATGAATTGTTGAAAAAGAGTCAGGGACCCACAAAGGATTACCAAAGAGAAGTATGACCGCATGCAACTTCAGAGCCGCTTGTACATGAAACAGGATGTTTATCGATTTTTTGGGTATTTATTGGGGTGCTTTGACATGAAACCTAGCTAAAGACACCCCCACAAGCCTCAAGTACTACTGTGTAAACTTTCACAAAAATCAACTTACCTATTTCAAAGTCTATAAGCCACATACTAACACACATGCACGCACGGAAATCGGGACTTATATGATAGAGTAACAAATGAACGTGTTTTTAATGATCAGGAAGATGTGTTTGAAAGCTATTTAGTGTTAACTTGAAAGTTTTTGTGCGGCCATGAACCAAATAAATGGTTTTCTGTTATTTTGTACAGGAAAAATCGTTTGCGGTACGAAAAATTGTAAATACGAGCTCAATCCTTTCATGAATTGATCCCTTACGAAAAGGGGCCACTGTAGTACAGATATTCAGGTTCCTGACCGTCAGGGTGCCAGTGGCCCCTATTAGAAATTAATTTGTATTATTCATTATGTTGAAACTCTCATATGATTAGTTTTGTTCATATTGCCCAAAAATGGGTTTTGTGTTGGAGGCAGAATTATTGGTTTCTTACAATGTTTAATATACAAAATAAATGAAATGCTGCCTCCTTTCAATTAATATGTGATTAATGGTAAAAAGCAACAAACTGACAGCTTCTTTGTTAACGTGTAATTAATTTATTCATTCTATGCTTCTTGTCTCACCCTCTTCTACATCTTTTGGTGCTTAGCTCTTTTAAAGGGCTCACAATTCACACTGAACAAAACAATGAAATTAAAAATGACTTATTAAATCTCATATTTCAGGAACGCATAATTCAGAGAGTCTTTGTTTGAGAAGAGGCACGGTGATAATTGAAAAGCTAATAATTAAATGATTCAGTGTGCAGGCTGGCATTAATAATCTTTTTATTATTTAGCTCTTCATTTCCTGCATAACAATAGCACGGCGTAAAATAAGATCAAAGGCAAACGGGCTAATAATGGGCAAGTCAAGAAGGAGGTTTTTACAGTATGTCAGTCAAACACTTTGAAAAGGCGTCTAATTCCGTCTTGCTCGGTATCCCCCCCACATCAACCGCGCCCGGTGCCCCTTCCGACAGCACAAAACTCTCTTTAATCTATTCTTCACGCTTAATGTCGAAGTGTTTCGTGATTACACTTTCAACACTCTTCTTACATTCTTACTAAATCGATTGATGTGTAAGATTTTCACCTAAAACATCTTAGCGTTCTAATGCCAACAATTGTGTTAGTTTTCTTGAACATATCGTGGAGTTTAATGTTGCGAAAGATGAAGAAAGTAGATATCTGATGTGTGTAGGATTTCTAAAGGTACTTGAATTTTATTGTTGTGTTTTTGAGGATTAAACACTGCTTGTATTTTGGGTAAAGTGACTGTAAATGCTTGAAATGGTTGCCATGTTTCACAACAGGTCTACTTAAGAATGATGCTGACAATGCCCTCTGGTGGTTTCGCTTTGCCATTGCATTTCTTATTTCCTCTTGATTAATTGTAGCCGTCAATAGTTTGTACGGCATTGTCCTATGAAGTGTCATCTTACCCTACGAGTCAGGCTACAGACGCATGCCACACCTAAATAGGCTGCTGTGAAATGTGTATTAGTCCATGGATTACATATAAATTATGGACATCCAATAACAGTATAGACCAGGCATGATTTAATCCAGCCCGCCATACAGTTCTGAGTTTGTCACAATAAAAGCCGGTCTCGGGGTCACTTCTATGAAGTTATCATTTTATGGATAGATGTCAACCAAATGCTCTCTCCGGCCGCTGAAGGGCATTATGGGTTTGAAAAAGTGTAGTTTGGGTGTAACCTGCATTAACTAAAAATAAACCATTGAACTCATTCAATGCCAAACCTTGGAATCTTCTTTCCTTATTTTCTGTAAATAAATATGTTGTGTTTAGAAAAGATCCCTTGCCATTCGTGATTATACCACTTAGGCTAGTTTTATAATGTGAGCTGAATGATAAATTATACTACTGAAAAACAGAGCTGAAAATTTGGAGTTAATATCGTTTTACTGACCTTGTTTTCTAAAATTATTTATAAACCATCCAGACGTCCTACCAATGCCAGTAGTGATATTTCAAGAAAGTTTCCGTCCTACCTTTAATACGTGCCTTTGAGAGCAATGTTACATTTCGTTTTGTGTGTTATTTGAGTTTTTAACTGGTTCAAAATATTAATTCCTGATATGGCGTCCATGCCTTGTGTGATTTCTGTGGTATCTTTTTAGTATGGTTATGTTGACTACGGCAATCACACATGTATGCATGCCAATCCTTGTTTTATATCATCAATAAATGTTCTGTTTGCAATAATTCTGAGTTACAGTGTTGCTGGTTTTATTTGATTATAAAAAATAAATAAATAAATAACTGTAGGATCAGCGTACGGTAAGACGTCTCGGCAGAACATCTGCCCGCCCCAGAACAGAAAGTCTTGATGCAAACTAAGTTTGACATAGGGCAGCACAGTTCTGTGGTCGTGAGAACCTCCTGCGTGGGTTCAAATCCAGCTACCGGCCTTACTGTACGGAGTTTGTATGTTCTCCCCGTGCTTGCGTGGGTTTCCTCCGGGCACTCCGGTTTCCTCCCACATTCCAAAGACATGCATTTCAGGTGAATTGGCTGGTCCAAATTGTCCCTAGGTGTGACTGAGCAAGTGAGTTGTCTGTCCCCATGTGCCCTGCAATTGGCTGGCAACCAGTTCAGGGTGTCCCCTGCCCACTGCCCGGAGATGACTGGGATGGGCTCCAGCCCCCCCGCGACCCTAATAAGGATAAGCGGTGTAGCTAATGAGATGAGAGATTGTTTGACATCACTGGTGTTGGACTAATCCAATATGGCCGACTATCTTAATACAGGTATTCGCGTGAAGTCACACGAAAATTATTTATTCTTGGGCTTCCTAAAAAAACGTTCTTCATGTAATATATTTTCCATAACAAGGATGGAGGAGAAAATCCCGAGTCCAGATTTGAGTTCCCCGGAGGCAAACTGAGGACAGAAGCTCTGGCCACTCGCCAGCGCTAACTGTACTGTGTCTCCACCTCCCGCTGAGACAACATCCATCTCCCTCGTCAAGGCCGACACAGCGTTTATTCCCACATTCATTTGTCATGTCCCCAATCAGCCGGGTGAATGAAAACGCCTCAGTCGTGATGGATGAAGGTTCTAATTAAGATGAAAACAAAAGCTCCACTCGTCTGTTTATCCAACATCGGAGATGTCGTAGTTACTGTCAGTCAGCTGCAGGTCATCTGACAGGAAACAGCAGGAGGGGGTGTTTGGGGTTTTTTTTTCCACATTTTTCGGGGGCAGGTGGTTACGATGCTTTTGTTTGTTTAAAACAAAGAGTGCGTGGCACTGAGAATTGTATCTGAAGGGAGTCCCCTCGGATATGAGTTATTCAAAGGCATGCAAATGACACAAGCATGTGCTGCTTTGCAAGGGGGTTGTGTTCGTTTTGGATCTGCTTAATTGCTTCATTTCGAAAATAACTTGTTTACTGACACCGGAGAACGGGAACACGGGAGCTGCACTGTATTTGATGCATCAGTTTTATTTTCACATGATTTTTTGCTGTGCATTCTTTAATTAACACCAAGTCAATATTAAATTGTAAGTTTAAAAAAAGTCATAATTTTAAGTGACTTATTTTTTTTTCATGTTCAATTTGTATGATTCCAATCTAGATTGTGGTGATTTTTTTTTCAATTGAGACTTTGTGGGTTATACCTGTTTTTGGTTCACTCAAAATATAAAAACAATTCTATGAGAGACAGATGTCATATTATTTTTCATATCTCAATCACATCGCCCCTCAGGCCGGAACTGGCTCATTGGTTCTTTTAATCCGACCTGCCATTAGATTTTTGAGTGAGTATAAAAGAAATACGTCCCAAGGTAATTTCTATCAAAGGTTTTTTTTTTCTTTCTTTTTAATTTATAAAAGACAATTTAGTTTTTAAATAAATGCAAACCTTTCCGCGAGAGGAGATACAGGGGTATTCTCTCAGCTTTAGTTGGCACAGCCTTTTTATCTGATGTGGTCTGATCTAATTTTTTTTCATAACCCCCATTAAAGTTTGTATAGCGTGGTAAATTGGTTCAGGTGTAAAAACTGCAATCATTCAATGGCAAAGTAAACCAAGGTAAACCAGCTAATGCATTTAATGGCAAACATGAAAAACATATATATATACAGTGAGAAATGTGAGGTATGTTTTGATATCATGAGGATTTTTTTGTTTGTTAAGTTCATCTACCAACACAATAAAATAAAGACTGAGTTTCCATACAGTAAGAATGAAGGTTTTTTAATCCGACCGGAAAAAATATCTATATAACAATATTTTCGAATTAATTCTGAAAAAATAAATATATATTTTATCATCACATTTTTTCCTTATTTTCTTTCTTTAATTCAGGATTTTAAATTTTTCCTTATGCTTATTACTATCATGCAAGATGTATACGTTTAATAATGATTTTCATCTTGTAAAATCTTCCAAGGTTATTTTTAGTATGGCTTTTTGTAGACATTATGTCAGATTTCCAATAAAAAAAACATCCAATAATAAATCTATGATGAATATAAATGGAACGGAAAGCATCTCAACATATCGCCTATGCAAAGTTAGGTGATGAATAGGGAATGTATAATATATGACTGTGTGTCTGTGTGTATATATGTATATAAATATATATATATATATATATATATATATATATATATATATATATATATATATATATATATATACACTGTATACAAAATATGAGAAGGTGTTGACAAGAATGTCGAAAAAAGCAAATGCAGTGAATGGAGGCGACACTTGTGCAAGTTAATCAACTCGGTCAGATGCAGAAAAGCCATATTGAATGACAAAAAATAATGGAAAAGGAATATCAGCGGAGGTGAGCCATGCGTGACACATCTGTCGCCCCCTTTAAACATGCGGCAATGCCAGCAAGACCCTGGTATGTTTTGAAATCATTCAAAAGAATCAATTATTGTTGATGCAACAGAGGCAGCCAAGCGTGTAACATAGGACGTATCAGCGCGTTGCACTTTGCAGTGCCGAAAGCTCACATTTGCACTATCTTTTGTCACGCCGGGTAACTGCCGCCGACATTATTCAAAGTTAATACGCTGCACGTGCGTCCCTTCATCCACACAGGATACATTAGCAAACGCTTTTTTGTTAAAAGAAGTGTATCGTATCTACTGGCCTCTGGAGGAAAATGAGAAATGGCAGCATTCTCAGCTTTGGTTCAATCACAAATGGACAACAACAAAAATGTAAAACCACATTCATGGTATGTTTTTGGCAGGATCATGATCAGGAGTTTCAGTATAATTTTTATTGTTTTGACTTTTTTGGTACGTACTTTGAACTCATTCTAGGTATACAGTTCACATTCACAGATCTCTTAAATGGCAGGTCATCATAGCACCACTTCCTGTGCTGGAAAAGCAAAGCATGGCAGCTCCCTCCCATTTCAAGGTGTTTTTTGCGTACCTGACAATGATAGTACTGGTTCTTAGGGCAGTGGGCAGCTGACCCTGAACCTGAACTGGTTGCCAGCCAGCCGCAGGGCACACAGAGACAAACAACCATCCATTCCACTCATTCATACTTAGGGACAATGTGGACTTGCCAGTCAACCTGAAAAGCATGCTTTTGGAATGTGGGAGGTAACATTAGTGCCCGGAGGAAACCCACTCAAGCTTAGGGAGTACATGCAAACTCCGTACAGGGAGGCTGGTAGCTGGAATTGAACCCTGGAAAACCCATCTACTGTTCCAGTATTATATATACATATATATATATATATATATATATATATATATATATATATATATATATATATATATATATATATATATATATATATATATATATATATATATATATATATATATATATATATATATATATATATATATATATATATATATAATAGTGAAAGCTTTGTTCAATTTTTTTACTACTTTTCCGTCTTTTAGGGGGATACTGTGGAATACAAATGTGGAATTCCATTGATGCCCCACAGGCAAACATGGTGATGATAAAACTAAATAAGCGTGATGTGAGTTTGACTGATGATACAAGATTATATATTTGAGAGAGGCAAAACATAAAAAATACAACTAAATCACATAAAAATGAATCTAAAAGAAGCTCAACGGTCCAGATGGGACAGTGATCATTTGCTCCCTCTGGTCACAGTCCTGATCTAAGCCTTTCAAAATCACCCCAATATTGCCTAAATATTCTTATTACGTACATCACATAACCTGATCTGCTTCCAATAATCCCTAGAGCCAGGCTTGAATTTAATATTGGTGGGGACACGAGTAATCCCGTGTTTGCCTAAATAAGACATCACAAAAAGAACGTTAGAAAAAAAAAACGTCATTCCAAGTCCCCAAATGACAAATCTCTTTTTTCGTGTTCTCACTGAGTGGACAAGCCATGTTATTTATTTGGGAACAAGGCAGGGAACACGGATCAGAGCTACACCTAAGAACTTCCTAAGGACAGAAACACTGTTTTCACATCATATCCGGTGTATACATGCTGTAAAGCAACGTTGCTAGGGCCTGAAGCCTTTGTTAACACTTGTTTATTGGGCCTTCTCTGCACCGGAAACACTTGCAAATATTGAGTGCTACACATTTTTTGACATTGTCCTTATCGCCAAAGCAACAACATAAGAAAAATGAACAGGGTTAAACGATGAGATTTCCAGTTGTTGGTGCTTATTAGGGGTCAAAACTACAAAGTACAGTATTTCATGGAACAATCAACTCTTTTTACTCAAAAATAACTTCAAAATTATTCCTAGTATGTGTACAAGAGGCACAATAATACAAATAGGCGACAACATTTGGTGTGTTGCTGTTCTATTAAAAATATTAGGTGTGAGTTTTTTTTTTTAAACCAACATACTGGCAAAATAATTGAGTGCAAACAGCTTACAAACCAGGAAGTAGCACAGAGCGGGAAAAAAAACGACAACTGGAAGTAGTCTGGTATAAAAGCAACTTGTCAAGAATCAAGCAGCTAGATAAGGGCAAATAGGTAAGATACAAATATGCAAGAAAGCTGAAATAGCATAAAAGCAGAACTCAAAAAAGTTGAAAAATAGTCCACTAGCAGGATTCTAAACAAAACAAAACTGGAAGTTGCTTAGCAAAATAAGAAGTCATGAAATAGCTGCTAACTGACTATGTATGACTGAACCAAGCATAAGTGTTTATGGGAAGGTAAATAAAGCCCACAATAGGCAGATGTTCATAAAGTGAAATAAGCCAATCAAAAAAAAGCAGGAAAATCAAGTTGAAAAAAAGCCAAGAAACAAAGAAAGAGTCTAAAAGCTAAATAACAAGAGGAAGTAGCATACTAGCAAGGTAACAAGTCCTCATACAAAAAGGGAAGGATAAATGATGAACCGCAAAATAACCACAATAAGAGACAGAACGTACAAACAACAAACCTTTGAAATGACAATAGTATATTCTCGACTGAATATACATATCCTGTATAAGAAGAACATGACAAAGCCTGCTAGCCAAATATTGAGGTATGGTTTTGTACGTCTGGTGTAAACACAGGTCCATGACAATTTAAAGAGTAAAACGGTGGCTGGGTAGTTAGCGTGCAGCCCCACGGTGCGAAGGTTCAGGGTCTGAATACAGCTGCCGTAGCCTCCCCGTGCATTGTTTGCATGTCCTCCCAAAAACATGCATTGCCAGGTTAATTGACCAGTCCAAATTGTCCCCAAGTATGAATGAGTGTGTGAGTTGTTGGCCTGCAAATTGCTAGCAACTGAAGGTGTCAGGAATGGGCTCCACAACCCGCGTTTCTCTAGTGAGGATAAACAGCACAGAAAATGGAGGGATGAATAGAAATGGTGACATTTCTCATTGGTATATTTTTTTGTTAGAGCTTTTGTTTGGTCCGACCGGAATAAGTAGCCAAATATGCCACGCACCCAAGGAACAGACTCAAAGATCAGGATTTGTTGAAATGTACGCACATTATTAAGCTATCATCATCCGTCAATTTAAACACTGAAAGGACTGGACAAAATGGATGACTAAATGAAAGTGTGTATGAGCAAAATTATTTAATCTTAATGCAAGAGTTGGCATCTATGATGGATACGACTCTGTATCACTGATGTATTTTGAGAATGGAGTAATTAATACCTGCCTGGTGGTCTGCATTTATAGTGATGAGAAAATAGAAGTGGGAAAATAGCCAGGCTATGGCAACCCGAAGGTAAATTTTATTTGATCAAAGTTATGTTACTAAACCTAGTTGGTCTAATGCAAGGTGAACCCAAGAACGGCTAATGATGACTAATACATCCTATGCGTACAAATATAACATCACCAATGATCAATGTACCACATTACTTTCATCTTTCTTTGTTCCCTGACATATAATATTGGAAAAATATAAATTTCACATCCGAAAAAGGGCACGTGAGCTCTGTTTCAATAGAGCGACTTTCCATTACACGTTCAAACAGCTTTGCACGCAGCACCACCTATAAAATTGAAAGTGTGTCTCTACAACATCAAAAATAGATTTCTAATATGACCTAGCTTCATGCAGTAACGAACAACAGCCTTTCGTTGAAAAAGGTGAGAGTGTTATTTACAGGTATTTTGTTTTTGTTATAAATTCTTTCACACGCTGCCACCTCTCAGATTGCACGTTGCACCTCCTGAATTCAGTGTGACGCAACGGGTTGTATCCTATTCTGCAAGCACCAGTAATGGGGACGGGTAAATTAGTTTCATCCCTCAAAGATAAAGAATTTGGTTTCATATGATTTTTTCTAATTCAAAAAAGGGAAGTCAACAGAATATTTGATATGTTAGGATGTATTCCATACTTTGGATGAAAACAGTAGAAGGCAACAAATTATTGCAATCCCGCAATTAATGGGGACCAAAACCCCTGGTGATATGCAAAACCTCGCAAATATACCCCTCTCACTATTTTACCATGCACTCTGCCGGCCCTCTGTCTGCAGCTATAATCGACCGGATATAAGGATTGCAGCCACACAGGTACAGTTTCGTTTTAACTGCAAAGAACAGAAAAAAGAGCACCCAAGCATGACACAAATTTGCTCTCTTAGCAATATTCAAATGTAAATAATGGACCATGGCTATAACTGTGCACTTCATCTGGGGAGAGAGAGAAAACATCACACCTGCTGACAAAGGTGCCTTCTTCCCGTCCCCGCTCAAAGCAGTATAGGATTGGGATAATTGATCACAGCCGCACGAGTGTGGTTCATTTCAGGCAGAAACTTTATAAAATTATGGACGCTCCCCTACTAGGACCTTAGCTCGGCCTTTTGGCTGAGTGTAAGTGTTCCGGCACCTTGGCTTTGTAGTGTATTATGAACTGACCGATAACGGATAATGGCTAAGTAGTAAAGAAAATAGAACAATATCCCTTAACCCCAACCCTGGTTCGTGTAAAGTATAAAGAAGAGGCGAACTGTTTCTTTTGAAATGAAAGTGGAATATGAAAGCTTGATGCGATTGAGAAAATGGTTGGATCGTTTTTTTTTCATCCACTCTCTACCACGGAACAGGACCTCTTGAAGCCCATCTTCCAAAAGTAAGTTAAACTCTACTTTATTTATTTTTATAGAGCATATTATTTAATGAAATTGTTTATTACAAAACAACACTGGTTACCTATACAACCCGTAAACATACTTATATAAACCTTAAACATACAAAATATAGCACTGAAAAAACGTACGAACAAATTCAACTTATGAACGATGGTTCGTAAGTAGGGCAGCGTCTGTAATTGAAAAGAGGCACCAGCCCCCAAAAAAGTGCACTCTGCCGGTTTCTGCTCACAGCAAGATGCAATCGGACACATTGGATCGTGGACGCACAAGTGCAGTTCACCTTTTGGTCGACATGACAGCACAAAGAGCCTTTAGTCTATTATATAAAGGCTTCCTGCAACATAGCATAGCTGTGATATCACTGTTTAGCTAATCAAATTTCAAATTGCTTTATTTGGCCCTGCACAAATACCTGGAGTAATGTTACTGCTTTCACAAAGTTAGATGGCGGTAATTCACCAAAACATTCGCACCAAATGCCTGCTGTTAACCTGCTGCACAAGCAAATGTTGTGTTGATTTTAAATTTGGATGAGACTAGTAATGGAAATTCTGTCTCTTTTTACAGAAGCGGCTCTTTTGACTGAGCTCACTAAAAAGAGCCCCTCCCCCTTTTGGCTCCTAAACATCTCCTCAAGTTGTTTTTGTTGCTTAATCCGTATATTACTAATTATTGTGTAACATTATCCACAAAATTACTTAAAAAGAGGCAAATAAAGCAAAAAATAAACAAAACGAGAAAAATACAAAAGGAAAAAAAAAAGGAAAAAAAGAAGGGCGGTCCCATTAATCCGTATAGTACTAATAATAATGTAACATTATGCACACAATGAATTCATTATTTAAAAAAGCAATACATTATTTTACTAAATCGCAGTAGCATCTATTTTTTCACTCTACCACAATTTGTCGCTGTGTTGTGTAATTCCTTTAATCTTTAAATATTCTTATAATAATCAACGTCAATGTCAAGCAACTCAGAATCTCTGAGAAACACACAACAAAAAGTGAATTTAAAACTTCGACTAGTCGGTGCAACAACAAATAAACTATGGAATACAAAAATAAACTTTACATTTGTTATGTAAAACACATTAAATAAAAAACACAGAAAACATACATTTAAGTATTAACAGATGAAATCGAAAACAAGTTTAACCTTTCTTGTACTCAACATATCTAAATCCAACAACACAGAATCCCTGGAAAATAAATGTCGCAAATGACAATCACTAATTCATACTGGAGTGAAGGCCTTAGTGTAAAATTCACGTTGAAAAGAAAAAAGAAAATAAAGTAACTTACCAGAAAACATTTTTTTAGCCCGCTTGCTAAAACAAAACTTCAAACATGTAGCATAAAGTGAACCAGAATTGCCCCACAGAATGTTAATGGTAAATAGAATCTGTAAGCTAACCTTTTAGCATAAACCTCCTCCACTTGACTGAAAAACATTTTTTTAGTTGTTTTACAGTCAAACTAAATGTAATAATATGTGTAAAAGCAAGACCGTGTAGAATTGTTAAAACATAATTTAGCTCCATTCCTAATTTATGAATCATCATATATCTTTGATTATCATCTCTGCAAAAGCAAGAAGTTAAAAGGGTCGTGATAACTCTTAATGGTAGACATTAGCTAATTTATGTCAGCACGCTGTGCTTCTTTGCAATAATTGCGGTCATTAGCCTGTTTCTTCTCTTCTCTATTTTTTTTAATAATACATCCCCCAAGGTTTAGCATAATAATGTTGCTTTCAAGAGGCTGTGCAGGCTCGACGCTCCGATAACTAAATTCCAGGTATGGCAGTGTGATGAATAGCAAAAACCTTCTATTCATCAGTCTTCCTGTGGTTTCGTGTGGCGGTGTCGCACCGTGGGGGCCTTTGATCAACCCAATGGAGACAATTCAACACTCCACCCTGGCCCCTCAACCCCTCGCCGGCTTTACCTGCTGCTAAGTCAGGTATCGCAGACAGGGACCTTAAAGAGGCTTTAACCTTCCCGCCTAGTGAAGCTGACATTGATTCTAGCCGAAGCCTCTGCGTGGATTTGAATCCCTGATGCAGCACCCCCTTTTAATGTCGGGCTTTTTATGAGAATATGGATACAGCGTTCTCGGGCCGGGGCTCCAGGCCGGATATCCCCCACCGCCCTACCGCCCCAGCCGCCACGTCATACCCGACCTCTCCACGAATCTCATGTAGCACACTTAATACCCGTAAGAACATGGCGCGCGACGCTCCTCATCTTTGGTAACAGAAAGGAATTTGAGAGCAGATTAATATTATGAACAGTAATATTCCCCTCATGGCATCTGCATGTGCGGTGGATTACAGGGCTCTGCCGCGATTACTGGCAAGGGGAAGAAGGGTTACAAGTCCAAAAAAACTTTTCATTTTCACGTTGGCACGGGGGGAGCACAAATATAAAGACGTTATGCAGTGTTAGCGATAGCATGTGCTTTTGCTGGATTTATTATTACACTACGTATTTTTAGATGGGTACAGCACTTTTCACCTTTTGTGATTTAGTTTAATGCCACCGAGAAAGTCAATACCCTGCAATGCTGCCAAAGACCAATACATTAATGCTCATTTGACTAAATACAGGGTGTTACAAAAGTCTTGGGCACATTTAAAGACCCCATATGTCATTAATTATGGGTAGTAAGATAAAGGTTGTGCTATTATAAAGCAAATTACATCAAATCGGGATTTATGTATAAGTTTAAATTAGATTTAGATAGATAGGTGTAAATACACACAAAATATTCAATAATTATCATGAAATGAAATTAAATGAAATGAAATGATCTGCATTTATATAGCGCTTTTCAAGTCAATGACTTGCCAAAGCGCTTTACAATGTGCTTCACATTTCCCAATAGCGGCCTTGCAGCCATGTAAGGCGCTAACCTGCTTATTGGGGGTATCAGGGGTTCAGTGTCTTACCCAAGGACACTTTGACATGTAACACGGACGAGCCGGGATTCAAACTGGGATCCCTTGATCTCAAGACGAGCGCTCTACCTCCTGAGCTGCTGCCGCCCCATCAAAATTTTTGTCTTTGTCTTTGTTTAAATGAACAACACACAAAAAAAGTCCCTAGAATTTCAGGTTAAAGTAGTGTAACTAAAATTGAATGATCATCAGTCTATTTTTTAGGGGTTATTGGACCAATAACTGGAATTTCAATTCTGTTGTCTATTATAATTCTGCTAAATATTATAGATCACTATATTTTTTAAACTGTAATGCTCTGTATTTCTGGTTCTCAAATAGTGGGGCGGAACTCCCTTGGAGAGCACGAGGCCCCGTCAAGGGGAGCGCAGGTGAGTTTGACCTTTGAGAACTATTTTGTTCTTAACTTTTCAAAGAATTTAGTGAAATAGAACCTCCACTACACTAGGGAGCAGTGGTGCTCTCACTGGCAGTGTTTTGTTTACATATAACCTTCACGCAGTGCATATAACACAGAGTATAATAATAATAATAATAATTTCCTTTGTATTGTCATTCTTTGTAACAATGTACACAGAACGAAATGTCAATACACCTGACAAGCATTGAGTATGAAGTGTAGATACGAAGTGGAGCGGATCCTCAAATGACCCCAATGACTTGGATGGTGGGGGGGCGTCACGAGAAGATTTATTCTTCCAAGGGGGGGTGTGACAAAAAAATAATTGAGAATCACTGCTCTTCATGAATGAGTGACAATCGTGTACCTAATCTCAATGTTGTTATTTATTATTCAGGTGTTTTTGTTTAGGTCGGGGGTCTAGTTGCTACTCCAGCCTAGTACAAGAAGTGAAGTAGTTCCTCATGTCGAAAACACACCAGCATAAGGCCAAACGTTAAATAAACTGTTTAATGACCTTATTTCTGAGTTTCTCTTTAAAGTGTGTTTAAGATTATCCCGAAAAAAGGAAGCATACACCGCCAATCTCCCAAAAGACTGCATTAGAGATCCCTCAGGGCTGGATGTCCAGCCCACTCTGGTATTAGTTTTCAGTAAGAGGCAAAGACGACTTGCTATTTTTTATTTTTTTTGCGGTCAAGTCTCCTTAAGCCTTATTATACCTCCTTGCCACCAGGCTGACGCCAAGCCACGCGTGCAAAGCGGGGCGAGGAAATCCCCCCAGGAGTTGTCTTTTTGACACAAGGCTCGGCAATTTCCTCTGCACCTTTCGTGCGAGGATAACACTCGGCCCACTGTGGGCCATGTGCGAGCAATAAGTCTGGTCTAATGAATGCCAGGCGGTTGGGGCGAAAGAGGGCAAGAGGCGGCCTAAGAGCGGGGCCTCTCGTGTCTGAAATTATCCGCAGGGAAACGTTCTGACACGCTGTTCTACCGCAGCAAAAGAAAAGAAACAACACTGTTTCCATTTAGAGGTAAGTCAGAATCACAGCGCGCCAGAGATGGTGCGGGTTTGTGACAGATAAGCGGCGGGGTATTTCCCGTCTTTAGCCGACCGTGTTGACTTTGCGGATTCCAGCCCGGTCCGGAGGATCGCGAGGCGGAAGGAAAGGCAAAGAAGCGGCGCTCTGTGCCACCGTGCCGTGTCTGAGCTCGTCAGAAGCTCATAAGCCTCCAGTTCAAAGAGCAATCTGATAGGAAAGCTGCCTTGGCAGTGGTTTCCTCCCATGTGGCTGCCAGGAGACGGCTTCTGTCGGCCTGCATGCGCCCAGTAGGCATCAATTAGAACGCGGAAGGGTGCCACCTGCTCACTTACATACAAAACACATGCAATATTTGGATGGATGGGATGTTATTTAAATACTAATCACGAAGTGACTGCTTACCGCCATAATCAGCTTGCCCAGTTTGCTCATGCAAACTTATGCTGGCAGTACAAATGGTGCTGTAAATTTATTTTGTGAATATGTTCTTTTAATGTTACAGAAACTTCAGTTTTATGTATAACAATCTCCAGATCTATCACCTGTCAACCTACCATTGCTTCCCTTAGTAGGGATTGCAAATCATCCCCATTAAGCGATGATAAACCTTACAAAAACAACGCTGCACCTGCTCAGAGCAACACAGACCATGAAGAAAATTGCGTCAATATTAGCAATCTGTGATGACGCTGATGACGATGTCTGCTTCCAGTAACATGTATTATCTGGATTACGGCTGAAATATATATATATATATATATATATATATATATATATATATATATATATATATATATATATAGTAAAAATTTAGTGTTTTTTTGAGTGTTGAATGTTTTAGCTCGGTTAATAATAACAAAATGTCTAAACATGTGCTTTTGTTGTAGAAACCCAAGGTCCCACCCAACAAGGAAGGTAGGCCTGATTTGATTTTAACTGTTTGCTCCCTCTGCCACCTACCACAGGAAAACCTACCTCTGATTGGAGAACAACCATTGTTTATTGACAACATTCCTCATTTACGGCAGCACGGCAGCGCAGTGGTTAGCGCGTGTGTGGCACCTTCCTGTGTGGAGTTTGCAGGTTCTCCCCGCGCTTGCCTGGGTTTTCTCCGGGCACTCCGGTTTCCTCCCACATCCCAAAAACATGGATGTCAGGTTAATTTGTCCCTAGGTGTGATTAACCAAGTGAGTTGTCTGTCTCCGTGTGCCCTTTGACTGGCTGGCAACCAGTTCAGGGTGTCCCCTGCCCACTGCCCGAGGATAGCTGGGATGGGCTCCAGCACCCCCACGACCCTACTGAGGATAAGTAGTGCAGATAATGGATGGATGAATGGATGAATGGATGAATGGATGAATGGATGAATGGATGAATGGATGAATGGATGAATGGATGAATGGATGGATTCCCCATTTCTCCAATCCATCTTGTAGTAGTCAATGGGCATTTTTTTGTTCGAATCTGAAAAGATGCCCCTTGGTCGTGTAAAACCTGCCTTTGATTCCTCAGGTTGCCACATTATGTACAAACGGTTCTGAAGGTGAATGTGGCCATGTTCCTCTTTGGAACTCCCTGGCACTTTTTCAACAAACCATGGTTCCAACAACTTCACGGGGAATGCCTCGCACCTCCTGGCCATTCAGCTTGTCGATCATGTGAACATGCATTCATAGTGTTATTTGTAAATACTTATACGACAAGACATATGTACAGGGTTGGGTAGAGTTACTTTAACTTGATTACTTTCAATTACTTTTGGATTACTCCAATACTAAATATGCTAATAAAAGACAAAAGAAATTAAATATGAATAAAATTACTATATTTTGTGCAGGCCTGGGGAGTAACGGAATACATGGAACGGCAAAAATGATGTTGGCAAACTGTTTAGATTTTTTTTCATTTTGTTTCTGTCGCATTTTATGTTAGTTTTGCCGGAGATCAAAGAGATCAAAGCCAGGAGAGAAAGCTTACCACGTGTTGTGAGTCATAATTTCATTCATATTTAGTTTATTTTGTCTTTTATTAGCATATTTGGTATTGGAGTAATCAAAAGTAATTGAAAGTAATCAAGTTAAAGTAACCCCACCCAACCCTACATATGTATTTATTTTACATATCATGAGGCTCACCTGGAGAAGCTGACATGATTAAATGCCATCTTGCTGTTGTAGGGTATCCTAAAATAGAAGGTCGAAGCAAAAAATTGAGAAGGCAAATTGTGTTGCTTCAGCACTTTGAATCTCCATAGTTTGTATTATTATGTCTATTTAGCACTACTTTTCAGTTGCACAATAGAGTGACATCTAGTGGTCATATCGCAGTGTCCCTTTTCAGAACAACAAGCTATGGCTAGCGAACCCATGATTAATTTTTTATTTTTTACTGGAGTGTGGGGAAGATGTATTCCAATTTCAACTACCCACAATATACAGTGTTATGATGCATCAATCACAGCTGCTTTGGCATTGACAGGATTAGCATTTAGGACACATGGTAAGAAAACCATCTGTTACGGCTCTAAACCCTTTCAAATCCCCTGATCTGCCATTGACAAGTTTTAGATATGCAATGAGATATACAGATTTGAAACAAAAGCATTTGAGGGGGAAAAAATCCTTTAATTGGAATTGACAATCCGAAAAAGCCTTTCATGCCTTCATTATGAGAACCCGGAGACGACTAGACTATTAATACGAGAACTGGGAATGGAGTAGAGCAAAAATCAATACTTGGTTCTATTTGCATGGCTTTGATGGCGCAGAGAAGAGCCACAGATTAAGATTACTACTGACGGGTTGATGGTTAACACTCGTTCGTGAGCCCCCAGCGCTCCCACTCATCTTGTGCCTTAGGAAAGACAAGTGTTTTACATTGGCCTGTTTAGGAGGGCAACCCTGTACAAACATGTTAGCAAAAGGATAAAAAGTGTGCAAGGTTATTCAAAAGTCTAGAAGTAGAAACAAAAAAGAAAAGAACTACAATACATAAATCTCTTTGGGAGGCATTTGATGTCCCTCATGGTTCTGTGCGTATCCCACTTATAGTTCAGTACACAGTTCTCCAATCGTGTGTTATCAATTTTCCTGTTAATTCTTTAGACAATTATTTCAAAGCATAGACTGCCTAAAATGGAACCAAGACAAATGGCAAAACATTAATGTATGATGATGTGAAAGCAAGCTAAAGAAACCTTTGTATATTTTTGGAGTTCAGAATTTAAAAAAAAATAAAAATAAAAAAATCACACCTACATCACAATAGACACAATTATCTAAGAACCTAAATAGCTTTTATCTTCATCATAAAGACGAAAAATACCCAGCTACAGTGCAATGCACGGAAGGAATTCTGAAAGCCATAAAGGAAAACTGAATTTAAGGACAACTACTGGTAAGTTAGACCTGGTAACACTGAAAAATAACAAAACACATGATTAACACCAATTGTAAGGTTGAAGATGTAAAATCGATGTTGTCTTTAGGAGTTTTTAAAAGTATGCGCTATATGCGACAGTCTTTGGTGATAGTGATAAATGTTATACTCAAATTTCTGTTGCTATGCTCGTATAATGACCATGGTTTTGGTTTGATAGCCGCTAGATGTACCTCTCTCTCTCTCTCTCTCTCTCTCTCTCTATCTATATATATATATATATATATATATATATATATATATATATATATATATATGTATGTATGTATGCTAAATAAATGGTTTAAATAAACACTACAAATATACATTAGAACATAAAAGGGTGCGACTATCTGTGCTCTGGTCATTAGGAAAGTTAACTCTTGGAGCTGGCATAACCTACCAGACATCTTCACGCAAATAACAATTTTAAATAACACCACTAATTCATTTTAATGTATCTTGACATAAATTTGGAATTCAATTAATAATTTCTTGTCACTCACAATGACAAACAATTGATTTTGCGGGAATTAGTATTTTGCAACATTGTACATGACCAACGATGTCATCATTATTGTCTTTTACAAAAGATATAGCCCATAATCATCTAATAAAAGGCTCTTGCTACAAACAAGTGTAGAAAGGCAAAAAAATCAAAGATCAGGATATTTGTTTTCTAAATCTGAGTATTTAAGTAAGATATTGCAAGTTAGGTGTGTATGGAATATTCAAATAGCTAAAGATGTTTTTTTTTTGCTGCCGCAGATTTGGCCAACCTCTAAGAAGTCTCAAAGGTCCGAGCCAGAGGAAAGTTCTGGTCACCATTGGCAATTGTGAGCCTCCTCTGCTGTACACTACGGCTTAATCGCTACCTTTAAAGGGGTAGGGAACAAAAAATTAAGATTCAGCCTTAAAATGGAAAACTAAGGCCAAATCAGCTGAAGCAGCTACAATGGAAGAGGAAGCTGTGCTTAGACCAGCAGCACAGGAAACCAAGCTTCAAGTTGTAGCACTAGAATGGGAAGCTAAGATTGAAGCAGCTAAAGCAGCAGCTATGAAACAGGAAGCTCAGCTTGAAGCGGCAACGCTGGAATGGGAAGCTCAGCTTGAAGCAGCTAAAGCGGCAGCGCTTGAACAGGGAGCTAAGCTGAAAGCAGCAGCACTTGAAGTAGCAGCACTGGAACAGGAAGCTAAGCTTAAAGCACAGAAGGAGGAGTTTGATATACAGACTGTGTTAGCTGATGCAGACTCACGGCGCAATGTGTTGCCTTTTCATGGGGAATGTAATGATTCACAACTTGAAGAGAAAGTATTAGAGATACAGCCAGATGTGGAAAATGAATCAAACATTCCTGAGACAGCAGTTGTTACCCAAAACTATGAAGCCAAGACTCAGGACAGCATAAATTTTGAACAGCCTAACTGCTGAGCTATACCTAAAGCAATAAATAATTGTACAACAATCATGCCAGGTCAGATTTATGTTGCTGGTTTTAGCTTTTCCATTACATCATGTTGCATTCTTTATAATGACATTTGAGAATGAAAAATAGGTTTTGTTCTGTTAGTTTGTGTTCCTACATATCCTGCGTCTTCTCTCTTTGTTTTTTGTTCATTTAGATGTAGTTATAGTTTTACTATTATGATGCAATCATTTTAGCATTAGCTTTAATGTCTCTAAATTCTGAAGATCAAAGTAAACTTGCTTTGTTCAGTTTCTGTATGTTTGTGTTATAGGCTTCTCCAGCCAAGACAGATCATGACAACAGTGAAGGTTTACTGTTGCCTGTCTTATCAAAGGAAATGTTTGTCGTTAGACTGAAAAAACACTTGTACCCAATGTTCCCTCTCAGCTGCGCGCGTGCGCAATCGCACACTGCCTGCACATTCTCAGCGCACAAGAAAATATATTCAGCGCAATCTTCTCTCTAAGCTGCATGTGTAGGTAATTGTGCACTACCGAGAGCTTTTCCGCGCACAAGAAAATCTAGCCAGCTCACAAAAATCAGGGCTCGAAATTGCTAATTAAGAAGCGAATTACGTCAAAGTTACAGTGCATGAAGGTAAAAATACAAGGGTTATAAGTGTGATAATAATTTATTATTGTGGACCTTTTGAGAGTGTTTTTTTTTCTACATTTGTGTCCAAATTTAGTTGACAACCCTGCTTTAGGGGTTCAGGTCGAAGCCAGAGCGCTCCACAATAGGATAAAAATCCAGTCTAGTATGTATGTTTTTATTTCACCTCATAAATTTTGCCCTAGTATAGTATAGTATAGTACAATATAGTACAGTACAGTATAGTACATTATAGTACAGTATAGTACTATATAATGTATCGTTATTGTATAGTTATTGTATGGTAAAATATATAAGCTCTATTAGTAAAGAGCCCTGTTGTGGGCACAGAGCTGGACAGCCTGACAACAGTAGCTGAGAGACGGGCACTGGAAAAGCTGCGGTCAATCATGGACAATCCATCGCATCCACTACACAGCATTATCTCCAGACAGAAGAGCAGTTTCAGCGACAGACTGCTGTCACTGTCTTGTACTACGGACAGACTAAAGAGATCTTTTCTTCCTCATACCCGGCAGAGTAAAAGCCCACATTAAACCACACCCCCTACATTGCATATTACCGAATTTTATTGCAATATGTATTCTGTGTAGCACTATTTAGATATTCTATATAACACGCTACAGTGGGCATTTGCACGTCACATCGGGTATTTGTATATTGTATTCCCTTTGCTTTATTATTGTATTGTTCTCAGCTCAGGGATGCTGCTGGAAATGTGAATTTCCCTGCGCGGATGAATAAAGTATCTATCTATCTATCTATCTATCTATCTATCTATCTATCTATCTATCTATCTATCTATCTATCTATCTATCTATCTATCTATCTATCATAGTAATTTTATAGTATTGTATAGTACAGTACAATATTCTCTGGGGCGTCCTATTGTCCAGAAAATGCATCTATTGGTATTTACTATTCATCAAATGCATTATTTTTACATAGGCTTACCATGAGTCACTGCTCCATTCAGATCATCCATTACTGTTTAAGGGCGTTAACTTATTCTCGCCAAATGACAGCTTTGACCGCCCCAAATTAGTTTTCGCTTATATACTGTATTATCTATATGGATAAATAAGGAAAATATGGGGAAATAATCATGGGCTTTGTGTAAGGGCAGGATTGATGGAATTTAGGTCAGCGAGGAGCATGTTAGGGGGCCACCTTTGCCCTTGATTTAACCCGTCGACCCCGTTAAATACACAAGGCCACATCATACAATGTTGATAACCATTTTAAACATCACTCACACACTAACTCCTTACATCTAACCTATTCATTGAATTCCGTCTTATGGGGAAGAATTACTTTAATCGCAGCCCGGTTAAATCCTACCATGACCTGAACACTTGACCTTTCTTGTGTGAGAAAATGCATGCCTTGTTATACATATGATTTCAACGACTCGATGAAAAAGGACATGAATAGAAGTCGTGATATTTAGTATGATAAAACTGAGCTTCACCACTAATATGCTATATACATCAAACGAGGATACCTGACAATGATTGATGGTTTTGGAATTTTAGATTTTTAATAAATGATTTAATTGTCAAATATGTAGAAAATACAGCTCAGTAGGTGTTTTAAAAAAACGTACTGGAAAATATCAAATCTAAGTGTGTTAATGACAATTTGCAAATTTTAGTGCACCATTATTGGAAAGATCCAGTATGAATTGTGTATTTTGCAGAATCGCAACTATATCTGCCATTTACACATGTAATTTTTAATACTGCATGTGCTGTCTTGATTTGCCTATTGCCCTCACCTGTGCCTGCTCATTTGGCTCCAGCTGCCGCTCATTTCCTTATTGGGTACCCTCCCATTTAAAATCAGTAGTCTAATTCACTCCTTGTCAGTCTGTCAGCAAACCTCTGCACTTGCAAGGTAAGCATTTTTTGACCCTGGCTCCCGTTCTGTTCCCGACCTGTCCTGTATCCTTTATCCTGTATTCTGTATCCTGTATCGCTTTACGATCGTCTCTGATTACCTGTCTTGTTCCGATCTCTAACCATGCTCCGATCTCCCATCCCGACTGCCCGATTTGTTTCTGCCCACCAACCACGCTCCGATCTCCCGTCCTGGCTGCTCGACTCGTTTCCGCCCTCCGACAACGCTCCGATCTCGTGGGCTTCCTGCTTCTCCTGCCCAGGCCTGACTTCTCCGCTTCCGCAATAAGACTTGGTGTGAAACATTACGCATTTGGGTCTACCGTCTGTTCGGGTTCTGACATGTGCATTCATCAAGACATGATTTTTAGATCTTAGGTCAATTGTGAAAATATTTGTGAATCTGAACAACAGATGTGTAAATAGTTTTAAGACAATTCTCCCCCCATATACAGTGCAGTGAAAAGGTATTAGCCCTTTTCCTGATTTCTGTGTTTTTGTGTATCACAAAGTGTTCAGATTGTCAACCTAATTTTGATCATACACAGAGACAACCCCAAAAAATACAAAATATATCAAATGCATCAGGCCCAACGTGAAAAAGTAATTGCCCCCTAAACAAATAGCGGGTTGGGCCACATTTAGCAGCAATAACAGAAAAAAGAGAAAATTGCGATAATTAGTAATCAGGCTTTCACAACACTGAGGATTAATTTTGGCCCATTCTTCCTTGCAAACGTGTTTCTAATGTGCCAAATTGGAGGGTTTTCTACCATGAACTGTGTCTTTAAGGTCCCACCAAAGCGTCTCAATTTGATTTAAATCCACATGTTGACTGGGCAAATTCAGAATCTCAAATTTTGTTTCTGAGCAATCCAGAGGTGGATTTGCTGGTGTTTTTCGGATCATTGTCCTGCTGCATCTTCCAAGAGCGCTTGAGTTTGAGGGGATGAACGTATGGCCCGACATTCTCCTGCAGAATTATTTACTGCGTCAACCACGGCAAGCTATCTTGGTCCTGAGGCAGCAAAGCAGCCCTAGACTATCACACTGCCAATACTTTGTTGTTGGCATTCTTATGTTTTTTGTCCAATAATGTGCCATGCATGCCGCCTGAGAACGCTTCATAGGACATTATATCACAAAGTAATGCCAGCTGCCGTTAATCATTAGGGAAGAAGGAATGCAATGACAAAGCGGTGCCACCCTATCCATAAGCCGTGACGCAAACCAAGAAAATCACTTCTCAAATGTATTGTACGAAAGGCAGTCCAAACCAGATATAGTCGACTATAACATATTTTGTATTTTTTTTGGGTGTGTGTTATACACAGTGTTTCACGGTAGTGTGTTACTGTATTTGTGCAATCAGTCAATAATTACCAACCACATTAGCAAAACATTTAAAATACAAATAATAGGTCCACATTACACACAAACTAATTCGGTAATCACCTTTTTTAAACAACAAAATGACCAGTGAAAACAAAGCGACTTTAGGAATATTATTCCTTTTCCTGCCCAATTAGCCATATTTTTAATGAGATCCAAAAAGCATGGAACATTTCGTTAGGTCTGGTGGTTCTTCTGCTGTTCTGTCCACCAAAAAGTAAACTGCCCTGCGGTTGGGATCCATTATCCCCAATCGCATATTGCTGCCAGCAGGGTCAACCAAGAGTGCACTTTTGTCGGGAGGTGTGCCGTTCTAGCTCGCCTAAAATAAAATGCACGGTTTTGTCCGCTATCCATTTTTGACTTTTCCTGAGAGAGGGGCCGAGAGAGCAAATTTGAATCATGTATGTCGGCTGTTTTTTTCCGTTCGTTTTGCCTAAAATAAACAGCACCAGTCCGATTGAAACCCATTATCTCTGGTCGACTAACGCTACGAGTGAGGGCTAGCTGAGTGCATGTTAAAATGGGGACAAAGGGCCTATTTGATGCTTTTTTTTTAGATTGGCATGGGTTCTGGTCAGCATTTTCTGTAATAAACAGATTACAGCATCACAATGCTCCACATATGTAGACAAACCTTTTCTCTGGTGGGAAAAGGATGTTTTCAATTCACATTGACAGGGCTTTATTGTCATCTACTATTAAGGAATGTAATTAAACCTTGGTTGTTTGTGGTTTCTTAGTAATTTTTAAGCCAAGCAAAGGCCCGCGAAACACTTAAAAATCGGGTCGCGATCCACCAGTTGAGAAACACTGTTTTAAACAACCAACATTCTCCCTACCTGAAATCAATAAAACACATTGAGGGGAAAAAAGAAAGTTACAACAACAGCATTTAGGTTCAATCAGGAATCACTCATCAATCTAAGCAGGTATATTCATTTTTGTATTCTCTGTGAGGTACTAAATATGCCTCAAGAGCTGTCCTGATTCAGCGTTTTAATTTTTTGTCACAATTATTTTTTAGTTTTATTGCAAAAGATGTAATGTCATCACCACAAAGTTAGTTTTTCAACACAAATATGAATGCCACAAGTGATGCAATGCATTTTGCACGATGTGATACTCAAAATTTCAGAACTAGTTTCAGAAATAGTTTTTTCTGACTGAATTACGATTTAGTCCCAAGACACACCACAGGAAATGTGCCCCTATAACCCTAGTGGTTAAAGGATACCATTAGTATTGCAACAGGCCACTGCCTGTCAATGCTGAGGTCCGGCTCATGAAGAGCGGGATGAAGCTAGTTACTAAAAATCAACAGTGACCAGATTATGGAGGTGCTGTATCTAAGTCAGATCAAGAGACTTCTCTCACTACTGGCATTCATAAAAATCAGTACAATCTGTTTCGTGTGGGGGAGCAAACCCCTATCCAAAACATGGACTGGAGAGTGATGGGTGCTGCCTCGCTGTACTTGCCCATGACACACCACAGAAAGTGGTGCCCCGGCAACCCAGGCAGTTATGGCATCCGTGTTAGCTGTCATTACCCTTTGACATGACCATTTTTACTTTGATGCTGTAGCCTTGTAAATGTATTTAAATGTTAAATATGGTGAATATAAAGTTACTGGAAATAAAAAATAAAATGTCACAAAAATGTATAAAGCTAGTTCCAATGTTTTACTTCTCTCATTGACTGTGAGTAAACAAAGAAATTAACGCATGTGTGTGCTTACACACCACACACACACATACACACACACACAAACACAGAGATAATGAAATCAGGTCTTATTGTGCCCCAGATTCAGAGGAATTTCTAAAATATAATAATAATGTGTTGGATTATGGTTCCATATCAGCACCCGCCCTTGATATCAACAGGATCAGTAGATTAATCACAGTAACAGACGCACACAGATGGTCAGACGGGCAAAATTACAAAACTATGCAATATGAATACATTTGTCCGACGCAATACCGGCCGTGATTCATCTATCGCGGCGGTGTAATGGTTTGATACATCGCTGTACTTAGCAGAGAGACAAAGTTAATTTCTTTATAGGCCAAACATTTGCACCGATATTGCTCTCTGCAGTATAAACGATTCTTCCGGGGATATTACGTAAATTAAATGAAAGCCATCTATCTAGTGAGTAAAGCAGTCTTGTGTATTAATTCATTTGAATGTGGCGCACCTGGGATTGCCTAGGATATATTGGTTCCTACAGGAATACGTACTGTTTGTTTGCATTAGTGGTAAGTCAAGAACGGGACCTTGCACAAATATGTTTTGGCTTCTATTGGTGAACAGTTGAGTTGGTTTTGAACTTTATTCATCCCCTTTATAGTAAAAGGATGGATTGTTGCATCAGTAATTTACCATACAGTCATCTAATCTTCTCAAATGGCAGCACAGTAATCCCTTGCTATATCGCAGTTTACTTATCGCAGTTTCCCTACTTCACGGTTTTTTATTGTGCATTGTGTTCAGCATTTTGATTGGCTGAACAGTTTCCCCGCCTTTTTTCTGCGTGTCTGCCTGCGCATAAATGACCCCGTCAAACCAACATGATGTACGTGCAATTCTGTTTCATTTTCAAGTTTCTCTAAAAGCCATCTTGTCAACAAAACAGTTTGATAATGGAAAAATATATGGTTTCTGTAGGACTGGAACCAGAGAGTAAATGCAGTTTTCTTTAACATCCACATGATGGTGGCAAATTAGGATGTAAAGTAAATAGGATTGTGATCTTAATCCATAAAGTTGTGCAATAAAACGGCAAAAATATTTTTTTCTAGAATTATAATTTTATAGTACAGAAGTTATTTCTAAAAAAAACGTATAAAGTACAGTACTTATTTGTTAAACAACTATGTTATCCATTCGGGCCACGGTGCTGTGGAATGCTCTTCCCCCTGAGATTCAATCTGCAACCTCAGTGGAAATGTTTAAATCTATGCTTAAAACACACTACTATTCTATAGCATATGAATAACCCATATTTTATGTTGACAATGTCTGTGTATTATTTGTTAATGCAACATCCTCTGCAGCCTTGTCATCCTGGAAGAGGATTAGCCCATGTGCGGTCCTTTCTCAAGGTTTCTTCATTTTCCTCATGTTGAGGTTTTTTAGTTTTTCCTTGCCCTCATGTAGGTTTTAGATCAGGGGGTGGTGTATTAATAGTCTGTGGTTTGCAATTATCTGCAGTCTGTGGAGCCCTTTGAGACTCTTTGATTAAGGGCTATACAAATAAACATGACTTGACTACTTGAGCATGTAAATAGGGTTTGTTCTTGAGTAGTATAAAATTAAATAAAATCGTAAATAAATACAACATAAATAAATAAATACATACATAAAGGTTTCTACTTTGCGAGTTTTAACTGTTGGGGCACATTTTTGTAACTCAAACACAGCAAAAAAAGAGTGATTACTGTATTAGAGCTTTTTTTTTTCAACATTTTAAATCTGGGAAACAATGTTCATATAGAAATCAAGAGGTACACCGTACATTGAAAATGTTGAAGAAAAAAAGAAATCATTCCTGTCATCTATTTGTTTGTTTGTTTTTTTAATCGAAATTATCATGTTGCCTACATTAACAGCAGAATGTGTTATTGTCCTTTGTGGTGACTGTGGCTTAGATGTTTTTCATTTTAGTTGATAATTTTGCTGTAAATTTGAATTTGGACTATAACTTTAGCATGTTTTACCATATTTGTAGGATATTTTTGGGGGGAAAAATAACTGAATAATACTTCAAATAAGCAATGATTATCTGCCAGTTAAACATTTTTTACTATGTTGCTATTTTATTTTGATTAGCAAAATAAGAAAATGATTAAAATGTGTTAAAAATATACCTTGTTTGTTTTATGTGACTTTTTTGCAGTGTGATGTTTAAAACAGGGTTATTCATGATTTTAAGATGTAGCATCAATGCAAAACTAGAGCATGTTAATACTATCTACCTCCATTGCAAAAAAAATTAAATTTTCAGATAATCCTTTAAATTAGTGAATAATTTGCATGTGTAAGTATTTTTTGGGTGAAAAACAAGAAGTTTTACAACCAACATTAGCTAAAATCCCAAACCAGAGCATTTAAGCCCCATTTACCTTCATAACAAAATGAAAAATGTCCGATTGTTTAATAATTCTTAAAATTGTCACGGTCGCCATGACGACCAGTATGCCACGCCCCCGAACTCAAGCTGAAGCAGATCAGCTGATTGCTGTTCTGCAATTTAAGGCTGGATTTTGGGTTTGGCGGGTGCTGGTTCATTACTCATTATTCACAATCCCGTTCTGTTATGCCTTGTCCTGTTGAGTTCGTGCCGGAGGAACTCTGTATTGTTCTGTTTTGCCCCGGAGTATTGGGCGACTTTTATTTTATTAATTAAAACCTATGGATCGTCAACGCATTTGAGTTCTCCCTTCATGCCTCCTGCCTCCGTTCTGGTCCGGTCACCTTCCACGCCACCACGCCTCGTGACAGAATGAACCAGCCAACAAATAGAACTCAGCGAACGATCCCAGCGCGACTTGGGGAGAGCTGGAGAGCGCAGTTCGGCAGGCGCCTACTGAGTTGGCCTTCCCTGCCCGTTCGAACCACGGCCCCGCCCGTCGTGGCCCTTGCTGTGCCTCGAATGGGGTCCCACGAAGAATTGACGCCTGCCTGCCCGACTCCCGTGCCGATTGCCTGCTATTCCCTCTCCCCTGCGTGCATGTCCGAATCCGACTCCGCTGCCCGTCGGGCCGACTCCGACTCCCAAGCCTGCCTGTTCGACTCCCAAGCCTGCCTGTTCGACTCCCAAGCCTGCCTGTTCGACTCCCAAGCCTGCCTGTTCGACTCCCAAGCCTGCCTGTTCGACTCCCAAGCCTGCCTGTTCGACTCTCATGCCTGCCTGCCCGACTCCCGTGCCGATTGCCTGCTATTCCGTCTCCCCTGCGTGCCAGCCCGACTCCGACTCCCAAGCCTGCCTGTTCGACTCCCAAGCCTGCCTGTTCGACTCCCATGCCTGCCTGTTCGACTCCCATGCCTGCCTGTTCGACTCCCATGCCTGCCTGTTCGACTCCCATGCCTGCCTTGACTCTCCCTGTACTGATTTTGTTCAGTCTTTCCTGTCCTGTCTTGTCTGTTCTGAATCTGTTCCCCCCTGAGTCTGACTCTTCTGAATCTGTTCCCCCCTGAGTCTGACTCTTCTGAATCTGATAACCCCCCTGAGTCTGACTCTTCTGAATCTGATAACCCCCCTGAGTGCGACTCTTCTGAATCTGATACCCCCCTGAGTGCGACTCTTCTGAATCTGACCCGACCTGAGTGCGACTCTTCTGAATCTGACCCGACCTGAGTGCGACTCTTCTGAATCTGACCCGACCTGAGTGCGACTCTTCTGAATCTGACCCGACCTGAGTGCGACTCTTCTGCATCGGCCTGACCTGAGTGCGACTCTTCTGCATCGGCCTGACCTGAGTGCGACTCTTCTGCATCGGCCTGACCTGAGTGCGACTGTTCTGATTTTGCCTGTCCTGTTCTTGCCTGTCCTGTTTATCTGTCCTGTTCTCGTCGGTTCTGCCTGTCTGTCATCCCCTGTCCAGTTGGCCACCAGACCCCCCCTGCCGAGCGCCGATTCCGATCCGCTCGACGCAGATGGCGCCTGCCTCTCCCCGTTCCTGCGTGTTCGGAGGAGGGAGCAGGGTTGCCCCAATCGCGATCGTCAACATTCCGGGGCGCGAGGTAGTAATTTTTTCTTTTTTGGGACCTCGGGAGCTGTCCCTTAAGAGGGGGGCTCTGTCACGGTCGCCATGACGACCAGTATGCCACGCCCCCGAACTCAAGCTGAAGCAGATCAGCTGATTGCTGTTCTGCAATTTAAGGCTGGATTTTGGGTTTGGCGGGTGCTGGTTCATTACTCATTATTCACAATCCCGTTCTGTTATGCCTTGTCCTGTTTTAGTCTGTTATGCCTTGTCCTGTTGAGTTCGTGCCGGAGGAACTCTGTATTGTTCTGTTTTGCCTCGGAGTATTGGGCGACTTTTATTTTATTAATTAAAACCTATGGATCGTCAACGCATTTGAGTTCTCCCTTCATGCCTCCTGCCTCCGTTCTGGTCCGGTCACCTTCCACGCCACCACGCCTCGTGACAAAAATTAATAAATAATGATGTAAAGTGTTGTTCTTTTGCATATACAGTAGCATTAAAATTGTATTACTGAGCGTAGCGTGTTTGGAAAACCCAGGCAGTTAAGTCCCATCTACATCTGTAACATAATTTGAAAAAAGCCTATGTAAGCCTATGTAAAATATTTCCCATCTGCCATATCAGACAATTCTATGCTTCTTATTCTGTATTGTTTTTATTTATCGCAAAAACTACTTTTAAAAATGTCGAACATTTTCAAAAATGGCATTTAAAAGTAGCAAAGTTATGAGCCATTTTTTAAATGTATGTATGTATTGGTTTATATATTCATTTATTAATGTACTCATTCATTTTAAAGTACGAGGGTACTCGGTTGAAAAAACAAAACTCTAGTGAGGTGCATCAATGAAAAAAGGTTTTTGTTTTGCAATAATGAATCCGATGTGGAACTGATTTACTTGTCCAAAATGCAAAAATAAAGGAGTCTATGCAAGGAGTGTCATTGTCAGACTTCACTAGTAATGAAAAGGTGAAATTCTAATCTACGCCACAGGCATTCCCCCATGGCCAGTCGGGGCCCCATTTCCTGCGAAAGGTCTTAGGGTACGCCATCTGGCACGATAGCAGATGACAGGTAGTGGCAATCGGAGGAAGCAGGGAGCCTTCCGTGCTAACTCACAACAGGGTTTTTGACACACTATTGGCTCTATGTTTCGCCGAGACGACCATTGACAAGGAATTAAATGCGTTTATGTGTTTTTTGTAGGGCTTCGACTAACAATTCTAATAGTCGCCTAGTCACTGGCCATTGAAAGGATTAGTCAAATAATGAAATTTGAAAAAAAATATTCCTAAATTTAGCATGACATTGATTTGATTATGAAACAAATGAGAATAAACACAATAATAATAAGAACAGAGACTGATTGTATGGGCCAGAGCCAGCAGATCACATCCTGAAGGCCTCAGGGTATATTTCTGAGACAAGAAACAAGTAATGGTGGAAATGTGATTGGTTAAATGCTTAAAAAAGTAGACATCTAAAAGCACCATAAACAGGGAAAAGCAATAAAAGGAAGCTGACTGACAATTTAGAATTATTTAACAAGTATCGATGGACAAAATACAATAAACATCACATGATTTAGATATTCTTGGGGCTAGCAGAGAAGGCTTTGCAGGCCCTAACCAAACACCACTGATTTTTTTTTGTACTGTATTTCTTTTTGCTTTGTGTCCCAAAGCTTACATTGATCCTGAAGGAAGAAGCAATAACATGATAACCATGGATCCAAAGCTTGTGATTTTTAAGAAATAAGTAAAATACATACCCATAGCTACCCATGCTAAGTTGCATGGCGGCAACTGTTGGGACTGTTATTTAAAATAAAGCCAAATGAAGCAAGATTATATGTATCCTTAACATGATTTAATCATGGCCATTTGAGTGGTGCTTCATATTTACTATTTGTTGTTTAATGTTATTATCAAAGGTACTAATATGCATTAGCTAATTATCATAGGTTCCTATCACCCCGCCATAAAGCAATTTCTCTTTACGATCCCCACCTCAGAATAGATTAATGTCATATCCCACGGGTACTGTATTTGAAACACAGGATTTTGAATTAGGAATAATCCATTTTTTAACATCTTGATATCTTAAAAAGGTGTAAGTACTTGCATGTCATCTTTCGTGAGTAACAGATGATAAATGGGGATTGTTTTAAAAATGTCTCAACCCTCCTTCTACCATCAGTATATTTGCTAAATTAAGAGTTATCAAGGCACAGCTATTGAACACTCAACGACAACAAAGCTAACAAATGGGATGGCAGACTTTTTTTATTTTCTTTTTATAATAGCTGTCATCCATTTGCATTGCCATCCCGGGTAAAAACCTTTACGGAGTCTGAGGTATCCCATGAAATAAAAAAAACCCTGAGACGACTTTGAATATTTCACATTTACTAAAAGCAATGTCAGGTAGTAATTTATATTTCATGCTCGCGTCCTCAGCACCATACTCAGTGGATCTTCACGGCTAATTTGTATATTTTGCAAGTCAGACATCAATATTTGAATTTCTTTTAAAGATTGCAGGAGGTAAGTCCGTGATGTGTACACCCAAGAGATACAAACGGACTGTTTGCTTGTCCTTGAAGGGGACGACTTTCTTTAAACGCTAAAAAACAAATCTCGGTAGGTTACGTGGAAGGGGAAGTGAAACTGAACGCAAGATTGATATAGGTACATTGCAACATCCCGGCTACTTACAAGGCTGTGTGACCATACATCCGTTCAGGTCATACCCACCTCCCAACCTCTGGCCTGCAGTACAAAGCCAAATACTAAGACAGTACAAGCCTGGACTAATGAGGCCTTCTCCACACTACAGGACTCCTTTGAGTACGCAGACTGTTCTGTTCTGTGCAGGGCAAGGATGCAAACCTGGAGGAGTATACAGACGGTCCCCTACTTACGACCATTCGACTTGCGTAAAAAGGTAGATACGATCATTTTTTTTTCGAGACGTCAAAAATATCCGGACATTGTTAGTTAGATTTTGTATTGTGTGCACCTTTTTCCGGGTACAGGACATTACTGTAGTGCTTCTTTCCACCGCTGTGTTGTGGCGCTGTGAGAGGTCACCCAGCATCCACCCGAAAAAGAAATGCGGCTTCTACTTCCTAGTTCGTGTGTAAACATTCTATACTGTCTATATCTCGTGCATCCATTCAATATGGCTCGTGAAAAGTGTATAGAAGAGGCGAGCAGTTTCTTTTGAAATTAAAGTGGAATAAGAAAGCATGATGTGGTTGAGAAAGTGGTAGGATCGCTTTTTTTCGGCCACTCTCTAACACGGAAGAGGACCTCTTGAAGCTCATCTTCCAAAAGTAAGTTACACTTCACTTTATTTATCTTTAGAGAGCATATTATTTCATTAAATGTTTATTTTTTAGTACAAAACCATTCAGGTTACTTATACAAGCCTTAAACATACAAAATATAGCACCGAAGAAACTTACGAACAAATTCAACGTTCGAACGATATCATTCGTAAGTAGGGCAGCGTCTGTAGTGGAGAAGCACCTTAAGAGAACACAATGCATAAAACAATTATATCGATGCCAACAGAGACAAAATAAATTCATTTATAAATCTGCGAAGGAGTGAACCAGCAATAACCGAGGCACGTAGGAGCTAGGGGTCTCTGTAATCCCTACATAAAACCTACCCGTTACTGACCTCAACAAATTCATATTCGTTCGGCCCTATTTTTGTTTACTGCTGTATAACATTGCCTAAACTTGCCGCTTTTCAACTTCCTGGCAGAGAGTGCAGGCCAGCCCCTGTGTCCTACAAACGCACACAAATCATTTACACGCTATACTCATCAAAGGCTTTTTCCCGTTCCCGCCAACTCCGACGCTTCCAAGTCAACGTCCCCCAGGCCTTTTTCTGCGAATCTCCACCGGCGCCAAGCATGCAATGCATTTTTTAAATACAGCTGTTGACCTATTATCGCAATACCACCAGAGACCCCCATCCACTCTGCAGAGTGTTAGAAGCATGGGTGTTTACAAGGCGCGCTCGGAGAGGAAACAGAATGCTGCCTTTAAACGAAGCAATCGGGCTAATGTGGATGCGGGCCCAACTCACGAGGAAAAAAAAGTATTTGTCAGTCAAATGGCACCGTTCTTTGATTTGGCGACACAGCGCGCAACAATGATTACCCCGCAGTGTTAAACTCCTCCTGTGTCTTGGCGGCGTCATAAATAAAATATGCCCAAGATAATGGATTTATACTCAATAATTCATCATGCAGTGATATAGTGTGCGTCTCCGGGTTCTGTAACACAGCGCTTAGCCAAATTAAGTTATCATGAAACAGATTTATTGACAGCTTGTCGTAGAGTTCATTTACTCAGCAGCCATTGCTTAATTACTCCGGCAAATGCGGAAACAAACAATGACGACTAAACCGCTCCGTGTCGGGGGACCCAGGGCTGTAATTTGGTGCACTTTTTTACAACGACAAGCGTATTGACATTACGTTTTGTCTTTACCAGCTATATTTTATATCGGTATTCACAACAATGGCAGTTGTGAATACCGGCTGTCTTCTATTAAAATTCATCCATCGATTATCCGCACCACTTATCCTCAGTAGGGTTAGGGCGGTAGCTGGAGCCCATCCATGCTATCTTTGGGAAGTGGGCAGAGGACACCCTGAACTGGTTGCCAGCCAGTCGCAGGGCACACAGGGACAGACATCTCACTTGCTCATTCACACTTAGGGACAATTTGGACCTGAAATACATGTTTTTGACGGAGGAAACCGGAGTGCCCGGAGGAAACTCGCACAATCACAGGGAGAACATGCTAACTCTGCACAGGAAGACTGGTAGCTGGATTTGAACCCATGGACTGTGCTGTGGCCGCACAAACAACTCCGGTGCCGTGCTGTCATTTTCAAATCATGAACTACAAATGATGGATTTTTATAAGTATGTTCAATACCACATTTTATCAGACTGATATCGACACACAAGTCTTAGTCATTGTTAATTATACCAGATCATGATAGCAATATGAAACATGAAAATCCTTTCATTCTTTAAAGCCCCAGTGTGTAATATTTTACCACTAGATAGCACTGTGTTGTCTAGTGCGAGCAAGGGCCAGTGCCACAGAGAACAGCAAACATGGCGGCGACCTAAGTCGGGATTTCACTGTGTAAAAGAAATACAGATTACTGGACCTATAATTTTTTTTACAAAAAATAACATTGATAGTATTGTAATCAATGGGTTTTTTCTGAATGATTTTTTTTTGTACCACTAAGAGGCCCCAAATATTACACACTGTCCTTTTTGTGTTGATTAGTCAAAGAGGATATGAACATTTAATGGGAAGTGTTGGTTGTTTTTGTGGTGAATGCCTAAGCATGGATGCAATCATTGTACAAAAAATGGCAGGCAGCCAAAAGGGGGCAACCAGCAAAAAAAAAAAAAATACAATGGAGGGCTAACTTGGACCAATCAAAGAAAGTCGACCGCAGCCTTGACGGAAAAAGACCATGCATAAGGAATATTTTGAAGTATATTTGTATAATTGCAGGGAGGAAAACTGCATGTTCTGTGTCTAATTTAAAAAAAGATCTTTATTTGGAAGACTTCACTTGGTAAAATTGATCTTTGACGTCTAAGGCAATCAGTGGCATGTGTTGATAAAACAGGCTGAGCTTTTTTATGAAGATACAAAGTTGGAATCAGATGTACCAAGTGGCAAAATTGAGGATTACACTGCCTCATAAGATACCGTTAAAAGTAATATTAATAAAAATAACATGGTATTATTATAGGGAACACTTTCTGTTGTCCTGTCTCTGGTAGGTCTTTGATGCCATATGCTCATTAAGGGTCATCCAGCACATCAGCAACTCAAGTCATTAATAATGAGAAAGGAGTGTCCTGTTCCAGGAACGCCACCACGGTCTCCTCATCTCGTGGCCACTCAACTCACCAGACTCTGGCTGGCTGGATATCTTTGGGTCTTCCTCTTTGACCCAAGGCCAGCTGAACAGACCTCAGGCCTGGATGTCAGATCCCATCCTCCTAGCTTGGCTCACTGCAGTCCTTTGGCTACTGCGAGAACTGGGACTGATTCTTTGATGGGTTCATCAAACCTGTTCTGATCATTCCATATGGCGGAGTGACCGATATGGGGGAAATGTCAGCGTTGATGATTAGGCATGAAAATAAAGCAGTTGTCAAACTTTTGTGACTGAGGTCCACCCTTAAAGCATGTATTTGGAATACATAACTCAATAAAATAGTAATTCATTTTTAATTGTCTTGTAGATGTCACTGAATCTCATTTAGAATACACATACCTGTCAACCTATACGTATTCCCTGTATTTGATACGTGTAGTGTCATAAACAACTTAAGAAGGACCGTGACGATTGATATTGAAGCTTTTTTTTTTCTTCTCGGGATAGTGAATTTTGCAACAATAAAATACTATGCATTGAGACCACGTGCCAATATGTCTGCAAAAATAAAGTGAATAAAGTTTATATTTGTCCAAGCTATTAAAAGATATGGTTGTTTACACATCATACAAATAATCTTAGAATCTCCCAACATTGTATTGTTAATTCTTTAACATGGATGGAGATTAATTGGAAATGCAACTGCCATGTAAGCCGTTATGTGAGTTGTTGCGTACTTCGAGCGCGCAAAATCGGAAGCGATGCAGGGATTCTGTTGTTATTATTTTCTTTTAACCTAAAGCTCCGAAAAACATGGAATAGGACACTTGTTCATATACTTTTACCTTTTTAGCATAGTGCTATATTTTGAACACAGCTATTTTTTTAAATTAAAGAATAGCAATTGCTTTATAGACATCACACATTTTTTTTTGATCATTTCAAATTGTGTATGCACCAGATGATTAAAAAAATAACAACAACATGTGCGTGTTTTAACTGGGAGTGGCAAACTTTTACAAAAACGCAAATCTAATGGGATGGTCAAGCTTTTTATTCACCCACAAACTTAGTCTTCCTTCACAATAAAGCAGCTATAGAATAAACACTAGTCTTAAGTCAAGATTTTGTTGTTTGAATTTAAAAAAAGGAAAATTTCAAAAATAAAATAAAAAAAAATCTACAGATGTTTTTAGAGGAGAAAAGCCCTAAGTGTGACATTGTTACGCTACTCTAGCAAATATTTTCCATTAAGCATTTACACTGTATTTGGTTTAGAAAAATAAACTTCTTCAAACAACTGTCTCGTCCAGAACAAAGGGGAGACCAAATCGCGTAACGTTTCTCACAAGTTTATAGAGATAGAGAGAGGAAGGGCTGCGCCCGCGATCCGGTGCCTGCTAGACGTGGGAAGCAAGTTGTTCTCGCAATCGGATTGTGACCCGAATACGGAAGTGGATCTTCCGTAGCGGGCAATGACGCTGTCCGGGATGGAAAAATGGGTCGATAGCCGGGACAGGAGAGCAAAAACCTGGTCGGATCAAAAACAGGTCGTAAGCCGGGACGGGAGAGCAGACGTGGTTGGGATCATATAGCTGGAGACAAACAGGGAGATCAGGGACGGACAGGTGGAAAAAAAGGGTGCAAAAACGGGACAGGCAGGAATCAGGGTCAAAAAAGCTTGCTTTGAAACAACAGAGGTTCGCAGACGGACTGACAAAGGAGAATGACAGGCCTGGGCTTGAAAAGGGACAGGGAGGCATTCAGAGCAGGCGCCAAACAAGCGGGCACAGGTGGAATAACGAGTAATCATGACAACAACTTATCTTTATTTTTTATTCTAAATATGCTTTTTTGCTGTCAGTAAATAGGTGCTGCTTAAAAAGAGAAATTGCAATCAATAAAGCAAGCAATTGGCTGAGGTTGTGACAAACATATGCTCATTTTAATATTGTATACCAATTGTATAGGAGAAAACATAGGATGCCAGTTCCTTATTTTGGCTATCATTGCCCACTGTTTTTTTGTTGTTTCGACTCTTAGATCGTCGCTATTGGCCGAATCATATTGCTGTTATTTAATTACCACACCCTTGGGGTTGATCTGTTTCTGTAACATTGAAGATTTAATTAAAAGAGGTGGCTCAGGAGAGGACTTTAGGACAAGATGGAATTCTCTTAGTTGAAAGCTCCTCTGTCAGTTCTCTTTGCAAGTTAAAAATGCAGTTACGGTGTCTATTTTGTTCAGTAGAGAATCTCAGTTAACTGAGGTTTGTTTCACTTATCTGCCTTTAGTGCATAAATAAAAAGAATATCATATAAAGGTAAATGTAAAACCAAATATTGACCAGATATCTCAATTCTGTATTTTTTGTCATTTATGTTGTCATTTTGTCTTGTATTTTTTTTATTTATTTCGGTATTTATTTATATTGAATTTTGTTGTGCATTTTGTCAAGTATCTCGGTGTCCTGTGTCATTTATTTTGTCATTTTGTCGTGTATCGTTTTCGTGGATGAGTTAACGGGAGAGACGCACAATTTCAGTGGCCTGAATTTGTAAGGGGCAATGCAGATTTTAGCCACTAGAGGACAGTAAGTCGCGCCAGAAAATGTTTCTCTCTGAGAGGATACAGTACTTTTAACGTTTTAATTTTCATTACATCCGGCAATAATTATAGTTTTTTTTTTTTACAATAGTGTACTTTGTGGGCGTGTACAACTGTTATAAAATAATGTGAATATTTATGGGGAGTGGATGTGTATGTGAATGCATTTTCTATATTGAGGATGCAAATTCCTAATAAGAAAATTCAGCAAAGACCAAGTTAAATTTCTCAATAAATAGCAATGAGCTCAATGAACAGTTCTTTTACTAAAAAATGAGGAGTAAATCATGATTTTAGCGGTGTATTTGTTTTTTGTTTTTTAGTCAGCAGTGGTAAAGTAAAGGCTAATGCACACATATTATTACTACTGCTTCTACTACAGTTTACAATAACAATAGTAGGAAAAGAGCAAAATATGTAAATCACGGGGACGAGTTTACACGTATGCTTCTCACTCTCTTGGCCACGAGAGGTCCCCATTTGAACATTTAACACAGTTGCATGTTTATACCGCTAGATGTCAGCGTTGCTTAGATAGCGGGTGTCGCTTGTTTGGGGGACTACAGATTTGATGCAGCTCAGTTTGGATGAATAAATATTTACATCGGGAATACTTGATGTTAAAAATCTCTTTGTTTTTCTACAGTTGAAAGGACATTAACTACGCTCGTGCACATAAGCTTCAATATTCGTTAAATGGTAAGGATTTTTTCATGAATGCTGTTTACATTTAAAGTTTTATTATGAAATTGAACAGGGAAATGTTATCAAAAGGAAAATACAATATATGAATGCAGTGTTAAAAAAAACTCATCAATATTACATGGTATAAACCTTATCTAATGTGCATAGTTGGGAGTCCAGAGCGGAAGTCTCCAAAATTTTTGAGTAGCATTAGTTTGAAAAAAAATGCAGAGGGGCTGGGTTGGAGATGTATTCATTGTTTTTATATAAGGATGGTCTTAAATCGGATACCTCAGCCACATAACACATAACATAAGCCAATCCCTTTTTTTCATGTCTGCATTTACCTGCACAAGTTATGTTTCATGGTATATTTGTTTATGAAGGGACCACACACAAATTATACAGATAAATATATTCATTTATAAATGAAAACTTTAATTAAGAGTGATAGAAAAGTATAGCTCCCTTTTAAGCAGTAAATTTGATCATTTGCATTGGAAAACTCAATGCAATAGGGCTACTTAAGAAGTGTTTTATTGGATGATATTTAATATATTGATCAATAAAATTAAGGTGAAAATATTTACAGAAAAATGTAGCTAACATTTTGAATATTGTCCGTGGGCACGGTGCAAAATATAGTTTTTCTGGGGGCACAGAAAGATACAGGCTAAGAAATCCAGGTGAGTGCAGTTGAATTCCCTTTTAAACAAAGACTTTTATTTTAAATCAGATAACATCTGGGTGTTTGTACAAATGTCTCTGTGTGGTGCGATTCATATTTGTCACGGTTGCCATGGCACCCAATTGGCCCCGCCCGTGTGGCGCCCTTGCGGCTCTTTGACAGATTGGCTTTCTGTCTATTTAAGCTCAGGGCTCTCACTCTTCTTTTGTCAGTCCGTCAACAAACCTGTGCCCTGCAAGATGTGGGCTTTGACTCGGTCCTGTTTCCTGTTGGTATTTCCTGTCCGGTAATGTTCCCGTTTATTTTGTCCATTTTAATATCGGTCTCCAGTTTCGTTCCCGTCTTGTTTGTCCTGTTTAATTTTGATATCCTGTTTTGATATCAATCATCTCTGTCCCGTTGTTTAATATCAGTTTCCAGTTTCGTTCCCATCGAGTTAGTCCTTTTTATTTTCAATATCCTGTTTCTATGTCAATCCTGTCTGTCCCGTCCTGTCTGGTATCGACCCCATCTGTCTGATATCTGCTCGGGCAATTGGTATTGATCTCGTCAGCCTCTGGCTTCCTATCATTCCACGCCAGACTGCTGCCTAACGTGCATGACCCCCGATTTCCCGTAAAATAAAAGGCTTGTGTGAGTAACGCCACGCATTTGGGTCCTGATCCTGTTCCGGTTCATGACAATATGATACAGTGTGATAATCTAACTTCTGGAACAAAACAGTTTATCCCCAGTGATTTAGGACACCACTGCCCGTCAATGCCGAGGTCCGGCTCTGAAAAACAGGATTACGCTGTCGTGATAACGAAAAACAACGGCAATCAGATGATGAAGGTGACCCTGGCAGTTAAGAGATCCGTGAGCTGAGAGTCAGCATATAAAGGTACAATGGGTTGAGGGGCGACATCCAGCTCTTATATCAAAAACTGCAGCGGCTTGTATTTTTTTCTCATGCTTCCCTCAGCATCATCTTGCGAACCTGATTAAATCCGATGGTGGACCTGAAAGAGCTTGTGAGCCGTAGTTTGGTGACCCCTGGTCACATCCATTTGTATCAAATTGTTAACCGAATTCCAAGGAAAAAATGTTCAGTAGGATTTGTCAGACTCATTGTGATCTAAATGGGAAGGTTCAAAAAACACCCTGGACTGTATGTGGCACATTTATTCAACCCCTGAGCCTCCCACTTTCCACTCTGCTTTCGTCACCGCAAAAGAAAGAAGAGAAAAAAAGTGCTTGTGTCAGCAAAAACTGGGAAAGTTGTGGGAGCTTGAGGTGAAAGGAAAAAGAAAGAAAAGCTGCAGAAGGGCAGAAGCAGAACACAGAGGAGGAGCGCTGCGAGGCTTAAGCAACATTTAAGAAAGCACTAAGGCTTGCAAAATGGGATTTTTGTCCATTTTTGTGAGTGTGTTTTTGCTCCACTTCCTCTACTTCAAAACAACAACTTCTGCCCCTTCTCCTATCATCAAATTTCCTGGAGATGACACTCCCAGGACAGACAAAGAAGTCGCACTGGTAAGTTTTTTCAATCTTCTTTTTCAATAACAAGTCAATTTACTTTCACTAATTTGCAATTGTTTCACGCATAATTTTCCCACTTTTCTGTTCAGCGCTACTTGAACACATTCTATGGGTGTCCGCAAGACAGATGCAACCTGATGGTGCTCAAAGACACCTTGAAGAAAATGCAAAAGTTCTTCTCCCTGCAAGAGACCGGGGAGATTGACGCTAAGACTGTGGAAATCATGAAGAAACCCCGCTGTGGTGTGCCAGATGTGGCCAACTACAACTTCTTCCACAGGAAACCCTTGTGGCAGAAGAAAGATATCACATACAGGTCAGACCATGGCCTTTTTAGTGACTTATGAGATCTAAACTTGAATGTAACACTGACAAATTTCTCATTCCTAAATTCTGTATTGGTATTCAAAAAAACTGCACATTTTTTAATGTGATCAGCTTTGTTTGTTCACCATGTTGGAGATGTAGTTGAGGAGAACGGCTTAAAAAGTGACTAAATAATGTGGATATTTGTCACGGACCAGGAACGGAAACGGGACCCAATTGCGTTCGTTTTGCTCAGCTTTATTTAGAAGGAGGAAAAGGCTTGCACCCACAATCCGGTGATCGGCGGTCACGGGTAGCAGATCGCTGGGATCGTGGAAGTGGCACTTCCGTGTCGAGCGAAGGAAATGTCGAGAGCGAGGAAAAAAAACAGTACAATGGCCGGGACGGAGGAGCAAAACGTAAACGGGAATCAGACGGAAAACGGGGCAGGATAGAGTCAGGAGTCAGAAGAGCTTGCCTTGCGTGTAGCTAAGGCTCACAGATGATCTGACAAATGTTGACAGGAAGGCGGGGGTTTAAAAAGAGTACAACAGCCAATCGGGGTCCGCGGATGTTAGCGCCAAGGGAGCAGACTCAGGTGCCCCGCATCATTAATCATGACATATTTTGTCCATTTTTCATTTTATATTTTTTCATTTTCTTTGTTTTGCTCAATACGCTAAGATCGAGTAAAAGGCTAACGAGGTGATAGAATTACTAATTTTGCAGGTATGAAACAGAAAAAGCTATTGTCATATGAAAAAAATATGACCAATAAGCAAATCAAACAACTCTTCCTAACACATTTAGAGCAAAGACAAAATTGAAAATTAAACTCCCATTTGGTTTGTTGTTGGAGTGAAAGAATTCTTCAAACCTTTGGATTACAGTGGAACCTCGGTTCTCGACCATAATCCGTTCCAGAACCCTGTTCGAAAACCGATTTGTTCAATCACCGAAATCATTTTTCCCATTAAAAATAATGTAGATCGTTTTAATCCGTTCCAACACCCTGAATGTTTACCTTGAATGTTTAACGTAAACATGAAGCTAACCCGGGCTAATCGTACGTTCGCGTTATCGTAATCTTCCGTACGAAAGATTACGCTAACATGAACGTGTAAAAATAAAAAAATCAGGTCGTTTACAAGTCATTTAGCACCCGGGTCTCCACAACAAGTGGTGAGCGGTTCATTGGAAACGGGGCTCCGTTCCAACACCCTGAATGTAGGGCTCCGTTCCAACACTCTGAATGTTTAACATAAACATGAAGCTAACCCAGGCTAATCGTACGTTCGCGTTATCGTAATCTTCCGTACGAAAGATTACGCTAACATGAATGTGTAAAAATAAAAAAAGGATAAAGAAAAGAATTATGAAAAGCACGTCCGCACGCGATAACAGTTGGTCACAAAAAGAGCAATCTACACCCATACGCCGCTGAGCATCGCATCCTAGCGTACGCACTCATGCATTACCGGCGTTCGATCTCCGATTTTTTGACCGAACAGCGAAGCAACAATTTCTCAAAATTTTTGTTTGGACTCCGATTTGTTCGAATTGAGAGGCGTTCGAAAACCGAGGTTCCACTGTATATGTTTTCAATAACATAATAGTATACACTTACTTCATATTTTATTTAATAGTAGACCAAAATGTTTATTTGGGAAACGATAAAGTCCAAAAATTCAGTGTGAATAATTTTATTTTTGTTTGTTTGTTTGTTTGTTTTTCTACCAAGTGCTTAGGGGACATTGTGTTTTATTTGGAGCCTCCTAGTGGTAAAAAAAAAATCATTCAAAAAGAACAAAACAATACAGATTTGAATAATAAGCAAAAATAAATGGGCTATCATGTAAATGTGCAGTTATAAAACAATCTTAGTTCAAGAAAGGTGTATCAATATTACATAACATGAGCCTTACCTAGAGGGACCTGATGCTATTGTTCGCCATCTTGCTGCCAAGGAAACCGCCAAAAGACAAAAAGCTTTTTAAAGGCTGGGCAAAACAAAAATGAGAAAAAAAAACGGGGTTTGGTCACTTTTGAGTCTCTGTAGGTTTTATTCTTCCTTATGTTTGTAGCACTCGTTTTCGGGTTGCACTACACAAAAGACATACATCTAAGGGTCGGATGTTGCACTGTGTTCCTTTAAAGCTTACCTTCGATTATGTTTTAAGACCAAAAACAGATTGGCTGTGTTTGTTACAAGAAAAAATGTATTTGACATCATTTTGTTCGTTTGTTTTCTCTGGTTTGTTTCACAAATACAATTGGAAAAATCTCCCTTAAATTAAGCAAAATAATTCCATATATTTATGGTAGATCATATTGCTCATTTTAAGAAAAATAGATCGTACCAAGATTAGAAAGAACTAATTAAAATGAGCACAACGAATTATCATCAGCTGGATATTTTACTAAGACGTTTTCTTATTTTACAAGTTCAAATGTTTTAACAATGTAAAACTGAATCTTGAAAACATCAACCAGCCATTTTTTCTTCCCCAGTCTGGCTCCTATGCAATTTTTTTCATGCCACCGCGGACCACAACTTAAAAACTTTGCCCAACACTGATTTAAATCCTTGCATGTGAGACTCAAAAAAATTGCCATTCCTGACGTTGTTCACAAACTCAAGCAAACCTTTTCTTGGCCTTGGTTCAGCTTCAACCCCCACTCACCCTTTAACAGCACCTCCCTTAGCATTCCCAAACGCATACACACACTCCACTTAGTTTTTCTTACTAAAACCAGAATTTTTGAGCAATATTGTAGGAAATTGTTAACACTACATAAAACGTTTCTCCAGATCTGTGCGTCAACTGCATGTCCCGGTTTGTCCTTAAATGCTGACTGCTGGCCGAGTTTTTGGATAGCACCCATTTGCAAACAACATTTTTAATATGAATTGCATTCATGTTCCTAAAACCTTAACTGCATTGTCCCTTTGCAGAATCCTGGGTTACTCTCCAGATCTGGACGAGGAAGTCATCAACGACGCTTTCTTCAGGGCCTTCAAAGTGTGGAGTGACGTCACGCCACTCTCATTCACTCGTCTTATGGACGGAGAGGCGGACATTATGATCAATTTTGGCCGCAACGGTATGCCCATTTGCTGGATCACAATAACATTCACAGTTGTACTTGTTACCATGAAGAAATTAATATTACTGGTACTACTAGTACGACAAACACAGCAGCTGGAATATATATTTGCTCATTTTAAGTATATTTTCCTAATTTGACTAAAAGTACAGTAATTTCCTAATTAACCTCAAATTAATAGAAATACTATTTAAAATTCGCACAATAATATATGTGAAGCGCAATACAATTTACTCAAAAACACATTTACTTTACTCATTGTACAACGTTTTATAACGTGTTTTATTCAATTTTCTCACTGGACACAGCAGCGCAGCATTTTTTAAGCTGGAGTTTATATTCAATCATTAATCATTCAATAAATTAAATTCAATTTTATTGTGAATTTTAAAAAAAAACGATTTTAAAATAAATCTAAAAAAATAAGAAAACCATATTAAAAGATATAATATACAGTACAGTAAAACAGAAATTCTTACCCCATTAACAGAAAACTGATTTTCAGTTTAATTTTTCTTATTTTCAGACGTTTCATTGTATTTTTCTAGTAGAATAAGAGCATGTATAATTTAAATAGGCAACATTTTCTATCGTTATGCTCATTTTAATATGCAGTTTTAATTAGCGTTGATTTTCAAGTGAAATATGAATTAATTAATATAAGGAGAGTTGTTTAAAACGGTTTATCGTTTTGTTCATTATAAGTAATATTTAGTGAAATCTTATTGGGATACTTAATTGCACCTGCTGGATCGGATAGGTTTTTTTTGTCGTTTGGAGAAAGATTTTTCTTATTTTTAAAGAAAAACAAGATATAAAAACAGTTAAAGAAGAAAATCAAACCTAAATGGAGCTTTATTTTTTATAAAAGCAGTAAGAATATATTTTTCTGTAGTGTAATGCTCATGATCAGCAATATAGCAACATCTAATTCTGAAGTATTACATTCTAAAGTGTGTGTGATCAACAGAGCATGGTGATGGTTACCCATTTGATGGCAAAGACGGCCTCTTGGCTCACGCGTTTGCCCCTGGCCCGGGAATTGGTGGCGACTCTCACTTTGATGATGACGAGCAGTGGACTCTGGGAGAAGGCCAAGGTAAAACTTATGACACCACCCATTAAACACCAATAAACATTTCTTAGTTTCCAGACTATACGGCGCACCCGAAAACCCCAAATTGACCAGAAATTTAAACGTGTGACCTATGCGTTAGTATTTATTAGTTATCGCTTACCACAATTGTGGCAACTGGTAATGGATAGTAATGGTAAAAGAGCATCCAATTCTACCCACCAGGCCGCTAGGGACATGATTTGTGTTTCACAATGGCATAACAAGGATACAGATGTTCGATGATAAGGTCTTAGGTCTAAACTCAATATAACTCTATTTTTAGTCATGATAGACATGTTACATTAGAGAGAATGTTGTTTCACTTTTTCCCAGCTCGAAGTAAGCATTGTAAGTAACAAATATGTTGAATACCTGAGGCAATGCATTTAATTATGTTTCAGAATAATTGAATGACTTCCCACAATGACTTTCTCGCAATTCAGTTCAGAATCTCCCTTTGCAAGTCCGCTGTACCAAAGACTGATCAAATGTTTGACAAATTTCTTGCAGCCCGGTCCAATGGTAACATCAACAATTTGGTACTATGACTTAGAATTGTGTGATGACGAGACAAGACCTAATGCCTTTTTTAACGTGTCGTCTGTATCCCTAGTGGACGGAATCTGGTGCACTCACGATGCGATCTGGGTTTGATACCTATTACGCAATTGTAATCGGTGATATATAAATATAGGGGCAGCACGGCGGCGCAGTGGTTAGCGCATGTGCGGCACAGTTCATGTCTTGGGAACCTCCTGCGTGGGTTCAAATCCAGCTCCAGACTTCCTGTGCGGAGTTTGTATGTTCTCCCAGTGCTTGCGTTGGTGTCCTCCGGGCACTCCGGTTTCCTCCCACATTCCAAAAACATGCATTTCAGGTGAATTGGCCGGTCCAAATTGTCCCTAGGTGTGAATGAGCGAGTGAGTTGTCTGTCCCCTTGTGCCCTGCGATTGGCTGGCAACCAGTTCAGGGTGTCCCCTGCCCACTGCCCAATGATTGCTGGGATGGGCTCCAGCACCCCAGCGACCCTACTGAGGATAAGCGGTGCAGCTAATGAGATGAGATGAGGAGATATATAAATATAGCACATTTTTACATTTCGCGCTACCCTAGCCTTTACAGTGGTTTAAGGTCCATGCGCCCTTTAGTCCGATGTGCCTTGTATATGAAAAAAATAACACAAAGGGAGTGCGCTTTATTGTGCAGAACATCATTTGCAGATCCATCACCAGAAGACATTGCAAGAATTCCGTCCAGTAAAGTTAAAAAAGATGAGCGTCAACCTTTTGAAACTTCTCGCTTCTCTGTCTTAAAGTGGTCAAGGTGAAATTTGGCAACGCGGACGGAGAGTTCTGCAAATTCCCCTTCCTGTTCCAGGGAACCGAATACAACAGCTGCACTTCCCAGGGTCGCGATGATGGCTTCCTCTGGTGCTCCACCACGTATCACTTTGACGATGACGGCAAATACGGCTTCTGTCCTCACGAATGTAAGTGTGGCAACGGAAAGAAGGCTGAGAAATATTGCCAGGAGAATTTTTTTTTTTCCTGTCATTGTTGAAATGGAATCTTCCTCTCCAAAGTTTTTGCCCCGCTTAAGGAAATTGGACTTTGTCAATCAAGGTCACAGAAAAGAAAAGGGTTGTTACCTCATTTTCAGAAAATGCAAACTTCAGCAAAAAAATCTAGTCCAGTAATCCCTTGCTGTATCAAAGTTTGCTTATCGTGGTTTTGCTACTTAGCGAATTTTCATCGTGCATTTTTTTTTTGCATTACAGTTGGCTAGACAGTCACCCTGCCCTTTTCTGCTTGTGTCAATGAAGTTGTGGCTTGAGTTGTACACATACATAAAAACGCTTGACGAACTTATAATATGTATGCGCAAATCCTTAGCAACTTTTAATTTCTGTAAAAGTCATTAAGTCAACCTAGGCCAACAAGAGTATCAAAAAAGTTGGACTCAAACCGCTAAACTTGCCCTGGAGCCACATAATGCTCTTTGGCACTCCCCAGTTTCTCCCTGGTACTCTTTCAAAAATGTTTGATAATGGAAGAATGTAGGGTGTCTGCATAAGGGCAGACAAAACACATTCATAACTTGTTCCAATAAGAATAGATAAATACAGTATGTAATTCCTTACTTCTAGGACTTATATAAGGATTTTAATGTTTTGCGGCTCCAGACAATAGGGCTATTCGCATGTTTTGACTAACAACGGACCTTTCCGGAACAGACCTTTTCCCCAGCGAAAAACGAGAGATTACAGTAATGTAAATGTTGAAATGGTTTACCATTTGCAATTATATATCCCGATTTTCCAAGCAGTTTGCCAATGGCATTGATGGCGATCTAAGCGAACTTGTATTGAGCGTGGGCATGACAGGAAAATCTTTGAAGACAAGTCTGAGATTTCAATCGACTAGAAATAAATGAAATATGCTTGAATTTATCCGAATGGCAGGTTCAAATTCACGCTGCATTTGACTCTTGTTGTTTCAATATCTTCATTGTAGTGCTCTTTACTCTGGGTGGAAACGCGGAGGGAGCTCCCTGCAAATTCCCTTTCACCTTCCAGGGTGATAAGTATGATGGCTGCACCACCACAGGCAGAGACGACGGCTATCGTTGGTGCGCCACAACCGAGAACTACGACCAGGACAAAACCTATGGCTTTTGCCCCGAAACCGGTCAGTTATCTCTCCTTTTGGGTTTTATCGATTGTGTTTACAGAACTTTGAAATGTCGCCCGCCCTCAAGGGTGTCCTTCTCCTCAAAGGAAGTTTAGTTTGGGGTTTTCCGGTCATGGGTAATGATCTGTCCAGGGCATGTGAAAGTATTTTAATGTTCTTGTTTCCCGCTCAGTCGAGTATGTTTTCGAGTTGGAAGAAATAAAGGTAATGGGCAGTAAAGCATGCCCAGAGATGTTTCTATGCAGTTAGCACTTTTAAATTGTGGCAAAAAGCTTTTGGAAAACTTGCTTAAACTATGAATAAGATTTCCGCAAAGTAAATTCGATTGGGTTCAGTTATTAGTTTCAACTGGGGGAAACACTTATTCAAAGGTGAGAAGTACTTCTTGGCTACCAGTTCAACATTAAAATCTCGAATAAAAAAGCTGCTCAAATCATCTTTAGTTATATGCAACCCCAGTTCACAACCTTACTCAGTACAGTAATACTCAACCTTTCATTGTATTGGTGTGTCCTCAGTTTTGAATGTATTTAAAAATGTGTTTTTCAATTTGCAACATTTAAACAGGTTGTTGTGGTAAAATCAAACTGTATTTTTATTAATTTACAAAAAATACAGTTGTATCCCTTATTTAAGTGTTTTCTAATAAAAGACTTTAAATGTTGAAGGAAAATAGTTAATAGTAAATGGACTGCATTTTATTTAGAACCTGCAACCTCTTACAAAATGTAAATTTTCCCTCATTTATTATTTTTATCAAATGTTTTAGCATTACTGTCTTTGTGTGTGTATTCTAACTGAAGAGCAAAAAACACGAATTTTATGCCTTTTTTCCAAATTTTAATGTTTTAAAAACTGTTTATCTACTATTTCAGTGTTTTCTTGTTTTTCATTTTTATCTTCAAACAAAGCAATTATTTTCAGTAATATTTACTACGTGTTGTGATTGCTCATTCTTTGAGCAGATTTGCTCATGTAAAGTCGAGTCAAGTCTTGACTTAAATATGACATTTGCTCATGAAAATAGTTTTGTGGTGAAAAAGGTCAAGTCTAGTCATGTTTATTTGTAAAGCCCTGCACAGACCACAGATTATTATTACACCATCCTCTGATCTAAAACCTACATGAGGGCAAGAAAAAAACTCTAAAACTCAGCATGAGGAAAATGAAGGAACCTTGAGAAGGTACCAAACTTGACGTAATCCCACTTCCAGGATGACCAGGCAGCAGTGGATGTTGCAAGGGCGTTAACAAACAGTACACAGACATTGTCAACATCTAACATAGATCATTCATAAGCTATAGCGGGGGTGGCTAACCCGGTCCTGGAGAGCCGCATGTCCTGCATGTTTTGGAGGTTTCTCTGCTCCAATACAGGTGATTCTAATCACCTGGATCATTATCAAGCTCTCACAAAGCTTGCTAACAAGCTGAAAATTGGCATCACCTGTGTTGGAGCAGAGAAAACTTCAAAACATGCAGGACGTGCGGCTCTCCAGGACTGGGTTAGCCGCCCCTGAGCTATAGAATATAATTGTGTTTAAAACCTAGATTCAGAGATTTAGAGTAAAGGTCCTAAGCAGAATGATAGGGGTAAAATAAATCAGAAAGATATGAGGGGTTAAGTCCATGCAAAATTCTGTATAATACCAACAGAACCTTAAAATCACATCTTAAACTGACAGGGAGCCAATGCAACAAATTTCATAAATATGCAGTAGTTTGGGGAAACTATCTCTTGAAAAAAGCATTTGTTTAGGTGACAGTTTGTTTTTGAAATATTTTTTCCAGATACATATTTAAATTCCTGAACCGCCTTTCAGCATACCCAGTGATACATGTACGGCCATTTAAAAATCACTGGTCTAATCAGTGGTTCTCATTCAAGTTTTCTCTTTTAGCCATGTCAACCGTGGGAGGAAACGGTGAAGGCGGGCCTTGTGTCTTTCCTTTTACTTTCCTGGGAGACACCTACGACTCCTGCACCACGTCTGGCCGTAGCGATGGCAAGAAGTGGTGTGGTACTACCAAGAGTTACGATGACGACCGCAAGTGGGGTTTCTGCCCAGATCAAGGTAGAAAGGAAATTTTTTGGTTGCCATCACTCAAACCTTTATGCAAAGGGCGTACCACTAAAGTCATCCCATTGATGGCTTTCAGGCTACAGTTTATTTCTTGTGGCTGCTCACGAATTTGGCCATGCCCTTGGCTTGGAGCACTCAGATGATCCTGGCGCACTGATGGCCCCTATTTACACCTTTACCAAGGACTTCAGACTCGGAAGCGATGATATCAAGGGCATCCAGGAGCTCTACGGTGGGAAGGATAAAACGAACCATCATATTTGAGCTTTCTGACAGGCTTGGAGACTGAAGACGGGATTTCGGTTTTTCAGGTGTTCCCACTGACAAACCCCTACCTCCAACCGAGGGACCTGTTACCCCCATGGACCTCTGTAAGGAGCCTGTTCATTTTGACGCTGTTGCCCAAATTAGAGGAGAGACCTTCTTCTTTAAGGACAGGTAAAATAACCCAATGTCTAATCAGACTGGTTTAATCCACAATGCATTCGTACCCAGGTGGCAGGATATTTAGCTCAGTTTTAGTGTATTTTTCAGTTTTAAGTTATTCTCACTTCTTTATATACTTAAAATGAGCAATGGTATCTGATCCAGCACATGGTAGATCGTTTTGGTTCTGCTAAGCAGAGGTAGATGGCCAGCACAATAGAAGATTGAATTGGGCTCAGTGGAGTGGTGGGTTGTTCCGATCTGCAATACCCAATTTTGCCTCCAAGGGGCGCTTGAGACCCCACAAAAGCAGACCACATGAAAGCAGACGTTTATCGATTTTGTTGGTATTTATTTGGGGTTCCATGGCACAAAACCTCACTTTGAGCGCTTCTAGAGCAAAAGACACTCGCTAAGGCCTAAAATACAAGTGTGCACATTTTCACGAAAAGTAGTTCAGCCATTTGAGATCCTATAAGTTACGTATAATCACACACGAGCACAAACAAATCAGGATTTATAATGTATTTCAGATAGATAGATTTGTTTATATTTCGTGCTGGTAAATACTGTTTATCTCATAATAGTAAAAATGATCAACCATGTGTGGCATACATAATTTTGCATATTTTTGGGAGTTTTTTTTAATCATATTCAAGAGACAAACGTAAAACTTTTTAAAATAAGAAATATTTTCCTAAAATTGAGCAAACTTTTCTGTCAATTTGCTGTATATATATTATTTTCTAGTGCAGTGACAACACATGCCAGGGAATTTGTTCTTTTACATGTCATTGGACCGTTTTTTAGTATTTATTAGATTTTAATTGTACATTTGTATTTATTTTAGAAGCACGGCGGCGCAGTGGTTAGCACGTGTGTGGGACATTTCTGGGGTCATGAGATTGAACCTCCTGTGTGGAGTTTGTATGTTCTCCCCGTGTTTGCGTGGGTTTCTTTCGGCACTCCGGTTTCCTCCACATTCCAGAAACATGCATGTCAATTGGCCGGTCCAAATTGTTTCTAGGTGTGAATGAGCGAGTGAGTTGTCTGTCTTTGTGTGCCCTGTGACTGGCTGGCAACCAGTTCAAGGTTCAACAATGACAGGAAAAATGCACGATGAAAATTCGCTAAGTAGCAAAACCACGATGGATTGTATTTATTTTTATAATATACTGTTTGTGGTAGGATGGATGGATGGATGGCTGTATGGATGATTGCTTACTGCTAAACAGCTCTTTGTTTCTTGTAATGTAGAGACGATTACTGTTCTACAAGAGGATATGACCTGCATGGATGAATCAACACCTTGTTTTTTTTTTCAATGGCTTACTAGAACTGGATTGTGCAACCACTTAAAACCATGAAAACCAACCCCCAACACAAATAACTACTAGCTGTAAGCGCTGTGTACATTGCTTCACACTCACTGATGCCGTCGCAATTATTCATGGAGCAGTTAAATGCTTCGTTTGTACATCAGCCTAGCAAGCGGCCGCACATTTCGCTGACTAAGATTTATGTTTAGTACGCAAAAGTACACACGCTTTGCTACTTCAATCAACCAAATTAAATAGGACTGCCTAAACAAGGAATGATACATTTCTCCGGGACAAGTTCGAGTTTAAATCAAACTAAAATCTAACTCGCAAAATATGTTTGTTTTTCACTAGATTTCCTGGAATCCGATTCAACGTAGACCTCAAATACTTTGGCTCATAGTTTGGAAATCTTGCTGTGCTGCAACTTGACTCCCTATGACTCCGAATATGACTTGAGTTGTCAGTTGAAGCCGATATTTAAAGTTAACTGGTTTGATAGTCGAACCGCATTTCTGCTCTTAAGTGCACATATTATGTGTTAGTATTTTAACTCAGAGAAATCCACAGTGGCAGTAGACATATTAATATTTTAACTATTGACAATCATCCTTGAGAGTGGAGCTAACTGACTTTACTTGGCAACTTAACCCATATTTACACATTCTGTGGTGTAACTTTACCTCTAGTTTTATGATTGTTCCTTGTTATTTGTGAAATGATTTATATTTCCTGCATGTTCCTAGATGTATTTATAATATTTACTTTGTTTTCTTTTGGGGTTTTAAAGTTATGTGAAGACAAATTATACTATAATAAGAAAATCACCACCACTAGAATGAAATATGAATATTAAAAAAAATCACAACACACCAATGAATAATATTGGTAAAAATAAATTTAATTTTACTCTGAGTTTATACACCATTGGTGGAACTGTTATTATTTTATTTTAACTATGATCTTTCTTATTTTAAAATCTTTATGTAATAAAATAAGAAAACATATTCTTAATCCTGCAAATTTATCTTATAATTCATATCATTTTGTTCTTTTCAAGAAATTTTTTTCACCAAGTTCAGGGAAGAATGCTATCCCATAATGATCTAAGATCTACGAGTTTTAATTGCTTCAAATTGGACTGTACCATACCTAGATAAGTTTCAATCGGGTTTGTTTTTTGTTGGAGGGATGTGTCCTAGAAGGTTAAAATATATTTCAGATGATTACAAAAAAAGTAACTCTGTCCTAGGCTTGCAAATGAGTTGGGCAGTATTAAACTATGATTTCGCTGAGTCCAATGGAATCGTTCCCCTTTGCAATCGAATCGACTTAAATTGCTTCAAGCCCGAAGTATCATAAACTTTATTGAATAAATTCTCAAGATTTACAACTTTAACTGAAAGCTGTCTAAATAAATAATGAATTTGCGTTATGCAACTCTCTGTAAATCCAACTGAGATCATCAGAAACTAGCATTGAGAAACCAACAAAAGTAGACCAGCTCAGAAGCAAAACAAAAACGGTTGAGTTCCTCAATGTAATTATACACTGGCCCAGCATCTTTTTTCTCTTGAAAACTGGGTCAGTGGAAAAGAATTTGGGAAGCTATTCGTCGTCGTGACCACATAGCTGTTTTGCCAATCCGAGCAAGATGGTTCATGTTCCACTGGCGTGGCCTCAGGTCCAAACGAGAAGCAGATGCTTGTGAATCATGCCTTTGTTGGCCGGCTTGGCCAGCTGATGAGTAAAACAGGCCTCCGGCCCCGCCTCCTCTTGAACTCCAACCTCCAAAATGTGCCTCTCTTCTGTCTCTGTGCCAGGTTCTTGTTCAGGTCAGTAAACTTCAGGAGCAAGCCTAAAGGACCCATGCTGGTGGCTACGTACTGGCCAGACCTGCCCAGCAAGATAGACGCCGTCTATGAAAACCCATTAGAAGAGAAAACAGTCTTCTTTGCAGGTTTGATGAATAATTGTGCCAACTGTTTGGGTATTTATTTCCTTTCAAAAATGTTTTTTGTCATTCAACCAGTGTTAACGAGGTTACTGAAAAAAGCGATTAGTTGCAATTACAAGTTACTTTTTTTAAAAAGTAATTGTGTTACCTTCCAGATTACTGGCACCCAAAAGTGGTTCATTATATTGAAGCCAACCCCCATATATTGCTTAAAACAGCCACATAATAAAAGGAATAGAAGAAAATGTGTACACCAACCTTTGGAAACAGTGAAGCCTCCATGGCTTGTGCAATCATGAGAGCTTGCAAACTGACAGAGCCAAGGATCTCCATTTGAAAATCGAATTCTCAATTTTGACGTTTTATATTTTTATCCATGCATGGTGTATTGCAAAAATAATTATACAAATAATACGAACAAAATTCAGCGCTCTTTAGATGAAAATCACTTGCTCATGTTTGCTAGATTGATCTCATTGTTCCTTTATAATGATGCTTTATGAGTAAAGGAGAAATCCTCAAAGAACAGGAGATGATGAAACTGATGATTTGCATTTAAAATGTAGCAGGCTAACACATCATGTTCTGGCGACAAATTTGTTACAAAAATATATTAAAAACACATTACTGTACTCGTTGCAGAGAAAAGTAATTGTGTTCCAGGAATGCGTTCCTTTTTAACATGTTACTCCCAACATTGGAATTACCACTTCCTTTTAATGGTCAGCCATTGGAATTTTCTGGAACTGGTTGTAGGGGTTATTCCAAATTCCGAAACACACATATTAGTGGTTCTTCAAACATTTTTTAAGCTTTACTAAAAATAAAAGGATGACGTTCCTGGACCAAGATTCTCAAATAGTCATCAGCTTAAAAAAAAAAAGCCTAGTTTGGTCACGGCAATCAACCTAATGCTTATTTTTAGTACATGCAATCTCAATAAGAAAGGTCTTTGAGAAGCTACTTTTGTCAGGGATATAACTTTCTAACTACTCTTTGCGTGTTAGTTGATCTGGAAAAATGCCTTCTGGCGTTATAATTCTGTCTATCCATAATGTTTTCAGGCAAAGAGATGTGGGTGTATAAAGCCGACGAGTTGGAGAGTGGTTACCCCAAGAGGCTCGACAGCCTCGGACTGCCGAGCGACCTGGAACAAATCGACGCCGCTTTCAGCTTTAGGAAGAACAGGAAGACCTACCTCTTTGCCGGGGAGCAATTCTGGAGGCAGGGAACACATTTTTATATCTTTCACGTTACCTTGATCTTGTATATTCTGTATAAATAAAGGCTGCCCGGCGGCGCAGTGGTTAGCGCGTGTGCAGCACAATTCTGAAGTCACGAGATCGAACCCTACTGTGTGGAGTTTGCATGTTTTCCCCGTGATTGCATGGAATTCCTCCTACTTTCCCAAAACATGCATGTTAGATTAATGGGCCGGTCCAAATTGTCCCTAGTTGTGAATGAGCGAGCAAATTGTCTGTCCCTGTGTGCCTTGTGATTGGCTGGCAACCAGTTAAGGGTGTCCCCCGCCCACTGCCCGAGGATGGCTGGGATGGACTCCAGCACCCCTGTGACCCTACTGAGGATAAGTAATGCAGATGATGGATGGATGGATGTATAAATACACTATCGTTCAAAAGTTTGCGGTCGCTCGGAAATGTCCTTATTTTTAAGGGAAAAACATTATTTTTTTTCAACGAAGAAAACATGAAACCAATCAGAAATGCCCCTCTACATTGTTAACATGGTAAATTACTATTTTAGCTGCAGATGTCTTGTTTTTATTGCCGTATCTACATAGGTGTACCATGTACAGAGGCCCATTTGCAGCAACGGCACTCCAGTGTTCTAATAGTACATTGTGTTTGCTAAATGTGTTAAAGGGCTAGTGGATGAATAAAAAGAACCTGTGCATTGATGTTAGCTGAAAACAGTTTAGCCGGTTAAAGAAGCTATAAAACTGACCTTCCTTGGAGCTAGTTGAGTATCTTGAGTGTCACATTTGTTGGTGTGATTAAACTGTCAGAGTGGCCCAAAAAAGAGAACACGTATGTAAAACTCGACAGTCCATCATTGAATTAAGAAATTAAGGCAAATCCATGCAATAAATTGCCAAAATCCCCGTCAATGGTGTGTATTAATTCCTACAGAGAGCAGCACATACATAATCTAACCAGAGTCAAAAGGGAAGTGGCAAGATGATACGTACATTCGAGTCTTTAGTTTAAGTCCTTTACTAGCAGCTTGGTTAAAACATAAGTGTCAACATTTATAGTGAAGAGGCAACTCCGAGATATTGGCTTTCAAGGCTGAGTGGCAAAGCAAAAGCCATATCTGAGACAGGCCAACAATGGGAGCGATTGATATGGGCAAAAGAACATAGAAATTGTACTCATTTGCTCTAATATAGGTGGACTTTTTCATGGAAAACACAAAATTGTTTGGGTGAAACTAACCATTTAAACAATGATTTTTTTATGCTAAATTACTTTTCCATTTTTGATTGACAGATATGATGAAACTACAAAAGCAATGGACAGTGGTTTCCCCAAACTCACCGCCGAAGCCTGGAATGGAATCCCGGATGATGTTGACGCTGCCTTCAGTCTCAGCGGCATTGGTAACTCTGCATTTTGTTACACATTAAGTAACTGGTACATTTGATCAACACAAAAGATGTATCACATAGGGACATGGCTGAGAAGTTAGCTCTGGTGAACTGAAGTCCAGTGAAGACAAATGGAGATCGAAATGTATTGCATTGATCTTTCTGACAGGTCTTGTAAACATGTTTCCAGTTTCTCAATTGCTAAGATAGTTAATTATAGTGACTAAATAATCACATTGACATACTACATTACTTGTGAGAATGTCATCATGCTAACCACTTCAACCAAGGACAACATACAAATCATCTCACTACATCTAACGTTAATTTTGCTGAGGCCACAATGAAAAATGAAGACAGGCAGTAAGATTTTTATGAAACGCAGTACAGGCCTCTCTCTGAAGAATGTGAATATTTTCCCAACGGCATGTGCTCAAGGTGCTTTTCCATCTCTGCTCAGCAAACATGCATCTCATCATCTCTGAGTTGTCGTCTTTAAACAAAGTAAGCTTGTGCAGATAGACAGACCAGCCCCTGTTTGGAGCGAGAGATTTGGGAAGAATGTTGCAACAGAGGCGTTTGCACTAAATTCTATTTTATATACATCGCAACAGGGTTTCTCAACCTTTTTTATTCAATGAACATATATAAGTCACACTGACTGTCGAGAATGTATTTTGTAAAAGAAAGTAATTCTTGACCCTGGGCAATAATGTAACATAAGTTGACAATTTCCATTTCTTCTAATCATTTATCTTCCATAGCATTTGGTTTTGTTGCGGCTTTAGCTCAGGAGATAGGATGAGGAAATAATTTTATTTTTGTTATAATTTTTAACTTAATTTCCTTTTTTTTAGTTTTATCATATTTTCGACTTTGTTGGATCTGGTTGAATAAGAAAAAATTATATACAAAAATGAGAACTATTTTCTGCCAGTGGGACTGTTTTAGAACATATTTTTAGTGTTTTACACCCTAAAGAAAATGGTAATGAAAAAAATACTTTAAACAGGACAAAGTTCGGGAAGTGATGTAAACTCAGACATCATCTGCAAACAATAAGTTTCCAAAACACCCACCACCTCCTCATCAGATTATTATAAAAACAGTGCCGGTAATCGGCTACTGTCTGCTAGGTCAGCAAACAAGTTGCTTTGGAGCCACATGTGGCCCTTTATTGCTTCCTAGCTGCTCCCTGGCCCTTTTTCAAAAATGTTTGTTCATGCAAAATGTTTTGGTTTCTGTAGGGGGACAAACATGACCTAAACATTTTTAAAGTTTTCCAATAAATTTGGATATACACACTACTGATTAAGCTTGAATAAAGCTTTTAATTTTTTCTCAGCTACACTTTTTTTGTTTTTTTTGAGGGGGTCCAACGTGGCTCGTCCAACATTTTGGGTTGGCAATCCCTGTACTAGATACGGAAAAATATTGGAAAAATATTGGCCTTCTAATGACCGGAGGACCAGTGTCTTTTTGGCAAAACAGTCGACCCCTGGGATATAACGTTAATTCATTCCCGGGTAGGGATTAAAGAGTGAAATTGCCATATTGCCGGGAATAGAAACCTATAGTTATGTGTAGTTATTGCGTTCCAAACTCCCGGTACACCAGATAAAAACATTAAAAAGGGTTGTACGGTGCTTATGTGTAATCTATGTGTATTTTAATAAATAGCATTATAAATAAATATAAAAATAAACAATTATGCTTTTTTACCTTTGTTTGGACGTGTCTTAAGTTGGTAGAGTGGAACTGATGAAATCCATGGATGAAGAGATGGGCAGAAAACAGTGGATAACAGATTCAATTTTAAAGCTTCCACTTGTGAGGATTGTTATGCTCTTAGAAATGTTTCGTCCTTTGAGGGCCTTCTTATTTTTAATATTTTGGCTAGTTACATCCATGCAACTACCAAGGGTATCGATTAGTGTGCCAAAATATCCGAACTTCGTTTCCATGCTTATCATGGTTTTTGCTTTCCCCTTAGTTTCACCTCGAGCCTTCAGACCCATGAGTGGGTGAGTGGTTGGTTCCTTTAACCACTAGGGTTGTAGTGATATTATTTCCTGTGGTGTGTCTTGGTACAGCCTCGTGGCGCCCGTCCCTCTCCAGGCCAACATAAGTTTCCATACCGGATAAAGAACACTGTATTGTTTTGCGATGTTATGTTGATGCGATGCAAATCGAAAGAACAACAGCCTCTTATATGATGTCGACCAGTAGAAGACAGGCACCTTAGAGACATAACTTTACATACGCACAAACACCACGCTGTTTGAATATTTACACTCTTGGGAACACCGAATAACTTCTTGATGTTGTATGTTGGGCAAAATTCTGTAAAGAGGGAGGGGGGTTAAGGTTTATTGTTCTATCTTCTTTATTCATTATTCATTATCCGTTATCGGTCAGTTCATAATACGCTACAAAGCCTAGGAGCAGGGACTCTTACTCTCAGCCAAAAGGCCAAGCTATGGTCCTAGGGGCCAAAAAAACATATTTTTCCAGATTGTGAAGTAGAAACGACATAAGGCGGTCTACAGTAATTATGAATCTCTCACTAAAAAGTTGGTTCACGGATCCCTTAACCAACAGAGTCATAGGGGCATTACTTCCTGGTTTGTGTCTTGGGCTGTTAATTTGAGTAGGGTGTACTGGTGTCTATGGTTACCAGTAGCAGAATAAGGCTCATAATCTGACTCAGAATCAGCACCATCATCATCTGGTCACCTTTGTTTTTTGTGTAAAGTATGGTCCAGCTCTTCAGAGATCATTGACAAGCAGCGGCATGTGCGTGACAATACTGACACCAGATCCTAAATCACTGAAGAAAAACTATTTTGTTCCAGAATTTAGAGTAGTCTGTTTTCACACTGTACAATACGCAGTGTACCACTTGTGGCTTTCTTATTTGTCTTGAATAACAAACCTTGTGGCGAGGACATTATGTCCTTTGCTTAAGTTTAGTGGCATATAAAAGGCTCCAAGGCTCTTTTTCCGGAAAAAGACTTTGCGTTTAAAATATTTTTCTATCTGAATTCAAATGATAACATATTCAATACATAATTTTAACCATGGCTGGACGTATTCAACAACAGTTTTCACTTACAATACTTAGTTTGAGCTGAGAATTTTTTTTTTTTTTTTTTTTTTTTACCAATTTATAAACAAAGAATAGGGTTGAGTGTTATACACGATTCCGTGTTACACACGACTAAATACAGTAATTAGAAAGTAATTTAAAGTGTTATTGTCTTTTTAACAAAGACATGTTTGTGACACCAAGATAAACAACAAACCAAGTTTAAGTGTTTTAACTAGCAAGTGCCAGATTATAAAAACTGTGAACAGAACGAAAGTTACAAGCATGCAGGGCTATTACTAAGAGGACAATTTTCAAATTAACTAAAAATTGTTCCTTTTCTTTCACAGACTACAGCTACTTCTTGAAAGGCAATCACTATTTCAAACTGGAGGACAGCAGCTTGAAGATTGTCAAGCTGGGCGAAATCACCAAGGACTGGCTTGGCTGTTGAGCCCTTGTGGCAAACGCTATCATTTATGTCTGTGTTTGAACCTCCCTAGGACTTCTTACACAACTTTGTGATGTTTTGTATGTCACACCTATGCACATGTTCTATATTGTGTAGTGTTTTATTTTGTATTGTTCCCTGGTTTTTCTCTAGTTTCTATCAAAGACATCAGGTATGTCCACAATGCATTAGATGCAGTGCTTTAAATCTGTAAAATACATTTATACAAAAATCTGTTTAGTTGTTTTGCTCATGGTTGTACAATACATTTGAAAAAAATGACTTTTGCACAATCTCTATGACCGAATATGGTGCTTCAGAAACTTTCTCAAGAAAATGCACACAATGGAGTGTCAAACTAAAAGGGTGGCTTTTGTAACCTTTTAACTGGACACTCATTTGTACATATAAGCATTTTTATACTCTGAGTAAAAATTAAGTGGGACGGGGTGTATCTTCCTCCTTTGCACTTTGTAGGAGCTTTTGTTTTTATTTTCTTCTGCAAGGCTGGGCGGAGGGAATAAAACGAGTTTGAAGGCACAGGTTGCCTCTTTTGGTCTGCATGATAGAAGTATGACAAGAGTACTGCAGTTGTATGGCTAGAAAAGATACTCTTTTTTAACCTTGATGGAATTCCTGTTTTTTTTCTACTTGTGCACTTTGTTATTGTCACCAATAAAGATGGTCATCATAAGACATATGAGACAAGTGTGATGTATGTATAAAAAGAGCACAAAAGTAGGTAACAGTTGTGAGAATTGAAGGCCAATATTATACCAGTGCACTAAGCTAGTTCAAGATTAAGCATTTTCAATTGTGACAAGGTACAGTACACTAGTTTCAAAATGGACCACGCCTCTCGCCCACTACCAGGTTGTAGGTAATAAGTGTGTGACTGATAGGAAGATACATACTGTAGATCGCGTGGTTGGAACACCTTTACCACTGCCACATGGAACGTCTGCACCTTGAACCAACAAGGAAAGTTGAAAGAATTTATCCATTATATGGAAAAATACTGTTGGGAAATTTTGGGTCTATGTGAGACCAGATGGAAAAACTTCACAGAAATGACAACTGATGAAGGCCATGTTTTCTACTATAGTAGGGAAGCTAACAGGCACATGCATGGTGTGGGATTCTTGGTGCACAAAATGATCATGGCCTCTGTATTAGGATGTTGCCCAATCCCAATTACAATACGCCTCAGTGCCTCGCGTTTACCATCACGGTCATCCAGGCATATGCACCAACTTTAGCACACAGTGACGAATAAACTGAGGACTTTTATGACCAGGTTTGGGACATCATTGACAAAGCGCCAAAGATAGATGTCGTCATCCTGCAAGGCGACTGGAACGCCCAAATTGGTGTGAATGCTAATAGAGACGGTAAGAAAACATCTGGAACAAGCCATAACCTACCAACCAATTAAAGAGGACAACAGCTTCTTGAACTAGCTAGCTACAATAACTTGCTGGCAAACACTCTTGGCAACCACAAGAACTCCAGAAAATGGACATGCCACCATCCGGATGAAATCCATCACATTCAGGTTGACTACATTACTACTATAATTCCAGAACTTTTCAAAAGTGAATCCAGACAGCAAGGATGCGCACATATTCAGGAGCCGATGTGGGAACCGATCAGGACCTGGTCGTGGTGAACTTCAGCATTCTTCTTCAAAAGGTCAAAAAGTTAGGGAAGCCACCGGTCAAGTTTGACCACGAGCAACTGAAAGAAATACAGGCGGTTAAGAGCTTCTAGACCTTTATTAATGGGACCTTTGCTTCTTTGCTCGCCTTGGAGAAAGATATCAAAACCCTGACTAACAAGTTTTCAGCAATGATGACTGAAGCAGCAAAATAAATTGTAAGAAAACACCGGAAGATGATGAAGCCATAGGTTACAAACGAAATTCTCCAAAAGTGCGACACGAGGCAAGAACCAAACAACAAAAGAAACAGCCATAGAGGGGCAGCCAAGTAAAAAGCAGACAACAGAAACAACGGAAAAATAAAAAAAGGTTAAGAAAAGCAAACGGGAAATGGATCGAGAACCAATGCTCAGAGTTAGAAGAGTGCCTCAACAAAAACAATTTAAATAAAGGTTTGCAAATTGTAAAAAAAAAACTCACAAAAACAAAATGAGCATACGCCAGCAGCATTCAGGAGAAAGCTAACTGAAGAAATAGAGGTCATGAATAAATAGGCAGAATACTGCTCCAAACTTTACAATCACCCAACAGCTAAACGCTGAGGTCCCTAAGAATTCCGGCCCAGGGGAAATTGACGACTTCCCGATCTTCAGAGAAGAAGTATAGGCAGCAATTAACTCACTGAAGACTGGAAAGTCTCCAGGAATCAACAACCTACAATCAGAACTCATATAAAATGGTGGTAAGCAAATGATAAACATATTGACAAAGATTTGCAGAAAGACATGACTGTGTGCATGGACAAAATCGCTAGTAGTTATGCTATCAAAGAAAGGAATCCTTCAACTATGTATCAACCACAGAACTATCAGTCTCATTAGCCGTGCAAGTAAAGTTATGCTGAAGGTCCTACTGAACTGACTAAAACCAAAGGCTGAAAACATCCTAAACAAAGAACAGACAGATTTTTAATCTGCTCATTCCATGTAAGAAGTTTTAACAACCCCAGAGAGACCTCCATTATGTTTTTGTTGATTTCAAATAAGCGCTTGACAGGGTATGGCAAACTGCTTTGAGGGATACCATGCGGAAGTACAACATGGTCGAAACAACTAGTTCAGACCATTAAACAATTGTATGCCAATGCCAACAGTGCGGTGCCATTTGAGCGTGGTTTTGAAAGTCAGTGTGAGACAAGACTGCATTCTTTCTCCAACGTTATTCAACATCTTCCTAGAGAGTATTATGTCCGAAGCTCTGGAGCAATATGAACATACAGTTAGTATTGGGGGACACAATCTCTGTTTTGCTGATGATATTGCCGGATTGGCGGGAGAAAAACAGGAACTCAGAGATCTGGTAAATCACTAGGAAAAAGCATCAAGCCAGTATGGGATAGCAATCAGGACAGAAAAAAACAAAAGTAATGACCCGAGACCCCCAATGTCTTCCCACAAACGTCACCAGCGAGCTAAAACATATCCCCAAATATAAATATCTTGGAGCTGTCATATCAAAAAAGGAGTCAGAACCAGAAAGCATGGCCGGAATGGCTTAAACCACAGCCTCACTTGCCAGACTTAAACCCATTTGGTGAGAAAAGAACATAACAGTGAAATCAAAGATCAGACAAATGCAAGCGCCGGTTCGTTCTATCTTCCTCTACTCTTGCGAGACATGGACTCGCACAGCAAAACTGCTAAAGAAAGTCCAGGCCAAGAAGATGCGATGCTACAGGAAACTTTTAAGCATCAACCTCTTGGCCCATGTGACAAACGAAACGATGGGCAACACCATCAGAGGACACATTGGACCCTACGAAAAAGTGTTGTCAACTGTGCGCAAATAGAAACATCAGTAGTATGGTCACGTCACAAGATCATCAGGACTGACCAAGATAATTCTACTGGAGCAAAGGGGGAGGAGGACCGGAAAAAAAAACTGGGCCGACAACATTAGGTAATGATTGGTGCCTACTTTGCCCCTAGCCTAGAACAGACCAGGGACCTTCAACAGTGGAGAAGGCTGTCCAGAGATGCTTCCATATTGGTGCCCTGATGATCCATGTGGTTAAGTCAAGTCAAGTCATGTTTATTTGTACAGCCTTTAATCACAAAGAGTCTCAAAGGGCTGCACAGACCACAGATTATTGCAAACCACAGACTATAATTACACCATCCCCTGATCTAAAACCTACATGAGGGCAAGGAAAAACTCAAAAAACTCAACATGAGGAAAATAAAGAAACCTTGAGAAGGGACCGCACGTGAGGTAATCCCCCTTCCAGGATGACCAGGCTGCAATGGATGTTGCAATAAGAAATAATACACAGATATTGTCAACATGAAATATAGTTTATTCATGTGCTATAGAATAGAAGTGTGTTTTAAGCCTAGATTTAAACAGTACCACTGAGGTTGCAGATCGAATCTCAGGGAGGAGAGCATTCCACATCACTGGGGCACGAATTGAAAACGCTCTCGAACCTGCGGATCTCTTCTTGGCCCTGGGATCACTAGTACACCAGCATTTTCAGAGCGAAAGCTCCGGACCGGAACATAGGGCAAATTTAAATCCGAAAGATATGAGAGAGCAAGTCCATGCATGATTTTGCATACTAACAATCTAAAAATAAGGAATCAATGAACCGAGGTGGTCTTTACTGGCATTGATATAAACGTTGGGAAACATTGTATGGAAATAGATTAGACTTAGTCCTCCAGGGTAAACATATAATACGAGTTTTAAAGAGAAAAGTAGACTGTCAGGATATATAGGCAAGACAATATTCACAGCGTAGTGCTTAGAGACTGGCCTAAGTTACAATGTAACATCAGTGCAAAATAAAAAGAATTGCAGGAACATTTAGCAGCAACAAAAGTCCCCAAATAAGTCGTAAAGTATATATTTTGTCTATGACTGAATAAGGTGCTTTGGAAACTTTATCAAGAAAATGCTCACAATGGAGTGTCAAACTAAAAAGGAGGCTTACGTAAACATTCACAGTTTTGTACAGTAACATTTAGCGGCAACGAATAAACAATAAAATCACAAGCTATGTTTTCACAGTTTTGTGTGCTCATTTAGGGTGGTGATGGCCATGGAAGAAATTGTCTCTTAGCCTGTTTGTCCTTGTTTAAAGAGACCTGTAGAGCCTACCAGGGGGCAACAGGTCAAAGAGGTGGTGGCCAGGTTGGAAAAGTCCTTTATAATGTTGATGGCTCTGCTGCGAAATCGCAAGCCAGCAATGTCCTCGAGACTGCGTAGAGAGCAGCCATTAATCTTCTGGGCTGTGTTGATTTCCCTCCGTATATTTTTCCCATTTGCTGTCGTCTTGGAAAGCAACGGTATTGTGATCTGTTTTGTTTATAGTTTTGCGCCAGCCTGAACATTTTAATTCATTATTCCATCAACTCAAAATGTAACTTTCATACTATTAATTACAATATTTTCGTTTTCTTACGCCTTCTAGCAGGCCTTGGTGTTGTCAACTCGAAATTTGAATGACCAACCAAATGATTAACCAACAGCTCTATCCATCAGAGAAGGGCTTGCAGGCCCCGATGGCCCACCACTGTAATTATGCTATTTTGAACTTTCTTTTAAGTCCAAAATATCAAAATAAACGTCAATATTAGGCTATCACATTACAGGAGCCCTGCGTTTTTCTTTTTCTTGCAATCTTTATTTGGAAACTTGTCAATTTTAAAATGTAAAGTTTTTAAAAGGTATATACTGTTTCTTCTTTGTTACTTTGGCAAATTTATATTTTTAAATATTAACCTTTGTGAGAAAAAAGAAAATAATGAATTGTTCGTTTGTTATGCCAAGAAATCCATTAAAAATATGCACACAAAGTTGATAGCAGTGTGTTTATTTCCAAATAGACGGCCTAAATATTGAGGAAAAAAATGAGAGCACATAAACTTATTTTACTAATAAAAAAGAACGTTTCTTTCCCGCAATGTATGAAAACGTCAAGCATTTCTTAACCCATGCAAACGGTGAAGCAAAGTGGGCGGAGCTTGAGGTGGGCCACTTCCGGGATGGCTCCCGCAGTCTGTTTTGCTAGCATGAGCATTGAGGTTTTACCGTGAGAAATAAAGAAAAGGAGAAGAGAAGACAAAAAGGGCTTCTGGCGAGGAAGTGAAATGATAACATGACGCCGCTCCTCTAAACGCTGTGTCGTTTTCTCGCTTGACAATGCCGTCCCAACGCGTCTTCGCCCTCCCGAGGCAGCAATCGCTGCTCCTGCCTGCAGTCATCAATCCGTTTGTGCAGGACACAAAACTCTCCAAAGCCACCATTATCAAAGTGAGTGACCATGACACGTTTAGGTTAATTACAGAAATGGAAACAAATCAATTTCATGCGTGCAAAGAGGTGCATGTCGCCTGGGCCTCTGTGCATTTAATCAGCTTTGCAATTGTGGTGTGTGCTGCAGGAACAATAGGAGCCTTCATTTGCTTCTGCCTACTGATTTGGATTTCACACGTGGAATGTAAACAAGGATTGTGTGTTTCTTGACTGTGTTTGTTCAGTGTTTCCTGCAGGGAATCATTTTGGTTCCTCTTCGAGCCATCCTTATCTCATTGGTCCTCATGGTGACCTGGCCAGTGGCTGTCATCATCACCTTCAAGCATCCTCTGAAGGGAGCCGTCGCACCAATGACAGGGTGGAGAAGGTAAACTTCACATGCATTTTGCAAACAATAAATTTAAAAAAATAAAATGTTGGTTCAAATGACCAAACCTAAACAATGTAGACCTTCTTTTTGACATTTTAAACATTATAGTATATCTGACAATAAATATATATAATAGCTTTTATACTCATTTTGCCGGCTGTGGTTTTTGAACTGTGTACTTTATGTTAAGTTAAAATCGCGGGACTCAAAGTAGGGTTTGGGTTAATTTTGTGATTGTATTACAGTTTTAATGTGGGCGCATGCGGCTTATATACAGGTGCGGCTTGTGTAAGTACAAAGGCGGTTATCCCCTTAAAATGTGGTGGGTGCGGCTTATAATCAGGTGCGCTCTATAGTCCGGAATTTACGGTTGTTTTGTTTCAATACGGTTTCTGTTGGAGGACTACCATGTCACAAACACTTGTAATGTTTTCAAATGTTGTAATAATACGTAAAATAAATATTACATTTCAACACGGGTTGCAAATATGAACTGGTGTAGCGCAGTTGTCCTTTGCTTGTTTTTCTCTCCTGTGTCCCCTGTGTGAGAGCAAACTGTGCAGCCCAAGCTTCGGCCCTTATAAAGGGTCCAGATCCTGTGTGTGATCCGCCATCGGCCTCAAAGATAAAAAGAGAAAAATAACTGCGCAGAAATGAAACCTAAACTGTATTAATGTAATTTTATTTTCATAAATACATGCTGCGTTTAATTGCACTCTCTGTTACCCAGATAAGGGGCTCATTGTGCAATTTGCTATTTTTTTCAAATCCCCAAAAGAAAAATCACATCAAAAATTGGATTTCCTCATTGCATTTTTTGAATTTTATCAAAATGATTAAAAATACCTTAATTCATTTTTATAGTAACATATTCAAAACTACAGGCAGTATCCTACAAGAGAGTAGTCACGTGGTGCCTCATTCTCCACAGGATGTTCTGCATCTAACTTTCATTTTGCTAGTTAATATAGATACATATGCGTTCATTATAAGGCTTATATAAGGCTTTTGATCTTTTTTGGCCCCTGACAATTTTTTGGCGGGTCTCATGTAGCTATTTCAGTTTGGGTTGTTAACCGCTGCCCTATGATTATAAAGATGATTATTAAATAATATAACTTCAGTTATATCAATTGATTACATTTCATTAAATTATTACTTTTATAAATTGTTCTTCCATTAACCAATATTATGAGATGTATTTTTAAGAAATATTTTGACTTGATAAAAATTGTATTGGATTATTAAGGTTATAACTACTATTCTTTTATTTAAAAATATATTTTAAGTGAGTAAAATGTAAGAAAAATAGCAACAATTTAGTCATTACTGATACAAATGATCTTGTTTTAAGATTTATTTTAAGTCAAATAAGAAAAAATGAAACAAGTAATCCGTTAATTCATTTTTTAGTCGTGCCCTGGCACATTTTACCTTTCATTTCTAGTAAAATTAGAATATATCCTCAAAATGGGCACATATATCTATCTCTGCTATATAACATATTTCAATTCAATAAAACGTTCTCTATTTTTGGATCCATGTTGTATATGTGTATTTTCATATTTTACTGGAAAACCACGCTTAATGTTATTCAAATAGATTTTAAGGATTATTTTCTTACCATCCTTGAAAAGCATCGTAAAAATTTAGTAAAACAGGTAAAGTAATTAGAGAGTGCAGAAAATACATTATTGGTCAATTGGTGGATTTGGATGCTTGTAAGTAGTCTTATCTTACTAGACAAGCAAGTATTTGTTTAATACAATAAAATAAGAGGAATACTATTTACATCGAGCAAAATACTTTGTGAAACCTTTTTGTTTTTCATTTTTTCTGCTTTTTGGGGAGTCTACCTTTCAAAGTGAAAGCAATACCTTATATGAATTAGATACTTCGGAAAATTGGAAGTGTGTTGTCGTCTGACTTGTCCACATTTCATTATTATTATTTTTGTTTCTTGTAGTATTGTCTAACAGGCAAAGGACGGTGCTGATTGTTATCAGCACTAAGCTATTATTGGTGTATCAGTCAAAACAAAGTTATGGATATTATTGTTAACTTGAATCATGTTGTCTTTGTAGTTGTATTGAACTTGAATAGTTAAATCAACTTCATGCTAAATTTAAAAACAATAATAATAATGATCCGATTATTTGACTAATTGTTTCAATAGTCTGGGACTAGTCAACTATTCAGGAGTTGAAAAGGATTTGTAAATCATTGTACATTCATTTGTTCCATTTAATTTATATTTCCACCAATGTTTGGACTTCCTTGGGGTGTTTTCAATAGTTTCTGTGTTTTTGATTAAGTGTTTGGCCTGGTGCGTTAAAGCTTCAGTTTTTTCATTACAATTATTGTGGTCCTTCTCTTTTCATTGATCTTGACAGTATTGCCGGAGGTTCTGGAGCGTATCCCCTAGTAATAAATAGTGCCTAAGTGTACATTTATCATTGTGTAAAAGTAATTAGAGAAGGGAATTCACATTATGCTGTAAGACATGGTTAATAACAAGACAAACTCAAGTACTAATTTCCTATACTGCTCATTCTGTTAGGGTTATGGGGAAGTCAGAGCTCCTCCCAGTTGACTTTGAGAAAAAACAGACTAACCCACATGGGTCTTATTGCCAGTCACATTTACAGAAGGGCTGCAACTAACGACTATTTGAATAGTTGACTAGTCCCAGACTATTGAAACGATTAGTCATATAATCGGATCATTATTATTATTGTTTTTAAATTTAGCATGAAGTTGATTTAATTTTGTTGCAAATGATAACACACACAGGTAAATGGGTACAATGAAAAATGCATATTTTATTGAACACACTCCGATTTTGTACAACTAAATACAAATACACTATATAATAGAAGGATGAGCGCCGCCAGGCTGTACTTGCCCAAGACACACCACAGGAAATGGTACCCCTAAGACCCTAGTGGTCAGGGGATCTAACCAACCAGCACTATATACATTCAATTAGGGATTGAGCTCGCTCAGTGGAGAATTAAAACCATAGTCCATTTTAGGAGACAGGCAAATAAATATTAAATTACAATCAAGTAAACCTTATTTTAATGCCATAAACCAAGAAGAGGCCCATTACCAGCAGTTGAACAGTCAACAAAACAAATATGACGTCCATTTTGTGAAGTACATTTAATGGTCCATCGCAGAGTCTGTAAAATAAGGTACTTAATAATTCTCAACAGTTTGAAATCAAACGTTTTTATTAACTGACTTATGCTCATCAGACTGCATGCATTTAATTTAAAATTTGTTTTTCAGGCAGAGTCTTTTATAACGCTTAAACTCTCTTTTACAGGGAAATATATGCGTATAAAATGCAAAATGCCCTGTCATCAGTTTATAGGCTTGAACGTTACTTGAATCCTACCGAGGCAAGCCAAACTCTGTTTCGTTCAAAAGTCTGACATGCTCTTTAAATGTTCGTGCGTCACTGATCCACCGCCATGATACACAAGGTCTGCTTTGCAAACTTTACATGTAGTCTTTTAAGGGGCTGTATCCAGGCTAAAATGTTCCAAAACTTTAGAAGTTTTTGTAGGCATTCTTGGTGTTGACGCCGTCATTTCTATGTTTATATTCCTGCTCCAGACAGAGACACAATTGCTATTGCACATACGCCACTCTCAGCATGTATTATATTCATGTAGAGATGCCTGTCTGTTGGAAAAAGGTGTCTGGCACATTAGTCGACAATGAATTTAATTTTCGACTATATTAGAGATTTTTCCTGACAACATCGACTAATCATTGCTGCCCTAATTTACTGAGGAGACAGACTTTTTGCTCACATTCACTGATTAGGAAGTGACTATATCTGTACTTTGATTGCATGCATATCAAAGGATTCAACAATTACACCATATGTGACAAATTGGTTAAAAACGAAGTTCTGGTGTATTTTTTCCCAAGTTTATATGTTTCTGCTAAATAAGATCACTCTTTTTAAAGGGGACCTGTTTTTTATTATTTTTATTATTACTTTTAAATTAGAACTTCGGTTTTGTGGAAAAAAGGTCTACCACGAGATACACGCTCCTCTGCGGGGGTTTGCAAAAATATGGGTATGAAAACCCAGAAAGAGCAACGTCGGGTAACAAGCCATCCTGAAATTGGCCTGTTTAGGGTTTATTTTGCTGTGCTAATTTTCAAAAAAATGTGATTTATGTATTACTGTTAAATAGAATATTACAATAGTATCGCGTCTTTAGCCGCTTTAATTCCATTTTAGTCACTTGTGAGGTTAGTTATAGCACGTATTCAACTTTATGCTCGTAATTAATACTTGTGTTAATATTTATTTGTCTAATTTTATACATGCAGAACTTTGACGATCTGTAAAACTTTGGCTGAGCAACCATTATGGTTACCTTGGACTGGTATTATCAGGCATAGTTAGAATAATGTTCTCATAAAGCATTTTATATAATATATATATATATAATTATTTACATATTGTTTACATATTTTCTTCAATATCCGGGTCTCAAAGGGTTAAATAATGGAAGAAAATAGAAAAAAAAGTACAATTTTGTTTGGATATAAAAGTTTCAATTGATTCTAGTCCAGTCCTCATTTAGTGATTGATATGTTTATAGTTTAGCAGACACTCAAAATAGGGAGTAAACACATCAATGTATTTTGAGCTTCCAAAGAGAACAAAAACAGACCCTACAAAACCCTCAAGTCGTACAAAATCATCATGTTCTTGAGATCCTCCCCTAAACCCTTTCATTCTTATCAAAATCCCATAGTTTTCAAAAAGATCAACCTCTAAGGGTGTGGAATTCAAAATTGGCAAATAGTGCCAATGATGCACACGGTGTTCAAAGCTAAAACAACCTCTATTACAAGGATCCTAATCCCAAGCGCTCAATAATGGTCAAAATAAACCAGCCATTGCAATATAAGCATTATTTTTGCAGGGGTTTCTTTAAATTAAACTAAAATAAATGTAACACACTAATTTTTTTCAATGTATAATAAACTATAAATGTTGTCATTGAACGACACACGTTTTCATTTTGAGTTTATTGACATTGATTTCAGTTCTTGTTACATTTGTCTAGTTTAGTTATTTTCAGATATAAAATATCTATTGACAAGAATAATTTTGTTTATTTTTTGTTATTAGTAACAATTAAATCGAATATTGCGAATAACAATACATTGCCATAATTGTATAAGTGTGTAATTTGTGTCCTGGGTGTGGAGCTCTGTTGAAAGATGTTCTCGGTTTGGGTTCCGGATCAAAAATGCCCGTCAGCTAACGCAGTGTTTTGTCAAAACAAATTTGTATTGACAGTGACACTGCTTTTTTGTTTTAGACTGTATCTCCACCAGTAGCTTTATGTTTTCACAGAGCAAAGGCAATAGGCAATGTCATAATTGTGTTTTTTCTTTCCATTTAAGGTAATTCTGATCTAATCCCTCCGTTATCTAGTGTTATGATTGCCACTTCAGAATAGCTGAATGTCTGCTGTCTACATAGTTATGGAAGTGATTGGGTTATGAGCTATGAGGAAGTAAGTGGCGGAAGTTGAAAGCAGTTGCAGCCTAAAGTTCAAGTCCAATTTTGCAATTCTTGTTGCGACAATTTACTGTCTAAGAGCTTGAACGAGTGATCTGATTAGGGAGTGTAAATTCAAGAAATCCAGTTTGAAGATTTACTCGAGGCAAAAGTAGCCTTTGTAACAAGAAAGTGCTTTTTTCTGTCCGTCCGTCCGTCTGTCTCTCTCTCTCTCTCTCTGCATCTCTCCCTCTTTGGGTCTTTTTATGTCAGCCTCGTTCTCTCTTTACTGTTTCTCTCTTTTTTGTTCACACTTTTTGTCTTGCTGTACTGTTCTGTCTGTCTTGATTATCTGTCTGTCTGTGTCTTTGTTTTTCTGTCCCTCCCTCATTCTCTCTTTCTGTTTGACTCTGAGTCTGTCTGTCTTTGCCTGTCTGTCCCTCCCTCTTCCACAGTCTGCCCCACTGTCTCTCTCCTTCTGTCTCTATTTCTTGTTGCCTAGTATATGTGTATAAACATGTTGGACTATAAAACGCCTTTTAGGAAACTAGTGTGCCTTGCATGTTTGACATTTTCTCTACATTTCAAAATTCTTAAACTGCCATTAATATTCATTTTAAACATAAAGCAGTGACAAAATCCACTTGTTGAGCTTACGCTTTGTATGGTCTTCAAATTGACCCCTTGCACAATAACTTTCTGCAGACTCATGTGCCAGAGTGTGATGGCCGCCCTGGGGAGAGCATATTACTTCTGCATGGGGTTCCGGGTGGTGGTCAAGGGCAAGCAGGTGGGAAGTAGCGAGGCGCCCATCCTGGCAGTTGCCCCCCACTCAACCTTCTTTGACGGAATCGTGTGCATCATGGCCGGCCTGCCCTCCACCGTCTCCCGTGTGGAAAACCTGGCTACGCCAATATTTGGCAGTAAGTCACATTTCCACCCTTTTTCTATATTTCCATTGCCCCATCACAGTATATTGAATGTTTTTTTTTGTTTAAAATGTGTTAATAATTCATTATATGGCCATTTTTTTCAAATTAAATACAAGATAAGGCTCGTTTGCTGTGTTTTTCTTTGAGCAACCCACAAGCCAAATCGATTAAGGCAGAGTAATGTGTATGAACCGTTGCGTCACACACTTTATCTCTTTAATCTACTTAGTATCATTGAGCTGCACAATTTCACAACCTCTATATTGAGTATCCGTGTATAGATGTTATCTTCAGGGTTTACAGGAATTCATTTTATGATTTAATTAACACTAAATGATGTGAAAGAGACTGAATTACAACATTATTGTTACGATGCTGATACTTTGATGCTACTATTACTGTATACAAAGCTTGGGGTGAGACAAAGCCTGATATTTTTGTTCTCACTTCTGAAAAGTGGTGTATAATATTGCAAACACGTTTTAATTTCAATTTTTCTGTTTGTTTTCCATCAAATTTCAGCACTGAAGGTTACCTTTGCCGCTGCTAGCATTAGCTGCTGGCCTTGGGAGAGTTTTGCTTTAGCAGCGAGCGCTTACTGAATAGTCGACATATAGCCTTCGTATTCAAAGAATTGCCTACCTAATAGAATGCAAAACATTGTTTTATAAATGTTATTTATTTTGAACTTTGAAAAACGATCTTATGGATTTCTAAGTAGCAAAATAATAAATAGCTCCTGTTCTTCGAGAGGAAGGATCTCATATAATACATGTCATCTGCATTATAAAAATAACTGTTAAAAACGTTCTTTAAATTTTGTACCACACTGCAAAAAACATAAATAAATACATAAAATATTGATTTGACCCTGTTGGATGTTTATTTGAGAAACAACATACAAATCCTATAATAGGAAACATTATACTTGGGGTATGAATTTATATTTACTGTATTTCAGTAGAAATTTTGGTTAATCAATTTAAAATATTTCCACACTCCTGCTCGCGGTTTTCTTTTATTCTAGGACCAAAATGGTGAAAGTAAGTAATGGACTGTTTCAAGTACAATCTAAATGCCTACCCAAACCCCCAAAAAGATGAAAAGAGAAGAGATAATTCAAGCGAATCTAAGAAAGTTGCGGACTTGCACACGCAACAAAAGGAGCTTAACACAGGCTGCAATGATTATTTCAGCCAGAAGATGGCGTCAGCAAATAGAATATTTTAAAGTTACAGGCACCACTATTTAAGTCAGTGGGAAAAAATATAAAAATTAAATATTTTTTCTTGGCAAAATCACATAGCAGTATTTTACAGGGTCTTATATTATAGATATAGATTGAACAGATAGGCGATCTCTGATGCTTTGTTACATTGTTTATTCTAATATTTATGGTTTTTCTTTTCTGTTGTATCAGGGTTTGTACGTTGCCTCCAGCCGGTGTTGGTTTCCAGAAAAGACCCTGACTCAAGGAAGAACACTATCCAAGAGATTGTTGGCAGAGCCAAGTCAGGTGGGCGATGGCCACAGGTAAGCAAAGGAAAAGGAGCTTGTTACCAGAGACAGTTTGGCTTCGAGGGCAAGTTGGACTACAGAACTCAATTTTTTTCCTCTTTTTTTTTTGCTATTCAAGGTTTTGATATTTCCTGAAGGGACATGTACAAACCGCTCATGTCTCATCACTTTCAAACAAGGTAAAGTAATGTATATCAGTCATCTTTCTAGTCTTGTAATTATGTCATATTTCAATGAAATTAAACAAGTGTTATTGGACTTTGCTCGGAAGCTTAATACATGAAGAAAAACTTTTCAAAGTAAAAGCAAGAAAAAACATTGCCAAAAAAATAAACTCTTTTTCTTCTATTCTGTTCTTTAGGTGCCTTTATTCCAGGCGTACCCGTACAGCCTATAATTATGAGATATCCGAATAAAATTGTAAGTTTTTGTATTAATAATCACCACACCTGAGAAATACTGTATTTTTTACTACCACAACTTTATTTAAATAATATTGATGTGTCTGTTTGATGTGACCGATTTTCCATGGCCGTTCTATTTTTTTATTGCGTTATTTTCTTTCTTCCAGGACACAGTAACATGGACTTGGCAGGGTTTCAGTTCGTAAGTGTACTCTTTATAAGCACATGTCTTTTCTTCACGGATAATAACCTTATTTTGATGCAAAACACGCTGCTGTTTTATAGCATGTCATGTGAGTAATTCAATAATCTTTTAGGAGGACCTTGCTACTTCTAACGCTGTGTCAGCTCTACACCACAGTGGAGATCGAGGTAACCTTGCAGTGTTATCCACAGTTTGAAAGGTTCCAGAAATTAAGTGTCAAGATGATACATAGCTTATTTCAAAATTTTAGCTAGTGCTCACTTCTCCAGAGAATCGGGTCTGTTTTACTGGCCGGAAATTGTAAATTGGCTGTGTCAGAAAGTGTTATTTTATCAAATTTGAATGGGAACATGAGATGCTTTGGTTTGAAATTATTTATAAGAGATTTTTGGAAAAATATTGTATGTATAAAGATGACTACGCTGCCAAAAAAAATCTATCACTGGCAGATAATCTTATTCATGTTAAGTATTATTTTTCTTATTGTAGACAAACCCTAGGTAAAGGTATAGTCACTGCTAAAACTCAATTGTTAGATATTTTTTCTTTGTAAACATTATCTTTATCCCCAAAAATAAAAAAAATGACAAAAATGGAAATACATCATTTCAGAATAACCGTTACTAATTTATTTTAGTCTGTACTTATGATGTAATGTGTTTAATTATATTTCTAAACATATTTTGTTTACACAAAAACAAATAAAAACAAAATACATTAAATTTATTTAAAGAAAATGATCTAATGTTTTAGACTATTTTGATGATTTTATAAAGGAAATTACAACACTGTTTTTTTCTTTGCCCGGGCCCACAGGAGAAATAAACTATTTAACAGTCGCGTTTATCGATGCCATAAGTAGACGTATAAATTAAATTTCCCCCCCAAAAAATGATACAAGAAGGAGGATATAGCAAATTTTCCTTAAACCTAAAATAATTTAATACTTCTAATTTGTTCATCGAAAATATTTTATATAATTGAATAAACTGATTTCATTACTTTTTTCAGCCCAATGGCCAATACTGGTATTGATAGCAGTTTTCAGTACAGGTTGCTCGATGCATAGTTTGTTAAAAATATTGTGGTTATTATTTTACTATATTTCAGTTTAAATCAGGGGCAGCACTGCAGCACAGTGGTTAGCGCATGTGTGGCACAGTTGTGAGGTCATGAGATCGAACCTTCCTGTGTGGAGTTTGCATGTTCTCCCCGTACTTGTGTGGGTTTCCTCCCAAATTCCAAAAACATGCATGTCAGGTTGATTGGCCGGTCTAAATTGTCCCTAGGTTTGAATGAACGAGTGAGTTGTCTGTCTCTGTGTGCCCTGCGACTGGCTTGCAACCAGTTCAGGGTGTCCCCTGCCCACTGCCCGAAGATAGCTGGGATGGGCTCCATCACCTCCGCAACCCTACTGAGGATAAGCGGTGCAGATAATGGATGGGTTACATAAATCAAGCACAATTTTAGGCTTATTTTTTCCATTTTGATATATTTTTCTAATTGCAGTACAAAATAACAAAAATAAATTCATACAAAGTTTGAGTCACCCAGACAATGGTGTGTTTTCTATTAAAAGTCGCACTTTTTTATTAAACAAACTAGGATTGTTGTGTCTGTTTGGGGGTTTCCTTGATACCAAACCTAGCAAAAAAAAATTCCAAGGGCCTAAAGTACATCTGTTTAAGTTTTTACGAGCCTATAAGCCACATTCGAACACACACGCGAATCAGGATGTATAAATAGTTTTAGATTTAGATTTAGGTTAGATAGATTTAGGTTACATTAAATTAGATTTAGTTTAGATTTGAATGAGTTGCAATCAATTGAGTCGCAAAATAAATAAAAAGTATAGTTGAGAAGGTTAGAAATAATGACTTTTATTAAACATGTTGGTTTTTTTTTCAAACTTTGCTCTGGTCAAAGAACGAAAATCTTTAATTAACATCAAACCTGAACGATAGGGTACGTAATACTGTAAATACCACAATAATAGTATCAGTTAAAAATGAATTAAAAAATAAAATTTCAAATTCTTTCGAACATTTTATGGACTAACTTTTTGATGAGATGAGCACTATTATCTTTCAATGGAGAAGATAATGTCGTTTTTCCTGTGGTACCGCTACTAGGAATCTGCGTTGAATCTGCTCAAGAATCAGGTTTCGTATGAGACCTTGAAATCCTTGAAAGTGCTTAAATTTTAATATTGTGTTTTTATGGTTTGAAAAGTCCTTGAATTTTGGATGAAGTGCATGCAAATGCTTGAAATTAATGCCATGTTTTTCTGCAGTTTCACTCGATAGACCATGCGTTAAATGAAGAAATATAAAGTACGTCTGCTTAAAAATGGTGCCGACACTGCTCTCTGGGGGCTTTGCTTTGCGCAAGTAAAAGGTAATTAGTAAAATATGAAAATAGTGGCTCAGATGACCAGTTCATAATTACAGTAGCTTAGTTCAAATGCAATTTAGAGGAATTGACTTTCCTTGGCTTGCAACCCCTAAATACGTTGTTAATGTTTTAATCATAAAGATAATGACAATTATTTTGTAATTATCATTAACAATAACATAATGTATTATTTCTTCTTTGAATGGTACTGGAGAAATTACAGAATTGTTGTTGAAAGTCCTTAAAAGTGCTTAAATTTGGCCATTAAAAGGTGTACAAACCCCAAAGAACCCACAACTCGCACCTGTATGAGAAAAAAGCCCCTCATGTGAAGTTGTTTGTATTGTATTATCCAGTTTCTGCCACCTCACATCCCCACAGAAGAGGAGAAGAAAAGTCCTGCTTTGCTTGCCAGCAGAGTGCGAGACATCATGGCAAAGTAAGGAAAAACATCAAAGCATCAAACCGGCCTATTATGAAACGACTACTGTACTTGTAGCTTGAGCTACTTACCTTTGAGAAGGCGACAAGCTTGGATTTGTGATTAAAGCAGCATGATAAAACTCGACTCAGGAGTTTTAGTTGATGTGTGATTAAAGCAGCATGATAAGACTTGGCTCAGGAGTTTTAGTAATACAGATAAATTATATAACATTGCTACAGTCCAAGGTAGTTACAATATCTTGTAAATTTACACCAAAAATAGACAAGTAAAAATATAATCAACAGAGACATCAACTATTAAAAGGAGATCTCAAATTTGATTTGAATTTTATAATCTGTTACCATGAGAAATATTTTGTTAGTTCCTCTAAGTAAACTTTAAGAACTACAAAGAAAAACTAATCTTGCAGGGCTCTTGGCGTCCCCGTTACGGACCACACGTATGAGGACTGCCGTCTGATGATCTCTGCCGGAGAGATGACGCTGCCGATGGAAGCCGGCCTGGTTGAATTCACGAAAATCAGTCGCAAGCTCAAGTAGGATGCGTAATTTCGATACCTTGCTGGCGTGGTATTTACCCGATGTCTCGTCTTAAGTATCAAATGGGACAACGTGAGGAAGGAACTGGACAGTTTCGCCGCTATTGCCCGATCCTGTAAAGGCGGTCGCATCACCATTCAGGAGTTTGCAGGGTTCCTCAAGCTTCCTGTCAACCCTGCTTTGGAGGAACTCTTTGCGCTCTTTGACCGGGTAAATAACTCATTGTTACTTCTTTTAGGAACAATACCAATACCAATACCAGGTACAATACCTCCTGTTCTCCCCCTAAGGTCCTGTGATAGCCAAATCCCGCAAAGTTGGGGTGGGCTTGGCTGAAAAATAATAAATTTGTCATTTTGGAAATTAACAATTTAAAAGAATTCATGAAATTGAGGAAAGAAATGTAAGCGTTTAAACGGAATCATTCAAAATTTGCAAAATCATTAATCAATCAGGACTAACTTGTAAAGCTAGGTCATTTTGGTGAGTCAAAGGGACAATATGTATTATTGACCTTAAGATGTATCTTAAAAAAAATAAATGTTATATAGAAATGTATGCTGGATGGGGCTTACTGATTGTTGGACTTCATATAGTCAAGTCCCATTTATTTGTGTAGCCTTTAATCACAAAATATCTCAAAGGACTGCATAGGTTACAAGTACATCATCTCCTGATCATGTCACATTTTTTATTTAAAATGCCAACATAAAATTTACAAAGTATTTATTTAATGTCCTTCCAAGTCCGAATCATCATCAGATACACCAGAATTGTTTCCCTTTTCATGCTTTTTTGCGTTTATTTATATCTTTCAGGACGACTTTCTGTTTTCACTGTTCTCTAACTTTCCGTGAATAAAAATTGTGTGACAATGAGATAAAATCAAATGCCTTTCCGTTAGTCTTCTATATCACCAGTGCTTAGGATTCGGCGCTCTCACCGCCGCAACCCGGGTTAGATTCCCGTTGCACCCAATGTTTTGCGATAGTGGTCAGTGATATTTTTCGACTGATCGATCATTGCCCTAATACGGTAAAACCTGTGTATATCGTGCCCCCAGACTTTGAGTCTTTTTTAGGTTAAAAAAAAAGTGCGTTATACACAGATAAATAACGTAATTCTCCCAATTGGCAATGATGGCAGCGTAAGAAATGCTTAGCTGTTGAATTTTTCAGGGTAGTGCACCCTCAATTATTAATAGGAGTTATATGTTAATTTATAGGCGGGAAATTCACTTTGAAGGTGGTGATAAGTCAATATTCAGAACCGCTCACTCACCAAAAAAACTCGCAGATCCGATGGTTGTTGTTTATTACCTAATCAGAAAGTTTACTTTAATATTTATGGTTTCTTCCCAGAACGGCGACGGTACCATCGACTTCAGAGAATATGTCATCGGCGTGACCATCTTGTGTCGACCGGCCAACACCGAAGAAGTGCTGCGTATGGCTTTTCGGGTATGTTAAATTGCAATTTTAAATGATGAATTGATTTCGTCTAACGGGTGTAAGAGGACCACAAGATAAGGTTTACCAAACCACTTTTCATCCTTGGCTTGTCAAAGCAAGGCTGAAACCGGAGTGTGTGTCTCTGCTGTGAAATGGAAGCAGACAGCCGAGTTTACAGACATATGGATCATGTCACGGTAATAATCTTTGTCTGCTGCCGAGCGCCTTGGGAGTCCTGGACTCAATCCCGGAATCAGTTCTTCCGCCCAGGACAACAAATGTGGTTTGAAACGGGGACGGAAAGGAACAAAAGATTTAAAAAAATAATCATATTAAAAGTTTCAGTTTTTGGCCAAATCCTCTCAGATGAAACCGTAAGTTTATATGCAAACCCAAAACTGCCCAGAACATCATTGGCTGCTCTCTGGCCAGTCTTGCATTTCTGGCTTGCGATACCGCAGGAAAGCCAACAACATCATACAGGACTCCTCTCACCCCGGCCACCTCCTATTTTACCTGCTTCCCTCTGGTAAAACAACAACTAATAGGCTCAGAGACAATTTCCTCCCCAGGACCATCGCGACCCGAAACGATAATTAAAAAAAATGTATATAGTGCATGTGTCTAAAAATGGGTATTCCTATCTTGTATATCACATTTATTTTGCTGCTTCATGTTATTGCAATATTTTACTATTGCTCTGATGCACTTAAAACTTAGGCCAGTCTCTAAGCACTACCTTGTAAATATTTAGCCCATTTATCCTGCCATCCTTTTTATCTTATTTTCCTCTCGAGTCCCTTTAGTCCTATCTTGTTCTAAAAATGTTCGCTACTTTGTTATCAATGACAACAAAATACTATTTTAATAGTCGAATAGTCACCGACTATTGAAACAATTAGTCAAATAAATGGTTAATAATTATTCAATAAAACAAATATTAAGGCCATTTTGGGAGGTAGATTCAGTGATCAATTGCAAAGTCTGTAACTAAAGTGCATAACAATTCTCAACAGTTTAAAATCAAACGATTTTAACAACTGACATTTGATGTTTAAGGCTTTTGTTTTTTGGACTGGATGCATCAAAACCTTATTGGGTTGTATGTTACTTGAATATCACCAAGGCGAGTCAAGCTCGTTTTTATTCAACCGTCCAACATGATTTGTCTAAATGTTCGTGCATCACCAAGGTACTGCAGTGATAACTCACGCTAGAGGTATAGTCGGCTTAAAATTCCAACTTGACCCACGCCAGCAGTATTAAATCCCCAACCAGGCCGAGCTCGACAAACTTACTTGGGGGCCAAGCCCAAAGAGTCTGTTGTGAGGACTTGGGAAGAGAAAGGTTGATTTTGGACGACTTTTTTTCAAATATTTTTGTTTATATTCTCTCATTACTGGTGGTACAGAAATTTGAAGGAGACAATTAACATAGGGGTCTCCATTAAAAAACAATTTGTAAGTATGACCCTTGCCCACCTATACAACACAGGCGGCCATACAAAAACCAGGGAAAATAAAAAAAAATATGTATACATACATACACACTATATATAGGCATCCATCCATTATCTGCACCGCTTATCCTCAGTAGGATCGCGGGGGTGCTGGAGCCATTCCCAGTCATCTTTGCGCAGTGGGCAGGGGACACCCTGAAATGGTTGCCAGCCAGTCCCAGGGCACACAGAGACAGACAACTTGCTCACTCACTCCTAGGGACAATTTGGACCTGAAATGCATGTTTTGGAATGTGGGAGGAAACTGGAGTGCCCGGACAAAACTCATTCGAGCACTGGGAGAACATGCGAACTTCACACAGGAAGATTTTATCTCATGACCTCAGGACTGTGCCACACACGCGCTAACCACTCCGCTGCCGTGCTGCCCCACTAATATATATGTTGGGGTTGTCCATCGATTCGATGATGACCATCTTCTTTTATTTGTGAGTCTGCTGATGTTTGAACAGTCCGATCCTGGATTGTGGTCGGAGACTCAGGTAATAGAGGATACCTGCGCAATGATGGTTTTTAAAGTGGCTTAAGGGGGGCGCTTTCCCCAACGCCACTATCTTGATTGTAAAGAAGATGGTTCCAGTGGCAAGGGAGACCCTAGACGACCGGCGGCTAACGGGATCCAGGTCTGTAAGAAACCGCCTCAAAGCGTGCCGCCACCAGCTTTTGGGATCACTCTTAGTCTGGACTCTACCCTTCGACCTGTTCGGCTTGGGTAACCCTACCAGGAGTACGAGACTCCCGCCGACATAGCTCTAGGGGTCATGGAGACGCGCAAAGTGCCCCACCACGATAAGGTGGTGATCCGTCGGGACACACTAATATATATATACACACACACACACACTGCACCTATATTTCATTAATAAAATAAGAAAGACCAACAAGGGGGACTTGGGCAGCTCAGAGATAGTGACTATATATGTCAAACTGCATAGTATCTATGTATGATAGAAAGGGTTGCCAGATCTCTTGGAAGGCCTGTAGGGATTTTTTAATAGAGAATAAGATTTTGTCAAGCTTCTGGTTTTGCAGTATTTCAATAATCAATTTGTTGTGTGTTAGAAGGGATGTATGCGTCCATTTAAGGAGGATGAGTCGCAAGTAGGCGTGGAAAAGGAAATGACAGTTTGTGCTGGTTTGGATTGACACGTTGATGGCGGAGCTCCAAAGGGGGAATTAAGTGGGTCCAGGCATATTATATAGCTGAGGACTTTACTCAATGTATAAAAAATGGAAAACCAAAAGTCAAAGAGTTTGGGACAAGAGCAAAACATATGTATGTGAACTGCTTGTGATTGTTTTCATCTGGCCTGCCCAGTAAAATGTTTGTCAGTTTTGCATTGGTGAGATAGTGTAGGGGATCTTACATTAAAGGAGTGGAAGTCTTGCGCAAATAGATGAAGAATACACACTGTTGAGTATTTTGTCCCATTGCTTATCAGAAATTGTGATTTCGAGATCTTGGTCCCAGACAGGCCTTTATGAATTCAACGATGTTGGATTGAGTTCAAAAATAGAGATATAAAGTGATAGACATTTTAAGGTTTTACCTCTTCCTCACACTGTTGGAAAACCATGTCTGGCAACAATAGTCGAGCATGGTATTCGTTGTCCACTATATCTATTATTGATTTTTGTCGACAAATTGTTGTAGCCCTAATGACAGTAAAGACAATTCAAATACTGTAATATTTGTTCTTGTTTTAGCTGTTCGACACCGACGAGGACGAGAAAATCACCCGGGAGGAGTTTTCGGTGCTCCTGCGTTCCGCTTTGGGCGTCTCGGATCTCAACATGGTCAAACTGTTCAAGGAAATTGACGCCGACGGCTCGGGTTTTATCACTTTCAGTGAGTATAAAAATTGTATTGAATAATATTTTCTCTTTTTTTTATCTGCCTAAAAAATAGAACACAGTCCTTGATCCTTGATTTCATTTCACGTCTCTAAACAATCTCAAATCACCAGTCAATTATCCATAATTGGAAATGTTGCGCTGCCCGAATCTTCCATGAAAAAAAGGAAACACAGAACTAATGACGAGTGGATAGTTAAAAAAGGAAAAAAAAAACAGACAAATTTACTTGATTAGAGGGACAGAGCCCGAAGCAAACACGATTTTTTTTCTCTATGAAGAAAGAAAGAAAGGGTGATTTTGATCGTCTCCGACCCCTTCATCTCTGTGTCTGACGCGCACACTTATAATTAAAAAAAAAAAAAAAAAAAAAAAATTGGCTAAAGAGAGGCCCGAACCTGGACTAATGATTGACTTTTAAGGCCCGACCCGAATTTCGGGCCCGAGTCTAAGATCTTACCTCTAATACATAGATCCCGAACGAAAACATGATAACTTCATCCCTTTGCTCGCGGTGATAAACAATGGATGGCATTGAATGAGTGTCCACCAAATAGCAAATGGTGAAAACTCGATTTTCAATATGGATTACTGTCCTCGTAACAAGTCCACTTATATCCCTCAGGTGAGTTTCAAGCCTTTGCCATGACGCACCCGGAGTACGCTAAGCTCTTCACCACTTACTTGGAGCTTCAAAGGTACCAGGCCATCCAGGAGGCCATGCCGGGAGATTTAGAGCTCAGCGGATCGTCGGACAACCACGAAGACTGCGCGTCAGACAAAAAGGACGACTAACCCCATCCCTTATCCACTCCCTTCGCTCACAAGAACCACATCTTGGGTCAGGTTGCTTGCTGTCTGGACATTTTTATACTTTTACAGTCTTAGTTGTGCCTTACTCATTATTTAAACATCTTTTGGAGCACTGCTCAAAAGTTGTTAGTTTGGTCACAACTAAGGCTGCAACAACAAATCTTTGAATTTGAAAGGCGTGGCAAAGAAACAAATTTAATTACCGATTCGTTGTGTTGTGTTAGCACGTTAATTCTTTGCAAGTGAGAGTGCACTGAATTTCGTCGTGATGTTGTAGTGGATTTGGGAAGTTGAGGGGGTCGTAATTGTAGCACCACTTTGACCCAGCAGAGGACGACTCAAGACAACATTTTGTTGAGAGACATTCTCTTCATTCGGCGACAAACTTGTAGTCGTACTTAAGACCAGCAGAGGGCGCCCTGAGACCTTCTTTTGATACACAAGGTACACTTGGTTTGACTAAGCACTCGCATTCTCCTTCGATGTTGCCCACCTTTTTTTATACGCGCATATATACATATTTGCGGGTTCATCGCACACATTTGTATTGATTTTGTTAAGCTATTTGACAAACAATTGGTATTTTTTATTGTTTTATATTATAGAATAATCTTGTTTTGTGCACTATGTTTCAATCTGCCCAAACTTCATTATTTGAATGAAGTGGAGTAAATTATTAGTTTTTAAAATTTCCAATGAAACAAACAATTTAGAGATTATTAAAATAATCTTTATTTATTTATTTTTTTTATCTTTTATTGAAATAAGACACAAACAGTCCTTTTGATGGGTACTTTATAGTGATCAGTATTATGAACTACAGTAGCTATATCTACCCTTCTAAGTAGACAAACCTGGGCAAAATCTTGGATAGACACATGGGGTTAGTTATTTTTGTTCCTTTGTTTTTTTAAAACCACTAGTTATATGAAATCATTTTCATATAACCAATTCTGTGCAGCTTTTGTTATGACATTTCCTTTGATTTTCGCAGTTAATCTATTTCATAATTACCTGATTTAAGTGAATATATATATATATATATATATATATATATATATATTAAAGGTACAGTATGTATTATGTAGTGCCTCCGAGTAGTAAAAAACAAAACAAATCAGGCATTAAAAAAATATTGATTTAAATAATGAGCAAAAAAACATGAACACATACAAACGTGCATTTTTTAAAATACTTGCAGATCAAGAAATGTGCATTTATTTACATAACGTGAACTTTAACGAGAGGAAGCTAAAAGATTTGTCGTCCGTCTTGCTTCTACAGGCACCCAAAAACCTCAAAAAGGCCGGGCAAAATAACCGAAAAGAATAATGGTGCGGTTTGGTCACTTTTCAGTCTCCGTTGTTTGAATTCGTGTGCTGTTTTCAGTTGCCTGACACAATACAGTGTCATCTAGAGGTCAAATAATACATACTTTAATATTGCTATAAAGCTACTGATACACACACACACATCTTGATGAGCTTAACATAATGAAACTATTTACATGAGAGCACATGCGCACAGTTCTCCCAGGATATTCTTATGCCGCAAAGCACCCTGGGACTTGGAGTACAGAAACAAATTATGTGTGAAAATTCCCGCTAACTCACAAAAAATACTCATTCGAATTGGTTGTCTTCTCCAGGAACGTATATATATATATATATATATATATATATATATATATATACAGGTATATATATACAGGTATATATATATATATATATATATATACAGGTATATATATTGTTTTTTTCCAACTCTAGGGCGAAAATGCCACAGTTGTATCCATCCATGTATTGTGCAAGTCCACTTTCCGGCTTGCCAGGTATGAGTAGAACTGATAAACAGATGGGACTTTGGAATGGATCATACTTTTAGAACAATTTTCAAACAAACACAGTTCTTGAAGTACATGTTTGTACAAGAAACCTACTAATAGAAAATAAATCCACGATGTACCGCAAAAGTGAATGTTGAACTGCGAAACCGATTTTTGTGAAAATGAACGCAGTTGTACTTTAGGCCTCTGAGAGCGTCTTAAGCTTATCATATTAAGGCACCCCCAATAAATACCAACTAAATTGATAAACATCTGCTTTTGTGGGATCTCTAACGCGATCTGGCAAATACTTTTGGTAATGCAACCCCCAGCTACTCCAAGCAGCACAATCCTATCTCCCATTGGTCATTTTGCTTGTAGAGATACAAAATCCTTGCCACTGTAGTCTATTTTACCACAAAACAGTTTGTATTTGATGTTTTTAATGATCAATTATTGTGCTACTGCTTGCTGTGTGTTTCATTCCTCTCGTGCTTTCCACCTTGTGTGACTTTCTGTGAGTTTACTACAAAACCACTCTCCTTTGTTTTCACACAGTGAAATTAATGTATACAGCAGAATTCCAAGCAAGTAAGCAAGATGTTGTGTACTCAGGGACGGGGACATTTTAAGACAGCTGTATAATTAGTCAGAGCTTTTTGCTTTTGCTGTTTTATCTATTTGCATCCTCACTCTACATGCTGAGAAGGCACAAAAAGCGACTCTGGTGAAAATAAAATGGGGCAATTTGTGAGCTAAAAGACAAGCAATGTATTCCACAGGGCACTCACACGAACAAGCAGTTGTGTTTTGTTTGTTGTTTTATCAACCCTGCGAATTTTTGAAAGTGAAGCAAGAATCTGCGGTTAATTAATGTTGTTTTGCATTGGACTAAAAACGTGTTTTCATAATGAGGGCTTCAACGTTTAAAGCTGTCATTCACCGAGCAGCCAGCTGGGGGCAGCAGTCATCTTTTGCCAAGCGTGTTTACTTACTGAACTGCTCTCCATGAATCTTATTTTATTAATGTTTTTGCAAATGTTTTTACGGTGAAAGCAACAAAATGTGCAACTGTGACACTTCATTGTGATTTGAATTAAAAATAAAAACAGCTACTTCAATCATGGGGGCTTTTTTATGCGGGAAAATACTAGCCTTGACACATTTTGTGATTAGGGGCTATGCAAATAAACATGACTAAAATGATTAAATAAATACGTAACTAAATACATAAATTAATTAAAAATCAAAATAAATACGTACATGAATAAAATATTACAAAAGACAATTAATAATTAAAAACATTATTCAAATAGATGGATTAATAAAACATAATAATTAGATTATGAAATATTTAACACATTCACAATTCCATTGTTGGATAAATAATTGAGTTAAAAATAAACTAATTTAGAAAATTAAAAATAAAATATTAAAAAATGCAATTATTTAAATAAAACAAAAAAGAAATAAATACATAAATAAATGACACATTAAAGTGATAAATAAATGGACAAATAATGACTCATTTGATTTGATTTTTAGTTTATATTATGCCTTAATTATCCATCCCTTATCTGCACGGCTTATCCTCAGTAGGGTCGCGGGGGTGCTGGAGCCCATCCCAGCTATCCTCAGGCAGTGGGCAGGGGACATTCTGAGCTGGTTACCAGCCAGTCGCAGGGCAACTTTAAGTATTTATATTTTGTTTTTAATTTTATTGTTTGTTAATGTTACATCTGTTGCAGCCTGGTCATCCTGGAAGGGGGATTACCTCATGTGTGGTCTCAAGGTTTCTTCATTTTCCTCATGCTGAGGTTTTTGAGTTTTTCCTTTCCCTCATGTAGGTTTTAGATCAGGAGATGTAATAAAAGGTGTAATAATAGTCTGTGGTTTGCAATAATCTGTGATCTGTGCAGCCTTTTGAGACTCCTTGTTATAATGGGCTATACAAATAAAAATGACTTTGCTTGACTTGACCTGGTATCATGCGCCATAATAAGTGATTGAATTGTATTAAATTGTCATCATGACAATAGTTTTGAGGTACCGCAAGTGAGCAATGTCCTCTAGACTGGGCAGCGAGCATCTTCTTGAATGTGTTGATACCACACTGTGATGCCGTACGCCAGAATGCTCGTCACAAAAGATATACTGTACAAACGTTTTGATACATTCATAATTGTGAATAATAATAAAAAAATGTATTTTTACATTTTTATAAAAGAATATACCGTAATTGTTATATATTGGGTTACTTTCAAACTATGACCTGGGAGGCATTTTTTTTTATTCGCCAATTTCAAGTCACCTGTTTGGTACCAATGAAAAAAAAAAAAATCAATGCAATCTTGATTTTGTTTGTTACCTTGTTCATTGCATCTCCATTGCCCTGCCAGGTATTTTTCTTATTGTCTTGTTTGGAAATTTTGTAAGTAGTTTAATACCCTGTTGTCAGTTTGTTACTTTGACCGCTGCAATTTCCATTTCCGGTTTCGGTGTTTGTTTCTGGTTTGGACTTAATCAGGTTTTATTTTGTTTGGACACATCATTTGTTTTGCCGCCCCTTGATGGTTTGCTACTTTGTTCCTGGTTTTGATAGATTCCATCCTATTTGTGAGCACCCCTGCCCCAGTTTCTGTTTTGCCCCCTAATAGGTCCACACCCGCAAAAACAGACATTTATTTTCCCCATTATGGAGGGTTACCTATGTATTGATGCTTTTTTTTTTCATAAGAGCAGCACATATACTTTGTTTATGTTAAAGTCAGACATTAAAACTTTTTTTTTTGTGCTACAGTGTTTACATTGCTTAATTGCTCCGGCAAACAAAAGATGTAGGTTCATTGTTTTGTAACTCTTACTGTGCCTCACCAGACATGAACCCTGTGGTAGTTTCCAGCAGCAGAGCTGTACCTTATCTGGGGACATTTTGAATAGAGTGATCCTTTTCTGTATCACGGTTTACTTATCGCCGTTTTGCTACCTTGCAGATTTTTGTCATGCTTTGTGTTCTGCACTCTGATTAGCTAAAGAGGAAAATGCTTTTTATCCCCAACAAAAATGGACCTCTACACCAGTTAAACCTGCTCTGGAGCCTCATGCAGGTTTTTGTTGCTCTCTAGTGGCTCCCTGGTGCTTTTTAAAAAATGTCAGAACATGAAAATCTATACTGTTACTGTAGGACATAACCATAAGCTGAATGCAGTTTTCCATAACATCTACATGATAGCGGCAAAGTATCTTGTGAAGTAAAGCAGATTGGGTCCTTAATCCATACAGTTGTATATAATACAGCAAGATCATTTTCAAAATTTTAATTTTACAGTTTGTAAGGTAAACATTTATAAAGTAAAGTACTTTTTTATGTTAAATACTTGAGCCTCTAAATTGCTTTTTTTCTCGTGATAAGGCAATAATTAAATAAATGAATGAAGGTATTGACTGTCAGGGGTTGTTCTTGGAACACAGACGCTTTGAAAAACGAGGGATTACTCTAGTGGAAATTAGGTGTTACCCTACAGAGAGCAACGGTCTGCAACCAGAAATATAAACATAGTGCTGTTTCTGAACAAAAATCTGTAAATCGTTTGTCACTATTGCAACAGCACCAATGAGAAAGAAGTGACACTGTAATTGCATTACAAGGTTATTTTTTTAATTATTGTGCAATGGAAGGTATTTCAGTTCTGGAGTTGACATTGTTGCACAGTATTTGTATTTTCATTACTTTACTGCTTTTTGGTTTGACTCTCTTAGCTATTGTTCAGAAACAGTTGCAATTGAAATATTTCTTTTTTTTTTTAAGTTTGTGATTTATTTACATAATTTAAAAAATGATAAATGTTCAGTTCCTAGAATAATTGCGCTTCATATATCGTAATTATAAACTAATTTGAGGAGGAGAATTCAATTATTCATGATCATGACATTTCCACACAAAAAGTATCTGTACTGGATCTGTATTGATCGATACAAACGTGTGTACTTGGATCGGATCAATACCAAAATCCAGTTCCTCCTTATAGTAATTATAATTTAATAAACAGTACTTTTTATGCATTTTGAAGTCATTTCAGACTGTACTTTATATATTCAAGCTTCCCCCAATGTTATGTGCTAACTCATGCCCTCTGCACGTGCACGCCGAGCGAAGTCATGATAAATGATTTTTGGGCCGGCAGCTTTATTAAAAGCCCCATCGTTAAAATAAAATTGTGATTTCCACCCTCCAATTGGATTTAACCTTTTCCAAGCGTCTCTTTTCATTTGGATCCGAGATAATGGGATCAACAGAGGCACGTCCCTATTGTCCCTTTTAAGGACTTTTCACGTTTGCCCCCCTCCGACCACCACCGCTCTAAAACATGTACACGCACAACTGTATCCGTCTCCCTCTCTTGCATTGTATATTGCTGTATCCATTTCAGCAGCGCCCGAGGCCTGATCCTGTCGCAGTAGATTGTGGTAGATATGCACCCGCTAATGTGATTTTGGTGGCAGGACCTGGCCGAGTCAGCGTGCAGCCAAAGTAGTGCTCGGGCATTAACTGCTCGGCTGGAAGGAGGGGTTAGAAGCAGAAGGGGTGGGGCTTGTTGTGGATATTCTACTCAGTGCATGTATAACATACGGCTCGCGGGCCGTATCTGCTGTAAATTTCTGAATGTGTGTTGTGTGCAGGACCGGCCCAAGCCCTTATGGGGCCCTAAGCAAATATAGATTTAGGGCCCCCTTTTACTTGATGATTTGCACACTTACTAGAACGCATTCCATGTTCTACTTCAGTGGTGGGCAACTATTTGAGGTCGAGGGCCGCATGTGACATGTTATACTTCTTTTAAAAACAGATTAATTTAATCAAATTGGTTTTGAAATGACCACGATTAGAGAAAAATAGTATCTTGGGTGCCTGTTTTAAGCACTTCATTTGTTATTTAGTTTTGAAGTATTATTGTAGTTTTTTTTTAGCATTTCTAAAGTCAGATTTTTTATTGAAGTTCTGTCGTTTTTTTGTAGTGTTACTATAGTTTTATTTTTGTACTATTTTGTCATAATTCCGAAGTATTTTTAACATAGTATTTCCATAGTAGTATTTTTTAGTATTTCTCCGCAAACGCCTTCAGGGTCAGGAGAGTAGGTTTCCCAAGCCAAAGGAACTTTGTCCCTACAGCCTGGAGGCCGCTGGTGGGCTCTCTATCTGTTATCAAACAGGTGCAGGGATCTTCTTTCGGCTAACCCATACAACCCAAGGACAGGAGCAAAAGTTTCCCAAGCCAAAAAAACTTTCTTTACAATCTGGAGGTCACTGATAATTTTCCCAATACTCCTATCTTTGTGCAAACAATGAACTGCTGTGATGTATCATTTATTATACTCTACGCCATCTAGCAACCAACATTATACACTGCATTTGAATATGTGATTCCTGCCTAAACCATTCAGAATGTTACGTGCACATGTTTTATTCTATCCTCCAATCAGAAATCTTTGAAACGGTATAAGAAAGAGGGTCACGCTTCAGTGAGTGGGATTATTTCATAGCAATCCAAGAACACAATTTTGCCTTGCTTCAATGTGCCTGCTTTTCTTTAATAAACGAGTTTGATTGTAACTCAAAAATCTCTTATTTCATCTGGACATCGTTTTGAACCTGACAATTAGTAGTGTTATTTTTTTTTTTAGTATTTTTGTACTATCTCTGCTGTATTTTGTAGTATTACCATATAAGAATGTGTGTTGTATATCTGTAGTATTTCTGTAGTATTTTTTTTGTAGACTGTTACTGTAGTTTTATTTTTGTAGTATTTTTGTGATATTTCCATTGGAAATCTTGCTCATAATTTTTGTAGTATCGCTATAGGTATAATTTGTGGTATTTCTATTGTATACCTCTTATAGTAGTATTTTTGTGGTAATATTTCTCTAGTATTTTTTTATATCATAGTATCATGTATTTATATATGTTTAATATTTCAGTAGGAGTATAATCAATGTATTTCCAAAGCAGTGTTTTAGTAGTATTTTTGTAGTATTACTTTAGTTGTCTTTTTGTAGTATTTTCTGAGTAAATAATTCTGTAGCAGTATTTTGTAATACAGTATAACTGTAGTAGTATTTTTGTAGTAATTCTAAACTATTATTTTATTTTCAGAATGAAAGCAAAATAATATATGAGGTCCCTGTTTTAAGCACTATATTTGATATTTAGTTTTGTATTTACTGTGTAGTATTTTTGTTGTATTTACGTAGAAGTATTTTTGAGTGGACAAACAAAGTTGCCATGGGGACAATGTTGTATTTGGCTCAATTATATAAAAACAATAAGATATTGTTTTAATAAATCCAAACCAAATACTTCTTCCTGCCACTAGTGGGCCGTAACGGTGTAAAAGAGCTGACGTTTAGTCTGGTTTCATGTTAAAGACAATATTGTTCATTTTAGCTTTAGTAGGCCGAGGCTAGTAGTTTGATATGATGTTATTGCCCATTTACTGCTTTTCCCCCAGCCCAAAACCCGGAACACCAAATACACGGACACACAATATAGAAGTATTTAAAAAATAAATAAATAAATAAATAATACATACATAAAGTGATGGCAAGGTACAGACTAACCATGTTATGAAAAGAACTAGAGAGAAGTTGAAGTTCAGAAATTTTGAGACGAACGATATAATAAAAGAGCAGGACAAACATGATAATGATGAATACACTCCCAAAAATAAATTAATACTCTCACTTTATTTTGGTATGTTTCCCTCTTTTTTGTTTATTTTTTGTTTTTCAACATTTCAAGGCCAAACTTAAAAAACACCTTTAATATTTGTTCTTAAGATCGACAAAAAAAAAAAGGTCTACTACAAATACATGTTGATAATCTAGTAAACTAAAGCAATACACTGTATATATATAAAATAAAAACTAATCATTCTGCCAAAGGGGTAAAGAATAGTTAGTATATATAACTGGTTAGGGATATCGTTATTGGTCCAAGGAAGCTCAATATTAACGTTATCAGTAAGGGTAAAAACAGTTCTCATGCATCCCTATCAAAAATCAGGATCCTGAAATGAAAACACTGCATTCCGCCAGGGTGGGAATATTCTAAAAACATTTCAGAAGAGGAACAAACTGTTATTATTTGTGCCGTATGTTTCTGTGATGGATCGTTCCTGTTTATGACAAGAGGATGAAGTCTCAAACATGCATGCGAAGGTACGCCCACACTCTAGCGTGCATAAAATGGTGTGAGTACATCCATTTGAAAAAAGATCTTACCATGTTATGTATATATTAGAAGAGGAACATTTTTTGGGTTGGTGTTATGCAAGCCATCTGGGCATGTTTATTTAGTCAGGGGTTAAGAATCTCCACTATTTATGTCTTCTAAAAGCCGAAGTTAATTGCATTTTTGATCAAAATTGCCCTCTTGGTCCAACCAATGTGCATAATTTGACCAAATTTTGCTGCGTAACATTTTCTTTAGATCAAGATTACTTGAAATCAAGTCATGTTTATTTGTATAGCCCTTTTTCAGAAGGAGTCTCAAAGGGCTGCAGAGATCACAGGTTATTGCAAACTGCAGACTACACCATCCCCTAATCTAAAACCTACATGAGGACAAGGAAAAACTCAAAACCTCAACATGAGCTAAATAAAGAAACCTTGAGAAGGGACCGCACATGAGGTAATTCCCCTACCAGCATGCCCAGGTTGCAACGGATATTGAAATAACAAATACCACACAGATATTGTCAACGTGAAATAAAGGTCATTCATAAACTATATAAAACAAGTGTGTTTTAAGCCTAGATTTAAGCAGTTCCACTGAGGTTGCAGATCGAATTTCAGTGGGCAGAGCATTCCACACGCCCGAATGGAGAAGGCTCCTCTTGGCTCTTGGGATCATTAGTAGACCAGAATTTTCAGAGCGAAGGCTCCAGACCGGAACATTAAGTCAGTAAGATATGAGGGAGCAAGTTCACGCATGATTTTGTACACAACCAATAAGACGTTAAGAAGTTTTCAAAACTGATTACTGTCCTATCTGTGGTTGTGTTCATAAACACTATTCAAAATAAGAGTTTTGGGGATTCCTTGGGTAAAAAGTCTAGCCAAATGTGCGAAGAAAATTAGGGATTCTATTTCAAGTCAAGTCAAGTCATCTTTATTTGTATAGCCCTAAATCACGAAGAGTCTCAAAGGGCTTCACAGATTATTACACTATATTACACAGACTATTTTTCAGCCGACGAGAAGAGTAGGTTATTCATATGCTATGGAGTAGAAGTGAGTTTTAAGTTTAGATTTAAACATTTCCACTGAGGTTGCAGATCAGATCTCAGGGGGAAGAGCATTCCACAGCACCGGTGCCCGGATGGAGAACGCTCTCGAACCAGCAGAACACTTCTTTGCTCATGGGATCACCAGAAGACCGGCACTCTCAGATCGTAGGCTTCGGACCGGGACATAGGGGCAAATCAGATCTGAAAGATAAGAGGGAGCAAGTCCATGTATGATTTTGTACAGCGGGGAGTTGTACCGCCGGCTTCACCTTTCATCTGTATCAATTCTTTTTTCTGGTTCCTTCTTTGCTTTGGAATGTGACACACTCTGTATAGCTTATTTAGTTGTGAACCGAAGATACTGATTGGCTTCCCTCCTGTTTAAACTCAGTGCTCTTATTCACTCCTTGTCAGTCGGTCAACGAACCTCTGCACTTGCAGAAGACTTGTATTTTGACTCTGTCCGGTAGTATCCTGCTTGTCTATCCAGTATCCGGTATCTATCCCACCTGTCTCGTCCTGTCCGGTATCTTGCTCCTAGTCTCCAACATCCGGTATTCATCCCGCCTGTCTTGTCCTGTACAGTGTCTTGCTCCAGTCTCCAGTATCCGGTATTGATCCCTTCGGTCTCGTCCTGTCCGGTATCTTGCTCTAGTCTCCAGTATCCGGTATCGATCCCGCCCGTCTCCTCCTGTCCGGTATCGATCCCGCCTGTCTCGTCTTGTCCGGTATATTGCCTCACTCTCCAATACCCGGTATCGATCCCGTCTGTCTCCTCCTGTCCGGTGTCTTGCTCCAGACTCGTTATCGATCCCATCTGTCCTGCCCTGTCCAGTATATTGCTCGTGTATCCGGTACCGATCCTGTCAATCCTGTCCGGTATTTTGCTCCTGTCTACGGTATCAATCCCGTCCGTCCTTCCCTGTCCAGTATCTTGCTCGTATATCCGGTATCGACCTTGTCTGTCCCGTCCTGTCCGGTATCTAGCTCGTATATCGAGTATCCGGTATAGATCCCGTCTGTCTTGTCCTGTCCGGTATCCTGCTCGTGTAACCATTATCCTGTATTGTGTGAAAACTTTACGCGTCTGGGTCTACTGTCTGTTGGGGTTCTGACAGAAGATGCTTTTCTTTCTTTGTAACTTCATTTTTGTTCTACTAGTTTTCTCTTTTTTTAACACACAACAAAGAATGAAATAAAGGGGTGGGGTGTAAAAACTAAACAAAAAACTAAACAAAAACAAATACAACTAAAATAACATTGAAATTTTGGGGAATATCTTTCATGATCAAGTCATTCTGCCAAGTCCAGGCTTCATTGTTCGTAAGTGGTGTCCTTATTTTCCCTATAGTCTTTCCAATTTTTCCAATTTGTCCATTAATTGTGTCCCCTGTATTCTTATACCAAATGTGGCTCTCCCCATTACAAATACTTCCTCCACAGTGGAGACCCACTGCTCCATCTATTTCTTCTGTAAGATAGTCTAAATAGAGCACCTCGAATGCTTTAGGTTTTCCATATACCAATATTTTCTTTGTAGCAAACAGTATTTTTTTCCCAATAATGTTAAATTCTTGGCCAAAGCCAAAATATATGCATGTGGTCAACATTTACTTCTCCACATAATCTCCATCATGGTTGTTAAACCTGGGTAAAAACCTCTTCTAATTTAAGGGGTAATAAAAAATCTGACGACATTCTTCCATTTGAATTCCCTCATTCATCCATATTGGAAATTACTTTAAAAGTGTTACCGTTATAGGCGCTTTCAATAATGATTATGACCTTATGTCAGTCCCCAGTTTAATTTCTATGTGATAGAAGTCTTTTATTTAAAGGTAATGAAAATAATCAGTTCCCTGTAACCGGAATTTTTTTTTCAATTATGCAAAACTCTGTATCTTGCCATTTTCAACCATAATAATACCTTTGTATGCTCATTGTTGGAGCCCTTTAACATTCTGTCCCAGAATAAATCAAATTTGATTTCCTAACTATCTTATTCAATTTTTCAAACTGTTATTAGTTATTTCTCCCAGCTAGTTAACCCCATTTTTTAACATTTTTGTATATGCTATTAGATTTCGTACCTCCGTGTTTACCGTCCCTAATTCTATAGTTTTCCATTTTGCAACATAAGCATCGTTGAACAAATAAATCAGTGGTCTAGTTTGTGCCGCGTACAGGTTATCCTCTAGGTTTGGCAAAGCCAGCCCCCCCCTATCTTCTGGAAGCTGCAGTTTAGTATAAAATTCTTGGGTTTTTCCCAGCCTAAACAAACCTGGATATCCACTTATCCCATTTAATGAATTGTGATCTGGGAACCAACACTGGGAGGGACTGGAATTAGTACAAGAGCTTTGGCAAGACACTGATCTTAACAACCGCGATTCTTCAACTCATATCTATAAATATATTTTTCAAGATCCCCCCTAATTACTTTGTTGAATTTTGTATGTTGACATCAAATAACTTGTCCAATCTTTTTACGAGTTTTACCCCTAAATATTCAATTGATTTGCTCTTATAATTACTACTGTAGCTCTCTTTTACTCCCTGGGATGGAACATAATTTATTGGAAGAACATTTGTTTTCATGACATGGATTTTACCGCCAAAGTATTTACCATACATTTCTAGGAGTTCCATCAATCTAGAAAGGTTTTGTCGGGTTGAGTCAAATAATCGATATGTCATTGCAAATAACGCTATTTTATGTTCTTCTCTTTCTATGACGGCTCCTTTCATACCTTCATCTTGTCAAATCAAGTAACGGTTCAATGAATAGTGCTAAAAGGCTTGGAGATAGACCATACCCTTGCCTTGAACCCCCTTTCCAAATGTATTTGTCCAGTTAGACTACCATTTATTTTAATCCTTGCATGTCGGTCCTGGTACAGAGATTTAATGCATCTCACTACTTCATCACTGAAACCAAATTTCCTTAGTGTCTTATAGAGGAATGCCCAGTTCACACAATCAAAAGCCTTGTCTGCTTCTATACTGACCAAAATTGCACTCGTACTTTTGTTATGTATTCTGTCAATAATAAGCAAAGTGCGTCGTCTTATGTTGTCTTCCTTTGATGAAGCCGCATTATTGTCTACAACCTCTTGGCTATAATGGAGGTATAAAGCTTGTAGTCTACATTTAAAAATGAATCTGGTCTTTATTTACTGCAATGTTATTTGTCTTTCCTTCCTTTGGGATAATACTTATCATAGTTTGTTATCATAGTAGTATCATAGTGGAATCTTACAGAATCTGATAGTGTAGTTAAATAAATTCCTCAGCAATTGCATTAGTAGACTTGTGAATGTTTAGTAAAATTATGCTCCAAAGCCATTCATTCCTGGAGATTTTGTTCATTTTTTTTGCTTGATAGCTTCCTGTATTTCTCCTATAGAGATACCTGCTGTCATTGCTGCGTTCTATTGGAGACCAATGCTTGGCAGGTCTAGGCTTTCTAAAGATATTGTAATACTTTCTTCGTCTTCATAGGGTGGTTGTAAGTATAAATCTCTTTAATACTTCTGGAACACTCTCTCAATTTCCAGAGGCTGGAAATAAATTGCCCGGTTTGCCAGGTCTTTTATTTTGTGTATAGTAGTTAGCTCCTGTTGTCTCCTTATACGTCTTACTTATGCTTTGGTAGGTCTAGAACCCCCTTAGTAGTATGTTTGTTTTATAAATCTTGTATTTTTCCACTTTTTCTAGAAGAAAGCCTGTGATGTTTTTTTCTAACTTCCTGGATTTTTGTAAGTGTTCTGGAGGCCTGGGAATGTTTGTGCTGCTGTCCCAAATCTCTCATTTCCAAAACTTGTTTCTGGTAAGTTTCTTGTTTTATTTTATTTGCAACTGTAGTGTATGAAATCAATTTGCCTATAATCACTGCCTTGAGTGCATAAAACTGATGCTTTTAGATGTAATTGCTAGATATTTTGGAGCATTTCAAACTCATTGGATAACAGGATGTTCGCTCTTTTGTATAGCTAAGGTTCAACTGTCAAATTCGGTGCTAATAATTCAAGCTCATGTCTTTTGATTTGAGATTTTCAGTCAGTTTTTAGCTTGTTACCGGTAGCAGATAGAAAGTACTGTATTTTACAATGAAGACGAGACTCTGTACAGCTTTCTCCACTGTTGACAGTTCCTGGCCTGTTTTTGGGTCGGCACAGTTCTTTTTCGGTCTTCCTCTCCTCCTGCCCTCTTGGGCTGTGCCCTGAAGAATTATCTGTCCTGATGGTCGTGTGACATGCCCATACCACCATGCACAGTTAACAGGTTCTCTGTGGGGTCTAATGGGCTCTCTGATGGAGTTGCGCGCTGTTTCATTTGTCACATGGGCTAAGTAGCTGATGCCTATAAGTTTCCCGTAGCATCGCATTTCGATACCCGTTTTTTTTTTTTTTTTTTTTTTTCTTCAGTTTTTCTGTAATAGTCCATGAGTCCCAAGCATAGAAGAAGATTTAAGTAACAATGCTTGCATGAGTCTGATCTTAAATTCCACTGTTTCTGGTTTATGCTATTCTGGCCATGCTTTGTGGTTCTGACCACTCTTTTGATCTAACAGCTCCAAGATATTTAAATATTGTGACAGGTTCAAGCTTTTGGTGGTTGATTGTTGATGTTTGTGGTGATACCTTGGGCATTGTTGATCATTACTCTTGTTTTTTTCTGTGCTGAATTCCATCACATACTAGGTTGATGCTTTATCAAATGATTGACTGGATCTCTGACTACCTGTTCTTCTCTTGCCAATCTGGCAATATTATTTACAAGCAAAGGTTAAGGTTGTTGTATCCCGAATGCTGACTTCATGTAGCTTCAGAAATTCGTACATAATACTATTTAGGAAGGTGTTGAATAAAGTTGGAGAGAGAATGCAGCCTTGTCTCGCACCAAAGGTTGTATGAAAGCCCACTCCAGTGGTACCATACTTACAAACACATGATCTTACTGGGAGGAAACTCCTAGACAAAGCATTAAGACATACAGTAAGTATATCAACCAAAAGAACAAACTACAACTAAAATAATATTGAAACTAGTTAACTTTTGAACTGTTCTTTAGTGTGAAACTTTCAAGTTTCATTGGCGATCTGTGTTGCTACACACAAATTGGTATGCTGTATCTGATATTTCACAGACAGACTGATATCCTGCGATGGTAATTAAACTTCCTTCGTCATTTAATTTTTCCAACAATTAAATGTTCTTTGAGCTCAGTTAATTTTACTTCTCCCAACCCGCCTACCAAAAAACAGCTTATGGAATCTAAGCTCGTTGAGTGTGTTCAGTGTTGTTTGGTCTATCAATGTCTGAGAATAATATTAAAGATAAAACACCAGGACTCGATGACAACGTGTCATTTTCCATACATGGGAGTCAATGGTAACCCTCAACCTTTTCCTTGTATCTAATGTTTGAAACCCCGCCTGACTATATAAAGTATGGTATCGTCTTGTATTTTCACTTGTAACCCAATATGGCAGCCACTCAAAAAGTAACGTAACCCTCTGAAGCCTCTATACCACAGAGCTTTTTGTTATTGAGTCTCCATAGAGGTGAGTTAGCTCATAATTAGCTTAATCACTCATTGTTAGCTTAAATTTGCTTACCAGCTTGCAAGTCGATGAGAATGTACTTTTGTCAAGAAACATTTAATGATACAAAGTAATACACCTGTACAGAATAGATTTCCTCGACTTCAATGGTTCTTCTCTCACGGGATTTAGAGAAAAGGCAGATATTTATGTTTTATTCTTTTATCAATATGTGTGTGTCCGATAAAGAGCACAAGTGTGTGTAAAATTCCCCAGACTCCTCAGGTCAGGCTCATGAGGGAGTTCCTCTTGACCTCATTGTTGAGCTTCCTTATCGTGCCAGATGACACCTTGTTGATTCTCCTCCTACGTTCTTCTCATTGGAGTGATTGTTCTCCATTTCCTGTGTGATGGCTTGTCCAAACAGGAGAGGTCCCGGTGAGGGCAGATCCCCATTTGACGTCAGTGGTATGATGGCGTTCTGCACAACAGGTTTATTTTCTCAGCCCTGTGATTTGGGCGGACCACCATAATCTGATTGACAAGTACTCTTCAGTCCATTTTTTTACTGTCTATTCCCACATTAAAAGCAATGATATGATAATAAAATAATCCCAAAACAAAGTTAACACTAGTTGAAGTTAATAAATACAAATACAAATAAAATACATTTGTCGTTCCCACTAGTAGTCCACGAATGATACTGTATCTGAGTAGCATGAATGTATGCTCAATTCTTCCAAAATTATTTTCAAAGTGACAGTATGTGTTATCTGACCCCCAGATGTCAAAGTATTGTGTAGTGCAGTGGTTCCCAACCTTTTCTGGACAACAGATCTGTTTAATGTATGACTATATTTTCATGGCCTGACCCAATTTTACTAATATTAATAATAATAATAACAACAATGATAAAAATAATAAGCTCAAATCCACTGCATAATCACTACACTCACTGGCCACATTATTCAATACAAAATGCTATTAACGGGTTGGACCCCATTTTGCCTTTAGAACTGCTTCAATTATTTGTGACATGGATTTAACAAGTTGCTCGAAGCATTCCCTGAGAGAGTTTCGTCCATATTGACAAAATGGCATCACACATTTGGCACAGACTTTTCAGATGAACATTCTATGTTGCCGAACTTCAGTTCCTCCAGATCCCAAAGATGCTCTATTGGATTGAGATTATGGTCACGGACAAGGCTGTTTGAGTACAGTTAACTCATGTCCATGTTTAAGAAACCCGTCTGGGAAAATTCCAGCTGGCGCATTATCCTGTTGAAAGTAGCTGTCAGAAGTTGGGGACATTGTGGTCATAAAGGGATGGACATGGTCAGCAACAATACTCAGGTAGGTTGTGGCATTACAACAATGCTCAATTGGTACGATGGGGCCCAAAGAGTGCCAAGAAAGTATTCCCCACTCTAATAAATGAAATGAAATGATCTGCATTTAAATAGCCCTTTTCAAGTCAATGACTTCCCAAAGCGCTTTATCTCCTTTTTATCTCCAACGGTTCAGGCTGCTTTACCAGCAGCCTGAACCGTTGATACAAGGCAGGATGGATCCATGCGTTATTGTTATTGACGCCAAATTCTGACCCTACCATCTGAATGTCGCAGCATAAATCGAGACTCATCAGACCAGGCAACATTTTTCCAATTTTAGATGGTCCAATTTCAATGAGCATGTGCACATTGTAGCCTCAGTTTACCGTTCTCAGCTGAAAGGAGTGGCACCCGGCGTGGTCTTCTGCTGCTGTAGCCCGTCTGCCTCAGAGTTTGATGTACTGTGCATTCAGAGATGCTGTCCTGCCTACGCTAGTTGTAATGGATGGTTACTTGAGTCACTGTTGCCTTTTTATCAGCTCGAACCAGTCTGGCCATTCTCCTCTGACCTCTGGCATAATAGAATAGAATAGAATAGAATAGAATATACCTTTATTGTCATTGTTACAAAATGGGTTAACATATTGTGACAACGAAATTGGGCATGACACTCCAGTTTTACACATTCACAGTGAGGTATGAGCCAAGAAGATAAAGGAACAGAGAAGATAAGGTTATAAAACAAGGGGGATAAGGCTATAGTTATCATTGACAACGCATTTTCGCCCACAGAACTGCCATTCACTGGATATTTTGGTCTTTTTCAGACCATACTCTGTAAACCCCAGAGGTAGTTGTGTGAATAATCCCAGTAGATCAGCAGTTACTGAGATACTCAGACCAGTACTTATGGCAACAACAACTATGCCACGTTCAAAGTCACCTGAATCACCTCTCTTCATCATACTAATGCTCGGTTTGTACTGCAGGAAAATGGTGTTCCCGTGATCCGTGTTCTATTCCCGGTTTCTCTGCTCCATTACAGGTGATTCCAATCTCCAGGATTGTTAACAAGCTCCTACTAGATTGCTAAAAAGCAGATCATTTCTATCACCCGAGTTGAAGAAGAGAAACCTCCAAAATTAAGCAGGACATGGGGCCCTCGAGGACCGGAGTTTGTTATTTTTGAATTTCGCTTAGTAAATGATATTTCTTTACAGATCCATATTTGAACTCTAAATGATGGTCTAACTTTCGCAGACATTTCTTTGTTATTAAAGCGAAGGTACGCCGGGCTCGTGTATATTCCTTTTCCTACCAAATCTTAATTACTTACAACCCACCATTCAAACCAAGAATGCTATTGTGCTCTTCAGCAAAACATTTGAGAACCCATAGATGGATTTCTTGAGACGTTGGTTTCAAAGAGGTTTTTACACACATGCTGTGCTGAAACCACCGCTTGTTTTGCTCAATCTTGTTTTTGCTCCTTGCAGCATATGGAAGGTTGAACATTACTTCACCTTATACCATAGTCGGAGATTTTGATCTGTAATTGTGGGTTTTTAACATGTTGCAAATTATTTTGCACCATCAGGATGGCACTTTTTAATTTAAATGTGCATTTAACATTATAAAATGACCATGCATTCTATTCCATTCTATTCTATTCTATTCTATTCTATTCTATTCTATTCTATTCTATTCTATTCTATTCTATTCTATTCTATAACACCCAGGCTTTAATTTGTCATATTTTACTACATTTAAACATGAATGTTGTCATTTTCTGCAGTGGCGCTACCTAAACTCATCCTCATTCCACTGGCGGATCATTTTAGTCATTTAAATAATATTTTTCTTATTTTAACCCCATTTTATATCTTTCTATGTAAATTGAGAATGTAGTGAGAATGTACTACTTCATCCTAAGTATCATTTCTTTTTTCTTTTTTTTACTGCATTTTAACCTGGTTGTTGTTGCTTCACGTAACAGAGCAACCTCTGTTACAGTATTATGTAAAAGTATTCTATTCGATTAGTCAGCCACTCAAAGACCATTCCCAAGGCCATACTGATATCAAAAGATAAATTAGTCAACAAGGTTCTGATACTGGACGGTTGAATCCTTTCGTTGACGTCAAAGTGATGCACCCGGTAAAATCTTTTTTGTTTATTTTTTTTAATCTACGGCTTTATCCCAATGCTCATGTTGAAGTACCTAAAAGTCCAATTGGTAGGCTTTAGCTGAACTTTTGTGAACTGCTGTGACAAAGACCACAGGGCATTACTCAAATAAATATCTGAATCTTCTCAAAGTGCTCGGAGATTAACCTAAAAAATAATTAAAAAAATAACTCCAGCAATGTGCGTAACCAGCTCGTGCTCAAGCACTCAAACTCTCTTTTCCTTAAAGAAGGACAGGATAGGCTTTAAATAAGATAAAAACACTAGATTAAAAATAATAAAAGTAAAACAAAGCTAGAATGTGAACAATGCAGCATCCACTGCCTTGAAATGGTTCAGTCCATTTGATTCCTAGCACTGCTTTCGCCCCCTTTCTTCTCCTCTTTGGCTCGGCTAGTGTCACTTGCAGCATGGGTGCTCCTGTGTATTACAGTTGGAGTATGGAATACAGTGGTTATGTTAAACTATTTTACCACCCAAATGCCATGAGTTCGTTGTCATCAACAGATTATTCTTTATTTTAACTGATTGAATAGAAAACAAGAATGATCAGGCTAGCTTAATAGTTGTGTGGGTAATGAATGAGGAACAACTCGACATGTAGTCGTGTTTCTGTTGGCCACAAAGTGTATTGTGATCTTAACAAATGGGATACCTCTGAACAGTGTAGAATGATCCTAAAGCACTTTAAGTAAAACGGCAAAATATATTTTTATCCAGCTCAACACCAGCTTAGCACCCCCAAAGCTCTGAAACTAAAGTCGCCCCCTGATCCTAGCATAGGCTTGATTCCAGATTTTTTTCCGAGAGTTTTGGAGAGAGAGGGGAATGAACAGAAAATATCTGTGAATGAGTAAGGTTGACATTCTTTGCTGTGTATGATTCTGTCATAATTGCCAATTGGGAACACCTGCGCCGGCTTGATTGGCACCAACAGCCCAGACAAGCTGATTGTTGGCCACACCCTTCTTAAGCCCCCGGCTTCAGTTCAGACTTTGTCAGATCGTTGCGAGCTGTTGTGTTTCACTCAGTGAGCGTTTCCGTCCGACTCCGTCCCTGTTAAAACCTGTCCCCTGCCTGATCTCCGTTTTGACCCGTTTCTGGACCTAATTACGCCTGTTCTGCCTGCCCCTGTTACCTGACCCGTTTTGCTTCGTTTCCTGCCTGCCTCCTGACAACGACCCCGATTACGAACTTGACATCGCCTCTGATCTCCAGCCCCGGCCAAACGACTAACCGTTCCCGACTGTCTTCGTCCGACACGGAAGTGTCACTCCCGCCTCGCTAGCTCCCGTTTTCCGTCAGTCCTCGGATTAAGCAAGCAAGCCTTACACTCCCTCTCTTTTCAATAAAAACTGAGAAACGTATGCAATTGAGTCCTGTGTCTGTTCTGGTCTGTGACAGATTCATTTCAAACTGTAACCAGTTCATGCTAAAAGATGTATTGAAATGAATGAATGAATCCTAAAATGAAAAGCTTAACATTAAAAATTTCCCTAAAAGCATGGAGAAACCTGGACTGAATCTGATTACAGCTTTTTATGCTTTCTTATCTGTTTGTACTTCATGTGTTATAAATCCAGGAATGGGCTGAAACCCACTACCAGGCATTGGTATCGGTGCAAATAATAGTATCTCCTGGTATTGCCAATAATAGTATCACCTGCCTTAATGGCCCATTAACAATCAGAAACCTCAAGTTAAAACACTGCTTCTCAATTACTTTCTGTCACGCTTCCACTTGGAAGAAGAAATCCTCCCCCACCCCCAAACTCCCAGCCTACTTGTCTATGTTGTTTTTAATAACAATTGCATTAAGTACACCTCTGCATTACACTGTGTCTTTATTAATATATGATAGACTACAAAAAGAAAAATGTATACCAACCTACAACAAAGAATAGCTCTATTAAAAATAAAATCCTTAAATTTTTGATCTACCATTTCAAACATTTTACAACTATATATAATAATGCATTCAAACTGACAACCAAAATTAACTCAAGAGTACACTAACAACAATCCTACAAAAGAAAAATATATGAAATAAATAGTGCTGATTATTTTTAAATCAAAGATGATATGAATTAATCAGAACATTTCGCAATAAACAGCTTTTAGAAGGAGGACAAACCAACTTTCCACTCCTGCTAAATTACTATACATCATACCAACAAGGCTCGCTGGTTTACTGGCATAGGAGTCAATCATCACCAAGGACTTAGGTTTGGACTTGGCATTCGTGAGGACCAAATCAAAACGAAACCTAAGTCTCACGCGAAATAGGTGAAAGGCGCCACCAAAACATTTGTCCCATGCGTCAGTGCTTGGAGAGAACAGAACTTGACACTTTTTGCACTGCTTTGATTGAAATATGTTTTTTTCTTAATTTTAAGTGATCACAAAACATTGGGTTGGTAGTAACACTTATCCTACGTCCATTTATAATCTCCACCTTTCGGGAACGTTTTTGATTAGAAAAAAAAAAGTCAACTGGGGTGTAATGTCTTGAAGTGAAAGCTTAATTCATTTGGCTTCATGCTGACCACTGCCAACATTTCTAACATAGCAATCACACTGGTCTTTGCTTGTCTTTACCCTTGTGGCCGGAATGAAACCCTACGTAAACCTTTTTCTTTACCCCGTCTGACCATGTAAAATATTTTTTTCATAGAGTCATTCCAACATCTGCCCCAATTCGTATCTACCCCTAATGATGCATGCTTTTACTCTGTGCTCGTGTATATAAACTGCATCGAGGCTAAGTGAAAAAAAACTGCCAATGAGAGCACTACCACTCCCTAGTGTAGTGGAGGTGCCGTTGCACTTGATTCTGGTAAAGCTAAAAAAATTTCCCTGAGGTCAATCCTGCCCGCTCCCCACCAGGGGCCCACGCCTTACTATTTGAGAACCATTGAACAAAACCAATGATTAATAAATGTATTTATATAACAGGTCTTTAAAAATCTTCAGAAAAGTGTATTTTAAAAAAAATATTTGGCTTTCAGATTATGTAGCACTGTAGGTCCATGAAAATAACCTTACAATGTTGGCATGGGTGAGGAATAACAGGTATCCGTGCCAATACCATTTAAGATATTGATACTCCAAAGTTAACTGACACTATTTTCACCGGCCTTACATTAAGGGACGGTAAATTGTCATTAAATGATTGCATATTAGGGATTTTTTTCATTTAAAAAAAATCAGTTTCATAATAAATACAGCTAATTAAACGTTAAAGGGAATATTATGATTTTTTTCATTTTTTTAAATTGTTTTTCTTTAGCGAAGATAGTTTTATGTACTAATGTTTTTGGTATTTGTTATCGGTATTGATAACTAATCAATATTTGGGCACTCACTGGAAAGGGCTATCAGTCTGATATGCATTTCTAAAATCCTAACTTGCAATGTTGTTAATAGGTTATTGATATGTTATCAACAGCTTGTAACTATTGGAATTAGGGTTCAAATTGTCAAGCATTAAAACATCTACTTTGTATAACGGTACTGAGTGATTAACGTATGCAAATTATAGGCTTATTTTTAAAAAGATTTGCAGCAAATTGACCATGTATTTAGATATACTGATTATGTCAATGATTTTTCATGCCAGTGAGAACTCAAATTGACTAGAAAATCAGAATGACTCATCACTGGTGAGTTATTTGCAGAACCCGTCCACAGGCTACTCAGGTGTTCTACCTGGTGTTGGTACCCCTGTCCTAAACCACTTCAAAGTCCACTTCATTTCTCATGACAGATCTGTTTTTCTGGGGTGGTGGGGATTGTTTGGATTTTTTAACAACCGATCTGTTTTAAGTTAAATTATGAAAAATCATTATTATTTGTGCTCCTGATTTCCAAAGGACCCTAAAACGACGAGAGACAATAGTTCAAAGAAGCAATACAATACACAATACAGTACAGGTATTTTAAATTCTCAGAAAACCCTCATAGTCAATTATATTAATACTTGTGGTAAAGCCCTATATTCCAATTTAATACTGTCTTTTAATGAAAGATTTGTAGTATTAATTCAAATCTGAATCAATCCTTTTCTCCATGTACGGACTATAATACACCACAAATCTTTTATCAGCAAGTAAGGACCATACTCACGCATCCGGGTCAACAATGTAAAAGGCAGAAGGTCCGGGGGTTCATTGTGTGACTGCTGAGAGTCTACGTCTTCTTTCATCATCTTCTTGTCTGAAGGTCAACAACTGGAGCCCCTAAACATCACTATCGGGACGAATAGGGGGAGTGCGATCAAGGTAAAGACAGATTAAAACCTACGTGACTTTTAAAGCCGCAATGGCACAACTTCAAATGTTACGGGCTTAGCGGATGCCATGTGATCCTGTGTTAGGTTGAGACGCACAATTTACCAAACAGCCAGAAGTCACACATGGAAAAAAAGCAAGAGTAACATCATATTTTCTTGTTACCTGCTCCCTTTGCTGCAGTTAATCATTATCCACACAACACAACAACTGAACCTATTTGGTTTTTATAAACCAAAGCCCCCGAAGAGCAAAGAGGACAGTCATTGACTTTAATGGGATGAACTGATCAACCATATCTAATAGAAATCATCCCCCCTGGCAAAAGCTGATGTGCAATTGAATTACGTGAGGAACACAATGCTTTTACTGCTTCTTAGAAAAACCCTAATTTGATCACTTTCGTGCAGAGAAGAAACAGATAACATCCGTAATGTAAACATTATTTTTGCAAATTTGGCCGCGTGCAAAATCTGAGGGCAGGTTTGTATAAAGTTAAATAACATGAGTTTTTTTCTTATCCAATCATGCGAACACAATCTTCTGATTGATATTACATCTGCAGAATATGATTGTGTAACTGTTCTTATATGAGGGTGGCCATTTTCACTGTTAAACTTCAGAAAACAGGTGACCTGTGATCAGTGTCGGGCGCATCACTAGAAAACAGAATTTAATGACAGTTACGAGTCACTTCATTTTAAACGGCATTCTTTCACCCCACAGGTTACTGACACCCAAATGTATCGTGTTACTCTAAAAGTAACTATCTTGTTAAAAATGACCGTGTGTACTCGCAGTGAAGCCAACCCCTAAAGCTGCTATGAAATAGCCACATTTATATTTCTTGGCTTGTGCAATTGTCAGATCACTAAGCCGAGACACTCCATATCCATTTTTTCTCTGGGCTTCAAACCACTCAAATATTTTCTTCTTCCTTCCTTCTTTTTTTGGGTACTGTCAAAGACGTTTTTTTCACTACAGGCCTGTTGAATTGCAAACATAATTTTACAAATAAAAAGACAAAATTTCAGCACATTCTAACCATAAATTCTGTGCTCACATTTGCCCCATTGTTATTCCTGTACAAGCCGCGGACCTGTCCACAAAAGCTGCCTACCATTTGTTACTGGTGATACACAACCAAATACGCGAATATAAACTGACCCAATGATTTCAGTCGCAAATATGATTTATTGTTTAACTTTGACTTCGATAATTGACTTGTAAGTATATACGAAAGGGAGAATATCCCGATGTGGAGAATTTAAGCATTCTCATACTCAGTACTTTGTAGGTAAATACAAACATACCCACCCTTCTCAAACAATGCTGATGGATTGAGGGTTTTCGGTTACATTGGGAGCGCAGGAGGGACTATAACTATCATTTGTTATAGCGAATTGTTTCTCAACTCGTGGGTCGTGACCCGATGTTTTCAATGGGTTGCAAGCCTTTTGCCTTTTGCAAAACAACGCTGAGAAAAAAATATAACTGAGGGTCAATTACTCTTCTTAACAGTAGTTGGGGATAATGCCCGGTCAAAGATCATTTACGTTATTTTAAACAGGTTGATCATTGCCAAACACAGATGCAATAAGAATATAAGAAATTGATTTTATTGTATTGAAAACAAATCCACTGAATTTAAGTAGTCTAATTTCATTATAAATGCAGCTAATTAAACTTTAAAGGGAATATTATGATTTAAAACTGTTTGGCTTTTGCCAGTCTTTTTTTTTTTAATCATGAACAGCACTATTACATTATGATCAAGACGACACAGCTGATAAAAAAAATAAAATGTCATCTGAGCTGCTATAAAGCACGTGATGGAAGTGGGGAGCTGGGCACAGGATCTCACTTGGTATCATCAGGCCCTCGTAAGTCACTCTTAGTTCACGTTCAATCTCATGAAAAAAATGCCTTTTTGTCTCAGGTTTTATGCATTGTATTGTTGGAGTGTGAGGTGGAGAAGGATGTGATAAGAAAAAAAACTTAAAATACATATTGTAATTTCAACAATGCTAGCATTTCTAAATGGACTAACAAGTGATTGTTATAATTATGTAAGATATGATCATTTCTTTATATGATTGACAGAAAAAGCGTCCAAAGTTATTTTAGGGAAGGGTCTCTTTTAAGCCTATGGTTTTAACCAGTCACCCCATTTTTCTTTTCAGGTCATTTATTTATTTTGCGATGTGATGTTTGTTGCAACACGATTGAAAAGAAAAAAATAAAGCAAACAACACAAATGCGAAAACCAAAATAAAAATATATTCTATATTTAAACTGCACAATCCATTAATTCAATAAAACTGAGAAGTAGACAATGAATACTTTATTTGGTGGTATAATGGGTCCTGAAGTCAGTTGAGAACCTCTGTATTCCGAGGGTGTATTTAAAAACACATATAAAAGTTCCTCTGTACCGCGTTAATCCCAACACTGGCTATATTTTGTTGTTTACTGACCCGTAAGCCATTCGGATGTCATTTTCTGATGAGGACAAAAGAAACAAAATGGCTCCCCCCTGGAACGGATAAAAACAGTTGCATGTTAGTTTCATAACTTACCTTCCACATTATTCAATATTGCCATATTTTCCAGACTATATATCGCTTCGAATTATAAATGGCACCAACCAAAAAATGTGTAATTAGGAAGGAAAAGGCATATACCTGTAGGATAAGTTTCATTTTGGGGGGGCATTTATCTCATAAAATCTAACAACAAAAACATACATCAGGCTGAATATGTCACAGCCCGCTTTACCTTGCCTTTTTTGGTCACTTCCTCCTTGGCTCTAATTTCCACTCAAACCTAGATTCACTTTCCCTGATTGCTCCCTAATCGCCTTTCCTGCTCGCTATTTAGGCACTTGTTTCGGGTCTATGTGTTAGCTTCTTGCCTCGTTTATCAAGTTCCGAGCCTTCTTGTCATAGTTTTGATTATTTTTTCTTACCCATGGCAAAATAAAGCCCCATGAAGCAGTGTAGGGGTTTCAAGAAGATTCATTTCCTTGACTACACCATCATGTGGACAGAAAAATGTATAACATGCTTTGGGCATGCAGTAAAACTGAGAGGCGTAAAATATGCTCTGAACACAAAGAAATACATTTGAATAGTGTTTTAAGAGAGAAGTGTTTTTTCTTGAGTGCAGGCAGGAACAGGTTGGTACATGTTGGCAAGGCAGTGAAGACTCTCATTTTTTAGGGCCCGGTCACACAGCCGTTTGCGTCTGTATCGAGGCTGAATCACGGCCAGAAATTTCTGCCCATGAAGCAGACGCTGTTGGACGCTTTGAGATCGCCATACAGACGAGATACAGCAGTGCTTTACACGCGGTCGAAAATTCACACGCGGTTGGCCGCGCGAAAAAGTTTTGCGCTGCTCAAAACTTTAGACCACGTGTTAACCGCGGGCGGCACACGTGGTACCCACGAGGTAATGACGCGGAAATGACGCGGAAATGACGCGGAACGACGTGCTATGGCCGCGGCCAGGGCGTGGTTACACGTGGGTAGGACGTGAAATTTCAGCGGGTAATCGTGGGTGGAGCACGGTCATAGCATGTTCTGCGCCTGTATCGCGGTGTTATTACGTGAAATTAGCTTGTTACGCGTGTGACGGTCAAACGCCTTTCTGCGCGTATATACGGCGCGATTTGCCGAGCGCACGCCAGTTGTGCTCGAGACGTCAAGGGGTGAACATGGATCCCCGTCACCGTAGTGACCTTGTCTTAATCCATTTTTATTTCTTGACATTTCTTTTCATTTCATAACAAGATAATAAAATAAAAACTATAACAATAATAACATATTGGCTTCTTTGGTGCCATAGCTTGAAATCTTGATCTTCACGGGACTGTGTCTAGAGCGGTTATGATTTCTACAGCCCGGTGTTATGCCGAGAAATGCATCCCTGCCGAGATTTGCATCCCCTCGCTACTACAACCACTTTTACCTCGTTTTATCTCACTTTTAGGGAATGTAATGGCGAACATATAACCAAATCCACTTCGTCTTACATTTGTTGGGAATGTAATACAACTTAAACCATTCCGTCTTTGTTTTTGTTGTGAACGTAATCGAACGGTAATGCACACCGTATATAAATCACTTTTGAGAACTGTTATGCACTCTACCGTAAAACTTTTTATGCAGAAATAAGCTTTATGGTAGAGTGCATAACAGTTTCAATACAAGGGATTTGAATAGAAAAAGGCAAAATAAACATATTAACTGCTCAAAAGTGATTTGTATACAGCGTGCATTACCGTTCGATTACATTCACAACAAATACAAAGACGGAATGGTTTAGTTGTATTACATTCCCAACAAATGCAAGACGAAGGTGATTTGGTTATATGTTCGCCATTAAATTCCCTAAAAGTGATATAAAAGTTAGATAAAACGAGGTAAAAGTGGTTGGAGTAGCGAGGGGATGCAAACCTCGGCAAGGATGCATTTCTCGGCATAACACCGGCTCGGCAGCTTTTATACCCGTTGTCCACACGCGGAAATGACGCGATGAGGAAGCAGAACAGTTGCCGGCGTCTGTTTTGCGGGCATATCACCAATGAACAGCGGGTTGGCCAATTTTGCGCATTTTCCATCGCGGGCAACCACGGGCAAAAAAAAATCGCAAAATTTTACCCGCGGTACAGACGCAAACGGCTGTATGACCGGGCCCTAAGGTTGGAATAAAGATGTATTTAGAGAACATCCCGCGGATCGAATCACAAATTCTCACTCCGATGTTGTCTCATTTAGATGCAGAGATTATAATCCATGCGTTTATCACTTCTTGGCTTGATTACTGTAATGCATTGCTTTCTGGTCTCCAAATGTCAAGCATTAAAGGTTTGCAGCTGGTTCAAACTGCGGCAGCGAGAAAAAAAGTGTGAGCATATTACTCCTACATAAGCTACCTTGCACTTGCTCCCAGTCCGCTTAAGATGTGACTTTAAGTTCTCTTACTAAATAGATAGATAGATACTTACAAATTATCTATAAATTACAAATATTTGCATGAACCTACGCCCTCTTATCTCTCTGCTCGGAAAATGCTGGTGTACTTTTGACTCCAAGAGCCTAGAAGAAGTCTGCAGGCTTGAGAGCGTGCTCCATTCGGTCACTGGTGCTGTAGAATTATCTGCCTCCGGAGATAAGATCTGCAACCTCAGTGGAAGTTTTTAAATCTCGACTTAAGACCCACTTCTATTCAATAGCTTATGATTGATGTCCACCTATACTTTTCTTTTACTGTCTTTTTCCGACTGCCTGGTTGGTGGTGGTACGAGGGAGAAGGACGATTTGAGATGAATCAGCGGACCAGCATCTGGACCGGAAGCATGTCAACGCCTGCATCGACCAGCCGGCAGAGATGGGAAGCTATAAAATAATTTGCTTCTTTTTATTAGCCTTGTAACCTCACGCCTTGATTACTGCAATTACCTCCTCTATGGCTTACCTCAAAAGTCCTTCCATAAACTTCAGCTGGTCCATAACTGCTGCACGCATCATCACCAAAACCCCCTCTCGCCATCACATCACCCCTGTCCTATAGCAACTCCACTGGCTCCCAAGCTACCATAGAATCAACTACAAAATCCTGCTCTACACCTCCATGGCCATTCATGACCTTCCCCTCCCAACCTCTCTGACCTCCTTCACAGTGCCACGCCCTCCCGCACCCTCAGATAATCTTCCTCCCTCTATCTCAATATAGCCCCTGCCCACCTCAGCTCCATAGGGAGCAGAGCTTTTAGCCGCTCTGCCCCCCAGCTCTGGAACTCATTGCCGCCTGACCTCTGAAATTCTGTGACCCTGTCCCCCTTCAAATCAGGACTCAAAACTCACCTCTTCCGACTTGCCTATTCTTGATCATCTGTAGGGGACTTTTAGCTCTGAGGCCGTTTATTTCTCGCTTTTATTTCGAACCACACTCAAAGGTAGTGAATCTTTTCCTGATTACCTCACGTGGTACACCCGCTTTGCGGGATTTTAAACGACACCGCTTACGCCATTAACACACACCTCGACTAGCGGTTCATGAACCACTCACCTAAAATACTTGGCAAAAGCTTCAGGGATTCGATCACCCGAGCATATCACAAATTTCCTGTGTACCGAAACCCTTGCCTCCTTTTTCGACCATGACTGCTACCTCAGGTGATCGAGATACTGCTGCCCCGGTGACTGGTTCCCCGTGAGCCAAACCCTGCTTGAAATAAAAACCATCCTGCATTGTGCTTCCACGCCACCCTGTCATTTCCCCGACGAAATAGGTGTTCGGTATACTAACATTACATGACCGACATGCCTAGTAATATCAACAACGACGTAAAATATGACATAACTGTTTTTCAGATAACTTTAAGAACATGCCTACCATACTATCAGTTTTACTCCAAATCGCTAAACCCGATGAAATATTAATCCTTTGTTTCACTTTTAAACATCTCCCCCAACTCTGTAGACGTGCTGCTTCCTCTCCTACGTCGCTTCCGTCAGATTCATCATCACCTTTGCTTTTTGCTTACTCCGAACTTTCTCTTTGCTGATCGATTAACGTTTCCGGCTGCATATTTCACTTTTTGCTGCTTGTAATCAGCAGAATATAATTTTCTTTTCGGTGCCATTTTTGTTTAGCCCTTCTCAATATCGATACAGGCTTAAAGCACCCTCTTGCGTTTTAGTGTGAAATGAAATAATAATAGTTACACTGGTGTATAAGTCGCACCCCCAACCAAACTATATAAAAAAACTGCGCTTTATAGTCCGTAAAATAAAGTAGTTAAATGTTGCATGTAGAATGTTTTTAGGCCAGTGGAGGCACAAACAAGATGTTGGAGAAATCTTTGAGGTGACTTCACTTTTTATATTAATATGACTTTAATTAGTTGCATAATAATTACATAGTCATACATAATTATATGGCCATGCTTGATCTGGAGTAGGCGAGTTGAGTGGCGGTTAACCCACGCAAAATTGTCATTGCGCTATCCAAACAGGGAAGATGGCAGCATGTCAGCCTTTTGTTAGATGAGGCTCTAGCACCGGGGTAGGCAACTATTTGGAGTTGTGGGCCGCATTTGGTTAAAAATGTTGGCAATGGGTCCTGAAGACCTATCCAATGTTTCCTTTTATGAATAAATATACATATTTCTTTATATTTAAATGTAAATGAATAACTTACATCAAATTTGTTTTGAAACACTCACAATTAAAGCAAAATTATATATCAAGTCCTGTTTTAAGCACTAAATTTGATATTCGTTGATATTTTTGTAGTATCCCTGCAGTCATATTTCTGTAGTACTTTCACAATTGAATAGTTGTAATATATATCTAGTATTTTTGTTGTGTGTCTAATGTAATATTTCGTAGTAGTATTTTTGGAGCATTTTTGTAGTATATTTTCTGTAATATATCTGTAGTAGATTTTTGTAGCATTTCTGTAGAATATTTTCTGTAATAGCTCTGTAATAGTATTTTGGTAGTACATATGTAGTAAGTTTACATTATTATTGCAGTTGTTCCTTAGCGTCATTCTTTGTAATATTGCTAGAGTTGTATTGTTGACTTATTCCTGTAGTATTTTCATTATATTTTAAGTAGTATTTTTGTGGTATTTCTCCTGAAATATTTATGTAGTAGTATTTTTTATAATAGTATTACTTAAGTGGTATTTTTTGTAATATTTCTGCAGTATTTTTTTCAGAACGAAAACAAAATAGTATCTCATATCCCTGTTTTTAAGCATTAAATTTGATATTTAGTATTGCCGTAGTTTTCAAGTATTTTTAACATATTAATGTATTAGTATTTTTGTTGTAGACACACAAAAGAACAAAATTGGCACCAACATATATTTTTATTAGCACTACTTTATTTACTATTACATATATTGCCATTGTTTTTTCAATATTTTCGTTTGGCAGCCTGGATGAAAAAGCCTGAAGGGTTGCATGTTGGCCGTTATTTCCCGAATGTTCCCAAGAACCTCAAAAATTATAGCATTTTATAAACTTGTCCATAATAAAGGATAGGCTTAAATGTGATGAAAAAACTGTTTTAAAATATACATTTTAAAAAGTAAAACAAAACAAAGCAGCCAGTGTGGGTGCTCAGCATCTCCGTCCCTCTGAATCTGAAATCTCCCCTGAATCAACACAACCAAAATTATAATAGAGGGCTTTCCCCCAAATAATTGTTTGTTTGACACTAGATGGAGCTAATTATATCTAACAATGAGGATAAGCGGTACGGCTAATGAGATGAGATGAGAATTCATATACTTTGACAGCGCTTGATTTATTGTTTTCTTATTATTATTTAGTCTCAACTAAAGACAGTTTAGCTCAATATTAGTGTCTTGAACATGTGATATTTACCATTTGTTGCAAATACATTATTAAGATAGTATGTGTGGGAGCATGGAGAGAAATATACAATTTTGGGGGGATTTGGCTATATGCAGATGACTTTCAGACAATTGTTCCCTTTATTAACAACTGCTTTTCCCCTTGTTAAGCGATAATAATCCTTATATACACCAAACAGCACCCATTTACTCACAGAAAGACAGATTATGTAGAATCGAGTCAAATTTAATTTGTGACCAGCTCGGTGGGCTTGGGGGTAGGGTGCCCGCTCTGAGACTGGGAGGTTGCTGGTTCAAGCCTCGGCCAAGTCATACATTGGTACTCATTGCCTCCCTGCTTGGCGCTCGGAATTAGGGGTTGGAATTGGGGGGTTTGGTCACCTAATGACTCTCAACACATCAGTTGGGTTGAGCGAGGGGGCTGGGAATCCCCTCCTCTGTATCAATCTCGCAGAAAGAGTCAGGAATGTGTTCTTGATTCTAGCCACCTCCCACTAGGGGGATATGACTCCGGTATATAATATATATTAATTTGTGTAAACAAGTTTATATTACCTACAAAATAAAGACATTTCTGCATCTTTCTTAGTTCTTTCCCCACTTATAGTAAATGTATTGTTGCTGATTATACATAACACTGCAGGATTTTACTAACTGCAAGTTTTCTATAGGCAGTTTTACTCTAACATAAACTCTCACAGTTTAGTTTAATTTGCTACAAAGATGTCAAGAGTATCCGCTACCATTGTCTAACTATACTCCATTAGTACTTTCCTCACATGGCTGAATTTTTCTTTTTCTTTTCAAAATGTTGGTATATGGCTGTCGTTCACAAATCGTATGGTGAGACTCATTCAAGGGGGGAGTAGGTGGGTTTGACGTAGGGGAACTTTTTTTTAACATTCCCAGAATAAAGTGCAATTGAACCTCCACTACACTAGAGGGCAGTGGTGTTCTCAGTGTGTCATTAACATTTAGCCTCCACACAGTGCATTAACCACAGAGTGTAAGCCTTGAGTATGAAGTCAAGTCAAGTCAAGTCATTTTTATTTGTATAGCCCTTAATCACAAAGAGTCTCAAAGGGCTGCACAGATTATTGCAAACCACAGACTATTATTACAGACTATTATTACACCATCCCCTGGTCTAAAACCTACATGAGGGCAAGGAAAATCTCAAAAACCTCAACATGAGGAAAATGAAGAAACCTTGAGAAGGGACCGCACATGTGGTAATCCCCCTTCCAGGATGACCAGGCTGCAATGGATGTTGCACTAACAAATAATACAAAGATACTGTCAACAAAAAATATAGGTTATTCATATGCTCTAGAGTAGCATATGAAGTATGAAGTGTAGACAAAAGGTGTAGTAGGCCCTCAAGTGACCCCATGAAAAAATATAAAACACGGATGTGGGGACAGGCAAAGACAGACTGGGTAAAGAATCAAACAAAAGTCTTCTTTCGTAGCACTTCACTGCAACCTTGGAGCAAGAGATGCAATGACCGGTGGGAGGGTTTGGGGGTGGAGAGGATTTCTTCTTCCTAGGGTATACGGAGCACAACTATAATAAAAAACAAGTTTGTGCAGTTGCTTTGAAATCCTTAGAAATGGTCCTTAATTTTATGTTTTCAAGGATTGAAAAGTGCTTGAATTTTGGGTAAAGTGTTTGTATGCATCACTGCTTTGGGGAAGAGATTGTCTGTTTACTGGCCGAATTAAATACAGACAGTTGACAGAGTGCACATCAAAACATTTTTGAGCTCAACCAAATAATTGCATGAAAAAGCACATCCCGTTGCAAGTGGAGACAAAGTGGCCAATTATGGTACATCACGTGGATGGAAAACCCGGCAAAAAAAAGAACAGCCTTTTTTATTAGAGTCTCTGGTTGGAGGAAGGGGAAGGCGAGTCTTAAAAGTTTCTTCAGGATGGGCCAGTTCCTTTCAGACGCATCTGGAGCACATCGCCACCAGGTCATGGAGACGTGTACTTAAAAGTTACCAAGTAGGTGCAACATTATCTTTTATTGTACTGAAATGCCTCTCTTTGGGGATATTTGGTGCGTTTAGTTTTTTTTTAAATTTGTGTAGTATTGAATTATTGTGCATCTTACCGGCAGGACGCGCAAAAATCGCTGATCACTGCGTACTTGTCTCCGTGCGTAATTGCGCAATTTTTACGTACTGTCACCTAAGCTCTCCCCCACCTTTTCCCTTCTGTAGCCCATGCAACCAAAGGTTCAGTCGGCTCTTTTTCTTGTGGCAAGCGTCCCACCTGCCCACTCGCACTGCGCCCGCAAACCGCGCCGAGTGGACCGCGAGAGCGCACCAAGATGAACATCCAGGTTGTGCCCGAGACCAAACTCACGTCGGTGGCGCCGCTCAAGCAATGCAACGTCGAGAAAAAGGAGGTCGAGCTCCTTTTGGTCAAGGACCAGAACGGAGTCCAGTACACCAGTTCGTCCATCGTCCCTGCGCCCGGCCGGTACACCGGACCGCCCGGGTTCAACTCCGAGGAGGAGCGCGAGTTGTGGGGCAAGAAAATCGACTTTCTGCTGTCAGTCATTGGTTTTGCGGTTGACCTGGCGAATGTTTGGAGATTCCCTTACCTATGCTACAAAAACGGAGGGGGTGAGTAGTGTTTTATAGACATAACTGGTGATGAGTTTGTGTGTATAATGTATATAGAATATATATTACATCCAGAGTGTCGTGTATCTCCCCCTTTCCACAAAATACCCCATACAAACATATTTCAGTCATACAAAATGTTAATTTAGTCATTTAAATAAGTAATAAGTAACAAATGATAAAATGATGAGCTAGGAATCCAATGGACTGAACCAATTAAAGGAAGCTGGATTATTCACGTTATTGTTTGTTTTTGCTTTGGAAATGTAGCATTTTTTAGTATATTCAAGCATACCCTAACCTTTATTAAGAAAACGAGAGTTTTTATAGATTTTTTAGGGGCGGCAGTAGCCCAGGAGGTAGAGCGCTCGTCTTGGGATCAAGGGATCCCAGTTCGAATCCCGGCTCGTCTGCGTTACATGTCGAAGTGTCCTTGGGTAAGACACTGAACCCCTAATACCCCCAATAAGCAGGTTAGCGCCTTACATGGCTGCAAGGCCGCTATTGGGAAATGTGGAGCACATTGTAAAGCGCTTTGAGAAGTCATTGACTTGAAAAGCGCTATATAAAATGCAGATCATTTCATTTCATTTCATTTCATTATACTGCAATCATTTTTAAAGGTGCTCGGAAGTAAATTTGGGGCTGATTCAGCACCCCCCAAAATAGGGTGGTTACGTCCGTGAGTCAATTAATCATTCTGTTCAGGATTGTCAGTAACTACTATGTTATCAATGATAAAAACAGTGTAGTGTTTCACGAATTTAAACCCTTTTTTTCTGGTCAATGATGTAAGCCCGTTATTATGACGTAGTAGGGCTGCAACTAACGACTATTTTATTCGTTGACTCGTCATCGACTGTTGAAACGGTTGGTCGAATAATTGGATGATTAGTATTATTTTCATAAATCTATCATGTAGTTGATTCATGTGTAAAATTATAATTAACATTTAATCGAGTGAATATTTTGTATTCCTTTAAACTGATAACAAGCCCAATAGCAGCAGTAGAACAGTAAACAAAACAAATATTATGTGCGTTTTGTGAGGTGCATTCAGTAATCCATTACAAAGTATGTTACAAAATAAATTACCAATTAGTCACAGGTTAAAATCAAATTGTTTTAAATACCTACGTCTGTCGATTTTAACATTTTAACAACAAACATTTGTTTTACGGATATATAGTCAAATAAACGTGTATACTATGTGCAATGCATGTCATCAAAACCCTATTTACTTGCATTTCAACTGAATCTTACAACGAGGTTAGTCAAACTCCATTTCGTTTGACCATCCGACGTGCTCTTTAATGTTCATGTGTCACCGATCTACCGCCATAACATGCAAGCTCTGCTTTGCAAACATGGCAAGTAGTCTTTTTATTCTTTGTATCCAAGCTAAAATGCTTCCAAACTTTAAAAGTTTTGGCACGCGTAGTTGATGTTGCCGCCTTTTCTCCATGTTCATGTTACCGCTTGAGACAAAGTCTGCATTGCGCATGAGAAACTGTCAGAGATGCCTCTGTTGAAAACATGTGTTTTAGAGACCATAGCCGACAATAGAATTCATTGTCAACTATTTCTATCATGGATTTATGTGGACGTAAACCAAATTTTTGGTTAACATTGCTCTTGAGCATCCAAAATTGAGAACATCGTTTACACTTGTTGATTGAGCGTTATAGAAAAATATGTAAAGTTTGATGTTTATAATAACCAATATGGTTGATTAAGTGCAAATTAAATAGAGTGGTTTATAGCACATTTATTTTTCATTAGACAAATCTTAGAGTGTACAAATGTCACGGACCAGGAATGGAGACGGGACCCAATTGTGTTAGTTTACTCAGCTTTATTTAGAAGGAGGAAAGGACTTGCACCCACGATTCGGTGATCGTCGGTCACGGGCAGCAGATCGCTTGGAACGGGGAAGTGCCACTTCCCCGTCGAGCGTGGGCAGTGTCAAGAGTGAGGAACAAAACAGGTCGATGGCCAGGACGGAGGAGCAAAAATGTAAATGGGTTCAGAAAAGAGGTTGCAACAGGAATCAGACGGGAAACAGGGCAGGAGTGAGTCAGGCATCAAAAAGAGCTTGCCTAGCATGGAGCTGAGGTTTGCAGACAATCTGACAAATGTTGACAGAAAGGCGGGGGTATAAAAAGAGGTCAGCAACCAATCAGCGTCCACGGCCGTGTTGGTGCCAACAAAAAAGACTCGGGTGCCCCGCATCAGTGATCATGACAACTAAAAAAATGTCGTTAATTGAAAGAAAAATTCTCAACTGCACAACGAACGTACTCTGAATTATATACTTGCCGAAAGCTATGTTTTTTTCCCCTTGCGTGAAGGTCAACAGGTAGATATGCTGAATTGTCTTCCTACCTATTAGACCAATTTCATCAGGGAAAAAATTGCAGCCCTTTCAGATTTTCTATGATTAAGGGCTATACAACGCCACATGACTTGACTGAATAAATACAATTGGGTAATTTCTGTTAGTACTATTCTGTTGATTTCTCAATGAACCAAAAATGGGGCTCTTTGGTGTAATACTTTATATCTGCCCTACATTCAAGCACTTACTGTAATATGGAGTACTGTAACTTGTTTTCAAAACATTGCCGGTGGGTGTAGTCATGCATCCCTGACTTTCCCCCATGTGCGGTTATGAACATGACAAAAACAAATATATTACAGATATCATATAGCATAAAACATTAAGTACAAACTTCAGACGCACCATAGCACACACACGATGCACACATTAGATTTGACCCGGTCAACCATCTGATTTAAATAGATTTAAGGCTCTCTTGGTTTTTGATACAGACGAAAAGTTGGATCTCTACTTCTTTAGAACGGTTGAGTGTAGGTGACACAGATATTTAATTTTATTTATTTATTTATTTATTTTTTCAAAAAGGGATGTAAAATTGTGTGTTTCCCACGTAATGCTATATTCTTCTCTTGCTGGATTGTTTTTGTAAAATTATTTAACCGTAAAAAGTGTTTTCTTAAGCAAGTATCTGGAAAGTTTTATTGCTTTATAGTGTAGCTTTTACAATGAGAGCTGCTTTTCAAAACCCGCCAATATTACATTAGGGAATATAAAACATTTGTAGCATGTTATGAGTGAGATTTAAAACTAGCAGTTTGTTTAATAAAACATTATTTATTCAGTTTTTGTGTCCAAAGGATTGGTCTGTGAATTCTATTTTGTCCTGTGAAAATTTCAATGGGAAGGGTTTGTACACTTTTTTAACCTGTTCAGGAGTTTTTACTTTGTTGAATGCCAGTGGACTGGTAACTTTATCAAATGTTTGGATATTTTATTTGGTCAGATCTGCTTTAAAGATAGGACTGTGTCATTATCGTTTTTCCTTTCCTGAATTGACAGCGAATGCATGGTGTTGTCAGACTTGCTTTGAAAATTGAACTGTGTCATCTGCGCTTTTCTTCAGAATAGAATAGAGTTGTTGTTGATATTGGCTTCATAGTCATTAATATTGTCTTGATTGTCAATGATATTAAGGACAGTTCTTTTCTTTACTACAAGAAAAATACAGATGACACAGTTGAGCTTTGGTTGATATCAATGACAATAAAGACTTCTATTCTATTCTATTCTATTCTATTCTATTCTATTGTATTGTATTGTATTCTATTCTATTCTATTCTATTCTATTCTATTCTATTCTAGAAGAAAACACTGTTGACACTGTTCCATTTTCAAAGCGAATCTGACGACACTAGTTTATTGAATTGATAGCTAATGAATGTGTTGTCACATCAGATCGAAACAAGCCATTTTTAATCTTAGTCGGATTTCTATTAGTAATATTGAAAATGGTGCAAGTTCCAATTCCTCATACTCTCTATGGAGGCTACATGACCTAAATAGAAGGGGCGGGGGACAATGTTGTGATTTGGGAATTTGCCTTACTGTTCCGCTCTGGTAGACACTTCAGGCACTTTATGGCCAGACTTTGTTGGACACGGTTGGTCTTGAAAGACTTGGCACTGATAAAATTAGGGGTTTTACAGAGAAAGGAAGTCCCACGAGATTTTCTGAAGATAACTTGAGATGAGAGTTAGCACATTGTATTTATGTCCTTTACAGTGCTGGCTAAAACGGCATAATATCAGATATTTTGTCATGGTAAAACTGCTCTGTGGCTACCTGGATACAACTTAAAAGGTGATGGAGGAGTAGACGAATTAGTAAGTGCTTACGAATATCATCTTGAAGCTACCCTCAAAGAGATACAAAGTTCCAAAGGGCTTGCCTCTATATAGGGTTAAGGAACACTTCCTTCTGTCCCCGTGTGGGACATTGGTCTTGACCTTGAACCAATGCCATTTTGCACGAAATAGACATGACATGAGGATTGGTTCCCTCGTCAGTGTGAACGTGCATTTATCCTGCTGTTTGTCTTTCATTTCTTTTTATTTTTTTAAATAATGAAAGGCTTCTTTTGTCATTAATTGTCTCTTTGGAAGCCTTTAACAGCCCTAAATCTTTATCTTGAAGTGCGTTGAATCAATTTAAAAGACAATGTCAATCAAAGCAAGTAATTAACCATTCCAAAAAGAGAACCACCAATCTTGAACTTAAAAAAAAACGGTAGACACTTCTTGACTTAGAACCAGAAGTGAAAAATCTAGGTCAAAAGATAAAGAAAACACTCTAACAGTTTGGCAAAATGCTTTTACTCCACCAGTTGGTTAGAATCACCTGGAGAGATTTGATGTAAACTAATATACGGTTTATAGTTTATTCCGACTTAAAGTCATCTACAGGTCACTCTGTCATAGTCAATTGAGGTAACACTGAAACAGCGTAGTCCCCAAAAGCAAAAATCATTGAGAACCCTGAGCTTCTCTTTGGTCAAGATTGATTGCAATCCTGAAATTACTAAGACAACCCGCAGGGCTGTGTCCGTTCCAAATCCTGAGCAGGTAGTGTCAGACAGTGGAGGTGTAACTTTATACATTTCTGGCACTGGAATTCCCTACTCTGTCCTGCAGGGGGGTTTTGTCGGCCCAGTGTTCCCTCATATATCTTTTACTTTCGTCTACAAACACACACACACACGCACACACACACACACACACACACACACACACACACACACACACACACACACACACACACACACACACACACACACACACACACACACATGCACACACACACACACACACACACCCTGAAAAGGCAAAACTTGGCAGATCAACAATGCCAATTTTTAAGCGCTCCTTCAAACTGAATTCACTGTCTGTTGATGCCCTGAAGTTGTGTGGACTTTCCTATGAAAATGTTCTTGTGCATTTATCAGTGGAACTTGTCGCTCCAGGAAAACGAAGTTTTCAGAACCAAATATGAAACTACCACGAACTCCAACATTGTATGGTTGTTTTTAATCATCCTGTGCAAACTGACATCACAAATAAAACCTTTCTTCCCATTTAAAATTTTGTGGTGGCTGCCTTTAGTCAACGGGATTTGTTTATAACTTCAACTTAAAGTTGAAAAACAGTTTTTATTTAAAATTCATTTGCAGGGTTTCAAAGTTTTAATAAAAAATGCTAACTGGAGCAGTGTTTCTCAACTGGTGGGTCGAAAAAAAGAACTTGTGAAGTTTGTTTACAAATGTCGAGCGTTGCCAAATGCAGGTACACCAAAAATATGAGGCAGGGATTTTGTTATCTTGAAAACAAAGCCACTTAAGTGAAGTGTTTTGGGTTTTATTAGAAATGCGGCTAAGTGAGCAGCAAAGGGAATATTACCACTTGAAGTCGATTTGGTTTTTCTGGTCATATTTTTACTGTCATATTTTTACTGTCATGTTTTTACTGAAATTATTTTGTTTAAGAAGCACTTTCAATTTTAATGGTGCTCTTAAACGGTACCCTGTTCTTTTTTTCAAAAACTGAAAATTAATATATTTATTACTTCCTTCAAAGGATGTCTGTTAAGTTATTGGCTAAATTCGGTTCAATTTTTAGGTAAAAGGAGAATACATTGTGAAGTGACTGATGAGACTGAGAATTGAAGATTAATAAATCATAGGTTTGCAAGTGGACAAGCCTAAAAATCAAACACATTTTAATCCATGTGTTTTAATTATGGATAAATACTTGAATAAAACACAACCAAACTCGTTTTAACTACTACTGTCTGTTTGAATATGCACGCATGTATGCTTGTCTGTGTTGTAAGGCGATGTTGTGCCAAAAATCCCCCTCGCTCCATGCATGTAACGCCCCCCCCTCGCCCAAACGTTACTAAAACGTCTTGAGATCTATTTTTTGGCAGAATATAATAGAACATTAAAGCACAGAGCATATGCACCTTGTATGCGCGAGGAAGGACACCCCATGCTCAGAGAGTTGTCATTTGTCACCATATCGTGTAGTGTTAAATACAGAAAGAGAACCAGCTAGGAAGACTGTGCCGTTTAACACAGTGCACCCTGTGGTCGTGAAGATACGGTATTCTAAAGCTCTAAAAATCCCAAGTACTCTTTTAAACTACAAGAGATCAATGGCAAAGTTTTTTACGATCATTTCTCATTCTTAGTTCCTGGTTTTTAAAACTACTGGATGAGGATGCCACCTCTGCAAGTATTGGGTCGTGTTGACACTGACATATAGTCGGATGTGGACCCAAATACAGAAAAGCCAGAGGCGGGTGTACTCAACAAGGGATAATATTTATTCACAAAATCAGGAATAACAAACAAAAACTAGCCAGGTCTTAAAACTGGAAAAGTGTTAAAACATCAACAAAACCCAAACCTGACTTTTGATAGGACAAAAGTAGTGTGGAATGGCATTACACCAACCAAACAAAGAATGGGGTCCAAGCAGTCATCTCTGAAGGGCTAGGATGATTCGGGACAGATGCGTGAAGATCTGACATACCTGTTCCCAGTTCCAACCCTGATTGAAGACCCCTGGGGGAAGGTAGCGCACCACACCGTAACACCAATACCAATGCCTAGTACATCCCATGTTTGGATAGTAAAAATTCCTCTCAATTGGAGCCAGAAAAAACACTTAGAATGTTCTGCATCTACACAGGCATGACAGTCTCTAATTTCACAGTTTTTGAACAATTTCACCTTTATTTAAATGTATAATAAATGTGGTATTTCAGGCAGTTATAGTCAACAAACAGTGCAACCACCTGGAAACCGACCAGCAACATATATTCAGGCTCTTAAAATACCTTTAACCAGTCACATGTGCCTCCTGGTGAACACCAGGCTTTGTTTTTGTTGCCTTGAAAGGCTGAGGAGGATTTGTTCGTTCGAGTTCGTCGAGACAGCATGACGCCTTTGCAACTTTGCTGTTTTCTGATACGAACATCCCCTTCTACTAAAAGCATAAACGTTGTCTATAAAATCAAGTGTTAATGGGATTCTGGAAAAGTTGTTTTGACACATAAAGACTTTTTCTGGCACAAGAATAAAAAGAAACTTTGCACTTTTAATTCGTACATTTTTTTCAGATAGACAAACAAATAGATAAATTGATGGATTAAAAAACAGAGAAGTAACATCAGATAAGGACTAATGGAAACCGGGCGTGCACATACAGATGCAAAAATGTCTCATTTGACAGGCTGCTATACAGATGGACAGATGTAGAAATGATCAAAAATGGACCAGTTAACTTTGGTTCACCATGTTGTGGACTTCAGATCAATTAAGTCTTAATAGGGCTTTTATCATTGAATCTAATGTTTGTCTCTGTTTACTAAACTAGATGGTCTTTAAATGATTTATTACCTTCTATGCCAGAAGTAGCCCTCCGTTTTAAATAGATTGTTGAAGCCTAAAATAACATATACCTGTACATAATAGATGCACCCGACGGATAGATTGATAAACATCTCGCTAGATGGCGTATCGGGCAGATCATCAATAAGACGCTGTATGGACATGCTTGGTCAATTGTTGGACAGATGTAGTTAGAGGGATGAATGACTCGCTGACATATGGATGAAAAATTGATGGACAGAAATATTGTTGAAAGGTGATAGAGATTATTTAAAAGCACTCAACTGTTCAACAGATCAACAAAAGACGACTGAGAGGACAGAAGGACAGGTATTTTATGCTCCAATGGACATAAAGCAGCTCTTTAAGTGGCTAGCTATTGACTTTGCAGGTCGCCTGTGTCATGTTAAACATCAACCTTAAAGCTTCCGGATCAGCCATTAAAAGTTCATCATTAATCATAGGTGTCGCTTGTGTCCCAAACTGCAAATAAAAAAAGAAAAACCATCAAAAAAAATTATTTCCCGTTGGCACAATATTTGTTTATTTTAAGCGCAATTTTTCTAATTTCGAGACATTTTAACTTGTATTTCCGGTCTATTAAAAAATGTAAACTTGTTTATTATTTAGCGCCCTGTACTGGTTCATTAAAAAAACAGTAGTGATTTGAATGATAAACAAAATTACATGGACAATCATAAAAACTTGCATTTTGTTAAATACTTGGAAGTTGTTAAATTAATATTTATTTTACAAAACACAAGCTTTTCCTAGAGGGAGTTAATATGATTGTCCGTCCTTTTTCTACTAAGGGTAGCCCCCTAACAAACAAAACACCTCGTGGGAGGCTAGGCAAAAGAGTAATGGTATCGGATCTAGTAAAATGGTGGACCCATTTTTCACCGTGTTTTTTTTCTAAATTAAGGTTGAAAATATTTCTTCAAAGGAGCAAAATAATCTGACAACCTGTAGACAAGATTCTTTATCTTATTTTCAGGATGATTCTGTTTTATTCGATCTATGGAACAAAGTGAAATATCTTGAAATAACAATTGTAGTTTAAATAAAAGTGTGTAAGTTACTAAAGTGTACACAGTTATAGCTGCACTCTAACAATGCTACGATCATTGTAAGTAGTATATATGATGCTCCACTTTTTAAAGAAATGCAATTGTTAGACTACGGTCGGTAACCTATGTCACACAGACCATATATGGCTCTTTTCATGAGTACATATGGCTCTGAGATTAAATTTGACCATTGCACATTTTTTGTGATGTTTCAAAGTAGAGCGATTTCATTGTGACTTTGGCACATGCAAAGCAAAAGCAGCATCAAATGGTCCAGTCCAGTATATAAAGGGCACAATCTTAACGACCATTTAGAATCAGGGCGACACTCCATTATACCCCGTTTTAACGATAGGTTACTAAAAAAACATTTAAATGGAATCTTTTTAGACACTTTTATTATAAAACACACTGATCAAACTGTAAAGAAATAAAACCACCAGCAAACTACTCAGAGCAGTTTAATTGGGTGAGACGTAGAAGTGGACAAATATCTGTGACCATTATAAGGCCATCACTTTCTTGTCTCACTCAATGCAGTTTGCGTCCAAGATAAATATGAAGATTGTTTGCTGTATTTCGTGACATTTGTTCATAATAACTTTGCTTGCACCTTGTTTTGAAACCAATATTTAGGACAAAATGGCGGTAAAAATGAGCCTCAACACTCTTAAGTAGTATATTTGTATTAATATGGGACTCAGGTTCTGGCATTATCATTAATTTATAGATTTGATCAAATTGTCAAAGACGCAGTGAAAAAAAAAAGTGCTGAATAATTAGCTTTGGTCTAGAGAGTGAGTTTGGTGGTTTTGTTGAATTTTTTTAATGAATTATATGGTGTGGCTCCCTTCAAAAAATGTATAAAATATTTTTGCTTTAATGGCTTTTTAGGTGAAAATGGTTCCCAGCCCCCTGTGTTAGACAATAGTTTGATATAGCAGGGTGTGCAATATGTCCTAATATATTTATTAACCTTCCAATCTTTTATCTCCACAAAGGTCAAAGAGGTGCTGGATTATATTCAAGCTAACTTTGAAGCAAAGTGTAGGAGGAACACTGGTCTAGTTGCCAGACAATTGCGGGGCACAGAGAGACGATCACTTTTACGTAGGGACAATTTTGACTCACCATAAATTTGTCGTGCAGGTTTTGGCCTTTTCACCATCACAGACATTTCCAATGCAATTTCCTAATAAAAAATGAAGCACTTGCGTGATGTCCAAATTAATTACGATAATAATAGCGCGACGAAACTTTACATCGACAACAACGGTGATCGGATAATGAAGGTGCGGTATTTGATTTAGATCAGGATGTTTTTCCTACTATCAGTTTCTTTTAAGGGGGCAAATCCCGACCTTTAAAAGAGAGGAATGGGCGCCATCAGGGTGTACTTTCCTAAGACCAGCACAGTTGTACCCCGATGACCCCCATGTGGTTAAAGAATCCATGAACCATGTATTAGCCCAAGGCAAAAATAAACATTCATGTCGTATCCAACAGGAGGGAATATCCAATTACTGGAGGTCATTTCCTCGTTGCGCCACACTTACACTGCCTTTACACGTGTACGTGTCTGCGGTCCTGAAAATATCATACAGGCCACTGCCCCAACATAAAAACCGTCAGGTCATTCCATCATAACCTGTTGCCTCTAATTATCATGAATGCCCTTGTTCCGTTAATATCCTTAATTCCATTGTCTACCAAATGGCCGTGACATTTCCTCCTTGTTACGTCACACATCAGCAGGGTTCTGTGCTCACTTGATTGTCCTTTTTCACATGCAATTATTTCTTTTCTTTTTTTTCTTTATTTTCCAGGAGCTTTTTTGATCCCCTACATTCTTTTCCTGGTCATCGCGGGGATGCCATTGTTCTACATGGAACTGGCGTTGGGCCAGTACACGAGGGAGGGGGCGGCCACTGTGTGGAAGATCTGCCCCATATTTAAAGGTGAAATGGAGTTTGCACCACCAAATATTGCAGTCAAGATAAAATCGTTACTGTCTTGTGTTTTGGACTTCAGCATTTAAAAACAGCCAAAATTCTACGCCGATTTTTTTTTACTGTTATTTAAAAATAATTGCATGATTTAGAAACATTTGGAAAGAAGACAGGTCCTATCCTATTGGCAGAAATGTTTGCTCAGTTTAAGTCTATTTTTTCTTATTTTAGAGACATTTTCTTATTCCTTGAATAACAATGAAAAGTCAACCTAAAAATCATCTAAATTATCTGATAATCCCATTTATAGAAATATTTTCTATCATAAAAAGATAAATCTAAGTAGGAACACATTGCTTATTTTAAGTTGATTTTTTTATTTTCCGTGGAGACTTCAAAATGATCCTAAAAAGCTTCCCCAAAATAGACAAAATTATCTCATAATCTTTCTTATTTTAAAAAATGTGTTCTAACTATGTTATAGAAAAGTGTTTAAAATGAGCGTGACGATACACCTAGATGAGACAATATTGCTTATTTTAATCTGCAAAAGGACAGGCATGAGTCAGGGTCAAAAAAGCGCTCGCCGAGTAAAAACAGATTCGCAGACGGACTGACAAAAGGGCACAGATAGGAATCGGTTTAAATGGGGACAGAGAGCCAATCAGAGTCCGAGGCAGTTGGCGTCAAAGTAACGGGCACAAGTGAACCACATCGGTAATCATGACAAAAATTACAGAAAATTTGAATGAGAATGTAGATTGTGTAAGGTGAATAATAGAGGCTATTCTTATTCTCGACAAAAAACTACCTGTTTTAAGCTCTACCAACACTACGTGCGTCTGACAATAATTCCACCTTCCCAAACCAAAAAGAGAAGCCCTTTTCATTCACAAATTGATTTTTTTGCTGTACATGAGAATATTCAAGTTCAGAAAAACGTATATTTTTATTTATTTCCTCGCTCCACAGGTGTAGGCTACACAGTGATTGTCATCGCCCTTTATGTGGGCTTTTACTACAACGTCATCATTGCCTGGTCACTCTACTACCTGTTTTCCTCCATGACCCGCGAGCTGCCTTGGCTCAAATGTGACAATTCCTGGAACAGCCCAAACTGCACCGACCCCAAGGCCATCAACGGCTCGGTCTTGGGAAATGGTACCTCGTACGCCAAGTATAAAATCACCCCAGCGGCAGAGTATTACGAGTAAGTGGCTTTTTCTTGTTGCGCCAATTTGAGGAGACCAAATTTACTCTCAGGAACGTGCTTGTTCCTTGACAGTAATTCAATATACTTTCACTAACGTCACCATTTCTTAGGGATGTCAGTTGAAACAGTATCACTGCCTTTTACTGGTGAATAAAGTGATGGATGGCGGGATGGAAAAAACAAGTTTTGCAAATGACTCCAAGTCCATTTTCAATGACTATGTCAACACCATTACAAGTATTATGGAACAAATGTTGTAAAAGATTAACAATCCCGACTAAAGACTGGCCAGGGTCAAATCTCTTGTTACACCACCACTCTATTCAGTCCTCATGCTTAATTAATGACCAAACGTGATTGAAATGGCGTTTGTATGTTTATTATTACGATAGCTTATGAAAGTTTTTGTGGCTTTTCAGTTCTTCTTGAAATTTATTAGCTTACTGTCATGAAATTGCTTTTTCCTCATCATGGCAATGTTATATTTGTGGCTGTTTTTAGCGGGGCATAGAACATCTGGTATCTTACTGAGATCGGTTTGGAATACCATGAACTCTTCTTTGTTGAAACTTACCAAGGAAAACATGACAAGCCGTATCAGCACTTCTTTTCCTCGATGGATGGGTACCAACAAGTAGTTTGAGTCATTGTGGGACATTGAGTTAATAAATTAGCAAGTTTCCTTGGGTATTTTCTGGGGATACTTTCCTAAACACTTAACAGAATGTCTAGAATCGGCGCAGTATAAAATGTACTGGTTTTGGCAAGACATCATGGTTCTTTCAAAAAGATAATTGCTTATAAGAATTGCTACAAAACAATTTTTGTTCCAGTGTCTTAATAAAAAACAAATGAAAATGATTGGAAGAGAGATAAAGTTCGGTGAAAAAAATACTGTTAACACTATTGAGTCGGAATTTTTTGTTTTTTCGTATCGATATTACTACTACTTTGTTTTCCTGTTATTCTTTACTGTTCAGTATGTTAATGACGCTGTATACCATAACAACCACTGGTGTAATATATATTTCTTTCAGTATTTTTATTTGGTAAAAAATTTAATATGTGTGTGTATGTTTGTGTGTTGCAAAGAGGATCACTCACTTTATCGTATGTAAGTGTAAACTGCATTGTGGTATGTTTAGCAGTGCCTCTTAATCACATTGGTAGGCGATTGGTCGGTCGTGAAGATTGAGTACATGTGCATGGCTGAACTCAATTTTACCAGGAAAAGTCCAATACCTTCAGAAAGTGACCTTTTTGCTTAGGTTCTTAAAAATATTTGTTCTTTTGTACAAAAAAATCACAAAGGACACACTATCAATCAAATGGACTTTTGTACTCATATACTTTTTTTCACAGGTTTGTGAAGGTTTGTTTAGGAAAATTGATTACTGATTACTAGGGGCTAGTAACCTAACGCATCAAAGTATCAAATCCAATTACAGATTGTTTAAAGTGTCGGTACTCTTAATGCTAGCCAATACCATTATTGCCTGCCTTCTATTGTCTATCAGGACCCTGAAATCAAAAGGATAATAAATGGGCATTAAATAATTTGAAATTTAATAAAATATGAAACAATATCCTGTCTCATCTAGCAAATGGTAAATTATTTTGCTCGTTTTCAGAAATAGTTTCTAGGGTAAAAATAAAACACATAAAAGAACAACATAATCTGCCAGCTACTAGATATGTTTTTTAAGTACAATTTGTATTTATTTTATTCTAAAACAGGTTAAAGTAACTTGAAACTAGAAAACCTACACTTAAATTAAGTATTTTTTTTCTCCCAGTGGAGTAAAAATTTATTTTATTGCATTGCGGTATCGAACATGCAGTGATTGACCATCAGGGTCAGCAATGCCTTCTCTGCTGACCTAACATAACCACACATCATCATCATAATTGTAACAACAGTCAATTTCATTTTCTTCTCCGTATTTTTTTCTTTTAGGACATATGTTATCCATTTTTAACACTCCTTCCAGTAGTTTTAGTTCAGAGTTTTTATGCAGAATTCAGCTGCCTGTGTTGTCCTTCTGCATAAAATCTGTCCAAGGCCTTCAGAATCAACATTGCTCGCATCTGAGCACAGTAAGTGAATGACACAAGTAGCTGATAGATAGTTGCAATAGCCAATTGGATTCCGAGTTGGCTACAGTAAGGCCAGCTTGAAGGCCAAGTAAGCGTCTTGTCAATGGATACCCTCTTGAGAGAAGCGAAAGCACCGCTATGCAGATCAACCAAATACATCATAGGTTAAAAATGCGTCTTGTTAAAAATTAACCCAAAATGGCTGATGCAGATGACAACAAAGATTTGGTCGTATATATATACCTTTAAAACTGTTTTCAAGACGGACCTTTCACAAGGCAACATCTCGTGTTTGGAACTAAAGACGCTGGCAAAGTAAAAATCATATTGACTGTTAATGAGACTACAAAAGATAAGGCAGATGCAGCTGTCGTTTGCCTGAAAACATTCTGAGAATCGCATAATCTGTGAGTCTGCATTTTCTGGCCCAGGACTCATTGAATCTGGCATCATTGACTAACAGATATGGCGGCAAAAGCAGCACACTGTGATGATAAGAGAAAATGTGCTTCTTGTAAGTAGGCCATGGAGACTTGGATTGATGTTCGCAGTGAGAGTTTACACTATCAGTTGGACAAGAAGGCCTCGGGGCATTGCAACACGGACACAAAGCGTCCAGGTCAGACTGTCGGCTCTACATTTATCATTCCAAATGAGTCTGTGTCCTCCAGTGGCTATCTGGCTCCCAGAAGTTAAAAAAAAAACTCTTTGAATATATCATCAGTCAACAGATAAGGCCACATAAAAGAAGGTTTTCACATACCACTTTGGATCCTGTTCTTCTTTGCGTGTCTTGTTTCTGCTTGGATTGGTTGTGCCGTGTTTACGCTATTATCAGCAGCTCAATTGAATCTAGAGTACAGGAAACCCTTTGAATAATATTGTAGAGGTAGATGCAGTCAGTCTTTGGTGCTTTAGATTTCACTGGCCCTTCATAAAAGAACTGTTGCATTTTGAGAGTTTTTGTCTATCAAGATAAAACTACTTTAGAATGTTTTTTTTTTTCTTCACAAAAAAGAACATTCTGTGCACTGCAAAAAGTAAAACTCTTACCGCGCTGACAAGATTAATTCAGATTTTTGTTCTTATTTTAAGATTGTCCTTAAAATGAGAAACTTTATATTTTCTAAAAGAGTGTTTCCCGACCGGTGGGTAGGGATGAAAAAGTGGGCTCCGGACCAATTTCCATTGCACGGGTTTTCCTTGGCAAAATAATGCTAAGAAAAAGAAAAAAAAATGAGGGTCAATGACACTCCTGACAGTAGATGGTGACAATGGCCATGCTCAATCTCGTTTACCTTTTCAGTCAATGGGAGTATTCAAGAGGGACCACTTCTCATTGAATTCTTATTTTGTTGGTTTTATTTTAATTTGCTGCCCATAATAATGGACAAAAATAGGTGAATGTTTTCTACTATCAAAATTCAAAATCCTTTCATTGGATAACTTTGTGTGGAAATTTCTTTCTTGGTATGGGTCACAGCTTGTTATTAGGGTAGAATGTTGGGTCCTGAAGTAGAACTAGTTGAGAACCAGTGATCTAAAATACTGCTATTTTAGCTCATTTTAGGATTGTTCAGAAAAAAATTCTGAGGGTAATATGTAAATGGAAATACATTTTTTCATTCAGCCTCAACAATAGTGCACTCTGCCAGTATCTGCTCGCAATATATGCGATCAGGGATAATGGATCAGTTGAATCTTTTTCAACTCGCAAAGTAGCGAAGGATTGCAGTATAGGCTACATTTTATGCATATCACTATAAGTTTTTTCTTTTTTCACTGTGGAAACAAGGGTGCCTTTCTATTTGGCATGGGGTAAAATGAAACCATCACAAGATTACATTACTGGACCTTTCATTTTGAATCTTTAGTATTTCTTCGAAATCGGACACAAGAATGCTGACTTATCTGACATCAAAGCTGGACTGATTTATTACTTGGCCAAGATAATTTTCTCAACTACCCTTCAACATGTTCAAAATTGAAAACATCTTATCAACCAAGAGTCCTTGAACAATTGTTATTATACCACAATGGTCTTTCATCAGAGAAATTGTTCCACATAACATGACGATGTCATGAAATGTTTTTTGTTTGTTTGTATTATTTTGTTCTAAGGAATCTGTGTGTTTTTATTTCAAAGCCATTCTACTTCACCTTCGAACAATATTATCACCTTGAAGACCAATATGATGTATGTCATTGTAAAACATGATTTGGTTCACAACTGCACTGTTTGAGCAGACAGGAAACATACACTGCCTGGCGAAAACATTTCGCAACACTTACATATCTCCAGGAGCACTGTGCCAGCAATAGTATCAAAATATAAAGAGTATAAAACCTCCAAAAACTTGCCAAGACCTGGCCGCCCTTCTGAACATTTGGCCCAAACAAGGAGAAAACTAATCAGAGAAGCAAACAAGAAGCCCATGATATTATTGGATAACCTGCAATGATACATAGCTGAGGTGAAATAATACCATGAAAAGGCCTGTATAGCGACACATGGGTCACCCAAATAAAATATGGAACAAGGTGCTCTAGTCAGATGAGACCAAAGTATAACTTTTTGGGATGAATGCAAAACATTACGTTTGGCGTCGGAGTAACACTGGACATCCCCCATAAAAGACCACCCCCAATGTCAAACATGGTGGTTGTAGCATCAAGCTCTAGGGTTGCTTTTCTTCGCCAAGGCCTGGGAAGATCATTAGAGTTGATAAGAAGAATGCACGGCAATTCTGGCAGAAAATCTGTTAAAGTCTGCAAGAGGCCTGAGAATAGAGCACAGTGTCACCTTCAAACAGGGCAAGGACCCTAAATTTACAGTGTAAGAATGGTCAAGCCAAAATCTAGACCTTAAACCTAAAGAGCTTTCGTGGAAGGATCTGAAAAATTATTTTGCATGTACAATTGTGTCAAATAAACCTTTAAATATATCCATGATGTAAATTGCCTGCAATTAAATGATTGTGTTGAAGCTGAATTCCATTGCGTAAAAGCAATATTGTAATAGTCCAAGAAATATAGACTTTGTATAAACAGATTATCTGATATTGTGCTGTAAGCCAGTGTGTCTTAGTGAACATGTTCCTACTATGTAAGTGACGAAAGAAAAGTAATCTGTACAGTATATCATCTATTTGATCGTTAAACAATTTATTTATCTCCATATGTGAGCTTAGTCGTCTTGTTTAACATTCCAGTGACTCTCAAAACTTAAAGGTGGTCTTGATTGTTTCCCTCTGTGGGGAATTAATATTTGGAGAGTATGAGGACATTTTACTCCACATTGGTGGTCTAAAACAATAATTGAAATTCTTGTTTTAATGTGGCAAAATATTTTCTAAAAGTTTGAGGCTGACTACGGATAGCAAAAAGTCATGTTTTTATTGCATGTCAGACACATTCAAAGGCTTATTTCAGACCTTGAAATCGATACAGTTTTAAGTAAAAAAAATGTACAAAATGTCACTGAAAGTCAAGTTATCAGGAATGTGTATAGATTGAAGATTGGCCATTTTGTCAGTTGTTTGTATTAAAGCAGCATTTTTTAAAACAAAGTTTTCAGAGCTATAAAGCTTTGATTTAAGTTTTAAATCAGCTTCTTTGCTTAACCTCAAACGTTTTAGCAGGTTCAAAGCTTTTATTCCAGAGCAAAAGCCGCTGCAAGGGGATAACCCAAAAGTTAAATCCACTTTAAAGTGTTAACGGAGCTTCAGAACTTCAACTTAAAATCTGTCACAGGAAGTGAGTTAAATCTCTTAAATAATCATAGTTGTAGTGTATGGACTGAATGGCTGCCTTTTTTGTCACTTGCTTGCCACTTTAAAGTTTTACAGTGCCGTGAAAAAGTATTTGTCCCCTTCTAATTTCTGTATGTTTTGCATATTCATCACTTACAAAAGTTTCAGATTATCAATTTTAATATCACACAGAGTCAACCGGAGGAAATACAATTTGCAGTTTTAAAAAGTAGATTCCATTTATTAAGGTACAAAAAAAACAAAAAACTATTTGGCCTAATGTAAATATGTAAATGCCCCATGAACCCAATCGCGAGTTGGACCAGCTTGGGAACAATAACAGAAATTAAATTTGTTTTGATAATGGTTAATGAGTCTTTCACAACGCTGTGGGGGAATTTTTTTCCCCACTTCAATGTTAAATTGTTTCAAATCTGCCAGAAATTGGCTTTTCTAACACAAGATACCTGTTTAAGGTACCACCAGAGCATCTCAATTGGGTTTCAATCCATTAATTAACTTGGCCACCCCAAGACCTTCAATTTTTTTTAGCCATTCAGGGGTGGACTTGCTGATGTGATTTGGCTCATTGTCCTGCTGCATGATCCTAGAGCGTGTACGTTTAAGGGAACTAAATGATGGATGGAAGTTTTCCATCAGGATCTTCTGGTAAGTATTAGAATTATGATGCCAACCACAGTGGGTTGTCCTGGTTCTGTGACAGCAAAGCAGCCACAGACCATTTATTGTTCATGACTCCATCACAAAAAAAGACACTGGACAAGAATTACATCCATGTAAGAGTTCAAATGCAAAAAACACCGCCGCCAGAAATTAAAACAAAGAGTCTTCTCACATTCTTGTGTTTACAAGTAGATCCTAAAGGAGAACGTCAGTTTGTGCCACTAAGGCTTTGAAACTAGTGTGAAATCCGCTCAAACTTTTGACTCCAGGTTTAAATAAGCTTTAAATCTTTAACTCTATAACTAAAGCCATAGACTGGCTTAAGAGTTAAATCAGCTTCAAAGTTTTGACTCCAGCATTGAAGCATTAGATTTTTAACTCAAGATTTAAAGCAACTTTTTAGCTTCAGTTTAGTAACATTTTTCATCAAATTTCATCCATCACATCAACATATTATCTTTAGAATGGAAAAAAAAATTCAAAGGGACGGTGTGTAATGTGTAGTGCTTCCTGGTGGAAAAATAATACTTTTATCTAGTGAAAAAAAACATTGATTAGAATACAAGGCAAACATTAGATAACTATCTCACTAATGTTGATTTTTATAGAATAACTATGAGTCAGGCAATTTATATTTTTTTTACACACTGGAATCCTCACTTGGATTTGTCCGGCATCCTGCAGGGCCGTCATTGGCCCTTGCTTGAACCAAACAACACAGTGCCAAATAGTAGTCATATCAAATATTACACATTGGAGCTTTAGGATTGGAACTTTCAGTCTCTAACTGTATTGTCAGGGCCCCATTTGGGTGTGCACAAGCACAATGCAGAAACAGATGCAGTGGTCTTTTATTTCAGGCAGGGTTCGGTACACAGGGTGTCAGGCATTGAGGCAACAATATCGACAACACCAGCGGCAGCACTCATAGTCCAACAGGCAGGCGAGGGGTTGATGATCCAGCGGGTGGCAATGGTGGCAGTTCAAGAATTTAGCAGGCGGTACTCATTAGCCAGAATGGCCGGCAAGGGTTCGGTACAATGGGATAACAACAAGACTTTGACGAGAAAGCTAAGGAAGTGACAAAATAGGCAAACAAACTAGTACCAAGTTGAGCAAACAGTGTGTTTAAATATTGAAGAGTGAGTGGTGTGATTGGAGGGTACTCAGGAAAAGTGACGGGTGTTGCGTGCAAATTAGAGCCAGGAAGTAAGTGACCAAAAAAGTAAGGACAAGCGGGAATAAACCAAACATGAGTGCAGGACTGTGACATGATTTTTTTCTTGTGTCAATGCAGACGTGGCGTGTTGCATCTCCACGAGAGTAGAGGAATCGAGGACCTAGGCCTCCCCCGGTGGGAGCTGTCATTGTGCCTGGTGGTGGTGGTCTTCATCCTCTACTTCAGTTTATGGAAAGGTGTCAAGTCTTCAGGGAAGGTACAAGACCCACCACTTTAACCTTCCAACATTGTTTCATTTGAAACCCTTCACATTTGTCATCAGGTGGTGTACATCACAGCCACCATGCCCTATGTGGTCCTGTTTGTGTTGCTCATTCGAGGAGTCACCTTGCCTGGGTCCATGGATGGTATCCGGGCCTACCTGCACATTGACTTTAAGAGACTGAACAATCTGGAGGTCAGCAACAAGGCACACCATCTAAATGCAACAATTAAAAGCTACATTTGTATGCTGGTTCCCATTGAGTTCAGTAAAGTTTGCAATACTATGTTCATGATCGTTTGGAAAAAGGAAAAAAAAACTACACCAAATTGACAGTTGGTTGCACTAATTTGTGAAAAGTTTCACAAAAAAGACTTTCTTCTTCTTAAAAAAAACCTGAGTAAAAATTACTTTTGCAGTTTTCACACACACTCATCACATTAATATAACTACTGTAAATTATAGACTACAAGCCTCTACTTTTTCCTATATTTAAAACACCATGGCTTTAAATAGCTGTGGCTTGTTCATTTTTTTTTCGCAGGCCGGTGAGACGTCATACTAATTTTTGTCACACTCCTGCTTATATGCTAATGCAAACCTAATTAATATTGCTGCGGACAGAGTCTGCAAAGGAGTGTCTTATTTGCGGCACAATGTGTTACTTTTCGGAGTTTTAAGTGTAAGAAATGGATGTTGGTTGTTTAAGCCTGGGGCTTTAAATCCAGTGCGGCTGGTAAAGACAAAGATTCATTATTACCTTTCCACATCTGGCTTTAAACCAGGTCTGCTCTGATAAATGTATTTGTTCAGTACTATCTTTAGATCAGGGGTCGCCAACCTTTTTAAAACTGAGAGCTGCTTTTTGGTCTTGATTGGCAGGGAGAGCTACCAGTTTGATATACATTTTTAAAATTAAACCTCATCAGGTGGTTACGATGTTGTCACTATATTATTACCAGGTTATAATCAGAAGCTGAGTTAGAATAGGCTGTCATCCTTAAAACATCATGACAGTTAGAAATCAAACTTCCTGGGAAATTACAATGACCGACCACTGGTGAGCTATTTCCAGAACCTGTCCAGGAGCTACACAGGTGTTGTTAGGGAGCTACCTGGTGCCCGTGGGAACCATGTTGATGACCCCTGCTCTGAATAAATAATTTTCCCCTTCTTTTTGCGTTTCTTGACGTTTTTAGGTAGCAACTCAAAACGTCAGTGGAGCTTATTTTCAGTTACATACCAAAGATAGAATCTCTTGCTAGCTGCGCTAGTTAAATACGTTAAATGTTATTGGAATAAACAGAATAGTCTGGTGGAACTGTGATTTTCATCAGAATATAAATCGTAAAATGGAATTTTCTAGAGGGTAGGGTTGTCCATATTCTGACTTGTTATGGAATTTGGTGTTTTCTATCCCAATAAAGGCCGCTTTGTGTTGTTTCTTTTTTGACGTCAGGTGTGGATCGACGCAGCTACCCAGATATTTTACTCCCTTGGTGCAGGATTCGGGGTCCTGATTGCATTTGCCAGTTATAACAAATTTGACAATAACTGTTACAGGTAAGCAATAGATTTCCCAAAATACTGTTTCAGGTTTACCAACGAGAACCCAAAAAGAACTGTGATTATAGAGATTATAGAGGTTCTTGGTTTGGATCTCCAAATCGGCATGTCCATTGTATCAATGTGGGTTTTTGCCGGTTACCTCAGCCTCCCCCTGAAATTGATTGATTGGTAGATCAATTGAGGCTGATTGGTGGTGCCTAAATTACCCGTATGTGTGAATATGAATGTCAATCATTGAAAGTGTTGTTAAACCCTCACTCTGAATTAGCTTTGATAGTTTCACTCAGATTTCAATTTTGATATCCTACAAGGGTCAAAGTTGTGTTTTGATGGGAGTTCATGAAAATAGATATTTGTTTCCATTAGACAAGTTTTGTTGAAGGACCAATCGAATGAAAGGCAATTAATAGTAGATAGAAAGCCTTTTTTTCCAAATACTTACAAAACACACATATACATGTAATAAAATTTGTATTTCAAAATATTTTTGAAATTGTTTTTACGATTTCAAAATGTTTTATTGATTTAATAAAAAAGCAAAACACTTTTTGATTAACAGAAACCTTTACTTTTTTTAAAAAAACGTTTTTTTTGTTGGACACTTTTGCAAAGTTAGCTTGTGCCGATTTGGCACTTTCAAATACCATTTAAATCATTCAATGGCAGACATTTTTTCTCAAGTGGGAAGCGAGGGTGTCGGACATTTTTTTGCCATTTTGACTCATTTTTCAAGGCCTAGGGAATACGCAAATCCAGGGGTGTCCAAACTTTGGTAAGATTTGGTAAGATTAAAATGTGTGAGAGTCGATTATTCAGCCTGGCATTCTTTGAACAGTATTCAATGAATTCACCCTTCGTGAAATGTTTGCAGTGCTTGGCGACCAGCGTCGTGGCTTTGAAACTCGCCTTTGTAGCATTTCCATTTGACCCACAGGGTCTTGTAAAAAATTGCTGTGCTGTTAAAACAGCTTCCAGTTGCAATTTTTTCATTTCCTGGCAGCTTTTCATGTCAATGTTTTTAGTGATTTTGGAATTTTAATTCTGATTAAGCAAATTTTGCCAAGGGCTTTACAAATAAACATGACTTGACTTGACTAGCTAAGATATCAAAAGAAAGCTTGAACTCTCATCTTTTATTAGAACAAACGTAGAGAACCAGTGATCTAAAATAGAGCTAAAAAAAATCAGTTGAACATTGCTAAATTTCTTGAAAATACTCCTTTCCAAAAAACTTATAGTCAAATCAAGTCACATTTATTTGTATAGCCCTTAATCACAAGCTGTCTCAAAGGAATGCACAGGATTACACCGCCGCCTGATCTTAAACCAACATGCAACATGATAAAAACAACTTTTCTTGAAAGGGTACTTATTCACTTTGGTACCTTTTCTTTGCATTTGTAATGCCTCCAATATCCAACCAATCCTTTCCATTGACACAAGAGATCTTTGCTTGCAAAATAAGATTTCATTGCAAGAACACTGAACTTATGCATGAACTTTGCAAGAACCTTTCAGCGCCCAATGTTTCGGTGAAGTGATCACATGATTTTGGTCAATCAGGGGCCGCACAGACACTCTCAATCGCTGGATAGAGGAAGAAAGCAGCATGTCGAAATGGGGGTTCCTCGATGTGTGAACAAAGATCTGATCAAAACCAGTCTTGCCATTTAGTAGTGATTGCTCATGCTGAAATCATTCCCAGAGGCTTGAATGTTACTGATCAGTAGCGCCAAACCCTTTACAATGTTTTTTTTTTTTTTTAATAAAAATAACCAAAAAAATAAATATTTTTACATTTTGGTACTCAGGGAGAATGTTTCTAAAAAAAAATTATACATTATGGCACTGAATGAGTGTACTCTTTCTTTTTCTAGGGATGCTCTGTTGACCAGCACTGTAAACTGCGTCACCAGTTTCTTCTCAGGGTTTGCAATCTTCTCTGTCCTGGGCTACATGGCCTACAAACACGGGGTGAAAATAGAAGATGTGGCAACTGAAGGTGAGTTAATAGAATTAAAAAATAACATATATAAATATATTTGAATGAAAAAGCATTAAAAAGGAACTGCTTGAGTACATTTTTTGCAGTATGGGTGGTGTGCCATATGCAAATATGCACTTTAATTTTTAAACTTTTTCATTTTAAGCACACAAAAGACTTACTGATGGATGTAATTCATACATACTACGTTTTAATGTATCGTTTATGTGCACGCACATCCACAGGAGCAGGATTGGTGTTTATCATCTACCCAGAGGCCATTTCTACCCTACCGGGTTCAACGTTCTGGGCTATTGTGTTTTTCATCATGCTGCTAACTCTCGGCATTGACAGTTCTGTAAGTCCTGATCTTCCATTCTCAAATGAATCAGTCATTATTGTTTTTAATAAGAGGTTTTTTATCCAGCCCCCTAACGTTATGCCTGCCTGTCAGCGGGCCATTGGACTTTTGATAAACAAATAGGTGTCTGTAGGATATCACCAGTCACTCAAATATTTAAAGGTTAAACTCTTGGAATTCAAGATATGATGAGCACTCATCACAAAAACATCACGATCAGTCTGAAACAAGATACCCGAAAACAAATGAAGCCAGTGTAACTCACCTTTACGTCCCCTGGCCGTCTTCAAATTCTTCGAATGGCGACGAAAATGCCTTCGTTGCCTCAAGGACGATCCATAGAATCCAACCTTGTAAAGTATTTACTCCAAAACACACGATAATGCTGACTGACAAATCAAAATCCACCTAAAAACATGTCTGCTACGTTGCATGTTGCTTCTTGATATTGGTTTGTTTTGCTCAAAAAACCCTCTGGAAATAAACAACGACTCAAATAGATCCAAATATCTTCAGCCAGTAGTAAAATAATTGGATGATGATTGACACATAAGGTAGCTAATGAAGTTGACAACATAATTTATTACCATTTTCCAGGAGTGTATTCAAATCAGAGCTGAAAATAACGAGTGCAAGGAGTTCCGTAAATTAATTTTCACACATCGTTTTTTACGCACAAGTGTGCAGAATTATTAAATTGACTCCTGGAAAAATAAGTTAAACAAAGGTTGACGTTCTCAGATTGTTAGCCTTGTAGCAACAAATAATAGATTGACATAGATGATTGGATAATGGAATTGGAAAATTAATCGAAATAAATAGTTGTTAAATTCATATAGTCGATAAAAGGGTCAACCTTTTTTGCCCAATGTATGTTTTGTAGTGGACAAAACCAATGCCTACTATGTTTGCATGTATCGATCACAAATAAAGGTGTCAAATATTTTTGATTCAGACTATAAACATCAGTTACTGTTTTTGTCGCTCAATCACTGAACAAATTCGATGTACATTTTTTACTTAATCAGGCCAGCAATAAAATTAACAAATAATGAATTACATGAACTAACAAACACATACATAAATAAAAAGAAGAGACAGAGAAATAAAAAAAACATAATTTGGTGGAAATTCTGCTGTCTTTTGTGGTCCATACGTGTTTATCCCTCTATCCACCCATTATCTGCACCGCTTATCGTCAGTAGGGTCGCGGGGTTGCTGGAGCCCATCCCAGCCATCCTCGGGCAGTGGGCAGGGGACACCCTGAACTGGTTGCCAGCCAGTCGCAGGGCACACAGGGACAGACAATTATCTCGCTCATTCACATACATGTTTTTGGAATGTGGGAAGAAACTGGAGTGCCCGGTGGAAACCCACACAAGCACGGGGAGAACTTGCAAACTCTACACAGGAGGTTCGATCTCATGACAGCAGAACTGTGCCGCACATGCGTTAACCACTGCACCGCTGTGCTGCTCCTGTGTGTTTATTTTGCTTTAAAAATGAAATTGCTGTAGGTCAGTAAAAAGTTATTAAACGAAGCTCCTCTGGACACATTGCATTGTACAGTGTCGGGATTTTGCTCTACAATAGGGTGAGATAACTGCTGTTTACAATGAGCTATCTTGAAGAAATATCTTTTGTTTACTATGTCAGGGCTAATAAAACTGACATAAAACAGCTGGTGAAACCCTTTTAGATTATTCACGCATTATTCCATGAATTTAATTCCAAATTTCGTGGAATGTTTTTTTGGGGAGGAACAGAACAATGGATTAGACTGTTAATTTGTATTTAATATGTTATTGTGTATCGTCCACTACACACTTTGACAACATAAAAGCATGAGTTTTGGGATATTTTGAGATGTGTCCTCCCCACATTATGTTTATTCAATATTTTTCCTTATTTTTACTTGAAGTACGTTGTTGTTTTGAGATAGATAGATAGATAGATAGATAGAGAGAGAGAGAGAGAGAGAGAGAGAGAGAGAGAGAGAGAGAGAGAGAGAGAGAGATAGATACTTTATTCATCCCCGTAGGGAAATTCACACTTCCAGCAGTATCCTTGTGTTGAAAATAAAACAGTAACAAAGTAAATGATATATAATACATAAATACCCAATGCAACGTGTTGATATAGAGTATTTAGATAGTGCTACATAAAATAATAATAGTAATATGCAATGTGGGGGTGTGGTTTAATGTGGGCTTTTACTCCCCCGGGTGGAGTTAAAGAGCCTCATGGCATCTGTAGCTGTTCGTTAAAAATACATCACATATAATTCCCACTTTAAATTTGTCTCTTGATGCAAAATACATAGGATAATTTCTACAGTAAAATTATTTTGTAAGTCAAAATGAACAATTAAATGTAAGTCTAATATATCTATTGTACATGTTGATTGAGTTATTGCTGTAAGATTTTTTAATAGAAAAAAACCCAACTAAATATTTTACATTTAGAAAAAAATACTATCTTACCAATTTCCTTTTCCTTTTCCTACTCATTAATACAAATCCGAGATCATATTAGGAAACCTGTTTTGTGGCCCTACCCTTTACCTATTCTCTTAAGTTTTCTCGATGTGACCAATCCATTTTTTTGTCTATCAGATGGGTGGCATGGAAGCCGTTATTACAGGCCTGACAGACGATTTCAAGATCCTCAAAAGGAACAGGAAGCTGTTCACCTTTGCCACGGCTTTTGGCACGTTCCTTTTTGCCCTGCTCTGCGTTACAAATGTGAGTGTCCCAGAGTTTGCCTGTTATATGTGCATCAAACCAGGTCCATCATGCAAATATTTGGTTTTATGTTGGAAAGAAGAACCTAATAGCAAGTAATAACTATAACCTCATAAAAACTGCAATATAATTTAGGAATATAGACACATTTTACTCACCAAAAATAATTTCTATTTGTGCAAAGACAGTTTCTCCTTTCTTTCCTCGAGAACATTTCATTTACTCTGTGCACTTTAGTTCCATCAAGAAGTTATTTTCTTTCTCCATCAAAGCTAACGCTGGAAGTCAGGCCTGTCCTGTCATATTTCTGGCTGTTTTTATTCAATATAGACCTGAAAAATCAGTTCGACAAAAGCAGTGGACATATGGATTTTTTTTCATAGTTTATGAAACCGCTGACGTTTTGTTACACCTTCTAGAAGACCATGGCGTCGCCATCAGCATTATCAACTTGTGTTTTGCCTGAAATAATTGTGAAGGCCTCTGAGTGGATTTGTGACCCTTGCAACACTTAATGGCTGAAATCCAATTGGTTAAATGCTTAAATATGAGAGCACACATCTGCAAGCAGCGCAACCAGGGTAAAAGCAATGAAAAGTAGGTGACAGAAAATTTGAATTTTTTAATTAACTAATCATCAAAAAAATATTATTAACATCACAAGAGTGCATTAAAAGGCCTACATGATTCTAAAATGTTCTAATTAACCTCGGAAGAATTTGTGCAGCACTTTTCCAACACCAAAAAGTCAAAGTGCTCTGTAAAAACATTCAGGTCAAGTCAAGTCAAGTCAGTTTTATTTGTACAGCCCTTAATCACGAAGAGTCCCAAAGGGCTTCACAGATTATTACACTATATTACTCAGACTATATTTCAGAATATTATTATACATTCCCCTGCTCTGGAGTCGACGAGGAGAGTAGGTTATTCATATGCTATAGAGTAGAAGTGAGTTTTAAGCTTAGATTTAAACATTTCCACTGAGGTTGCAGATCAGATCTCAGGGGGAAGAGCATTCCACAGCACCGGTGCCCGGTTGGAGCACGCTCTCAAACCAGCAGAACACTTCTTTGCTCTTGGGACCACCAGAAGACCGGCACTCTCAGATCGTAGGCTTCGGACTGGGACATAGGGGGAAATCAGATCTGAAAGATAAGAGGGAGAAAATCCATGTATGATTTTTTATAATACTAAGAGAACCTTGAAATCACATCTAAGGCTAACTGGTAGCCAATGCAGGTTAGCCAAAATCGGTGTGATGTGATCGGACTTTTTTGTCCTAGTTAAAAGCCTCACTGCGGCATTTTGTACTAGCTGAAGAGACTTGATTCTAGACTTCGGGAGACCAGAGAGTAGTGCATTACAGTAATCGAGACGGGAGGTAACAAACGCATAAATTATAATTTCCGCATCCGACTGAGACAGTATAGAACGAATTTTAGCAATGTTACGAAGATGGAAGAAAGCGGTTCTAGTAATTTTCTTTACATGCGTTTCAAAGGATAGATCAGGGTCAAATATGACACCTAAATTTTTAAGTTTTTATCTGTGTGATGTGACATTTGTCAATGTTCACAGCTGTTTTCTGTACAATATGAAAAATCCTTCTCTTTCTCCCCACCCAACAACAAAAGAATGAGTAATTCACACACACACACAAAACGAGAGGGAATTTATTTATTTTTTTAAATGTGATTCATATGAAGCTACATCTTGTGGCGCATTGGTAGGCTACCGACTTAAACACTGGCCATGCAGTGAAACTTTGTCATAACGCGGTTCACTTTTGCACCGTGAATTTTGTTCTGCATTCTGAATAGCTAAACAGTCTTTCTGCTTTGGTTCACATTGATGAATAGAGTCATTATTTGTCAGTACAGAAAATGACATGTACACAGTACTATTTGTTAAACAGAAATAAACAAAAAGTGTTTGTTTGGTTTCAGTGTATAAGTATTTAATTGTATTATAATTGTGAAAAAAACATGTTTCTACTTCATTGATATTACCCAGCACCGGTTCTTTTGGGAACGTAGCTCCCACGATAAACGAGGGTTCACTATATTTCTTTTCCAATAATCGGATCTTAAAAAAACAGTAATTAGTCACACTATCCATCCATCATCTGCACCGCTTATCCTAAGTAGGGTCGCAGGGTTGCTTGAGCCCATCCCAGCCTCGGGCAGCGGGCAAGGCACCCCAAACTGGTTGCCAGCCTGTCACAAGACACACAATACATTCTCTCATCCACACGTAGGGACAATTTGGACCGGCCAATCAACCTGACATGCATGTTTTTGGAATGTGGGAGGAAAACGGAGTGCTTGGGGGAAACCCACGCAGGCATGGGGAGAACATGCAAACTTCACACGGGGAGGCTGCGGTAGCTGGACTCGAACTCTGAACCTCTGCACCGTTGGGCTGCGGCTAACCACCCAACCGCCATGCCGCCCAATTAGTTACACTAGTTACTTTATTAAAAGTAATTCAGCTACCCTCCCAGATTACTGACACAAAAAGTAGCACATTATTCTGAAAATAACTATCTAGTTACAAATAACCATTTATACTTGGATAAAACTGCTTTAAAATAGCCACTTAATAGATAAAAGAGAAGAAAACTTGCACACAAACCTTCAGAAGCACTGAACAGTTCATATTTTTTAGCTTATCTTGAAAACCTTGCTAACTACCACATCCTAAATCCATTTTGTGTGTGGGCTTTAAACAACTCAAAGATCTACTTCTCCATTTCTATGTACAGTCCAAGACGTTTATTTATTATTTTTTATCTAGGCATATATATTGAAAAAACAAACAAAACCAAAAAAGGACCAAAACTCAGCATATTTATACAGTAAATGTGCTCACATTTGCGCTATTAATTTCTCTTCTATAGTTGTAAATTCGGCTTGGATGCGAGTATATACGGTAGGGACAATATCCCTATGAGGAGGAATTCAGCATTTTCGTGCGTGAAAAGAAGCAGCCATAACTCTATTTCGTAGTAGTTATTTAGTACTACAAAAGAGTGTGTTGTGTCACCCTGACCCGAGTGACATGGCGGCTTTCTGGTGTCCCATTTCATCTGGAGGGACGAAAGCATGGCCAACTTGGGTTCCGAGGTGCCTAACTGTTGGGTGTTTGGGCAATTGGGTTGGCCATGGTCTAAAAATTTTTGTGTGTGATTTTTGCTATTTTTTTTTTCCCTTTTATTTTCTTTTTATTTTCTTTGTCATTGTATATTTTGTTTTGCTGTCGGTCACTCTCTTGAGGGATATGACTAAGGTAGATAGATAGATAGATTTAGTACTTTATTGGTAAATATAAACACCTTTCACATATTTGCTTGGGGATCGAACGCGTTCCCTTGTAACTTGTGGTTCCCAACACTGTGAATAACCCATGTGACTCTGCAAAAATCAGTCATAAGGGGAAAGAAAACAACATGGGTAAATCCTGCTTCAGAGAAACAAGTCAAAACTCATGATGCTTGGAAACGTTAAAGGTGCAGCTTCGTGGGAGTGATCAAAAGAGGAACCCATATTAACCAATTAGTATGTATTTGATTTTTACTCACCATCATCCATCATTAGGAAAACATATGTTTCTATTTTTTACCATTTTTATGAAACATCAGTGGAATATTACTAACTTTCTTTAAAGTATTTGTTTTCAGAACAACTTCTAAGAAAGACAGCTTTTGTGAAAGGGTTCATTTTAAGCAGAACTTTCACTTCCTTGCTTTTTTACATTTTCGATACCTTCAATTTCTAAACATTTGTTTCCTTAAACACAATGGCACTTTGCTTGTGAAATAACATGCATGAAGTTTGAAATTACTTTTTAGCGTCCGATGTTTCCGTTGACACGATCAGACTATTTCATTCGCCATGGCGATTGCATTCCTGAGGAGGTGCACAAAAGGTCATCCTTTCCGGACCCGACGATGCCAAAGGGACTTTGTCATATTTTTAGAAAGAACAAAGCGCTGTCTGTACTATCCATATATTCACTTCTTACACACTGCTTCACTACCTACTTGCCATATGGGCCAGCCTATACATTTCAATCGCTGAATACAAGAAGCAACTCTAGAAAGTGGGGGCTCCCTCAATGTGTGGATAAAGATGATCAAAGCCTCTCTTGCCATCTAATGCTGATTTATCCGATTGAAATCAATTCCAGGGACTTGATTTTTACTGATGAGTTGCACCAGATAAAAAAAATTAAAAACATATTTTGGCACATAGGGACAATGCTTCGAAAAAGCATTTATACCTTTTCACACTGTCTTGGCTTGTGTAAAAGAAATAAGTTGAATTAATGAAAAAATGAATTATTGTCCTTTGCTTCTTCTTCTTTCAAATGGGATTTGGAATGCGTGGGACAGAATGAGTCAAGGAGCCTACTCAGTCAAAAAGAAGCGCTGAGAAGCACCATTGAAGGATGCTTACTGCTGGATAGTTAGATCTTTCCATAAAAGTCAATTGAGAGCTGAGATGTTTTTCATTTAGCCGCCAAACAACAAGAATGAAATGTCCTTGTCTTTTCAGGGGGGTATCTACGTACTGACACTGTTGGATAAATACGCCGCCGGAACATCCATTCTCTTTGCAGTGCTGATCGAGGCCATCGGCGTGTCGTGGTTTTACGGTATGGAATTGTATTATCCCGTGTTCCCCGCCTCAGGATCTTACTGCCGCGTTTGTCTCGCTAATTAAAATGCAATGACGGAAAAACGGACCAAGTGTCCATGGGAACCGTAGCAAAGTGTTTCTTCCTTTTAATGAAATGTGACGCAAATTGCGTTGACCTGTAAATGAAAAGAGTCCTTTCAATGATCTGTTACAGGTTGTCAAATTATTTCATGCAGCTTTCCACGTTCTTTAATTAAATAACGATTCAATCTAATCAGCCTTTTAAAACTTGCCTTCCCCTACTCCTAATTAGCTATTGGAATTGCTTAATCGACTTTCGTAGATTTGATTGTTCACTTTTTTGTGACCTTTTGGGTCTGGCCAGACACGAGACATACAAATGTTGACTTTCTGTTTTCTCTCGCCAGATTGAAATCTGTTTTCTTTAATGCAATTTGGGAATCAAATTAATGTTTTTGGAGAACAAAATAAATGGTTCAAAGGTTCTTTTAGACGGGAGAATAAAAGTCAGATCTTTTTTAAGTCTTTTCCTGACACTGTTCTGATGACCCTGAAAAAATACATTCCTAAGAAGGATTTAGGTTTTCAAAATAAAGTCTGAAAAACAATGAGAAGTTACATCAAAGGTTTCATTTACAGAATATTCTGAGAATTCATTGTGTATTTTACTTAAAAGACGTAAGGCATGTTAGCACTTAAGGCCTATATACCATACAATTAAACACAACTGAAGTTACAGAAAAACGATAAAATAAACGAAGAAGTTGAAAATTATGAAATTAGGTAATCATGACTAAATATGGGCAGTGACACATTTCAATATCTCATCTCATCTCATTAGCTGCACCGCTTACCCTCAGTAGGGTGGCGGGGGTGCTGGAGCCCATCCCAGCAATCATCGGGCAGTGGGCAGGGGACACCCTGAACTGGTTGCCAGCCATGCATGGAATGTGGGAGGAAACCGGAGTGCCCGGAGGAAACCCACGCAAGCACGGGGAGAACATACAAACTCCGCACGGGAAGTCCAGCAGCTGGATATGAACCCACACAGGAGGTTCCCGAGACCTTAGAACTGTTCCGCACAGGCGCTAACCACTGCCCTGCCGTGCTGCCCCATTTCAATATTAAATTACCAAATTTGCAGAAAATTCTCATTTTTTAAAAATGTTTCTTGTTTTAGGATATTATATATATATATATATATATATTTTTTTTTTTTCTAAATACAAAAAACACATCATTAGGCAGACGGTAGAGTATTTTACTTATTTTATCTAAAAAATATTGCATATTTATATTATATATTTTAACTATATTGGGAAAAAATCTCAAAAATGAGAAAAATAATTTACCATTTGCTCAAAATGTTACAAAAAAAGTTGAACAGGACAGAAAAAAATTTAAAATGAAAAAATACCTTCTAATAAATATCTACCAAATCGGGTAAGATTATTTTTTTTTCAGTGCAGCAGGTTTTGCACCAGCGCTGACCGATATTTGACCTTAAAAGACATTTTCTTCTAGTTAAGTAAACATCACATCATGTGGAAGCTTTTGTGCAGACATCATATTTCTCAATCATAGCACAAAAGTGGGGATTGGAATCCCTCGGTGGTCAATCCAAGTTAAACCCCCAAAAAGGCATGGTTATTTGCAATCAGGCACCAAACAATCACATAAGCTCAACTCACATCTGGGGGGACTTTGAGTTTTGTCTTTAAGGGGCCTGAAAATGTGATCATCTTCTTTCAGGGGTTGACCGCTTCAGCGAAGATATTGAGAAAATGATGGGATTCAAGCCAGGACTTTACTGGAGACTGTGCTGGAAATTTGTCAGTCCTATATTTCTTTTGGTAAGTGAAATTACCAAAATTACCTACACCATACTGAACAATTTATCACGGTTCACGCTTCCCAGATACCTTAACCGGTAAGGTCATTAGGGCACCACTTCCCGTGGTGCGTCTTGGACAGATACAGCCTGGTGATACTCATCCAGGCGTTTATTTTTTATTTTCATTAGAGCTAGGGGTTTGTTACCCCACTTGGAAGAGGTAGTACTGGTTTCAACGGTTACCAGTAGCAGGAGAAGCCTCCTGATCTCACTCAGATACAGCACATTCCTCGATTGGTCACGTTTTTTTCCGGTGTAAGGCGCCATCCATTGGAAGCATTGTGTGACAAAAAAAAACCCTGAAATTTCGAGTACCATATTATACAATACTCATTGCATCACTTTTGATTTTCATATTTTTGTTAAAAAACAAACTTTGTGGTGATGGTGGTGACCATACGTCCTTTGCTTAGTGACATATAAAGGCTCTTTGTCCTAAAAAGGACATAGCAATCCATCTATATTCCAATTATTTGTGTATTTTAACGAATAAATACCTAAATGGATAAAAAAAATGTATTGGTTCCTTCAAAAGTAAATAAATGATTTGAAATAAGTTACATGAATACATAAATAATAAATCAATCATCAACTGCGGGGATGAATAAAGTATCTATCTATCTATCTATCTATCTATCTATCTATCTATCTATCTATCTATCTATCTATCTATCTATCTATCTATCTATCTATCTATCTATCAATAAAATTGTTTTATTAAAAATACATAAAAAATAATTTAAAAAAAGGGATTTCAATATACACATATACACAAATATACACAAATATAGACAAATAAATGAATAAATGAATACCTAAACATCCAAATAAATAGATGCGAAATGAAGACATACACGCGTGTCTATCCAGACTTTAATCTATATTTATCCATAAACAGACTATTAAATCAAATTGATTTTTAAACACGTGGGATAAAAGTAAAGTAAAATAATTTCCTTTTTTCAAGCACGGATATTTCATTTAAAAACTCAATATGCAATAGAATAAATTATACCAGTATATAAAACATACAATTTTCAATATAATACATTTTAGCTTTAAAAATACAATATTGATCATCTGCCTAGAAAAAAAAAACATTTCTCAAAAGATTAAAAAAGGTCAACAAATTTTGTTTTTTCCTCATCATAAACAATTATTGGAAACAAAAAGTACATTAAATTGTACATATATATTATCACATGAAAAACTATTTTAAAAAATCGGGAAATATGTAATGTTGTTAATTGTTCTATTCCAAACGGCAAAAGGTTATTTGATAAATATGAATGAATAGTTGGATATTATTGTATTAATGGTTTAGTTATTAAAAATCAATTATTGATTTCAAGTATATCTATTTTTTTGTTTTAGAATAGTTATCCTGTTTCTTCCAAAAACATTATGTTGTAACTGTTTCAATTTTGATATATTTTTATCAAATTCTTCTTCTTATCTTTTTAATTTTATTCATTATGACATTTTGTTTTGACGTTTTAATGTTGGTATATGTGGGTGGTTTGAGGTTTTTGATTTGTAAATATGGGAATAAAAGAAAATACTAAGAAATACTTAATAAAAGCAAAATTGGTTTATCCCGCAGGAGGCAGATGACTTTGCTCATTTTACAAAGTGGTTTTCACTGTGTGTGTGTGTGTATATATATATATATATATATATATATATATATATATATATATATATATATATATATATATATATATATATATATATATATAAAACATTCCGTACTTGTACAAAGCACGGTAAACGGTCCTACTCTTAGCCAGTATGAGAAAGAGACTATGTCGTCAACACGCTCGCAAAGGAAAGTCTACGTGCAGTATCTCTGTTTCCTTCCATACCGGACTGCTCGATTGCTCTTAGCTTGAAGGCTGCGTCATTTGCCTTTCTTATTGCAATTTACATGGTGAGGATATGTCTACGCTGATTTAAATTGTGCACAAGCTAAGAAGTTGCAGTCTTCCTCGGCGCATATATTCCAGCGGTCTAAATCCTACCTTTTGTACTCGAGAGCCGCTGGCGGCCGTTAGATAAATTACATGAATTGGCCGCATCACTGAATAAGCCGCAGGGTTGAACGTTTGGGAAAAAAGTAGCGGCTTATAGTTCGGAATTTACGATATATATATATATATATCTAACTAGAGAATTAGCACATAAATATAATTTTCTGCCAATTGAGTAAAATTTGATTTTTTGCTGTTGAGCCTTTCCCACAATTGAGCATACCCTGAAGTGTTTTAAGATATTTATCTTGTTTTTTCCCAAACAAATGGGGGGGGGGGGGGTAATCCGTAAAATAAGCAAGATAGTTTTATCTAGCAGATGACGGATGATTTTGTTTACTTTAATGAGTAAAACAATCTACCATCAAACATTCGCTCATTTAAAGGGACAGCTTGTTTTATTTAGTGATTTCTCATGGTAAAAAAAAATATTCAGTCATAACACATCTAGTGTATATGTAGTCGTTATATAATAAACAATTTCTTTTTAAATGTACAGTGCATCCTGAAAGTATTCACAGCGCTTCACTTTTTCCACATTTTGTTATGTTACAGCCTCATTCCAAATTGTATTGATTTAATCTCTTATCTCAAAATTCTACACAAAATACTCCATTATGGCAATGTGAAAACGTTTTTTTTTTTTACTTTTTTTGAATTTATCAAAAATAGAAAACTAAGAAATCACATTTACATAAGTATTCACAGCCTTTGCCAAGAAGCTCAAAATTGAGCTCAGGTGCATCTTTTTTCCACTGATCATCCTTGAGATCTTTCTACAGCTTAATTGGAGTCCACCTGCAGTAAGTTCAGTTGATTGGACATGATTTGGAAAGGCACACACCTGTCTATATAAGGTCCCACAGTTGAGTGTGCATTTCAGAGCACAAACACCAAGCATGAAGTCAAAAGAACTGTCTGTAGACCTGCGAGACAGGATTGTCTTGAGGCACAAATCTGGGGAAGGATACAGAAAAATTTCTGCTGCTTTGAAGGTCCCAATGATCACAGTGGCCTCCATTATTCGTAAATGGAAGACATTTGGAACCACCAGGACTCTTCCTAGAGCTGGCCGGCCTTCTAAACTGAGCGATCGGGGAAGAAGGGCCTTAGTCAGGGAGGTGACCAAAAACCCGATGGTCACTCTGTCAGAGCTCCAGCGTTCCTCTGTGGAGAGAGGAGAGCCTTCCAGAAGGACAACAATCTCTGCAACAATCCACCAATCAGGCCTGTATGGTAGAGTGGCCAGACGAAAGCCACTCCTTAGTAAAAGGAAGATGGAAGCCCGTCTAGGATTTCCAAAAAGCACCTGAAGTACTCTCAGACCATGAGAAACAAAATTCTCTGGTCTGATGAGACAAAGATTGAACTCTTTGGTGTGAATGCCAGGCGCCATGTTTGGAGGGAACCAGGCACCACTCATCACCAGGCCAATACCATCCCTACAGTGAAGCATGGTGGTGGCAGCATCATGCTGTGGGGATGTTTAACAGCAGCAGGAACTGGCAGACTAGTCAGGATAGAAGGAAAAATGAATGTAGCAACATATAGAGATATCCTGGATGAAAACCTGCTCCAGAGCGCTCTTGACCTCAGGCTGGGACGAAGGTTCATCTTTCAGCAGGACAACGACCCAAAGCACACAGCCAAGACCTCAAAAGATTGGCTTCAGAACCACTCCGTGAATGTCCTGGAGTGGCCCAGCCAGAGTCCAGACTTGAATCCGATCGAACATCTCTGGAGAGATCCGAAAATGGATGTGCACAAATGTCTCCCATCCAACCTGTTTGAGCTTGAGACTTATTGCAAAGAAGAATGGGCAAAACTGCCTGAAGATAGGGTTTGCTAAACTTGTGGGATCATATTCAAAAAGACTTGAGGCTGTATTTGCTGCCAAAGGTGCATCAACAAAGTATTAAGCAAAGGCTGTGAATACTTATGTAAATGTGATTTCTTAGTTTTCTATTTTTAATAAATTCAAAAAAAGTAAAAAAAAAAAAACTTTTTCACATTGTCATAATGGAGTATTCTGTGTAGAATTTTGAGATAAGAGATTCAATTACCGTAATTTCCACACTATAGGGCGCACCGGGTTATAGGGCGCACCCCCAAAGAATAGTTTTTGGTCCTATATCTTCCATAGATAAGGCGCACCGGATTATAAGGCGCTACAATGGGAACGTCGACAAAACAGTCAGATGATTCAGTCAAACTGATTACCCCCTTAACATTCCCAAAGCTTGCAAAGAAGCAAATACGTGTCGTAGACACGTGCGGATGCGGTGTCCGTACGATGTCACTTAAATGCGTCATTTCAAATATCATTCGGAAGGTTGAAGTCTTGGGATTCAAGAAATGCCAAACATTTCTATGTTTCTATTTTCTTTTTCGCTCACAACTTTACTGTGCATATGACAATAAACACTTGGAATTGAGTTTATTCACTCAACTCATCACAGCAACATCAAGATCGTTCTAAAACAAGATACCGGGAAAATATAAAGCCGCATAACTCACCTAAGTTCTCACGTTCAATAATGATACGCAATCATGGTCTTCTTACAACCGTGAGTGAAGTAAATCCAGGAGAGTAGAATATTTACAAATACAGACTAATAAAACATGTTTCTTTATGGTGTACTTTAGCAAGCTTGCTAAGCTTGCTACGCCATTGCTAAACTCGGCCAATTGCAGGGTTTGTTTTGGCCATCTAGCCAATCCGAGGCTCCGAATAACTTCAGCCAATAGTGATCGATTCAAATGATGATTGACACATTGGTTAGCCAATGAAACGCCGGTATATAAATCCCAGCATACACCGCGGACTTGCTACGCCATTGCTAAACTCGGCCGATTGCAGGGTTTGTTTTGGCCATCTAGCCAATCCGAGGCTCCGAATAACTTCAGCCAATAGTGATCGATTCAAATGATGATTGACACATTAGTTAGCCAATGAAACGTCGTTATATAAATCCCAGCATACACCGCGGACTTGCTACGCCATTGCTAAACTCGGCCGATTGCAGGGTTTGTTTTGGCCATCTAGCCAATCCGAGGCTCCGAATAACTTCAGCCAATAGTGATCGATTCAAATGATGATTGACACGCCGGTATATAAATCCCAGCATACAGCGCGGACTACTCCACGTTCGGGGTAAAATCGAGTCGGCGGCTGTTGAGTAAGTTGCGAGACCTTGCGAATCTAATATTGAGCCATATATAAGGCGCACTGTGTTATAAGGCGCATGGTCAGCTTTTGAAAAAAATTAAGACTTTTAGGTGCGCCTTATAGTGCGGAAATTACGGTAATACAATTTGGAATGAGGCTGTAACATAACAAAATGTGGAAAAAGTGAAGCGCTGTGAATACTTTCCGGATGCACTGTAGGTATAAATATTCAAATTTTATTGTGCAAAGGACCCTATGCTGCGAAGTGCGCTACATGTAAAGTATGAATTTATTTTGAAAATCTAGGTTAAACAAGAATGTACAGATAGATGCAATAAGCAAAGACAGAGGGTATAATATGATTTAAAAAAAATCAGCAAGATAGAAGCTTGGTCCAACCTCAGCGTACCAACCCAGCCCGAAATTCCGATTGGATCCTTCCGGGGCTCGGACGAAGGATCTTACCTCTTAGTGGAAAGTTGCGGACAAAACTTTTTCCTGCTTGTGAAAGGCTCAATTAGGAGTTGTCCGACCTTTCGCTATTATATCAACACAATGTTACGAGTATTTCTTTGTGCAGCTCTTCTCTTCAGGTTTAATGGCTGTTGGTGCGATCATGGGCCAGTCATAGTGTGTCAAACCAGTGATATTTTAATGCCAACTTGTTTTCGTTCACATGCCAAATCTGAATTTGATTTGCGAGGCCAACTGCTTTCTCAAAGACTGATATTACGGTACACGGCCTTCAGGATTTTTTTGTGAAGGCGTCCGGGTAGATATCTGAGTGTAGCAACAACCAATGGCTGAAATGTGATTGGTTGAATGCTTAAATATTGAAGCACTCATCGGGAAGCAGCACAATCAGAGAGGAACAATGTAAGAAAGCTGAAAGACAATTGGGAATTATTTAATCAGTATTGATGCATAAAATATATTTAATATCACATGATTCAGATATTTTTAGGCCAGAACAGAAAGCCGTGCAGGCCCTCACGGCCAACCACTGTAACTTACCTTGCATGTTATTGTAACGTGGGACACTCCTATTAAACACGAGTGACTCCGGATAAGTTGATCCCAGTAGAGGAGGTATCTAGAGGGTAAGCACTTGCAATTCCAATGAACTCTTGTTATTCTAATGTTGATGACTTTTCCATGGCCAGAATCCCAAGAATTGTGGTTTTCACTCAAAATAAACCTCCACTTAGCCGTGATCCATTAAAAAACATGTGTTCTAGAAAACGGATGGTTGAGAATGAAGAACTGTTCAACTGCTTTATTTGTAAGTACCCGTTGTAGTCACTTGATTCCCGGGAAGGCAAAGGGTAAAGGACAGTGCCTACCGACATGTTCATTTGTGGTCAAAAAACAAGTTTGTCCAAGATAATCAAAGTATTGTACTGAAGTGAAAGTCTACGGTCACATGACTTCCTTAAGTCTGGAAAAGAAGAGTGTGATCCTTGTTTACTATTTTATCAAACTTTTGGCAATTGTCATTTTCTAGTGGTCTTTATTTTATTGAAAAAAATAACAGGATTTTCTATTTATAAATGTGTTGTTTTCAGAATAACTGTAAAGGTAGAATATATAAGCATTGGAGAGGGACCACATCTCATCTTTTTGTCAATTTGCTGGTTTTATTTCCTTTTCTGCCTATAATAATGGGTCCCAAGAAAGTTAGTGATAAGAGTAAGGAAAATTGGAGAACAGTGACAACAACAATTGAGTCGAAGGAGGAAACAATTTTGAATATGGAAAAATGGTGTACATTGACACTAAATGTAATACCGTATTTTACGGACAATAAGTCAAAGTTTCTTTTAGAGTTTGGCCAGATGAGCAACTAACACTCAAGGTGCGACTTATATGTAAAATGGTTAACACATTATTGTATCGTTGAGTTTCGAATTTGTAGTACCGGCGCTGTACATCATTTCCCATGGTATTTTCACATTAAACTGCTGGATGGGGCTCTAGGCCTGTGTTGATAATTAAACCATGCCCTGTTGTGGGGGTGACACTTTTCGAAGAGCAAGGAGGAAGCGACTTAGTGTTTACCTCCCGGGTTGGAAGAGTTATTTACCGGTAAAAGTGACACAGAGAATAAATATTTCAATATTTTTTGTGATTTGGAGAGAAGCTGATTGTAAGCATTGTCTTTGTGCTACAGTTGTCTGAATAACTGTTATTTAAAGTTACATCGTTACTGACATTACCAGGCATGTCAATCATGTAACCTTGGTATACTGTACACTGTTGTCTTTTTATTTCAAATTGCCTTTCAAGAAATCATCTGTGATTTTAGTTATGGATAATTAAAAACAAAATTTTAGTTTAGCTGGTTATTTTATTTTGGGGGAAAAGGTGAATGTGTTCTCCTATCCCTGCTTTAAACTGCACAATACTTTCATTTGAGAAGTGAGAATTCTCAATTGGGTCGCAACTTGTCATTTGGGCGGAACGGTCGGTCCTGAAGTCATACCAGTTGAGAACCAGTGGTATAAAGGGCAGCTGGTGTAACAGACAAAAGAATGCTCCTAAATCCCAAGGGTGTAATCTTGTTTTGTTTTGTTTTTTGGTTATGAGAACTAAGCAGAGAATTGTGACAAAAACATCTTCTTTTTGATGATTAAGCATGAGAAAAATAGTTTGTGAATCCTATCATTGCTTCATTTTGCTTCAAGCTTATTTAGTTGATTTGGATTATATTTTCAGAACACAACATATTAACCCCATTGGCAAAAACATTTTCTCATCTAAGGTCTAATCATTTCAAATTAGGTATTTAAGTGTATTTCTTCATAAAATAAGAAACAGAATAACTAATCTGACATAAAACCTAGTATGGTAATGTTTATTTTCAGAATTATTTTGCCTCGTATTTGTTTCCTAAACTAAAAAACAAGATATCTTTTATGGACTAAATCACTTTGTTTTTCTTTTGCTAGAGAAACTATATAAAATTATATGAAATAGCTTAAAATGAGACAGCATTTATTTCAAAATGACAAGAATTCATTTTTTGTAATTTCCCATTCTCTGAACTATCATTCATACTGGAGTATTAACGGAATAGAGCCCAAAAAGCATAGTTTCACATTAGTCTTCACCTTGCTCAAAACACAAAATATGAAAACATGTAATTTCAATACATGCCTAAATAGATATTTACAGTCCAATATGGTTTTGTATCTGTATTTCATTTTACCCTCCTTTGAAATGACATTGTAATCCCCCATTTATTGAGGTTAAAATTCACAAAGTAGCCTCCCAATTTTAACAAGCGCTCTGCTCTCTGCAACGGTTGACCAGGGATATTGGATCAGGGCCACATGTGTGCAGTTTATTTAGGTGAAAAGAAGACAAAACAAGAACCGCCATGCACGCCACAAATTTGCTGTCGGCTCACAATCTCAGTAATAGTCGACCAAAGATAATCGATCAAAGCCACAGCTGTGCATTCTATTTTATGTGTGCCAGAACGCCATGACTCTTGACAAAAATGTGTGTTGCCGGTCCCCAGGAATGATGGATCGCTACTCCCAAGTTACACTTCATTTTAGGCGGAAATAACAGCATAAAACGAGCCACAAACCCTGAGAATTGTGAGCTGTGCTGGCCCTTCCTCAATATACGATCAGGGATAATGGATCACAGATGCACAAGTGCAGTTTATTTCTAGCAGACAGAATGGAAAAAAATCATTGGAGATCATGGAATTTTGCCACCCAAGTCCATTTCATTTTAGGGGGAAACAACTGCAAAAAAGAGCCGCCAGGTTTGACAATAGTGAGACCCCCTGGCCCTTGCTCACAGCAATATGCATTCAGAGTTGATTAATCAAGTCACAAGAGTGGAGTTTACTTTTTTGTGGAAAGAACGGCAAAAAAGAGCCAACATGCCAGAGTTGGAGATAATAGGCTGCGGCTGCACGAGTCAACTTGCTTTAGGTGCAAATAATGACAAATACAAAGCCAACAGGCCCGACAAAAGTACGCTCTGCTAGTCTCTGCTCGCAACAATATGCGATCAAAGACAATAGATTGCTGCCGCATGAGTGCAGTTCCCTTTTTGGGGGACAGGATGTAAAAAAGATAGGTGATAAACTGTAGAGGTACTCACACTTTTCAGCATGCAAGCTACTTACGAAATGACAAAGTCAAAAAGTTTTACCTACCACAAAAAATGGAGATTCAAGAGTAGTCTAGAATTCAAAAAAAGCATTCTAATTCTGGGAACATTTCTGAATGCACGCTTAAATAATTCAGAAGCATTTAATCAAAATAAAAATATATGATTATTATTTAGTAAACACCATTACTCAATTCAAGCCAGTCTTTTTCAATTACCAATGTTTTGTCAAGTGACCTTCTTGCAAGAAATAATTAACACTGCGCTACAATAGTGGAGTTTGATTAATCGGACATTATTAAATACTCTGTACTCAAACCTTGCAAATACTTAAGTTTGTAATTTATAATCCAAATTCCAACATTTTATTTATTAACAGTATTTTTCTTTAGTTCATTGCAAGACATATTGATGAACTCGAACATAAAACATTTTACAATATATATGTAAATGTGAATGTCATATATATATATATTTTTTTTTTTTTACAACGTAAGCAAAAAAATAAAAACAAATAATTGTAATAAATTAAATCTTACATCGACAAAATTTTGAGTTTTGCTACTGCTAAGCAACATTGATATCTATGTTGAAATGTTGCATTTGACTGCCAAATGGCAGCGTGTCCCAACAAATACAATGCACTGAATACTTTCCGGGCGGCAAGACAGCTGAGTGGTTAGCGCATCCGCTGCTCATTTCTGAGGTCATGGGTTCAAATCCAGCTACCAGCCTTCCTGTGCGGAGTTGCCATGTTCTGCTCTGCTTGTGTTAGTTTCCTCCAGGTACTCCAGTTTTCTCCCACATTCCAAAAACATGTGTGTTAGGTTACTTGGCTCGTCCAAATTGTCTCTAAGTGTGATTGAGTGAGTTATATGTCATTGTGTGCCCTGCGACTGGCAACCAGTCCAGGGTGTCCCCTGCCCACTGCCTGGAGATAACTGGAATGGGCTCCAGCAACCCCGCAACTCTGCTGAGGATAAGTGGTGCAGATAATGAATGGATGGATAAATAATTTCCCGTAATCTACCAGTAGTACCTCAGTGATCCCCGGTAGATTACAATTAATGTAATAAGCACCCCTATAATAGAGGATAATGGAACTTGGACTATTTTTCAACCGACAATGCAAATCACAAAGTAGCGAGGATTTACAGTACTTTGGTTTGAGACTGCTCCAGAAGATTTGTCCGAAACAAACAAAAAAAGTGTGACTTACAGCGCACACAATGCAGTAAAAGGTGACAGGGTTGTACATTGAACCATTTAGGATGCCCAGGCCCCTTGATTTCACAATAGTGCAGCATGTAAAGACATATATGAGGTACCACCAGCGCAACTGTTGGAAAAAGTAAGGAGCCCTGGATGACAATGACCGGCCTTTTACTTAATACTACTGTCTCCTTTAAAAACCTTCGATGGATGATTCGGTCCATTTTCCAGTGGTTTGATGCTATTCACACGGAGCAAAGTCATTACATATGAGACACAAACCGGTTGAATATGAAAAACTGTGGCCAAATCAAAGACAATGCTAACGTACGCACCGGGGGAGGTTCGGTCGGGCCAGCTGTCCGTCTAATAGACTTAACACCTTGACGATGCCCAGGTCGACACCAAACAACATTAGGGCCCCCAACCTCTATCACCAAACTACCTTGCCTGAGGCAGACACATTGCAGCTCCTAGCTCCAGCGCCATCGTAATTCATTTACCCTGCACAGGCTTCAAAGAGCTAAATTACTGAGAAACTGTGGCCCAAGACCACAAGTGTTTAACAGCAAGTGGATATGATTGTTGAAGCACAGAGGAAAAAGGATCATATTTACTTGGATCTAATAGAAATGAGATCCTATACAGCAGGCGTGTCAAACTCATTTTCACCGAGTGCTACGTCAGCGTCATTGCTGTTCTTGAGGGGCCTGATGTAACTTATAAATGTATCTGGATATAATGTTTATGTAAAATAAATGTAAAGACTGCTTCATGTAAGGATTTCCAGACATCACTAATAGAGACCAGGTCCTTAAAGTCATTGGATTATCTTAATATTACATTTTTATAGTCAATTATTATTTTAGTGTGTTTTTATTGGCAAGGAAAAAGTGTTGTAGGAGTAAGTTGGATGATTTAGGGAGCCAGGAATTATTTAATTAGTTTTGTGTTATTTCTAATCAGAAAAACATGCCCAAGATACGAACAATTCTAGACATGAGCATGATCCTGGAACAAATTAATCTCGTATGTAGGGAGATCACTTTATAACAAAATAGCAATTTTTTTAGACTTTTTTAGGATCTTGTATTTTTGGAAACGACTCATTGACCTACGTATGAAATACTGGCCTAAAGTGGCATTTTGCAGATATCGAATTCGACAGGCATCGTGAGACATTTAGTTTTTAGTCAAAGCACTATTTTGACATGTTTATTTTTAGTACCCTCAGATATTTTAAGCTCTTGTAGGCTATGTAGAAGCATGTAGCAGGCGACATTTTTATCTTATTTCATTTGATTCTTTAAATTATATAAGACAAGAGGAAAATGTTGAATGATCAAATAAGACTCTCCTTGTTTTTGCTTTTGCGTTGTAAGCCTAAATTTTACTAACAAACAATTTGCATTTGTTTATAAAAAGGATGAAATTATTTGAAATGCCTCAAAATATTTTAAATAAAACAAGTGTGCCTTACTCTAAAAAGTTGGAGAAATGCTGTTTTAATTTACTAAGGGGCTGGTGCAGTACTAAATATTAAAACAAGTGTTACCTTTACAATAGTGTAATGAGGCTTAACAATTTAGCAGCAGAACAACTTTAAATGATAATGATTTTTCGTTTTAATGGAAAAGTTACAATGCAGCATGCATTATGTGTTTTCAGACATAAAACTAAATCAAAAGTCCTTGTCAGATGCCACAGCAGCAATTGATACCAACACAACCAAATATTCTGTACACCGTTCTTCCAGCAAAACTTCAAAATTTAGCCTTTTTGGTCTTTTTTAATCGTGTGATTGTTTCAAACAGAAATTCAAAAGTAATGACAAGCTTTGATTTTTTGATTCTTAACTTTTAATGTTTTATTTTTCCAATCCCAATCACTCTACTGTTGTAATATTAAAATTTTCCACTGCATGTATGTTCCTTTGTCTCTTTGTTTCCTTATCCTCACTGTAAATGTGGAACTGGAGTCGTCCAATTTCGTTGTCACAGCATATCCCATGTTGTAACAATGACAATAAAGGTATATTCTATTCTATTCTATTCTATTCTATTCTATTCTATTCTATTCTATTCTATTCTATTCTATAGTCATGGTTGTATGAGAATTTCTTTTGAATTTTTTTCAGTTTTTTAGGTGTCCTTCACTTTTTTAGTTGTCGTTAATGCACTTAATACAAATACATATATTTGAACATAGTTATCTACTTACTTCTCACTTGATGTCTCCATGTATCCATCCAACTAATTGCTATACAGTCCCTACATCGGGGGTCTCAAACTCAATTGAGTTGTGGGCCGCTGAATTTAGGATCTTGGTGAGGTTGGGCCAAGCTGGATTTTCCTCAAAAACAGTGCTGATGAAAACATCCTTCTTTTCTTAAGGGACGGTGTTATATATGTGTCCATTATATGTTGCTTTAATGTGTACTGCAACCAGAAAAAGGACAAAATATATATATTTTTTTGATAAATATATATACCATATGTAGAAGATTTTGGTGTACGGTAATTATGTATGGTCAAATCTATTTACCTGAACGTTAAAGGGTTAAACGAACACGTGGAGGTACGAAAAGTTATCCTCCTTTACGACTAGTATATAACATGGAGAATTGACCGCTATTGACGTCAAAGGCACTGAATGTTTCAACAGGGGAAAAGGGGGACTTGTGGGAGAAATGCATATGTGTGTTTGTTTTACATTTAGTTTTGGAAATGAGAATCTGTTTTCAATTGGCTTTCCCGGATCAGAGAAGGTTAGAGAGAAATTGTTGACTTTTCCACATTCGGCTATCACACGGGTTTGGAATTCGATATGATTTAGTATGTTATCAAAATTCATTGTGGCGGTATTTCAATTCCGGGCAGTAGAAAATTTAGCCTCCTTCCGAAACTTTAAACTGCATCATAGTCAAATGATTTTGTTTTATGCATAACAAAAAAGACGATTATGAAGACTTTTGAAAATTTTTGTCATAAATTCCCTTGGCAATGACACAAATTCTTGGCGCTTCCCAGGATTAACCCTCTTCATCCTTCTCTTGGCAGTTTGTAGTCATCGCCAGTACAATCACATCATCGGGCCTCAAGTACGACGAATACGTCTTTCCCCATTGGTCCAACGTGTTGGGATGGGCGGTGGCCATGTCGTCCATGCTGTTTGTACCCGTCTACGCCATCTACAAGTTCTGCAGCGTCCCAGGAACTTTCAAAGAGGTCAGTTAAACTGGGTAGTGCAAAGGTTCTTAACCTGTGTTCAATTGAACCGTAGGCGTTGGGTGAGTCAATCTCTGTTGTGGAATTTAAGATGCACTGACTTACCACGTCCATACGTTATGGCACGCCCCACTTGAACATCACTGGCAGGGTTGGGTAGGGTTACTTTAACTGGATTACTTTCAATTACTTTTGTATTAGTCCAATACCAAATATGCTAATAAAAGACAAAAGAAACTGAATACGAATAAAAGTACTACATTTTGTGAAGGCTTGGGGAGTAACGGAATACAAGGAACGGCAAAAATGATGTTGGCAAGCTGTTTGGATTTATTTTCATTATTTTTCTGTCGCATTTTATGTTAGTTTTGCCGGAAATCAAAGAGATCAAAGCCAGGAGAGAAAGCTTACCACGTGTTGTGAGTCATAATTTTATTCATGTTTAGTTTCTTTTGTCTTTTATTAGCATATTTGGTATTGGAGTAATCCAAAAGAAATTAAAAGTAATCCAGTTAAAGTAACCCTACCCAACCCTGATCACTGGCTGTAGTCAATCACATTATAGTTTTTGGCCAATCAGTACGTTTAGAAATTTGATTGTTCAGAATCAGAATCACCTTCTTATTGTTGTATTGCTACAATGAAATTATGGTTGCACTACAGTTGGCAAAGTAAACAGTCTAAAAAAATGATAAGTAGAGAAATATAAATCATACACATCCAAAACAAGGAACCCGGATAATGAATTAAAAACCGGGATATTGCACTTAAAATCGGGATTTTGCTCTTAAACTGTGTTTCAAAACTGTGGTTGAGTGTGTTGATAGCTTTAGGGAATAATCTATTCCTCAGTCTGTTCGTTTGGGCGTTGTGGGATCCGAACGGTAGATGGTAACAGTTCAAAAAGGCAGTTGCTGGGGTGTAATGAGTCTTGTAGGATGTGTTTAGCTCTGCTGAGGTAGCAAGAGCTGGCAATGCCCTCCAGGTTGGACAGTAGGTAACCAATGATCTTTTGGGCCATGTTTGTAATCATCCATAGGGCTTTCCTGTGCAGTGCATCCTCTATACCTTGCCGTGATGCAGTACGTTAGGATACCCTATACTGTATAGTGGTGCTGTAGTACTTCACCAGCATCTTCTTCTTCAGATTGTTCCTCCAGAGAATGTCAGGAAGTGGAGTCCGCAGGGGTGACACATCTTGAGTCTTCTTTTTTTTAATTTCCAAAGGCTTGTAATTGATATTTCAGCTGAATGTAAAGTTGATGGTCGTCCAATTTCCATTCAGTCCAAATGTTTCCCTCTAAAAACTCACTTAGTACTTTGGCTTCACTGCATGTTTTGCAGAGAATACCTTTCTCACTCGATAAAGGGAAACATTTCACCTTGTTTTACGGTTTGGTTTTCTATCAGCACATACTCTGACAGCCACTCTATCTTAATTGATCCGAATTTTCTTTTCTTTACCTTGGCTTGTTGAATGGATTTGTCATTGCTGGTTAGTTTTGTCATGATAAGGGTTTATCATTTGCGTCTCTTAACTCCGCCAAAGTTGTGGCAATGTTAACTTGCTAACTTGCATCTGTGCACAGTGCAACTACAGTGCCTTGTAAACATATTCAGTTAATTTGTTGTAAATAGAACACAAAATGTTGAAATAATTTGGTATCACAATTGTGTCACGTGTTGTTGATGCTTAGAACATATTTTCAGTTTTTTAGCTTTAAGTTTGCAATATGACAAAGGGTTTTTAGGGGGGCAGTACTTTTGCAAGGCACTTTAGGCACAAACAATGTCAATGCTATTACAGGCTGCTTAGTGCGAGTTAAGCTTATTTATCATTGGCTGGACACCTGTCACACAACAGGCTATAATGCAATTAATACATTAAAAGAAGGTGCAGCTTAGAGGGAACATTGGTCTTGAAATATATATATATTTTTAATTATTTTTGTTTAACTTTAATAGTAGTTCGGTGAATGCGCACATCAAACTGGTGGTGTTCGGTAACTCCAAAAAGGTTAAGGACCACTGGGCCAGTTTGATGTCTACAGATGGTTATCGTAAAGGAAAACGTTACAAAATAATCTACGTAACGACAGCCGGCGTAATTGCCGCTGAGGCCATGAAGTCAGAAAGGGGAATGTTTCCTCATTTAAAACACATCTGATGAATAATCTATTTCGTAGAATCTCAAGTATCTTTGAAGGCAATCATCAGGGAACCGGCAAGTCATTTTTGAGCTTCCGTGCCAGTGCCGCTCTGCCGTGACTGTGCCTGTATCCCGCTATCTTCATTGACATTTCCTGTTGCCACGCTGCAGTCAAACCTTGGCGGAGGTGTCATTTTCTGTCGCTAGCAGCAGCATCGTTGGGGAGATTGCCGGTGTTTGGAGATTCTAGCAAAAAGGTCACGCTCGAATGATTATTTGCATTCCTTTCTAAACTGAACAATTAGCTATAGCACTCAAATGGATTAGAGCCAAAATTAACGTATAATTATTATTCTTTTATTCTTTTTGTTGTATGGTGCAGATACCTAGAGCCTGAATGCAGTTTTGAGAACAAAATTCAATGTTTTTGAGATGAAGTGTTTGAGTAGTATGTCAGGAGTAACAAGATTGGATAGATTGAGAAATGAGATCGTGGGAGACAGAACTGGAGTAGTAGCGGAACTGAGCAAGCGTGTGGATAAGAGAGTACTTGGTCGGTTGGACAAATGGAGAGGATGGATGAGGAGCTAATGTTGAAGACGATCTACAGAGACGAAGTCAATGAAACGAGACCAAAATAAAGGCCGCGATTGACATGGATGGATGGTGTTATGAGTGCACTGCTGGAAAGAGGTCTAAATATAGTGGAAGCTAGAGCTCTTGTTGGTGATGAGTGTGATGAGGAATGAGTGGAGAGATGTTGTAAAATGATAATGGGATGTTTGGACGTGTTCTAAGGGATGAGCAGGGCACCTGTATAATGCGGCAGGGGTAAACCAGTCAAAGCTGTCGGGCCCTGCTGCACAGAAGAGTGTGCTGTGTCACCCTGACCCGACTGACGTGGCCGCTTTCTTGTGTCCCGTTTCATCTGGAGGGACAAATGCATGACCAACTTGGGTGCCGAGGTGCTTAACTTGTTTGGGTGTTTGGGCATTTGAGTTGGCCATGGTCACATTTTTTGTGTGTTTTTACTACTTTTTTCTTTTTTTTGTCTTGTATTTGTCTTGCTGTCGGTCACCCCTTGCAAGGGATATGACCTGGGTAGATGGATGGAAAATCTTCATATTTGTATTCATGCGGATATTTGTTTGGATTTCAGATTATCTAACAGTACAGGTCCAATAAAACTACCTAAAATAGTGGTACAGTAATCCCTTGGTTATTGGGGTTAATGGGAACCAAAACTCCGCCGTGAAAAGTGAAAATCCGCAAAGTAACATCCAACCTTTATCAAAGCCCCCAAGGGTCCAACATACCTCGAAAAGACGTCCTTACGAAGACTATACGACTGTAACAAATTAACAAATATAGACCTACAAATAGGAAGTTGAATGAATGCTCTTTACTGTAGTCCACAAAAGTGCAACAAAATTGGATGGCTTCTTCTCTCAATGCAAGAAGGCAATCTAGAGAGCAGCCGGCTACCTCTACGCTAGCATTGGGTATCTCTGAGTCGAGCCAGGTCTACTCGATGATTGATATACAACCATGCTGAATGTAGCGGTTTCCCATGAGTTGTAGCTCCAGGTCATCTGTTTCATGGGTAATGGATCTGGCGGTGGTAAGTTACGATTGGCTTGAAAGAGTTTTTAGCCTAGCCGTAGCAATAGGGTGGCCCATCAGCCTCACTATTGCCTTCTCCTTCGATCCCGCATCAGTGGCTTCCCGAACCCGATAATAATCCACGGAGTATCCACTGGTGATAACCATTTCTTTGGGCTCTTTAAACTTTCTTCAGAGTACAATTTAATTGATCAATTTGTTTTCAATATAATGAGCCACTAAAGCTAGCTGTCGCTGTGCATGGCAGTTTGTTTTGGGTGGTGGACACATTTATTTGTGCGTCTCCCCTTCTGTTTGGGGCGGCAGTAGCTCAGGAGGTAGAGCGGTCGTCTTGGGATCAAGATATCGCAGTTCGAATCCCGGATCCTCCGTGTTACATGTCGAAGTCTCCTTGGGTAAGACACTGAACCCCTAATGCCCCCAATAAGCAGGTTAGCGCCTTACATGGCTGCACGGACGCTATTGGTAAATGTGAAGCGCATTGTAAAGCGCTTTGGGAAGTCTTCATTTACTTGAAAAGCGCTATATAAATGCAGATCATTTCATTTCATGTTTGACTGACAGCCTACACCAGCCTATCACAGTCATGCACAGAGACAACCCCTGTGATAACATTTGCTTAGAACACAATGCATGATACGATATCAATGACAATAAAGACAATTCAATTAAAGATCTGTGAAGTAGTGAATGAGCGAGGAATTGCTGTATTCCATGACAAGCGGGTACTGTACTTGTGCCGATACCATCCTTTCTTAAGGTATCTGTACTGTACAATGTTAGACGATTACAGTATCAATTGCCTTTTGGGAGCCCTTCAACATTCAGGGGCCTAAAACAAACGTAATCTTAATTTACCATCATAAGAATGGAATATTGACTAAAAATACTTCAAATGTGATTCATTAAAAATAACAGTAATTTTGTGCAAAGAGATAGACATTTTAGGTACTAAGGGTTTTATTATAATGATTGTCTTCTGTAAACTTTACAGTATTTCAACTTTCTTTTGCATCATTTTTAAATGAGGCTTTCAAAAAGTACGTTGATTCAAACCGTTTTAGATTTTCTTTCTCCTAACAGCTGTTACACTGTACTGTACTGGTACATACAACCAGTCAGATTGTTGATAACGACGTAATGTGATTGTTTTGCAGAGGATAGCCTATTGCATCACTCCTGAACACGAACATCACTTGGTGGCAGAGGGAAACATACGGCAGTTTAAAGTAAGAAATGTTTTGACACTATTCTTAGGAATATTCCTGCTAACGTCCTCATTATTTTCTGTTTCTGTGTTTTCTATTTCTCAGCTCAGGCATTGGTTGGCCATATGATGAGTTGCTCACGCATCCTTCGTTGATTCAAACCAACGACAACAGGGGCCTTTTTTTTGTTTTAATCCAGTAGTATCACTCTTGACAGAGTATTTTTGTTGCTGTCAAGCACTTATTGTAGAACTAGCCCACATGTCGTTTTAAATGTATTACTAAACAATGGGAAGATTGCATTCATTCGACTCGACTTGGGCAACGTTGACTGTTAACGCCTGCTAGGCACTGAATCAAAACCAAAAGTTGAAACTCAACACATTTATTTTCATTTATTACATATTTTAGTTTTTTTATTGCTGTTCTTATGAATGAAGGTTTTTTTGTTGTTGTTGTTTTGGGTTTTCTAGGGGGCTTAATGTGCCTTAATGAAGTGAGACACTATTTATATTTTACGTTGCTTTTAGGGAGCGGGGAAAAATCGCCACAGTTAACTTTATATTGACTCAGGAAGACTCAACACTCACATTCTAAAAACCTAGAGAAAAAAACACAATTTATCATTGTTAAAAATCCATTCAGGTTGCCTCCTTCAGTATGGCAATGAATTACAAATATAAAGGGAAAAGAAAACACCCATTTTCATGAAGAACGCTATAAAGGGAAAACAAATCTGGGTGGAATTTCAGCACAAAAAATGAAGGTGGCTCTTCTAAGCTTTTTTAATGCCGTCAAATAATCTAAATACAATCATACCATGTTGAATTTGAAAACTTAATTGTAAAATTATTAGGTACAGTTGAAACACATTAGGACAAATTAAGATAATGGGGGTTCATTGACCAATATTCATTTAAATACATTAACGCTTTCCCCATAATACTATGAAATACATTTCAATTTGAAAAACAAATGAACAAAAACAAATTAATCTTCAGAGATTAGATTTTACTCTCATAAAACTCGCCACCCTTGTACCCATTCTTCTGTGGATTTACCAAAACAGGGTCCACCCTGCCCCTTTGAGGTTTACACCTCCCGTGCGCTGGTTATATTTTTTTATTTATATTTTAAATTCCTTACAGGGACAGTGTGTATTATTTATTTCCCCCGAATTAAAAAAAAACTCGTTCATTAATAAAAAAAAGTTTTTATTAAGATGATGAGCAAAAATAGATATACTGTCATATAAACATGCATTTGTTTAAATAATCATTGGTCCAGAAATGTGCATTCATTTTACATGAGCCCCCGCTAGAGAGAGCTAACATAATTAGCTGACATCTTGCTGGTGTGTGTACTTAAAAACCAAAAATCAAAGCAAAATGAATGGCAAATATTAGGGATGGTCACCTTGAGTCTCCAAAGTCTATTTTCTTCTATGTGCTTTTTACCACACTCGTTTTCAGTTGCACGACACAATACAGCGACATCTAGTGGTCAAAGAATATACACTGTCCCTTTGAAGATTGTTTGAATCTTGAAAGCTAACTTTCCAGAATATTCCCCTAACCCCAGAGAAAAAGTGTTCTTACATTATTTATGAACATATTCTTGTAATATTAACGCTTCTTTGTCTAGTGCCTGAGAGGCTCAACAAGAGAAAGACTCTTTTGTTTGTTGACTTTTTGTCTATGTAACTTTTAATGTAACTTCCCTGGAACAGGGTATACTCCAAAGTCCACCTGACCTGAATGTGCCACATATTGCCAAAATATGAATTTTGAAAAATGATTTACCATACTGTACATACATGAAAACCATGTCTATAAAAACAGTTAGAAATGCAAAAAAAAAAAACGTGTTCACGAAAGTAAGATCCTCGAGAGCTTGTTCCATACTCAACAAAACCTGGACTGGTTTCTACCCCAGACTCGCAGTTTGAGAACCCTACTATTAGGATTGCTGGAATACCATGAACATTTTCAGTTTGTCTTTATTTGCTTGTTTAGTAGCCATATAAGTGCCATGATAAAATGATTTTGCCTTTTTTAATCTGTATTTACTTTTTTAAGTTGACTTTAGCAAAACATAAACAACATAATTAAAAAAAGGACATATATATATATATATATATATATATATATATATATATATATATATATATATATATATATATATATATATATATATATATATATATATATATATATATATATATATATATATATATATATATATATATATATATATATAAATCCAAATATATGTGTAATACATACGATGTAGAAATATACGGTATATTCTCTTTGTTATTTCTCAACTTGGATCTATCAGATTGTTTATGAGAAAATGTGAATGTAAAGTATTTCAAATGTCCTCTATGTGCGTTTCATGTGTAGCTAATCCAAACTATTCTTCAGCGTAATCCTGGACTACGGATAAAAGACTTTCCTGGACTATGTTTACATAAATAGCGTGTATAATAATACAAATATCCTATACTGTCCTGTTGAACGTGAGTGGCAGATATCTATGAAGACGTAGTCACACTATCATGACAATGATAATAATAAAGTATTTCTTCTACACTCACTTGCCTGCAATCTGGTTGAGTTGTTATACTGTCCTGCCCTCTGTCCTGTGCACGCACTTGCTAACGGGCGTCCTCAGACGATACTACAAATTCTTTCCCTGTCTGATGTAACCTCCTTCGCGTATACAGTTTATGTAAATGCGTAATTGTACAAGTTGGTGGTGGTAACCGCCCGTCTCCTGCAGTCCCGCTCCATCCTGTTATTGTGCAGAGCTCTAGGCGTCTGGAAGGTTTTCACTCCTTTGGCTTTCTCCCAGTATCTCCTACGAATTCTTACACCATTCTTAGAAAGATAACGAGTTGGAATACACACAGTGAAATACCGCTTCCCTGGTTTGCTACTTTCCTACAGTTGGTTTTGAACTTTGCAGAACTGCAATGGCTCTTATCCTGGCGGCCATTTTTGTGTCTTTCATAACGGCTGACTGTACTCTGTCTCACCTTTTGCGGGGCCGTACGGTATTATGGTGACTTTACAGCAGTGGTGGGCTCTCAGGGCCAGCAACTCCCTATCGTCCGGCCCAACATTTACCAGACATTTATCCATCCATCCATTATCTGCACCGCTTATCCTCAGGAGGGTCGCGGGGGTGCTGGAGCTCATCTCAGCTATCTTTGGGCAGGGGACACCCAGAACTGTTTTCCAGCCAGTCACAGGGCACACAGACGATTTTCTCGCTCATTCACACCTAGGGACAATTTGGAACGGCCAATTAACCTGACATGCATGTTTTTGGAATGTGGGACGAAACCGCAGTGCCCGAAGGAAAACCGTGCAAGCACGGGGAGAACATGCAAACTCCACACAGGAGGTTCGATCTCATGACCTCACACTGCTGCACACGCACTAACCACTGCGCCGCTGTGCTGCCCTTTACCAGACATCAATATAGTAATTGCAACAAAAGTCAATTGCATTTTAAATCTATTTTTTCAAATTGTATACATGTTTTCTGATAATTATTCTCCATGTTTTGCTGATATAGTTGATCAATTTGGTTACACTCCATCCAGTAGTATTAGGTGAGAGTTTTTACTCAATCAGAATTCAGCTAGCCTGCGTCGTCAGCCTGTATGAAATAGAAATGACATGTATGCTCAATTGAGATAAGAGTATAAATGTGATGCAGTTCAACCTAGGTGTATCGTAGCTTTTTTTTTCAAATTAAAAAATTGTCATGTTGAAAATTTTAACACACTATGGCTGAAGGAGATGACAACAAAAAATTGGTCGCAGATAGACTTGCAAAGTCCTTTTAAAGATGGACCTTTCTAGAGTAGCAAGATCTTGTAAGGAGGGAAAACTTTAAAAGCAATTAATTTGTAATTCGGTTTTTTTTAGATATGTTTGCATTGCTATGTGCTTTTGGAAAAATTGCCCACGTTTTGCACAATTAAGGCAATGTGACTTCCAGTCATGCATACGTGTGCTTTTGTGTAAGATTTCTCAAACGGTGATGCAACACATTATGGTACATGGATGGATCTGTTCAAGCCTTTCTAAGTAGGACATCACTGAAGGCCGAGGTGTGATATGCAGAGCCTGCCACTGATCTACTGTCTTTGACTCATCTGGCTCAGCTGTTTTTTCCTCATGAGGTGAGCCTCACAGGCTACTAATGGTATCAATCAGGGGCCACCGATCTTTTGAAGCTTAGAAGCACTTCTGTGTTACTCATACGTGCTACCCGTTTTACATGCATTACTGAAATAACCTATCGTGTCATTACTATGTTGTTGCTGTGTGACATCATCCACTCCGCTGTTGCTAAACTACAAACACAGCACCCCGAGGCCATCCTGTTAATGTGTTAATAATCAACACAAGGATACTGCTGGAAGTATGAATTTCCCTACGGGAATGAATAAAGTATCTGTCCATCTATCTATCTATCTATCTATCTATCTATCTATCTATCTATCTATCTATCTATCTATCTATCTATCTATCTATCTATCTATCCATCTATCTATCTATCTATTTATCTATCTATCTATCTATCTATCTATCTATCTATCTATCTATCTATCTATCTATCTATCTATCTATCTATCTATCTATCTATCTATCTATCTATCTATCTATCTATCTATCTATCTATCTATCTATCTATCTATCTATCTATCTATCTATCTATCTATCTATCTATCTATCTATCTATCTATCTATCTATCTATCTATCTATCTATCTATCTATCGATTCATCTATGTTATTATTATGGTAATACCAGGTTGTAATTATTAGAAGGGTTCAAATAAGCTCAATCTACCATTTCCAACCTGCCTTGTATGGAGTGATTTACATATTCAAATTATGATATAAATCCCGTTAGCGTGCGTGCGTTTGTGCGTGTCTTTGTATGTGGCTTACAGGCTTTGAAATGGCTAAACAGATTTTTGCCCTTTGGGCCTTTGGTAGTGTCTTTTGCTAGGTTTCGTGTCAAGGCACCCCCAATAAATACCAACAAAATCGATAGATTTCTTTATTCTGTATTATTTCCTTCATCCATTCCATTATCCTTTCTGCTGCGTCTTTTTCATTAATTCCTTCCTTCATTTCTTCTTTTTATGCTTATTTCTTGCTTTTCTTTTTCTTTCATTTCTTTCTTTCTTTTCCATCTTTTTTCCCAAAAGTGAGAGGAAAATCTTTTAGTCTCTGTAGATTGTTTTCTCCCTTACGCTTCGTTTTCAGTTTTACTACACAATACAGTGATGTTTAGTGATTACACGCTGTCTTTTTAAAGACACTGATTATGTCAATGATTTCTCAAGCCATTTACAAATCAGATTGCCTGGAAAATCACTATGACACATCACTGGTGACCTATTTTTAAACCGGTCAGCAGGCAAATCAGGTGGTCTTGGGGGGAATCCTGGTATTATTTCGGAAGACACATTAAGTCATCATGATATCATTTTAACTTTGTCCCACAAAAATATATATTAAAAACTCCTTCATTTTTAAAATATATTTTTTATGTTTTCTTTTTTTACTATAATGCACTACTCTCCGGTCTCCCGAAGTCCAGAATCAAGAGTCTTCATCTGCTACAAAATGCTGCAGCGAGGCTTTTAACTAGGACAAAAAAGTCCGATCACATCACACCGATTTTGGCTAACCTGCATTGGCTCCCTGTTAGCCTAAGATGTGATTTCAAGGTTCTCTTAGTATTATACAAAATCATACATGGACTTGCTCCCTCATATCTTTCAGATCTGATTTCCCCCTTATGTCCCGGTCCGAAGCCTTCGTTCTGAAAGCGCCGGTCTACTGGTGATCCCAAGACCCAAGAAGTGTTCCGCAGGTTCGAGAGCGTTCTCCATCCGGGCACTGGTGCCGTGGAATGCTCTTCCCCCTGAGATCCGATCTGCAACCTCAGTGGAAAAGTTTAAATTTAAGCTTAAAACACACTTCTACTCTATAGCATATGAATAACCTATACTTTTTGTGGACAATATGTCTGCATTATTTGTAATTGCAACATCCTTTGCTGTCTGGTAATCCTGAAAGGGGGATACCACATGTGCGGTCCCTTCTCAAGGTTTCTTCATTTTCCTCATGTTGAGGTTTTTGAGTTTTTCCTTGCCCTCATGTTGGTTCCAGATCAGGGGATGGTGTCTTAATAGTCTGTGGTCCGTGCAGCCTTTTGAAAGTCTTAGTGATTAAGGGTTCTACAAATCAACATGACTTGACTAGATGATGACTTTAAAAATGTCCCCAATCTACTTCACCTTGAAAACTCGTATCTAAAAATGATCTAAGTATCATGATTCCCTTAACTGCAAAGGTCGTACGGGGTACCAATGAGGACGCAACTCTGGACAGTCTGAAATAATAGTCTGTGCAATAACCTGTGCAGCCCTTTGAGACTCTTTGTGATTAAGGGCTATACAAATAAAGATGATTTGACTTGACCTGACATGTCTATAGTCGTCAAAGGCAATGAAGGATAAAGTACTTCAGACAAGGAGCAGGGGACACAACATGGAAAGCCATTCAGAGGGCAGATTTTTTATTTTTCTATATTATTTATTTTTTATGCACAAATAAATAAATAGTATTAGGGGAATTGTGCCAATGATATAAGATGTATTCCTCAGTGCCATGTTTGATTTTATATTATGAGTAAAACAAACTTCATCACAATAAACTGGTTACTTTGAGTATCGTTATATTCATTATTTAAATAACACTGATTCAGCAAATTCTTTCAAGAACAAAGTCCGAAAATTAATACAAAGGGCGAAAAAAAATCTGTGTCAAAACAAACTAGAACATTAAATAGAAAAAAATTCAAAAAAATTGAAAATATTTGCTTTGAAATGATTGCATCCATTGCAGACATAAATTTGAGCCAGCACATCTCAACTCCTTCTTTTTACCCAAAAGACCCTTTAAAGTCATCTGACTGGTCAATTAATTTTCTTGTCGCCATTCGGCCTCTTAAAGGTCAAAACAGCTCCAACTTTTGCCAAATGTGTTCAGCCGATCGAAGCTGATGCTCGGCAGCTCTTAATTGGCGGCCCTGAGCAACACTAATGTGATTGGGCCAAAGCGCCCTCATTCTTTACTGTCCTTCTTGATTGTGACCACTTGTTCCATGTGCTTGATCCAATTGTCGAGGACTTGCCACTCTCAATGCCATGGAAAAAGTTAGTTTACTGGCAAGAATCACGTTTTGCAAGCATTGAGTTTGGGTTGAACTTTTACTTATACTATATTCAATATACTATATAATATGATATAATTATGTGGGGGTCAGGAAGGTATACGTCTGGTTTGGAGATAACTACAGTTTACAATCTCAGTGTTACACCAACAGACCCCATTTTAGCTGTATGTCTCATAAAGGCCTGTAAACACCAGAAAACACCAGCCAAGCACCCCAGAGCAATTTGATTGGTTGAACGGTAGTGTTGGGCGATCACATAGCGGTCACAGAGCCCAAGGTAAATACATCTGTGCACAAAATACAAAATCTAACTCACAGCAATGTCCGGATATTTTTCGACATCCCGAAAAAAACTTTCTTGTCTACCGTTTTTTTGTAAGTCCAATGGTTGTAAGTAGGGGAGCGTCGGTACAGCTTGTGCAGCTTGTTTAAAATGCTGCAGCTAGACGTTTGACTAAAACAAGAAAGTTTGACTACAGTACTCCACTACTCTGCCTCCTGGTCAGCTTAAGACATAACTTTAAGGTTCTCTTATTCACATACAAATATTTGCATGAACTTGTCCCCTATTATCTCTGGTTTGATTTCCCCCTATGTTTCTGCACAGAGCCTTTGCTCAGAAAATTCTGGTCTACTTGAGCCAAGAAAAAAATCTGCTTGCTCGTGAGTGTTCTCCATCCGGGCAAAGTGTTGTGGAATGCTCTGCCTTCTGAGATATGATCTGCAACCTCAGTGTTTGTATATCAAGACTTAAGACACACTTCTATTTTATAGCTTATGAATGATCCGGACCTCATACTTTTTTGTTCCCTTCCTTTCCAGCTGCCTAGTTGGTGGCGAAATGAGAGGGAAGAAATAATTGGGATGAGTCAACGGACCAGAACCTGGACCTGAAGCATGTCATCATCTCTATCGATCATGCAGCTGATATGGGAAGCTGCTTGTTGCTGTCATGGGCTTATTGGAAAATTTTAAATATCATCCATGTTTTTTATTGATGTTAACTATGTTTTGTGTAATGCAACTGTCTGGCAACCAATTGAGGGGTTCCCCTGCCAACTGCCCAAAGATTGTTGGTATTGGCTCTAGCAACCCAGCGACCCCTAGTGAATATAAGCGTGCAGAAAATGGATGGATGGACAGATGGATATTTTGTGTATTGTTAGCCAATGCAACATTCATTGTAGCCTTGTGGGGTTAGCACTTGTGAGGCCCCTTCACAAGGTTTCTTTTTTCCTCATGCAGAAGTTTTCCTTGCCCGCATGTCAGTTTCAGATCAGGGGATGGTGTAATTGTGGCCTGTGCAGTGCTATGAGACATTTCGTAATCGAGGGCTATACAATTAAATGTGAATTGACTTGACTAGTGTACGGTACTCAATGCTATGCTATGCAATTGCATAGCCAATGTTTATAAATACTGTACTGTGTGGGTACACACCCACTTTTAGATTTCATTACTCCTGGTATAATCAAGAACAACTATGTCCCTTTTTTTTTTTGCAATTATTAATATTGTGCTTATTGGGACATTTAGGCACCGTTAGGATATTTGTGTATGAATCTTACGAAAGGCACCCTCCATGATACACTTCTTGCTTATACCTCCCACCCTTATAACCCACCTAGAGTCCACTGCCATGTATAAATACTTGGTGTAAACCTTTCTACCACCTTCATTCCATCCCTTTTTATCCACGGAAGAAAACAAATAGAGCCTGTTTCCTGTCTCTGAGACACAAATCTAATAGACGCCACGTTCTGATGGCAAGGAAAGATATGGCCATATATGGCGAAGGCTTATCACAAATCTCTTGTGACCTCGGGTCGAGGAAATTAATCTGCGAAAATAGGAAACATGCAGGCGAAACAATGTAACAAGTAGAGGAGAAGGTCAAAATATTACAACATTAGGTATAAATAATATTTTTTGTGTTCCAAAGAAGATTTGAGCACATTTTTCTCATGATTTTATATTTTGTAACTATTCCTAACATGCAGTGGGTTTTGATCAGGGTTGGGTAGGGTTACTTTAACTGGATTACTTTCAATTACTTTTGGATTACTCCAAAACCAAATATGCTAATTAAAGACAAAAGAAAATGTGAATACAATTATGACTCATAACACATGGTAAGCTTTCTCTCCTGGCTTTGATCTCTTTGATCTACGGCAAAACTAGCATAAAATGCGACAGAAACAAAATGAAAATAAATCCAAACAGCTTGCCAACATACTTTTTGCCATTCCGTGTATTCCGTTACTCCCCAAGCCTGCACAAAATTTAGTAATTTTATTCATATTTACTTTCTTTTGTCTTTTATTTGCATATTTGGTATTGGAGTAATCCAAAAGTAATTGAAAGTAATCCAGTTAAAGTAACCCTACCCAACCCTAGTTTTGATTAAGGCAATTGCGGACAGTTGTCACCGAGAAACGGTGTACGGTAGTACAGACTATTATAGGTGTTAGCTGCAATCTGTCATTCCTTTCATTGAAATGTTTTCTGAAAATATGATTGATATTTGCCTTATTTCGATAAAGAAGAATTGTGAAATGTACATGTTTCAACAAGAATTACGAATAATCACATGAGGTTTACTGCCGTAGCAGAAGACTACGTTTGACGCAACATGGAATATCCGTATATAAGTACCGTGCAGCCGTGGTTTGAAAACAAGAGAAACACAGTTTTATTTGATATGTATTTATTTATTTTCATTTATTTCATTAAGGTGTTTTTATCTTTTCAATGTTCAATCAACTTCATAGTGTTTGCGTTTTTCCATTCCTGGACACGGAAAGCAAGTCGTTCTCGTACTCGGATGGTGCTCCGAACACGGAAGTGGCTCTTCTGTAGCGAGCGATGGCGGTTTCAGGGACGGAAAAAACAGGTCGGTAGCCGGGACTGGGACAGCAAGGCGTGGTCAGGGTTCGGAAACAAGTCGTAAGCCAGAACGGGAGAGTAGGCGTAGTGAGGGACAAAAAGAGGTCTTAAGCCGGGACGGGAGAGCAGACGTGGTCAGGATCAAAACGGTTCAAAGCCGGAGACAGACGGGAGCAAAAACGGGACAGGTGGGTGCCAGGGTTGAAAAAGGCTTGCCTAGTATACACTGAGGTTCGCAGACAGACTGACCGGACTGGGTTCAAATACTGACAGGGAGCCAATCAGAACCCGCGGCAGTTGGCGCCAAATGAGCGGGCACAGCTGATTCACATCAGTAATCATGACATAGAATAGAATCCTCTTCATTGTCATTGATAACACATAGTAAACATTGTTTACCACGAGATAAGATGAGGCACTCCAGGATAAACATATAGTCCAGACATAAAAAAAGACAAATAGGCTGAAAATTTTACCATGTAGTGCTTGGAGACAGGATTTCATTGTAAGTGCATCGGAAAAATAATGCAAGGAATAAGTAATATATTAGATTTGGAAGCTACACTTTTCAAAATTGAGTAAAGATACAAAATATGAATTCAAATCTTTCTATACGTAGGTAAATTGTATTTTTCACAGTTTTATGTGCTTATTTACACACAGAAAATCCTTACATTAAGTCAATACAGCCCGAATAATCATTGTCTGCTGTTTTCCCGGTCTGGAGGACATTGTCAACTGGTAGAGCCACTGCCATAATAAAAGACTCATTTAACCCTGGCTACCACCTTTTGAATCTGCTGTGGCATGCAGCTATGGACTATTCCTCATAACCAAAACAATTAACTGTTGTAATGACGTGAGGTCTATTCTAGGCGGTTTGTCCTACGAAATATCTTTGGAATAATGTAAAGGCGGGGATGTACAGAACAAGCTGGGAGGTTGTTACTTCTTGTAATAAGTTGTGAAACATTGCTCATGATGCTATATCTTACTGCTGAGTGACACATTGTGTCTCGGGCCCTCCCTTTTTTTTCCACTCTGTTTTCCGACTGTCAATTTTCATGTTTTACGGAGCTTAGTTACGTTTGAACTGCTTTTTGATCTGCTCTTCGTCATGCAATAACTGTCATTCTGATTTTTTGTTGAACATTCATTTTCTGGGAGGACAACTTGTACTGTACATGAAACACATACTGTTTACAATTTCATCCCTAAGTGAATGCAAACCAAATAGGATGACGAATAATAATAATAAAACAGTTCATATGATTTCGAAGGGACAGATTTTCTGTGTTCCAGTGAAACTGTCATGGGCATGAAATAATTTATCATAGGTACAGGCGAGTGACAGGTAACCATCATTCCTTCCTGTCACATTTTTGTAGAACATTTAACATGAAAATAAAATGAAACATTGATGAATGTATAACTATGTAAATCGAAAAGTAGTTTAAACAGTGGATACTCAGTTCAATTATAATCAATTAGGTAATCCATCACAAATCATTAGCATGAGGTCATAGCTACCTTTAGCTTGACTTGTCTCACTTCTCTAGACGTGGAAAGTGTTAAAGGTGTATGTGAATGTCACCAAGTGAAATGTTTTAGGGATTTGTACTCTTTCTGGTAACTTTCGACTTTATTTCGTTTCCAAATGCAAATATCATAATACAGAGAGATTAACATCTGACAATAAGAGCTATCCTGCTTTGTCGAACACTGTGGGATGCTACATGTTAGCTTTCTTTTTAAGAGCGGCATTTAAGACTTTTTATCATGAGCCATTGGTGTTAACTGTAAACTTTGACAAACAAGACAACACAAAAATAATCCACTGTATTGTATATTTAGATATAAAACATTCTTTTATTTTTAGGGTTGCTAAACACGTAATAAAAGACAATGTTTAAATGCAAAGAGGAAGTGAGCATCTACCCAAGTGATGTTATTCCATAAATAACAAATATTCAAATACAGCTAGGATAACACTCTTTAAAGCGACATGTTTTTACTTATCTGTGAAAAGCTACAGATTTTAATGTCCACTGTTGTTCATATTATTGTTCTGTTGGTTGGTTTTCTTGTTTTAGAGACTTCATAGTTCAATAACTTTGTTTTATTTGGGGGCTCAAAAATGTAGATTACTTTTTACTTTGGTACTTGAATACATTTTGAAGTTGGTACGAATTATTTATGAATGTATGTATCTAATTATACATTTATCTGTATATTTATTTATAGAAGTAGCAATAAATTTACTTAAATAAGTCAGCTCAAAGGATATCCTGACGATTATGAATTATTTATCATTCTAGTAATATTGCGTTTTTGTTTAAGTAAGGTTAGAATCTGTTTTGATACCTCTTTTGGGACAGCAGTTTCATGAGTTAGCTAAAGGGACGAGACTATCGATTTTGCCCAAAAAGGGACAACCTAACAACCAAGCACAGTTTACCTGTTTTCTGAAGCAAAGTGATGATTGGGTATTTTTTGTAGCCTGGCCAACTGCGATGTCTTCATTCCAAGACAATAACTCCCAGAATGGCCACCCTCTGAGAAGGATAACCCATATATCAATCATTTATTTGTGTTCACGCATCCCGTAACCACCTAGGTCATCGGGGCACTACTTCCCGTGGTGTGTTTTGCTTAATTACAGCAAGGGGGGCGCCCATCCCTCTCCAGGCTGGTTTTTGGGGTCGGGGTTTCCTGCCCCACATGAATCTGAATGTACTGGTTTCCATGGTTAACAGTAGAAGAGGTCTCCTGATCTGACTCAGATACAGGACCTTCATCATCTGGTTGCCGTTTTTCTTTTTTATCTAAAGAGCCAACCTACTTTACAGAAATGAGCTGGACTGTGTAGCGGCTGAAGCTTGCCCCCAAAAACTTCTGTTTACACAACTTTATTTTGTACAACAAAATATTGTTTTGTGATTAGTTCCAACATGGTAACTCAGCAGTGGTTTTTCAGAGTGGTTTCACACTTCCCTAACTTTCTTTCTTGTCAGATAAAATCAAAATGTGCATGGGCGGGAGGGAGACTGATGGGAACACACAGGATGTTAAACATAATGTAGGAGTAATAAAGACAGGCTAACTGAAGCTAATATGTATGTAGATCACTGTAAAATGTATCAATGGGCTGAACAGCTCATTATAAAAAAAATTATATACAGCGGCACGGCCCTGCAATTTGTCTTCATCCTCTCTCGTGTTATTGTATGTCTAATAAGATTTGCTAGTGTAATTTTGTGCTTTCCAGGGTGGAGAATTCAGTGTGGTAGCTTTTCTATAATTTTTTCATCCATCCAAGTAATAATTTAATTTACAAAGGCTTCAAACTCAAAGTTTTGTGCTAGCAAAACCGTTTCTACATTTTTTAGAGTAAGAGAAATATTAGCTAAAGACTATCTGATTTGGTAGATGGCAGATACATTTACTACTTTCAAGATTTTATTTTATTTTGTGTATGGTAAACAAATATCATAAATGAACATCAATGTCTTTTTTGGAAACTGGCATATCATTTTGCTTATTTTTGTCATGATTGCCCATTGCTCTCGACTGTGCCCGCTTGTTTGGCGCCAGCTGCTGCGCGTTGCCTGATTAGTTCTCCTCCTATTTAAACTCAGTATTCCATTCACTCCCTGTCAGTCCGTCAGCCAACCTCCGTACATGCAAGCCGAGCACTATTTGATTCTGGCTCCCGTCTGTCCTGTCCTTACCTGTATCCTGCTTGTCTGCCCCTGGCTTCCCGATCATCTTCGGCTCCCTGACTTTTTCCTACCTTCGACCACGCTCCGATCTCCCGCCTCGGCTACTCCACCCGTTTTTGCCCACCAACCACTCTCTGATCTCCTGTCCCGGCTACTCAACTCATTTTTGCCCATCGACCACGCTCCGATCGCCCGTCCCGGCTACCCAACTCGTTTCCGCCTTCCAACCATGATCTGATCCCTTGAGCTCCCTGCTCCTCCTGACCAGCGATTTCCGGATTGCTGGTGCTTGCTTTCCCGTACCTGACTTCTCAGCTTCCGCAGTAAAGTTTGTTGTGTAACGTTACGCGTTTGGGTCGACCATCTGTTCTGGTTCTGACAATTTTAGGGTATTCTTTTCATTTTGAAGGAAAAATATCTTTCAATTAGAAAATGTGTATGTATATATATATATATATATATATATATATATATATATATATATATATATATATATATATATATATATATATAAAACGGGTGTAATAATAACTTTTGTTTTATTGAAATTCCTGCTGAAATATGTTGTATAGTTTCTGTATAAGTGTCCTACAATGATGAGTCCCACAGTGCCACCTGCTGGTATGTGGTAAGGTTTGGTTTGGCTTTAGACTTTGCGACAGGAAGGTGGGGGGTTTTGGCAGTCTACAACGAGCTGCCAACGGTAAGACACGATCTTTTGTTGCCCTGCAAAAAGTTAATTTTAAACATTAAAACCACAGCTAACAAATCTCTCAACATGCACAGGAATGTGATTGATGTTGTCAAGCTGTTTGGATTTATTTTCGTTTTGTTTCTGTCGCCTTTTATGTTAATTTTGCTGGACGTTGCATGTTGTGCTAAAATGCTAATTCCCCTTATAGAGAACTGAAAAGAAAGCTCTTTGATATGTTTTAAGGCAGTCTACAACGAGCTGCCAACGAGATCAATGCCAACAGAGAAGCTTACCACGTGTTGTGACTCATTTATTTGCAGCAACTGTAATAAAAACCTCATCATCCAGTCCAGCGGGAATGTCGATCCTTGGTGGGACAGGTACCCCGCGGTTACATTGGTAAAAAATCTTTCAATTAGAAAGTGTGTATGTGTGTATATATATATATATATATATATATATATATATATATATATATATATATATATATATATATATATATATATATATATATATATATATATATATATATATATATATATATATATATATGTGAATGAACAAATGCATTTGAAGAACTATAAAAAGTAAAAAAAATATGCAAGAAATAAGCTGTCACCTCAACCTTTTTTTATTTTTGCAAGATTTATAGGGAAGAAATATCCATCTTAAATGAACGACCTCCAGAGCTATGTGTTGAGGTCTGACATGGCGTCACCTATGGAACTTGGCATTACATTGTTTCCCAGGGGCATTAGAAAAACTCAGCCTGTTCTTGAGTAATGCATAAAAGGTGCTACAAGTGTGCAACTCTTGCAGAGGGCCCCGGGCAGAAACGTCAGGCTAATGATAGTGGCCAAAGTTAATTGGATTGACTTAAACCCCCTTCAGGCTCAGGATTAGAAAACCCAAATCAGTGTCACTGACCGACAGAGGCAAGAGGAGCTTATCTTTCACTCCCAATTAAAAGGAACCATGAAGTATCGTTCATTTCTCTGTTATTTGATGCTCGCTGATAGTGGACATGGATGACTGTGGAAAATTATGTGTAAGAAGGGAAATGTTTGTGTAATATTGTTATTTGCCATTTTTCTAAACAGTCAACAGATAATGTGTCGGTGACAACAGTTGCAGGCCGTGCAGTTTACATTTATGCTTTCAACTCCAGTCTGAAATAGTGAAGTATTGTTCAAGAACACACTTGCTCTATGAGCTGGCCTTTGGAAGTGAAATCTCCTATGAGGACTCCGTTGGAGTCGAGGTGATTGGTGCCCCTGCTGAACCCGTTTTTTTGGGGGGGTTAACGGTGCCAAACGCCGCCGCTGAGTGCGTTCCACTCGAGGAGCAACGTAGACTTCACAAGAAGGGGAGAGAGTGATAAAGGGCCCCGTGGACATGCAACACTTTAAAGGCTTTCTTTTGCCACTAAATCTCTCAGTGATAAGACTTTACACAGGTTAATAATAGAATAAAGAAACGATGCAGGAGAGAATATTGGCCCGACCCAAACATAATGATTGACAATGTATGCCCGACTGGACCAAGTTTGGCTTCAGGTTTAAGATTGTATCTCTAGGCTAAAAGTGACGGACAAAACATTTTCCTGCTTGCAAAAGGTTTTCACAACTCAGCATTGTCCGCCCTTTTGCCATTAAATAAACAAACAGTATATTTCTTTGAGCAGGTCCATTCTTTTAGGTTTTAACGGCTGATGGCATGATTGCTTTGGTAAATTAAAGACTCCTCGCCAATCATATTTTGGCTCAGAGGCCAACTCTGAATATGATGGGCTAAACCAACAGATTTCTCAAAGATTTCACAGTACATGGCCTTCAAGATTTTTTGTGAAAGCCTCTGGTTAGATTTCTGATCCCGGCAACAAGTAATGGCTGTGATATGATTGGTTAAATTCTTGAAAATAAAATCACACTTGAAGGATTTTATACATTTTACTATAAAGTATTTTATACGATTGAATACAAGTTACATTTATTGAGTTTAATGCAAGGTATTCACTGACTGGGCTTTAGTTCAATGACAGGTCACGCTGTTTCAAATGTAGAATATTTTGACTAGGGAATTTTGATAACAGGACTCTGACGGAGGACGGCAGGCGTTGTTTTGAGAACAAGGCCCTGAAGACGTAGAAATGCTGTGTTGTTTTGAGTGTTCCAGACATCGCGGCACTCTTCTCCGAGATGGTGGAGCCCAGGGGGCTTCGTTGGCGCGCCCATGGGAGGAGTCGGCACGCCATTGTGTGGGGAGAAGATGGCCAATGAGAAGAGAGCTGAAGGACTTCAGAAGAGGGCTTCCCAGAGACTCCAACGACACTAATTCATCCGTTTTCGATGGAGTGCACTTAGTTAAATTGTTAATTAAATTTGCCCCCGTGTGGAAATTTCGGCTTTCCTGTTCATCTTTTGCGTCAAGAAACGAGCGTGCATATATTGTTGGGTGAATGTAGGTTGTGTTTGGTTAATGGAGTCAGATAACTAATTCGAACAATTTGGTAAACGGTACATTTTGATAATAATTCCCAACACACTTCAGAAGCAACGCAACCATGAGAAAAACAATGAAAGGAAGTTGACCGACAATTTGAAATTATTCATCGAAATATTGATGAACAAAATATAATTAATATTGAATATTTTTTAGGAGCAGAGAAGGCCCAGACGCTCAACTACTTGATGATACGTACAGGAAATGGAAAAAATGTCTTAGTGACAAGTAACCAAAAATAAGAAACAAAAAGAAATCCACTGTGTTGTATTATGGCAACAAAACTATCATGATGTACAAGGACTATGCAGACCACCTCCTAATGTACTCAATCAAGTTGATTTACACACAACAGCCTGCCAAGCAATCAGATTTTACAACCTCACTTGTGTTAAATGAAATCATAAAATTATCCTTCATTGTTGTATCTGGCCCTGCGACCGGCTGGCAACTAGTTCAGGGTGTCCCCTGCCCACTGCCCAAAGATAGCTGGGAATGGGCTCTAGCGCCCCCGTGAGCCCTACTGAGGATAAGCGGTGCAGATAATGAGTGGATGGATGTTTAGTGTCTGCAGCCTGCAGCACGGTGGAGTACAAGCTCACTGTGATTTTTAAGATAAGTCTGCTCCCTAGCGGTCGTAAACACGAAGTAACCCTGGCCTCGGTTATGATACGTGATACGACAGTGGCGTCTTGTGGTAACACATGGTGACTACAATTTAAATGTTAATATTAGAGCTAATATGTTTTTATGTTCGTGTTGCTATCGTTCACTTGATCAAAATGGATATTGAACTTTGGTATGCATTTTCCCCTGTGCCACATCCCAGGAAATTGTGGATCTCATATTCAACCTCTTTGGCATCCTTTAACGCCCCAGTGTGTAATATTTAACCACTAGATGACGCTGTATGGCCAAATGCTAATGAAAACCAGTGCCGACGAGCACAATGTAGCAGCAAGATACTAGACGAACATTGGGGTGACCTCTAGGTAGGGATTCCATTATGTAAATAGAAAAACATTTTTTTTATCTATAAAAGGCAGTAGAAGAAATCACCCATAGGATAGAAAAAAAGAGATACGCAGTTGGGGTATTTATTGACTTAAAAAAAGCATTTGATACCATTAATCATTATATACTATTAAAAAACTGGAAAGATATGGTATCAGGGGCTTGGCTTTGCAATGGATTCAAAGTTATTTGACGGGAGGGAAGCAATATGTGAAAATGGGAGAGTTGTCATCTGAATACTTGGACATCTGTTGTGGAGTACCACAGGGTTCTTTCCTGGGTCCAAAGTTATTTAATTTATACATCAATGATATTTTTAATGTTTCAAAACTATTAAATATAGTAATATTTGCAGACGACACTAACATTTTCTATTCAAATGATAACTATATTGATTTGGTAACCTGCATTAATAGTGAATTAATTAACCTAAAAGTATGGATGGATATAAATAAATTATCTTTAAATTTAAATAAAACCAAAGTAATATTCTTTGGTAATCGCAAGGCAAATCAAGATTTAGAAGTAAAAATGTATGGTGCTGCAATAGACATTGTATCAGAAATTAAGTTTTTAGGGGTCATAATAGACAATAAATTAAGTTGGAAAACACACATCAGACACATACGAACTAAGGTATCTAAAAGCATTTCAATAATTAATAAAGCCAAATTCCTTTTAAACTATAATGCATTGTATTTATCATATTGTTCTCAAGTTCTGCCGTACTTAACATATTGTGCAGAAGTCTGGGGCAATAATTACAAAAGTTCACTACAGCCCCTTTTTTATCCTTCAAAAATGTGCAATAAGAACCATACACAGGGTAGGATATCGGGATCATTCTAATATTTTATTCATGCAGTCCAAATTATTAAAATTGGACGATTTGATACAATTTTTCACTTCACAACTGTTATTTAAGGTCAACAAAAAACATGGTGCCAGAAGACATCCAAAAATGAAAGAGGGAAAATATAACTTGAGGGGCTGTAGTAAATCCAAAATCCCAAAGGTGAGAACAACCAGGAAAAGTATGTGTGTGTCTGTGTGTGGAGTCAAACTTTGGAATAATTTACCAGATGAGATTGAACAATGTCCAACTATTCAAGTGTTCAAATTTAAATACAAAAAAACATTACTGGCGAAACACTCGGATGAAGAAAATGGGATATGAGTGAGATTGGAAATACTGTGTTTAAAACTATGGTTAACTTGTTGTAATATTTGCTATTATTATCATAACTGTTATCATAAATGTTATGTTTCTTTTTATTGTTGTTATTATCATCGGTGCCACAGTGATATTTGGTAACTAGTGGCATTATGACGTTGAGGGATGGGTATTACGAAGATTAGTGTTCAAAATATGTGAGTATTGTAATTATTATAATTATTGAGATCTCACCTGTGTAATAAGTATATCCATGAGATTTTGTTGTATTAGAAACAAGAGGAGAAGATTTGTAAAAGGTATCTAATAGGGAAGATAAAGGGGTAGGGAAAATAAGCATCCGCTTCTGAGTACCCCTTTTCGAACATGTTATGTAACATTATTTTGTTGTTGACTCATTATTTTTGTCCTGTTTGTATTTTGATGTTCGAAATAACATTTTCATTCATTCCATATTTTTATAAAAACTAACATTGATTCATGTAGTTTTTGCCTGGTATTCAAATCCCTCCCCCAAAAATTAATAAATGATGTTTTTGTACCACTAAGTATTACAATTAATTTGACGTAAAATTTCAGGTTTTAATAAAGTTGATGACGAAAAAAGTACGTAATTCATTAACACTCACTGATACACACTGTGTTCATTAATTCGTCCATACATTCATTCATTCGTTCATTCATTCAATTTGACATGTTTTTAAGTCTTTAGTATTGGGCCTACACAAATTGGGAAAAGGGGAGAACTGAGGAGGTAAATAAAAAAAAAACAAGTTTTCCAATACCCTAAAGGAGAAATCAATCTGAACTGGGCGCAAACATCTTTCCTTTATTGGACCCAGTTCCAGTTTTTCCGGATATCCCATCAATAAATTTAGAGGCAACCCCATAGAGAACCCTTCCTAAAATATAGCGTGAAACCTTTATGGACTAAAGATTACTTTGGCTCTTACAGTCGTTTATTTTTTCCGGTTGAGTTTTTTATTGATTCAGGCTTCTTTTCCAGACTGCCACGTTGCAGTAAAATAGCCAAACAGAACGGGGGCCTTGTCTGCTTTGGACATTGAACACACCAAAAAGTTGGGAGGTCACCAAGCATGGCCCACTAAAAGTCAATAAACTCAGGACACGCCTCACTGGGTGCGGCTTGGGAGACCACGCCCTCTAACACGTAAAAAATTAAACTAAAAAAATAAAAGTACGGGGAGAGGAGAGCGTCGTGGGCGAAGCTTGTAAGAAAGGAAAGCGAGCGAGGGCGGAGTGTGGAACTCCAGCTCTTTTCAGAGATCCGGCTCTTTTGGCTCGGCTCACTAAAAACAGATGTCGCTGCAGGGTCCCAAACGGCTCTTCAGATGTTTTTGTTGCTTTAATCAATATATAACCAATTATGATGTAACAAAATATACTATCTCATCTCATCAGCTGCACCGCTTATCCTCAGTAGGGTCGCGGGGATGCTGGAGCCCATCCCAGCAATCATCGGGCAGTGGGCAGGGGACACCCTGAACTGGTTGCCAGCCAATCACAGAAAAAAATAAAAAATATACTATATTAATCTAAAAAAGGAGAAGGGGCGGAGAAGCAAAAAATGAAAAAGAGAAGATTAAAAAAGAAAGAAAGAAATTAAAAAAAAAATACAAATAAAATAAGGAAAAAATGAGAAAAAGAAAATAAACAGACACGAATGGCTCGGAAAAAAAGCAACAAAAGAATAAACAAACAAAATGAAAAAAGAAAGGGACGAAAACAAAAGGGGAAATAAGTAAAAAGAAGTACAAACGTTGAGAAAAAGAAGAAAAGGGAAAACAAGAGAAATAAAGGCAAGAAAAGTAGACAAAATAAAGAAGAAAAGGGAGACATATATTTAGTTGGTTCATTACCAATAATAATGTAACACTGTGCACAAAATGAAGGAACATTTCCCCCAAAATTATGATTCCACTTAAATACTAATATATATATATATATATATATATATATATATATATATATATATATATATATATATATATATATATATATATATATATATATATATATATATATATATATATATATATATATATATATATTAGTTTACGCTACTTCGCGGATTTTCACTTTTCGTGGGCGGTTTATGTCCCCATTGACCGCGATAACCGAGAGATTACTGTATTGCAAACAGAATTCATGGCATAACGAGGGATGGCAAGCATACATACAGCACGTGATTACCAAACACAATGCTAACAACCTACCACGGAAGAACACACCAGGCTTAAAAGCTACGTCAGAAAAAGCATTTTGAAGCATCGAAAGAGTGAAATAAGACTAAATCAAAACAAAAATTGAAAGCGCTCGATGTAGGTAATCGCAATCACCCTGGTGCACATGCGCACTAGGCCTCGGTAGGACGTCTAGGCAAGATAGAACGTTTCAGCAATAAAAACAGCTCCCATCGGTCATCTCAAAGAGTCGGCCGATAAAGCTCTTTTGTTCCCATACGACACATCCCCATTCGGAATGTTGTCACTTGTGGGAAGAGAAGCTAAAAGCTAGCTCGCTAAACCCAGCTGGAGTCGGGGATGACAAAATGCCTCATTTCACGGTGGTACCCGTCAAGGACCGAAACCTGAGCGCCTACGACAGTCTGGAAGGGATCAATTCGGTGGACCACGGGGATGGTTCGACTCTGGACAACCAAGACACGGTCAGCTCTGACGGTAAACAGCGCAACTTGTGTTAAAAAGTTTTGAACTGGAGGCGACAGAGGCGCCTCTTCCCAGCAGCTGTTTGGGCGGTTACCATGGCGATTGTAAAGAAGCTAGAATGTAGCTTTTCGAGGTGTTTTCTTTTAATAAATAGCTGTACAAGTTTTGGAGGTAAAGGAAAATCAAATTAAGTTCGAAAGGGGTGAAAAGTACAAATTTGGGGTGCGCTTTATCTGAGCGGGGGGCAGGGCAGCCACCATGACAAAAAGGCCTCAAGAGACAGTGCTGTGTTTTTCAACTTTGTTTTTTTCATTTATTTTGCCGAAATATTTTTCCCCTAAGTTCATGTTTTTTCTATTTCTAAATTATCTTTCATATTATGTTGTCAAAAAAAGAAACTTGCTTTTGTCACTTATTTAGAATTGTATTTTTTGGATGGGTGGATGGATAGATATACTTTATTCATCCCCAAAGGGAAATTCACACCTCCAGCAGTATCCTTGGGTTAAAAAATAAAATAAAATATATAGAATAGAAAAATACCCTATATAACGTGATATTAAAGAGCATTTACCGTAATTTCTGCACTATAGGGCGCACCGGGTTATAGGGCGCACCCCCCAAAAAATAGTTTTTGGTCCTATATCTTCCATAGATAAGGCGCACCGGATTATAAGGCGCTACAATGGGAACGTCGACAAAACAGTCAGATGATTCAGTCAAACTTATTACCCCCTTAACATTCCCAAAGCTTGCAAAGAAGCAAATACGTGTCGTAGACACGTGCGGATGCGGTGTCCGTACGATGTCACTCAAATGCATCGTTTTAAACACAACAGTCTGAGAGAACATTTGCAGGAGCTTTTTGCAGATGTTGAAGGACGTCAGCCTTCTGAGGAAATACAGTCGGCTTTGTCCTTTCCTGCACTGAGCTTCTGTGTTGGCAAAATTTTTACCTGATTTTAGTACAGTCAAGGATATAGTAAAACATACATACTTATAGTTAATACACGGAGCAAATAAGCTTCAACTCCAACAAATATTCAACAGTTGTTTCTCTACATAGCAGACACGATCATCTCATGGGAATCCATAACTTTAAGGTAAAATATTCCCACACAACATTGAAAAGTCGCACCAGAAAAGCAATTTTTTTAAGAAACGATTTAGTGGAACTGTTTAAATCTTGGCTTAAAACACATTTCTATTCTATACCATATGAATAACCTATATTTTATGTTGACAATATCTGTGTATTATTTGTTATTGCAACATCTATTGCAGACTGGTCATCCTGGAAGGGGGATTACCTAGATGTGCAGTCCCTTCTCAAGGTTTCTTCATTTTCCTCATGTTGAGGTTTTTGAGTTTTTCGTTGCCATCATCTCGGTTTTAGATCAGGGGATGGTGTCTTAATAGTCTGTGGTCCGTGCAGCCTTTTGAAAGTCTTAGTGATTAAGGGTTCTACAAATCAACATGACTTGACTAGATGATGACTTTAAAAATGTCCCCAATCTACTTCAGACTCATATACTAAAATTTTCTAAGTATCATGATTCCCTTAACTGCAAAGGTCGTACGGGGTACCAATGAGGACGCAACTCTGGACAGCCTTCTCCACTGTTGATGGTCCCTGGCCTGTTTTTGGATCGTGGCAACGTTGGCACCCGTCCATTCCTTAATATTGTCGGCCCAGTTCTTTTTTGGGCTTCATCTCCTGCCCTCTTGTCCTGTGCCCTGAGGAACTATCTTGGTCAGTACTGATGGTCTTGTGACGTGACCATACCACTGAAGTTTCCGTTTGCACACAGTTGACAAAAGTTTATCGTAGAGTCCAATGTGCCTTCTCCTGGTGTTGCACACCCTTTTCTTTGTCTCATGGGCTAAGTAGCTGATGCCTAGATGTTTCCTGTAGCATCACACCTCCATGGCCTGGATTTTTTTTCCAGTTTTGCTCTGAGAGTCCATGTCTCGCAAGCGTAGAGGAAGATGGGAGTAACCAGCGCTTGTATGAGTCTGATCTTTGATTTCACTGCTATGTTCTTGTCCCTCCGGATGTGTTTTAGTCTGGCAAGTGCATGATTTCTGGTTCCGACCCCTCTTCTGATTTGACAGCTCCAAGATATTTATATTTAGTGACAGGTTCTTGCCCTCTGTGGTTGATGTTGATGTTTGTAGTGATACCTTGGGGATTGTTGGTCATTATTTTTGTTTTTTTGTGTGCTGATTTCCATTCCATACTAGGTTGATTCTTTGTATACTAAATATATGAAAATATCGGGTTTCTTTGTGTATTATATGTTATAGCAGTCTTTAGTGATACTATTATAAGTTTGAAATGTAACTACCCCACCCCAATTTGAATTTGTGGGGAATGGTTCTGTTGTCTTGTTTTGATTATGAATATGGTTTCCCTGCAAGTCCTTTCAAGGGAGAGTGTGTGTTTTGAGCCTCACCCCAAGGCAGTGCTTCTCAATTTTATTTCTGTCACGCCCTCCCTCGGAAGAAACAATTTTTCCACCTCGTTTCTACACTATGCACAACGTAGAAGCGGAATAAAGACAAAACACCAATGAGAGTGACACTTCTCCACCAGTGTAGTGGAAGTACAATTACACTTTTGTCTGTGAAAAGTTGTCTGAGGTCAAACGGAGCCTGGGTATGGGCGCCCCACTATTTGAGAACCGCTGCCTTATGGGAACTGATATATTTTCCTGTCATTTTTCTGCTACTGGTACCCTAAATCCAAAAACATTTTCAAGTTCCTAGGCATAAAATAAAAATAAAATGGTGCGGTTTGGTCACCTTGTATTCTTCCTTGTGCTCTTTAGCACTTGTTTTTGGTTGCACGACACAACACAGCATCATCTAATGGTAAAATAATACACACTGTCCTTTTTTCAGATCGATGATTTTTTTTTTGGGGGGGGTGATCAGGTCAAGTCATGTTTATTTGTATAATCCTTTATCACAAGAAGTGCCAAAGGGCTATATAGACTATGATTACACTATCACCTAATCAGAAACCTTCATTTAGGCTAGGAAAAACTAAAAAAAAACTCAGCATGAAAAGAACAAAGAAACATTGAAAACTTTGTGATTAGATTGATGTACAAATTATGTTTCTTCTGTATAAAATATAATTGATTTAAAAAAAAAAAAAGGATTCCCACCCCTACCATTTTTTTTGTCTCAATTGTGATGACACAACCTTTCTTTTATTGTCTCTGCTTTGCAAAGCATTTTTTTTATTGTGCCAGCCAACAAAATCCAAATAATTTTGAAATTGTTTTCCTTAGTTTGCAAACTATTTGTAACAGGCAAAATAGCTGGGTAGAAGATTGGTTTGGGCTACTTGGAGTGTTCAGTGAGTGTAAACTGCAGTACTCACTTTCTGCGCCAGAGCAGACCACACGAAAGCAGATGTTTTATCAATTTTGTTTGCATTAATTGGGGGTGCCTTGACACGAAACTTGGCTAAAGACTTTCGTGAGGTCTAAAGTACAACTGTGTTTTCACAAAAATTGGTTCAGCCGTTTTAAAGCCTATAAGTCGCATACACACAATCACTCACGCACACAAATTTCTAAAGTGGTTTTGATTCGATTTTATTATATTTTTCTACATGTTTCACATAACATGTCTTTTATTGTAACAGAACAACTAAAAATACATTTTAAGTAACATTTGAAAACAAACATTACAATTTCCCCCAAAATATTTGATTACCTTGTAAAAAAAGTACAATATAGACTATTTTTTTGAAAACTTGTAAACTAATTTTAAAATATATAACAAAAGAAAAAGTAATCATAATATCTACCAACACAACTCTTTTCTGTGATTTTATCTGTGTAGGTAGAAGGGAAGGAAGAATTTTGCATTGATTTAACTTTTCAAAGATAGAAGTTCTTCTACAAGGGTATTTAAGTACTCCTCTAGGTTCCCGTACCTCCATTTGAGAACCACTGGCCTGGTGCGAAAGATTGTACTCTTATTATGCTTTCACCAAAGCGAGCTACAGTATATTTTTGCCTCAGCTTGTCGCAACTCACGTGTTCCCACCATGTTCACACAAGATAGAAAGAGAAAAGGACCAAGGCACTCAAGGGGAAAAACGATGTCATGGAATAAAAGACTAGTTGGGTGCGGTCTGAGTCAAATGGCATATTTTTTGTTGACCAACTTTTTTTCCCTACAAAATCATATGCTCAGGGATATGCTAAAAATAAGCCATCTCATTTTGACTGCATTTCATTGAACTTCCACTCTTCCATTATTTTTACTTATTTGATTCTGTGCCACCGCCCGAGCGGAATGTCAGTCATCCCTAGAGGTCGACCGTTTACCGAGCGGGCCGATTATCAACTCTTAAAAATTGACGGCTATCAGTTTTTTTATTTATTCGACGGGCTGATCATTTAGGCTCAGATAAAGTCGAGCCTTTCTCTCCCTCTTCTTTCTCTCACGGCTTCTGTCTCACGCTACCCACTCCGCGCCTTGGATAAGAAACCTAGGGCAACGCCACTGAAGCAGGAAGAATCATATTACAGCCCAGTAGAGAACAGCAGCTCTACAAACTCCCGACATGCCTGTGAATCAAGACTGCTGTTAGATAATATTGAGTCTGTGTGTTCTCTATTGACCATAACAAGCGATACTTTGATATCAAAGATCATAAAGACAATTCAATTCAAAATGTCAGAAGGAGTAAACTAGCGATAACCAAAGCGCGAGGTAGTGAAGGGGTCTGTGTATCTCTCCTCTTAATACTAATCATCAGTCGATCCTAAATCTGACTTTGGGTTCGCGTCGGGCCGGGCTTCTCTCCCTCTCTCTCTTTTTTTGTTTTATTTTTCAAAATCATCCACGTTTGGCGTGTGTCTGTAAATGTTCTTTATTTTTTTCTTCCACAAGCATTCACACATGGATCCTCCACAAAGAAAATTAATCTCAAAACAATTGGTTTGTTGGATTCCTTAACCACTAGATTTGTAGGGACACCATATCCTGTGGTTTGTCTTGGGCAAGTACAGCTGGTGGCGCTCATTCCCCTTCAGGCCAACATAAGTTCCTACCCAGTTTTGAACCAGGGATCTTCCGTATGTCAGGCAAATGTGCTAACCACTGCACTACGGAAACAAAAAAAAGTCATTGTGAGCGAAGCCCTCCTCCTCACAAATTAAAAAAAAAAAGTTCTTACAAATAAAATATGAAAATAAGGGTCCCTCAAATCTAAATAATTTGTCGGGCTCGGGGTGGTTCAGGCTTCAATACCCGCTAGCCTGGTTGAATCGGGCTGGATTTTTAAGGCCTAACCTTACCCATTGTGGCAAAAGTATGCTGGATAAAGTACACTCATTGTTTTTTGCAGAACTACTACATCCTAGGGACCCCTGATTTTTCATAATTGAACATTAAAATGCATAGAAAAAGCCCCCAAACTCCAATGTTCCAATATATTTGAAATATGATGCTGTATCAGAGCTTCTGTTTTTATTAAAGGCCTAATGCTGAAAAAAAACTGATATCTCTGTACCCCTAACTTGTTCCTGTACATTGAGCTTCCCACAGCTACGCCATCAAAGTATGTGGGCAGCTGCAATGACTACATGCTGTCAAAAAAGGAAGTGGGTTTGGGCAGAATGGGAAGAGCAAGCGCATGCTAAAAGAATGCGGCCGTGTAAACAGTTTGCTAGAGGGCCATGGAAATGTATGACAACAATGTAATCTATTTTACTGTGGTGGTAGAAGACCTCGTGTTCTAAGGTTTGATTCCAGTCGTATGAATTGTTTTTGTATATGCGATTCAGTTGGGTTTGTTCTCATCCATTTTTCTTCATTTTAATATGAGGTCATAGCCGGAGGAAGTTTTTAGTTCTATAAACAACATCTCATCCAAAGTTTTTTGGGATCCTCTCACGTTGGACAACTGATGTGAAAAATAGAATTTAGGGATCAACTCAAAATACGATATTTGATTCTAGTTTTTTTTCTCAAATTGATTGTGATGGAAGTGACCAGAATGGAAATGACAGAGTTGTAATGTCATCTGCAGTATATGAACTCAGTGCTTCTGTTCACCCCGCCATAACACTGTGATCATTGTGGTCAAGTCAGAGAAGCACTCCCTTACATTCGTCAGACTGGGCGGATTGTTTGCCCTTGCATGATGTGACTTCCCGTAACTGCTTGCTTTGCTTTCCTGGTTTGTGAAGTCAGCATAAAACAGGCAAGGATGATAATCCTGCTATAATTCTAGGGTCACTCTCATCTAAAGTTATTGTAGGGGTGGGCAATACAAAAATATCATAGTTCAGGTATTCTGAACATTTTTCTTCATGTTTTCCTTTCAGAGAAAAATCTGACATTTTACCTTGATTACTTTGTTTTCTTGGTTTAATCTTAATGGTGCATTTTACATCAACATTTTCATGATAAATGTTAGGCATTGTTACAAACGCACTAGAAATACAGGCTAGTGTCAACGATGGTAGGATTACCTGCTGAATCAATTAGCATCAACCTTCAAAGGCATGCTTAAGCTTAAAAGTTTGCCACTCGAGTGAGGCTTTTTGGGGGCTTTATCTTTTTTAGTTTTTCACGATGTAATATAGTTATAATGCCTAGTAACTTGGAATTAAATTCTTGTGTTTTTTTAAATCAAAATCAAAAATGAATTCACACATAAAAGTTACTTAAAAGTTACTCTACTAGTGATCCCAAGAGCCAAGAAGAGATCTGCAGGTTCAAGAGCGTTCTCCATTCGGGCCCCAGTGCTGTGGAATGCTCTTCCCCCTGAGATTTGATCTGAAACCTCAGTGGAAATGTTTAAATCTAAGCTTAAAACACAGTTCCATTCTATAGCATATGAATAACCTATATTTTATGTTGACAATATCTGTGCATTATTTGCCCTCATGTAGGTTTTAGATCAGGGGATGGTGTCATAATAGTCTGTGGTTCGCAATAATCTGTTGTCTGTGCAGCCCTTTGAGACTCTTTGTGACTAAGGGCTATACAAATAAACATGACTTGACGTGACTCATTTAATATTCATTATAATCATTTTTACAGCCTTGAATCACATTAAGAAAGATTTGTGTCAGTCCTACTACAGGAAACACGTTTCAAAATATATATATTTCCCTCTTTCTCTACCAATTCCAAGCATTGTTTTGAAAAGAATAATGGAGCCACTAGGGCGGCGTTAAAAGCCACATGCAGCTCTAGAGCCTCAGGTTGCTGACCCCTACTCTAGGTCTAATTTAGAGTGAGCCAAACAATTATTTTTCATGGCCTGACGAGTTATGAGTATGAATATTTTACTGCAGCATCATGAATAGTCAAAACTTCCTAATGCCAGTGATTCAGTGCCCTCTTTTTGGAACGGTTAGTAGCTGCAATTATTGTTTATTTTTTTATTTTTCACCCGGTAAGGTGATTTTTTTTTTTTTTTTTTGGTTCCCACCACATTTTATCCTATCTTACTATAAAAGGGAGTGGTGATCAGCATCCAGGGAAAAACACCAAGCTAGTTCCATTTAAAGGCTTGGCACAGAGAGTATGAATCGGTGTATAATTCAAAGCAATATCTAAGTAATGTTTATAATGTAGAGTAGAAACCACTCTAAATAGGAAATAGATTAAGTTAATCTACTTATCGATGTTAAATCTTGAATTCAATCGTTGTAGAAGTTTAGCGGATAAGAGGCTTTTTCAATAAGGAGCTGATGGACACACTGCTGAGAACATGCAGACTGCAGCAGCAATGCACATGAATTTATTTCTGTCCGGCACAAATCAAAAATGTTCTCTCATGTAATAGATATTGTACTTTTAACTTTGAAATGTCATGGGACAGTTCAACATTAGCTCCTCCAGCAATTGATCTCGTTGTAAAAGCTCAGATTGCGTAAACTGATATTAGTTATTTGTAGCTCTTGTTTTGACAGTTCCAAGCCAGAGATGCAGTTAAACACAATTCATGAAATCTTTGATTTTGCTTTTTTGACACAGACAATTCCATTACTCTCAAGGATAACCTTGTTGTCTTGAAATGTCATTGCTCATTGCACAAATGTATGGCCACTTGTGAAAGATCAAAACTCCCCGTTTCACAGTAGAGACGAAATATTCTGTAAAAAGAATAACGTGTGTTGTTAAAAGGTTGGTTAGAAAGCGGCCATGGAAACTGAATATTGGAATATTTTACACAAAACAACCCACAGATGAGGATTATCATTCCCTAACCACCACACTGATCACTGGAAATCTTTTGTTTTGGCTAGAAAAATGATCTTATATTGAACTACACGATTCTCAATTGTCTTTGCAAACTTTGGTGATCTTCTTTGACATTGGAATAGCTCCAAATTATTAATAAACCTTACAGTATAGTCTTTGTGTGAGAGTGTTAATGTGCATATCTTACACACTCATATGTGATCTCATGCTTTGACAAATGATGCCCCCGGAGGACTCTTATGTTCATTGCTTAGGTCCAAACTTCTTGCTGGGAAAAAGTGCACACCGTAAATTCCGGACTATAGAGCGCACCTGATTATAAGCCACACCCACCACATTTTAGGAGGATAACGGCTTTTGTACCTACACAAGCCGCACCTGTATATAAGCCGCATGCGCCCACATTAATACATGTAACACAATCACAAGAGTAACTCAAAGCCGACTTTAGGTCCCGCGATTGTAACTAAATATAAAGTACTCAGACCAAAAACCACAGCCGGCAAAATGAACGGATATTGATACCGGTATTTAAGATTTGATGCAGACCTGCAGAGTCCGGGTCCCATTGATAGTAATCCAAGGAAAAAAAGTCTATATTTCTAAAGGTAAGGGTGGGAAAAATATATCCACTGTTGTCGGCCGCGTCCACAAACACGTCTCACCTTTACTCCACTTCCCGTCAGCCCGCGTTTGCCCCGCCCCTTCTTTCTCATTTGCTCGTGCAAAACACATCCGAATAAGTTTCTAAAATAAATACATTACAAAAATATACAGTTGCAAATACATATTATACATGGTCACACATATTTACAAAGAAAGACGGTACACCGAGAGAGTTTTCAAAGCTTTAATAATAAAAATACAACTTTCATCCCAAACCGTGTCTGTGACAGGTAGCAACACGCTACTAGCAACACGCTCACAAAACAGCATACGGGTCTGTTAAGAAAATATACCGTGTTTGTAAGGATCACGGTAAACCGTCCTCATCTTCCTCCTTATAACTGAAGCCATCAAAGTCGTCTTCCTCAGTATCGGAAAGAAACTTTGTCATGTAGAAGTCGTCCCACGTTCCCTTATTCTAAAACACGCTAGCAACACGCTCGCAAAGTAAAGTGTACGTGCAATAGCTCTGTTTCCTTCCTTTTTTCGGATTGCTCGATTGCTTTTAGCTTGAAAGCTGCTTCATGTGCCTTTCTTTTTGCAAGTTGCATGGTGAGGATATTTCCACGCCAATTTAATTTGTGCACAAGCTAAGAAGTTGCAGTCTTCCTCGGCGCGTATATTCCACCGGTCTAAATCTTACCTTTTGTACTCGAGCGCCCCTGGCGGCTGTTAGAAAAATTACATAAATTGGCCGCATCACTGAATAAGCCGCAGGGTTGAAAGTTTGGGAAAAAAGTAGCGGCTTATAGTCCGGAATTTACGGTATTACTTTTTATGCACTAGGAAAAAAAGGACTCCAAAAAGTGGAAAGAAACACAAAATTTGCTTTTGAACAACATGTATAAAAACTAATGATGATGACATGTTAGTTACATTTTATGTTACACAGTGTTAGTGCTTGAATTCTTTGAAAACGACTAAATTTTTATGTTGTGTTTTCAAGGATTGTGAAGGTTAATTTTTCCAAAAGACATATATTTGCGATTTACTCAAGATCTAAAAATCATATGTCTTGACAAATGCACATGCAAATTAAAAATTGCATGTGTAAATTGCAGATATATTTGTGGCTCTGCAAAATACATGATTCACACCAGAACTTTTCTTTAATGGTATCAGAGGAAATTGTATTTGGAAATCCTTCTAAAGGTGCTTGAATTTGACCATGAAAAAAGCGCGCAATCCCAGGTTACGTTATTGATAAATATTTGTAGAATATTAAATGTGTTTATATCAATAAGAAAATATACAAGTGACTTTTTAATTGTAAGATTTGATTTGATTTGATTTTGATTTTATTTTAAAACAAATATGTACCTTATTCTTAGTATTTCTTTTAATTTGCACATACCTGTATTTGTGCGCTTAATGCGTTCACTCCGAATGGACACTAGATGACAGTGTTGCATCATGTTTATCAATCCTTATTTTTTTTAACTTATCTGTGAAAATGTTTATCAAGGTTAAATCGCAAGTATGAATTTGTATGTTCTGTTCTCTTTAGACTTTGCACTTTACTGAAATATTAACAATAAATGCTGTACACTTCAATGATGAGTACTGAGCACATTTGCTTGATGCAATATGCCGTATAAGGCCCCCGTAGTGGGTGTTGACCCAGGGTGAGCGGGTGTCCTGGATAGTGTAGTTGTGATGTGCTTGCACGGTACAGAAACCCACTCATAACTATGCTGAGCCTCAGTGAGACCAGCAGCAGCAATACTGCACCACTGAGCACAGGTGAGTGAGGACTAGAGCTATTCATTATATTTAACACTGTTGGAGCTGTAGATTATTTTTATAAAAACAGTATTTTCCAAGGCTCAATTTAAACCTTTTAGTTACTTTAATTGGATATTATGTCATATACACTTATAAACCCTATTACAAACATTACTTTAAAAAATATATATATTTTAGCACAATCCTATTGTTGCTTGCTAAAAGCACATTGGCTTTATTGATAACACATGCACAGGACTAGCTTCTGCCAAATCAAAAAAATTAGATTGATGCTGACTGACCACCGGAAATGTTTTTGTCTATATTAAAAGGCATCATACTTAAATAATTATGTATGTTTACCAAAATACAGGGTTTGCACGGGCCCTTGAAATACTTAAAAAAAGCTTAAGTTTAATGTTGTTTTCAAGGCTTGAAACGTGCTAGAAATTTGGGTGAAATGCTTTTAAATTTTTGCCATGTTTCTCAACAAGTCTGCTGTGGTTAGCACATTCACCTAACATGCCCTGGTTCGAGACAGGGATGAAACATATATTGGCCTGGAGAGGAATGGGCGACACCAGGCTGTACTTGCCCAAGACTCACTAAAGGAAATGGTTATGTGATCCAACCAACAAGTTAAAAATGAGGCTGACACTGCTCTCTGGTGGCGTCGCTTTATCATTACATTTTCTTCTTCCCTCGTAATTAACAACGGCTAGCATTTTTGAATGGTATTATCCTATTAAGCGTCATTAAACCCCTACGGGTCGCAATCAAAAGGACAAGTGCATGCTACACCTAAACAGTACAGCCCTTTGAGACTTCTTGCAATTAACCACTATACAAATAAACATGACCTGACATGAAATTGTATAAGTTCAAGAATTTTGTAACAATTGTGGTAGCATTTCCCTGTGTAAATTGTATTCGGAATAACTTCCTGCAAGTGAAAATGTAAGCTACATAATAACGTCATTTTTACCCAACACTTCTATGGGAGGAGATTTGTCAAAAAAATCTTTAAACACGTTATGTTCAGATCCCAAAATATATTTGCAATTTAATCAGGATCTGAAAATCACGTGTTTTGACGCAAGATTAAACGTCACAAATGTAAAAAGCAAATATATTTGTGGCTCTGCAAAATACATGACTCATATCAGATTTCTTATTTTAATGGTACTAGACAAATAAGAAAAATGGCTTTGAAAGTCCTCAAAAAGTTCTTGAATGTGACAATAACCCTGAGAATAAGACTGCATTGATATAAGTGTCTTTGCATCCAATTCAAATATGTAATCTATGATCATCAAAATCAAATCTAATTTTTTTGTAAACACTTTTCAGGCAATGAATTGCAACTCAAAGTGCTCTATAAAACATTCTGTGTACAATAAAAACAAATCTTGTAATTATTGTACGGCTCCAAATTATTGTTTTATTAGTTTTTAATCAATTATAGTGTCCTAGCGTGGATTTATCTATTATTAAAGTTTTTAATGCGCTACTCGTGTAAAAATAAATTGTTTGATAGCCAACCAAATTTGCAGAGCCTTTCTACTACCTTACTTTGCCTGCACTTTACTTACATTTATTTTTCTTTACAATTACAGGACATGGCAACCACAAAGAAGACAGTCCATTCCTTAACAGCCCCGACGAGAAGAAAAAGAATGACTTCTACGATAGGAACCTGGCATTATTTGAGGTATTTTGTGCTTTTTCAAATTAACGTTCCTACCTAATGTTATTTTGTTTACCTTTTGTCTTTTTTTTTCAGGAAGAGTTGGATATTCGACCTAAGGTGTCGTCTCTGCTCAGTCGCTTGGTCAGCTACACAAATATCACCCAGGGAGCTAAAGAGCATGAGGAGGAGGAAAGTGCCGAAGCATCTCGGAGAAAGACTCCCAAGGTCAGTGGGACTTTGAAAGGCTTTGTTTTGTATGAAAACTTGGTGACAGAAGTTTGGCTTTCTAATAATGGAGTTGTGGTGTCCAAGCTTTTCGGTCCAAAGACCACATATAAAAAAATCAATTATACAAGGTCATTTGAAGGTTTTTAACTATTCTCTGAACAATCTTCGATAAGGTAATTTGAGTAAGACTCTACAAGATTCCGAGCAGCCCTCCAAATTTTTTATACCCTTCCCTTTCTCCCCAAAGAAATCCTCATTTGCATATATACAGGACTGTCTCAGAAAATTAGAATATTGTGATAAAGTTCTTTATTTTCTGTAATGTAATTAAAAAAACAAAAATGTCATACATTCTGGATTCATTACACATCAACTGAACTATTTCAAGCCTTTTATTATTTGAATATTGCTGATTTTGGCTTACAGCTGAAAAAAACTCAAAAATCCTATCTCAAAATATTAGAATACTTCCTCAGACCAAGTAAAAAAAGAATTTTATAACAGCAAAACTAAATCAAACATTTGAAAATGTCCATTGATGCACTCAGTACTTGGTTGGGAATCCTTTTGCACGGATTACTGCATCAATCCGGCGTGGCATGGAGGCAATCAGCCTGTGGCATTGCTGAGGTGTTATTGATGCCCAGGATGCTTCGATAGCGGCCTTCAGCTCATTTGCATTTGTAGGTCTGGTGTCTTTCATCTTCTTCTTAACTATACCCCACAAATTCTCGATGGGGTTCAGGTCAGGGGAATTAGCAGGCCAATCAAGGACAGTGATGCCATGGTCAGTGCACCAGTTACTGGTGGTTTTGGCACTGTGGGCATGTGCCATATCATGCTGGAAAATGAAATCCTCATCTCCATAGAGCTTTTCAGCAGAGGGAAGCATGTAGTGCTCTAAAATCTCTTGGTACACAGTTGCATTTACTCTGGACTTGATGAAACACAGTGGACCAACACCAGCAGCTGACATGGCTCCCCAAACCATTGCTGACTGTGGGAACTTCACACTGGATTTCAAGCAACTTGGATTTTGCTCCTCCCCAGCCTTTCTCCAGACTCTGGCGCCTTGACTTCCAAATGAAATGCAAAACTTGCTTTCGTCTGAAAAGAGGACTTTGGACCACTCTGCAACTGTCCAGTGCTTCTTCTCCATAGCCCAAGTCAGACGCTTCTTCCGTTGTCTTGAGTTCAGAAGTGGCTTGACCATGGGAATACGGCTATTGTAGCCCATTTCCCGGACACGTCTGTTAACTGTGGCTTTTGATACCTGGACTCCAGCTTCAGCCCACTGTCTTTGAAGCTCCCCCAAATTCTGGAAGCGGCTCTTCTTCACAATTTTGTTAAGGCTGCGGTCATCTCTCTTGGTTGTGCAGCGTTTCCGGCCACATTTTTCCCTTCCAACAGACTTTTTGTGGATATGCTTTGAAACTGCACTCTGTGAACAGCCTGCTCTTTGAGAAATTTCTTTTTGTGTCTTACCCTCCTGATGGAGGGTATCAATGATGGTCCTCTGGACAGTAGACGGATCAGCAGTCTTCCCCATACTTGTGATTTAGTTTACTGAACCAAGCTGAGTGTTTTTAAGGCTCAGGAAACCCTCGCAAGGTGTTTCGAGTTAATTAGATGATTCAGGTGATTAGTTGAATAGCCTACTTGTATACTTTTTCATGATATTCTAATATTTTGAGATGGGATTTTTGAGTTTTCTTAAGCTGTAAGCCAAATTCAGCAATATTAAAATAATAAAAGGCTTGAAATAGTTCAGTTGATGTGTAATGAATCCAGATTGTATGACATTTCTGTTTTTTTAATTGCATTACAGAAAATAAAGAACTTTATCACAATATTCTAATTTTCTGAGACAGTCCTGTATATATATATATATATATATATATATATATATATATATATATATATGCACTCTTGTTATACTATTCTTTTCATTCGCGATTTGCACTATTGAGTTTTTAATCACTGACTGGTTGGTCTGTTGTATCCCTTAACCACTAGGGTCGTAAGCGCACCACTTCCTGTTGTGTGTCTTGGTCAAGTACAGCCTGGCGGTGTCTATCCTTCTCCAGGCCAACACGTGTTTCCACCTGGTTCTCTAACCAGGGACTTTTTGTGTGTTAGACGAGTGCTAGCCATTGCACTACGGAAGTACAAAGACACTGAAATACAATAGGGTTGTAGGGGCACCATTTCCTGTGGTGTCTTGGCTAAGTGCAGCCTGGTGGCTCCCATCCCTCTCCAGGCCAATAAATGGTTGCACCCGGTCTTGAAGAAGGGAGTACATTGTAAATATTTTTTGTGCCTTTTATCCTTACAGTCTTTTGTCTTATTTTCTTTTTAAAGTCTTGAGTACATGTCTACTCTGGAGTGTCATGTCCATTCTGGTTGGATACAATGTTTTCATGTTTATTATTCAAAATAAAGACAATTCAATCAATAAGGTAGCTCATTTGGACTGTTATTCATACTAATTTAATTTGTTCTATTACACATTTTACTGTTTTTTAACTTTTGTTCATAATATTTTTATCGAATTAGCAAATTATAAGCCATCTGCCAAATCATCATAGATTCTAAAATTCTGTATAGTCTTTTCCTTATTTTAATCCAAAAACTAGTTTAAAAACATAATAGAATTAATACCTTTACAATTTATTTTCTAATTTTGCTTGGCAATTTTGAAATATGACAAAATTATTAAAATCAGCACAGTTTTATATATTTTGCCCTTTGCAAGGAACAGCGACAGAGGTCGTATACCTGCCAATTTATACGTGTTCCCCATGTTTTATCTGTTTTTTGGTCATTTCAAATTGTATAGGCCATGTAACAAGTTTTATACTGGAAACATATATTTGTTTTTTTTTAAAAAAGGGCCAATCTTGTCTTCCCTATTTTAGCTCGAATCCGGATAGTCCCGGTCACTGGTAGCAGACGAAAACTACATCGTAGCTTGCTAATATTGTCGCAGTATTCGTCATATTTTGTTTAGAAATAAGTGCCGTGCTGGATTATTTTCGCTTAATAAGGACTATTCGCAATCATTTATAAGGAGAGCAAATGTTGAGGTCAAAAGGCACGAGATCAAGAGACTGTTGATAAAACGTAAGCCCTTACTGTACACTTAACAATCAGGGGACTGTAACTTTAAATGAATGTACACACTTATTGTAGTTAGCATGCGCAAAACTCAACAAGCTGATGCTAGCGTGAGTAGTCACATGCGGTGACCAGTCTCTAGTGGTAGCTTCTGGGACTGCCAGTAACTTGGATTTTCTTTCGTATAGCAAGCAAGATATTAATTCCAAATATAACTCGTATACTGAAATGTTCATGTTCAGAGCTGCTTGTATTAAGAGGTGCCACTGTACCGTCCTCCACCACAGTGTTATGAAGTGGATTACCATTTCTTGTTTTACTGTAAATAGTTCTTTTTACTTTTTTAGAAACTCATTACAGTTCACTATACAATTTAATTAGTAACCTATAGTATTTTTAGGAATAGCAATATCCCTTCAATAGACTTTTAAATGTCAGACATTATTCAAACGAGGAAATACAAAACAACATTTAAATGATCTTTTCCTGGATCAGGCTGGCTTGTGAGTAGCCTCTTTCCCAAATGTCAGCTGTGTTCGCCTCCAGCTAACAAATAACCTTAATGTTATCAAGCAGTATAGAAAATGGAAAAATGTTTGGATGTGGTCCACTGTTCATGCAGGAGCTGTAACACTCTGTAATGACCTTTAAAGAGTACACCAATCAATAATGATCATCAATAATGCTGTTTCCTAAATTGCTCGATAACCGCTTGCCCTCTTTCTCGCTCTGCTTCCACAGTCCCCTAACATGGGCACTCTTATGGGTGTCTACTTGCCGTGCCTACAGAACATTTTTGGGGTCATCCTCTTCTTGCGGCTGACGTGGATTGTCGGGGTGGCTGGCGTTGTGCAGTCACTTTTGATTGTTGTCATGTGCTGCACATGTGTAAGTACTGAATATCCACATACAAACTAGGTTAATGTGCCGGTTTGATTTGACTAGAAATGCAATCAATAGCATTAGATCACGGACCATGGCATTTATTTGCCTGCCCAATTCATTTAAAAAGTCTGCTTTGATAATTTTACCACAGACACAGAGTTAATTATTTGTATTTCGTTTTGGGGGGGGAATGACACTATAACTTGTATTCCAGCAAATCAAGTCTCCATTACCTTCCACCACCTTACATAATCTGTGTTGTAGTTATATGTATTTCCAGAAAACGCCATTAATATATTGATTCTTTCAGAAGGGCTTATGCTCAGTCATTTGTGAAGCAATCTGCCCGAGCGTCACTTTGATGGGTGGATGTTTGCATGCGACACAGATGTTCCTCCGCCACCTTTTTTTTCTACCGCAATCTCCTCTGTCTTTTTGCAGACCATGCTCACAGCCATATCGATGAGTGCCATTGCCACTAACGGTGTTGTTCCAGGTAATGTGCAAATCACTGTGGCCACATATAAACTTGCATAAAATTACATTTTGGAGCATCTGTTTTGCAACTGTGCATTTCCTTTTCCTAGCTGGCGGGGCTTACTTCATGATCTCGCGCTCTCTGGGTCCAGAATTTGGAGGCGCTGTAGGCCTTTGTTTTTACCTGGGCACGACCTTTGCTTCCGCTATGTACATCCTTGGAGCCATTGAGATATTTTTGGTCAGTTTTTGGCAGCGGAAGCATATTTGTTTACATCTTTATGTTATGTACCAGTAAATTACACATCAAAAATCTAAACTGTTTTGCAAGTACCATGTAAATGTAAAATTATATAACGTGTATTATTTTCTTTTTAGCAATATCTTGTGCCTCAAGCAGCCATCTTTCATGCTGCAGACCACCACGGCAAAGACAGCGCTATGCTGAACAACATGCGTGTCTACGGCACCATCTGCCTCAGCTTAATGGCGGTGGTAGTTTTTGTCGGTGTCAAATACGTCAACAAATTGGCCTCGCTCTTCCTGGCGTGTGTCATTATCTCAATTGTCTCCATCTATGCTGGTGCAATCAAGTCTGTCTCTCATCCACCAGAATTCCCGTACGTTTTAGTAGAAAAGCTGATTCGGATGCCGTGCACGCTTCTGATTGTTTTTTTTTTTTAACTCATTATGTTATCAGGATCTGCATGCTTGGGAATCGGACCTTGGTCAGAGATCGTTTTGATGTGTGTGCAAAGTCCGTCACCGTTGGCAACATCACATCACCCAGTCAGCTTTGGGACATGTTTTGCCCAGCAGGCAACATGAGCAGTGCACAGTGCGATGACTACTTCCTGCAGAATAATGTCACAGAGATTCAGGGCATTCCTGGACTGGCTAGTGGAATTTTTAGAGGTACAAATATGTTTTGTCATAGGTTTGTTTTAAAAAAAAAAGTTCAAATGCAATCCTCATATTTAAAATAAGAAATTGATTTTTATCAATGCAATAAGCATTATCAAATGATCTCTAAATTGAATATATTGACAAAGCATAAAATGGAGAGCATGTCCAATACTTGGCTATTTAGATACAGTTAGAATAAAGTTATAAATGCAAGTGACAAAAAAAACAAAACACATTTTGATCGATTATGAGCAAGCACCTGAGATTCGTTTTGACATTATGTGTCCTCAGTTGTGTAAACTTGGTTTAGAAGGATTTACACGGCATTTACAATTAGTAGCTTGCAGCCACATCACATCTGAGTCTGAAAATTGTTTTCTCCATAGACAATTTAATTATCTTTTAGCTATTTAGTATTACAGTTATGTTGAAGTCCTTTATAATCAAATATATCTCCCACTCATAATATAAAACTTTACAATGAACTTTGACGACAATGGATCTTTTTTCACTGCTTATTAAAGTAATAATGGAGCTGACCAAAATCTGTTCCTTACAGACAACTTATGGGGTGACTACTTGCAGAAAGGAGAGATTCTGGAGAAGGACGGCCTAGTGTCTGTGGACGCCCACAGCACCATGGAAACCTTTGGCATGTATGTGTCTGCAGACATTGCCACGTCTTTCATGTTGCTTGTGGGCATCTTTTTCCCGTCAGCCACTGGTAAGACAACGGTAAAGTTGTATTAAAGAGGCATTTTCTTCTTTGCTGTTAAATTATTATATTGGCCTTGTGTTTTGAAGGCATTATGGCAGGCTCCAACAGGTCTGGAGATCTTCGGGATGCTCAGAAGTCCATACCCATTGGAACTATCTTAGCAATCACCACTACTACTCTTGTCTGTATCCTTATTTTGAAGAGCATATCGAGTCAAATCTTTCGATGGTAAGTTTACCTGCTGCCAAGATAACCTCCTTGACTTGTTGTCAAAAGATCTCAGTTCTGTTATTTTGTTTGGGGCTTGCGTGGAAGGAGTCGTCCTAAGAGACAAGTGAGTCTCGTTACTACCTTTTGCAAGTTATATCCTGTATGACTCACCCAGTTTGTGCCTTCAGGTTTGGTGACGCAGTTAGGAACAATTTAGTGGTGGGAACTCTTTCCTGGCCATCCCCCTGGGTCATTGTCATCGGTTCCTTCTTCTCCACTGTGGGAGCAGGCCTGCAGACGCTCACAGGGGCTCCCAGACTTCTTCAGGCCATCGCAAAGGACACTATTATCCCTTTCCTCAGAGTGAGAACTGTTTACAGGCTTTATTATGTAAATTATTTTATTATGTATTTCACAGAAAATCCAAAGATCTCGATCCAAACCTTAAACTTGATCATGAACAAGAAACGATCAACGAGCTGTTGTTGTTGGGTTGTTTTTATGTATATTTTGTTGTGGCATTTCAGGTTTTTGGCAATGGTAAGACTAATGGTGAGCCAACATGGGCCTTACTGCTGACTGGCCTCATAGCTGAGCTTGGTATCCTGATTGCTTCTTTGGATTTGGTGGCTCCCATCCTTTCCATGTAAGTAAACTTGCTGATGTATACTTGTGTAGATCCAGCCAATAAAGCCAGTAAAATAGAGAGCTAATTAAACTGCCTTGAATTTGCAAACTAATAGCATTAGTGGGCTATGTTGTGCTTTGAATGTGTCCGAATTCTTAATGCTTTTTAATGTTAATAGTTTAGCTGTTGATTGTGTATTCCCTCATTGTGTTGTCTCTTCCACAAAGGTTTTTCCTGATGTGCTATCTCTTCGTTAACCTGGCATGTGCTGTGCAAACACTGTTGCACACTCCCAACTGGAGGCCAAGGTTCAGATATTACCATTGGTGAGAGCTATGCAAAATGTTCCTTCTTCTTGAAAATGTTTGATTTAGGAATTACAACATCTGAAGAAATTAGTATGATTCAAGGAACGATTCAATTTTATTTATTTTCCACAAAGGACTCTATCCTTCCTTGGAATGAGCATGTGCTTGGCCTTGATGTTTGTCTCCTCCTGGTATTATGCTATAGTGGCTATGGGCATTGCCGGAATGATCTACAAGTACATAGAGTACCAGGGGTATGTCCACACTTTGTTATCTCCTATTTAGTCTTGCCCCATTACACAAGCTTGTCTTTTTTCATTCACACTAACACACGCACACAAACACACTCATACAGAGCAGAAAAGGAGTGGGGAGACGGCATTAGGGGACTATCCCTGAGTGCGGCACGCTATGCCCTGCTAAGGCTAGAAGTTGGACCCCCGCACACAAAGAACTGGAGGTACAGCTGCATTCAAGTCAAATTAATTTTTTTGTTTCCATTGTGTTTTATGATGGACTTGAAATGGTAATTATGCCCCTATTGACTTGCCCAACAGACCTCAGCTCTTAGTTCTGTCAAAGCTGGATGAGGACCTCCATATCAAATATCCCCGACTGCTGACCTTTGCTTCGCAGCTGAAGGCAGGGAAGGGTCTTACCATTGTAGGATCAGTCATCCAGGGACAATTTTTGGAAAGCTACGGGGAACTGCAAGCAGCAGAACAAGTAAGGCAGATCATTTCCCAAAGATTTTGAGTACACTTATCAATGTTTGTTTTAAATCGGGAATGAGCTGATTGAGTGAGTGATAAGTTATTGATTGATTTATCCCGAAGACCATCAAGAACATGATGGACATTGAAAAGGTGAAAGGTTTCTGTCAGGTGGTTGTGGCCACCAAAGTTCGAGAGGGCGTCGTCCACTTGATCCAGTCCTGCGGTCTCGGTGGCATGAAGCACAACACTGTGATGATGGGTTGGCCATACGGATGGAGGCAAAGCGAGGACCCCCGAGCTTGGAAGACATTTATCAGTGAGACACGGAGTTCAATTAACTTGTTCAAATGCCATTTTTCAACTATGATTTCCAACGGCATTTGCTGTTTGTATAAATCCACTCCGCACTCTACTCAGTCAGTCAATTATAAAGCAATTTTTCCTTCATTAGTGCTTTCTTTTCAATTTTAAACTAAAGTGAACATCATTTAGCATAACTGCCTGCCACAATATATTGTGCTGCTACTATCAACTTGTTTATTAGTGTACTAGTCACCGACTTTTGAAACTATTAGTAAACTAATCAGATACTTTTTTTTCCCCAAAATTTTGCATGAAGTCCATTTATTATATGCCATACGATAATAAACACAATGGGTACAATGAAAAATACATTTTTTTTATTGAACATACTTCGTATTTGTACACATAATAAATAAAAATGCACATTCCAAAACCAATTAGATACTGTGCTTTTTCAGTAGTGAGGTAAATCCATAAATAAAACTCTGTCCATTTTAAGGGACAGGCAAACAAACGATAAATTAAAATCAAGTCAATATTTTTCTTATCCCTGCTAACCAAGAAGAGGGACATTATCAGCAGTAAATAGAACAAATATGATGGTCATTTTGTGAAGGACATTCAGTAGTCAACCGCAAAGTCCAAAACAAATGCATAATTCTCTTTAATTAAAAATCAAACAAATGTTACTACTGACATTTGTATTTTAGATTGCATGCATTTAATTTCTAAAGTGTTTGTCAGGCAGTGTGGCATAACGCTCAAGCTCTCTTTTATAGCAAAATACACACGTATAAAATGTACAATTCATGTCATTAAAACTGCATTGGCTAAAACATTATTTGAATTTTACCGAGGAGAGCCGGACTGCAATATGTTCGAAGTCCGACGTGCTCTTTGGAGACACATGGACAGATAATCAACGGCAATGATACACAAGGTCTACTTTGCAAATGGTCTTTTATTGGCCGTATCCAGGATGAAATTCTTCCAAACTTTAGAAGTTTTGGGATGCGTAATTGATGTTGACGGCGCCATTTCTGTATGGAAATTTGAGTTTAGCAAAGAGATACTATTGGCTATTGCGTATGCGCAACTTTCAGCATACATTATATTTATGTAGAGATGCCTCTGTGTTGGAAAAACAAATTCATTTTCGACTATTTCTATTATCGATTGTTGTCGACTAAGTCGACTTATCAATTCAGCCCTACTGTAGTCTACATCAGAAAATTACAAGTCTATGCATCCTCATGTGCTGTGTTGCTATGATTCAATTAAATCTTTAATGGGATTCATGTTCTCATCTCTGCACAGACACAGTCCGTTGCACCACTGCGGCGCATCTGGCACTAATGGTGCCCAAAAACGTGTCGTTCTATCCGAGCAACCATGAGCGCTTCACTGACGGATGCATCGACGTGTGGTGGATCGTACACGATGGGGGAATGCTCATGCTGCTGCCTTTCCTGCTCAAGCAACATAAAGTATAACAAAAATTGCTTAATTATCGCAATTTGAAAGAGAGTTTGGGGAGGATGCTTGTTGTTTTTTTTTAGGTGTGGCGAAAGTGCAGAATGCGTATTTTCACTGTAGCCCAGATGGACGACAACAGCATCCAAATGAAGAAAGATCTAGCCACTTTCCTCTATCAGCTGAGGATAGAGGCTGAAGTGGAAGTGGTAGAGATGGTAAGTGAGGATGTCATGCTGTAAAATGTAAGGACAAGAACAACTTATTGTAATGGACAGACAGTAATCCTCTGCCCTTTTTGACCCCTTGTGAAATATTTTATTCAGCCAAGTACTGCCAACCCATGCAAAGCTTTTTGCAGGCATAAAAATATCTCACCTTTAGGAGAAATTCACCGATTTGAAATAAAAAAAGGGTGGCTTACGTGAATTGTATAGATCCAAGGAGAAAATGTCTTAAGGTGGGGAGGGGAGTATTTCAAGATTTCCTATAATTCATTGGGCGTTTGAGCTTGTGTGTTTGAATTTCTAGCAGGCATGAGTAATGCTTTTATTCTTGAGTCACACACATGTTTTTCTTCTGAATTTTAATTGAGTTTTAAACCATTTTACATAAAAAAGAAAATCTCCTGGTGTGGCCGTCAAACACCTTCATTTGATAATAAACCCTCTTGTAAGCAGTCAAATGATGTCTTTTGGGTTATATCAAGGGTGTGTAGGGTATTTGTATAAAAATATATATCATTGTGAGTTTACTCAGGATATGAAAATCATATCTTGATAAAATCACACAAGATTTAAAAAATGCATACGTAAAATGGAGATGCAGTATATCTGTGGCTCTGCAAAATGCCTGAATAAGGTTTCTTTTTTTAAATGGTAGTAGAGAAATTGGAAAATTAAGAAAAGTCCCTAAAATGTGCTTGAATTTGGCCATGTAAAGGTGTTCGGACCGTTATTGGCATGGTCTTCAATAAACCAAGAATTGACCATTTTAAATATTTTATATTAAATATCCAGGAATATTTTGTGTAAAATAAATACAAAATCAGATTACAGATATGAAAATGAGCGCTGATTAAGAATCTGCATCGTGAGTTCTGCATTGACAGAAGTAGCAAAAAGTGATGGTAGACTCTTTAAATAATTAACTTAATTACTTGCAGCACGATAGCGACATCTCAGCATACACCTACGAGCGCACCTTGATGATGGAGCAGCGATCACAAATGTTAAGGCAGATGAGACTGTCCGGGGCAGAGCGGAAGCGAGAGGTAATGCACACACAAGCGACATCAGTATTGGCAGGTCTTTAATTCAGACTTCCGTTCTTTCCACACAGGCCCAACTTGTTAAGGACAGACACTCACTAGTGAGAATGGGAAGCTTGTACTCTGATGAGGAGGAGGACACTGTGGACAGTCCTCTGCCGGAGAACGTCCACATGACGTGGACGAAGGAGAAGTGCGAAGATGAGAGGAGGATAAGAAACAACGCACCCGAAAACTTTCGAGAGCTTATGAGCCTCAAACCGTGAGTCGCTTTTTACCATGAAGCCAAAGTAAACAAGCAACTTTAACTTGTCATTTTATTCTGAGCAAAAATGTCTCCTGTTTTTGCGCAACAGTAATTTCTGTTTTTTTGTAGGGGTTGCGTTCCAAAGAAATAACGTGATGGTAAAATACTCGCAAAGTAGAAACATTTATTCATTAGATATCCTTAACACATAAGAAATACAACTGTAAAAAATAACAACTATAGATCTACAAATAAAAACACGGATCACAGAATTGCAATTGAATAAATTAATTGTCTTTATTGACATTATACAATAGTAGAACAACATTTGAGAGCTTCTCCTTTCAGTGTAAGAAAGTGATGTAGTGAGCAGCTGGCTAGCTGCACATTTGCATCAAGGATCTTTTGGGTTGAACCAGGTCTCTGTGACATTCATGTGTCTTGTATTTTAATCATCAGTTTCACACGAGTTATAGCTCTTGCGTTGGTGAAATACAGGCTCGACAGGGGTGGCTTGTTAGAGTTGTTATGTGGCCTAGCTGTGACGGTAGGCTGGACCTGCAGCCCCACTATTGCTTTCTCTTCTGTCGCCGCTTTAGTCTCTTCCTGGATCCGATAACAATACACGAAGCACCTGCCGGTGATCATTTCTTTCCACTCTTCTGACTTTCCTCAGAATCTGATTCAATTGATGAATTCCTTTTAAATGAATCAAGCTGCTAAAAGGGTAAAGTAGACGACGATACGGAGCGGAATTACTGTACTTACATTTGATAACTTACGTTCTGAACTTCAAGTCTATAAGTCTTGTCCTGGAAGTAAAAGTATTTGTGCTGTCAATGATAAAACTTTTAAGCTTTAACTCTGGATTGACTTTATCTGGAGTTTAAGAATTGAACTGATATAACTCTTTAGTTAAAGTCAAAGGAGCTGTAACTCTGTTAGCGGGTGTATCTCTTGAGTTTAAAATGCTAAACATCTTCATATTTTGAAGATGATTTTAAGATGTTTTCATTTTCAAATTTTCAGATTTTTAAGACGAAAAATAGATTGTTATTTTATTGTATTTTTATCAAGCTTTTTGGGCCATTTAAATTTAAACATTTACAGCAGTTCTATCTCTTGAGTTACATTTATAAAAAGCTGCTTTCGGTCTACTGTTAAATTTAAAGCTTTACGTTTTAACAGCACTACATTTAAAAAAAAAAAAATTCGTTAAAGGTGTAACACTGCTTTAACTGTTGAGTTAAAGATTAAAAGTTCATATTTTGGCAGCACTTATTTTTTTATGATTGTTATTTTCTTTCTGTAGTTGTATTTTTGTTTAATTAATCACTTGAGTCAACTCCGAGCAATATTATAATCATACATTGTCGAACTCCAGGGACCAATCAAACGTGCGTCGCATGCACACGGCGGTGAAGCTGAACGAGGTGATCGTCAACCGCTCCCACGACGCCCGGTTGGTTCTCCTCAACATGCCGGGCCCGCCTCGTGACACGGGTGGCGACGAGAACTGTATCCTTTTTGCCGCCATGGCAACAGCATTACAGCTGCAACTAAAGACTTTTAATAGTCGAGTCACCGACTGTTTTCTTACATAAGTTTGTTTAATCACAGTGTTTTCACGACCATAGGGCACACCGTGTTAAAAGGCGCAATCTCCGTAGCTGGTTCTATATCTGTATTGAACACATACATTGAGCGCACCTGATTATTGAGCACAGGTCCCCTCTGTTGCAGCCGCCTTACAACAACAGACAAGCATACACATTTGCGTATACGAGTATACAGCTGCTCAGTTTCCATGTTCTTCTGCATGGCGTATAAATCAACATACCATGCACAAAAACACAGAAAGCATTCAATGCAGGGAAAGTGACGCTTCGGATGTAATTAATTTCTAGGGGGACAACTCTGTTCAGTTTTTGGTAGAACAATAACTTCAAATTGCTAGATACGGTTCAGCATCAGGATTCATGAGTTCTTCTGCAAACACTGAGCGCATTGCATGTGACGTCACATGTCCTCCACTGCGCATGCAGGACACTTGTTTCATTCACACAAGAGATGCCTGGAAGTCAGAGGAGATCGCATACCAGTCGTACTTATTTGGAAATGTGAATGATCACATGAAAATCTTTCACCCGAAAATCGGAATTGAACATTGAGCTCTGCAGTGTGAACCTTGCTTTATATACACGCCCACACCTCACCCTTTAACGGTAACACCCACACTTGAATGATGATGCCCACCCTTCACCTTTTAGCAGCCTCATGGTGTCCTTAGCAAAGTCTGGCGCCTTAAATCACACACAGGATGTTCTGCACAATAGGGCATGTCGCACGATTAGAAGAAATTCTGAGGCTTTTATGTGTGCCTTATGGTTGTGAAAATACGGTATGAGGCAAACGATAATGAACACAAGAAAACCCAGTGAAAAATACGGATTCTATTGAACATACTCCTGATTCATTCAAAAATCAGATAGAAATTCTACACATAAACATAAATCTATAAATAAAGTACAGGTAAGATCTGGCCTAAAAAATTCCAGTTGCCATGTCCTGGCCCATGGTTATTAAAGCCCGAACCAGCCCTAGCCTGAGAAATAAATTGATTTGAGGGACCGAGCCCGAAGAAACCCCGAATTTCGGTTTCCATTTATTTATTTATTTCATTTTGTGAGGAGGACTTCTCTCTCACTAACTTTTTGTTTAAATTATCCAACCGTCATTATACTTAATTTATTTTGATTTATTTTTTTGCAAAATATTTGCCCCCTATGACCAATGCAACCTGTGTGCGCGCACTTGGGGTGCGCGGGGAAGTCCACACTTGGCCGTGAACTCAGCTGAGCCCATGGGGTGCTTGGGCAAGCGCGCGCATGCGGCCTGCGTTTTTCAAAACGGAGATGGAAACAATTGCGTGCTTGGATCCTGAACTAAGAACAATGAAGGTAACGCGCCAAGCGTGGAATTTCTTTTTTTCGAAAGTCTGTGAGAGAGAAGCCGGGCTCGGCCTGGACCTGAACTAATCTGTCTTATCTACCCTGGTCATGTCCCTTAAGATGGGTGACCGACAGCAAGACAAACATATACAAAAACAAAGGGGAAAAAAGGGAAAAAGTAGCAAAAAAAGACACACAAAAATGTTTGGATTTTGGCCAAATGCCCAAACAGGTTAAGCACTTTGGCACCCAAGTTGGTCATGCTTTCGTCCCTCCAGATGAAACGGGACACAAGAAAGCGGCCATGTCACTCGGGTCAGGGTGACACAACACACTCTTCTGTTCAAAAGCAGGGCCCGACAGCTTTCACTGGTTTACCCCTGCCGCATCATACAGGTCCCCTGCCCATCCCTTAGAACGCGTCCAAACATCCCACTATACTTTTACAACACCTCTCCACTCTTTCCTATCACCAACAAGAGCTCTAGCTTCCACTATATTTAGACCTCTTTCCTGCAGTGTACACATAACACCATCCATCCACGTCAATTGCGGCCTTCCTCTTGGTGTCCTTCTATTTACTTCTGCTCTGTAGATTCTCTTCAACATTCACTCCTCATCCATCCTCTCCAAACCAACCGAGTACTCTCTTACCCACACGCTTTCTCAGCTCCACTCCCACTCTTGTTCTATCTCTCACATTCTATCTCTCACAATTTTATTTCTCAATCTATCCAATCTTGTGACTCCTGACATACTCCTCAAACACTCAAACACTGAACTAATGATTGACATTTTAGGCCGGCACAAATTTCGGTTTTGGGCCAGGCTCGGGGTCAAAAATTTACCTCGAAGTTAAACCTTCGTTCAATTGAAAAACCCTGTCATGAACAGTAAAGTAATGTATTTTGGGTTATATTTAGGGTTCGTGCGAGTGCTTGAAATCCTTGCAAATGCTTGAACTGAAATGTTTTAAATAAATGATTGAAAAGTACTTGAATATTGGGTGAAGTGTTTATACTGTGGTGTGTCTTTGGTGGCACCCATTCTTCTCCTGACCATTTTTTTGAATGAGTTATCTCCCCCACATGAAAGAGAGGGTACTGGTTTCCATGTTTACCAGTATCCTGATCTGACTCAAAAATAATAAATCAAACAGAGTAATTATTTTGTTCGTAACAAAAGTACTTCGAAATCAAATGGGTTTGACAGTCTGGCATACTCCTCAGGCTCTGTCATCAAATACATGTCATCAAAACCGTATTGGCTTCAATTTTACCTGAATTGAATCTTACCGAGGCGAGTCAGACTCTGTTTCTAACAACTGTCTAACGCGGTTCTTAAACGTTTGCGTCACCAATCTACCATTATGATACACAAGGCCCGCTTTTTAAACTTTACGCAGCCGTTTCTGTATGATTATGTTACCGCTCGAGACTATTGCGGATGCACAATTCCGCAGCGATTGTATTCATGTGGAAATGAAAAACGTACCAGGCGACAATACTGGACAGTCAATTTAACTGTCAACTTTTTTGTTATCGATATCTGTCTACAACAATGACTAATCTTGCAGCCCTAGACACCAATAGAGCATTTTTTGCTGTTGTTTCCTTTACTCTTTTTTTTTTTTTGTCCACTTCAGATATGGAATTTTTGGAGGTTTTGACCGAAGGTTTGGAACGTGTGCTACTAGTACGAGGCGGCGGGCGCGAGGTCATCACCATCTACTCCTGACGGATGAGAACGGACCATTGGGGGTTATACAACATTCCGCTCCGAGACTTTGCTGCTCTAAGGCCACATTAGAATTTAGTGTTGTCGTATAAGATCATGGTAAAATGAACTATCAGAGAATAATTTTTTTAGAGCAGTGGTGTAAACCTTTGTCTCTTTATGTCGCAGGGAGGTTTAGATCAGTTTTTCTCAACTGGAAGGTTGGGAACCAAAAGTAAGTTGTGAGCCCTAGGATAATAATGCTTAAAGAAAATAACTGATGGTCATTTGAACTCTTTAAAGGTATTCCCAAACAGATTTATTTTTTCAGTAAGGCACAGAGTGTGTATTATTTCTACCCACAATTATGCAAGTATGTTGATAATATTTCAAGGGCTGGGGTATTCAATTAATTTAGTCTCAAAAGTTGACCCATATGGCTTTTTAGAGTTAGAGCTGGAATGTCATTTAAGGAACACCACCCATGTAAAATGGTGAATCCCGTTATTCATGACATGTGAGACAGGTACAGTGATTGTAATGAACTGCGATTGCATACTGCTCATTTCTGCTTGAATGTAGGCGATTGTAGCTTTTCCTTTTTTACACAGCGTTTGTCGCAATTGGAATAATTCTGTCTCCCAGTTAGCGTCTGGGCTGACGAGGGCTCGCCTGTTTTGTTGGCTCCTGGTTGGCTTCCCACCCTATGTTGTCTGGCCAACTTACTTGGTGTTAGCGCCGGTTTTGCCCTATTCCTTGGTTTATTCCCGGCCAACTTCGCGTTTATCAACATAGCTGTTTTTGGTTCCCGGCTAGCCTGGCTGCTCACTGTGTCTTTTTTGGTCGGTGAGCCTTGCCTTTTTCCGTCGAGCCTGCGCCTACCTTTTGTTTGTTAGAACCTAGTTAGCCCCCGTTGGCCGCTCTCTGTGCTTTTTCTGCCAGTTAGCCCCTTTTGGCTGCTTTCCTTTGTTTGTACCAATACTACAGCCACCTTTGACACAAAACTAATAACATATTCGACTCATTGACATGCAAAACAATATGGCGGCTAGGGTGCTGGTGTCACTCCAATTACGTCACAGCTCAGGATGACAAAAGCAAGACATGCTGTCTTCAAAATGCATTTTCTAGGAAAATAAGGACAATGTACCAACGGAATACATGTAGATTTATTCCAAAAGACGTTGCATACTTAATAATTTAGGATTACCTTTAAGATCATAGTGAAAGGGATTTATCTTTTTATAGAGCAGTGGTGGAAAACTTTGTCCCATTATGGGTCGCTGGGAGGCCTAGTCAGTGTTTCTCAACTGTTGGATTGGGACCCAAAAGTGAGTTGCGGGCCTTTGTTTTGGCAGAAAAATGCTAAAAGAAAATAACTGAGGGTTACTTAAACTCCATTACAGTAGATGGTAATAATTCTCTGCAAATGGGCTCTTCCAGTTAGACCAGTTGAGAACCACTGGATTAGGTAACTCGTGGGCTGATTGATGGTTCCTTACCCCGACACTGTACATAGAGCTGCCGTTTTGCCCAAGTGGGATTTGGAATACATGAGATTGTTTTGTTTTTTTTCCCCGCACTTTATTTATTTATTTATTTGACTCATTTCACATTCTCAAGGAAATAAACTTGGTTACAGGCTATAGATCAAAGCAAACATGAAAAAGTAGGTATTCAATTTGCATGAATACATTCGTTTTTTAAGTTATGTTTATTATTTGTACATATTTTTCTATTAAATTATGTTTTCTTAGATGATGTGTAGGTCTTCACTGGGTCTTCTTTTTCCCAAAAAAGCGCTTGCTTGCAAAGGTATTACAGTGGATAAGGTGCGCAAAAAACGGTATGATACTAAGAATCTCGAATTAATTTGAATTCACATACTTTTAGTATCTCGATCCATTTATTTTTTGTATATTTATTTTAATCATTTGTTAGTTTGGTATTTTTTCAAAGAAGAGTTGGCAACAATGTCATGGGATTTCCTCCATTATAGCTACTTTTGTTTTGCAAAATAATGTTTGCAAGACTAATGTTGATAATTTTTTTAAACACATTCACAGAATTTTAAAAAGTACATTTTTTATGATGTGATCCCCTTCAATAAAAAACAATTATACTACCGGATTGGGTACTTTTTTTTGTACTTGTGAATAATTTTGGTCGAAGTGGCATGTTATATGACTGATGTTTATAAAATGTCATTTTAATGTGTATGATATGAAATGATCTGCATTTATATAGCGCTTTTCAAGTCAAGACTTCCCAAAGCGCTTTACAGTGTGCTTCACATTTCCCAATAGGGGCCGTGCAGCCATGTAAGGCGCTAACCTGCTTATTGGGGGTATTAGGGGTTCGGTGTCTTACCCAAAGACACTTCGACATGTAACACGGAGGAGCCGGGAATCAAACCTGCGATCTCTGCCGCAGCCGTGGCTCAGGAGGTAGAGCGCTCGTCTTGGGATCAAGAGATCGCAGTTATAATATATATATATATATATATATATATATATATATATATGTCTCATCTCATTAGCTGCACCACTTATCCTCAGTAGGGTCGCGGGGGTGCTGGAGCCCATCCCAGCAATCATCGGGCAGTGGGCAGGGGACACCCTGAACTGGGTGCCAGCCAATCGCAGGGCACACAGGGACAGACAACTCATTCGCTCATTCACACCTAGGGACAATTTGGACCGGCCAATTCACCTGAAATGCATGTTTTTGGAACGTGGGAGGAAGCCGGAGTGCCCGGAGGAAACCCACGCAAGCACGGAGAGAACATACAAACTCCGCACAGGAAGTCTGGAGCTGGATTTGAACCCACGACAGGTTCCCATGACATGAACTGTGCCGCACAAGCGCTAACCACTGCGCCGCCGTGCTGCCCATATATATATATGTATATATATATATATATATATATATATATATATATATATATATATATATATATATGTATATGTGTGTGTGTGTGTGTGTATATATATATGCAGATCATTTCATGTGTATAAGTATGTACAAATATTACGGTTCAGCAAACCTTTCGGGTGGTCAGTGCACAGCCCCACAGTGTAAAGGTACAGGGTTCACTTTTCGCGACTGACCTCCATGTGCGAAGTTTGCATGTTCTCCCCATGCCTGTGTTGGTTTCCCCCAGGCACTTGTTTTTCCTCCCACATTTCAAAGACATGCATGTCAGGTCAGTTGGGTTGTATGTTTTCATGTGCCCTGCGACTAGCTGGCAACTAGTTCAGGGTGTCCCCTGTCCACTGCCCAAAAATGGCTTGAATGGGCTCTACAACCCCCTGCGGCCCCAGTGACGGTAGTAGGCAGAAAATGGATGGCTGGGAAAATCCTTTAACCACCTGGGTTGTTGCGGCACCACTTACTGTGGTGTGTCTTTGGCGGTCCCCATTCCTGTCCAAACCGTTTTTGTTTTTTTTTGTTTGGGTAATCTATCTATCTACCCTGGTCATATCTCTTGAGAGGAGGTGACCGACAACAAGACAAACACATACAAAAACAAAGAAAATGAAAAAAGGTAGCAAAAAAAACACTCACAAAAATGTTCTCACCATGGCCTACCCAAACACCCAAACATATTAAGCACCTTGGCACCCAAGTTGGTCATGCTTTCGTCCCTCCAGATGAAACGGGACACGAGAAAGCGGCCATGTCACTTGGGTCAGGGTGACACAACACACTCCTCTGTTCAACAGCAAGGCCCGACAGCTTTCACTGGTTCACCCCTGCCGCATCATACGGGCGCCCTGCCCATCCCTTAGAACGCGTCTAATTATCCCACTATCCTTTTACAAACCTCTCCACTCATTTCTATCACCTTTCCTGCAGTGCACTCATAACACCATCCATCCATGTCAATTGCGGCCTTCCTCTTGGTCTCCTTCCATTTACTTCTGCTCTGTAGATCCTCTTCAACATTCGCTCCTCATCCATCCTCTCTATGTGACCAAACCAACCGAGAACTCTCTTATCCACACACTTGCTCAGTTCCACTGCTACTCCAGTTCTCTCACAATTTAATTGGGTAATCTACCCCACATGAAACAGATGGTACTGGTTCTTATGCCTACCAGTATCCTGATCTGACTCAGATACAGCACTTTCATCATCTGGCCAGTGTCGTTTTTCGCTCTAAAGAGTCAGACGTATATTTGTTTGAAAAACAATTCCTTTGTTCCCCTGCATCTTCAGTTCTGTGTTTTTCAAAGGCTGGACAAACTTAGTCCAAGAGTTATAATAGTTTATGTAAATGGTCTGCATTTTTATAGCGCTTTTCAAGACAATGAAGACCTCCCAAAGCGCTTTACAATGTGCCTCACACTTACCCATTCACACACTCACACACCAATAGCGGCCATGCAGCCATGCAAGGCGCCCACCTGCTTATTGGGGGCATTAGGGATTCAGTGTCTTGCCCAAGGACACTTCGACATATAACACGGAGTCCCACTGTTTTGAACATAACTGTTTTAATATAGTGTTCGTTAAGGAAAAACAAGTTGTACAATATTGTTGATCCAGTTGCACAGACGATGATTTGGCTGAACTCATCTAAAGTTATGGAATTGACACAAAATGTGGGAGTTATGCAACTATTTATCAAGATTGACCAACTTTTTGCCCCTAGATCTTACATTTAACTATGCAATTTCAGGGGGGAGCCACTTAAACTTGTTTATTTTTATTTTACTGTCTTATCTTAAATTCTGTAAAACATTAACTTGAAAAATCTCCCAGATGTTGATTTTCAATGTCTCCACTAGAGAGCAGCAATATACAACTGATCTTTGGTAAATTGCAGTAATTATTTAAAATAATCGAACGTATTTTCCATTAAATTACTCTGCTTGTATCAAGGGAAAAGTATAAAATGGTGATTATTCTGTAGGACAATTTTTACTTGCTGAACATATATATATTTTTATTCTTTGTAAGGATAATTTACCACAAATGAGAATCCTTTGCATACATTGAACATTACATCGCTTTACAAAATGTAGAAATTAAGCGTGCAAGTTCTTATGTAATTTCCCAAACGCTTATCTATACAATGTGCGTGGCGATATCTATATTGAAATACATAAAATGTATAGCACTGTAATGTGAAAGCCCTTATTTCCGAGCAAAGCTTTAAATAATGCTGAAGTCAGACTTTTCTAACTTGTCATTTCTTGTGCCCTGGATGTTGGCAGCCTCGTGGCCATGTGTTCATTATCTGCATTTACAGCTTTTGACTCCAGCATTGCAATTACATCCTCGGACGCACTGATTAATCCAGCACAGAGGCTTTTATTTTATTTATTTATATCCATTCAAAAATGAAAGGAACACTCGCGGACACTTCGCCAAAGAGGAGCTGCTCGTTTATGCTGATAGTCCTCAAGGTAAAATATAAAGGCTGCTCGAGTGCTCCCATGCCGTTTTCAATAACCGAGGGAATAATATATGTTAATTAATGTTTTCTCTGTAGTTTTATTTTTCTGCACGCTAGTCAATATTTTTATATAAGACCTCCAAGCTTTGACAACCACTTTAGTTATGTGTAAGTCCGAGTGTCAGCCCAGTATTAGCTATTTGAATGTGATACATCCATCCATTATCCTCACTAGGGTTGCGGGGGGTGCTGGAGCCCATCCCAGCTAAGTTCAGGCAGTGGGCAGGGAACACCCTGAACTGGTGGCCAGCCAGTCCCAGGGCACACGGGGACATACCTATTTATTCGCACCTAGGGACAATTTGGACCGACTAATCTTTTTGTTACGTGGTACAACAAAACACAACTTTTTCAAGAAAAAAACCCCGAAACATTTCAAATCAAACGTTTCCTTTATTCCAATTTCAAAATCTTAGTTTCGTTTGGAAATTTCAGAATTTTAGGTCGTTTGGCAATTTGCATACTCGGCAGCCAATCAGAAGCCTACATCCAATAACTTCGTGCTTCCGGACTTTCTCGAGCGTTATAAGGTTGTACATTTGCATATCATTTTCCAAAGTAGACGCGAAGAGAACACAAGAAAACTGGATAAGTGGTTAGGAATCAAGCCAAAACCTTGGCCCCAGAAGAAAGGTTCAAAAGAAGCTGACAAAATTGATGACGCTACAAAACGTAAATGTACATTAAAAGCATCGTGGAAAGAAGAGTTCACGTGGCTTGTAGCAGACCACGCAACACAGACAGTCCGAGCTTCAGCCCAGTATTAGCCATTTGAATATGATACATCCATTATCCTCACTAGGGTTGCGGGGGGTGCTGGAGCGCATCCCAGCTAACCTTAGGGAGTGGGCAGGGATCACCCAGAACTGGTTGCCAGCCAGTCCCAGGGCACACAGAGACAGACAACCTATTTATTCGCACCTAGGGACAATTTGGACCGGCTAATCTCTGTAATGTGGTAGGAAACCGAGGAAACCCACGGAAGAACGCGCAAACTCTCCACCTCGAGGCTGCGGTAGCTGGACTCAAACCCGGGACTTGCGCAATGTAGGACTTCGGATAACCACCCACAGTCGTGCCGCCTCACTTAAATGTAATGATTACCATTTTTTTTAACTTTTCAGAGTTGCTGTCATACATTTCAAGGGGACAGAATGGAAATTTAAAGTTATCTTGACGTCCCACCAACTAATTTATTCTGAGGAGAAACTTTCAAAAGACAAATAAGCGCTACCTTAGCCCACTGTTTTTCAACCTTTTTTGAGCCAGGGCACATTTTTTTACATTGGAAAAATTTTGCGGCACACCACTAACCAAAAATGTTATAAAATGACACTGAACAGTTATGTTTAATTACAATATAATTTCTAATACCTCCAGTTTTTACAGCACAGACACTTGACAATGACAAAATATTCGCAGAAAATGATTCATAAATGTTTTATAAAATTTTAAGTTTGAAAAAGTGACATTGGATAATTTCTCACAGCACACCTGACGATCTCTCAGTGGTTGAAAATCACTGCCTTAGCCTATCACATGCGTTAGCTTAGCCAATCCTGGAATAGACTATTTTGATTCACGGACAGCATTCGGCCAAGGCGCCTGTCCTAGAGGTCAATCTAAATGTTTCATTAGTGAATAAATATACACAGTGGCGCCACCTGGGGCTAGCCACGTAATCTATAGGAGTAGTTTTGTAGTATTTCTGTAGTATTTTGAACTACTTCCACGGTAGAATTATTTTAGTATATCTGTCGTATTTGGTAGTATTACTGTAGTTGTAAATATGTAGTATTTCTGCCGTATATTTCGGAAGTAATATACATTTTTTGAGATTTCTGTCGTAATATTTCGGAAGTACTACTTTTGTATCACAGTACGGGTGTAGACCATTTTCTTTTAAATAAAAAAGCCTGATAGTCTGCATGTGACCTAAAGGCCATAGATTGCCCACCCCTGGCTTAGCCTGATACTTCTCAAACCAGGAGTTTCCAATGCTCTTCCATCACTCAAATGAATAATTACTTCTTCATTTAATAGTGATATTGATATTTTTAAGTGTTAATAAAAATGAGGTATTCTGTTGGTTTGATTCTGAAAAAAAAAAAACCTTGAATGGAAACTATAGATCGGGTAGTTACACTAAAATGATCTGCTTTCTAATCCAACCCATCTGACGTATTGAACATTCCTTATACATTATTTCATTAAACCAAAATGAAAATGTTGGTGTTCTTAATAAAAGGAAAACAAAAGAAAAAGGATCCCCCAAAAGATCTTATACCATCAATGTTTGTTTACATACCCTTTTCCCAAAAACAGCTTATTTTCTATCCTACCTAGACTCATTGATTGACTTAAACATACAAAGTACATATTTATCGAGTGCAAAGAGAGCCAAGTAGCTGCGAACAGTTCTGAACAGTTATAACAGATATATCTATACAGACGCTGCCCTACTTATGAACGGACGATCGTTTGTAAGTTGAATTTGTTTGTGAGTTGCTTCAGTGCTATATTTTGTATGTTTATGGTTTATATAAGCAGTGTCTGAAATAACGTCTGCCTAGACGCACGGGCCGTGCATCTTTTACGTCGGGCGTATAACTTACAAAACGTCTCCGCCCAGGTGGGCGACAGCTTTTTCAAGAAAAAGAAAAAATGAAAGATTTTTTTTTCAAATCAAACGTTTGCTTTATTCCAATTTCAAAATCTTAGATCAGTTTGGAAATTTCGGAATTTTAGGTCGTTTGGCAATTTGCATACTCTGCAGCCAATCAGAAGCCTGCATCGAATAACTCCGTGCTTCCGGATTTTCCCGAGCCTTATAAGGTGGCACATTTGCATATCATTTTCCAAAGTAGACGCGAAGAGAACACAAGAAAACTGGAGAAGTGGTTAGGAATCACGCCAAAACCTCAGCCCCAGAAGAAATGTTCAGAAGAAGCTAACAAATTTGATGACGCTACAAAACGTAAACGTACATTAAAAGCATCGTGGAAAGAGGAGTTCACGTGGCCTGTAGCAGACGACGCAAAGCAAACATTGCATGAATGAAGATGAGTAAATACAGGTACATACTGATGGCAAATGGAAAATAGCGATGTCATATACATGCAATGAATGGTATAAGTAGATTTATAATAAACTTAATTTTAAAGTGTTGTTCTCTTATATAGTCTGATTATCAATCCTTAATACTTTGCAACAACGTGTTTTTTTTTTTTTTGCGATTGGTCGTCTTATTGGGTTTCAAGTTGTGAAAAATGGAGCAGGCAACTTTATGGCAGGGCAGGCAATTTTTCAGAGTTGTCTCCCCTGGTGTCCGTTAACTTTTTCTCATGAGTTTCAGACACTGATATAAGTATGTTAAAGGCTTGTATTAGTAACCTATATTGTTTTTTACAAAAATAATATGCTCTATAAATAGAAATAAAGAGAAGTTTAACTTACTTGTGGAAGATGAGCTTCAAAAGTTAGGCGACTTCCTCTTCCGTGGGAAAAAGTGGGCGAAAAAAGCGATCCAACCATTTTCTCAACTGCATCAATCTTTCTTTTTCCACTTTTATTGAAAAAGAAACGGCTTGCCTCTTTACACTTTACACCAACCATATTGAATGGATGCACAAGATAATAACAATAAAAGCGTCAAAGTTCTTAGCACACTGGAGATAAGGTATAGTATGCTTTCACACGAACTAGGAAGAGGTGGATGCTGGATGAGCTTTCACACCGCCACTTTCCGGTAGCAGCGGAAAGAAGCACTATGGTAATGTCCTGTACTCGGGAAAAAGGTGCACACAATAGAAAATCTAACTTACAGCAATGTCCAGATATTTTTCGACATCCCGAAAAAAACGTTAGTATCTACTGTTTTACGTAAGTCAAATGGTCAGAAGTAGGGGAGTGTCTGTATTTTTATTTACTGTCAAAGTTTCTAATGTTGTTTTTTCAATAAAGAAATGAAACATTTTAGTGCCTAAAATCTCTGCTGTGAGGTAGCACGGGGGTGCAGGGGTTAGTGCGTGTGCGGCACACTGCTCAGGTCATAAGATCGAACCTCATGTGTGGAGTTTGCATGTTCTCCCCGTGCTTGTGTGGGTTTCCTCCAGGCACTCCGGTTTCCTCCCACATTCCAAAAACATGCATGTCAGGTTAATTGGCCGGTCCGAATTGTCCCTTGGTGTGAATGATCGAGAAAATTGTCTGTCCTTGTGTGCCCTGCGACTGGCTGGCAACCAGTTTAAGGTGTCCCCTGCCCACTGCCCTAAGATACCCGGGATGGGTTCCAGCACCCCCGCGACCCTACTGAGGATAAGCGGTGCAGATAATGGATGGATGTATCTCTGCTGTGTTTATTGTAATTCTAAACTAATTTCAGGGGAGGGAGTTTCAGTTATTTAATGATTGGGACAGTTGCAAGCAAAAACTATCAATAACGGATCAGTATTGATCAGTGCTAACATGTAAAAAACAAACTGCCCGTTTAGGCCACCCCTACTGTCAAGTATTCGCATTGTTTTTATGAATATTATCATTCTCCCCCTCAGTTTGTGTTCAAGAAAACGCAACAAATCCAATGTTTTGTTTTGTAACCCTATTTATTCTGTAAATCATTTCTTCCACTTCCATTCTCTCGTCCCTGTCACCTAATAAATCATCGCCTCCTTCACTTCAAGAGTTGAACAAAAAAGAATAACAGCGGAGGCAATCCCGACGATTGCAACGTGGACTCCGCTCCGGCACAAAACACAGGCCTCGGTAAATATTAAATTTAAAAGGATTCGTAGATAAGGTGGCTTGAAAAATTGAGGCAGCACCCCATTCTTCCAGATAAGAGAAGACGGAAGCATCTGGAGGCTGCCAGATAGCGAACTCCCACGCCATCCGAAAGACCTCGCTCTCATCCGAGGCGGCGGCCGAAAGAATGAGTACCGACGCTTTCATTATGTTAACTTCCAAAATGAACTCATTGGCATTCAAAGCGTATGCTGATTTTTTTACCCTTCGTAAACACAATGTTTCTCAGTCTTGTGCAGGAAAAAATTGACGGGTCAGTTGTTAAAGTCATCTTGTTTATTACTGCGGTGTATGGTGGAAGGGAAATATTCGTACTATGTTTTTCCAAATAATTTTTCCTTCTGTATGACTTACAACACTTCTAGGGTCAAGCAAACAATTCATGATTTCCTTAATCATTTTTTATGAATTAGATAATGTTATCCCACCTCGATTACTGTAATGCACTACTCTCCGGTCTCCCGAAGTCCAAGATTAAGAGCTCCCAGCTGGTACAAAATGCTGCAGCGAGTCTTTTAAAAAAGACAAGAAAGTTTGATCACATTACCCCGATTTTAACTAATTTGCATTGGCTCCCTGTTAGCTTAAGATGTGATTTTAAGGTTCTGTTGGTAGTATACAACACCCTGCATGGACTTTTTCCCTCATATCTTTTAGATTTAATTTCCCCTTATGTTCCCTACATACCAGAGATCCCAAGAGCCAAGAAGAGAATCTCAAGGATTCTCCATTCGGGCCCTGGTGTTGTGAAATGCCCTTCCCCCCGAGATTCGATTTGTAACCTCAGTGGAACTGTTTAAATCTAGGCTTAAAACACACTTAGTTTATGAGTGACCTATGTTTCATAAAGACGATGTCTGTATAATACAACATCCATTGCAGCCTGGGGGAATTACGTCATGTGCAGTCCCTTCCCAAGGTTACATCATTTCCTCATGTTGTGGTTTTTGAGTTTTTCCTTGCCCGCATGAAGGTTTTAGATCAGGGGATGGTGTAATAATAGTGTGTATTTTGCAAAAATCTGTGGTCTGTGCAGCCCTTTGATACTCCTTGTGATTAAGGGGCATATAAATAAACATAGCTTGACTTTGAGACTCTTTGTGATTAAGGGCTATACAAATAAACATGACTTGACTTGACTATGGCCAGGCTAAATGAAGCTCCTCCCCTTGCACTGACTTGGTTGCTCAGCAACTAACAATTGTCAAGGGGTTCATTTTTTAATGAATTAAAGGATGGATTTAGCCCAAAAGATATCAGAAATTACAATTGTTGAAATGTATGACGCAATTTTAAATAGATGTAGTGGACAGGATAAATAGTATTGACCACTAAAAAATAAATAACTTAGTACCACCTGATAAGTTTGAACTTTCAAAGAGACTCAAAATAAGGAGAGAAGACATACATTGATTTTGAACATGCATAAATAACAGGAAGCAGGGTGCATACGGGTGCTTGATAGTTGAAATACAGTACGTCAAAATTCTTGAATTTTGATGTTTTGTTTTCAAGGATTAAAAAGGTCTTTAAATTTGGGTGAAGTGAATGTAAAAACTTGAAATTATTGCCATGTTTCTCAACACGTCAGCTTAAAAATTACACTGATTTCCAGTGACTTTGTTTTCCCATTTCGTTTCTTCATTCCTTGTGATTAACGACAGTACGCATTGGTTTGTATGGCATTGTACCATGGCGCGTCATTGCCCCCCTACGGGTCACACCCAAGATGACAGGAGTACACCCCTCACATTCCTGCAGAGATTTCATCATAATGTTTTGGCAGGCATTTTACCTGCCAAAGTCTGACTCCCTTGCTAATATGGACCCTGTTTGAGATATAGATTTGTGACTTCTTGGGTAACCTTCTGTGACATAAATATGTCAGCGCAGTGATTTTGAAGAGTTTCAGAAAGTTTCTCATAATATTACTCATCTCATCTCATCTCATTAGCTGCACCGCTTATCCTCAGTAGGGTCGCGGGGGTGCTGGAGCCCATCCCAGCAATCATCGGGCAGTGGGCAGGGGACACCCTGAACTGGTTGCCAGCTCATAATATTACTATTATTGATAATAATAATAGTAGTAATAAAACGAACTAGATTTGTCAAACACCTATTCAGTAACACATCACAAAGTGGAGGTATTCCTCTGTCGTTGGATCCCAAAGCCCAAAAAACATAATAGGTTTAAAGTGTGTCTTACTTTGCAAACAGTATAGGCAGGGAAGTCTGATTTTAAATAAAAACAAAAACAAAACGATTTGTTTACACCGCAGGATCCAACCAGGGTTCCATTCACAATAAAATAAATTACATATGGCTATTATAGTACATCAAATAAAGCTATTTGTGTACAATTAGTTGTGATCGTGGATATCATAGCGTACATTGATTCGTCTCCGTTGTTGGTGACTTTTTCTTCCGCGTTAACAAACACATTTTTTAGAATACGATTTATTGTTTTAATAAACGCCTCATATAGACTACGATCGCTTAATTGTTTTAATTAGCTTGCTTTATTGTTATAATAAACTTATTATATAGAATGCGATCGCTTTTGTCGGAAGCGCAGCGAAATGCGCGTTCACGCGAGGGGGGGGGATTTTTGACAGTGCGTTTAAATGTACCCGTCTTTTCAGACTCGTCCTTGAATTCATATTTCGTCTCGTAATGAAGATTTACACTTAACGTGCGAGGTACAACGCTCTCGAGGCACAAACAGCATGGTCATTTTTTGCACAAAGCCTCATTCTTCTGTCCACGTTGGCCGGAAAGAACGAGATTTTTCAGCTCAAGAAGCGCGCCGGTGTTTCTGTGGGAGGGTTAAAACGCATATCTCTCCTCTAGGGTGGTCCTTAATGGGGGTCGAAATTTTTTTTTTTGAAATATTGGGCTCTGACCCCCCGCATATGTTCTTATATCGATAAAAACACACTGTGTGCAATTTTGAACAATTTGGATAATATTTAGAGGTAGCTCAACGACTTTGAAATTTCCCAAAATGGTAAAATTTTGGCAATTTTCGAGAAAAAACGGAAATCTTAACCCTATGTGTACGGCGTTTTAGAACATCCAATTTCAGTCCATTGCTTATAATTGTAACACAAGAAAAGTTACAAGTAACTTTGTACACTAGGTCTGATATAATGTGCGAAAAATCCTTATTTTTCATACCAAAATTTCAGAGGCCTTGAGCGACCTCTAAATATCCTTTGATTTTGATGAAACTTTGCCTAATTACGTTTTGTATATATTGGAACATATTCAAGGGGTCAGAGCATGAAATTTTAAAAGTCGAAAAATAAGGACCACCCTACTCTCCTCCTCTGCGAGGCACCAGGCAGACATACGCTCAAATGTCTAAATTTCAGGTAAAAATGCGCATTTAAAAAAAAAATCATTATCACTTTGCCGTAGGCTCGCTTGACACTGGTTAACCCCTCGCGTGCCAGCAGTGGCACGCGTGCCATAGGTTGCCGACCCCTGCTGTAGTAGAGGGAATTGCAGTAATCGAGGTGTGAGGTGACAAGGCTATGGACGAGGATGACAATAGTGTGGGGGTTTGAGGGTGGGGCAAAGACGGTTGATGGAGCATAGGTGAAAGTAAGCTGACTGGGTGATATTATTTTTATGAGAGTAAAAGGAGAGTTTACTATCTAGGATGACTCAAGACTCTTGACCAGAGGAAAAAAACAGAGGAATTGTCAATCGAAAGAGAGGCGTCAACCCTAGAGAGGGTGGATGTGTCTTGATAAATGCACACGCAAGATTAAAAATCACATGTGTGCATCACAATTATATTTGTGGCTCTAAGAATAAATAATTCACACCAGATTTAATCTTTTAATGGTACATGATGAATTGGAATATATACTTTAAAAGGTTTAAAAAAGTCCTTGAATTAGTCCTTGAAAGAAGGGTACAAACCTGGAGGGAGAGAAGCCTTCAGATAAGAAAGTCCAACCTGTTCTAGAGGCCCTCTCTTAAGCTTTTCTTTTTATTTATCTTCTAGATTTCAAAAGCAGACACACCTTAAAAGGGTGTGGCAATCAAAGAACAACACGATAACTGGCCGATAGCAACAATGATGTAATTGTGAAAACAACAATCAACAGTGTTCAATAGTCAAAAGTAGTCTAAATAACAAAATGGCATTATATGAAATCTCCTTTTGGTGTTCAGTATTAAAAACAGAATAAACATATTAGTTACTTTGAGAAGATGAAATCTCTTTGGTGGATTATTAACAACCTGGTAAAAAAAACATTTTTGTGTTTTTATTAGATTATATTGCACTTGCCATTTGAAAAAGTAAATTTCAAAAGAGTATTGTTTTTCTTTTTGAACAATGTTTAACTCTGGTGTTGATAAAAGGGGACAGGGACCTTTTGTCTCCCAAACAGGCATATAAGCAACACAGTTTAGATATTTTTGTTGACAAATTTCAACAAAACTGTTAAACCCGTTCTTTTAGCAAATTATATTTCACATTTCCTTTCTAAAATACTTGAAAAAGTAGTGGCACAGCAGCTGAATGATTTCATGTCCGAGAACAATCTCTTTGAATCAATGCAATCAGGATTCAGGGCTAACCACTCTACTGAGACAGCTCTGATTAAGGTAACCAATGATCTCCTACGGGCAATGGACTCGGGCGCATCATCACTTTTGCTGCTGCTGGACCTTAGTGCTGCATTTGACACAGTGGACCATATTATCTTGCTAGAACGGTTGGAAAAATGGATTGGTCTCTCAGGAAGCGTCCTATTATGGTTCAGATCCTACCTCTCAGATAGGACACACTGCGTTAAATATGGCGAATTGACATCTGAGCCATTTAGTGTTACTTGTGGTGTTCCGCAGGGTTCAGTGCTTGGCCCCCTTCTCTTCAGCATTTATATGCTTCCACTAGGTGATATTATGCGCAAGTATAATATCAGTTTCCATTGCTACGCAGATGACACTCAACTCTATCTCCCGATGGAGGAATCTGCCACACTAAACTGTGGAACTTTGGAGGCCTGCCTCACTGAGATAAAAGAGTGGATGTCACTCAATTTCCTGCGTCTTAACCCTGAAAAGACTGAAATGTTAGTTATTGGTCCATCTAAGTCCCGTGACTTATTCTCTAAAACCGCAGTGAACTTGGACAATTGCCACATAACACAGAGTGACTCACTTAAAAATTTAGGTGTCATTTTCGACCCTGATCTGTCCTTTCAAACACATGTGAAGAAAATTACTAGAACCGCTTTCTTCCATCTCCGTAACATTGCTAAAATTCGTCCTATACTTTCTCAGTCGGATGCGGAAATCATAATTCATGCGTTTGTTACCTGCCGTCTCGACTACTGTAATGCACTACTTTCCGGTCTTCCGATGACCAGACTCAAGAGTCTTCAGCTGGTACAAAATGCTGCAGCGAGGCTTTTAACAAGGACAAAAAAGTACGATCACATCACCCCAATTTTGGCTAACCTGCATTGGCTCCCTGTTAGCCTAAAATGCGATTTTAAGGTTCTCCTACTACTATACAAAATCATACATGGACTTTCCCCCTCATATCTTTCAGATCTGATCCCCCCCCATGTCCCGGCCCGAAGCCTTCGTTCCGACAGCGCCGGTCTCCTGGTGATCCCAAGAGCCAAGAAGTGTTCCGCTGGTTCGAGTGCGTTCTCCATCCGGGCACCGGTGTTGTGGAATGCTCTTCCCCCTGAGATCCGATCTGCAACTTCGGTGGAAATGTTTAAATCTAGGCTTAAAACTCACTTCTACTCTATAGCATACGAGTAACCTAAACTTCTTATATGTAATAACTTGTGAAGCCCTTAGAGACTAATTGTGATTAAGGGCTATACAAATAAAAATGACTTGACTTGACTTGACACATTCACTGTGTGGTTTGATTATTTGATCATTCTTCGCGACCTACTGCCAAAACGGGTATCTTGGTGTAAACCCGGACTGTAAACTGTAAATGAGATTATGCCCTATATATACATGACTCAACGTGGGAACGCTGTAGAGAAATGTGCAAGTTAAACTTTATCTCCGAGCCATATGTAGTCATGAAAAGAGCAATATAGGGCTCACGAGCCATAGGTTCCCAACCCTTGCTTTATAATGTTGGTCTCGCCTTAGTTCGTTAAAAATTGACAAAAAATATTTAATTCTCCCACTTTCGTAATTTATGAGTTGTTCATCTTCTCTCCGTTAGTCCACGAACATTTATTAAAAAGTACAGTGTATTGCAGCCATGTTTATTTACTTAAAAAAATAATCCAAGCAAGATTTTACCCTGTTTGAGCAGTAGATGATCAGTATGACGCGCACCCAAACTTTTGAGTTATTTTGTGGGTAAAAAAGAAATGCATGTTGTATAAGGTATGAGCAAAAAGTAATGGAACATATTTTTACAAAATAAGGGATCTTTTATTTATTTCTGTGCAACCCAGTGGTATAAATAAAGAATGAATAATTCTTTAGAATTTACTTTTATTGTCATTCTTTGTAACAATGCACACAGAACGAAATGTCGATACACCTGACCCATACAGTTAAACTGTAGCGAGCCGATGCAGCCGCAGCCAAACAGGGCGCAGCCATTTTAGTCATTAGGTGACCAAATCCCCCAATTCCAACCCTTAATGCTGAGCGCCAAGCAGGGAGGCAATGAGTACCAATGTTGTAAGTCTTAGGTATGACTCGGCCGAGGCTTGAACCAGCGACCTCCCAGTCTCAGAGCGGGCGCCCTACCATCTAGGCTACTGAGCTGGTAAGATGCCGTATTAAAAAGTATTAGGGTTTCTCTATTGATTACTCTATATTTTGTCACAGTACCAGAGGCGAATGTTAGTGGATGGAGAAAACTGAAAGTTGTCCTGAAAGATATGAATAAATGCAAAAAAGCACAATGAGGGAAACAGAATAGAATAAAACATAATAGAGTAGAATAAAATAGTAGACTATAATTTATTGTGAATGGAACACGTAAAATTGAAAACAAAATTAACATTTGTCTATGGTACATTGTGTCATGATTAACTATTAGTATCACCTGTGCCCGCTCATTTGGCACCAGCCGCTGCGGGCTACCTGCTTGGTTCCCTGTCCTTTTTTTAAGCCCAGTCCTGCCACTCTCCGGTTGTCAGTCCGTCAGCGAACCTCAAGGCAAGCATTTATAGCCTGACTCCCGCCTGTCCCGTTTTTGCACCCGTTTTTTCCACCCGTCCGTTCCTGATCTCCCCGTTTGTCTCTGGCTCCGACCTGTTTTTGATTCTGACCACGCTTGCTCTCCCGTCCCGGCCTACGACCCGTTTTTGATCCCGACTAAGTTTTTGCTCTCCTGTCCCAGCTATTGACCTGTTTTCCGTCCTTGACACCGCCATCTCCCGCTACGTAAGATCCACTTCCGTATTCGGATCATAATCCGATTGCATGAGCGGCTTGCTTCCCGCGTCCAGCGAGCACCGGATCGAGGGCGCTGCCCTTCCTCTTTCTATCTATAAACCTGTGGTTTGCGCTACGCATTTCGGTCCTGATTCCGTTCTGGTCGTGACACCTTGAATAAAACTACTGGGATGATGAGGTAAAACCGAATGCCTTTCCACATTTCATCTATACCACTGGTGGTCCAGTCTTTAGGACTGATTGATTTCCATTGCATCTGACCAAAGTTTAAGCTGAGAAAAAGTGAAACAAAATATTATACCTATTTAAAATGAATATTTAGGGGTACGCGTAATACACGGTGTGTGTTATTCTCTAAAGAATATGGCTGTTGGTGCTCCATGTTACTGTTTATGAATGAGGTATTCTCCAATGTAGGTTTAGTCGGGTAAAAATGCACTTTATAGAAAATGTTTAGTTTTACAACACTTGCTGCTCAGTGGGATGATAAATTGGGTAGTACTGCAAGAAATATACTGTAAACATTTGTTGGCTAAGGGACTGCACATGGCCCAAAATCTTTGTTGACTCTGTGTTTGAAAACAAATAATATGCTGGTAATAGACTCTCAAATTGTGTAAATAACCTTGTCCGCATTGCTTTTTTGTTGACTCTTCGCCTATTTCTCCACAGCCACATTGGATTTGGCTCCGGGATAATACTTTTGTCACAATGTTTTATCTGCGCTCTCACTCTACGCTTGCCCCTAATTACCCCACCCCTCCGCATTTCACACCGGGCCCACCAGAATTCCCAGATAGCAGATGCAAGTCGATTAGAGAATATCTTTTTGACCTGCATTGCGCGGCAACTGTCCTATAGGCTCCGGGATGAAAGCTGTTACCTGCTTGATAACGGGCGACCCCCAGGCGATAACCTTCCGGCTCGTTTTCGAGGACATCCCGTTTTCGTTTCCCGCCTTTGCAGGCGCAGCATTTCTTATTCAGCCTTGTGCCAGTTTTTCCTTTTTTTTAATGGGATTTTCCAGGAGGTTAATCAGTAATTTTGGCTCTGCGACTGCGTGGGTGACGGTCAACCATTTGTTGAAATGCGATGAAGGGCTCTCCGTGGAAAAATGCCCCGACTTCATTCTTTCTGTATGCAAAGCAGATTTGTCTCCGCGGTTATGCAGAGTCACTTTGATTAATTTACTTAAGGATGCTGACATCTGCGTTTGCAGATTTTCATTAAGATCAATGGCAAACTGCTTCAGACACGCTTCTACTTGTCTAGGCTATTATGCCCAAAAGGCACGGTAGATTAAGTGGAAAAATAACTCGTTGATTAGGATAAAATCTCCCTTTCAGAATCAATTGTTTTCGTTTAAGGCGGCTTTCTGAGAAATATAATTAGAAAACCACACCTTGCTTAGAGGATGTGCGTACAGTAAATGAACCAAAGCTGAAAGTGCTGCAGGTAGTGCGTGTGTTTTACAGACTTTTTTAGGCAGAGTGTATGTGAGCCACTGTCAACCCTAGTTTTAATCCTTTCCTCCACTGCGTTGTGCGATGTTATGTTGTTATCTTAATGATAATCGCTGCCTGTATTCTGTGCCCCCTGCTTCCTACAACCCTCCGGGATCATCTGCCAGGTTTTCGGTTGCAGTGCTGCGCCTTATCAACAGCTTTGTCATTAAATCAGCTTTTGCTACGGCACATCCAAAAAAAGTTTACCGCCGTTGCCCTTATCAGTAATGATCAGCAAGACGCATTTCTTTTCAATCACAGCTTTGCACATTCAGCCGGCAAGAGATAAACTACGGCACAGACGCTTTCATATCAGCCGGAAATAATATATGTTTCTTCATGTATTAAAAGTGAGACAAATTAAGATGGGTAAGGGCGTGGTTTGCGTTTGTTGCCCGTTGATGTCTGACACTTTTCAACCAACAACACAATTTATCACACCCACTGACACCATTTTTGAAATTTACATTTGATATTAAAGGAATGTAATGTATGATTTAGCACCTCCTACAGGATACAATAACTTCATTCATTAAAAGAAACACATTTTTGTACTTAACCAATTTGGAAAAAAAAACCACAAAAGATAATTTGAACGTGCATATTTTGAATACTCGTAGTTCCAGATACTTGTAATTATTTTGCATAACATGTGGCTCACCTCTTGGAAACTGATATCATAGTCCACCATCTTGCTGTTACTCCAAAAAACAAAAACCTTCAAAAGGCTGAGCAGAGAAAAATGAGAATAAAAATTATACTCTGTGCTTTTTAGGACTCATTTTCGGTTGCACTACACAATACAGCGACATTCGGTGGGCAAATATTCCACATTGTTCTTCTAGGATTATTGGTAATTCACTTGATTACAATGGCATGGCACCGTTTTTGGAATAATAGTCGTGATTTATTTAATAGACAATCTAATCAAAAAGGAAAACTTTGCTCAACGAAGATATCTTGAACACAACCCAAATAGCTTGTAACAATACGGGTAAAGGGAGAATTCCCAGGATTTATTATCAGTTGTTAGGTTAACAGTTGTTGTTGTTTTTTTAATTATCAGAAATTGTGAAGAAAAAAAACACAGTAATCTTCTCAGTACTTGCAAAGTTGAAACAGTCATAAATTACACTTGTCCTCATTGCCACCCAATTCTGCAAAAATTATTCTAAACCTTTGGATGTGAATCCAATTATTGGTTTTTGACCGTGGTGCAAACAGTGTCACACTTGACAATTTTTTTTGAATGGTAATAATAGTAATAATAATCAGCTTGAAGTTCAATTGAAACATGTTTCATGATAACTGTTGGCATGTCAATTTAATACAGATTAAATGTAAATGTGAACAATTCTGGAATGGAAAACCCAAAATTGACATTGGTGCGATTTGCATTTTCCCCTTGCCTTCCAGTTTTCTTTTCTTTCTATGCAATTTGCATTGTTTCATAAAAAGCTTCACAATTCAGATTAATACTTTTGTATTTGGTGAAGTAACAGCTTTTTGCCCAAAAGAAAAAAAAATCAGCAAAAATAATACCAAGTCATGTAGAAATAAATATGTTATTTAAATGTTTGCCGAAAGGGTGATATTTTTTTTGGTGTGTATGAATTGTTTCTGAGACTTTCGAAAATCAACACTTCTGCAAAAGACTTTGGTGCGTAATGAAATATTACACTGAAATTAAACGAAAAAGGCCGTTGAGATATATCATCATTAATATTTTTCAACAGCATTTTTCTCCTCATAATGTAAACATAAAATAGAAAAAAAAACAAGTTTTTTTTTTATTCATGGCTTATTCTCAATTCTTAAAATGATTGGGTTTTGGAGAAGATACGTTGACACCATTCTCATGGCTTTATCTACAGAAGGCAAACTCTAAAAATCTCGGTCAGACGGTCTTAATATTGAGATAAAGAACTGTTCTGTCTCGGTGTCTCTTCTGATTGACTTTTTGTTGTGCTCAAATGGTGGGCAGTGCCGTTCGTAGTCTGGTGTCCGACATCCCATGAATGCAGGAGATTGGTCATGGAGAACCCTTTGCCTGAGCACACGCGCTTACAGTCCGGCAAACTGCTGAATAGTGAAGATTCTGGATGTCTCTTGAGCGTGGATGGAGTGTCTGGTTTGTCACGATCCTCCCACAGTGCACCGAGCGTCTCCGGGGGTTGATACCCCGGCTCCTGAGGGTTCAATGGATCTTTGGAGAGCAGTATACTGATGGAGGGCACTGTCCTGTGGACGGTCATCTCCGACGTGCCCCCCTCGGTGTTCTCCCACACCTCCTTTGCCACCTTGTACTGCAGTTTGGTCAGCTGGTGCAGCGAGCCCACTTTGCGCTTCATAATCTCGGCACAAGTGATGGTCTTGGTGACGGCACGGCCAGACCCAGTGAATACCACCTGTCTGAGTCCGCCCTGTCCGTCATTATAGAGTCCTTTTTCACCTTGCATCCGTGCCATGGCGAAGCCCATCAAGTTGCGGATCTTGCTCCCTTCTTTCACTCGCATCTCTAGTACCCCCTCGGCCAGTCCGGGAAAGGGACAAGGACTGAGCTCCTCAGTTCTGCAAACTTTTTTGAAGCCTTCCTGCCCCAATTTGAGAGCAGCAGGAGGCACAGGTTGCGGGGTCTGTTTTAGTGTGGTGGTACTGACATTGTTCTCTACTGTTGCTAAGCTGGTATTATTGCAAATTTGAGCGTGGTATGGAGTGAATGTGCCGAAGTGCCCCCGAGTTTCCATTTGAATTGATGCATTTACTTCCAATTCCTGATGGGGCTTGAACATAGCTCCGGTCAAGAAATTGCTGCTGACCACGCTGTCCCCCGTGAACATGACTCCTGTCATCAAAAGTCTCACTTCAAGTCCAGATTTACTTTTCCATCATGGTAAGACACTCGAGTATTAGTTACAGACAGTTGCCAAGTTTTACAAACAGACATTACCCTTTTCTCTCCTAAGAGCGATTTCACCAAAGTTTTTAATGCTCAAGAAGAGCTGAAGAACTAAGATAAAGGACCAGCGCAAGCATCAAAAGCACTGACGGGACTATTCAAGACGTTCTTCAAAGATTGACTCCAGTTCATAACGTTTCGGCAAGCACTTCAGGGACAGATAACAATAATGAAAATAGCCTATATTAGAGTTTTCCATTTCTGTTTTTTCTGCAGTAGCAACTACGTATAAGAAGTACTTTCTGCTGAACTTTAAAGAAGACTTGACCTTTTCTCAAGAAGTCCAGTTGAGTCAGGTGCAGCTCTCGACTCAGCAGTGACATCTCCTTCTTATCCTGCTCATAAGTTCCGCCATCTGGTTTTTTTCACTTTTTCCCATTTTTACTCCAACCCGAGTCAGTCATTGGAGTTGCGTGGAGTTTCCTAGGAGTGTTCCTATCCCGAGAGGTGACTCCAGAGCGATGCGGCGGGAAGTCTATTGTCGCTCCCCACCAAGAGAGATGAGCGACAGGAGCTACCTCGCCAATGCACACAAGAGGAGTGTCTGTGTGGCTGAATGAGGATGGGGGGCATGGGGGAGAGTGGGTTGGCCCTCTTAAAGGCGCAGGGCGTTTTATCTCCCGTCGCGATTGCCGACCCCTTCCCCATCATGTCTGCTCACTGTGTCTCTTTAAGAACGCTGCACATTTTCTAAGCAACTTTGTCAATCTTTTTAGAGGACATGCCACTGCTCAAGATTAATTGAATCTGAGGATCCAAATAGCAGCTTTGTCTGCCCTAAAATGTTCCCCAAAACAATGTAGTAAATTAGATGCATAGTAGTTGCAAACATCCTTTAAAAGAGCTGAGACTTTGTTGCATATTAAATTGACATTTATGGCCTTTAACTCAGGAAGTTATTTGCAGGCACATGCATATACATAAATGCATTGATTATGTGCACACTCGCAGTTTTAGTATAGTTAAACGTTAGGTAACTTGTTATCGGAAGATGGCAGAATGTTCATAGCTTTGATTCATTTACTGGCATTCCCTCCAAAGATGAACAGTTTTGTATGTCTTAGGTTTAAAATGTAAGCAATGTCAGATGATTTTTTTGTTGTGTGTAATTGTTTTTGCATTTTGGTGAAATCTGGTGATTGCAGGGCTGCAAGGTTCACGTTGTAACACAGAAGTTGACGTGGAACTCTGATGTTTATGGTCTATTGCTTATGTACATCAATAGACGTAAACCCCAAATCTTAACCTCCATACAAGGGCTGTATAAATTTGGAAAAAAAGAACCTAACGGTAATCTTTCAGACCAGAGTTGCAATTTTGCTGCAATTTTCGATTTTAAAAGAAAAGTGTGCTAGTTTTTTTTTTTGTGAGTACTTAATCATATTCATATGCCTTAAGAAAACAGCACCCTCTTCTGGGGGAACTTTCTTTATGGTTGCTGTCTGATTGGCTGGCGCCGTTGGTTTGGCTAAACACTCTATCACTCACAACCAAGGAACTATAAATCCTTGAATTACCGCACTATCTTGCAATTACAAAATAGCACTATGTCACATCGCAATATCAGTTAGATTTTGATTAATAATGCAGCCCTAGTGCATTATATGATATAAAAATTGTTTTTTTTTTGTTTTTTTTTTTAAAAGGCAGCCACAAACACAATAATTTTGTTCCCGATGTTTGGTCTTTGGCTTATGATCTTACTTATAGAAAAAGGTAACCTCACGTAAATGATTGCTATTGTAGTAAAATCTTTCATTTGATACGCTCCTTGAAGATTCAATCTTCTGATTGTTTTTACCGTTATTACATACATTTGAAAATGAACACTGTATAGGCCTTAATCTATACAGAGACGGTTATTTTAGAATATCAGTGAATATAAAAAGAGGAGGGCAGCACGGCGGCGCAGTGGTTAGCGCGTGTGCGGCACAGTTCTAATGTCTTGGGAACCTCCTGTGTGGGTTCAAATCCAGCTACCGGACTTACTGTGCGGAGTTTGTATGTTCTCCCCGTGCTTGCGTGGGTTTCCTCCGGGCACTGCGGTTTCCTCTCACATTCCAAAGACATGCATTTCAGGTGGATTGGCCGATCCAAATTGTCCCTAGGTGTGAAGGAGCGAGTTGTCTGTCCCTGTGTGCCCTGTGATTGGCTGGCAACCAGTTGAGGGTGTCCCCTGCCCACTGCCTGATGATTGCTGGGATGGGCTCCAGCACCCCCGCGACCCTACTGAGGATAAGCGGTGCAGCTAATGAGATGGGAGATGAGATAAAAAGAGGAAATTGCATTGTGGTCGACAATTTTATTTGAAAAAAAAAAAAAAAAAGACAGTTGTGACACAAATAAACATTCGTGTTGTTGACTAATCAAATTCAGTGAGGCAAGAGATTAGAAATCCCTGGATTCTTTTAAAACAATTATTTGAAGTTAGGCTGTCCATAGATGATATGTGGTTCCTTCTGTTCATCAAGTTCACTATGGTACAGAAAAAAACTCTGAGACCGAGCTCTACATAACTAGATAGATGAAGCGATGAATAGATAAAGGGTGTAAAGGAATCTTAATTGGCTTTCCATCACCGGTGGGTGGCGCTGCCCGACTCGCTTGTCGCGCCCCAGACAGGCCCAGACAGTTGTGGCGTCAACCTAATCAGCACCCCGGACAGGTGGATTTGTTTTTTTCCCCTTTTGACTGACAGATGGGAGAATACGTGAGGACAGCCCACTGAGGCTGAACCTATAAGGCCGAGAGAGAGAGAGAGCGGCGAGTCGTAAGAACCCTTCCACTAAGTATATTTCCCAGTAAAGAGTAATGTCCAGACAGATATAGGAGGCTAATATACAAGCCTATTTGTTGTGGAAGATTTATTCTAATGAGGGAATCCCTTGACCTTCAACAAAGAATTACCATCTTGTCACCTACCAAGGTCCCTATTGTTACTCTACGATCACCACTAAAAACATAGACTGTGGTACCTCTTCAGACGAGCTTAATCAGTTCCAGGGTTGTGGTAACGAGCACATTTTTCTGATATCAAATAATTAAAAACAAATTGGTCCACTCCTGCCCTCCCAAATGTATCCAAGTGATCCCTAAATAGCGGTAAAACATATCTTCCTGATTACTAAAATACATACAAATGGCAATTAAACATTACGAAATATAGTAATAAGATAAAGAAGATGATATCAAAGACATAAAATGCGAGTTTGTTTTGAGCATTTATCATGTTGGGGGAGTCAATGTAACAAATGTGTTCATTTTGCATAGTAGGGGGGTGCAAGGAGGAGTCAAGAAGATTGCATAACTGTCAACTTATACATTTTAACCCTATTTTATCTTTTTTGATCATTTTAAGTTACGTGAGCCGCATAACAATTTTTATACAGGAAAATATTTAAAAAAAAGACGGATCTAGTCTTGCCAATTTCGGTTTTAATTCAGATTGTCTCGGTCACTGGTAGCAGACCACAACGTCATTGTAGATATTATTAAAATTAGTGCGGTATTCTACATAGTCTGTTTTTACTGTGAGTAAATTGATGCCACTTTGTTTTTGTAATGTTTATAATTGCTTAAAAAGGAGGATTTGCAGAGAGACTGTTTAGGTTTTGTAAACACTTACTGTACACTTGAAATTAAGGTTACTGTAACTTTAAACAAACGTACACGCAAACATTTTTTGAATCATTTTTTTTTTACTGTGGTATCTGGCATGTACATTGTGGACTGACTGATGAAGGCAGTGAGAAATTACAAGTGGGGGTGGTCGCAAGCGGTCTCTAGTGGTAGCTTCTGGGACTGCTCATTAACCGGATTTCCCTTTGCGGGCAATATTTCTGTTGGAAACACAAGTCATATACCGAAATTCTCGTGTTTTGAGGTGCTCTTCTAAAGAAGTACCCCTGTATATTAGATCGGAGTCATAACTAATGCGGTTTCTGCGTGGTTCCTATTAATGTTAAATGTTCCCGTTAATCCTAAAGCTGTTTCATGGGCCAGCTAGCTTTTTAAGAACTTGGGGGATAAATTCACATCACTGAGTTTCTACCGGAGGAGAACGAAATCTTTCCTTTGTTGCCTTTTATTTTCCCGGCTGAAAAGAAGACATAGTGGCAAGGGCAGGAGGAGGAGGACTGTTTTCACGCGCTCACCACCAAAGTGATCATTCTGTTGTTTGGGAGAAATTACTCTCATCAGTCATACGGAGATGCGCAGCTGCCTACAGGGATGTGGTAATGTCACTGCGTAATAAAGCATGTGTGTGCGTGAGCGTAGCTGTGCTGGGTGGCTGCAAATGTAGGAGGGCAGCGGGTGAGAGAAGTCTAATTTAACCACAGAGAGCTTTAAATTGATGATGAAGACTGCTCCGTAATCATCTGTATTTACCACATCATCAAGCCGTGTAGTTTACCGCTCGCCGCGTCTGGAACGAGATCGATGAACAAACACGCCACATTAAAGGTAGTGCATTGTGTTTTTATTTATATTTTTTGTTTAGGGAAATTATACCCACAACTTTTTTCAAGTGGTCAGCTCATATGTATCTTTTGAAAGATACAATATCAATTTTATCATGATTTAATGATTATTTCAAAAACATTTCATGAAAATAATTCCTTATGTTAAAGACTAATTTTGACTTAAAAGGTAACTGATCTCCATTTTAAAAAAAGGTGTTAAGTAAAAGGGTGCGTCGTTTCAGGTGTCTTAAAAAAGTTGAAAGTAGAATATTTTCTGGATTAAATATGTTTTAACAATACACAACAAAATGTATAATTTAGAATGTTCTTTCTACCGCGCTTATCTGCTTTTATCTTACTTGTATCAGAGCTATTCGGGACTAAAAACACACAAGGACGCAGCAAAGTGTCGTGGGAGTGGGATGGAGAGTGATTTCCTGCTCATTATAACAATTATTTGTTAGTGAAGCATGAAAATGGAGAAAGTAAGAAAAGGCGTGTTTTAAATACAGTCCAAACGCCAACCCAAACCCCAAAAGAGATGAAAAAGTAAGTTTATTTGAGTGCTATTAAGAAATGCACGTACTTGGCCGCACCACACAAGTAGCTTGACAGAGGCTGCAATAATGACTTAAGCCAGTAGAAGGTGTTAGCGAGTATAACATTTTCAAATTCTCGACAGCACTTTTAAAGATTTGTCTCTGAGACTAACTGATGTGAGAACTGTCGCAAGATAAACTGCTATAACTGCACATTATAGTATGCCTGGTTTCTAAAAGAAAAATCAGTATGAACGGAAACTACACCTGAATTTTAGCATCCAGGTTTAACAAAAGGTTCATTTACATCTGATTAACGACCACGATCAATTCAACCAACTAATTGTCAATCCATTATATTGGTGCCATCTAGCTTGTAAGCATACAGCGTGCCACCTTCTGTATGCACATGTAGCCTCCCAGCATATACATTAAGGCCAGCACTGACAGCTTCCTGTGTTGGATCATTTATGTTGCTGCTTTCAGTGCCTGTTTTCTGAACCCTTGATGTCTGGATTATGCCTTATAAAGACAGACGTCTTATATCTATCCTGCTGTAAGTTATTGGACTTTGTTTATGTTACCCGTTTTCCTCCTTCCTTCCTCTGCGGAGCACTTTTTGTTAATTATCTTCACCCTATTAAAGCTACCAACTTTGCTCATGTGTCTGCGTTTGGATTCTTTCCACCTAACACAGTACTGTGTAGTGGTAGATTGCTGTTTTGGTTGGTTGCCAAAATTGCCGTATGCAATGCTTGGCTGGTATGAGTTGTGGTGTGAGACATTGAATTAAAAAAAACTGAGTATCTGCTAGCAATGGTTGTAAGTGCAGCAGACATAAACCAAGCAGGTTGTAAGTCGGGGATGTTTCTATATTTAACCCTAACTGTCGACCTTAGACTTAAGCCTATCATAAACCATAACCCTAACACTAGCCTTCCAATTAACCGTAATCTCAACCCAAGCCATAACCTTATTACTAATTATAGCCCTAACACTTGCCCTCAACCATACCATAAACTCAATGCTAGCCTTAAGCCTAATTTCAAACTGTAGCGTCAGTCTAACAACCTAGTGTGATACCCAAACTACTTTAAAACCCTAATTTTAACCATGGATGTATTTTAAAACACTTTTGGAAACCTTTGTAGGCGTTTGAATAACCTTAAACCTAACCGTAATTCTTGTTCTAAACCCAATCTCTTTCCCTAGCCCAGCCCTAAACCTAAATCAAGTTTTTTTTCATCTTCTTGGAAAAAAAATCCAGTGAAATATGGTATTAATCAAAATGCAATATTTATAATAATGATTTTAATTTGGATTTAGATCAACTAAAATGGACGACCCAAGAGAATTAGAATTAAATAGCATGCAAATGTCAGCTCATCGATCATTGACCTTTGCAAGATCTAATAAGCAAAACATTTAAACAGTCACACTAATCACATATGATCCAACAAGAATTTCCAACAAGCTACCTCCTAAATGGCTAATGCAGTACATAATCTTCTCTTTCTCATCAAACAGCCTATAACCCGGTAGATTTTGCAATTTATTTCATATTCTTCTTCCCTTAGTTTGGTAAAAGTGTCAGGGATCTGAAGTGGTGTGTAATGACCTTTTTCTGAAGACTGTTTTTTTCCTTCTATATCCCCCCCCCCGCTCTGACTTGTAAGTGCCTTCACTTAATGACGGGGAAAAGGCGGCGGCCGTGTCGGGGACGGCTGCGACGTGCACTCACGCTTGGTCACTTGCTCCTTCGCAATTCTGCCGCACTTACGTTTGACCTTGGTTCATATCTCTGACATTCAGCCCTAGAGACTGTACACCAAAGTCAGACGAAAAGCCGTTCGTTCCCCTCAGCTTGAATTGATAACAATAAGAAGGATTCGTTGCCCCAAGCAGATTTCATTCAAATATTTTGTATTATTATTAGTTTTTGAACGGTTGAAAAGAAAACCTAAAGCAATAATAACAATTTTAATTTCATTGTTTGGACATTTGCTTTTCCTGTAACTATGGAAATCGGCATTATTTATAATTGGTATTGAATTTAGCTGTACAAGTGTGTTGTTTTTACCTTAAAAACTATTTTAATCAAGAAAATCATTTTTTCTTCTCTCTTATGTTTTCCTTGTGAGCTGTGACGCCATTGTCACCTGCCAGAGAGTGTCAAAGTATGGCTGCTTCCTCAGAAGGATAAAAGAGTTGCTTACCATATTGATAAAATGAACTTTTTTTTTAAAGAAACCTTAACGTTTGGGTGTGCATTTTACGCGACATTTTTAGTGTATTTGTGCAATTATGTACAAAAATATCGCTAACCACAACCACAAAACATTGGACTCAACAGGAATCAAACACAGGTCACGGCAGTGAGCATGTTGAATCCTAAACTTAGTGATATAGATGACATTCGAAAAGGCATGAGGTTTTATCTTATTATCACTCTACTTCATGGTGCCAGAGATGGATGCTAGAAAGTGGAGGAAACAGAAAGTCGCACTGAAAGAAAGAAATAAACGCAAAAATGCACATTGAGGGAAAGAACTCAAAATAGAAGAATAGGATATAATTTATTGTAATTCGAACATGTGAAATGCACAACAAAATTAACCTTTGTCTCTGTTACCATGAATTAAAAAAGTGTCATGATGAGATTAAATCTAATGCCTTTTGTATATTGTGGCCGCACATATCCAGTGTGTGTCTTCTAAAATGACCTGAGAAAAAGTCAAACAACATTTTGTATTGATTTAAAAAAAAAAATAGGGGTGCACATTATACATGAGTGGGCGTTATATATATATCAAATAATTTACAGTGTCGCTTTAACTTATTAACTTATTAAGGCAGGACGGCAAATGAACCCAGGACGAGAAGATCCGTAAAGTAGAAACATTTATTTATTTATTTATTTATTTTGTTGATTATTTATTACTCATCAACAAACCTAATTTACAGACTCAAGCATTTTTTCGATAGTAGTTCTGTACTTTTTAAACTTTTGTCTTGTCTGTCCTGTAAAATTATAATTAAAAAATAATTTAGCTTTTTCATTGTACAACTTTATGAATTATTGCCACGATACAGTTCACGTTACACGATATTTTATGGAAAACTTAGTTTACCTTTTAGTTCATTACTACAGAAATCAAACATTATTTGAAAAAGCACCAGGTAGCAACTAGGGAGCACCATAGACTTGCTTGTGGCTCCTGAGCAGGTTTAGCAGGTGGAGAGGTCTTTGTTGGCGATAGAAAGCATCATCCTCTGTTTAGCCAATCGAAACGCAGAACACAATGCGCGATGAAAATATGCAAAGCAGTGAACTAGCAAGATGTCTTTGTAGTTGTAACTATGTAACTATGTATTGTTTCCTTGTATTTTCTGCGAGATTGAGACCCCTGCTCTCAATGTTGAGCAAACTATTTGTGCTGAGGTATGGAAAATATTTGCTAACCGGTTTGACAGATATCGATTTATTTTTCCGACAGAACTGCAGAGGCGTCCGTTTTATTGTTTGTGTGAACTTTACTGAGTATTGTCGTTGTGCCGCGTTGCCAGGGCCACACACAACGTACACAACACTCACGAACCCCCCGACAGCCGGTCATTCACTTTGCGTTAACTGCAAGTGTTTTCACGGTCATCAAACAACGGTGGCCTGGAGGCGCTCATTTTCGCTCCGTGTGGTGCTAGCCCCGCAGCTCGGTTCTGCCCCACAAATTCACAGCCGGCCCCCCGGTTGGTGCTGCAAAATGGGGGAGTCGGGATAACACAAACACATGCATGCATGTGCACACTGCCTTGGGATAGGGATACACACATCTACACAAAAGTATACACTCAGCATAAGGAAGGCTGTTGGAGCAATTACAAAAACATGGCAGAACACGAGCGAGCAGGGCCGCGCTATCAGAGGGGAAATAGAGTGAGCGGGGGAGAAAATGATGACGCTATTAATAATGCTCGTGCGAGGCGGGTTGGATGACCCTTCCTGCCATTTGTGTGTGACAGCACTTTGAGGTGCAAATGCTCGCTAGTTTCATTTTCGGGCCTTTCGGTTGGACGTTTTCGTAGCAATCACAGAAAAGTTACGGAATTCTACCTTGCCTTACAAGTTTATGACTAAGTTGTTTTTTATCCTCTTTCAACACTCAATTAAGTGAATTGTAATGATGTTAATCATTCGGGCCAGGAAGGAATTTTTTTCGGTTTTGCGGTATTTCCTCGTTTTTCGCGAGGGTTGCGTTCCAAAAAGGTCCGCCATAGTCAAAAGCTGTGAAGTAGAAACCTTGATTTATGTATTTATTCAGAACTCTACTATACATTGAAAAAAAAAATCAAACCCAATCTACAAGCTAAAGATTTGTTTGACAAAAATAAACTAATTTTATAATAAATAACTTTTATACTTTCAGATTATCTACCTACGGATTCCGTCAGATATGATCATTTTTTCGGGTTGTCGAAAAATATCCAGATATTTCTGTAAATTAGATTTTGTATTGTGTGCACCTTTTCCGAGTAGAGAACTGTATTGTGGTGCTTCTTCCTGCCACGTGGCACTGTGAGAGGTCAACCAGCATTTGCACCGAAGAAGAAATCCGGCTTCTACTTCCTGGTTCGTGTGTAATCTTAGTCAAGTCAAGTCAAGTCATTTTTATTTGTATAGCCCTAAATCACGAAGAGTCTCAAAGGGCTTCACAGATTATTACACTATATTACACAGACTATTTTTCAGAATATTATTATACATTCCCCTGCTCTGGAGCCGACGGGAAGAGTAGGTTATTCATGTGTTATAGAGTAGAAGTGAGTTTTAAGCTTAGATATAAACATTTCCACTGAGGTTGCAGATCGGACCTCAGGGGTAAGAGCATTCCACAGCACCGGTGCCCGGATGGAGAGCGCTCTCGAACCAGAACACTTCTTTGCTCTTGGGATCACCAGAAGACCGGCACTCTCAGAACGTAGGCTTCGGACTGGGATATAGGGGGAAATCAGATCTGAAAGATAAGAGGGAGCAAGTCCATGTATGATTTTGTATAATACTAAGAGAACCTTGAAATCACATCTAAGGCTAACTGGGAGCCAATGCAGGTTAGCCAAAATCAGTGTGATGTGATCGGACGTTTTTGTCCTAGTTAAAAGCCTCGCTGTGGCATTTTGTACCAGCTGAAGAGACTTGATTCTAGACTTCGGGATACCAGAGAGTAGTGCATTACAGTAATCTAGACGGGAGGTAACAAACGCATGAATTATCATTTCCGCATCCGACTGAGACAGTATAGAACGAATTTTAGCAATGTTACAAAGATGGAAGAAAGCGGTTCTAGTAATTTTCTTTACATGCGTTTCAAAGGATAGATCAGGGTCAAATATGACACCTAAATTTTTAACTGAGTCACTCTGTGTGATGTCAATGTTCACAGCAGTTTTTGAGAATAAGTCGCGGCATTTAGATGGACCACTGACTAACATTTCGCTCTTTTCAGAGTTAAGACGCAAGAAATTTTGTGACATCCACTCTTTTATCTCAACGAGCCAGGCCTCCAAATTTCCACAGTTTAGTGTGGCAGATTCCTCCAACGGAAGATATAGTTGAGTGTCGTCTGCGTAGCAGTGGAAGCTGATATTGTACTTGCGAATAATATCACCTAATGGAAGCATGTAAATGCTGAAAAGAAGGGGGCCAAGCACTGAACCCTGCGGAACACCGCAGGTAACACTAAAGGGCTCAGATGTCATTTCGCCATATTTAACACAGTGCGTCCTATCTAAGAGGTAGGATCTGAACCATGAGAGGATGGTTCCTGAGAGACCAATCCATTTTTCCAACCGTTCTAGTAGGAAATCATAACATCGTGTATCCATTCAATATAGTTGGTGTAAAGTGTAAGGAAGAGGCGAGCCGTTTCTTTTGACGCGTTTGAGAAAATGGTCGGAATACTTTTTTTCGGCCACTTTCTACCACGAAGGAGGACCTCTTTAAGCCCAAGTCCCAAAAGTAAATACTACCTCACTTCATTTATCTTTATAGAGCACGTTAATTTATAAAATGTCTATTTTTTGTACCAAAGTCAAGACATGTTTATTTGTATAGCCCTTAATCACAAATTTATTGCACTGAAGGGTGGAAATGATTTGCAGGACATACATTTTTTTCTTACAGTTAATATTTATGTGGACTTTAGAGAAACATATTTCACCTTTCTTTAGGCAAGTGGTCAGCGATCCAAAGTTTCGAAGTAGCCATGTTTAACATTAGGCACCCCTTGCCCCACCCCTCACCAATCCAACCAACACCTTAAAAAAATCTGGAGCTGCAAATAAATAAAAGCTTTTTATAAGCGTTATAAAGAAGGAAACACATAATGTAAATACGTATATTCCAACTTTGTTAGCAAGGTCATCCTGGAAGGGGGATTACCTCATCTGTGGTCCCTTCTCAAGGTTTTTTCATTTTCCTCATGCTGAGGTTTTTGAGTTTTTCCTTGCCCTCATGTTGGTTTTTGATCAGGGAATGGTGTCATAATAGTCTGTGGTTTGCAATAATCTGTGGTCTATGCAACCATTTGAGACTCTTTGTGATTAAGGGCTATAGAAATCAACATGACTTGACTTGAGAGAGCACCCAGCCGCTAGTGCTTTTGTTGGTCCGAACGTTTTATGGGCATAAGGGATTTTAAGAGACTTAAAATTGAAAATTATTTTCACGTTCATAATGTATTTTGTCAAGCAGTTTTTGGTAGCTGTACAACTCAGAATACAATGCCATTGACATACAGGCAGTTAAGGGGTGGAGCTACTGTTCAAACAATAAGAATGTCGAACATTGCATGACGAAAATCTGCAAAGTAGCAAAACTGCGATACGTAGACCGCTATACACCAAGGGATTACTGTATTTGGGTATTTGAGAACCCCAAAAAATCCTTGGACACAGGGCAACTGCTCATATTTGCCAGATGGTTCCTATATTTCTGCCATTGTGCAATCTATTCGGTTCATAGATGAATAAATGACTGCCTGTACATTCTTTCAAACTCACTTTTTTGTCTTCTTGGATTTTGTGCTAGTAAGTCTGTCATGATTAGACAATTAACCACTAAATGATATGTACTGCACATTACAGCATATTAAAATATTGCATGACGTGAGAGTGTCTCCCTGAGCTTTTGTAGACAAGGCTTAGTTTTTCTTTCTTCTTGTCTTTTTCTTTTGCTAATATTCACACACACACACGCGCTCACACACAAACGGATCCTGCTCCCTCGGGTGCGACCATTCCCTTGGCACTGCATTGCAGATGCGTCTCACACGGAAAGCTGGAAGTTTCGTTGAAGACACGCAACATGAGACAGCTTAAAAGAAACAGAAGTAGGGGACATGGGGCAGTGGTCTTTCACCTTTTTCAAGCTGAGAGCTACTTTTTGTTACTAATTGCCGCAAAGGGTACCCAAGTTTGATGTGTTTTTTTTTAAATGACAACTTATTGTGTTATTACTATGTTGCTACTATGTTATTACCATATTTGAACATAGAGGTTAAATAGACTCAGTCAACCACTAAAAAATATTTTACCAGAAAATAAGATGTCCTCAGGGGGCAGCCTTGTGCCCGCTAAGACCCCTGCTCTATGACAATGGTTCCTAAATGGTCTGACTTGAGGACACACCATTCCCAATGGCAAGCTGTGACACAAATAAAGAAATACATTCCACTTCTCAAATTCACAAAATAAAAGGATTGTGCAGTGTAAAGCAGAGATAGGAGAATATATTTACTTAAAAAAAAGCCCAGTAAAAACTAAACAACTTCAAGTACCGTACATAGTCGCATACAACCCTTGATTGCATATAAGTTAGTTCTCCAAAATATTTGAAAAATCGTGTACCTTAACATCAATAGTTACTTAATTGTGTAGATAAGGATTGCTGTATAAAAGCTATAAATATAATTTTTTAACAATTTAGTGTACCTTTAAGCAGTGGTTCAATGGCAAAAATTCGTACATTATTTTTGCATTTTTCAACACTCAATTAAGTAAATTGTAATGATGGTAATCATTCGGGCCAGACCGTTGTTATTACTTTTTTCCACATTTCCTTCCCCTTGTCCCTAACCTTCCTGGTACCCTCAAGGAGAGAAAAAGGAAATAAAACATACAAAAGCACAATATAAATTCAATCTAGTCCTTCTCAATCACAATTGGAACAGCGCCAATTAACTGAAGCGGAAGAAGAGATCGAGAAGGGGATTATCGCCTGTGTACATGACCCACTATTTTTTCTTTCTTCTTCGCACTAATTTGCCAGGGCAAAGGCCCGCGACCCACATAAACTAGGTCCGCAATCCACTTTTGGGAGCGCTGCCAAATTTTTACCAACATTTTCTCGAAGGTTTTTGTGTCCCTCTGCTTCCATGTTTTAGTTATCCATTAGCCGGACTTTGGCTAAGTTTTATATGCTAATAGTACGGAGTTTACTTCCCTCAGTTTAGCAGTTTAGATTAATAAACACATGGTTTATGTGTGACAATCCATCCATTTGATCCTGAAGCCAATTGGCTGGCACCACAATAAGAGGTAATTTATTATTACTGTATTGTTATTTTACTATGGCAAATGTGCATGTGTGACTCATTTCAATCAGGCTGCGCCGAATACCGAATCAACATCGTCATCACTTCCTTCCTTCTGTGTTTTTTTTTGTCACTATTTACTGTCCTGTCGACTAAGAGCTAAAAATCCTGAAAAGAATGTACCGTATTTTTTGCACTATAAGGCGCACACCCCATAAATTGTCCTTCGCAATATATTTTGATATTTAAGGCGCACTGGACTATAAGGCGCATGGAATTAAAACGACAGTAAAAGCTAGGATTACGTACCAAAATAAAACGAAAAACATAAAAATTAAAATAAATAAAGCTGGCGTCTGAACAGGCATCCAAGTACTGTGCTTCTCTTTTGTTTTCTTTTAGCAACAAATAACATGTTAACCACAAGAATGCACTAAAATACCACTCTATGCTTCTCAAAGGCATAACAGTTAGTATATGAAATATAATCTATTTTTAGCATTTAATTTTCTTATTTTATCCACCTTATCTTCTGTTATATGAGGCACATTTTAAATTTTCTGGCTAATTTGGGGGTTTTAGTTGCTTCTTTTTGACTGGAAAATATGGTAGGTAAAGAAAGGGCAGAACGAGCAGCTAAAAATTACTCATTTTTATTATAACATGCTACTTTATTCAAAGTTCAATGGACTTTGAGTCTAGGCACCCACAATAAATACCAACAAAAATGATAAGCATTTAATGTCATATTTTCTCTTACACCCTCTGGCGACCACATCTGGTACTGCAAGCAAATCAAATCTATCGTAATCAACAACTTGATTGATGCTACAGTATTGTTCCTTTTGCACATGTTTAAAGAAACCGTTCTGCTTGTGAGGTAATGAATAAAAGACATCTAATGCTATGCCTGTAGTTATTTATTATCTTATTTTGTAACTTTTTTTTTCCAGTCAGTGCAAATTAAGTTATTTATTTGAGATTAAAAAAAATGTTGTTTCACATACTCATCAGCGCTTGTGAGTCGTCATCAGAAAATATACAACAAAAATGTTTGCGGACTGATGAAGTGTCCATTTGTAGCTCAAATCTTGACATCCCACTCACCTGAACACTCCGAAGCAGCGCGTTTTGTTTCCTTCAATTCAAGATGGATCATTTTTCCCAAGCAAAAACCTGTTGCAAAATGTTTTTATTTGTTACAGCAGCTGCATTGATGAACGACGCCTATTTAAATTGACAAGAACCACAGGAGCTGATAATGGCCTTTTGTTTCTGCGTCTGTTTTGGCTGCCCCAAGGCTAAAAGTTAATGGACGCTATAGAAAAATGTTGATCAATTATATTGTGAATTAATAGACCGTGCGCAGGCAAATTCAGGAAACATAATGAAGGCCTCGGAGCCACAATCACCATTCCTACTATTCAATTTAGAAGTGTTGTGCCTCTCCAATGTCCAAGTGCAGACAAACAATGCTACACTTGAATGGAAGGATCCACAAACAAAATGACGAATAGACAAAAACGTTTCAACCCAAAGGGCAAGTGAGTAGGGAACATGAAACTATAAATTTACAAATAATTTCTTTGGGGTCTGTTCATTCGTCCTACATTTCTTGTTGCTTTAAACTCATCAAAAATACAGTTTCTTATCCGCTGTAATTATGTCAAAGTTCCATTTCCAATCAAACCTTCTTCTGTGAGAAATTAAAAATGGTTTAATCAACCCAGACTGATTTGAGATGAATTTCCTTTTTGAGCACTTGATCTAAATTGTGGTTTGATTTTTAAATGCAACCTTCATTCTAGAAATAGGAGTGGCTCAATTTTGTTTTTTGTAATGCATGCCCTGCAGTTGTGCAAATCGATACGAACGAAACAGAAACTACAGAGCAAATAGTTCTCTTAAAACCTATAAAACAAACACATTACATCCAATATAGCCTGTTCAGCTTGATGCTAACAATACAGAGATCATCAACATTGATTCATAAAACCACAAATTGATTTTTTTCATGTCTTTTTCCATCCATCATCTGCACCACGGGGTGGAGCCCATCTCAGCTGTGTTTGGGCAGTGGGCAGGGGACTCCCTTAACTGGTTGCCAGCCAGTCGCAGGCAATTAGACTGGCCAATTAACCTGACATGCATGTTTTTTTGAATGTGGGAGGAAATCTGAGTGCCCGGAAGAAACCCACACAAGCACAGGGAGAACATGCAAACCCCGCACAGGAAGACTGGTAGCTGGATTTGAACACATGACCTTGGAACTGTGGCACGCATGTGCTTACCACTGCACCGTGCCGCCCTGTCCTTTTCCAACCAAAATAAAATGTTATTATTCTAAAAATCTATTTCTTATTTCAGAGTATTTATATTTAAACTATTTTTATTTATAAACCCTTCACTTTTTACATTTTTTTAAATTATTAAATCACAAATATGATTGTATTATTTAAAAAATAAAAATAAAAAAATCATTTTGTTTCCTTGTGATTTTATTTGGGAACTACTGTCATGGGGTTAATATAAAAGAATTGTCAAGTTAAGTCAAGTCATTTTTATTTGTATAGCCCTAAATCACGAAGAGTCTCAAAGGGCTTCACAGATTATTACACTATATTAGAACAGACTATTTTTCAGCCGACGAGAAGAGTAGGTTATTCATATGCTATGGAGTAGAAGTGAGTTTTAAGTTTAGATTTAAAAATTTCCACTGAGGTTGCAGATCGGATCTCACCGGGAAAAGAGCATTCCACAGCACCGGTGCCCGGATGGAGAACGCTCTCGAACCAGCAGAACACTTCTTTGCTCTTGGGATCACCAGAAGACCGGCACTCTCAGATCGTAGGCTTCGGACCGGGACGTAGGGGCAAATCAGATCTGAAAGATAAGAGGGAGCAAGTCCATGTATGATTTTGTACAATACTAAGAGAACCTTGAAATCACATCTATGGCTAACTGGGAGCCAATGCAGGTTAGCCAAAATCGGTGTTATGTGATCGTACTTTTTGGTCCTAGTTAAAAGCATCGCTGCGGCATTTTGTACCAGCTGAAGTGACTTGATTCTAGACTTCGGGAGACCAGAGAGTAGTGCATTACAGTAATCGAGACGGGAGGTAACAAATGCATGAATTATAATTCCCGCATCAGACTGAGACAGTATTGAACGGATTTTAGCAATGTTACGAAGATGGAAGAAAGCGGTTCTAGTAATTTTCTTTACATGCATTTCAAAGGATAGATCAGGGTCAAATATGACACCTATATTTTTAACTGAGTCACTCTGTGTGATGTGACATTTGTCAATGTTCACAGCAGTTTTTGAGAATAAGTCACGGCATTTAGATGGACCAATGACTAACATTTCAGTCTTTTCAGAGTTAAGACGCAAGAAATTGAGTGACATCCACTCTTTTATCTCAATGAGGCGGGCCTCCAAATTTCCACAGTTTAGTGTGGGAGATTCCTCCAACGGAAGATATAGTTGAGTGTCGTCTGCGTAGCAGTGGAAGCTGATATTGTACTTGCGAATAATATCACCTAATGGAAGCATGTAAATGCTGAAAAGAAGGGGGCCAAGCACTGAACCCTGCGGAACACCGCAGGTAACTTTAAAGGGCTCAGATGTCATTTCACCATATTTAACACAGTGCGTCCTATCTGAGAGGTAGGATCTGAACCATGAGAGGACCGTTCCTGAGAGACCAATCCATTTTTCCAACCGTTCTAGTAGGAAATTGTGGTGTGCACTGTGTCAAAAGCAGCACTAAGATAAAATAAATTGTTTTTGAATTTACAATTTTCAATGTGCATCACACTGTGCTAACTTTACATTATAGCAGACACTCGCAGAGAGAAGACATTAATGAATTTCGAATTTGCAAGGAGGACAGGGAGAGAAGCCTTGAGATAAGGGATTCACATGTGTTCAAAGGGCATCCCCTGAGCACTCGCTTTTTTAAAATCAATCGTTCAAGTTTAGAAAAAGCAGATCAGTCCTATGTGAGGTTATCATTGAACAGGAACACGATTGTCCAATAGCGAAACAACAGTGCCAAATAATAGTCAAGATAAAGAACTGGAATCATACGAATTCTCCATTGTATGTGTCCAATATTAAAAACAGAGCAAACGTTTCATTATGGGACTAACCATATAACATTAAAAACATTATTTTGTTGAGGATTGAAATAGATTCAAATCAGGAAATTCATATCTATATCCGGCTCTTGTTAAAAGCCATCACTGTTGGAATATTTGCGTACATCTAATGGAGCAACACATATAGACGGGAAACATAACTGTACTTAGATCTACACATAATCTCATCCATCTATTTTACTAGAGATCTTTCTCAATATGGCCATTGAACTCACTTATTAAAAATTACTCCATCTGAATTTTTTGAGAAGGTATGCCCTTGATGGGTCAGCAGTCTTGCCTGAACCTCAGCACACTGTAAAAGTAACAATAGAAGGGGTGTGAAGTGAGTAAACTTTCTTCTAAAATTCAAAACACATTTCTTGTTCTATGTATCCAAACCTTAAAACAACAATTTTTGTCAAAAAAAAAAAAATCAAACTACATTTTGGAGCATTGTTTCTTCTGAGTGCCCGCCTAATCACCCATGCCGATATTTTTGTCTTCCATCCCAGTTTAGACACCATATCATTTACTCGGATATTGATTTATTTTTTCGACTCAGGCCCCAGTGTAAGCCTTTCAACACGGCTCTCCAAAAGCCTGTTGACAGCACGGCACCAGATCAGTGGCTTGTGTAAAAACAAATAAAGACAAAGTAGGTGGTTTATTTTATCCCACACCGCTATCCAGTTTCTCATCAACATTGTCCTCTATTTGCAGTTTTCCAGATGGCCTCACTTCCCTGCATCCCCTCGTTCCCCGCTCGAAACTTCCCGGAGCACACATTTGCATCAGGTCACTGGTTGCTTCCGCGAGTACTATTATCCCGCCGAGCTTGCTAGCCTGAAAACGCTCTCTTTGCAAGTACAGCGGGAGGTCGCTCGCAATCCGTTCCGGGGCGCTGGTCAACCTTTTCACTTTGTTCCGGTTTCACATCCGTTCGTGCTACAGGGATTGGGGGGATTTAGAAGTTTGATACTCCAGGGATCAAACGACAGTGTTTTAACTCTCAGACAACAATTGTCCCTGTTGATCACATTTAATTTTATTGTCCTGTAATTGCTGATTCATCAAACCAAAAGATATCATTCAAATTTCCAGCCCTAATATGAAGGTAGGTAATTGAATACACGATAAGAGAATAAATACATTTACATTAACCCCAAACCTTAGCCAATTTAGTTGATACCTGTCCAATTATCAATGACATATTAATACTAAACAGAGAACATTGAACACAAATCATGGAATAATGTGGAGTTCCGGGAATGATTCAGAATCAGGTAATATGGTATGAGTTATCCAATTATGTAAATTATGTAAATGAGAATTAAAATGTACCCATTTAGTAGTTATCATATATTTGATCATGTATTCATTTTTTTCGATGTGATTTTTCCCTACAATGGCGGGAGAGAGGGAAGAACTTCATCCAGTTGGTCCTCTTCTTGTCAATGTTTCAGGATGCTTGAATCTTCAATGATTGTTGTCTTTTTTTTCCTGAATTAGACAATGTCTATTGCATATGCGTGCCAATACCCTAACAGAACAAGTCACAATAGTTACTTGTTTAAGTAATGTTGAGAGAGGACTAAACTTAATGGTGTGTTTCTCCAAGTATGGGAATCTTTTCCAGGCTAAAACATTTTAGTAGTTGTTGAACATTTTGTTCTTGTTGAACAGTATGTGGCTTAGAGTGAAAAAGAAATTAAATGTGTGTTTTGAAAATGTATTGGACTGAAAAGGTTGTTGAAAATCGGTACAGACGCTGCCCTGCTTACGAACGAGATTCTGGACGATAATTCGTAAGTTGAATTTGTTCGTAAGTTCCTTCAGTGCTATATTTTGTTTATATAATGTATGTTTAAGGCTTGTATAAATAACCTGTATTGTTTTGTACTTAAACATAAACATTTCATAAAATAATATGCTTTATAAAGAGACATAAAGTTAAGTTTGACTTACTTTTGGAAGATGAGTTTTAAGCGTTAAGCGACTTCCTCCTCCGTGGTAGAAAGTGGCTGAAAAAAAGTGATCCAACCATTTTCTCAACCGCATCTCAAGCTTTTTTAATCCATTTTCATTTCAAAAGAAACAGCTCGCCTCTTCTTTACACTTGACACCAACCACATTGTATGGATGCACAAGATATTAAACAACAAAAATGTCAAAGTTCTTAGCGTGCTGGAGATACAGTACAGTAGGGAGAGGAAGCAGATTTCTTCTTCGGGGTGGATGCTGGGTGAGCTGTTTGTATCTACCATTTTTTGTAACTTGAATCTTTGTAAGTAGCATCTGTATTGAGGAAAATCCTAAATGTGTTACTTTAAGGGTGACCTGAGAATTAATACATAATTTTAGGACCGGGATATGGAGCCCCTGGGTCATCGATGACTAAAATCCTAGCTGTTTTGAGTGGAAAATAGTGAAGAGATGCTAGAATCATTGGCTAGCCAGGACGATGGTCACAGCAGTTAAACAAATAGTCACGCTGAATCCCAAATGCACTGCATAATGAAGCTTAGCGGTAACAACCAAATTTAAATAGTAATTTTGTGAGCGAAACTTGTTTTTTTGGGTCATATTAAAAACCAAACAATTTAAAAACAGCTGTAACCTATTCCAATTTGGAAACACTGTCCAATGAGAAAACAGTTTTTCATAACTAAACATCAGGCTTGTGACAGATTTGTGGTAGTTGCCACAAACACATTTTGCTGCCACTATTTTGTCATTACAGATTATGTTCAATGCCGGAACAAAAGCAGTCAATTTAAAGGATCTTCTTACAGGTTGATAGTCTTTCGTAGGTTGCTTGCGTCAACGGCGCAATCATTTCGTGCCCTACAAATCCTCTGTAAAGCCGTGTTTTACAATAGAGGCATAATTGCAGCCTGCTAGCACTGAAGAGCACAATAATTAGAAACTGGGAGAAATTAGGCAGCAATTTTGTCTTGGCAATTTTCATAATGCAAAAGAAGAGCCATTAGTTGTGTGAGTCCCAAACAACATAATCCTTTGACATCATCAAGTCGCCGCACTTCGCTGCTAGGTGCGACAACTCATCATTTTGTCTTCTTGCCTTTTTTACTGTCTCTTCTACTGTTTATCAGGACAGACCAACGGGTTCACATACTGAGCATAGTGCATCACAGAGTAATTTCAGGATTAGTCGAGCCAATTTGTGCCCTCGTATTTCGCTTTAAAGGTATATAAATTAGCTTTTAATCCTTTTTCACCATTTCACCCATGAAATTAGTTTTGATGTACACTAGTTTGTATTTATTCCTATATACCGCTGGATTTTTATTGTAATTTATAAGTTATAAACAGTAATCCTTCAGTTATCATGGTTAATGGGGACTAAAACTCCCCGCAAAAAAGGAAAAATCCGTGAAGTAGCATCGCGCCTTCATAAAAGCCCCAGTGGGTCAAACATACCTCGAGATGATGTCCTTACCGACTGAGAGTATATGGCTGTAACAAAAACAAATAACCACTATGAATCTACAAATAAAAACAACGAATGATCTTCATTCTCATTATACAAAAGTACAACACAATTGGAGAGATTTTCATTTCAGAGTAAGAAAGCAAATTACAGAGCGTCTAGCTAGCTGCACGCTAGCATTGGGTAACCTCGATTTCAACCAGATCCCTGCGAGGATTTAAATACAACCATACCGAATGTAGTGGTTTCTCTTGAGTTGTAGCTCCAGGTCAGCCGTTTAATGGGGTTCAATATGGTGTTGGTGAGATACAAGCCCAGCAGGGATGGCTTAAGAGAATTGTTAGGCTAGCTTTAGCAGTAGGCGGGACATGCAGCCTCGCTATTGCCTTTTTTATGGACGCCACCTCACTCGCTTTATCGACCCAATAACAATCCACAGAACACACACTGGTGATAACCATTTTTTTACTCTCTTCTGACTTTCCACGGTCTGATTTAATTGATAAAGTTCTTATCAATGCAACAAGCCGCTAAATCTACTAGCTGACGTCATGCTTAACTCGTTTGTTTTGGGTGAACACATAGACTTGTGCGCCCACCCCGCTTTTTTGACTGACAGCATACACCAGCCTATCACAGTCATGCACATGGACTGTCATGCACTCCCAACACACAAAGCTCTCCCTAACTTGATCCTGTGTGATTTGTTGTCTGCTGAACAAAATTCACAACATGTTTGTCTGTGACAATTCAGACAATTCAAAAAGATTCAAAATATTCGAAGCAGTGAACAAGCGATAAGCGCAAAGTAGCGATATATATTTGTCCAGTGTGTGTCAAACATACAGGCAAACATTAATGACTAGACTTATAAGGCCTGCTTTAAGCCCTTTGAGAGCTGCAATGCAAATGTAGTTTGCATTTCTTGTGAATTGGGATATTAAACAGATGCAGAAAACAATGTATCAGCTATTTGCCACACATTTTAATCTTTGCCTGAAGCCAAACAAAATGTGTACTGTGCAAAATCCCAACAAAAGATATAGTTGAAAATCCGCTCGTTTGGAGATTTTATTCTTTGCTAAAATTAACTCACTAATCTCCGATTCAATGTTCTTTTATTCTTTCTCTAATACTCAGCTTATACATATTGTGCAAAAAGGGCCATTTTTTGGCTGCAGTTCATCAAATCTATTGAGATTGTATGGGCTGTGCTCACAGGTCATTATTGTCTATAGAAATAACAGTGCAGTCTGAGGTCAAACCATCTTTTTCATTACAATGTTCAGCTGTATTGCAGGGTTACAATCATATCCAGATGAAATGGCGATGCATTTTAGATTTTAGATTTCTAAACTGTTATGTTATAGTTAAAAGTAAAAAGACAATACAGTAATATTAATGACTTTGTAGGAGTGAGTAACCCCAGTTTTACAAGTCGGATGGCCAAATGTCGTTCCTAACTTTGGCAAAAGCATTTACTGTGTCTCCTGGGTTTCAACACTCCCCTGCGGAACTGGCTGCTGGACTTCCTTACTGACAGACCCCAGTCAGTGCGGATTGGTCAGAACATCTCCGATGTCATCAACCTCAGCACGGGCTCCCCCCAAGGCTGTGTCCTGAGCCCCTTGCTGTTCACCCTGATGACACACGACTGCGTCCCTAGGTCCGCCACAAACCACATCGTGAAGTTTGCGGACGACACAACAGTGGTGGGCCTCATCAGGGACGACAACGACCTGGCCTACAGAGAGGAGGTGGAGCAGTTGGTGGGCTGGTGCAGGGACAACAGCCTGGTCCTGAATGTTGACAAAACTAAAGAGATCATTGTCGACTTCAGAAAAAAACAGCCCAACCATGCCCCACTTTTCATCAACAACAAGGCTGTGGAGGTTGTCAGCAGCATCAAGTGCAGGACAAGGAACGCAACCTCCACGTGGTGTCCTGTGGACGGCCACATGGCCGACGAATGCGTCTCCCACCCGCTACACGAACGCTTCGGTACAAGTTACCCAAAGCTGACCTCATCTGCTTTCGGAGCGGCCAATTTGCGGAACTCGTAACACAACCGAAGCGTTCCATGTCGTTCCTAAAGATCATCTTTAGACGACTTGAAGCGATCTAACAACAACAACAACAACAGCAGCATCAAGTTCCTAGGGGTGCACATCACAAACAAATTCACCTGGTCTGTGAACACTGCATCACTGGTTAAGAGGGCACAGCAGCGCCTGTACTTCCTGCGGAGGATGAGGAGAGCCCACCTGCCCCCACCCTCCCTCATCACATTCTACAGGGGCACCATAGAGAGTATCCTGACCAGCTGTATCTCTGTGTGGTGTGGAGGCTGCAGCGCTACCGACTGGGGTAGTGTGAGGAGGGTGACGAGGACAGCAGAGAAAATCATCGGGACTTCTCTTCCCTCCATTCAGGACATTGGCCAGAAGCGCTGCCTATCCCAAGCTTAGAACATTATCAGGGACCCCTCTCACCCGCATCATGGACTGTTCACTCTGCTAGCCTCTGGGAAGAGGTACTGCAGTGCGCGGTGCAGGACCACCAGGTTCCACAATAGTCTTGTCCCCCTGGCCATTAGACTGCTAAATGGTCACTCAAACACATAGTAAATCTAAACTGCTGCTAATCTGTACATCTGTGGGTTTTGTTTGACTTTTTGCACTACTGGCAGTTCTTTATAGCTAGCCACTCCTTGCGCATCTGTTTCTATGCACTATTGTACTTACAGCGTTATTGTTACAGTGTTATTGTTCTGTTTACCTGACTTGTTTACCTGACTGCCCATTTTGCTCATCTGGTTAGCTACTCCTCTTGCACTATTTGCGCTACTGTAAAATACTATACATAGCCATAATTATTTAGTATATTATTAGCACTCAATACTACAACTCAATACAACATTTTATTTATATCTGTACATTCAAGGAAACTGTGCGGGTCAGATGTATCGACATTTCGTTCTGTATACACGTGTACTAGAATGACAATAAAGTAGATCTGAATCTGAATCTCTGATTTAATCCTAGAATACATAATTTCTGAACCTTTTTTGAGATGAGGCACATTAAAAAAAATCTTGAAGCACACCATCCGTCAGAATTATCATGTTGCCTAAATTGGCAGTATCAGGAAACCAGAACAGACCAGGAAACCCCAGAGCATTCGTTCTAGTTCTTTATTTAAGGAAGCGTTCAGGGCTTGCGGGAGACGTGGTGGCCGTCAGACGGGGAGAACACTTCGGAACGAGTCCGTAATCGAAGTGCGGAAGTCAGGCAGGTCGTGTTTACCGGGGCTGGAGAGGAGATCGAAGCGTGGGACGGAAACAGGTCGAATCGGAGGCAAACGGGTAAGCAGAGTTCTTAAACGGGATATCAGGAGAAACACACGGAGTTACCAAATGTACACTCTGACACTGAACTCTGGGCGCTGCGCGCTTAAGAGAGAAGTGCCAGCCAATCAGAAAGCGCCCACATGATTGCTCCAGGTGATCGGAGTTAGTAATCATGACAGACAGTATAAAGGTTTTTTTTTAAGTTTGTAGTAACCATGGCCAAGAAAGTAATACAGATTATTCATTTTAATCAATAATTTTGCTGTAAATTCGGGTATTTTATATTAAACATGTCTTGCTTTATTTTTACCTTGTTTTTTTTAAATAGCAAAAATAACACTTAAAATGACTGAAACTATTCTGCCAGCAAAACAAGTTAGTTTTTTTTAAAACAATTCAAATGAGCAAAGTTACTACAATATGTGCAAAATTTCAACTTTCTCAGATTAATTTTATTATTTTTTGCAGTACAATATTGAATAGCTTCTTGAGTCAAAATCAGATTTTAAATATGTTTAGCTAAATATATAGGTAGATAGGTTGGTAGGCGGGTGGGTGTTTTGGTTGGTAATTTGATAGATATATCAGTATTTCTCAACGTTTTTTGAGCCAAAGCACACTTTTTTAAATAAAAAAGCTTGATGCACACCGTCTTTTGAAAATATCCAAACTATTTTTAACTATAGTTTATCTCATTTTTTAAAATCAAATTACTAAAATAATACTTAAAATGAGCAAAGCATATCTGCGAGTGAGAGCAAAATTCTATTACATTCTGAAATGTATTAGATTATTTTGTTAAAATAATAAAATAATACAACTAATAATAATAATAAATCAATAAAAGCATCCACAAGATTTTCACTTCTTTTGTTTTATTATATTTTTCAGTGCTAACTTAACGAAATATGTTAATAAATATGCTGTACTAAATCATGAGCAGTTAAAAACGAAACAAAAATAATATGCTGCTCCTACTGATATAGATGAATGTTAGTAATTCAACTGATTACTGGAATAAAGCAAAGCTACTAAACAATCACATCCTTTTTTGGCAAAGATAAAATTGGTCGATTATCTGTGGCACACTACACAAGCTGTTATAGTACACTCGTGTGTCTCGGCCTACTGATTGAAAAGCACTGCAATAGTAATCACTATCAGAGACCCACCATAGAGATAGTGACCAGTGCCAAAATCTTTTATTTCTGATTTATAGTTTTTTTAAAAATAACACATTAAATACCAAACGGACCCAACCAAGATCTGCAGTGCTCAAGTGGTAGGATTAATTGTGCGTCACCCCTCCACGTCTGTCGAAGGATATTACTTTGGGATTTATAAAGCTCTTCAACATTGATGTTGGGTAACTCTCAGTGTCTCTGCATAATAAAGCAACGGGGATTTACTAAAGATTTTAATTGGGGTGCATTATCCCAATTCCTCACAGAGCCAAGAAGCAGGCAAACGATATGCACCGATAAGTATGAAGGTCAAGCAGCTGCTTAGGCGGAGTTACACCCAAATGCCCAACCCACTACCCCCGCTTTCCCTCTTACGTGGTGTCGTTCCGTATGCATTAGACACCAACCAGGTGGCCATAACATTTTCAAAGAGAGAAACTGCAAGGACAATTACTCGGTTTTCCCTCCTCGTTGGGGTTTATGATCACTCCTGTACTTGTTTCATCGCGCATTTGGCGCGCCAGTTACATGTTCCAAGCACTATAAAGGAGAAGAGCTAATGAGGCCATATGTAGAGAATAAAAGAAGGGATTAATGAGCAAAGTGTTTGAAGAGTCAAGCCCTTCACAATACACCCTCATATATATTTATATATACATAGGTGAAAATATTTGCAGGCTTGGTATTGAATTGGTGTTGTGCTCGGTGGAGCATTCTGCTGATGGAATCAAAAAGCCTTTCACACATTCAAATGAGGCGCACTCAGCTGTGATTGGTATTGGAAAGGCATTTGTCGGAACAGAAGCTCACAGAAGGCTTCTTAAATACAAGGCAATCACAGCGACTGACGGCAAGGCGAGAGAGGTGTGCCCAGACTGCAGAGTGGGGAAACGGGACAAAGGATTATGATGGTAATAAGCAGTAAACCAAAACAAAGTCATCCCCTGATTCCCTCCCCTTCACTCTCTCTCTCTTTGGTTGTCTCCCCCAATCCGACTCGCCCTTAATTCCTCTTGCTCACCGGCTGCATCGCGTGCCGCGTATCGACAAGGCCCATTTTTTCCCCGTTGCTGGTGGAGCCACAATTTAAAAGTCTTTTCTCATTATTTGTGGTGAATCCATACACATTTCTAATCTGTGGAGGCCATGATGGCTTCTGGCAGAAGCGTAGGCTTTTTATGCAGATGCCCGACTGTACACCTCCACGCAATGTCAACTCCTGCACACCCGGATGGCCTTATTTTATTACAGGCGTCAGCGAATCTGCAAGCCGTCAACTGTGAAGCTTTTTGTGCTAATGTCTTTTTTTCCCTCCCCCCCTTGTCCTTCCTTTAAGCTGGGCTTGTCGTATACACTTTCTCTTTATTTTTCTTTGAATGCCAGTACAGCATATATTTCATAGTCCCTGCGACTTGTAGTACTTTTCAAACCTAAAGTCTATCTCAAAACAACAGTAAACCAGACCCACCTTTCTGAGTAAAGCTTTAATGCCATTGTCTTTCTATTTCCATATTCATAACAACTAAGAAACTGGAGGCCTTGCCGGCCTCAGTTAAGTTTAATGTTCATGACTCCACTATAAAAAAGACACTTGCATCCGTGGGAGAGTTCCTAGGCAAAAACAACTGTTGTCACAAAAAAGCACATAGAGTCGTCTCACATTTTCCTAAAAATATCTTAAATATCCTTTAATCTTCTGGAGAAACATAGATGAGTCAAAGATTTAACTTTTTGGAAGGCGTGCAGCCCGTTACATCTGGTGTAAAAATGGCACAGCATTTGACAGAGTACATGATGCCAACAGTGCTGGCAGTGTGATTACCTGGGGCTGCTTTGCTGCCTCAGGACCAGAACAACTTGTTGTGGTTGACGGAATATTCAATTCTGGATATGGAAGGAGAAAGTCTGGCCATCACTTTGTGCCATCAAACTCCATCTCGGATATACACCAGCAGGTCCACTTCTGAATGGAGTGGCCAAGTCAAAGTACAGATTTAAATTGATATTGCTTTAAAGTTAAGGAGCCAGAATACTGTCTGCAGTATTAGGCTTCAATGCTGCTCTGTGACAAGTCACAATGTTCCCACCTGCTTGTATGGATACGCAAGTAGAGCCTTACTAGCTAGCCGTCTGTTGCTCACTGGCCCGGTGCTTGTTGAAAGCCTGCTACCACTCATTTGGGACTCACATGTTGTAGGCATGGTTTGCAGTGCATGTCGTCGCTTTTTTTATTTATTTTTCTTATCAGACTCTTAAGTAGCCAAAATACCTCCAAACAACTGAAGACATTTTTATTATTTATCTCGGCAAATGTTATGACGATAATTATTGTTGTCGTTTTATCGCCAAGGCCCAACTATGCCCTTTATATACCAAACCAAAAAGCTTGAATTTTCAGCACTTTGTCGGCTCTCCACGTACTAAACTCTACTTTGGGCTGATCCGCATTGAAACATTACAGAGGAAATTTACACAAGTAACATTTTATCTCCAAGCCACATGTAATCATAAAAAGAGCCATATCTGGCTCACAATCCAACGGTTCCTGACTCCTTCTATGGCATAAAGGACATGTTACCGAACTATCAGTTTCACTCCAAGTCACTAAATCCAATGAAAACTTTGGTGTCACTTTTACTGTTAAACAACTCCCCAACACGAGAGATAGCGATAAGCCTCTTTTTCCTTCAGCCACAAAAAAAGATAAAATACAAACAAAAATTAACATTTTTATGCTCAACAAATTTAAAGTCAACAACACAGAATCCCCGAAAAGTGTAAATTGACCAATCACAAGATAATCTCTTGTCTCGGAGGGAACGAGCCCTTGATTTTTAAGGAGTCGGTTCCCTTTGTTCCTCTCCAAGAGTCGGCTCATAGAAACGTTCCGTTCGCGAACTACACTATTCGGTTGCCTTATTTACAATTTGCCTTTTCTTTCGGCGCGTTAGTAAATACTATATTCGTAATCGCTATCCAAATATATGGTAGTCGCTATTTTGAATGGGGACATGTTCCGAAAAGACATGATGGTAAAACCTCAGAGAGTGGAAAATCGCGCCTCTGAACACGCCGTCAATTTGCGGTGACATGCCGCCGTATCCGTTCTACGGTCAAAGTAAGGAACCACCTCTGACTGTCAAAAACGATAATAGCCTTCTAACGGCAGAAAAAATGATTAATTTGATTACCCGTTACTGAAAAAATAACAGTGCCGTTATGTAACGGCGTTATTTATAACAGCGTTATTCCCAACACTGTATACCAATAATAGAAGTGTGATTAACAATATAATACAAAAATTTCACATATAAGTCCAACCTGGAGTATAAACCGCACCTAATGCCGAAAATATGGTACTTTTTTTTCTACACACTAAATTGAATGATATTATTGCATTTTGAGGCTTATTTTGTAATGGCTAAGATTTTTAAAAACAAAACAAAAATCTGATTAAATTGTATACGTCCACAGGTATGCTATAAAATGCTGTAGCACAGTGAAGAAAACAGGGAGATCCCACCCAATAGGTGTATACAGTGTGGATGCTTCACTTAAAAAAACAAACTGATAGTACTCCCTTCATTACAATACCAGTTATGGACATTTTCCCAACCAGAGTAATTATCAATATAAGAGGCCAATAGACATAGCTTCCAAAATCTAATGGCACCATGATATTTCCTATGCTAGAACAAATTGAGTTGTGATTGTCTTTCGTACCATATTCTAAATAAGGGCATTGTCTATTATTCATAGCTTTATCAAGATCCTTTACAATCCATCTTGTTTCTGTGTTATTATAAACAGAAAATTTAGATTCATCATCATATGAGGCATATTAAACCCTTTGGTGTATGGATCATCTATATCTGATTCAAGACAATTGTTTTGTGTTTTTTACAACAACTTACTTTTATTTGATAGCCTAAATGTTTTAAATACATCGAAAGGATATAATTCACTACAACGTGCGTCCCACTGTGTGGTCCAGGATCCATCTTGTTTATGTGGAGGCACATGAACATGACGCTCAAGTGGGAGGCCCGGATGATCGCAGCCATCCATAAACAGGGTTGTTAATTCAAGTCACTCCTATTGATCGCGCCACCTCGCAGTGAATCGACAGAGTAAATGCCCAACAGTGATGAATCGTTCTGAGAACGATGGATAAAATACCGACTTTGGTTGAAGGGGCATGAAAAAAAGTACTCTTGTGTTCATCCTGTATGGGAACTCACAATGGATGAAAATTGATTAACTATGTTGTTGCTGTTGTTGTTTTTTTCCATTTTCCTTTTTTTTCCAGTTTGCAAATGGTAGTTCTACTTATACTTTGCTTTCACTTCAAGACTCTTGAGATTTAAAACTGAAATATAATTAGCTCAGCTGTTTGGCTTGTAAAGTTGATCTAGGTAGGATATATTGTGTCTCAAAAACAATATAACATTTCTTTACTTTGTTATCCTCCAAATTGACATGGCTTTTTATTTTTTACCCAAACAGTGGTATCATAATAAAATGAAGGCCTGTTTTGCCCACAGGTGACAACATACAATAGCTAGCTAGCAGGCTATCATGTCGATCTAGCCAATATTGGTACATACTGTAGTTCTGTTTTTTATTTTTTAGTTAAGTTGGTGGGTGGACTGCTTAACGGGAATTCCTTATCTTGTATTTATTCATTTTTTTAGCCACACTCCTAAAAAGGGGTACCTTGTTAAAACATAAGCTTGTTTTGCCCACAAGCTAGCAAGCCATTGTAGCCAATGTTAGTATAGCATAAGTCTGTTTTTTCCCTCGGTTTCAGTTAAGCATTTGGTGGATTAATTACCACAGAATTATTTATCTTGTATTTATTTTTTGGGGCAATTTTGTCACAGCTTATTTTTGTATTTGTTGTGCTAAATTGGAAACTCTTGATAACACATACAGAAGCTAGCTAGTGAGCCTTTGTAGTTAATTTTGGTATAGTATAGGCCTGCTTTTTGTTTTTAAATTAGATTGCTGGGTGGATTATTCATTGGTAATTCTTTATTTTACATTTATTATTTTAGCCATTTTGTAATGACAAAAACTAACACTTGGGATTCCTTAAATCCCCAATATTTTTTTACAGTATGGCATCCTTAAAGGTAAACCCAATTTCTTAAACATACAAAGGTGTATTGTGTTTGCATAAAATCTATATACAGGGAGTGCAGAATTATTAGGCAAATGAGTATTTTGACCACATCATCCTCTTTATGCATGTTGTCTTACTCCAAGCTGTATAGGCTCGAAAGCCTACTACCAATTAAGCATATCAGGTGATGTGCATCTCTGTAATGAGAAGGGGTGTGGTCTAATGACATCAACACCCTATATCAGGTGTGCATAATTATTAGGCAACTTCCTTTCCTTTGCCAAAATGGGTCAGAAGAGGGACTTGACAGGCTCTGAAAAGTCAAAAATAGTGAGATATCGTGCAGAGGGATGCAGCACTCTTAAAATTGCCAAGCTTCTGAAGCGTGATCATCGAACAATCAAGCGTTACATTCAAAATAGTCAACAGGGTCGCAAGAAGCGTGTAGAAAAAACAAGGCGCAAAATAACTGCCCGTGAACTGAGAAAAGTCAAGCGTACAGCTGCCAAGATGCCACTTGCCACCAGTTTTGCCATATTTCAGAGCTGCAACATCACTGGAGTGCCCAAAAGCACAAGGTGTGCAATACTCAGAGACATGGCCAAGGTAAGAAAGGCTGAAAAACGACCACCACTGAACAAGACACACAAGCTGAAACGTCAAGACTGGGCCAAGAAAAATCTCAAGACGGATTTTTCTAAGGTTTTATGGAGTGATGAAATGAGAGTGAGTCTTGATGGGCCAGATGGATGGGCCCGTGGCTGGATCGGTAAAGGGCAGAGAGCTCCAGTCCGCCTCAGACGCCAGCAAGGTGGAGGTGGGGTACTGGTATGGGCTGGTATCATCAAAGATGAGCTTGTGGGGCCTTTTCGGGTTGAGGATGGACTCAAGCTCAACTCCCAGTCCTACTGCCAGTTTCTGGAAGACACCTTCTTCAAGCAGTGGTACAGGAAGAAGTCCGCATCCTTCAAGAAAAACATGATTTTCATGCAGGACAACGCTCCATCACACGCATCCAAGTACTCCACAGCGTGGCTGGCAAGAAAGGGTCTAAAAGAAGAAAAACTAATGACATGGCCTCCTTGTTCACCTGATCTGAACCCCATAGAGAACCTGTGGTCCCTCATCAAATGTGAGATTTACAAGGAGGGAAAACAGTACACCTCTCTGAACAGTGTCTGGGAGGCTGTGGTTGCTGCTGCATGTTGATCGTGAACAGATCAAAGCACTGACAGAATCCATGGATGGCAGGCTTTTGAGTGTTCTTGCAAAGAAAGGTGGCTATATTGGTCACTGATTTGTTTTTGTTTTGTTTTTGAATGTCAGAAATGTATATTTGTGAATGTTGAGCTGTTATATTGGTTTCCCTGATGAAAATAAATAATTGAAATCGGTATACATTTGTTTTTTGTTAAGTTGCCTAATAATTATGCACAGTAATAGTCACCTGCACACACAGATATCCTCCTAAAATAGCTAAAACTAAAAAAGCCCCACTCCAACTTCCAAAATATTCAGCTTTGATATTAATGAGACTTTGGGGTTCATTAAGAACATGGTTGTTGTTCAATAATAAAATTAATCCTCAAAAATACAACTTGCCTAATAATTCTGCACTCCCTGTATGTTTGATTGATATATTCCAATTATTTCCTGAGATAATGCATTTTGAGGACAGACTGTCTTATCTTTGACATTGTACACTGTGACATCATCAGAGTAACACCAGCACACTTTTAAGCCAGTCGCCATATTGTTTTACTTGTTAATTATTTAAAGAGGTTCTGATTGTTTTAAGCAAAGTTTTGTTTGTATCCGTGGAGTATGCCAAGGTGTTGACTCGCAGGTGGATGATGTGGTGATACATCAAACAAATGGTTTTAGTTTTTTGCACTAACCAAAAGATGATAATGTTGCAAGGAATTGGGCAAAATTTTTGAAGAACACATGTGCGTACAAATGCCCTTTAAAGTGGTTGTTGTTTTGTGCTAAAGTGAATTGCAAATGATCTAAAAATTGAAGAATGTAGTTCAATAAGGAATCATAAATATATCTAGACAATGTTTATGTGATATTTGCAGTGCAACATCTCTATTTTACAACAGCAAATACATTAACTCCGTTCGTCTTTAGTATGCCCTCTTCCCAATGGTTTGTTCCGACTGACAAAATTACCTCTGAAAACTGCTAAATATATCAAACACTGTCCCAGAAGAAGAGTATTTAATACAACCTACCAATCTGTGTTTAGGAAATGATCACGCCTTCCCTCCTGTTCATCCTGAATGTCAAGTTGGCCCTCGTCTTTGTCACTAACCTCAACCACTGGTTCAAAATGATATGGCTGTGTATTTAATTCTATAACTGTTTCTTTTTTTTTTTTTTTTTTTTTTTTTTTTTTTTGTCTTTTCGTAGACATATCTGTCAGGTACATTCTTTTGTCATAATCTGCCGTAGAATTGGGGTCAGAAACTTTGTTCACTACATTTGTTGTCTGTTTCTGAGCTTACCTCACATATTGTGTTGATGGCATTCGCCACATTGAAATTGTTGTGTTACTTCAATGACGTCAAGACTCTACAGCAAAAAAGCCAGATAGATCAAATTTGAAACCAAATATCTCGAATGCCTCGTCGCTTAAAATATTTTGCAACATATTTGCATACATTTGTGAAGAAACACTACACGTTCTGCGTCATTTTACATGTTCTAATGTTTTATGTTTCATCTGTTGTAATGGCTATTCAAAGTACAACATATAAAATTTGTACGGGTTCTTGAAATCCTTGAAAATGGTTATATTTGAATATGTTTTCAAAGATTGAAAAGTGCCTGAATTCCGGGTGAAGTGCTTGTAAAGGCTTGAAATTGTTGCCATGTATCTTATCAATTCTGTTTTAAAATAACGCTAATACTGCTCTCTTGTGGCTTTGCTTTGTCATTGGATTTATTCTTCCTTCGCCATTGATGACAGCTGGCCCAAGAGAAAGTTGCATGATACACCTCAATAGGCCACTTTAATATGTCTATTAGTGCAAGGATTACGTATAAATTATGGACATTCATTATTTTAGGCCATGCAAAACTATAAGGTTATCGTTTGCCTGTGGTGTAATGGGAAGGACTTCCTGCAACTGACAACATAAGCTACATATTATATCAGGTCATTTTTATCCAACACGTATAAAGGGAGAGATTTTTCTCAAAAACAAATATATTTGCGGTTTACTCTAGATCTAAAATTCATATGTCTTGATAAATGCAGACGCAAGATTACAAATTGTATATACAAATCGCAGAAATAGTTTGGCTCTGCAAAATACATGATTCACACCGGATTGCTACGTTTTGCAGTACCGGAAAATTTGGATAATTGACTCTGAAATTCGTTCAAAATTGCTTGAATTTGGCCAAGAAAAATGTATACAGAAGCTGCCCTACTTACGAACAAGATCGTCCGTAAGTTGAATTTGTTTGTAAGTTGCTTCAGTGCTATAGTTTGTGTGAAATGTATGTTGAAGGTTTATATAGGTATGTTTAAGGCTTGTATTGTACGGTACAAAAAAAAGCACTTTATAAAATACTATGCTCTATAATGATAAATAACGTTAAGTTTAACTTAATTTTGGAAGATGAGATTTAAGAGTTTGGTGACCTTCTCCTCCATGGCTGAAAAAAAGCGATCCAACCATTTTTTTAACAGCATCAAGCTTCCATATTCCACTTTCATTTTAAAAGAAACAGCTCGCCTCTTCTTTACACTTTACACCAACCATATTGAATGGATTCACGAGATCTTAAACAATAAAATGTCAAAGTTCTTAGCGCGCTGAAGATACAGTCTAGAATGTTTACACATGAACTAGGATTTGTTCTTCGAGGTGGATGCTGGGTGACCTCTCACAGCGCCAAACGTCGGTACCGCTGGGATGAAGCACCCCAGTGATGTCCTGTACTCTGAAAAAGGTGCACACAATACAAAATCTAATTTACAGCTATGTCCGGATTTTTTTCCACATCCCGAAAAAAATGTTCGTATCTACCGTTCTTCGTAGGTGGAATGGCCGTAAGTAGGGGAGCGTCTGTAAGAACCCTGAACACAATGCGATACATTTAAGAAGAAATCTTTGACATTGATCTCTAGCTAGGTAAAGACATTGGTCACCACCATGCACGTGGTTTTCTGATTATCCGCAATGGCTGTGTGAATGTGGGCAACGCACACTAACTTTTTTACAAACTTGGAAAATAACTGAAAAGTGTACCTGAAAAAGAATTAAGTGAATGATTACTTAGTCCGGTATTGACATCTGAGGTTCCGCAAGTGGATAGATAGTGCACCTGCCAGACAGGTCAAGTGTGGTAATTCCTCTGTTTTTGGCAAATCCACAAACACGGGACCAAAAGATAGCGAAAGGGTGCGCGTGTGTTTAAACAAAAAGCAGTTTTTGGGATAATGTGCTACCTCTGGGGAGGGAGGGTGTGTTTTTTCTCTTCTTTTTTTTCTCCATGCTCTGTTGGAGGGGGGGAAGTCAACGCTGGGCAGACGGATGAAAGGAAAAAGTGCTGCTGTGGCACTGATAAAGTGACTGAGCACCACTACCGCCACACTTGGACAGTTCTGCAAACACACACGTGCAGACCTGCACGACCAAACTCACACACAATCCCAAACCCTTTAAAAAAAAGAAAATACTTTACCATACTGCCAAAAGCACTGATCTCTCCGGCATAGTCATGACTCTCTCAATTGTAAAAACACACAAGGTGGTTTCTTGTTTTAAACAGACCGACTGTGCTTTATGCACATTGTTCAGAATTTAAAAGTGTTTGTTTCCATGTGCCATGCTAAAGGTCTTTGATATTATCCTGTATAAAATACATATATAACAAAAGCACTCAATAACTAAAACAAAAAACAAAAAAGCATTCTTACCTCCCAGCAGAAAATGTTCATCATATTACCTATCATTTTTCTTAATTTACTCCATCACTTGTAAAATAACAATAATAAACCTTAAAATGAGCAGTACGATTTGATATGGTTGTTGGTGTCATTTGAAGGGTGTCCAAAAAAAATGGATAAATATACAGTAATCCCTCGGGTATCGCGGGTAATGGGGACCAAGACCACCCGCGAAAACTGAAAATCCGCTAAGTAGCGGCACCCCTTCAAAAATGCTTAAAATACGTATACAGGTATACAGTATACCCCACCTACTGTATACAGTACATCATATAGAATATCACTAGAGAGAGCGCGAGTGAATTTTATGTTATAACAAAAAAAGAACAACTGTAAAATATGTTGTCTGTACACGGAATAGGACTGCGGCGAAACCACTAAGAACCATTCAGTATGATTGTATTAACCGCTCTCAACCACATGCAGCAATCGCAGTTTATTTCGCTTGTTAACACTACCGGTTACATATTGAAAATAAAAACAGTGAAAATGTGATAATTGATGAGTGTTTGTGAAGCGTTTTGGGAAACAACAGTTAAAAAAATGGTCTGTGTTCATTTTAACAAAAGTGAAAGAGCTACCTTCTGACAATAACAACATACTTTAGCTAGCGGCATCGAACGGCTTTTACAACAAATACTCGAAACCACACACAATTAGCCGTGTTTAGGTAGTACAAACAACCGCTCGCTTTTGGTATAATAAAGTCAAACTTGAGATGCAATGTGACAGAAGAGAATATACTTACGTCGTGTCGCCGAGTTCCTCCATGATAAACTGAGCGCCACATACGAAGGGGGTGAGGTGGGAGGAGATAAAAGGGGGGGGCGAAGCGGTAACTCACTAAGACTAAGCATTGTGTCAGGGCCTCCCCTTCACAATAAGAGTGTCCACATCGTGTCCTCAGTTGACATAAGCTCGCACTCAATGGCTTTTATTGAGAAGGTAAGGTATATTTTTTTAGACCCGCGAAGCTCTGAACCCGCGAAAGTGGAACCGCGAACTAGCGAAGTTCCACTGTATATATATATATATATGTGTGTGTATTTATGTATATAGGTATATATATATATATATATATATATATATATATATATATATATATATATATATATATATTCAGCAAACTTTTCTTTCATCTGGAAGAAAAAATGTATCTCAAAATAAGCAATGAAAATAGGTAAAACAAATGTTCCCAACTACTTTTATATTTACCTATTTTTACAGTTTCAGTGGTTTGTTTTAGATGCTCATATTTCAAGTACTCTTAATTTTTGTTGTTGATTATAGTTGTAGCAAATCCACCTTTTTTCTTTCTTTTTTTACAGGGTTTTACTTTCCGATACTATCATATTTTCCAGGCTGTACAATTTGTGAGATTGTGTCACATAATTCTAAGAAAAATAATTTAAAAATATGTCGCACTGGAGTACAAATCATATTTTTACTGCACAGAAGAAGACTAAACCAAACGTTGGCATGATTGAAAAAAATCGTTTTCTAAGTCAGAGCTCCATAATACTTTGTTTGCTTAAATGAGTACAAGAATTGGTCGTTTTTCCTTATTTTTTGTCTACACAGCATTAACATAAGAAAGACATACTGTTTTTTTGCATGATCGAAAGACTAATCATGGCTCAAAATACATTTACGTCTATTTTTTTTGTTTTAACTGCACACAAATTTGGATGTATTTGCAGATAGATAAATACAAATAAATAAGTGTTAAGCCCCTGGTGTACACAAAGACAACTATAGTTTTCGGAGTAGATATAATTTAGGTACCATTTTGGCATGGTCGAAAAAGGACACGTGGACGCAAAATATTTCTTTCATATTATAGAAACATGGTTTTGATGTAGCTTAAAAATGAAAAAGGGATTCATTTCTGCAACGGTATGTTTCGCTGCTGTAAAATGTCTTAAGTCTTCAAGTAAACATTTCAAAATAATAATACATTAATTTACCAATAAACATTTTTTGGGGGGGTACTTGATTACATATTGCACCAAAAATATCAGTGGCAGAAATTTATGTCTGTGAAATTATAGATATTTATATGTTTAAGTCAGTGTTCTTCAACCTGTGTGCATAGGCACACTAGTGTGCTGTAGCGGAATTTGGGTGGTCAATAAATCATTATTAGAAAATAATCAATTGACCATTTGAATTGAAGAGGCAAATTTCTCTTTTTTCTTAACTCATTTAGCCTTTTTGGCACACCACATATGTTTTTCACATCATTATATCAGACTCGACAAGGTTCTTCAGTTGCTTGGACTTGGTCAGAACCTTTTTTGGTGATTCATGAAACAGGGTTTGGTCCTGTGGTGCTAGTTTGGCTGGAACCTGGCTCGCTTGCTTCAGAGGCTCTTTTTGCCTCTTGTAAGCCGGATCTCATCCCTCTTTGCAGGCTCAAAAAGAACCGAGTTGCGAGTCCCACCCCTCTGACCAGCCTGTTCCTTTGTTTCCCACATGCAAGATAACAAATCTCACGCCAAGGTGTTATCAGATAACTCACAGTGAATAATCGAATTAAAGCATATTATTCAGTTCACATTTTCTGACATTGTTTGATGATTTTCTATGATATTGCGAAACGGAATTCAAACCCAACGTTAAATGTGCTACAGTGCCGTGAGATCTTGACTAGATAGATAGATAGATAGATAGATAGATAGATAGATAGATAGATAGATAGATAGATACTTTATTCATCCCCGAAGGGAAATTCACATTTCCAGCAGCATCCCTGAGCTGAGAACAGTACAATAATAAAGTCAAAAGAATACAATATACAAATACCCAGTGTGACGTGCAAATGCCCACTGTAGCGTGTTATATAGAGTAACTAAATAGTGCTACACAGAATACATATTGCAGTAAGATTCGGTAATATCCAATGTAGGTGGTGTGGTTTAATTTGGGCCTTTACTCTGCCGGGTGGAGTTAAAGAGCCTCATGGCATGAGGAAGAAAAGATCTCTTCAGTCTGTCCGTAGTACAAGACAGTGACAGCAGTCTGTCGCTGAAACTGCTCTTCTGTCTGGAGATAATGCTGTGTAGTGGATGCGATGGATTGTCCATGATTGACCTCAGCTTTTTCAGTGCTCGTCTCTCAGCTACTGTTGTTAGGCTGTCCAGCTCTTTGCCCACAACAGAGCTCGCTTTCCTAGCCAGTTTATTGAGACGAGAGGCATCCTTCTTCTTGACGCTGCCTCCCCAACACGCTGCCGCATAGAAGAGGGCGCTTGCCACTACTGTCTCATAGAATATTTTCAGGAGCTTTTTGCAGATGTTGAAGGAGGCCAGCCTTCTGAGGAAGTAAAGTCGGCTTTGCCCTTTCCTACATAGAGCTTCTGTGTTGGCAGTCCAGTCCAGTTTGTTGTCCAGCTGCACACCCAGGTATTTGTAGGTCTGGACAAATTCTACACATTCTCCCTTGATGGTTACAGGAACCGGGTGAGTTCTGGTTCTCCTGAAGTCCACCACCATCTCTCTGGTCTTGGTGGTGTTTAGGTGCAGGTGGTTTGCGTCGCTCCATCAGACAAAGTCCTGAATCAATTTCCTGTACTCCTCCTCCTGCTCGTTTCTGATACATCCCACGATCGCAGTGTCGTCGGCAAACTTTTGCACATGGCAGGACTCAGAGTTGTACTAGTGTGCTACAGGAGATTTACAAATTCACATTTGTAAAAAAGCATCCTATTGCTTGATGTCTGCGGTTTATCAGCTGGGTATTGGCAACTCTCATCCATATCAGTAGGTGGCAGCTGAATACAATTTTATTTTCTATACTAATTATCAGCTCATCAAATACAGTAAGTATTAGATAGATAGATAGATAGATAGATAGATAGATAGATAGATAGATAGATAGATAGATAGATAGATAGATAGATAGATAGATAGATAGATAGATAGATAGATAGATTCATCTCCATAGGGAAATTCACACTTCCAGCAGTATCCTTGTGTTGATTATTAACAGATTAACAGGATGGCCTCGGGTGCTGTGTTGTAGTTTAGCAACAGCGGAGTGGATGACATCACACGCTAGGCCTAAACTTCGACATCCATGCAGCAGATGGAAATCTTCGTGCCCAGGGCTACACCACCGTGTGTTCACGTGGATAGCGAGTCCGCCTCCTCTTCGCTTCCCGCAGGCTTTTGTATCTATGTCTGCCCTAAAAGCGCTGAAGCTGGGTAGCTCCTCGTTAGCGTCCGGGATGCGAGACGTGAGCCACGTTTCCGTAAAGCACAGCAGACTGCACTCCCTGCACGCTTTGATGTTTTTCACCAACAGTCAGTTCGTCGGTCTTAGCTCCGGCTCTGCAGCCACGTCAGGGACCCCTCATCACGCCGGCACAAAAATTCTTCAAAGCAAGGAGTTGATTCCTCGAATAAACGCATTTTTGTGTGTTAAAACCCACAACCATAGGATAGAAAGTAATTCAAAGTGTAGTTGTCAAATGGGACGAAAACACAGAAGATAGAAGCAGACAATAAAAACAACAAATCACAAAAAGAGCAAAACAACACGTAGCTGCTGGAAAGGCTGCCGCTCGTGGCGGCGCCTATGATGTTATTACATGTTAATATGTTAACTTTATATTTTATGTTGAATGAAGCTGTTTAAGATTGCACTACAAAAATAATATAAAAAGGTAAAAATATTGCACAACATTTTGCTTATTTTGATTATTTTCAAAAAAATCTTGAAAAAAAGTTGTTAAATTCTTCGGTAAAACAAACCAAGAACAAAGTATAGTAAAATCCGAAATTACTGCAAAATTATGAACCAAAATTAATAACCAGTGTTACACAGTACCTCCTTACTCGAGGTTATCACAAAAAAAACGTTATACCGTCAATTTAGGCCAGACAATATTTTAACCATTAAAAAGACATGAAACTGGTTCCAGGAATCAATCTTGAAATATTTTCCTTAAGCTTTTTGATGAAAAACGATTAGAGAGCAAGGGCGTAGTTTTCTCCTTACTCCATGTCACATAAATAGCCAACCAGTAAACAAAAATATGATTTATCCTCCAGAGAATACAGAATATAATCAATAATTTCACACAATCAACAACATAAAACCATCTGTTAGCGTTGACTGCCTGGATTTCCTCAAGTGTGACACATTCAAGAAGTCACCTTGAAAAATCTTTCCACTCCACTGATAAGCACTTCAGGCAGAACTTGAGATTGGGTGTTTGTGACCACTATTTGAAAGCTCCCTATGGTGTGAAAGAACCACATGAGATGACCATCAGTCACAGTCAAAGCCGGCTGCCCATAGGGCTGATATAGACCCACACAGAGGTGAAGGGTGATGAAAGCTAAACAAAAGAAAATGATCAGAGTAAGGTCATCCCTTACTGTATCGCAGTTTACTTTTTAGGGTTTCTCTACTTCATGGATTTTCATCGGCTAAACAGTCGCCCTGCTCTTTCTGCCCGTGTTTGCCTCAGAGGTGGGTAGTACATTTACTCCGTAACGGAGTATATTTACTCTATAACGGGGGTACATTTACTTGAGTACGTTTTGGGAAACTTCACAGAGCATTTTTAAATCCCTATACTTTTACTTGAGTGAATTTGTGATGAAAAAACTGTAGTTTTACTCTGCTACATTAGGCAACAATGAAGTCATGACCTCGTTACTTAAATGATCCCCTCTGCGGAGTACGCGTCTGTCTGTCTCTGCTAGGGCGCATTTATTTTGAACCGGAACTCCGCCAGGCTCTACCACATTTAACCAATCGAACATAGCAGCCTTGTCACATGACCATATTCAACTTCAGCAGGGAAAAGTTGATTACCGGTGAAACAAATGGAAAATGACGCTTAGCAATACCGACTATGAAAACAGGCTTCGTCTGCTTGGTTTGCTTGGGTCGCACCCCGTCAGGCCTGGCGGCACAGGACAGTCGCAGCCCCCTCTCCTTCGGAGAACTACGGAGCCTCCCACGAGCGAGTCTGGCGCTACTATGGATTACCTTAGGCGCCTTGAGTGACTCAACGACGACGACGACTATGAAAACACCTAAGAGGAGGAGCACCCCTGGCCTCACATCATAAGCAGCCACACCAGCTATGATATGCAATGTCTCCTTTGTTCGAGTTCATGGGCTAGCTTGTTTGTTCTGCTTGCAGACCCGGTTAAGATAAGTATTTGGGGCTTTATATACGCTACTTGGTGCTACATGTGCTTAATTTATTTATTTGATTTATACTATTTTAATTTTATTGTTTATTAAAGCACTTGAATTTATTTTGATTATTTCAATCTACTTTTAAATGTGTTTTTTGCTTAATTCATGCGTTTATTACGTCTCGGCTTGATTACTGTAATGTATTGCTTTCTGGTCTCCCGATGTCTAGCATTAAAAGTTTGCAGCTGGTTCAGAATGCGGCAGCTAGACTTTTGACTAAGACCAAAACGTTTGAGCATATTACTCCTGTATTGGCCAACTTGCACTGGCTCCCAGTACACTAAAGATGTGACTTTAAGGTTCTCTTATTAACATATATATGTTTGCATGGGCTTGCACCCTCTTATCTCTCTGATTTGATTTCCCCCTATGTTCCTGCATGGAGCCTGCGCCTGGAAAATGCCGGTCTACTTGTGACTCGGAGAGCCAAGAAGTCTGCAGGCTCGAGAGCGTTCTCCATCCGGGCCCCGGTGCAATGGAATGCCCTGCCTCCGGAGATAAGATCTGCAACCTCAATGGAAGTTTTTAAATCAAGGCTTAAAACACACTTCTATTCCAAAGCTTATGATTGATGCCCACCTCATATTCTGTATTGTCCTGTCTTTTTCCAACTGCCTGCCTGGCTGATACGAAGGAGTAGGACGATTTGAGATGAGTTAGCGGACCAGCGTCTGACCTGAAGCATGTCAACCCCTGCATTCACCAGCTGGCAGAGATGGGAAGCTGCGTCGTGGCCGTCATAGACTTTCTGGACTAGTTTACAGGCTGGGGGCGTCGTTGCGGTCATGCACTTTCCGGACATTTTCAACATCTTACCTAGTGTTTACTATTCTGTGTACAGTAATGCTAATTGTGATTCACCCTGGTCAATCCTGGAAGGGGGATTACCACATGTGAGGTCCTTTCTGAAGGTTTCTCTTTTTTCCTCACACTGAGGTTTTTGAGTTGTTCCTCTCCCACATGCTGGTTTAAGATCAGGTAATTGTGTAATTGTGTAATTGTAATCCTGTGCAGTCCTTTGATACAATTTTGTGATTAAGGGCTATATAAATAAATGTGACTTGACTCGACTTGGCTGATTACTCTTTTTAAATTTCAAGTTGGTCCTAAAACCGTTATGACAACAAAGCACTCGGGGCTGACAAAAGCACCAAAAGGCAGAAGAAGATGATTTTATAATGGAATAAAATGTTTTCTGTAGGATAAACAGGACACATTCTCCAATTATTATAGATCTGACATGTAAATGGTTCAGGGATAGAAAAGGTGAGAAGAATGTCGAGGAAATACCATAATTCTTTGTGTTTACCGTGCACCCCTAATTATTATTAAAAAAACAAGACAACTCAAACTAAGCATTAAAAGTGATGAACGTTGTTGAATACATTCAGCCATGATTTAAATTATTTATTGATAACTACGAACAGAATCGTAGCTGATGTTTGCTCTCAAAATGCTGGTTTACTAGTGATCCCAAGAGCCAAGAAGAGAGATCTGTGGTCTGTTGCAGCCCTTTGAGACTCCGAGTATCATGATTACCTAAGTGGAGCCACCTGGGGTAATCATCTGACACGCCGGAATGCGCTTCCTGATTGGTTTATGTTCCCTTTTTAAGCACGCTACGCCGAGACCTCTTCGTCTGAGGATTACTTCTGTACCCCGTATGACTCTCCCGATTACCTGTGCCTTCTTGACCTGTTTACCTGATTCTGCGTGCCTGCCTCCGATCCGACCTGCTTCCGTCCCACGCTACGATCTTCTCTCCAGTCCCGGTAAACTCGACCTGCTTCCGTCCCACGCTACGATTGGCTACGTGTTCCGAAGTTGTCTTCACGGCTTTGCTGCTGACGTCCGACGGCCATCGCGTCTCCCGCTAACCCTGTACGCTTCCCCAAATAAAGACTTGTAACGAACGCTCTGGGGTCCCCTGCTCTGTTCTGGTCCCCCTGACACCGAGTGATTAAGGGCTATACAAATGAACATGACTTGAGTTGATTTATTTTGTTGCTGATAAATATAATTGCACTTCTTCTCGTTGCACTGCTGTGATGGATGGCGTAATGTTCCCTCATTGTATTACTATAACTTATGCCAGTCTCTAAGCACTACTTTGTTATTATTTTTGCCTATTTAACCTGACAGTCTTTCATCTTATTTTTCTCTTTAAAGTCTTTATTATATGCTTACCCTAAAGTGCCATGTATTATCTCAACGTTTCACAACATTGATATCAATGACAATAAAGACAATTCAATTCAAATTGAATTTAAATGATGGTTACAAAGTCTAACGTAAAGTAATAACGTTGTGTTCTGAAATAAAAATGCCCCGTAGTGAAAACATTTTTTTTCAATTATAATTTACAAGTACAAAACTTATTTGTAAATCAAAAAAAAAACTTTATGAAGTACAGTCCATTCATTTGCTAAACAAATGACTGAACCTTTAAATTGTGTTTGTTTTTTGGTTTTATTGTGTAATAGAGTAATAGTCAAAAAATTAGAAACCTTTATTTAATGTTGTTATTGTTGTTGTCATTTTATTCATTTATTTATTTATTTATTACTCAAAAATTACTGGCAGTTTATAATTTTAAAGATAATTGTGCTGTTTTATCACACAATCGCATGGATTGTGGACACACTCCACTTTAACCTAACCCTAACCCTCCAACCCTAACCCTAACCCTCTATACAACTGCATTTGCCTTTCACTTCTCTCCTACAGAAACCATATATTTTTCCATTATCAAACATTTTTGAAAAAGCACACTAGAGCTACAAGTAAGGGTCAAAGTAACTTTAGCTGGTCAAGAACTTCAAATATGTTGGGGATAGAAAGCATCTCCAGTCGACTTTTTGTGTTTTTGTGGTGTTTTGTTTACATGGTGGCTTTTAGAGAGACATGAAATTAAAAAAAAGATTTGCACATGCGTAATGTAGATTTGTCAAGCTGCATGTGTGCAACTCAGATCGCAACGTCATTGGTGCGCAGTTAGACAAGCAGAAAAGGGGTGGTGCAACTCTTTAACCAATCAGAATGCAGAACACAAATACACAATAAAAAGTAGCGAAACCGCGATAAGTAAATCGCAATACAGAAAGACATTACTGTTTTGCTAACTTTTTGCTACAGAAGAGAAATATTGAGCTGGTGTGCCTAATAGTGTGGCACAGGAATAGAGGTTGCATATGTGCACCTCAGCTTTTCGGAGAAAAAAAAATACAATTTCTCTATAAAAAGGCGTTGGGTTGCAGTAATTGGCTTTTCCATTGTCACACTCAAGTACGAGTTTGTTGGAGAATGTGACGAGCTGGAGCGGATAATTGATCAGCCTGAAATTACCAATGGATTTCTTTCACAAGGCCGCTCCCGAGAATCCATTGTGCTTTTAGAGGTTGGGGGGCATCGAGCGAAAATCGTAGAGGCATGTAATATAGTGCATTGGGCGCACAACACGCTGTTAATAATCTGTTTACACAACAGACCCCCCCTGACTCCCACTTCACATTGATTTCCAGTAGCGCCGTGCACCAAAAGCTCTGGGTTAGTTTGCCGACAGTAGAAGTGAAAATATAATAAGAAAATGTGCTATTGTAGAGAAAATTGCTTTAAATTATATTTTCAGGGTTCAAAATGTAGTTCGGTGGTTACCGTTTTGGCCGGCAGGTAGTGCACACGGATTCCCAGGCAAGTTGATTTTGGGTCTAGCATTTATTATGAAGGAAGCAATATTCTAATCATATTTTCTTTTTAGCTTCAAGTGATTGATTTTTCAGTTCATTAATATGGATTACACATGATCAGGCCTCTCTAATATGTTCAATTGGGATAACTTGCCCCACTGTATTTAAGTTTGTGTCCATCAGTTCAAATCATTCAGGTTATGAAATCCTGCTCTATATTTAATATTGTGAATTTAGAATTTGAAAAGTGCTTGAATTTTTGAAGAAGTGCTAGCAAATGCTTCAAATTGTTGCCATCTTTTCCAGGAGTCTGACTTCGTAGACCACGCAATAAATGAAGAAAACTGAATGAAGTCTGTTAAAACTGCTACGGTGGCTTCGCTTTGCCATTGCATTTCTTTTTCCCTCGTGATTAACGGCATCTGGTATTAGTTTGTATGGCGTTGTCATGTGAAGCGTCATTGCCTTCTAAACGTAGCTTCTAAGAGGACAGGTGAATAACCCAATATGCCGAATACTGGAGAAAATTAAAAATTGGCTGCCAAAAAGTGCTTGAATTAGGCCTTGAAAAAGGTGTACGAACCCTTTTGAAGGGATGGTGTTTATTCTTTGTCCACTAGATGTCACTGCATTGTGTGTTAAAACAACAAAAAAAAAGTTCTAAAGTGCACAAGGAAGAATACAAACAAATGAGACTCAAAACGAACAAACCACATCATTTAACATTTTATTTATTTGCCCAGCCTTTCTCAAAGTTTTTGGTCTTCGAGGGTACCCATAGCAACAGCATGGCAAACAATTTTTGTAGCTCCCTCTAGGGGAACCTCATAATATGTAAAATAAATACAAATTTCTGGAACATAGAGTATTAAAAAAATGCACGGTTATATGATATGTCATATAAGTTTGCTTATTGTTGAAATCATGACTTTTGTTTTTTAATAATGGAAAGTTTTTTTACCACCAGGAGGCGCTAAATAATACATAATGTCCTTTTATAAATGAATAGATGTATATTGTAGAAAAGAGTGCAGACTCTGTTTACAAAGAGCGTTATATGTTCATCTGTTGCAAAGGCACACACTCAATGCTAATTAACCTCACTTGGTTTAATTAGTTGTGGGTATGCTAATAGCCCTTTGCTTTTAAATTGCACTTTTGTGGAACTTTTCTCATTTGCTGCACGTTTATGATGCATTATTTGCATATTTTTGCACAAAATCAGTGAGTGAAGCTTTTCAAGGTTCGACGATTTCAATTTGAATCAGCGGCTGGATCCCAAACTTTGACATTTGGTTGAGTTTAAATTTGTTTTCACCTATTAGAAGTTTCGGAAATATTAAAACAAAAAGGAGTGCATTGGTTTTGGGTGCAATTTCTTGCTGTCGTTGAACCTTTAAATGTATGGGAAGCATTTCTTTCTAACTGTTACGCAATTGCACAACTCTCTATTTTTGTATCTGATTTGATGAATTAAGCTACTGAAGAAGCATTTGAGTTGTTTTGTGTTAAATGTTCCTATTTTAGTTCAAAATATTTAAGGGTATTGCCAAGTTCAACTCCAGCACATATGTCAAAGTCAAAGCACGCCTTCCAGATGTGGCCCCCGAGATGTTTCCCTACGGCCCCTGAGATGATCTCGATTCAGTATTGTATACTCCAACAGGAATGATTGCGTGTGCGTCTTTTTTACTGGATTGTACTTTTCCATACTGAAGGATTGTTTTTCCCTGGAACTTTATTTTATTGTATTTAATTTAGATTCTATTTTGAATCATATTTTAGTTAAGCAAATGATGGAAAAAATGCTTTTATTATTTTTCTTAGAAGTCAATTCAACTCACTTTTACTTAAATAGAACATTTTAGACTACAGATAGTGCTTGATTAATACCCCTTAAGTTTGAAATGCGTCCGCTTGATGTCGCCAAAGGCAGGCCACACTCCCAAAGCAACTTGAGTTGTATTTTTTTTCTCTCTGTCTTTCTTTTTATCTCCCTATTTCTTTCTCTATCTCATTCTCTCTCTCCCCTCTCTCTTTTTCTCTCTGTCTCTGTTTCTCTTTCTTTGTGTCTCTCTTTCTCTGTATCTAATGACTGTAAGGGTATTTTCTTACCTTTTTTTATTTATCTCGCTTTGTTTCCCTATGTCTGTCTGTTTTTTCTCTCTTTTTCTCTTTCTTTGTCTATATCTCTCTTTCTCTTTGTCTCTCTGTTGCCTTTTCATTATCATTCGTTCTAAAGTCTGTAGCTGTATTTATTTATATTTTTCTTTCTCTTGCAATTTTTCCCTTTCTCACTGTTTCTTTCCTCTCTCGTTCTTTCTCTTGTTTTCTTTCATTTTACTTGTTTCTGTTTATGTCTAAGTCTCTCTTGTTCTCCTTTCTCCATCTCTCTCACATGCTCTTTTTTCTTCTCTATTCCCCCCCCCTCTCTCTCTCTCTCATTCTCTCTTTTGTCTCTCCGTATCTCTCTATCTCATACCTTTTTGTTTTCTCTCAAAGAGTTGTGTCTCTCTCTTTTCTTTTCTCCCTATATTGTTCTTTATCTCTTTCTTTTTGTCTCTAATCCTTCCTCTGTTTTTGTCCTTCTCTCTTTTTATTGTACTCTTTGATCTCCTAGTCTGACCCCCTGCCTCGGACGGCATTGCCTCCAAACTCAAATGAGTTGGATATCCCTGATTTAAAGGCATGTGTTTTTCCTATGAAAAACATATTCCCTCTTATGCAGGTTCACCACAGAAGCGTTGAACATTGCACCCACTCAGAAGTACGTTCCAAGAAATGCGTATGCAAACATACCGTACGCTTTTTTGCCGTTTTCAAAAGAGGCCATGAATGATCTTATTTGGCACGCTCGCCAATCTCAGCTTTAACCTGTCGACCGTGCGGATTGCCGCTGCATTAACAATCACGGCAGAGGCGGGAGTGCTGCTCGCCAGGGCCGCGCCTTGTTCTCCGCTTGCTATCTCCACAAGCCGGCCCGTCGAGCGAGTAAAAGGAAGAAACAGCAGGGGAAGCGTGGCGGAAAATTACAGTCTTCACACGCCAGCCAGGGAGCTTGGTGGAGGAATCCGGCGGACGTTTTATCGGATGATGTATGTGAGGGGGCTCGAGTGCCGCCCTGTGTGTCTCAACACTTTTGCCACGTTATTCGTTTTCAAGTGCAAAATCAAGTCCTGAACCTTAAAGCTCAAGTCTCAAGATTCATCTTCCGTCGTCCTGTGAGAAGTGCAAATCTTGATAGATCTGAAAAATGATTGATGATGATCCATCACTGCCTAGGTAACTGAAGCACTGTACCAACATGAAGGCACAGTCAGAAGAGGGGCACAACGTTGCTTACCTCAGTTTTGCTGATGAAACTGCCAAACTGGCAGGAGAAGAACAACAACGCAAAAGTGTGGTCAATCGCCTAAGCATTTATTGAGAATGGGATGGAAATTGGCACAAAAAATAGTATGACCAACAACACTCAATGTATCAACACAAACATCACCATCAACCACCAAGAACTTGAACATGTCGCTAAATTAGTTATCTTGAACCACACCTGCATCCAAAGGACATAAACCCCATTGGAGGGACTACAATCTAGCAATGAAATCAGATATCAGACCCATGCTGGTTACTTCCATCTTTCTCTGTGCTTCCAAGACATGGATTCTCACAGCTAAGGGCCCGGTCACACAGCCGTTTGCGTCTGTATCGAGGCTGAATCACGGCCAGAAATTTCTGCCTGTGAAGCAGACGCTGTTGGACGCTTTGAGATCGCCATACAGACGAGATACAGCAGTGCTTTACACGCGGTCGGAAATTCACACGCGGTAGGCAGCGCAAAAAAGTTTTGCGCTGCTCAAAACTTTAGGGCCCGGTCACCGAGCCTTTCACTGGCATATCGAGGCTGAATCACAGCCAGAAATTTCTGCCCGTGAAGCAGACGCTGTTGGACGCTTTGAGATCGCCATACAGACGAGATACAGCAGTGCTTTACACGCGGTCGGAAATTCACACGCGGTTGGCCGCGCGAAAAAGTTTTGCGCTGCTCAAAACCACGTGTTAACCGCGGGCGGCACACGTGGTACACACGAGGTAATGACGCGGAAATGACGCGGAACGACGTAGTATGGCCGCGGCCAGGGCGTGGTTACACGTGGGTAGGACGCGAAATTTCAGCGGGTAATCGTGGGTGGAGCACGGTCATAGCATGTTCTGCGCCTGTATCGCGGTGTTATTACGTGAAATTAGCGTGTTACGCGTGTGACGTCAAACGCCTTTCTCCACATATATACAGCGCGATTTGCCGAGCACACGTCAGTTGTGCTCGAAACGTCAAGGGGTGGACATGGATCCCCGTCACCGTAGTGACCTCGTCTTAATCCATTTTTATTTCTTGATATTTCTTTTCATTTCATAACAAGATAATAAAATAAAAATGAAAAACTATTACAATAATATCATATTGGCTTCTTCGGTGCCATAGCTTGAAATCTTGATCTTCACGGGACTGTGTCTTGAGCGGTTATGATTTCTACAGCCCGGTGTTGTGCCGAGATTTGCATCCCCTTGCTACTATAACCACTTTTACTTCGTTTTATCTCACTTTTATATCATTTTTCGAGAATGTGATGGCGAAAATATAACCAAAACCACTTCGACTTGCATTTGTTGGAAATGTATACAATTTAAACCATTCTGTCTTTGTATTTGTTGTGAATGTGATCGAACGGTAATGCACACCGTATATAAATCACTTTTGAGAACTGTTATGCACTCTACCGTAAAGCTTATTATGTAGAAAGAAGCTTTATGGTAGAGTGCATAACAGTTTCAACACGAGCGATTTGAATAGAAAAAGGCAAAATAAACATGTTACCTGCTCAAAAGTGCTGAAGCCGGGTAGCTCCTGATAGCTCCGGGTAGCTCCACGTTAGCGTCCGGGATGCTAGATGTGAGCCACGTTTCCGTAAAACACAGCAAACTGCGCTCCTGTGCGCTTTGATGTTTTTCACCAGCACAGCCAGTTCGTCGGTCTTATTTGGTAGATAGTTCACATTTACCATGATTACGGACTGTACCGAAGACTTATAACGCCGCAAGCCACTTAGCTAGCTTCGACTATGCATCCACGATAGGGCCCGCTCATCACGCTGGCACGAGAATTCTTCAGGGCAAGGAGTTGATACCTCGAATAAATACATTTTTGTGTGTTAAAACCCATAACCATAGCATAGAAAGTAATCCAAAGTGTAGTTGTCAAACGGGACGAAAAACACAGAAGATAAAGCAGACACTTAAAACAATAAATCACAAAAAATTCTAAATAACACGGAGCTGCTGGACAGGCTGCACCAGAAATAGCCAAAAATAGCTTATTCGTCTCTAGTATTTATCATGAAATAAGCAATCGTCAAGACTTATTGTATTTTAGCTTTATATGATCTAATATGCAGTTTATTGATAATGTTAATGTTTGGTCAATTCAGAGGAAAAATATGGACACACAAATAATGCAACGCAGTTTGATTCTAATTATTTATTTACATGGCATAAAAAAAAATCAATAATCAAAAGACATTGGTGACAAGAGGGGGGGTGGTGTGTTTGAGTGGGGGGAATTCTGTAGGGGTTGAAAGTACTGATCAATAAGCTCTGTTTTAAGATAATCAACTCAATTCAAATGATCAGGAATTACTTCATAACGTGTCAGAATGATATTAATGCTCAGCACCAAATGGTTTAATGAGTTCTCTTTGTTCGTTTTACTCATTTCCAAACTCATGTTAAAATGCCAACATTTTCAGGCTTCACACATTACATTATTGTTTAGAAAATAGGGATGACCAGGATGTGAAAAAATGATTGGAAATCGTAAGATACTGTACAGTATATAACTTCATTCAAACAATATGATCATTTTTAAATGAATTAACTGACTACTGCAAAACGATGTAAACTATAATAATCTTTTTATATGATTGATAGAAAAAGCGTCCGAAGTCATTTTGGGGACGGGTCTCTTTATAAGCCTTTAACTTCAACCTGTCATCATTCTTTTCTTTTCAGGTGATTTGTTCATTTTGTGATGTGATGTTTGTTGCAACATGATTGAAAGGAAAGAAATAAACAAAATACAGTACAATACAATACAATACAATAAACAAACACACAGAGGAAGAAATCTGTTTCTACAGGTAAAATCGTAAATGCTTTTCAATGGAACTGAAAATTACATCTTATATGTCTTTGGTGTTTTAGTTACTGTATGTTTCAAAATAATGGTATGCAATTTATGCTCCCATACAGAATATTTTTGCTCAGTTATGGATGTCAAACTCTGTTTGGCTTTGGGCAGGATCCAGACTTCCAGATCAGTCAAAGAATGTAAACTTCTAATTGTTAGTTTTTCACTGTAATGATTTATCGTTCAGCTGACACCAATAACCTACCCAGCATATTGAAATCTCAGATTTTAAACACATTCATTCAGAAACAATGGGGACAACATATTTTCATTTTTGGCATTGAATGGGTTAACTGGTTTGTTTTAACAGTTGAGTTAATGCAGTTTTTCACCTGAACCAACTCACCACACAATACGAACTGAAGATGGAGCTATGAAAAAATAGATTATTTTTATTTCCTAAGTTGTTTCCTCCCTCTTCTTTCCGCCCAGCTGCTACTCCTCGGTGTTTTCATTTGCCCGCGTCCCTGCGTCCTAGACGCAACATTTTTGCTGGGGACGCATTGTGTCAAATCAACATGCGTCCCCGGGACGCAACATTTTTGACACCAAATTGTCATTATTACCCGATTACTTTTTTTTTTTTTAACAAAGATTTACCGCACTCCAAACTTTTCGTCAGGCAGATCCGCCATTGTTGTTTTGGTCTCGCGCCGATCTCGGCAAACGAGATCTCGTTGCTTCGGGATGACATCATTGTTTTGGTGGTTGTCGAGTGAAAGAGAAGTATGCCTCCGTAAAAACAGTTGGTATAAGGTGCAAATCAACAAAAAATTGGTAATTTCTTCAGTGTCGGTAATAAGTCAAAGCATAATACTGAAAGTGGTAACAACGGCAATAATTCCGGCACGAAAAAAAAAGGCGGAAACATTCTTCAGAAGACCGCGAAGGCAAGGAAAACACGTGTTTTAAAGCGAACGATTCGACGAAAGATAAATAAAAGAATACTCCTAGCAAGAAAAGGATTTTTCTGCCAAAATAGACTCAATTATATTCCTGGTTACGCTATGAGGAGGATGATAATGGAGGCTACATGTTCTGTGATGCGTGCACCCAGCGTGACAAAAAAACTGGATTGCATTAATCATTTCGCAATACGAACTTTCAGAAAAGCACATTGGATCGGCACAACGACAATGAAAACCACAAATTAGCTATGGAAATTCCGTTGCTGCAATTGGACCTTGAGAAGGCATTGCAACTGTGGCGGGACTGCAAACCACGAAGAATATATGAACTGAAAAATCTGAAGTGATTAAAACTGGATGAATATATAGACTAATATTTCAGCAATATTATTTTGTATAATGTACAATATTTTTGTGAATTGAAAGATCTGAAGTGATAATTGCTTTGTATTACCAATTAAATGTGATGATTAAAACTGAATAAATATATAGATTTATATATTTATTTATATATTTGTCGCCGATTTACAATTTCAACCTCGATAACACTAAATTTTGGGGACTCATAGATTTTTGAGCATGCGAGTCCCAGGGAGCCATCACTTTTCAGAGGTAAAATGAACACTGTGTCCCACCTTTTGCTGCAGCTTGTCCTCGTTCGGACCAATTGCAGTTCGACCGCCTCCAGAACCTAAACCAAGGCACGCTTTGCATGGAACAAGGCAAACCATATCCATGGTGGACATGGACAGCGAACATGTTATGTTTTGCCCTTTTTGTGGCGAACACGTAAGCCGCTTATCGCGGTTTTTCTTTTCATATGATCGGACCTTGGAGTTTTTAAAAATGTCCTCGCTGCTCTTGTTTCACCATCAACATTAGCTCCTCGTATCAGCCGCTTCCCGCCGTTACTTCCGGTTGAGTTCTAGAGATCTGACATTCCATTTGCAGTGAAATTTGAGTTGTCAAAGTGTTTTGGGATTTGTAAGTGTTTTGTGTCTTGTCAAGTTGTTCTCTGAAACGTACATTTCTTTCACAACTTTTAATTCTGTTTTATGATACATAAAAGTGTTTCCTAAAATAGCGTTTTTTTTTGTACACATTTACTGCCCTCCTCTTTGATTTACCTTTATAAAAAAAAAATCATAACTTTTGATATAAATGACCTGGAGACCTGCTTCATTTTTGGACATTGTATGAAATGTATGGTGTTGGTCTTCATTAATGCGTTCCATGCTCTATTATTAATCATTTCTGTCCGTTTCTTGGTCGTGAATTCATACCTGTCAATCTGGACTGACTAAAATGTGTATGTGTCAAATATGAAAAAAATAGTGTTTGCCCCTCTTTAAATAATCAAGATTTTTTGTTTGGGGATGTTATTGAATAAGTACATAAATAAAGGTCTAACCTTCAAAGATCCAAAATCAGTGAAGAATATAGGTCAACCCTGAGATTGATTATTGCTCCAGCGAAGGTCGGGGGGTCCCGTCCCTGTGCGTTGAGCCGAACAGATGAACCGGGTTTTTAACCCTGAGAGACTAAAATGTATAAAGGTCGGGCTGAAAATGTATTTCCCGCCAAAAACACATTTTTTTTCAAAGTGATTTTAAATTTAAAATACTTACACTAGAACGCTGTTGGAGCTGTTGAAAACCTCTTTTATTTATCAGGACGTCGATCTACTGGTTTCTGCTTTTTAGCTGATGTTGCCAATTTTAATTTTTTTAAATTAAGATGTCCAAATTCACCTCCAAAAATTACAGCAACAAATAAAAGAAAAAATATCAAGATTTACAGTTTTTTTTTTTTAATTCCAAAAAATAATGTTTATTGAAACTAAATATTTTCCACTTAAGGTAGGCAAAAAAAAAACATTTTGAATGAAAATCAAATCAATTTCTAAAAACAGTCATTTTAAATATTTTTATGATTTTTTTATGAAATTCGTTCACTCCATTCTTTATGTGAAAATATCATGAGAGAAAAACAAAATATTCTGTTCATTTTCCTACACCCATGCCAAATCCCCCTTTGCCATACACACACATTGCCCGTTTTCACTTCACTTCAGTCTAGGCAACGTTTTGATTGGCCGTGCAAAGATTAAAGCTATGCACTCTGTGCCAAGGAGAAAACTATAATTGATATTTTAGCTCTAGGCAAACTTGTGCTTGCTGGCCACTGGCTGTTTCAGCAGAATTTTTTTGTTAGCACAGCTTTCTTGAGTATTTATTTCAAGTCTGGTCTTCGCCTTAATTGTGCTGCATTAGTAAAAGTTAAGTTTGAAAAAAAGTGGCGGGCAATACACAGACAAAAAATACCTGGACTTTTACTTCAAATTTTCATTTACACATACAATTGTGCATATACTAAATATCTTAAACATTTAAAATGTCATTACTGTTGTGACCAATCACAGCTAAGCTTGCCGATGTCACCCGGCGCAACTCGGGTTAGCAGTAATCATAGACTGTTTATAAATGTACAAAAACAATTATGCTTACTTGCTCTCAGGAGAAGTTAAGCCATTGGTGTGACAGCACCTGAGGCTGTAAATGATCTTTTGGTTCTACATCTATTTTCATTAGATTTACTGCCTCTAGGGCAAGCATCCTGTCAATGGCATAGGAATTTACAAATAATTCCTTTCCCATTACAAAATTAAGAAAGTAAATCACGTATCATTGAATACATAAATTTGTATGTGTATGATATTAACAGAAATTTTCAGTAATTGAAAGTATTGAAAATAAGATGGCTGTTCTTTGGCTTAAAATACAGTAAATACTTTAGTTAGTAAACCTTTAGTACAGTGTTTTGGGGGTTTTAACTCCGACAAAATGAAAAAAGCATAACTAAGAGAAACATCCAAAAGGTAAACTGGAATAGTATTTTTGTAGTGATTTGCATACATTACTGGAGATGACAACGTTATCTTTTGGAATAAGACAACATATTTTTGCCGGGAATGAAATGATGCTGGATTTTTAGCAGAATCATACCTGTCAACCTCCACGGCTTCATGCCCGTACAAACAGTCGTATTTTCCCGTACAAAATACAAAATAATCGTACGCCATTTTTTTTTCCCGAATGATGCATGATGGGAAATCCCCAGGCGGCAGACGAATCCGCACAGTAGCACATAACCGCTCGCGTCGTTTGCAACGAAAAAAACTATACCGAGATAGAGGCTTCCGCGGCGAACTCCTTTGACTTGATTGATTTGCCATTTCGTGATAGTCGGTGTATACCGGATGGTACCCATCATTGACAAATTTGTGTTTTTCCGTACAGATTTCCTTGAACGTCGTACTCATCTTAAAATGCATTAAAAAAAACGTACAGGTTGACAGGTATGAGATAATTCTAGTTTACAGTGTAGAAGAAGAAAAAGGTATGAATTAGACTATGCTAGCTCGTTTCTGCTTTAAAATAAGACACATTTCAGCATAGAATTGGGCATAGAAGACAACGCTCACTTTTAACGTAGACAAAGAGAGTCATTGGCATAGATAAGACAATATTTGATTTTTGTGTGGAAAAATACCATAATTTGAGTTGTCACGGCAGAAGAAGCTGGTTTGGGCCAAGAGCATGACAATGGTAATTTTTAGGGTACATGAAAAAAGACAATGCTTGTTTTCAGCTTAGAAGAAGCTAGTTTTTCGCATAAATGAAGACAACACAATTTTTAGCTTGGATTTATACGCTAGTTTTTGCTTTAAAATAAATCAAACTAATTGTCAGCTTAAAAGATGCTAGCTACGGGAATAGAGAAAGCAAACACTAGTTTTTAGCGTGAATTAATATTTTTCGTCTTTCATATAGAAAGCAGTAATTATCAATGTAAAAGATGCTATCTGTGGGCATAGAAGAAGACTAAGTAGGTTTTTATCATAGTCAAAGATGCTCATTTTTATAACGTAAAAGGAAAGTGCTAGCTTTTGGCATAGAAGTTTTGGTGAGATGTAGTTTTCAGCATACAAGATGGAATCTTTTTGCATGGAAAACAACACTAGTGTTTAGTGTGAATGAATACACTGGATTTTAGTTTGAAAAAGGACAATCCTAGCTTTTAGCATAGAATAAGTCAAGTCATCTTTATTTTTAGAACCCTTAATCATAAGGAGTCTCAAAGGGCTGCACACACCACATACTATTGCAAACCAAAGACTAATTATACACCATCCCTGATCTGAAACCCTCATGAGGGCAAGGAAAAACTCAAAACCCAAGCATGAAGAAATGAAGAAACCTTGAGAAGGGACCGCACATGAGGTAGTTTCCCTTCCGGAATGACCCGGCTGCAATGGATGTTACATTACAAACAATAAAGTAAAAAATAAAATATAAAATAATTTAAGTAGGTAGTTTGGGTGCAAAGAATGAAACCACGATTGTATACGTCGTACAAAAAAACGCAAGTTTGCGGCCTAAAATAAGTCAATGCTTGAGGACTAGATAGGCCAACATAATTTTCTTTACACGTATACAGTGAACAAAATAAGTATTTGAACACCCTGCTATTTAGCAAATTCTCCAACTTAAAAATCAGGGAGGGGTCTGAAATTTTCATTATAGGTGCATGTCCACTGTGAAAGAAATAAACTAACAATAAAAATCCAGAAATGACAATGCATGATATTTTTTAACAATTTATTAGTGTGATACAGCTGCAAATAAGTATTTGAACACCTGAGAAAATGAATGTTAATATTTGGTACAGTAGCCTTTGTTGCTATTACAGAGGTCAAACTTCCCTGTAATTTTTCATCAGGTTCACACACATTGCAGGAGGGACCTTTTTATATATTTTTTAAGCACTGTACACTGTTGCATTAAAAATTCCATTAGCATAAACAGCATTAACACAAACATGTTAATGACAATAAAGACAATCTTGGATCTGGATTTTTTTTTTCATGTATTAGTTGCTCAGTGCCCTCCTTTGAACTCCTGTGCAATTTATAGTCCACAAAGTACAATAAATGTGATGACAATTTCACTCTCATAAAAGTATGGCAAATGGACCGCCTAAATCAAAGTCCCGAAACATTATATAAATCAAAGATTTAAAAAAGAAAAGGGCCAAGTTCTGTTTGGGACTTTTGCCCTAAAAGTGCACTTCAACTTTGCAAGGTTAATTCCTTTCTAATTGCACACTTAATAGCCCTCATAAAGATGTTATGTTTGAAGATGTCAAGCACAACTGGGCACTCTCAGTCAGATGAGATCTGTCCCCGGAGCTCCTCAGCTGCCAGAAGCATCTCTCGTACACTTCATTAGTACCACTCAGAGGGTGTGAAGAACATAAAATACCACCTAGCATAAAAACAACGCTCCGCTGGTGCCCTCAACTATTCACGTTTGTCCTCAATGGGCCATTTGAGTGGACACGGGGGATCAGGCAAACGCCGGCCCGATATCGGCTCTTTTCGGACCGCGTTTACAGGACATTAGCGCTCATTTCCATTCTGCCTACGTTCAAGCCTCGGCGCTGGGCGGGAGAGCGAAAAATCATTGTGACCCTCATGCTCTGAGCCTTTCATTTCCTGTTACCATTCAAGCCCGCCTTATCGCTCGCTCTTGCCCTTTCAGCTGCTGTCTTTGCCATTTCTCGCTGTCCTTGGTCCCGTGCCTCCTCCTTTTCTTCCCGTCTTGTTTCACATCAACGGCCGAGCCAAGATTCTCTCCCCCGCCGTCACGCTGTGCACCCCTTCCTTTAATTACTGTGTATTCTTCTTTTTGGCTAATAAAAAAAAAATGATGAAACCGATTAATTGGCAGCTGGCCTTAGTGCCCAACTGGATTTAAGCAGAAGGATGCAGAGCTGGAGACAAAAGGTGCTTAAAGAAAGAACAGGAATAAGAAGGAAGGGTTTGGCCAGTCACCCAGTTGTTGTCTTTTTGTTGTCGGGGTCAGCGATTGTTTAGGCCTCAAGGGAACTTGGGCATCTTATCACGGCGAGCAGAAGGCAGCCACATCTTTCTCATTACGAGCCTCTCTGTTATAGATGACTCCTTCTGCACTGCCGCCTTGAGCTACATGCAGCCTCCTCCACGCTAAGCGCTCGGCAAGCACGGTTTGAAGCCGTGTAGTGGTTCCGTCCTTCCGTCTGTCCCTGTAATTTAACTTTCAAGTGCGACCTGCTGCGGTTCCGAAGAAAAAGTGAATTAGCGCAGTTGGCTTGATTGAAAAGCTTTCTGAGAGTGTTGCCGCTTGCCGCGCCATGATAGCCGTCCTCTTCGGATTATACACTGTTGTTGCCAGGGAGGGATGCTGTGTGCATCATTTAAGTTCAAACTCAACATTTGAGTGTGAAGTGTACTTTTGTTTCTAAACTGAGAGACAGGGGAACCACACGGAGAAGATTCCAACTTCCATCGGAATTTTCTAACAGGCTATAAATACTGATTTTTAACAAAAGACATTCAAGCACTGCATCCCTCCTAAAGCAAGGGTGCTAGTTGGCCATGGCAAAATGATATACCTACTACAAAAATGCAAAGCATATTTATTTATAAATATAGCCTACAGAATGTTGTTTATTTGTACCATATATGTGTACGGATGCTCCCCTACTTACGAAAATTCGAAAGATACTTGGACATTGCTGTAAGTTAGGTTTTGTATGGTGCACCGTTTTCCGAGTAGAGGACAGTACTGTCGTGCTTCTTTCGCCCCTACCGGCGTGTGGTGCTTTGAGAGATCACCCAGCATCCACCCCGAAGAAGAAATCCCGCCTTCTCTTCCTAGTTCGTGTGTAAACATACTATACTGTATCTCCAATGTGCTAATAACTTTGACATTTTTATTGCTTACTAGCTCGTGCATCCATTCAATATCGTTGGTGTAAAGTGTAAAGAAGAGGCGAGACATTTCTTTTGATATGAAATTGGAATAAAAAAGGTTGAGAAAATGGTTAGACCGCTTTTTTTCAGCCACTTTCTATCACGGACGAGGAAGTCGCCTAACTCTTGAAGCTCATCTTCCAAAAGTAAGTTAATCTTAACTTTATTTATCTTTATAGAGCATATTATTTTACTTCCTCTGACAAGTTTTTCCTATCACCATCAAAGCCAATGCTGAAAGTCTAGCTTGTCCTTTTGTATTTCTGGTATAAGTTGCAATTTCTTTTTAGGGGCGAAATTCCGTTCAACACAAGCAGTGAACACGCTGAATATACTGTATTTGCTTGTGAATTACTGTCCCCTATGTTTGTAAAAGTGGTAAGTTTCTCTAGGCCTTCCAAAATCCAAATTTGAACCTATTCGAAATTTGACTTTCTGTACCCACAGCAATATCACAGCAAAGTGGTGCTGCAAAGAGGTCTGTAAATGATAGGTGGCAGGTCGATTGGGCAGATTTCTGAGCCTGGCTACATGTAATTCAGAAATGTAATTGGTAAAATGCTTGGATATGAAAGCACGCATCTGGAAGCAACGCAATCAGAGGAAAAGAAATGAAAGAAAACTGACAATTTGGAATTACTGTCTTCCATAATTATTATAAATTGTGGTATTAGGCAAATCACAAAAATACAACATAAGTTATTATTAACAAGTGTTGATGGACAAAACATAATTAACATTGCATGGGTCAGATGTTTTTGGGCCAGCAGAGAAAGCCGTGCAGGCCCTCGCGGGCCACCACTGATCAGATGTCAATCGGGCTGCCGTTCTTGTCAATCAAGTGACATATTTTATATTGAGGAGATGATAGGCTGACTTTTATTTTGTTAATGCTATGCCACCCGAGAGGGTGCCCCGAAAGTGGATGGGGGTGTTTCCAGGCTATTCTTGAGTCGCGCCGCTCTCGCTTGCTGCCACGCGGTAGCCATATTGTTTTCATGGGTCTTGTTTTGACCGTGCAATGATCACTCAATAAACCTTCATTCCAACCAAACAAACAGAGAATCTTTGATTGCCTCTCGATCAACCCACACTTTCGTTGCAGTGCTACTCAATTAATTTCTGTCTCTCCCGCAAAAAGAAATAGTCATAATTATTTGTCTATTAAAAAAAAAGTACACCTCTGCAGAACACTATGTCCTTATTAACGTATAAGAAAAATTAATTTAAGTCAAGTCAATCTTATAGCCCTTAATGCCAAATGTCTCAAGGGGCTGTACAGACTACAGACTGCCATGAGACCATCCCCTGATTTGAAACTTACATGAAGGCAAGGACAAAATAAAAAAATATATTATGGGAAAACCTTGAGAAGATGATTGAGAAGGGGAATGATGTAACCCCTTCCAAGATATGTTCCAAATTCCAACAAACAGTAACTGAATTAACTGCAACAGAAAAGATTTAAAGTGCATCTAAAATTAAAAAATGAAATGCGAATCCTTGAACTCTAAACAGTTTTGGACCGATCATGTCAAACCATAGGGTGGTGAAAAATAGAATTACATAAAATCAATGAATAGTAATGTATTCAACAACATTAATTTAAGAGCACCATATAAAAAAATACCCAGCAAAACAACCCCCACAATCCACAATGCAGGAACATCTACCAATCGATTATTACAGTGTCCCTTAAAAATAACAATGCTTATTTTACTGTGTACAAAGTATACTTTTTAAATCATTTACTAATCTCTGAATTAATTATCTTGCCTGAGTTGCAGTAGTGCAAGCAATATAAAGTCTAATTATATAGATTTGATATAAAAACAGGACTTTAGGAACGCTAAGCTGATCTCCCAGGAGCACATCGGATTCCATTAGTGAGGACGCTCCGTAACAAGCGACACCATTACTGGTTTGTTGTCCTGCTCCGTGACCCTTCCTTGCCCGCCCCCGCCGCCACATTTACATGTTAATGCTGGCAATTTGTAAACATAAATTGAATATGTCAGGAGCTCAATAGCTTAAATGGAGATAAGTAAATGCATTATTTAAATGCGTTGTCCACTTAAAAGTCGGACGGTGGGCAAACAGCAAATTATGGGAAAGAGCGACTTGACCACAAGAAGGGAGAGAAGACAAAGAAGATGAAGAAAGACAGAAAAGAGGGCAAGGGCACTTTAATTCGCACAGCACGTACTTGCCGAGGGGGCGAGACGATTAGGTTTGTGATGAGAAGCAGCAGTGTGACGGAGAGGGTATGGGGGGGTGTCAGGATGAGCGAGGATGAGGCAGATGAGAACAGGGAAAAGCATTATCTCGCCGCACTGTAAGAATAGTGCTCGTGTACGTTGGTGTGCTCGCTTGGACGGTGTGTTTTTTTTTTTTTTTTGCCCTTTGCGTGCCTCGGATGGGGCTGGGAACTTCATTTAAGATCAGCCCACGAAAACCAGCCCGACCCGACCCGCGGGTTTCAAAGCCCAATCCAGCCCGAGCCCGTAACACACCTGATTGTTCATATTTTACACAGTATGTGAGGACTCAGGAAGAGGATGGGCGATTTTGGACAAATACTATATAGATGTTATCGATATTAAAAAAGAACTTGAAGTACTTAAAAGATCTATTGTCCAGGCATCTATACTTCACCCCTCCACCAATGTCAGCAAAGCGTCTCGTCTATATGTAGATAGTGCAGCCCTTCTCTCCCTCCCCCAGCACCCTCAGACACTCTCTAAATTAAGCCTGTTTGTGTGACTGACAGGCACACTTTGAGCACCTTTCCCTACCTGCCCTGCTTCACCTTGCATGTGAGACAGAAGACAGGACTAAATCTAGATGTGCACCTAATGGTATGTCATTTGTGTGGTAAATTGGTTCGCTACTGTGGCAAATTGACATAAACACATAAAAAAATCACCCTCAAGATTTGTATTTATTAAATTGATTTATTAAATTAAGATAGCGTTTCCCAGTGGTAAATTGCAATGGGAATAATTCCGTACAAGTGAAAATGTAAGCAGGATCCAAAACAAATATATTTGTAATTTACCGAAAAGTCATGTCTTAATAAGTACACGCACAAGATTAAAAATCGCACGTAAATCGCGTATACATTCATGCCTCTGCACCATTTTTTTGAAATGGTACTGGAAAAATTGGAAGGTTGGCTTTCAAAAACCTTAAAAAGTGCTTGAATTTGGCCACGGAAAAGGTGTGCGACACTGATTTATATATTTTCTTTTTTTTTTTAGCAGTGAATGGCAAAATGGATCTAATATTCTCTGGGGCTATATACAACATCTAAACATGTGAGTTAGTCATGCTTGCTTAAACAAAGCGTTTTGTTCTGTGTTCGCCCGGCATACGCACATCCACAGGCAGTTTCCATTTTCGCCGGTCTCCTCTCACCTTCATCACTCAACCGGGTGTCTGACAGAAACTTCAACCCCGCCGGCCACTGTGCACACATGCGCACACGCATTCGCAGCAATGGAGTAACTCCCCGCCAGCCATAAACAGGCACTATCAGTCAAACATGTTTACGCCATATTTTAAATGACCTACGGCTGCAAACTGCTAATATCAGAGTCTAAATTGCATCAGCTGGAGATAAACCATGCAGAAAATGGTCAACCTCGATTCATTCCAGAGGCCTGTCGATATGTGAAATAGCGCACCGTCAGAAAAGATAAATAATGTAAATAACCCTGTTGTATGTGATAGTCTTTTGAGTCTGATGCACTAAATTGCTTCAACACACTATTTTTGAGATTTTAATTTTTTTTGTCACTATAGCTTCGTAAAACTTAACTATAGCTGAGTTTCCAGTTCCCCGACGTGACTTGCGCTGTTAGAAAACATGGTGATAAACGTTAAAAGTGAAGCCTGATATTTAACAACGGTTGATTTATCCACTATAAGTGAGGGTTACCGCGTCATGCAAAGAAAACACAAACAGAGTGGAAACAAAAATGCGTGGTTGGTCAAGATCGCTATAAATTCTAACCAAGGACTGAAGTGACAATGTAAAGGGCTACATGTGTTAGGATCCAGCGGGCCACCATCGTCCAGAAGGTGCAAGTTGGCAGATGGACTGCTTGTCATCACCCACACCTGACCCTCCATTAAGAACTCTGTATATAATGACCGTGCCGACAGCAAAAGCCGTTGTATTGATACGCCCTTGTTGATATTCCTGCCTGCATTTGTTTCCTGACTTACTCTTGATGCCTGCTCTTGACCAACTCAGGACTTCCTGTATAAGGCCATTAGTGAGTTTAGTTTTGACAGTGTTTTTATTTTCTCCTCTCTTCTCATATGCGGAGAGCTTTTTGATAATTCCCTTTTTGAAAAAAACTGATGGACACTGGGTCAAAATCGCCACAAATTCCAACCAAGCGACTGTTAGAATTCAGCAAGCCACAGTAGCAAGAGGGGGCCAAAAGGCATATGAACGGGTGGATCCCCACACTGGCCTCCCATTATCCACACCTGACCCGTTAATAAAAGCCCTGTATTTAATGACTGTTCCGACAGCAGAAGCTGTTAGATGGATGCTTTTCATGTAGATCCCCGTCCTTGACCCAATCAGGACATCTGGTACTTGGTCAGCTATGAGTTTAGGATGGACTGTGTTTAGTTTTGACAGTGTTTTTGTTTATCATTTTGTCCCCTGTCCCCATGCGCGGTGCACTTTTTGTAACTCCCTTTTTGGAAAAAATGAAGGCCATTGTTTAGAAGAGTATGTCTGCTCAAAATACAGAGAGAAACTCGTGAATTAGTTTTTTTAAGACATGTATGTGGTTTAAAATAATAGACTCTGAGTACAGTGGAACTTTAGTGATTAACTTTATCTTCAACTGGGAGTAAAATAAGCTGTCTTATTGGTATTTGAGAGTTTATTCTGAAATTAGTAAAAATTACTATTTTCTTATGGTACTAAAATCTCATCTCATCTCATCTCATTAGCTGCACCGCTTATCCTTAGTAGGGTCGCGGGGGTGCTGGAGCCCATCCCAGCAATCGTCGGGCAGTGGGCAGGGGACACCCTGAACTGGTTGCCAGCCAATCGCAGGGCACACAGGGACAGACAACTCATTCACTCATTCACACCTAGGGACAATTTGGACCGGCCAATTCACCTGAAATGCATGTTTTTTTGGGAAAGTGGGAGGAAACCGGAGTGCCTGGAGGAAACCCACGCAAGCACGGGGAGAACATACAAACTCCGCACAGGAAGTCTGGAGCTGGATTTGAACCCACGACAGGTTCCCATGACATGAACTGTGCGGCACAGGCGCTAACCACTGCGCCGCCGTGCTGCCTAGTGGTACTAAAATAATCTTTCTAAAAAAAAGTCTGCCATTTCAAAAATGTTTACATGTCTGAAGTGCTTGCTAGCAATAGTGACCAGTGATGTTGATTAGGTGCAAGGGATATAAATGGTTTTACTTTAGGTGTTGCTAACGCTAATGAATGCAAATCCCATGATAATGCCCTTTATTTAGTAAAAATAAGTTTAAAAAAATCCACTAGAATTTTGATTATTGATATTAAAATGTGATCAAATAAATTTGACAGGAGAAAAATGATGGGATTTAAAAAAATATGACACTTTGTAATATACGACTTTCCTATTAGTGCAGATTTAAAACATCCCTTATATTAAAGTAGTCTCCTTATGTGGTCCTAAATGATTCCAGCTTAACGGCAACGTGTGTGCGCTTAGAGTGAACAACTGCATTTGAATTTAAATGAGCTGCGAGTCGGGGCACCACCTTCATTTGAAAGAAAGTAATTAGCCTTATCATCTGAAGTGGAGAACTTTTCCAACACAGGGGTCTTTTATCTCGGCTTTAAAAGACTTAATTACAAAAGATGGCGACTTGGCAAGAGACGAACGAGTGTGTTTATTTATAGTGAAACAATGATACCGTGGGGAATATACTGCAGCTCGCAGTGGTCAGGAGATAAAACCGCATTTAAAACCAGTCATTCTGTGGTCGATTTAATTAAAAAAAGTGGGATCTTAAGAAAAAACAGCAATCAGGAGGCATTTCATTTTCATCCTTGAGTAGTTATTCAGGCTATCACCACCAGTGGTAAAGTTGGTAGTGGTATCGAGAACAATGGTAATGTATGATTCACGGTTTACCGATCCCTTCACGGCATTGGTCGTCCTGGCACCAATGGGGACGCAACTCTGGACAGCCTTCTCCACTTTTGGCAGTCCCATAGACTAAGTAGCTGATGCCTAGAAGTCTCCTGTAGCATCGCATCTCCATGGCCTGGACTATTTTTCCTGTGTACAAGTGTGAACTTTTGATAGAAAACTCAAAATATTTTCTAAGAATCAACATTTGTCAGACACAATCGTGAAAAAAAAAAATCAAACAAATTTCTGTTGTCCTAGCAAAAAAAAAAAAAAAAAACGTTTCAAAAATGTAAATCCCCTTGGTCCTATAATCTCCTTTTGCTGGCAGTATAACCTTCTTCTTTTGCTGCAATCATAGCTGCAAGTCTTTTGGGGTATTTCTCTATTAGTTTAACAAATCTTGAAACAGAAGTTTTTACCCATTTACCCTACAAAACGGCTCATGTTCCTCATGGTTTTATGGTGATTGTTGGTACACAGTTTTTTTCAGATCTTTTCACAAATACCCTATGGGATTGAGGTCTTGACTTTGGCCTAATGTTGATATTTTTATACCATTCCATTGTATGTTTTTCTTTATGTTTAAGTTAGGGTTAGGGTTAGGGTTAGTGTCTTGTTTGAAGGTGAACCTAAAGACCATTCTCGGGTCTTTTGCAGACTAACTGATATCCTGCCATAATCACCCTGTATTTGGCTGCATTCATCTTCCTATCAACTCTAACCAACTTCACAGTCCCTGCTGAGGATAAACAATCCCAGAGTATAATGCTGCCACAACCATGTTTGACAGTGGGGATGGTGTTTTCTGAGTGATCTGCAGTGTTACTCTTATGCCAGTCGTAATGCTTTGCATTCAGCCCAAAGAGTTCAATTTTGGTCTCATTTGACCAAAGCACCTTGTGCTACATGTTATTTGTGTCTCCCGTGAGGCTTCTTGAAACGCCAAAAGGGACTTGTTATGGTGTTCTTTCAGAAAGAGCTGTCTTCTTGACACCTCCATAAAGGGCAGATTTATGCACAGTATGACTAACAGTCGTCTTATGCAAATTGTCCCACCTCAGCCGTGTATGCCTGCAGGTCATCCAATGTGATCATTGGCCTCAAGTTCAGAGGGAGCTTTGCAGTTGTCTTACGCTGTCTCCATTTTGATATGTCAGCTCACCCCTTGCTGTAGAAGATGTGTAACCGTTGCAAAATCTTCTTAGATCCCATCCTTGCTTTAAACATTTCCATGACTTTATCCACAACCTGCCTGGTGTGTTCTTTAGTCTTCATGATGCTGTGTGTTCTCTATTGCCTGCTTTTACAGACTGTTTATCCCAGGTGCATTAACTGAAACTTCTACAGTCTGTTTATCATTGTAAGTCATTTACGTTGACAATGGAGTATTCAGAAGTCATCATGTAACTTCTGGAGTCAGTTGCCTGAGCTTAGAGAACAAAGAGGCAATCTTTTTGCAGCACCCACTTTCCAGTCTTTTCGTTGTAAATATGATATACAATATTGAAACAATCTGGTTCCACTTCATGATTTTGTCTCACATGTTTTATTTTTTATTAGTTTTTTACAGTTTTTAGCTTTAACTTCAGACCTCACATATAGTAAAATGACAAAAGCTTTTTGGAGGATAATAATTTTTCTGGGCACTGTAAATAAATTAAAACCTTAAAATATTTGTCTCTTGATTTTTTGCTGCTTCCCAACAGCTGATATTGTGACACTGTCAACCTCCATTGCCTAGCGCAATGTCAAATAAAAAATAAGCAGGCTTTTACATAAGACATTTTCTTACTCCTTTTTTTTAAAAAAAATCCCTTGTTATTCGCCACCCAAGATTTTATTTTCGAAAGTGGCTGCAGATGCTTGGCGGTAATCATAGGCGGCAAATGTCACCTCACAAAAGGAGAAGACAAGTTGTTATTATTCTCAGGGGTGAAAAGAAAAAAATGCCTCAACAAAAAAACACCACAATGGGGTAGTAAAAAAACATCAGGGTCCGACATAAAGCATTTGAGTGCTTTATGACAAACATAGAAGAATACATTTCTATAAGAAAACAACATTTTAATTTAAAACAGAAGACCTCCAAGATACGCCCTTATGCTGTTCAAAAGGGGGGATTGTAAGGGGGAATTGTCGTATGGTGAGGGATAGTTACCTATAGTAATTAACTAATGAGTTCCAAATCCCAGATATCCCAGGCAAACACATTTAGAGGAACTACACAGCCAAGAATTTATTTTCCCCTAACCTTTACCAACCACTGACTTTGTCAACACAACGGACAGAAAGTGCATTTTCAGGAAGTTACCAGACTCTCCAGCTGAATAACGAAGATTTGAACCCTTAAAGTGGACTCACCCTCACCATTTTCTCCCTATGTGATGCTCAGTCTGACCCAGATACACAGGGATTTATTTTGCAACAAACTGTGATTGGTGCTAGGTATAAATATCATTATGACATGCTATGAAATGATTCATGATGATTTAAATGAGTTGATTATCTTAAAACCGGATTTGTTAATCATTCCTGCCACATAATTTCCTTCCCCTGCCCCTTGCTATGTATTATTGTGTCAACGATGTTCTTTGTTCTTGTTTGATTTAATTTTCTTTGCCATGCAAATAAAACATAGTTTGTTGAAACCAAACCACATGCATAATTTATTTGTGTGTCTAAATATTTTTCCTGTGGACTGATCAATCATCATCGTTATCAGTAAACTGCAAAATTGATAGTTTAAAGATATAATACAATATGTTTGGACTGCTTTGGTTGGGAACCTTTTTGACCCCAAGAGCCATAATAGCAAAATATTTTGATTTTTTTTTTTGAGACAGCCACGCCATATATTTAAGGACACATTTAATAGAAAGCGCTTAAAAAAACCCGCCCTTTAGACAAACCCCAATTTTTAACCATCTTATTTCATTGTGTGACGTCAGATGATTTGATAAAATTCCCGAAATAAGAATAATAGTGAAACTGTCAGAAGGACCAGAACAGAACAGGAAACCCCAGAGCGTTCGTTACAGTTCTTTATTTAGGGAAGCGTACAGGGCTAGCGGGAGACGCGATGGCTGTCGGACGTCAGCAGCGGAGCTGGGAAGGTAGCTTCGGAACACGTAGCCAAATGGAGTGCGGAAGTCTAGCAGCTCAAGTTTACCGGGACTGTTGAGAAGATCGTAGCGTGGGACGGAAGCAGGTCGGATCGGAGGCAGGCAGAATCAGGTAAACAGATCAAGATGGAACAGGTAATCAGGAGAGTCATACAGGATACAAACGTAATCCTCAGACGAAGAGGTCTGGGCGTAGCGTGCTTAAGAAGGGAAAAGTTAGCTAATCAGAGGGCGTCCACGTGATTGCTCCAGGTGACTCGAGTTAGCAATCACGACAGAAACGTGTGTCTCATATCAACAAATACATCACTTAGAACTTGTCACACTCCCACAATTACTTGAGATCGTTGAGGCTCATTTTGTAAAAAATATTTTTGTAATGATTTTATCTTTTTGCACATTTATTGCACTTTAGTTTGTTTTACTAGCCCTCCAATTTACTAAATAAATAATACTCGTATAAGGACAATAACAGCCATTCTTTATTGCATGCGTAAAAATACTGTCCCGAAGTGCCCTTTGCCACACCATGTTATTACAAGTTTGTTGCCGAGCGTAAGTCACACACCACAATGTGGTCTTGGTTTGCCCTCTGCTGGTTTAAAGTTGTACTACAAGCATGTCCGCTCAACATCAAAATGAAATGCAATCTTATGTGTATTGAATTAATGTGCTGAGTAGAGCAAACATTGCGCGACACACCCTATTGATGATTAAATTTGTTGCCAATGCTTTTAATAATCGGCTTAATCGATTTTATTGATTTGTTGTTGCAGACTTTATAGGATATCTGTTGCCAAATTGTGCACCGTATTTTTCTTCTGATATGCTAAGATTTCTTTAATAAAGATTATATTTCACGTTTTTACTATATTTTTCAACAATGTTTGATATTTTGGGAGGATCCAATTTTTTCATATACGGTAGGATCACTGTTAGAGAGTAGTCTCCTTCTTATTTGTTAATATTTATTTAATAAACAGTGTAGTCCCATGTTTTTAAAATAATTTAAACAATTTGATTATAATTTGGAGCATCCAATACTCTTGAATCAATATTTTACATAAGATCTTTATTGCCAAATAGTGCACCATACTCTCTTGTGATTTCTTTGATTAACAATATATTTCACATTTTTAGAAAATTTCCAAGAGTGGTAATTTGGAGCATCCATTACATTTATAACTGTACTTAAATGCTATTCTAAAGATAACCATATTTGTTTAGTAGGGAAACAAAAAGTTAATAGTCTGGTATAGAGCCTGTTCTCATTCAGTGATACCCACGAGTCTGTCATTTGTTTTTCTTGTGTCCTCCATGGACGTCCGCTACTCTATCTTCCTTCTGCAAACAGAGCAGCAAGTCCACAAATTAATCCTTCAGGGGTTCCCACTGCGCCTCAATTTAAAATCCAGGCCTGCTCCTGTAAGTCTCTCCTGGTAAAACCGAGTTTGACCGCTTTCGATGTGATTTGTCGCCCCAGGATCGGCGTGGCCCGGCCTAATCGGTGGAACTGTTCGCTGACGGTTGTATTTAGGTGATAAATATCAAGGTGGCATCTGTTCCATGGCCTCAAGATGACTTTTGACACGCAGCTTTCTCAATCATAACATTTAAAATCCCGTCGGTTTGTGAGAGATGTTGTTCAGGTCCAGTCAGACCGAGGTGGAAGGGTTCGGCCATCACTACAAAACGGGATGTGTGGTGCAAACAGATTATTGTTAATTGCCAAGAGAACATCTGTAAAGCTTTGAAGTAAGAGCTTCTTACAGACAAGATCGGGCTTAAAAAAATCCATCAGGACCCAACCTGGGTCTGCGGGTATAAAAGCCTGAACCAGCTCGAGCCCAACCAAGGGACCAAGCTTAAGGCAAACCCCGAATTTTCATATTTAATTCTGAGTACTCGGCACCCAAACCGCCCCCCGCTGCACCCCTGCTTCTCAATGTCCGACAGTACTGCTAAGTACCTCCACAAAGAAAAAGAAACATAGAACAATGACGGGTGGAGCAGTAGCTTAGGAAGTAGAGCGCTCGTCTTGGGATCAAGGGATCCCAGTTCAAATCACGGCTTGTCCGTGTTACATGTCGAAGTGTCCTTGGGTAAGACTCTACCCCTAATACCCCTGCAATACAAGGCCGCTATTGGGAAATGTGAAGCACACTGTAAAGCGCTTTGGGAAGTCATTGACTTGAAAAGCGCTATATAAATGCAGATCATTTCATTTATACTGGACTGTCTCAGAAAATTAGAATATTGTGATAAAGTTCTTTATTTTCTGTAATGCAATTAAAAAAACAAAAATGTCATACATTCTGGATTCATTACACATCAACTGAACTATTTCAAGCCTTTTATTATTTTAATATTGCTGAATTTGGCCTACAGCTTAAGAAAACTCAAAAATCCTATCTCAAAATAGAATATCATGAAAAAGTATACAAGTAGGGTATTCAACTAATCACCTGAATCATCTAATTAACTCGAAACACCTTGCGAGGTTTCCTGAGCCTTAAAAACACTCAGCTTGGTTCAGTAAACTAAATCACAAGTATGGGGAAGACTGCTGATCTGACTGCTGTCCAGAGGACCATCATTGATACCCTCCATCAGGAGGGTAAGACACAAAAAGAAATTTCTCAAAGAGCAGGCTGTTCACAGAGTGCAGTTTCAAAGCATATCCACAAAAAGTCTGTTGGAAGGGAAAAATGTGGCCGGAAACGCTGCACAACCAAGAGAGATGACCGCAGCCTTAACAAAATTGTGAAGAAGAGCCGCTTCCAGAATTTGGGGGCGCTTCAAAGACAGTGGGCTGAAGCTGGAGTCCAGGTATCAAAAGCCACAGTTCACAGACGTGTCCGGGAAATGGGCTACAATAGCCGTATTCCCATGGTCAAGCCACTTCTGAACTCAAGACAACGGAAGAAGCGTCTGACTTGGGCTATGGAGAAGAAGCACTGGACAGTTGCAGAGTGGTCCAACGTCCTCTTTTCAGACGAAAGCAAGTTTTGCATTTCATTTGGAAGTCAAGGCGCCAGAGTCTGGAGAAAGGCTGGAGAGGAGCAAAATCCAAGTTGCTTGAAATCCAGTGTGAAGTTCCCACAGTCAGCAATGGTTTGGGGAGCCATGTCAGCTGCTGGTGTTGGTCCACTGTGTTTCATCAAGTCCAGAGTAAATGCAACTGTGTACCAAGAGATTTTAGAGCACTACATGCTTCCATCTGCTGAAAAGCTCTATGGAGATGAGTATTTCATTTTCCAGCATGATCTGGCACCTGCCCACAGTGCCAAAACCACCAGTAACTGGTGCACTGACCATGGCATCACTGTCTTTGATTGGCCTGCTAATTCCCCTGACCTGAACCCCATCGAGAATTTGTGGGGTATAGTTAAGAAGAAGATGAAAGACACCAGACCTGCAAATGCAAATGAGCTGAAGGCCGCTATCGAAGCATACTGGGCATCAATAACACCTCAGCAATGCCACAGGCTGATTGCCTCCATGCCACGCCGGATTGATGCAGTAATCCGTGCAAAAGGATTCCCAACCAAGTACTGAGAGCATCAATGGACATTTTCAAATGTTTGATTTAGTTTTGCTGTTATAAAATTATTTTTTTACTTGGTCTGAGGAAGTATTCTAATATTTTGAGATAGGATTTTTGAGTTTTCTTAAGCTGTAGGCCAAATTCAGCAATATTAAAATAATAAAAGGCTTGAAATAGTTCAGTTGATGTGTAATGAATCCAGAATGTATGACATTTTTGTTTTTTTAATTGCATTACAGAAAATAAAGAACTTTTTCACAATATTCTAATTTTCTGAGACAGTCCAGGATATATATATATATATATATATATATATATATATATATATATAATTTTTTTTGGGGTTTGTTTTTTGGTTTGTTTTTTTTAGGTCAGCGAGAGAGGAGCCTGCCCAAACCCAAACAATCAATCCTATTGTCCTGGGATCAATTTTGTCTTTAACTGTCTACAACTGTCACTATAATAATGTTGTTAGTGGGTGGTAAGATCAAACATACATTATTAAATTACATTTGGATCTGATTATGTTATTTGGACTACGACTCGTTTTTTCAAAACATCATGTAGTAGAAGGTGTTTTAGTTGTCTTGTTGACACTGTTACAGAGTATTTGTATTTTCGTTTTGTTATTTGCTGCTCTTTTGCTTTGACTCTTTTTAATTTGTACTTTAACAGTTCTAATGAAATATTTATATTCATTTTTACACTATTAAATTTTGCATTGTAGTTATTTACTCAACAATACATATTTTTAGTGCCTAAAATATTTGTGCTGTGTTTATCAGAATACTAAACTAACAAGGGAAGGATGTTAATTAGTCAACTATCATGAAACTTTCAGGCAAAAAGTACTGGTATCGGAGCAGAACCAGTATCACCTACCCCTATTTGCTAGTGTAAAAACAGCTCACATTTATTTGTGGTAAATCGGAGACATTTCTATCCCAGTAATGATTATATGTGGATTATTTTAATCAGTAGTCTGCAACCTCTTCTGTACTAGGGACCGGTTTAATGTCTGACTATATTCTCGCACCCGGCACAATAATAACACTAGTCAAGTCAAGTCATTTTAATTTGTATAGCCCTTAATCACAAAGAGTCTCAAAGGGCTGCACAGGTTGTTGCGCACGATTTGTATCACAGGATAGTGATAATAACAATAGTGATAATTATAAGCCCAAATCCACTTTCCAATCACAAGACCACTAGTACTCTAAATGATATAGGAAAAGGCATTTGATTTTACCTCATCGTCACATTATTTTTACTCACGGTACCACGTTGCATGTTGTTTTGGCTGAGCTCTTTTCCATGATGCTCCATTATGTTCTCCTTTGTCATCTACAATCCTAATGGCCAAACAATTAAGATCCGGTTCTCTCATTGCTGCAATCTGGGGTCGATACCAGTGTCATCGAATGCAAATGAGGTCAGCGATATTAGTTGACAGATGATTCATTGCTTCATTATGCTAATGTACTACTTATGACCTTAGTATAAAGCGCACCAAAACGTTGAGGGTTTTTTTTAGGATGAAAAAAAGTACATGAATAAATACAGTAAAAGTAAAAAATAAGGCAGATTTTTTTTTTCTTTCTGTGGGGCCCGGTACCAAAAGTACCATGGCCCGGTACCAGTCTGTGGCCCAGTGGTTGCCGACCACTGATTCAAATAACATAATATATATTCTAAAGGTTATGAATGATCTGTATTACATGATGACAATATCCGTGTATTATCTTTAATCGCAACATCCGTTGCAGCCCAGTCATCCTGGAAGGGGGATTACCTCAAGTGCGGCCCCTTCTCAAGGTATTTTCATTTTCCTCATGTTGAGGTTTTTGAGTTTTTCCTTGCCCTCGCGTAGGTTTTGGATCAGGGGATGGTGTAATAATAGTCTGTAGTTTGCAATGTGTGGTCTGTGCAGCCCTTTGAGACTCCTTGTGATCAAATAAACATGACTTGACTTTATTCTTCCTGTTCATGAGTAATAATTAAAAAAAAAGAATTAACTTTTGAATTTATCAAGTTGATGTGTTTTAGGAAAAATATAGTGCATTATAAGTATTTTCCAGCCTATAAATTAATCCATAGTATACATCGTACAAAACATACTAAATAAATTATGTGAAACAAACCTGTTGCACATGAGTATAAATCACATTTTTAAAGCGCCGACAAAATTGGCGTAAAATGAGACATTTTTATCAGCACAAAAGGAAATCACACTAGTATTTGCCACTTTAATGAACAGTGTAGCAAAAGCAATATGTAGATTTATCTTTCATACTCTCATCATGCTGAGTACAGGACCTAAATCGATTCAAAGTATAGTACCTTAAAGGATTTATACCTAACTAATAGCTTATGACTCTGCATACAAATAGAACACTTTATTTTTGTTGGCAAACTTTATAGACTCCCCAATTCATCTCCACAAAGACTTTCTTTCTCAGCACAGCAGTCACACACATAATGAGAAAACACAATTTGCTCAATACACAGGATGTGTTTACTCCTGTCCTTCATCTGCGCGGCTTCGGAATTGTGCTGATAACAGCCAGCGCGCAGCCTTTGACTAATTGGCCATCTCGTATGAGCGATGGCGTGTGCCACTTTTTTTGATTTAATAATTGTTTGCTTGTCTGCTCCAAGAAAAATGCTCACGTAACGATAACAAAGGTAGACTGCCATTTCCAGACTCGGCCAGTTTAAACGAGAGGATTCGATAAAATCCTCGCCATTTTGTTGAAATAATCCTTTTGTTTCTAGGAACTTGACATGAAGAGGAAGAGTAGCAAGCACAATTCAGGATGACCACAAATTAGCATTGGGTCTGTTTACATGCAGGCAATAACCATTATTGGTACTGGAACATTACGTTAAGCCAGGTAAGTGTGATTGTAAATGTAAATGTAAATGCTCTGCACTTATATAGCGCTATTCAAGTCCATAGAGACCTCCCAAAGCGCTTTACAATGTGCTTCACACCCATTCGCACACACTCACACACCGATGGCAGCATTAGCCATGCAAGGTAACTACCTGCTACCTGCTTAGGGCATTAGGGATTCAGTGTCTTACCCAAGGTCACTTCGACATATAACACGAACCTTTTGAGCCCAGGACGAGCGCTTTACCTCCTGAGCTACTGCCGCCCCTAAATGAGCACAAACATCCGACTAAGGTCCTAGTCCGATTGCAATGGGTTTGTCAGTGCTTTCATCTTCCAATTAGCCGTGCATGAATACTCATTCATGTAATCATATCCCTCATCTGGGATATTTCTATGCTGCAAAGCATTGTGGGGCTTTTTGGATATAGACCAATGATACACACAAAATCTAGTTTACTCACTCAAGAACGCCTCATGCTTATATGTTCCCCAGGGTAGAGTAATCCCTCGTCTTTGCCGGTGTTCCAAAAACTTCCCACTAACCCTAACACACGAAGTAGAACCCTTTATTCATTTACTTAGCATTTTATTAATTTGCTCATTTTAACCCTTCCTTCCTTCCTTCCTTCCTCAAGAAGTAACCTAAACATAAAGTATAAAAAATAAAAGTACTATACTTAATAAACCTATTTTTTAGAAATAACTTCTGTAGTGTCAAATCAGAAAAGTGAAACATATCTAGTGATTTATTGCCCAACTGTATGGATTAATGAGACAATCCACTTTACATGATACTTTCCCTACTGTGTGGATTTTATGGATGGCTGCATTGTTTTTCAGAAACCTCATATTTTTCCATATCAAACATAAAAAAATAAAAAAAATAAAAACCCAGGGAGCCATTAGGGAGCACTAAAGACCTGGATGTGGCTCCAGAGCAAGTTCAGCATGTGGAGAAATCACACTTTGTTGACCATCAGAAAGCATCTTCCGCTCACCTTTTCTGCTTTTGAGTTTCCATGCAAAGCGTTTTACGGTTTTACGTACATGTACGTCATTGACATGCAGAGAGACACGCAAAAAAAAAAAGATGGTCAGAAAAGGGCAGGGCAACTGTTTAGCCAATCCAAAAATTTGCGAAGTAGCGAAACAAATTAAAGTTAACTGCCATACAGCAAGGGATTACTGTATTTCCATTTTATTATCTGCTTAGACAGTTACATTCCACAGGTGAAACCATCTACAATATATATAGTAGATGCCACTAATGTATCCATCCATATATAGGGTAAGTCCATGTATTTGGCAAGCAACAAATGAGCCCCTATTGTAAACACATGAGACACGGCAATAGAGCTTTTTTTTTGAGCAAGCATAATATTATTGAATTAGGTGAGTAACATTAATTAAATCATCTTTTATTTAATGTCAAAAATAACATGTTGAAACAATGTCTATTCATGTAATGATGTTTTTGTTATTGGAATATTCACAAACGCTATACATTCAGGGTTTTACGTTTGTCTCTAGGCAAGAAAATTATTCTTTCGGATTGCTCCAAAAATCAAACTTCGGATCCCAGTCGTACTTTTTCCTGTGAACATAGTCATTTTCATGTCAGTATATGAGATTGCCATGCCTGTATTTTTATTTGGATGAATGAACATGTTAGTTTAGCTAAAAGAAATGCTTTCACTTGAACTGATGCTCAAAATATTACAATTCCACATAAAGCAAAATAAAATTAGTGTGTTGGAGTAAGTCTATTCTACCGTGGTTGGGACCCATTGAACTTTCTGGATGCTCCAACGAACACAGCTGCATCACCCACAGCGCATCTGGCAATTTATTCACAGACAGTGGACTGCATTCTATGTAAAATTATTACTTGTCAGTGCATAATAGCAGATGATTTTTTAGACACCATATTGTCTAACTTGTGTTGCGGGGCAATGTAACCATGTTGTTGGGTTTGATTGAAGTCCAAGCAGACAGATTCGAACTTTAATAGTATCTTGTGAAGGCATTAATTTTCTTGCTGTGAAATGCTAACTATTTTTAAATTTCCTTTTTTTTTATATACCAGAACCATATCCCCCTAGTGGGAATGTAAGGACCAAGACAGAAGGAGGACCCAAATGCGCAACGTTTCTCAACAGTTTATTGAAATATAGAGGAAAGTCAGCGCCAGCATTCCGATGCTCGCTAGACGCGGGAAGCAAGCCGCTCACGGGATCAGAGCGTGTTCTGAATGCGAAAGTGGATCTTCCGGAGCGGGAGATCATAGCGTAGTAAGACGGAAAAACAGGTCGTTAGCCGGAACGGGAGATAAGAACGTGATCAGAGTCAAAAAACAGGTCGTAGCAGGAGACAAACTCGTGAAAATAGAGGTTCACTGACGGACTGACAACAGGCGAGTGAAAGGACTGAGTTTAAATAGGACGGGGAACCAATCAGGTAACCAGCAGCGTGCGCCAAACGAGCGGGCACAGGTGAATGTTATGAGTAATCATGACAGGGAGGTGGCTAGACCCAAGGACACGTTCACATTTTAGACTCTTTCTGGGAGATTGATACAGAGGAGGGGATTCCCAGCCCCCTCGCTCATAACACCATATATTTTTTCCATATATACCATAGATTCGATCTGCAACATCTGCGGAACTGTTCAAACACACTCATATAGCTAACTATAGCTTATGAATGACCCATATTTCATGTTGACAATGTCTGCGTATTGTTTGTAATTGCTAAATATGTGGCAAACTGGTCATCCTTTTTATTTTATTTTATGCTTTAGTTATTTAAATTTGATTTTATTATTTATTGTTTGTTAATGCAACATCCATTGTAACCTGCTCATCCTGGAAGGGGGATTACCTCGTACTTTTGGCCTCCGCAAGTGTCTTTTGCTACGTTTTGGGTCGAGGGAGCCCAAATAAAAAAAAACCAAAATTGCTAAACATCTGTTTTAATGAGGTCTGCTTTCATAGGGTCTTTACGCTCACTGGTGGCCAAATCTTTTACCAGCTAGACAATGCTGGGCCATTTTGCTTGTATGTTTAAAAATTCAGCATCTTTGTCTGCTAATGCACATTGTTTCTGCTCTAATTTATATGTGTACAATTGAAAAACGATTTAAGTTAAAGATATAAACAACTACATTAAAATAAGAAATATAAAACTCTAAATTAGCAAACTAATTTTAATGCAAATGAGTCTTAATGGCACTCATCGCCTTTGAAGATGATTTGTACCAATGCAATCTCTAAACTGCTAAAAGAAACAAAGCTTCAGCTTTGCATTGCACCTATACAGACAAAAACATGACCTCAAGTATTTGGATGAATATTAAAGTTACTCAGCTGATCACTGGAATAAAGTAAAGACAATGAACAATGGCATTCTTCTTTGCATAGATAATGTTGGGAAATTTCCAACCAGACACCAGACAAGGTTTCACAGCACACTAGTGTTTCCAAGCACATTGGTTAAAAAAATGTTGCTCCAGTGGAGAAAACTAGATACGGCCATGTGTGTTTTGTCCACACAGGACAGACTATCCTGCCTGGTCAAATGATCTCCCCCGCACCCTACTTTTATACCCCTATAGAGGTTATCATCAACAACCCCGTAGATGCACATTCACAACATTCTAATTGCGCTCCTTAAAATGTGCACTTGCGTGAAGATTTCAGTATTAATGGACTTTCCAGTACATTTGGTCCGACGCCAATGGACCCGATTGCTGAGCATGCCTGCAGGACATTAATTGATGGCTGGGTTACACTTGCTAATAAGCGTCATAAATAACGCTTTAGCAGGCTTAGGGGTGGCGGGGAGGTGGCTGTCTCAAAAATAGGAATGGCTGCTTTGACATCTTAATGGCGATCAGAGTGAGATGGGATCACGTCGAGGAATGAGGGTGAGTAGAGGGGGGCCCATTATAGTGGAATGTGGCCCTCTGCAGTGGCAAAGTGGTGACATAATGACCTGAATGGCGCATACGGTTCGGAGTGCATCTCACGTGTGTCAAGCGTAGCGTTAATGGACAGCCTTGTCAAGTCAAGTTACTCTTATTTGTAAAGCCCTTAATCACAAAAAAATCTGGATTGTACGAGCCACAATTACAACATCCCCTGATCTAAACCCTTCATGCGGGCTAGGAAAAATTCAAAAACTCATGAAAATAAGAAATCTTAAGGGTGGATCACAGAAGAGGTAATCCCCCTTCCAGCATGATCAGATTCCCTGGGCAACAATACACGAAACATAGTCAACATCAATATACATTCAAAATGTTTAAAAAGTCCAGGACAGCAAAGATGCAGCTTCTAATCTCAGACAGCTGGTTTATGCAGATGATTACATGCTTCAGTTTCATGTGCTGGTCGGCTGACTCATCCAGGTTTGTCCTTTTTTCTCATTTCGCCACCAGCCAGGCACCCGGAAATGACAGAAAAAACAAAAGTAAGTGGTCGGTGTTAACCTATAGCTTGTAAGTATGTCTTTAGTTTTGGTTTAAATACTTATACTGAGGTTGCAGATTTCACTCCAGGCAGAAGACTATTCCACAGCATTAGCGCTCAAAAAGAGAATGCTCTGTAGCCTGCAAATTTCTTCTTGGCTCTTGGACTCACCATTAAACTAACATTGTCCGAGCAGGGAACATAGGGCAAGACTAAATCAGAGGAGCAAGTCCATGCAAACTATTGCATGTCAGTAATAGAACCTTAAAGTCACATCATGAACGGACAGGAAGCCAGTGTAGGTCAGCTAAATTTCGAGTGATATAATATAACTTTCTTGCTCTGATCAGAAGTCTTGCTATTGCATTTAGTCGACACACTTTAACCGTGCTCGTGCTCAGCTCCCAGCTGTTGGAGATCCGTCAAAAAGCCTACGGCGGCGCGATGCAACCGCCCTCCTCAAAGTCACTGATGACGGCCGTTAAAACCACACAGCGTACAGTGACGGCGTCATTGATTTTATCCGCAAATTATCGTTGAGGACACACCACGCCTTGCATACCGATGGCAGGTCTTTGGAAAAATGGGGGCGGCAAGTAACCGACCAATCAGGATTTTTGTTGTACGAGTTGAACTTGCAAGTTGAGCAACACACATGGTTTGCCAAGTTTTACCTCAGCATATTGCGGCCAGGATGGATTTGTAACAGTTCAGTTTATTTTATTTTTTGCATTGCGATTTTATATAACTACATCAAACACATTGAATATGTTTCCCTGTACTATTTCATGAGAAGATATTGAGCAAGAAATTTAGACATGCACCTAATATCCGGTACACCTTAAGGCAAAAAAAATGGAAATGAGTCGCCATATTTGCATAACAATGGTAGCAATGTAAATCGAACCAGATAGATAGATAGATAGATAGATAGATAGATAGATAGATAGATAGATAAATTCACATTTCCAGCAGCATCCCTGAGCTGAGAACAAACAATCGAGAACAATCGAAAATAACACGGGAGCTGCTGGAGTGGCTGCCATTCGTGACGGCGCCGGAAGAAACGATTCAATTTGAATCATGTACAAACAAACAAACAAAATATTTATGTTTCAATAAGTGGAAAATGGGGGGAAAATAATTTCTCATACTGAAATAACCAGGTAAAACTAATTTTAAGTTACCTGTCCAAATGAATGTTGTGCCATCTCACCTTTCCCACTCTCTCTCCTGCAGTTGACTTGCTGCTGCTCGCTCCTGAAACTAATACTTACCTCTTTGTGTATTGCCTGCATATGGCGACACCCTGGATTGTAGGATTTCTTGAAGACTCTCCTGCAGTTTGTCACCTCGCTTCGCTGAAACCTAACCACGAGGCTGCCAGGGACATGGTTGGTTGTTCACAACGGCGCACGTGTATAACAGGAATCAAACCCAAACCGCACAGGTGAGGGTCTAAGTCCTATCCACTAGACAACTAGATATGCAAATGACACATTAAAAGCCGTTTATTCCTTTTTCATTATCACAAGATTTTTAGTAACAGTGCCAGAAAACAGAAAGTAATTAGGAATCGGTATACAATGTTTCACATTTTCCGAGCTTAGATGTCCTGAATACATGCGGCCAGGCATTTATTAATATCTTTCAGGATGGGCCTACTGACCCCTACTGATATGAATATGGCAAGGCCATAGACCAGCCAACAAAAGAACCAGTCCCAATCTTCTTTAAGCCAAGGCTCATTTTTTTCATCCAGAAATCTTGAGACACACCATCAGTCAAAAATACTTAAAAATAATTCTCCTAAGAAAAATAATATCGTACATTGTACTTCGAAACGCCTTTCAGGAATTGAACAAGAGCAAAACAAGTAGGTAATAAATAAAAATAAAACACAGAAGAGTCAAAAGGGGACAGTTTGTGAGGCAGATGGTCAAGAAAAGGCAAGTGAGAAAAGGTGAGTTTTGAGTCTGGATTTGAACGTAGCCAGGTTCGCATAATTTTGGAGGTCTGGCAGCAATGAGTTTCAGAGCTGGGGGTCAGAGCTGCTGAAAGCTTTGCTCTCCATGGAGTTGAGACGGGCAGCGGGTACAGAGAGATAGAGGGAGGAAGATGATCTGAGGGTGCATAATAGCATGGCAGTGTGAAGGAGTTCGGAGAGGTACGGAGGTTATGAAAGGCCATTTAGGTGTAGAGCAGGATATTGTAATACATTCTATGGTTGAATGGGAACCAGTGAAGTTGCTGAAGGACAGGGGTGATGTGATGGCGTGAGGGGGTTTTGGTGGTGATGCGTGTAGCAGAGGTATGGACCAGCTGACGTTCATGGAGGGACTTTTGAGGTAAACCGTTGAGGAGGGAATTGCAGTGATCGAGGCGTGAGGTGAAAGGGCTATGTACGAGGATGGCGGTTGTGTGGGGGGTGAGGGAGGGCCAGAGACGGTTGTTGGAACGCGGTTGAAAGTAGGCTGACCGGGTGATGTATTTTTGCACAAGTTTCATGTTTTTTTTAAAGCTTAATCTGGCATGTTGACTAAATTGACAGTAATACGTTTTTGTGATCACCGTGGCTAAGTAAGAAACACAGTTTTTCCATTTTTGTTGATTGTTTTGCTGTAATTTGGTATTCTACCACATTTTTGACTGGGCTTCAAGTTTTACTTTATTTTAATATTCTCCATCCATCCATCCATTTTATGTGCCGCTTAGGGTCACGGGGCACTGGAGCCCTTCCCAGCTATCTTTAGGAAGAACATGCAAACTAAGCACGGGGAGACTGGATTTGAACCTCTTTACCTTGGGGCTCCGCGCTAACCACCCATCCCAGCGCCACTCTAATTTTTGTCTTCCCCTCCCCCAAAAAATATGTATAACAAAAATAATGCTTAAAATGAGCAATGATTTCCCAGTGTAACCCAAAAATATTTTATCAAGAAATTATCGTTGAAGACACGCCACACCTTGCACAAGATGCTGTGTCGTTGGAAAAGCGGGTTTTGAAAATGACCGGCCAACGTTTTTTTTCTTGGGTGAGAGGAACTTGCGAGTTGAGCAACACACAGGAGCGGTTCGCCAAGTTTTACCTCAGCATATTGCAGCCAGGAAAGCTAATCAGTGAGAGTGCAGGTCGTGCCAAAACAATTTTTCTGTGGAAGCAAGGCTCAAATTTGAGGATTAAAAAACAACAGGGCGAGATGACACAAAGCAAGTTTTATTGCACGAGCAATGCAAATTCTAATATACTATTCACCAAAGCTAAAAAAAGATTTTTTTATAATACCATACAATCACTTTTCCCTTTTTTTTCAAAAGAAGGTAAATTATTCTCATTATGAACACACTTATCAGTCTTCTCAGGCAATCTAGAACAGTGTTTGGACAGCATGTTGCAAAGGATAACCTGTCATGATTACTGATGTGGCTCAGCTGTGCCTGCTCCTTTGGTGCCAACTGCCTCAGACTCTGATTGGCTCCCGATCAGTACTTGTACCCACTCCTGTCCGTCCCCTTTTGTCAGCTCGTCTGCGAACCTCAGTTAACTCCAGGCAAGCCTTTTTCGACCTCTTTTTGTCCCCGACCACGTATTCTCTCCTATTCTGGCTTACGACTCGCTTCCGACCCCAACCACGTTTTTACTCTCTTGTCCCGGCTACTGACCGTTTTTTTCTGTCCCCGACTCCGCCATCGCTCGCCAAGAAAGGTCCACTTCCGCGTTGGGCGCGCAATCTGAGTATCAGAGCAACCTGCTTCCCGCGTCTAGCAATCACCGGATCGTGGGTGCAACCCTTTCTCTTTCTTCTCATTTAACTTGTGAGAAATACAACGCAAGTGGGTCCTGTCTCCGTTCTGGTCTTGACATAACCGTCCTGGAATGCAGAGTACTACAACTTGTTATGAATCTAATTTTTTCCCTCATTTTTTTTCTTCTTGGCGTTATTCTGCCAGGACAAAGGCCCGCGAACCCACTTTTGAGTCTTGACCTACTGGTTGAGAAACACTGCCAAAAAGCATCACTCAAAATTAAAAACTGAGAAAAACGCACAAAAAAAAGGGGTGCAAAAGCTTACCGCTAATAGCCGCCTAAAAAAAATGAATAAATTGACTGCATAAATTCCCTGTACTTAAAACACAATCGCATTCTCTTCTGCAGCTTGGATTTGGCGTAATAAATCCTGCTCTCGGCTCTTCCAGGAGAGGGGTGGACGTACGCTATCATTAGCTTGGATGCTAACCTGACAGCAGCTTTTGTTGGGGTCTCTAGTTTAAAGTTCCGGTGGCGGACGTTTAAGCGAGTGTGCGCCACTGATTGCACCTCCTGGAGTGTGAGTCCGATATACTTTGAGTTTGTGTGTACATGAATGTCTTCTGGGGCCGAACGGGGTGACAGTTGTGCTCCGGCAAGTAGGTAATTAGCATGCATTATTCAAATGAAAGACGGTGGGAATGAGGGCGGGGACCATATCCACCTGGTTGTCAGCCACCCAGGCTCGTCTCGTTCAGCACCACTTACTCTGCACATTGAGAACATCACATAGCTTCTTGTCAATGCAATATTACAAACACACACACACACACCACACACCACACACCACACACCACACACACACACACACACACACACACACACACACACACGCCCAAGTCTCAAGCCCTGCAGGGTGACAATGCGCCAAATTGACTGCACCCCATTACAAAGGAATTAGCCAATAACATAGCTTGTGTGCATTAAGTCCCAAATATCTCTGTCGCTTCTAATAAGCTTTTTTGGCAACCGCCTTTTCGACACAATGAAGCGGTATATAGTTGAAAATATACAAATTGCAGGATTTGGGGAAACTAAGCCTCTAGTAAAGTATATGCCTCTAATCATTTAGTTGGTATATTAAAAACTTTCACCGTATGATGGTTTCATTTCAATATTTTCCAGTTGACAACTATTAAATAAAAAAAATTGTCTTATTTGTAACAATACAAACGCAAAACAAGAGTCAATTCCTACATGGCCTGCATTTCTTTATTCTATGTTTTGTTCGGTTAGAAATAGTGTTTTAACATATCCTGCATAGGCTATCTTCTGTGTGTTTGGTTTAGTTATAACTAGTGGTTCAATATATCCTTTGCATCTTTACGTCTATGTTTTGTTCAGTCAGACTTTGTGTTCCAACATATCCTACATCACCTTCTATTGTGTTTTATTCCTTTAGAGTTACATATCCTGTATGGGCTTCCTTCTATGTTTTGTTAAGTTAGAGGTAGTGTTCCAGCATACCTGGCGATGTTTTTCTTCTTTGTTTTGTTCAGCTAGTTAATGTAAAACATATTCTGTGTTGTCTTTCTCTGATTTGTTGGAGTTAGTATCAAGTCATGCTTATTTTTATAGCCTTTAATCTTAAGGAGTCTCAAAGGGCTGCACAGAACACAGATTATTGCAAACGACCTACTATTATTACACCAACCCCTAAAATACTACATAAACAAAACTACAGTGATAAATAAATAAAACTACTTAAATGCTAAAAAAAACTGACAAAAGATAATACAACTACAGTAAAACTTTAAAACCAAATATCGAATGAAGTGCTTAAAACAAGGACCTATAATAGAAGAGTAGAATGTCTTTCTGGGGAAAAATGCTGAGTGGACAAAACGAAAAGTCCCAACATATCTTGCATTGTCTTTCTTGCGTGTTTTCTTTAGAGTGAGCGCACCAACCTATTATGCGTTGTCTTCTTTCTTAATTTTGTTTGGTGAGAGTTAATGTCCCAACATATATTGCAATGTCTTTCTCATGTTTTACGCAGTTAGTTGGTGTTCCATCATATCCTGCTTCTCCCAATGTTTTGTTCAGTCAGAAGGGGTGTTCCAGCTTATCATGCATTATATTTCTTTTTTTTGTTCAGTTTAATCACGTGTCCCAACTTACTCTGTATTGTCTCTCTTCTATGTTTTGTTCAGTTAGAGTTATTGGTTTAACAAATATTGCATTGTCTTTTTAGTATATTACATTAGTATATTAATAGAGTTTGTGTTGCTCTGATTCTATGATGACTTGTATGTTTTGTTCAGTTAGTTATTGGCCCAATACAGCCTGCATTGTCCCTAATATATATTTTAATCAGTTAGCGTTAATGTTCCAGCTTGCCGTGCATTGTCTCTCTTTCATCTTTTGTTCATTTAGAATTATGTAGTGTTCCAAAACATCCCCAGTCTTGTATCATGTTTTGTTCATTTAGATCTAGGTAATGATAGAGTAGCTTTGATGTCTTTGAATTCTGAAGATCCGTGCTCGGTTTCTGTAAACTATCCGGTTTCTTTTCTGCAAATAAATCATTCTCTAAAATCTTATTTTCTGTTTACAGTATTAGTTCCTTTGACCATGTCGGAACCTGACAGAAAGGCCCTTAATGCATTAATTTTCTGGCAAGAGTGAGGCCGGCAAAAGGGGCTTTTGGTCTCTTGATTGAGCTCACAATCGCGAATGTATAAAACCGAAAAGTTTTTTTTTTAAAAAACATTCAAATTTGTCTGGCCTTGAAAATAATTGCAAGGGTATATTCCACTGACTGAACACTGTTGCGCAAATCCACCTCAAAATCAGAGGATGCATCTTAGAATCATAATTAATTTAGGATTTAAACATTGTTTATGCAATGTTGAGAGCATAGAATATAAAAAAGCATCTTTTCCCGAATGAGTTCACATTCCTTATCATTAGGCATCAAACATCCATTAGCTTTTTCTTCTGTAATCAGTGAATCAATTGAATTACTGGTTCTTGTAAACACGGTATGGAAAAGTTCAGTAAGTAAATGAAGGTAAGGGAGCCCCCTTTGCCCCAGATGTCTACAAAGGGATTCAACACATAAATGTGGTGTTCACAATGGTAGGCATCCCAATTTGACATACCAAGCATCCTACAGAGTTTGTTTTTTTTCAACTCAAGCCTTTTGGCACATTTTACATCCACACTGACCACCAGCTGCTTTGCTCCTCTGTTGCCTTCTCATCTCCCGACTCTATTTAGCCACAGATGAGTCATTAGCACTTTAGTGTTATCACCCACACTCTACCCTCCCAATCCCACTGCCCCCCATCCAGAAGAGACCTCTGTTTACCAAATTGATCAATTAGCTCTGTAGAGCAGGCCTCCATCTCTCCACCCCCCCTTATGTGTTTAGTAGTGCCAATATTTACATGTCCATGGCTTTTCATACAAATGAATTCCAAACACATTTCACAAGATATATGTCCTCAGGCCAGAAAAATGGAGTGCCTCATCAACTTTTACATGCAAGCATCATCACAAACCAATCGATAAAAAATGATGTTAAAAGAAAATGCAGGGGGAAAACAAATACTTTGTTTTTACAATGGTTTGCTCCGCGGTCACTTTCCAACAATGCGTCTCTTGGCTCAAGGTCGAATTCCCAGTGGACTGACTGGCCATGAAATTGGAGTGGCAGAAACCCTCCACACAATTTGCATACAGCTCTTTTTGCCTGGTTTTGGACCACCAACTAATCCTTTGTTCCAATAATTCTTTTAGAACAGACGCAGACTACCCTCATGTGGCAGAATAGTGTAACACATGGTAGCGTTCGCCAATGAGTCTGGTAGGTGTATTGGTTCTCAACTGGTCTTACAAGAACACCCACAATTCCAACCAAGTTGTGAACCAAATAAAGAAAAAATGAATCCATTTTTTTTCAAATAAAAGGATTGTGCAGTTTAAAGCAGAGATGATTGAATTTATGTACCTTTAAAACATAAAATAAAACAACACAAACATGACAAGTGTAACGACCCTCAATCATGCGCGACACAAGGTTCACAGTCACTCAGTTTATTGCCTGCATTCAGTCAACAAAACACTACAAAAGTCAGGGCGTCTGTGCACTACTGGAATCATCTTCAGCACGATGTTATTGAGCTGAAGGTACGGCAAGCGCAGAAGGCCATAAAGTACCAAACGAAAAAGTCAGTCGCACACGCCCATGGCTTTACAAATAAATGAGTTACTAGAAATTTTGCAGTAATGCAACAAAAACACAGATTTTGTGAGAATTAAAAAAAACTCAAAACAATCAAATTTCAACTCTGTTACACAAGCATGGAAAAACGACTTCACGTACCGTAAACTCGCATATAAGCCTACATCACATCCAAGCGACCCCAAAAACTACCTTAAAATAATCACATACTTAAGATAAGTTTGTACCCAAAATATCAAAAAGACGTGAACCTAAACAACAATACTTACCCAAATGTCTAGATAATAAAGATGAATATGCTGGTAAAAACTTTAGAAATATAACATATTTAAATCATTTATTGTACCTTCAAGCAGTGCTTCAATGGCACACACTCGTACAATATTTTCGTATTTCGCAATCCTTTCCTTCTTCGACTCGATCATTGTTGTCATGTTTTCCAGTTTTCTTTACCTTTATCATGAACATTCTTGGGACCCCGAAAAAGGAAATAAAACAAACAAAATAAGAATAAAATTATATGTGGCTCTTCCCAGACGGCGCTTAATGACTGACCAGAAAGAAAATATCGAGTAGGGCATTATCGCCATTTAGTTTTTCCATTTTCGTCTTTTTAGCATTATTTTGCCAGTTAAAAGGCCCGTGACCTACTGAAATAAGATACGCAACACGCTTTTGGCCCACCACATGAGAAACAAAGTTAGTACATCGTGATTAAACATAAAATAATAATAAAGACAACATAATAGGGGCAGCACGGCGGCGCAGTGGTTAGCGCATGTGCGGCACAGTTCATGTCTTGGGAACCTCCTGCGTGGGTTCAAATCCAGCTCTAGACTTCCTGTGCGGAATTTGTATGTTCTCCCCGTGCTTGCGTGGGTTTCCTCCGGGCACTACGGTTTCCTCCCACATTCCAAAAACATGCATGTCAGGTGAATTGGCTGGTCCAAATTGTCCCTAGGTGTGTGGTCGCCAGCCTGCAATTGGCTGGCAACCAGTTCAGGGTGTCCCCTGCCCACTGCCCGATGATTGCTGGGATGGGCTCCAGCACCCCCGCGACCCTACTGAGGATAAGCGGTGCAGCTAATGAGATGAGATGAGACAACATAATAGCATGTCACGTCAAAGTCTATATATTGATGTAGCCCCACTGTATAATATTTGACCACTAGATAGCACTGTGTTGTCTCGTACGAGTTAAACACGGCAGACAGAGGGATTCCATCATGAAAAATACACATTTTCGACCTATGACTTTTAATAAAAAAATAACATTGGTATGAAAGTTCATGTTCAATTTACTGGATGAATACATTTTGTACTGCTAGGAGGCACTAAATATTACATGCTGTTCCTTTAAAGGTGGTGCCCACAATATTCAAATTTTGTCCACTCTCTGGCATAAAGTCATGAACGCAGCCTCATTCACCTTATTCCACAAGTACTAAAAAACAGCAGTGCTAAAAGTAAAATAAAAGCAGATAGGTGTGGTGGAAAGCAGTTATAAAGGCTCTTTTAACTAAGTAGGGCATTATTAACACATACAATTAGAGACAATATTTTACTTACAACTTTATAAAGACACCTCAAACAAAACCTTTAAACACATTATATAACTACAAAAATACTTTGATTGCATAATAAAGTAATTCGTTGTTTACTAGGACATGCAGTTGATTTATTTCAAACTCTATTCTATAACGTCAATTCTAACCTTTTTTAAAGCCAAGGCCTTTTGACCGCTTCATTTTCATCTTAGTTTACAACAACCACAACAACTGACGGTGCAACCACCTTTTACAATATTTCATTTAAATTTTCTTGGAGTAAAATATTAAAAATTTAAAAAATCAAGTAGTTTAATTTGCTCTCTCAGGCGTCCCCCCAGCACAGACACAATAATAAACTACAGTACAACTACGACGACCATACAAATATTACTATTTTACTACTCCACTACTACTACTCTAAACATATTACACCACTATTTTACACCGCACAAAGATCAGGACCCAAACGCGTGACATTTCTATTTTACGGGAACTTGGAAGTCATGCATCTCAGGCAGCTGTCTGACGTGAAATGATAGGAAGCCAGAGGCCGACGAGATCGATACCACTTGACCGGGTAGATATCGGACAAATGGGGTCGATACCGGACAGGACGGGACAGACAGGATTGATAATGAAACAGGATATCGAAATAAAACAGGAAAAACTCGACAGGAACGAAAACTGGAGAGAATAATAAACGGGACCAAAATAGACGGAAACAAAACTGGAAACCGATATAAAACAGGACAAAAATCAACGGAAACAATACCAGACAAGAAATGCCAACATGAAACAGGACCGAGTCAAAACCCACGTCTTTTGGGGCAGAGGTTCGTTGACTGAGTGACAAAGGAAAGTGAGAGTACTGAGCTTAAATAGCAGAGAAGCCAATCTGTAAACGAGCCACAGCTGGGGCCACACGGGCGGGCCAATTGGGCGCCATGGCAACCGTGACAGTAATACTCCTACATAAATACTATACACATGCTCACGGATCCTTTAACCGCCAGAGTCGTAGGGTACTACTTCCTGTCGTGTGTCTTAGACAAGTACAGCCCGGATACGCCGTTTTCTTTGTGGGTGGTTGCTCCCTCACATGAAACAGATAATACTGGTTTCCATGGTTTCCAGTAACATAAGAAGCATCCTCATCTGACTCAGATACAGCACCTTCATCATCTTGTCACTGCTGTTTTTCGGTGAGCAGCGTCATCCCGCTCTGAGATGAGCCGAACCTTGGCAATGACGGGCAGCTAATTCTACAATTAATAGTTATACTACTATCCATCCACTATCTGCACCGCTTATCCTCAGTAGGGTTGCGGGGCTGCTGGAGTCCATCCCAGCTATCTCCGGGCAGTGGGTAGGGGACAGCCTGAACTGGTTGCCAGGTTATACTACGAATACTACTTCTAACAATATTACTACAATGACTACTTTTATCACTAATATACGACTAATTCTACTACTAATAATTATCTTACTAGCAGTACTACCATTGCTACTGCTGCAATTTCAACTACAACTCCTACTTTTACTGCTGATAATGATAAAAATACTTTCATTACTATTATTACTTCTCCTAATACTAATCGTTATAATTCAACTACTTCTTTTGCTTCTACTACTACTTTTGATAAAAATAATAATACATAAAATTAAAAAATACTAATAATTGTAGTGATACTAATGCTTCTATTACTAAAAGAACATCTTTCACTACTGATAAATATAATATGAACACGATTTCTAAAAATGGTATTATATACTTCTATTAACTATACTACTACTACTTCTGCTTCTAATAGTAATACAACTAAAACGACTACTATTCGACTATTGCTACCTCTTCTGGTATACTACTACTACTACTACTACTACTACTACAACCGCTACTGAAATTATTAATGCTACTACTTTTACTATTAATGGTGGTACTATTAATTGTTGTTCCTACTAAAGTACTTGTACTTCTATTAACACAACTATTATTACAACTACTACTACTAATAATACAATAATTACAAAAAAAAAGCCATAACAACAAAAAATAGCAATGATAGGAATAACTATAACAAGGATAATGACAATAATACGCATTAATATTATTAAAACAATTTTTACAACTCGCTAAGAGATGTAGACATATAGCTGGGCCACAAGATGGTGCCAAAAGATTTAAAGAGCGGCATAAACAGAAGTCGTCCCAATGAAAAAGATCAAGTGTGAGTAAGCTTAATATGTTTAAACTTTCTTGGTGGAAGTGTAGATGATGGACATTGCTCACGTTGAGGCTCCATTGTTCATATATCACCTTTTATTTTTATGAAATATTCTGTCTCTAAATGAAATTGGGTATTGATACAATGATTTATTATAAGTTATGACACGATTCCCAAGGTTGAACATTGTCATCCGAGTTAAATGCATTACAATGCCTTTCATCTACTTCTAAGACAATTCAATGTTGCCAAATGAATCTTATTAGGACATACAGTCTTAAAGGGACAGTGTGTATTATTTTAGTGCCTCTTGGTGGTAAAAGAAACAGTTCATTTGAAGAAAACAATAACAAAAATTGATGTAAATAGTAAGAAAAAATGTATTAACAATAAAAAAAACGTGCGTTTTTTTCTAAATATACATCGGGAATTTAGCATTTATCTCGAAAGAGATGATCTTCACTGAGAGGGAGCTGACGTGATTTGCCGCCATTTTGTTGTCAATGATTGCTTGGCCCATTATTTTCATCATTTCTTTCTTCACAGAAAAACTCTAGAATACATTTAGAACATAGTTAAAAAAATGTTCTACTGCAAGATATTTTTGCTCATTTTTTTTTGTATTTGACCTTGTTTCCTTTTCTTTTTCATATTAACTTCTTTTTCTTTCCTTTTTTGTTTTCCCTTTATTGGTTCTTTGTGAAAGGCTAGGCATAAAGTGAGGGAAAACATTGTTGTGTTTTGGCCAGTCACATTGAGTTTGTATTCTTCCTTGAACATTTAGCACTCATTTTTGGTTGCAAAAGACACTACAGAGGCATCTATTGGCCAAATATTACGCATTGTACCTTTAAATAAGAGGTATTGTTAGACAACAACATTATGATCCCGAATATGAGCATGCACAAGATAGTGAAGCGTTAAGTGAGCAAAGAAAAACATGAAATACTACTGGCATCATTGCAACTACAACTTTTACTGTTGCTGCTGCTGTTAATAATAATAATAATAACAATAATGATGATTATATCAGCGGCATGGCGGATGGGTGGTTAACACGCAGCCCCACAATGCAGAGACTCAGGGTTCAAGTCCAGCTACCGCAGCCTGCCCGTGTGAAGTTTGCATGTACTTCCTGTGGCTGCATGGGTTTTGTCCCACATTCCCAAAAACATCAGGTTAATTGGCCGGTCCAAATTGTCCCTAGGTGTGAATGAGCGAGCAAGTTGTCTGTCTAGGTGTACCCTGCGACTTTCTGGCAACCAGTTCAAGGTGTCCTCTGCCCACTGCTTGCTGGGATGGGCTCCAGCACCCCCGCGACCCTACTGAGGATAAGCGATGCAGCTGATGAGATGAGATTACCTTTACTACCAACCCTGAACTACTACTACTTCTTCTGCTACAAGCTAGTGAAGTGTAAAGTGAGCAAAGAAAAAAATGAATTACTACCGGTGCCACTGCAACGACTACTTTTTTTTACTACCATTACTATTTGTACTGCTGCTACTAATATAAACAATAAAAATTATAATAATAATTCTATTACTAGAAATATTTCATCCAATACCATTATATTATAATAGTGTCATAACCAGAACAGGCAAAGGTGTAACGTTTCAGCGATCCGGTGCTCGCTGGGCAGGAGGAGCAGGAAGCCCTTGAGAACCAGGGACCGGAGATCGGAGCGTGGTCAGGTCAGAGATCGAGACAAGTCAGTTAACCGGAGACAATTGAGAAGCCAGGGACGGACGAGCGGGAAACAGGACAGGACAGGACAGACGGGAGCCAGAGTCAAAAAGTGCTTACCTTGCATGTGCGGAGCTTTGCTGACGGACTGACAAGGAGTGAATGAGAATGACGTGTTTAAATAGAGGGAGAACAAATTAGTGAAAAAGTGGCAACGAGTGAGCGCAAGTAAGAGCAATTGGCAAATCATGACAACTAGTTATAATTCTACTACTTCTACTATTAATACTACCATAGCTGCTAATCATTACAATAATCATAATAATAATACTTTTATAACTATAATCACCACTCTCACCACTACTAGTTATAATACTTACAGTATTATTACTTCTACTCCTAAAACTATACTGCTGCTACTAATATTACTACTAGAACCTTTGCTATGAGCTAGTAAAAGTCAAAAGTGACAAAAAGGAAAAGATCAATCCAAATGGCACAGGAGCGCCCACATAACACAGAGCAGGTGGCTTCAGTAGCTTGCACTTTATTTCCAAGGACAAGGCAGCTCCCTTCCAGTCGGTTCTCTGGTGGCAGCCTATGATTAGCAGATACATTTGACCATAACAGCGCTGGCTTTGAATGACAGACTTAACTTTCTTCTTCAACTTTAAAAGATCAAGTTAAAACACCTGTGTCAAACTCATAGTCTGCAGGCCAAATGTGGTCTACAATATGATTTCAGGTGGCCCCGAGACAATGCTGAGAGAAACACAAGAGAAACATGAGTTCAAACAATGACTTTCAGTATAAATAATGTCCACTGGATGTCGCGAAAGCCAGGCGCCACGTGTAAAGCACCCACTGTAGCTGTATTTGCTGACTACCATTAACTACCTCTACCAATCAACGAGAAAATATAATGGAATATTTTACTTAGAAGTCTCGGACGCACTGTTTAAGGCAGTGCTTCTCAATTATTTTCTGTCACGCCCTCCTCTCAGAAGAAGACATCTTTATCACATAATGTTAGTGGGGACAGAACAAATATAGCTCGATATTGATGGTAACATGTCACCTTATCCATGCTAAATCTACATCTTGCATCACATTTTTGCTGATTAAATACTCAAGTGTTTTATCAGCGTGAATAGGTTGTAATATCTATAAGTGACATATTCATTTATTTGGCTTCAAGCTGTCCGCTGCCAACATTTTTAACATAGCAGGCACACCTGTCATTTAAGTGCCACAGGAGGATACTTTTGTTTATTTATCCTGTCTCTCTTCCCCTGTCGCTGCATCTGTGTTAATATATTTTTTTAATGGGGGCACTTGACGGCCTGCTACACTTCATACTGAATGCTTACACTCAGTGCTTAATAAATAGAACACTCCTCTACTAAGACCGGCACGGTCACCTAGTGTAGTGGAGTTGCAATCACACTTTATTCTTGGAAAGTTAAAAAACATAAAATTCGCCCAAAATCAGGAGAACGATGTTTAAAAAAAAAAAAAAGTCTTGTTTCTAATTTAGCTGATTTCAATAATTATCTTATTATTAGTACTATTACTACAACTAATAATAATGATAATGTCTAAAAAAAAACAACAACTAGAACTTGAAAAACAAGTTCTGAATTGAAGTACATTTATAATACAAAAAAAATATTAACCTTAAAAGTATTACCTCCAGAGGCATGATGAACACAAACATAAAAGCCCACACATTGAAATGGTTTCGTATAATTTTCTGTTTGATTCTCTTTAATCAAATGGTGTGTTTAAAAATATACTCCTACATTTACAGTATCATTTCATATTTTTCTTATCTTTTTTCCATGATTATTTTATTTTCTCTTAAGTGATGATTAGATGTGATTCATATGAAATATACCATGTAGTAAGATTCTGGTTGCATGATTTGATTAGTGTGAACTGTCATGATTACTAATTACACTCACCTGTGCCCGCACATTTGGCGCCAGCTGCAGCTGGTTACCTTTCCTGTTTAAGATCAGTCCTTTCACCCGCCTGTTGTCAATCCGTCAGCGAACTTCCTTTTTCACAAGGCAAGCATTTTTGACTCAGACTCCCGTCGGACCCCGACCACGTTCTGATCTCCCGTCCCGGCAAACGACCTGTTTTTTTGACCCCGACCACGTTCTGATCTCCCATCCCGGCAAACGACCTGATTTTCCGTCTATCTATGCTACAATCTCACGCTCCGTGAGATCGACTTCCGCATTCGGAACACGCTCTGATCCCTTGAGCGGCTTGCTTCCCGCGTCCAGCGAGCACCGGATCGCTGGCGCTGCCTTTCCTCTATATTTTAATAAACTTGTGAGTAACGTTACGCATCTGGGTCCTCCTTCTGTTCTCATCGTGACATGAACAGTCTTTGAACTGTCAAAGGGACGGGACCAACATAAGCTCTGGCTTTTTCCCTTCAGCCGTTTTTTTTCCTTCTGTTTCTTCAATTGTTTATCAAAGTTGTTGAAAAAAATAAAAAACGTCAATCAATCAACTAAATCCTATACAGAGAACTTTGTGAATGGTTGCGGCTTTGTACATGAATACATCTCATTCACTTTAAACTTGAAGTTTTAGCAGGGGTTAAAAAAAAAAAAAAAAAAAAAAATCAATCCTCCATCTCTGTCTCCCTTAGCAACAGGTTATCATCCATAGTTACGAGGAGCGGTTGCTAGGCGCGTTGCTGAGATACCAAACCCTCGATTCGCTGCCGGCGCCACGTAGGAGGCCACATAGGAGGCCACGTAGGAGGCCTCGGGTCTTGAAAGACGAGGGGACCGGCCAGAGAAGGGCAAGAGGCGGGACGGTAGAGTTGCTGTGCCAAATACACGCTTAGGAGACTCAAGTAGGCAAAAGTAATGCGGCAGCTAAAGAGGCCAATGTGCTACAGCTGCAATTTATTTGTGCCAGACAGCGGAACAAAGTGACGATGCGCAAAAATAAAATGAATGTAGTACGGCCGCTATCATGCTCGATTTCAAGAGAGGCGTCCTTTGTGGTTTTTTTCTCTAAAAGTAAGTTGATGATTCGGAACTTTCAAGCATGGCATGCATTTTACAAGATAGCTGTCCTGTATTAAATGATACATGACGAGCAAGCGACGAAGCTGCGGTTATCTTACTTGGATAAAAGGAAGGGGAAGTGAAGACAATCCCAAGTTTAGGGTACTACTGAGCTTATAGTCCTTTCGGAAGACCTCACATCACATATTAAAGGGTGTTGGACAGATTTGCCTAGGTGCCTGTATTTAGACCATGGGTTGAGAACTTTTTTGGACTTAAAGAGCCACGGAATCAAAATATATATACAGTATTCCCTCGCTGTATTCCGGTTTACTTTTCCTGTCTCTATACTTTGTTGGTTGTCACCGTGCATTTCGTTCAGCAGCAGGCAACACACAACAAATGCCATCTTTGGGGCAGGTTGTGGGAGGCTGTGTGTGTGTGTGTTGTGTGTGTGACTGTTAAAGGCTTGTGTTTGCTGTCAGTCAAACAGTCGGGCGGGCACAGAAGTCAATGTACCAACCTAAAACAAATTTCAAAACACAAAGACAGCTAGTATTTTAGCGTCTTGTTACAATCAAAATAAGTTTATCAAATTGGTCCCTGAGGAAAATCAAAAGACCGCAAAAAATTTCTGATCACCAGTGGGTGCTCCGTGGATTGTTATTGGGCCCAGGAGGAGACTGAAGAATTATCTTTGATTAGAAAAAAAAATATGAATCTAAGTTTTACCATTGTGTAGTAAACAACAGTTGACTATTGCTAAGATTCTTGAAATTACTCCAGTCCGTTTTAAAGATGGGTGGTAGGCGTGACCTACGGCTCATTGATTTATATTGACAGTCTAAAACATTACAAGTCTCAGAAGGCACGTTTCAAAGCCATTTTTATCTGCTAAGATTTTCAATTTATGTCATTTGGAAATGTTAAACCAGATGTATTTAGGGTAGAACAAATAAATCACCGTTCCAATACTTTTGGAAGAGAATGTCAAAATCGATACATCAGATTAGTGCTGTCTGACTGTCTGGTGAAGCACAGTCAAATAAAAATATTAAACAACATCTTACTCATCATTTGATTGGCAGAGCAAGAAAGCATTACATAAGTTCTGGCATGGAACGAAACATTTATGAGGAATGATTTTTTGTAAACACAACATATTTATTCACAAACAATGGTTAAAAAATGGTTTTCATGTTTGGCATTGAATGTGTTAACTGGTTTATTTAAGTGATTTCAGTTTTACACATGAACCTACTCACCACACTATAAAAACTCAGGTGGGAGGTATGAAAAAATTATATTTCGCCTTTAATTGCCGTTTGGGTGGAACTGTTTGAAAATAAGCTTAAAACACACTTCTATTCTATAGCATACGAATGACCTATATTTCATGTTGAGGTTTTTGAGTTTTTCCTTGCCCTCATGTAGGTTTTAGATCAGGGGATGGTGTAAAAATGGTCTGTAATTTGCTACAACATGTGGTCTGTGCAGCCCTTTGAGATTCCTTGTGATTAAGGGATGTACAAATAAACATGACTTGACTAACAACAGAAAGACAACAGAATATGTTCTACATTAATTAGCTGAACAAAAAAAAAGTTTTACTCTTAATATTGAAAAAATAATGTGTTGCCTTCTACATTTTTTGCATTTTAGACACACTCAGACAAGCTGCCGTAAAGACCTTCCTCATCCTCCCATAGACGTTGTAGTTATTTAAGACAGACTCAATTAATGTGTTGATGATAGACACCCATGGGAGCTCTCCCTCGTGAGCTCTTCCTTTCTTTGGAGCTGAAGCGTCAGGCTGAAACACAACACTTGATCCTTAGGGGGCAGTATGACTTTGCTGAGACCTTTTCCAAGAGATGGTCACACAAACGCATACACACCATTTATTTCAAGACTATTTCCTCCAGTTTTCTTTTTTTTTTTTTGTCCGTTTTAAAGAAAGTCACCAGATAAGAGGCCGGCCTCCAAAAGGAAGGCTCACCTCGGACGTATGTCTTCTTCTCTTGCTTCCAACATCATTATTTGAGTGTCAATTCACACTAAACAATAAAAAAAAACACTAAAAGGCCCGGTGTGAATTTACCGCTCAGGTTGTAGAATTGTTAGCATATTTCGCTAGTATTGTGTCATCCGGCGAGGGAACGGAACGTATCGGGGTTGGTTTGAGGTGAGCTCTTTCATGTGCTGAGCTTTAGAAAAACGATGGCAAGCATTCACATTAACTCTTGCTCGATATGCACACTTTTGTCTTTGAAGAATCAACATTTGTACTTGGATTTGAGAAAACACCCTCTTCTTGTTTGTCAGGGTTATTTACCTTCACGATACCATTTACTTATTATTGTTATCCATTGTTGCCATTTTATTCTGTTGTTCAAGAAATGGGTATTTAAATGAACAAATTAGTGTTGTCACAGATATTTTAACTTGAGTTAGTACAACTTTACATGAGTTAATGCACGTTTTTGACTTGACTTTTGCCTATGGTAAGCTATTGGACTGAAGTAGACATTTAAAAATACAAATTTGATGCTATCAAAGATTTTAAAATTGAGCTACCTGATTTTAAGTTTCAACACATCTTTGACTTTTACTAATGACTTGTTATTGAACTGAAGTGGGTCTTCAAAACTACAAATGAATGCCGTCAAAGTTATAGTTAAATTCGAGATAACTCGAGTAAAGCATTTACCAATGATTAGCCATTGAACTGAAATTGGTATTTAGAACTACAAATAAATGCTATAAAAGTTATGGTTAAACTCCAGTTAACTTGACTTGACTCGAGATGAAGCTTTAAAATATCCCTGACTTGACTTTTGCCATTGACTTGTCATTAAACAGAAGTGAGTATTTAGAACGACAAACAAATTCTGTCAAAGTTACACTTCCTAGCTCGAGTTAACTCAAGTTAAAGTTTTAATACATCTTTGACTTGACGTTCATCAATGACTTTCCATTGAACTGAAGTGGGTATTTAAAACTACTGTTGTCAAGGTTACACTTTTTAACTTAAATACATCCTTGGCCTGTTTTTCACCAATAACAAGTAGTGGGCGAGGTAAGACTTTGTTTTGTTCTGAATTGAATTAAATTGTGTAGTGCTTTAACCTAAAGTAGACAAAAACACTGCAGTTGGTCTAAATTTAGGTGAGTGTAATAACTAGCTTTTGTCTGGAACCTACGGCTCGCGAGCCATATATGGCTTATTTCATAAGTACATACGGCTCGGAGACAGAACTATGCAATAACTCGAGTTACTACTTCTTTCAAAGCCGATTATTGCACATGTAGAGCAGAGACAAAATTGCTCCTCAGAGGGTTTGGTCCAGTGTGTATAGGACTAAATCTTAACTCCAGGTTACAGTCTAGGTGTCACACCAACAGATTCCGTCGTGGCTGTAAATTGCTAAATAATTTTTTGTATGCAAGTTCATCAAACAATCTATATTCATTGTTGGGATGATTTCTGATAAAAAGCCACAGAACAAACTTTAACCCAAAAGAAACGTCTTACCCAGAACCTCTAGCCAAGCACTTAGAGCAATTGGATTGGGTGAGCGGTAGGAATGGGCGAAGCTACATACAGGGCGCGCGTACTCTATGTCCTTTGCCTTGCGCCCTTTACACTGACTGTAAATACGTTGGTATTTATATCCTTGTTTGCAGTATTTTATGACATCTTTACGAAAAAACTTTGCGTGCACCTTGTTCTGAAACCATTATTTAGGACAAAAATGACAAAAAAAAGCCTCAACACACCAAATCAACTGTGGGAACATTATTAACAATGTATTGTTGCGATAGTATGCTTTCCATAAGTGCAAGCGTTGTCCTTCAGCATTGGAGGTGTCTTTGGCAAAGGCAAGACCCCTTGTTGGTTGATGGGAATGACAGTCCTAATTGGATTCAAACCCTAATTGAAACATAATAAAAATGCATCAGTAGACAGCCAACTGACAATTACCACATGCAAATCTCTTGATGAATTGACGCGAGGGGCGTAATTGCAAAAAAAAAAAAAAAAGCATCGATTATTTTCCCCTTTCTCCTTTCCTAAAATAACATCAATTTAAATCAACCTCCTTTAACGCCTCCCTGGTGCATTTACACAGGGAGGCGTTAAACGCACTGTGCAGAGAAGGGACAAAAGAGGCTTTTTTTTTCTCATCCTTCTTTTTTTTTTTTTCACTTTTGTTGGTTGTCTGATGTTTGCATCAGTATGCTAAGCAAGCACAAAACGATATTCCGACATCAACGTAAGGCAACACACTTGCTTTATCATTAGAATTGTCTTTACTGTCATAGATAACAACGTAGTGAACATTGTTTACAAATAGATTAGATGAGGCATTACTAAATAAACACGTAATAAAGACTTGAAAGAGAAAACCTAGATAAGAAATGAAGTCAGAAAAATTATGCAAAAATATTTACGAGGTGGTTCTTGGAGACTGGCCTGAGTGTAAATGCAAAATAATAACACTCCAATGAAACAATAGTGTAATAACATTAAGCAGAAACAAAATTCCAGAATAAATAAAGATAAAGTAAAGATATAAATACACATTTCTCTATGAAATGCCCATTTGTCAATACAACTGGCAATATATATATATATATATATATATATATATATATATATATATATATATATAACTGCGCCGCCGTGCTGCCCTGTTCAGGCATCTATTATATTATAATTTCCATTGCTCTAAACAAAAAACAAAACAAAAAAATATACAGTATTACACACTGTCTTTCTAAGCGCTCATACTCACTAACACTACTGCTTTATGCATTAGACTACAGCTTTTCTCCTCTACCACTTTTCTAAATTTAAACAACTAAAAATATTCACTCGAGTCTGGTATTTTAGTCTATGGCTGCTTTATTTTAAAGCAAGACGAGGTCTTTGAGCATCACTAAACCGATTCAACAACTGCATTATATTTCTGTAAAAGTTTTCCACGTCCGGTTTTAAACAAGCACGTGTGGTTTATTGGTTTTCTTTATATTTTGGAGATGGCTTTCCACATGAAATAGCGAGCGCGATAAAATCTACCGCTTTTTAATGTCAAAAGGTTGGAACGTATGAAAGCTATTCTGACCAAGGCACTCAAATAGAATTATTGTCTATCACTGTCGTCATTGCAACAGGTAAAAAAGATTTAACCCCACATCACCTCCATTAGGTTGGTATGAAACACGCAGCCAGATACCAAAGCTCAAATTTGCTGAAAATGAACTTTCAACTTGTTTGTGGCTTTTTATTTAGGCACAGCACAAAAAAACAAAACAAAAAATGATCAACTATTGCACTACAATGAAACAATACAGGGTGTACCGACATTCAGAGCATATTTTGGGATATAAAAACACATCTGGTAAATTAAGAAAGCTTGTAATCTAACTTTTTTAAATGAAATGTTCAAAGATGTTCAATGTGAGCCCCATCATGCTGATTTTTTTTTGCCAACCTTCCAGCATTGCATATTCAATGGTTTCAACAGCTTCTGTAATTCATACATTCAGTGCATCCACATCTCCTGGAATCCCTAGACCAATTATTTCACAAATCCCTACAAAAAAATTACACGATGTGAGATCTGGCGATGTGGGTGGCCAGGGCACAATGGCTTTGTAATGTTTTCTGAGAATATTGGACCTTGATGTTATGGTTTAGTCTGAAAAGATTAGTGTGTGCTCTGTAAAGAAGCAACTATTTAATATTTGGTAGAAGTTGGTGATTACTTGCTTCATATAGTAATATAAGTTTACCTGCATTTTAAAATCATAACATGTTAAATAATATTAACAGTTTGTTTGTGTCTTCTTGAAAACTAACACTTTGAAAAATCCTAAATTGTTTATTTGGAATTGAAAGAGTTTATTTATGGCTCCTATATGTACGATAAGGCAAATTTAATGAACCTTAAGAATCAGAAATCATGGGCAGAATATCTCAAACCGGGGTAGCACTTGCCAGAGTTAAATCAATCTGGAGGGACAAGAACATGAGATTGAAATCAATGATTAGACTTATTGAAGCTGTGGCTACCTCCATCCTTCTCTACGCTTGCAGGACAAGGACTCTAACATCAAAATTGGAAAGGAAAATCAGGCCATGGAGATGCAATGCTACAAAAAACTTCTTGGCATTAGCTAAATAGCCCATGTGACAAATGAAACAGTGTGCAACACAACCAGAAGGCACATTGGACTGTACGAAAAACTTCTCTCAGCTGTTCTCAGACAAAAACTGCAGTTTTAGGATCACGTCACTAGATCATCAGGACTGACCAATATTATTCTCCAGGGCATAGTCCAAGATGGCCGGAGGAAAGGAAGACATACAAATTGGCCTACAACAAAGAATGGACTGAGGCCATCTTTGCCATGTCCCAAACGCAGACCAGAAACTATCAACAAAAGCTGTCCAGAATTGCGTCCTCAGTGGTGTCCCACGACCTAGGGGGGGATACGGGATCCGTGAACCATGAACATTATACGAAGGTTTTCTTTTTCATCAAATTTATGTTTGCATCTGCACATCACTGCAATGTTCTGTGCTAATTTGGATTGCATGGTATTTATAAAGGCTTTTAAATACTCTGAGAATATTTAACTCTAACATTTTCCATTTGAACACTACCTTTCTTTATTTGTATTGTAATTGTTTTTGACCTACCAAATACAAGAAACTTTGTTTTAATACTTTTAGGTTTTTTTATCCAAACCATTCTTTGACTTGGTTAAATTCTATGGTAACTTCTGCAATTGCTTTAGATCTGGTAATCTGGTCAATAGTGGCAGGAAATGCCTTCATCATCTGGTTGCCATTGTTTTTTTAGTGTAAAGTGTCATCCCACTCTTCAGAGATGAGCTGGACCTCATCATTGCTGGGCAGAGACCTGTGACAATACGGACACCAGATCTTATTTTGTTTCTAAATTTTGAGTATTACACAGTACTTGTGGCTTTCACATTTTTGTTGAAAAACAAACTTTAGGTAATGACGTTACATCCTTTGTTTTTGTGACATATTAAATGTTCTTCGTCCAGTTAAAAACATTGCGTTTCGTATATTTTTGTATTTACATGTAACCCATTTGTGTATTTAAATAAATACATAAATAACTAGATGGATAAACACTCCAGAAATACAAAATACAACCCATTTAAATTAAGTTGTATGAATACATAAATATCTAAAACAAAATAGATGTGAAATGAAAATGTTGTTGGGGTTGTCCATCGATTCGATGATGACCATCTTCTTTTATTTGTGAGTCTGCTGATGTTTGAACAGTCCGATCCTGGATTGTGGTCGGAGACTCAGGTAAAAGAGGATACCTGCGCAATGACGGTTTTTAAAGTGGCGTAAGGGGTGCGCTTTCCCCAACGCCACTATCTTGATTGTAAAGAAGATGGTTCCAGTGGCAAGGGAGACCCTAGACGACCGGCATCTTTCTACAACTGCAGGCGGCTAACGGGATCCAGGTCTGTAGGAAACCGCCTCAAAGCGTGCCGCCACCAGCTTTTGGGATCACTCTTAGTCTGGACTCTACCCTTCGACCTTTTTCGGCTTGGGTAACCCTACCAGGAGTATGAGACTCCCGCCGACATAGCTCTAGGGGTCATGGAGACGCGCAAAGTGCCCCACCACGATAAGGTGGTGATCCGTCGGGACACAATGAAAATGTACATACTGAACGACTGTCCAGATTTAATACGTTTGCTAAAATTCAGGTATGGATGTGATTTTCTGGCTTCATTTAAGTGAAATAAAATTTGTCCGAACCAGGCCCAACAGCAACTCTTTAGAACAACATTACGGTCGATGTTTCTGTGTCAACATATGGAAAAGTATCCAGTAATTACTTAATTAATTAATTTACCAAATACAAGTACTGTCTTTTATAAACAATTTTTCTCTAAGAATAACTCTTCTACTGTCAAATTATAATTTTAGAAATAATTTTGCCATTTTATTGCACAACCTTATGGTTTAAGGACACATGCCAATTGACTTCACATGATACTTTGTCGTCATCATGTGGGCGTTATAGAAAACTGCCCATACTTTCCGGTCAGAAACCCAAAATGTTGAAAAAGCCATATTGGACCAAAAAAAAAAAAAAAAAAACTAAAAAAAAATATGCCTGCAACTGCAAAAAAAAAAAAAAAAAAAAAAAAAGACTTATATTAGCCTTGTAATGATGGTAACACATACTGTATCGATCTCTTATATTTGTTGGAAAATGTTGAGAAGATGTTAATTATTTTCTATTGAAATCCTTTATTTTTTCTTTACCAAACATATTTGAAGAGGTGCCAGGGAGCCATTAATGACTTTTATTGGCGATAGAAAGCATCTTGTTCTGCCTTTCGGTGTTTTTATCTTCAACAACTTCTTTTTAGATTAATGGAAATCGTTACTTTCCCTGGTAACTAGTTACTTATATAATCAAGTAAGTCAGTTACTAACTCAGTCACTTTCTGGAAGAAGTAGGGAGTATCTATGACTAATTACTCTTTTAAAGTATCGTGCCCAACACTGGTCAAGGTTCAGAGCAGTGTTTGAGAACAAGTCACAAGAACATTTGTACCCAAGCCCAATATTGTATTGTTGTCAGCAACTTGTGCAACAATGTTGCAACTACAATGAGAGCCTGTCGGGATGACAACAAATAGGCAAGTTCCGACGACCTCGCGGACGGTTGGGCCGCGTCGAATAAGGCGCCGGCCAATCGGAGTTTGCGGTAAGCGAGGGTGGAAAAAGCCAGAGCGTTGCCTCCGAGTTGCATCAGCCCCATTAAGAGGTTGTGAAGGGGGGGAGGATGCTCACCGCAATGTCTCTTTACGAGAGCCGCTCTCTCGGAGAAGAACTAGCCCGACTTCCCCGCAGTGACGGGCCTTTTTATGAACCGCGCCGGCACGGTGTGCGCCAGCTCCTTTAGGGGCGAAGCGCTGTTAAATTGCCAAGAGAGACGCTTTTGCGGATCCTTTTGTTGCCTGTAAGGTGATGTAATAACGCAGCAGGCTGGATTCGCTCTTTCGTGAGACGATTGGCGTTGAGAACTGCAACGGCTTTTTCCTGTTTTTTCATGTCTCTCTCCGGTGAACTTTTGTTCTGGGTGAAAAGTGCACTGAGGAAAAAGAGCGAGAAACTATTTGGATCACTGTGCTAGTTACTATTTGTATTGTCGCTGTCATGTGAGAAAAAACACATCTCCAAAATTGTTTCTTGTTGGTTTACTATCTAAATTGTTACTCAGTGTTTTCTGAAAATTTTGTTAGGTGTTATTGTTTTATGAATCTGTTAAAATAAATGTATTATTGCTTTCAGGTTAGAAAATATATGTCATAATAATTGATTTTTCACATGAGAATGACAATCCATCCATCCATTATCTGCACCACTTATCCTCACTACGGTTGTGGGGATGTTGGAGCGCATCCCAGCTATCTCCGGGCAGTGGGAGACTCCGAAGCGGTTGCCATCAGGACACACAGTGACAAACAACTCACTTGCTCATTCACACCTAGGGACAATTTGGACCGACCAATCACCCTGAGATGCATGTTTTTGGAATGTGTGATGAAACCGGAGTGCACGGAAGAAACACACACAAGCGTGCCACGCAAGCAAGGGGGGAACATGCAAACTCTGCACAGGAAGCCTTGTAGCTATTTGGACCCATGACCTCAGAACTATGCTGCCGACGTGCTAATCACTCATCTGCCATGCCGCCGAGAGTGACAATGTATGTACATAAATAACTATTTGTCTGTCTGTCTGTCCGCCCATCTATCTAGCTGTCTAGCTATCGAGCTATCGAACTGTCTATAATTGAAGTAGAGAGCGATAAATCGTACTCATGTGTTGTGTTTTGGACACGGGTGTGACAATATCTTAAAATGGGGCAGCTACAATGGATTCATTATTGTTTGTTGATGGATTACTTGTCAGTCTACACTCTACATGGTGGCACACCATACGCCAGAAGCAGGCAAATTGGCAGAAGTCGTCAAGTGATCTAAAACCAAAACAACAACCTATGAGATGCTCACTTATTTACTGTATACTGTACTCCCAGGAAGAGACTTTTGCAAAAACATTATCAATGATAATATATGCAAAGAACTATAACTATATAATCTATTTGCTCTCATATGGCGACAGTTTCCAGCATTCAATGGCAGGTCAAATATTGCTAAAGCCAATATGTCCAGTGTCACTTACAATGCTAATTAGTAAATGACTGCAGCGGCTAATGCTAACTACAATGCTTGCTCATAAGGTGCAAAAGCCATACATGACAACATTGCATCTAAGAAATGCACATACTTGCAAGTGCATCATGAACCGACTGAAGCTTTATTGTTGACACAAGTCGGGAGATGGCGGGAGAGGATAACAAATTTCCCAATTTGTACAAGTCTTTTGCTATCAAAGTTTATTTTGCATTTTACAAAGTTGTGGGGTGTTCAAACACAACATGATTCACTTAATGACCTAAGGCCTTGTCCTAAAAGGCACTCAAGTCAGAACAAATGTAAACCGCCCTACATTTGTTTCTAAAAGCAATTATAAAATATTAACAAACATAGTAAATAATAGCAAATATGACCATAACACAGTTCTCAAAGTGTATGTTGTGCTTTTTAAATAAAACAGAAATACTCTATGCGTTATAAAAAAAATTAAATACAACAATTTGATGGATTAGCTAATTTAGATATGGGTGTGCTGCCCCCGGTATATGTTCCAATATAATTTGGCAGTACGCTAAACTCCTTTGTCTCATCAAAACTCTAAAGACGGTGTATCGTTGGTCCACAGGTTACTTGATTTGTAAAAGGTGTAAAACTGAGAGAAGAAAGAGGAGCATTCTTACACATATTTTCTTTTTAACCTAAATTACTTCTTAAAACATGTTGGTGCACTTGTGCTGACATACTAAATGCCTATTTCCTACTTGTTTTTGAATCTGTCATCCATTTGTTTGAATAAATTCTCAATCGACACGTGTGGCAAACAGCTGTTGCACACATACACAATGCATGAACACACTAATCTTAAAGCACCAAACAAAGAATCAACAAGGACCAAATTAACATAAAAAGGATTACATACGGATGATGCTTCTGTACGAAACAGGCAGTTGGACTCTGAGTGTCTCATCACCATGTGCTCCCACTTCCTGGTTTGCACTCCTTATGCTAACTTCAGGAGTTTCTTAAAGGGCCGGTAACAACACAATGGGTGTTAACAATGTATAAACCTGTATAGTGTATACCTTTGGCCGCTGATAAATTAATGTTGGTCCGACACTTATCACCCCTTCCCACACCCGTCACACCCCTCCCACCCATAGAATAGATACCATGCCGAAATGCATCACGGAGGCAAATCATCATACCGTGTATTTTCAATTACACGTAAGGTAAAACACGGTGTAAAATAATTCACCCCCGTCTCTGATTAAAAGCCCTCTGATGTGCGCCACGGTGGTCTGAGTTTATTCAATCCCTGCCCTGATTACTTTATCGGACGTATTGATCGAAGGCTAGCTTTAATGACCATATTATCTCAAGTGTTAATCAGGCGTTGGCCAACTGGAGGCATGAATACAGTAAGAGTGGACAAAAGCCCAGGAGGATTGTACTTTTAATTCAGACCTTTATTTTTTAAATTGCAGGTTTCCATTTGATCTTCTCTTCCAGTTTTATTACCCTATGAATCACAAAAGAGTGAACAAGGGACAAACAAGAGTCGTTTTGTATGTTCGTACGGCGAGTTTCATAAATTTTAACCCTGAGAAATATCACCCTCCGTGAATTTTATTGGGAACGGGAATGGGGACACAAGCCTGTGCCGAAAGTAATTCAGAGATGTCAATCAGAAGCCTATGAGTCACTTCCAACTTTGACAACATTCTAATTAACTTTTTTCTTAGCAAGGTTTTCGCATTGCTGTGCAATCATACGTTTAAATGGTTGCAAAGTAGCAACATGTGGACAAATGGTAGAGAAAAATACACTGTTATAACAATAGAATTTACGATGTCTGGCAGGGAATAGAAAGCTATTTTGAATGCTCCTAGGCTTAAAAACTTATACAATATTCAAACCAAAACGACTCCTCCAATTTGACAGAAAATAGAAACATTCAAGATCAAGAAGAAACTCAACCTCAACAGGATCACAAAATAAACTTCCATTATAAATAAATGACACATAAACTGAGCAATAGTGCACAAGTTTGAAATTATACAGACGGTTTTTTTCTATTTGTAAAAAAAAATAAAAACTCAAATAATGGTTTTATATTATTTTGTTTTTCTACAAAGCAAACAAATGGTGTATTTCAAATAAATAACCCTGACACAATGTAGTTTTTAATGAAAATACCACCGTTAGGTCTAATAGCTTACATTTCTGAATGAAACACATAATACGAGACAATAAACATTAATATTGCTCATGAGGAGATGTTTCTTGGCCAAAACCTGATTCTCATCCGACCAGAACTTCAGCAGCTCTTCCATTTTATTACAAACAATTCAGTCACAATGTTGTGGGGGGTTTAGATATTTACATGTCAAGGGGACACCATCGTAAAACAAGGAACTGTCATGATTGCTGATTCGGGGCACCTGCGACTGCCCCGTTGGCGCCAACAGCCATGGGACCCGATTGGCTGTTGGACTCTTTTTAAACTGCCGTCTTCCGAAAAGAACCGGTCAGACCGTCTGCGAACTTATGCTCTCAGCTAGGCAAGCCTTTTGTACTCTCCAACATTATCCTGCCCTGTTTTCCTGCCTGATATATGTTGCCGACCTCTTTCTGGTCCCGTTTCTGTTTCGCTCCCCCGTCCCGGCCATCAACCTGTTTTCTCGCTGTCAACGACTACCTTCGCTCGACACGGAAGTACCACTTGCGCGTTCCTGCCATCTGCTACCCGTGACCGACGATCATCGGATCGTAGATGCAAGAACTGCTCTCTTTCTTAAATAAAATTGAGGAAAAAAGGATATTGGGTCCTGTCTCTGTTCCTGTCTCTGTTCCTGGCTTGTGACAGGAACATAAACAGACCGGAGTAGAAAACATGACAATGAAGCCACTCTCCAGAAAAATCGAATGGATACAACACAAAAATGAACGGGCCATTTTTGGTCCATGAAACTCAGTGTGGTTCTGGGGTCGGATCCAGACTCTCTATCCTCGAATGGGCCGGATCAGTAAGAGAATGTAAACTTAAATTTTCCACTTACCACAGTTTTTCACTATTATGCCTTATCATACAACCTACTTTTAGTAGCCTACCCTATATATTATCCTGGATGACAAGGGATGTGTTTTTTCAACATAACATATATCCACAAACAACAAGAGAAAACATTTTTTCATGTTTGGCATTGAATGTGTTGACTTTTGTTTTTTACGTTCAAGGGAATGCAGGTTTACACCTGAACCAACTGACAAGGCTAAACAAACTCAAGGGGGAACTATAAAAAAAAAATCTTTCATCTTTAATTGTCATACTGGTTTGAAATAACAAAAAAAAATTGAGCAGTACATGGGCAATAAGATTAGACTACACAGATCAAACAAATTGTCTGGGCCTACTAAATCATCTACGGCTCTCTAGTAAACAGAGGGAGCATTTGTTTTTTTATTTATTCTAAAAATCATAACTTTTTGATGGAAATGACTTCTTTTTTGCCACTCAGAAATTTATATCGTGCCAGATTAAATAACCTAATGGGCCGAGTCTTGGTCTTGGGTCGCATGTTCAACATGCCTGTTTTCGAGTGTTTGACCTATATGTGACATTTTAGCCCGAGCGCGGCCAAACATTTGTGTTGTGTCAGGCCTAAATGTTAATCATTACGTTCGGGTCGGTTCGGGGTTTTCTGACTTAAAAAAAAACCCACCTGTCATTGTTCGTTGTTTCTTTTTCCCTGTGGAGGATTCGCACAAAGATGCATGCACACTTGTCAGTGCGTCCGCTAATCGGTGCCCACGCTGGGCACACGGTCAGACCCAGATAGCAGCAGAGTTGGCCAAAATCAACTCCTGAGTACTCACAAATAAAATATGATAATTCAAGTTCGCTTCGGTCTCAGTCCCTCAAATCAAGTAATTGGTCAGGCTTGGGCTGGATCGGACATTAATACCCGCGGGCTAGGTCAAGCTGTTTTTTTTTTTTTTAACCCGATCTTACCTTCATTTTGACCCCAATGGGCACACGTCCCATGGAAAGGAGTCCCTACTCAACTACTATCTTCTGTCTTGGTTTGAAGCAATACACTGCCCACATTTTTTTTCAAGCTAGCCCCAGCTGAGTCTTTTCCGCACCGTCCAACATCCCCCATCCCTCCCCCTCTGAATCTCTGTTTAATTATCTCCCTTTTCCATCCTCCCCTCGTCAGGTCTCATCAATGCTTCTTAATTTCCATCAATACCGCTGCAGCAGCAAGGTCCCCGGCACCTGTCCGATCGCCATGGCAACCCTCACCTCCGACAACAAAGACCTCCATAAGACACGGCAGGCTGTATTTCCCTTGATTAGATATTGATTAAGCTTTTGTAATACATAATGGAATCCCGGGGATTCTGCTGCTTTTGCTTACCGACGTCTGGCGCGTGCTTTCATTTAGTTATAATCCTTTGTCACCGGGAGAATATGCACGTAATGAAATTGGAACTTGCCACCCTTTTGTTGAGAGCCTTCAGTTCCCCCAGCGTCTGGGGAGCACTCGCCGCACAAAAGCCGCTTGGGAGCACATCACCGTGCATACAGAATTCTCATCTATGCATCATCTCCCATTTAAGTTTTGACCGTGGCTGCGTTTATGCTTCACTTGTTGCGAGGCGCTTTGCCATTAAACCACAGAACAGTAAAGAGAGCCTTCTGGAAAGTGCACGGCTTCTGAGTGCTTGAGTGTCCCTAATGGATGCGCTGATAGATTAATGGACGATAAAAGTCAAGCTCTAAATGCGTGCTAAGTGACAAGTGATAAGTCAATGTGGTAAATATTTGCATAGGACATAGTTAAGAAGTTGAAAGGTCGTTATTCAAGATTACCTAAAGACGAGCCATCCGACGCCGTGATGAAATGGGAGCTATGAATTGTTAAGAAATTCTCTCTGTCATATTTGGCTTCGAGTGAATCATAAACTGATAGCTATTTTGTCTAAGAAACTATAAAGCATTTTTACTTGAGATGCTATTCACTTCAAATTAAAGTGAATTGACGTTGCAGCAGGATACACAACTTCTTATGTAGAAATGAATATTTAAAGTTTCTCAAAATTGGAAGAAGAAAAAAAAAAACAACATTATAGAATCTGTTCATGACAGAACACAGGGTTTGTGCGGGTGTTTGAAAACATTGCTTGAATTTTAAGATTGTGTTTTCAAAGATTAAAAATTGCTTGGATTTTGGGTGAAGTGCTTGTAAATGATTAAATAAGAGGAAAAGGGAGAAGGAAAAAGAAGACAGACGGCCTTAGTGTGGGGTAAGCGGCGGAGAGAAACTCTTGCTGTCTCTGGAATAGGAGGGAGGAGCCTAGCTAGGTACCAGGAGGAGATGGACAGTGCTCACCAATCGCTGCCGGCACCCCACCTCGAGGGCGTTGTGGTTCAGAGTCAAAACGCCCAGTGACAGTTGGACACCACCGGATTACATCTTTTCTTGGTTGAAGGCTACAGTCACTTTTTAAGTGTCTGGAAAGCTCTCACTAATCAGCAGCATATAATAGTGAAATTGCTGCAATGTTTCTCAACTAGTCTGCTCAAAACTAATGACAACACTACTCTCTGGTGGCTTTGCTTTGCAATTGCATTTCTTATTTCTCCGTGATTAACTGCACCTGCCTTTAGTTTGTACGGCATTGTCTTATGAAGCGTCATATGCCCCCGACAGGTTGTCCCCAAGAGGACAGGTGCATGCTATAACTTAACAGGGCACTATAAAATGTGTATTAGTGCAAGGATTACGGTACATATCAATTATGGACATTTATTATGGGTCATGAAAATAAATAAGGTAGTGTTTCCTATTGGTAAATTGCAGTAGAATAACTTTTTACAATTGAAAATTTAAGCTACATATTATTGTATTTTTCACCGGACAACAATATGGGTAGATATTTGTCTCAAAAAAGAATATATTCGCCATTTATTCAAAAATTAGATATCATGTCTTGATAAATGCGCACACAAGATTAAAAGTCGCATATGTAAATTGCAGATAGATATGTGGCAATGCAAAATACATGAGTCACACCAAGTTTTCAATTGTACTGGAAAATGTGGAAAATTGTCCGTTTGGCCTGAAAAAGCGCTTGAATGTGGCCATGAAAAGGGCAAACAAACCAAAGTGTGCCAATACACCTTGTACAGTGGTACCCCTACAAACGAATAAAATATATTTTGGCAGTAGCTTTTGTAACCTAAAACCTTCGTCAGTGGAGACGGGTTTTGAATCTAAATGCGCTAATTTTCAATTTCTAAAAGAGCATCAACACATGAAACAAATACACGTTAGAACTAGATTACTGCACAATAAAATCAAACGGGAGCAACTTAATGTCTCATTAGCTACACCGCTTATCCTCAGTAGGGTCGCGGGGGTGCTGGAGCCCATCCCAGCAATCATCGGGCAGTGGGCAGGGGACACCCTGAACTGGTTGCCAGCCAATCGCAGGGCACACAGGGACAGACAACTCACTCGCTCATTCACACCTAGGGACAATTTGGACCGGCCAATTCACCTGAAATGCATGTTTTTGGAACGTGGGAGGAAACCGGAGTGCCCAGAGGAAACCCACGCAAGCACGGGGAGAACATACAAACTCCGCACAGGAAGTCTGGAGCTGGATTTAAACCCACGCAGGAGGTTCCCAAGACATGAACTGTGCCGCACATGCGCTAACCACTGCGCTGCCATGCTGCCCGCAACTTAACGTAAAAAACAAAAAAAAAGAAATGATAAATGGAATAATACAAATATTCCTTTTGCCTGGTGTTTTTTGAAAAACAGATCCAATAACGTCTGCTTTTGCCGGCTTTTGACAATCCATTGAAAATGCTAACACGTTTTCCGGGTGATTCAATTTGATAAATTCCGGGACTTCATGGAATTTTGCTAAAATGTCTTTAATTTGGGCTGATAGCTGCGTCCCCCTCCCTGCCATCTTGCCGTAATCCCCCTCCCTCGTCTGTGAACTGTGAACTGTGAACAGTGACTTTGACACAAAGAGCATATGGTTGCCTCGTTTTGTCCGTCGCATTTGGGTACCTAACCTAGACAGATGGGGCCCTTAACAAAAATAGTCTTTTGTGATCTGTTTTACATATACTGTATAAGGTTAAAACTGCAATAAGACCTAGGGCTGCATAAACAAATAAATACATCAACATTAAAATTTATTTTATAGAACACACTATACATTCGAATCTTTCCTGAAAATAAAACATCTATTTTTTTTGAAAAATCTAAAATTACTATCAAGTATATGTAATATTGTATACATATAACATTTACCTAGAATACAATTCTCTAGGATAATCTGAAAAGTAATCCAACATACACAGAGACAAAGTGTTGGCCTGGTCATATGTTCTCATTTTTCTTTAATTCTTACTTTTATTTTTAATTGAAAGTTTTTTTCCTTAATAAAAAGAAAAAGAAAAAAACTATTTGAATTAAAAAAAAGATCGTTTATTGCTATATTTCTAAACAAATTCTCTAGTTAAGAAATAATTATCTTAAAATGAGCAATTGTTTGTTCTGGCAGATCATCTTGCCTAGTTCTTCTTATCTGAGTGCTCATTGTAAGTATTGTTTTTAATATTTTCCCTGAGAAACAAGTATTATATAATACATGTACTTTCTCTAATAAGCAAAATTATTTGCTATGTGCTATTATTATTATTTTCATTTTTGGTTAATTTTATAGGAAAAAAAAAATCAAAATAAAACCGAAGAGGATCATTTTCTGGTCTGCCAGTGGGGTAATTTACTTTGCTTTAATTTGCTACATGAAACAAATAATTCTAACTCCCCAAAAATACATTTATTTTCGTTTTAAAAATGTACTACCCTCTTAGGACGTCTTATCGTAGGCTGACCTGACAGCAGCAATTTAGTTTTCTTTAAAATCAAATAAAAACAACGGATTATATAAAACAAGGGTTGGCATGCATACATACACTGCATGATTACCCGAGTCAACCAACAACATGATAAAAACTACCACAGGAAATCACACCAGGCTTAAAACATATATTGGAAAACAGAATTTTAAAGCAGTAAATCGTGAAAAAATGAAAATGAAAATCATTTTCAAAGGCACAAGTTGCTGTTAGTGGTGTGCGTATGTACTGGGAATTTGTTTAAAGTCTTGATGTGTAGGAAATAATTTCAGAATACCGTCTCTTTTTTGTGATAATTTAAACATAGATAAAGACAGTTCTCGACCACTGCCCAACCCATAGTCCCTGATTATCCCCAACTCTGAAACATTGGAAAAATGAAGCTGTCAAAAGAGACTTGTTCAACCCCCCCAACCCTTTTCCCAGAGACAAACAAACCCCCTCAACCCTGCCAACCCCTATTAGCACCTTTCATTTGGCTTTAGGGGCCACGCTGCAGATTGAGTATCGACATTGGGTGGCTGTCGAGGCTTACGGCTCAAAAGGAAAATTCTCCCGGGGTGAGAGATTCAATCGAAGGGACCAAAATAATTCAGCAAGACTCACTTGAGGAACAATCCAGTTTGTCATGGGGAATCACGGATTGTCTTTCCTCACAATAGAGCCGGTCCCTAGAGACTTGAGCATGTGAATTGAGACTCGAATAGCCCAGAGTTAGTGGCCTGGTCTTTGCCCTTTTTTTCTTTATGGTCTGCAAATTTAGCAACCCTAAATCTGTTTCTGTGTCAATGTTAGGGCACAGATACACCACAGAGGGCCGTAAACAAGAAATTATGAGCGGTGTGTCTGACATGGTTTGGCCACTGAAGTCCTCTGGGGTGGAACGCCCCGTTGAGGGAACAATAACTGTCTCAGAGAGTTTAGATGGGTCCACCGTGATGGGGCAATTGAGGCTGTTGGAATCGGCTCAATTTATGTTTTGAAAAGGAGTGACACATCCTGTGCACCAACCTTGTGGTTCAGAGGATTACCTTTAATAATTAACACTTGGAATTAGATTGACTTTTGGTGAATATACACTGCTCCAAAAATTAACACTTTCAAAACTGATATTTTTAGTCTGCTTCTTTCATTTTTTTATTTTAAACAAGCAAATACAACCGGAGAGGACTGTACAAAATGCCTCACAATAAGATAAATCCAAGCAGCTCTAAAAGTCCTTCCCGGGGTCCTTTTTCTAAAAATGAAATTTCCCATGTTACATAAGCAGATCACACCTGTAAGGGTGTGAAAGAATAGCAACATTGTTAGCCCATAGTGACAATGATTTTAAAGGTGCATTTTACGTTTGAACTTTAGTAGACTCTCGAAGTAAAGATAGAATGGATTTTGAATTGCAAGGATAGAAATCTTCAGAAGAAATTCCAACCTGTTTTAAAAGTCCTTGCCTGAACCCTTTCTTTTTATCAAATCTCCTCGATTGCAAAAGCAGATCTGCCCCAAGGGATGTGGAAGTTAGGGAAGAGCAACATGATTAGCTGATAGTGACAATGAACAGCAATGCACAATAACAGTCAAAATACCGAACTGACATTCTATGAAATGTCCTTTGCAGGTGTCCAATATTAGACACATAATAAACTTATAATTTCCCCTCTTTTTATTGAGCAGAAAATATAATTAAATCAACCACAGTATCATAACCGTTGAAAAAGCCTGTGTGTGACCCTTACGGCAACTGTTTTCCTTTGATAGATGTAATACTTCACCTTGTTTAAAAAGTAATATAAGACTAAATATGAATGTAAGTCCATTAAGAACTGTTCTACATTGATAGTTTGTGTTTATTTGAGCATTAAATTGAAAAGTATAGTAAAATAATACTACTTTTATGCATCAGTTCTGCAATCCGGTTGTCACCAGTATTCTCACTCAATGGCTGATAGGACATTTACATGTCCAATCTATCTCCATCCATCTTAAAGGATTAACAAGGCAATGTCGTAGGTTTCCAAAACTGTTTATAAGATATATAAACAACTTTACGTTGTGATAGTTTCGAAACGAGTAACGTTTATGTAATTCAGTCGTAGTTACCCAACAACGAAGGGGGGCGGCTCAGCCTCACCAATGTGCCAACGTGTGACACATTGGTCTTAACTTGTTCTAACTGAATATGTGCAGGAGTGCTTGTTGAAAGCAAGGCCTAAACCAAGGACAGTCACAGTATTCTAGCGGGTCAGCTCGAAACCTCTATCCAATATGTGAAAGGCCTAATCTAACAATCCCCCTGTTTGAGCAGCCTTGTGGGTCACTTAACTGAACTTGCGGTTTCTATTAAAGCTTTTTGACATCCCTGTTGAGCAGGCCCAACAAGTCAGCTCATTCTAACCCCCGGCCGTGGATGCAATAACCTTACAGTATATGTTTGCATGGTCCCATACAGGGTATACTGCTAATGACAGGTTAGCCACTTCTGACCTTGCCCCTCAACTATCAGTGCATAATAGTCAAATGAATAAACAACAATCATGATCAAAATAAGGAACTGGCATCCTAAGCAATATCCAGGTGTCCAATATTAAAGTGTAGAGAGTACCAAACTAAAGTTATCAAAAACACATCATATCTAAAAAGGAGAGAAATGATGTTGAACATCTCTCCTGAAAATTATTAGGAGATCTTTTAGTAACAAAATTGTGCCACATATTGGTTACAAATGATAATGATCACCCTATGTAAAGGGGAATGAAAGTGGAAAAATTATGCAGGACTGGTCAATTTCACAAAACTATTCAAATGATTCTCATTAGTTAAGTGTTTTAAAGATTGAAGGTTTCTGACAGAGCTATAAGAAAATAACGCTTCAAGCAGCCAAGGACTCCTTTCCTCTTCCGAGACTTGGACCAGAAGTGACTGAAGGACATTCTCCTCACTACCGGGACAGTGACCATGAGGGACGGATGGGCCTTCTCCTTGCTGCCAGGACAGGAAACAGAAGCAGAAGAGAGACCCTCTCCTTGCCGGCGGGACAGGGGAATGCCTAAAAAAGGAAAGAGGAGATAGATGCTCCCTGCTGGGTCCGATGGTTGTCGGGTCATTCAGTGTCATTGTGGAGGTTGATCCCAATTGGGTTGGTGCCATCTGGGGGAAGTACCAGATTGCGACAGACACCGATGCTATCAGTTTTCTCACAACATGGTAAAAGAAAGCACGCCAACATTTTCACGATGTGACAACAGTAATGTGGCCCGTATGGATACTTTTTAATACTGACAGTGTAATTGTGAACTTTGTAGGTATGCAAATTTGTATGGATCGGTTGACAGTTGCCAAATATGCATGGAAAATAGGTCACCTATGACCTCTCCAACCTCCGCTTTAAATGTTAAACTTTGGGATTAATGAGAGGTCGAAACAAAGAGCCATTTAAAGCAAACCAAACAAAAGTGCTCAATGTGACCTTTCTTCTTCTTTGCCATGCAGCCTCCATCAATAAAATGCAGCATGATTAATCAATTGACCTCCCGCTTGGTATGGTACCAGCATCACCTTTCTGCAACCGGGTTTTTCGTTTTTTTGCGGTAACACCTCAGTAACAAGATGAAGATCCATTTTACTTGAATCAATTCATTCTGCTCTCCTACCAACCATCCCCTCATTTATTATGCTTCTTTTGCCCTTTTTTAATGATTTTCTACTAACCATCTCATTTAATTTGGTACTTGGAAAATGCAACACCTTGTCTGACATGCTCGACAAGTGATATAAGGCCTGCAAGATAACAAACATAATATATTTTATTTTAGGTTAAAGGGAAAGACGTAGACTTAAACAATGTATTGGCTTCCTTAAATATTTAAGTACACTGCTGTTTGACAGAAAACACAACTAAATTTAAGTTAGAGTGTTTTATTTGTATTATTTGATTTTTCTTTTAATTTAAAGCGAAAAAAATAATCCTTAAAATGACTAAATTAATCTAATTTGCCAGACATTTCTTCTCATTGCAAGAATTTCCTCAGAAAGGTAAGGGAATACAACTCCAATTAAAATGTAAATATCATTAATAATAATAAGGAATTATTTTTTACTAAGGAAATGGTTACCGTTATTGTGGGTTGGCAGAAAAGACATAATAATAATAATAATACAAATGATAATAATAATAATAATAATAAGTAACTGATATTCACAAAAAATATATAATTTTTAGAATAATCCAAATTATTTGCTGGTTGCCAGAATAGATATGTTAATAAGTAGAATACAATTATATAAACAAGTATATACATATTAATAATTATAAAAATAAAAATAAATACATTTTTTTTCTAAGGTAATTAATCCTTGAAAAAGCCAAATGCCAAACCAAATATATTTAGGTAATATACTTCACCTTCAACATAATTTTATGTATATATATATATATATATATATATATATATATATATATATATATATATATACTGTAATAAATAGTAATTGATAATAATCACAAGGAGGAATTTATTTCGGTGAAAATTTAATCATTAGAATAATCCATATTATCTGCTAGTTGCCAGGTCAGTCAGGCATATTAAGGTAAATAATATAGCTAAAACGATAAACATTAAATACGAAGATAATTATTCTTAGAAAAAGCCATATGATTTGTCAAATTCCAGATCAGACATTTTAAGAAAGGGGATATTAAATTCAAATATATGAATAATGATTACCCTAATATAATAATTATAACATAATTCATACTAATTATTTATAAAAATCGATTCATTCCTCATTAAGAAAATATTTTTTTTAATAAGCCAACATTTTTGCTAGTTGCCTGATTGGTCATATTTGGTCATTTTAAGTATATTTTTGGTCATTTTAATAGTAATTTCAAGTCATTTTTATCTGTATAGCTCTTTTTTACAAAGAGTCTCACTACAAAACAAATAGTTCAACAAAAACAACTCGAAAATAAAAAAATACAAAAAAATAATGAAAATAGATACTTTAAAATCAAAAAAATTGAGGGACAATATTTCTCTTATATTTATCTTTTAAGTTCCTTTTTATATTCTATATATGTTTGTCTAAATTAAAAATGTATTTTAATGGAAAACATGCAATGCCATCCAAGGCAATTCGTCATTTCATTTGATTTTTTTAGGAAAAAACAGAAAAAGAATAATTCGGCAAATGAGCAACATTTTCTACCAATGGTTCAACATTCTTCCGTCCGTTCAATCATTAACTCATTCATTCATTCGTTCATGTAATCGTTGATTCGTTTATTCATTTGTTCTTTCATTATAATATGTTAGCAATTTTCAAGATTGTGCCTTGTGAAGTCTTTCATCGGGTACATGTCTCATTTGGGAAACTGTTCTCAATACTACGGTCACCACATTAACAGATAACAACATACAAAATAAAATATACTGTATATAGTGCTGGGCCAAAACAATCACCTGTGCTGTTTACCTGCAGCTTGCAAACTGTGCAGCATGAATAAAAAAGGGCAAGTGAGGGATCATTTTTCTACAGGACTGTGCTTTATTTTCGTCTAAGCAGAATATAATGAACTAGAGAACTACAGCGTTCAGGAGCACTATGAGGAGGAGAACAACTCCAAAACCAGACCCGAGCCAACATTATTCAAATTACATTTCCTTTTCAAAAATAATGACAAAGAAGAAATATCTGTTGTTTCATTAGTTGCTTGTTTGAGTGAATACAGGAACTGGGAATGACTCAGTATTTGAGTAGTTTTCTCTGAAGAGTCTGATTGAATTCTCAGTCTTTTTTGGTCCATGTAACCGATGGCGATGGGGTCGCTCTTGTTCATGCAACTGATGGGCTTGAGGTAAATTAAATAGAATGTGTGTTTTTCTTTTGTATGACTCTTGGGGTTTGGTATCTCCCCATATTTTTTCTTTTTTTTTACAATGCAGGGTGTCCGAGCAGTGTTCACAGGTAGTACCGCGAAAGAGAAAGGGAATGGGCTGGGTTTAAGGCAGAATTCTCTCAGCTATGCCAGTGGACCGCGGTCGGGCAAAGAATATAAGAAAATATAAATGTAAACACATACAAAATGACGTCCAGAGATGTGACAAACTGCCAGCCCTTAAGAAATGAAACAAGATCAAACAAACAGAAATCAGCCATAGGTTGCAGCATAAATTTTGATTTGATGATGTTGGTGTCTTTTCTTGACTTTGCTGCCTTTCAGGGACCCAGATAAGATTGAATAACTTTTTCAATAACTACGTTTCCATGCAGGCAATAGTCCGACTGGGATCAGAAATTGGATTTTTGGAACAATCAAACAGGTTTTTTACATTCCTTGATACAAACAAATGACCTATATATGCTTCTTTTGTGAGTATTAGCATTACAAAGTCTTCGGCGTCATTACACAAATAGGTATCGTTTCTGCGTGTAACTTTGAAAATTATATAAAGCAAGATTTCATTCATGTCAATCACAAACTTCAAAGTACCGTGTTTGTTTCCACTAAAAGTGAGCTCAATTGCTGTATCCCGTGTGTTTTGCATGACATGCCAAAAGTATAGACTTACACTACATATCGATGCATACAACGGGGGGGATCCTCTATATAAGGACCGATACACCTGTCGCATTTTTACCTCGGGGCAGTAAACAAAATATAAATATTTTGGAGAAATCAACCAATACACATTAGACTTGTTTTAACCAGGTATCATTCGTCCCAGAGTGCTTTGCGGCGTTATAAATATCCCAAACAAGGGGAACTAGACCTGAGCACAAGCAATCAGCTTACTAGAATGCGTGTACTGGAATCATTGCTTAAAGTCGGTAATGTGGACCAGTTTCCCCCGGAAAATGTGGAAATATGCTGGGTAAAAATGCCCCCATTTACAATATGCGCTTTAAAGGCTCTGACCGATTGGGGATAATGGATTGGAAGATGGTCGAAACATTGCAGTTAATTTGAGGCAGAAAGAACAAAAAAAAAAGAGGCTCGACGCATGACACAAATCTTCCGTTTTGGCTCCCGCTCTAAGTCATGGTCGACCGGGGTTAACGGATCACGGCCAAGACAGTGCATTTCATTTCAGGCGGGCCATAATAGCAGGCTGCATTGTGCGTAATCAGAAAACAAATTGGCTCTGGCGGCCCTTTCGCTCAGCAATAATTAAACAAGGACAAATAATCGCAGCCACAACCATGTATTTTATTTTGGACGGGCCAGAAAGACATGCTTCCTGACAAAAGTCCCCGGTCCTTGCCTGTAGCAATATGCATTTTGGAATAATGGTTTGCGTATTATTTTTAAGGCTGCAGAGTACGAAGCGCGAAGTAGCGAAGGATTACAGTACACGCAAGAATGATCGAAAACAACTAACAAACACAAACACACTGAATTTGGAATAAGCATTCGGACTCAAAACGTAATCTGATTTTTTTGTGTGTTGACATCACTTGACTTTAGTGGAATACTGGCAGTAGTCTGTTTCAAATCGAATTATTGCCTGCATAATAAAGTGTCCATTGAAAACGTGTGCAAAAACTGTGTAACATTGGTCAACATGTTTTATTTTATGAATGTGTAGTCTGCAGAGTCCCCAGAAAGTAACAGAAGACATTTTAACTACCTCCTCAATCCACATGAGCAGTTCCATATGCATATGCGTTTTTGTCCAGTTTATTTTTAACCAAGAGCTGTCAGCATGCGGAATCTCTTGGTGTACATATATATGTATTAATTGTATTTTTTTAAACATATGCAGCCTGGAAAATATAAATACATTAAATTAAAAGAAACAAAGCAATATGATAATAAAGTTCAGAAAACATTGGATGAATCACCAATTTTCCGACACGAGTATAAAATCCTAGTAATTAATGTACAAGAAATAATATCATCGTAATATCTAGTCATTGTTTAATCTATTCCATAGTTCCTTCTTTTCATTTAACTGAAATATATTATTATTTTCATTTTTAACATGAGATATTGTACGGAGCCCATACAAAGGCTGAACAAAATTGAAAAATAAGCTATATTGTATGTACAAGAGAGATGTAGCAGCAGTGTGGTCAAGAGTGGTGAAAAAGGTGACATGTTCATTCGATAATTGGTCACTTCTTCGCCTCCTTTCTTCCAGTTGGCACTTGTTTAGGTCCATTACGGTGTGTTTCAAAGCAGATAAAAAACATAACCTGGAGTTCCCTTTTAATTTTGCCTGACTAAGAATCTCCAGGTGGCTAAGAAACTCAATGGTGACTTTGACATTCCCCCCTAGCAGTAGAGCAGTTTAGGTTGGGTTGGAAGTGTTCAGAAATCTCCAAATTGCTGTTGACAATGATAGGTTTCAAAATTGGTTATAAAATAGCAAAGAAGACTAACACAAGCAGAAAATATCAATAGACCAATGATATTTTGTGCTGTTTTGAAAATAATCAACTGTAAAACATCTTTTTGATTGCATATATTTCATTTTTTTAACAACATGATTTGGGGTAATTTTTTTGTACAAATGGAATGTTATTTTGAATAGAACAACCATATTTTTACTTTTATTTTTGATACTACTACCCATTTTTTAACATGACATTTGGGGTGGTTTAAATAATAAATAGTATTATGTTGGGTTTGTTTTTCAGGATTTTAAACAAAATTACATTTTTTTTGTCTTAACAAAAGGTTTTCTATAAGCCAGCCTATTTTTTTAAATTTGCATCAAATGTGTATTTGGAAAACAACTAGATTTCTTAAACTAATGACCCAACTTTGTGCGTTTGAAAAGACAATTATCCATTAAATATATTTTAAACAAAATGACTCCTTTGTGTTAATAAAACAATCACATTTCTTTATTTTTCATTTTGTATGTTTATTGATATAAACAGCTTGATTTGAGGACTTTTTCCTCTTTTACTTCTCAAAACAGAATGACCAAATTATTATTTTTTTAATAGATATGTTTGATTGGTATAAATAGTTGAGTAGGGGGCTTTAACACAAAATACATTTTTGTCCCAACACAATTTTGTACGATCACACTTAATTCTTTATGTTGTTATTTTTAGTTTGTTCCATGTGGTTTTGAAAAGAAACATTTTTTAAACCAATCCACAAACCAATTGAAGTAGCCGATTGGTCGACTCTTGACCCAAATTGATATATTGTTTCGACCCAACTCTTTTAAGCGTGCGGACCAGTGATTACAGATCGAAGACAAACTAAGGTTAGTTGAATCTCGAATAACCCTAAGTAAAAATATTCGTCCACACACCTTCCAGCTTTGCTCTATCCCCACTTGTAAATGTAAGACAATTTTAAAACATGGACTTAAAAGTGACTTGCTCAAAAAGACAGTGTATCAAGTGACATCATCGTACCAAAGAGGGGATTTTTCAGAGCACACTACTGTACAATCTCTCTCATGTTCTATTTTATAGACTATTTACATAAAGATACAACAAGAAAATTGGTCAGTTTTGTTCAAACATAATCGTCATCCCGAGCGACATCTGTGCATTATTTGCTTGGACGCCCCTGCTCGTTGTTTCTCCTCTGATTGGACTGACCTGTTTGCGCTCCATCCCAGAGAAGGAATTCTATTTTTATCTCAAGATGAAGCGCTAGAACCTTTCCACAGACCATGACATCATCGCGCCTGATGCCCTGAGTATCAGGAGTGATTTTGTGGAGTTTTCAGGTAACAGCCCTCCTTTCTGACTAGCACCCCCTTCCTGCAATCCTATTTCCATCCCCAAAATCCCATTTCCACAGCGTCCCAACTGAATTGAGATGATGGAAAAGCTCCGTCTTAAATGAGAGGCATTAATTTCTTCCCTGCTGTCAAACAGGTTGCTTTAATTATCTCTACGCATGCAGTCAATTACATTTCACATCCTTTCCTAGGTAGTCTTAACTATTTTAGGGTGCAGGTTGAAGATTGGTAGAGACACCCAGCCCAAAATGAGTTGCAGTATCTGAAGGGGCTCTTAAAACAAGACGTTCTTAATGTAGTTATGCAAAACTGTAAAGTGTGTCCACATGATTATCGGTATACCTGTATGTTTGTTTTTTTTTAACTAGTTTTGAATTAAGACGATTAATGTAACGAGGACCTGTAGATTTTGCAGATAAGCTTCATAATAGTATAGATCAGGGGTTGCCAACGTTTTTGAACCTGAAAACTACTTTCTTCTAATTAGTGCAAAATCCTACCAGTTTGATTTATATTTGGAAAACAACAACTTATGTTATTACTATGTTGTTACGATGTATTTATGTTATTAAACGGTTGTAATTTTTAGAAGTAGGGTTAAAATAATCACCCTTTTTAAAGACACTGAGCATGTCAATGATTTATTGTGCCTGTTAGAAATCAAATCTCCTTAAACAATCACTATGACCCATCAATGATGAGATATTTCTGGGAGCAGTCCACGGGCTCCTCAGGTGTTCTTGGGAAGCTACCTGGTGCCAAAAGGCACCACAGTGGAGACCCCTGGTCAAGATCAAGCTTACTATAGCCAAGAGCTACTTTTTTGTTACTGAAATTACAATTTATCATGTTACATCTACTGTATTATTATATTATTAACATGCTGTAATAATTAAAAGTAGGATTAAAATAGGCTCATTAAAACACTTCTGCTGCCTTGTATAATGACACTGAATAATTCATATATAATAATTACAGACTATTTTAAGATTATTGTGCTAATTTACAATCTATTTAAAGATATTGACCATGTCAGTGATTTCTCATTCCAATTAGAAATCAAATTTCTTAGAAAAATTATGAATACCCATCACAGGTGAGCTATTTTCAAAACTCGTCCATGGGCTACTCAGGTTCTCTTAAAGGGATACCTGGGACCCCCTGACAACATATTGACCCCTGTTATAGAATTTGCTGAGGAGCCCTAAAATGTTTGGATCAAACATTGGAATTTTGTTCAACGGCAACCTAATACAGCCAACAAAGCTAAATCTACAGGTTGGGTGCTCAGACACAAGAATCCATCTTACCCTTTAACTATTCCAGTCCACCCTCATTAGGGCTTTGTGGGCTACTTCTAAAATCAATGAGATTGCATTATTTACAGGAAGACATAACCTTTAGAAGATCCATATTTTAGCGGTTTGGTCTAAAGTCCACTTAAGGGACCATATTTCTGTAGTGACTGGGACTACCAAACTATAGATCACAGGTGTCAAACAGACGGCCCGCGGGCCAGATCAGGCCCGCTAAGGGATTGAATCCGGCCGGCGAGACAACACTCAGGGAAGCGCAAGAGAAAAACAAGCTGCAGGTTGAAATATGTCAATTTGATGTTGCCAAAGCCAGGTTCCTCTCACAAAGACACTGTACTTGTATTTATCTCTCTATCACTCTCTTCCACCCCTTTTCTCCCACTCTCTGTCTCCGTCTCTTTCACTCTCTGTGTCTCTATTTTCCTCTTCCTTTGTTGCTCTTTGTCTCTTTCTCTCTCTGTGTCTTTTTAACATCATTTGCTTTAACTTCCTTTTCTCTCTTTTCTCTTTCTCTCGTGCTTTCGTTTCTCTTTTCTCTCCTTCTGTCTTTCTATTTCTCTTTGGATTTCTTTCCCTCTCTCACAACTTCTCTTTTTATCTCTTTTCTTTCTCACGCTCCCTCCCTTTTTTTTCTTTGCCCCGCCCTCTTTCCTTTTCCCTCCCTCTTTCTCTTATTTCTTTATCCTTCTTTTTCTTTCTCTTTAATCTACCAGTCCGGCCCCCAACAGATTGTTTGTTCAATCGTGTGTCCCCCGAGTAAAAATGAGTTTGACACCCCTGCTATAGACCCATGATTTGGATGTTGTTATAGTCTATCTGCTCCGGGGCTACCCTGGCTTGTTCCCCTTTGCAATTGAAATAAAATGCTTTATACACGATTACAGAAAACACATTTTTAAGAGAACGGCTGTCAGTCGGTATGGTAGCCTAATTATTAGCACCACCTTTCCTGCCTATGTAGTTTTCAATTGCGTTTAAGGTTTAAGAATACCTCTGTACATGTAGACACATCTTTATGAAACAGTATGCTATTGCATTAAACATATTTGTGGTATGTTTAAGGTTAAATAAATGGAGTTGACTTCAAATGAATAACTTTGAATTGTTTGTCCTCGAGGGGGAAAAGTAATGCCAACTATGTTCGATAAAAGTTTTTAGCTACCCATCCAACAGTCTAATTTCATCCTGCCGGAGGATATAACGTATCGTAAATTCCGCACCGGTTAGTCAGCAGCATGGTGGTGGGTGTCACGTCACCTGGGTCTGCAACCTGCCACTGGGAACTGGAATTGCAGCTGGCAAAAAAACCTTGCGAGAGTAGTTCAGGTGAAGTTTTGTTATTTGCTTACACCGAGTGCTGCAATGTGAGGCTAAGGCGGGCAAAGGGAATTTCGCTGCTTATGGAACATTAGATTTGCCTTCAATTAGTTCTGTCTCTCATGAATAGGAAGCACTTTGCAGAGCAAGAATTTGTTTTGACTGACTCTCTGATTCATGAAAGCAGCCGATAGCAAATTAAAGACATAGCAAAGCTAGAGTTCAAAGTATCAAATCTATGTATGGCAGAAAACGTTTATTCTTATTAGAGAAGAGAAACAGAGTGAGTTGTCTTTCTGTGTGCCCTTAAACTGGCTGGCAATGAGTTCAGGGTGTCCCCTGCCCATTGCCCGAAGATAGTTAGATGGGTTCCAGCAACCCCGCAACCCTAGTGAGGATAAGTGGCGCAGAAAATGGATGGATGGATGAGGAGAGAACTGTTGAGTTTGTTTGAGTGGTGACTTTTGTGTCTTGTTCTATTCTGTTTTAGAGGGCGGTGGTTTAACTATTTAACTATATATTTGCCATATGTCCTAGTTAATATAAATCACTAAACATTTGGACATTGACCACCATGAAGACCCAATAAGTTTCCAGTTCCTCTTTGACGGTTCTTCCATTGAAAATTTAGTGTCGACAACGGATAATAATCTTGGTTTAAAGATCATTTTAAATCTGAAGTCAGCATTAATACATGTGTTACCTTTAACTTATGATGTTAATGTTTATTCCCAGGCAACTGCTGCTTGCATTTTGGTTAAACGTTCATATTATAGGCAGTAAAAACTGTTTCGCGCCAGGACTTGAAAACACTCTGTATCACATCTACTATCTTGTCTTTGGGTATGTTTTGGCAGTGTTGCAAAAAAACAGGTTAGCAGTCAACAGACTCATCTATGTGTGGTAGGCACAAATACAATTTTGGCAAAAATATCTTATGCCATCCAAGGGAGTGTACACTGAAAACCCTCCCTTCTTTTCCATTTGGTCCAAGAAATGTTCTTTTACACTGTTTCTGGATAGAAAAAAGCTGGTGATTACAGTGTAATACTGAGAATAATAGACTGGGTAAATGAGCAGATGTAGATTTCAATATGAACAAAAATGACACTATTTTGGCAACTTGTGCTTTATCACAATAAATCTACAAGTCTGTAGCACACATCTTTTGTGACTTATTCTGAGTTAAGTTTCTCTCCAGCGAAAATGAGATTTAATACCTTTTAAAACCGCTTGGACTGAGCTGAAAGATATTTTGAACCTTTAATCCTATTCCCCTTTTTTGGAAAACACAACACAAATACATATCGCTTGTCACCCGGAGCTTGGTTACACCTTCTATTTTTATAGTGTTTGTGCTTCATCCTAGAAGCATCACTTTGAAGGATGTTTACCACCCCTCCGCCACCGTTCTACTTACTGCCTGGCATCCGACACTGTTGGGATTGTTGATATGTTCCAACCGGGGAAATTGGGGGACGTTCAGAGCTGGGGCTCATTTACAAGTCAGTTATTTATGGGGAGTGGGCCATCATCTTTTCTAAAGTCAGTATGGATTAGTAATAATAATATAAGTCAAGCAAGTGTTCACAGTGGAATGTACATGATAATAAGTTGGTCTTTTGTCTTACATCTATAGGTAGTTTTCATCTTATAAGATGATTTCATGTCTTTGAGGGGACTTTGGAAACAACTATACAACTTTAAGTCTTGTTTCCAGCAAGCGATGTGGTTCTTTTCATCAGCGTTGAGTATAACTATGATAATGTTTGTACAATCTTATGAAGCTTGATTACATTTCCCATGATTCTTTGACACCAGAGTAGTAAGTAGCTCCATTTGTGGCAAGTTGAAAACAGAGCTTTTAGCAATTTGATGCTAAGAAAAAAAATGCAGATAGTAAAGTGAAATGACAGTTATTTATGTACATACACTATTGCCTCTTTTCCAGATTACCTGTTCCATATGCCAGCTCCCATTCTACGACCTGGATACAATATTTTCCATTACAATTTTTACGTGCCAAAGGGGTCAACGGACCGCTCTCTCGAAGTACTATCAGAGTCACTGTGTGGAGTTGAATGACACTGTCTCGTGATTGTTCAACTAAAATGGATATTGCCTCCACTTTTGTTTGGATGTGTGTCTGGTTAACCTTAAGTCCTAAAGCCAGGGTATAATATTTGAGTTTTCTATTAACAAATGACAGTATTGTTCTGTGATAAATCAAGGTTTTACTATTTTAAAACAGTGTTTCTCAACTGGTGGATTGGGACCCAATAGTGGGTTGCGGACCCGTTTCCAGTGCATCGCAAGTTTTTTCCTTGGCAAAACTGCTAAGAAGAAGAAAAACAACGAAGAGTCAATTATACACCTTAGCAGTAGATGGCGATGATCACCTCTTCCTGTTCAGTTAATCGGCACCGTCCCAAACGTTTTTGAGAATAACATCTGATTTTATTGAGATTTTGTTTTATTTCCCTTTTCTGCACATCAAAATGGGTTGCAAGAGAGTCAGTTATAAGGGAAGGAAAAACTAATTGTTAAGGTTAATTATTGTTAGGATTAATAACTCTCAAATTTAAACTGCAAAATCATTTCATTTCATATATTTAATATGTGACATTTTGTCTTAAATTGGGTCACAGCTTGTCTTTAGGATGGAATGGTGGGTCCTGAAGTCAGACCAGTTTATTACTAGTGTTTCAAAGCATTCTTCATGATGACAAAATCAAGGAAACGCTTAAGGTAGGTCAATTAAAAAATAAACGTGTCATCAACATGGCTCCTTTTCCTCCCATTCCCTCGCAGGGTAGTTTCCTATTCAATACACCTTTCTTCCACTGGATTGCAATTCCATGAAAATCAAGTAAATTCATAAATATATCACATCTGGTTCATGTGCTACACATGGCTCGTGTTAGCATTCATTTGATGCAAGAGTCATAGAACCGAAAGAAAATGAAAACAATCCCGCTCACTTCTTTTTTGGTAACTGTTGTGTAATGGAAAAATGAGTTTGTCTCGCACTAGGGGTGCCGCAAGGTGCGGAACAGGTATTGTAGAAAAGAGGCTTATGTTAGTTCTACGTTGGAATATGTGCTGTCTGCCACAATTGAAGCCCAGTCAGGTTTATAGACCCTTCCGTGTCAAACTGAACCATAGCATTCGGTGGAAACGCGACTTTAATGTTCATTCTCCTGGCAGTTTCAATAGCTTTTCTGTTCCGTAAAAACCCTCGCATTCACCACCTTTCATTGAACCACTTCTCTTTTCACCTTGCGCAGTACAAAAAGGTCAGGGGGAAAAAAATCGAAGAGACGCCCCGGGGGTCCGTGTTGCTTGGTCTTTTACAGTGGATTGTCGCTTGAAGGTAAAGGCTGAGGAGAAGCCTTGAGTGTCTGCACTCGGTCCAGCGCAGACACGACAAAGTTCAGTATTTCTGGGAAAGGGTTTCTCCTTTGGCGGTGCCTCGGATATCGCGATGACGGCAATTTTCCTTCCAGTAGCGTAGACGGCGCTGTCCATTGTTCTTTTTTTGTCCCTCATTGTTGCAACTTCAAGTATTTTTTTCAACAACAGGAGGAATGAGCAAATTTACATTTTTTTCTCAACCTACTTTACTATATGATACAAGGTGGTGCCTGATTAGCATCCAGAGCAAACAAAAATCATCCCTACGCTACATTTCCATTTGTTCCCCCAATACATAAAGTCCATTATCTTTCCTTACAGTAGGCCACTGGATATCAATGTGATTTTTTTTTCCATTGTTTGACTAAGAGTAATACTTGTAGCTACAATGTAGGAGTTTTTTTTAAATATATATATATTTATATATTTATATTCTTTTAAAAAGTGTTTTTTAGTCCTTTGGTCCCTATTTCCTAAGGAATGATGCATGTAAATTATCCTGGATTCTTCTTCTTTGTCCTTGTCATCGTCGTCTTCATCATCCAGTGCTCGGTCCCTTCACAGAGCACATAATCGTCTGTGTAGGCACAAAAACCAAAATGGCAGCAGGCTGGTGTGTGTATGTGTCTGTTTGTGTGTTTGTACGTGTACTTGTATTTGCTTCAGTACTTGGAATTGGCATTTGCACTTATATACACAAGTTTGTTTTTATACGTTTTTCTTTTTCATTTGTTATAGCATCTTGTCTGTATGTGTAGTGATGGAATGCATGCTTTGAGCAAAATTATTCTATAAATGTTTTTTTTTCTTCTTTTCCATCATGTCTAAAAAAGAGCAGCAAAAAAGTCGGTCTCTGCAAAAAATCTGCTTTCGATGGAGGCCAAGAGATAAAATAAATAAATAAATACATAAATAAAAGCAATGGTAATTAATAAGAAAAAAAGGCATTTCTAAAGGAGGAAAATTGAAAAAAAAGGAAATAATTGGGATCCTTCGCTCAGTCACCCAATCTTCCAGTGGGATTCCGGCTGGATCAAGGGGCCGTCTGTCCTTCGTGATATGTAGCAGAGCAAGGAGTCTTTGTACTTTGACTGCACTTGTGGAAATAAGGTGTCGTGGACCCTTCATCCTGCGACACAGAGATTGGAATTGGGTCAGAAATTTATTTCACATAGTGAGGAATAGCCAGCAACAGGATGCAAAAGGTGAAAAAAGAAAACATTTGTAAAGTGTGTCAAAACCAGGAATAAGTGAGCTAAAATCAAAGTAAGGATTGTTTTTTGACATTCCACATATAAACGTTGCTAAAAGTCTCATGATTTGGGGATTTATTTAAGTATGTGTCTGACGTATTTATGATACTATGACAGTGTTTGGTACATAAATCAATTGTCTGCAACAGAAATGCTTATTTTTGTCATAGAAGAAGACGCAGGAGAAACTTGCTCTCAGTGTAGAACAAAATTACGTAAAGCACGATGTAGCCTGACACTCTTATGTTAGTGTTCCATTTCATTTATGCATGATTTTTTCTGGATATTCATTGCAGAAACAGCCTACCAATGGCTAAATGTGCAACAACAATACATATGAAAACACGGCAGAGGTAACATCCAACGGCCTGGCCCTAAATACGACCATTGCTCAGCAGATCCTTATTTTTTCAGCTTATGCTCATTAGTTGTGATTCTAAATTAAATGACTGGCACCACAGCACATAGCAGCCTAGCAGCGCATACACGAATTTTGGCGGCCAGCCGGCACAGTCATCTACCACTTCACTCAGTGACTAGATAGTGCCAGCAGATCGTTGTAATGGATTTATTAAAATATTACCTGTTTGGTTTAGAATACCGGAGGGATAATGTAAAAAAAAATCTGCTGGTTTATCTTGAATCAAAAAGAGATGCTTATTAATTCCAACAAGAGACATGATCTGTCTTGTAATTAGCATATTGCCACACTGAAAAACACACATGAAGTCGTTCTGTCCATGTATTTTGTCGTATACTAATATTATCAAGTTGAGTCATTAAGCAAAAATCATGTAGAATTATTTTTTAATTTTAGTGTTCGACTTGTAAGATTTGTTTTAGAGGAACCCTAAATAAATGAATCTTTGCAGGGAACTACATCATACAAATTGTCTACAGGCAAAACCGTTTCATAATAATTTTATTTTGTACGGTCTATATGTATACACATCATTATAGGAGACGAAACCAAGAGAGGAATAAGTCAGCTTAAAGGTAAATATACTTACAGAACCCACCCCTATTCAATATTCACAACAATAACAGTGGTCCAAACATTTATTCTGCTTTCACTTCTTAAGTGTTAGACAGACAGACAGACAGACAGACAGACAGACAGACAGATAGATAGATAGATAGATAGATAGATTATATCCATCTATCTACAGGTATAGACTAGGATCATAGGGGCACAATTTCATGTGTTGTGTCTTGGGCAAGTACAGCCTGGTGGCACCCAACCCTCTCCAAGCCAACACATGTATTCACCTGATCTCATACTGTGATTAAATCGTATTATGCAGGATGCTTTGAAGCTATAAGTATTTTGGTATTGCTTGTGGTATTAATTCAGATTTGATCACAGTTTTACACAACATATTAAGAAGTTGATTTTTTATTTTTGTTAAGTTTCCAAAACCTTTGATGTCAGATGAATTGTCTCTAAGTGAATCAAAGTGTTATTAATTGCTCAGAATAGTTTACCAAATGATTTACATACAAATATTTAAGTATTTGTGTTAGATTATGCGGCAGTATATTAAGTAGTGCATCTTATCTGTGACGTTTATTGCTTGCACATAAATAAGGAATATATGGATCATTCATAACTGTGATAGGAAGCTGCTACTAAATAACACAAAATAATTTGAACTAATCCTATCTGCCTAATTCTTTCAATGTCATTGACGGATAAAGATGCCAAAGATAATTTAACTAGTTCGATGTGTGAAAAGCTTTAAATCTTTAAAGGTGGGGTGCTTTTTTCAGGTGTCCTTATAAAATTATATATTTTCTCTGATAAGTATTTGTTAACTATGCCCAACTGAGTTCACAGAGCCCTTATGCTTAATTTTCCACTGGTCTTATTTGCTTTTACTTTTAGCAGAACTGTTCGAAGCAGATCACATTATGTTTGAGGAACTGGAGCCGTATGGAGTGCTGGAACATGACATCATGCTTGTCCCTGCAGGTTTTTCAATTTGTAGTTGTCAGCGTAGCATGGAAATGGTGAAAGTAAAAAAAGGCCTGATTTTAGTTGAGTCCAAACGCTAAACCAAACCACCAAAAAGATGAAAAAAGAAGAGTTATTCAAGCACATCTAAGAAATGCATATACAGTACTTGCACGTGCATCATAAATGAGCTGACTGAGGATGCAATGATGATTTTAAGCAAGAAAATGACAGAGGCAAGTAACAAAGTTTTGAATTCAGTACATCTCCTTTAACTTTAACAGCACTATTTTCAACTCAACTGGCAGCAAATTTAATGCTTACGTGAACCATGTAAGACATATCTTTCCTTGTATTTTTTTTAGTTGTTTGTTAGACAAAACGAGGCACAAAATTGCTCATAGAATCATAGCAATTTCAGCAAGACAGCCCATGAGACGGAGCTCTGCTTTTGTGTTGACACATTACAGATAAATGTATCCATACGCCGGAGATTCCTACATAAAAGATGGAGCTTATCTCTAATATGTTGGGAGCTATGATGCGGGTGAAGAAAGGCTGCCATATCACAGCAAATTGCTCTTCCAAAGAGCGAACATGAAAGGCCGCGACTCGCCGATGTGAACCCGCCGTCAGACGCTCTTTGTTCTACCGTCCGCCTCCTGTAAAATGAGCTTGTTATCGTTCCATAATAGATCTGCTTTTTAGATGTTAGTCAAATTGAGGTCGGCCATTAGTGGGATACAAACGGCCAACGGTTCTGATTATGGATTCTGGTTTACAGGCAACAACTGATTCGAGTTGTATGCCTACCAGAGCACAAAATCAATGCCTTTTATGGAGGCTTATTTTTTCTCCATGCTAACGACTTCTTTCAAAACATTGCGATTTAAAAGCCTTGCTAGTTTTGGGCAATTTGGGCTTCTTTATTGCAACATCCATTGCTTTGAAGGTCAAGTAATTCTAAGTCCAAACAGAGTATGCATCTAAAATTTGGTCATTCTAGCGTGATATGTTTCTTTAATTATTTGGCTTTTGTTCTTACAGTGCACCTTTAAAGTGGATGACTCAAGTTGAAAATCAGTTCGAATACCAGAGGTGGGTAGAGTAGCCAAAAATGTCACTCAGGTAAAAATATTGTTACTTCAGAATAATAATAGTACAAGTAAAAGTAGTCTTCAAAATACTAACTTGAGTAAGCGGAGTAAAAGTACCGTTTTTTTCTTCACAAATGTACTCAAGTAAAAGTAGAGGTATCTAAAAAACTCCCAGAAGTACAACATTTTCATAAACTTACTGAAGTACCGCATTTTCCGCACTATAAGGCCCACCGGGTTATAGGGCGCACCCCGAAAAAAGTTTTTGGTCCTATATTTGACATACATAAAATGCACCGGATTATAAGGCGCTACAATGAAAATGTCAACAAAACAGTCAGATAGTTCAGTCCAACTTATTACCCCCTTAACATTCCGAAAGCTTGCAAAGACGCAAATATGTGTCGAGAACACGTGCGGATGCGGTGTCCGTACGATGTCACTCAAATGTATCGTTCCATCATTCGGAAGGTTAAAGTCTTGGGATTCAAGAAATGCCAACCATTCCTTAGTTTCTATTTTCTTTTTCGCTCGCAACTTTACTGTGCATATGACAATAAACACTTGGAATTGAGTTTAATTCAAAAATAGACACTCCATTCCATCCATTATCTGCACTGCTTATCACAGAAACATCGAGTTCAGTCTGAAACAAGATACAGGGAAAATATATAGCCGGAGTAGCTCACCGAAGTCGTTGTGTTCAATAATAATGTGCAGCCATGGTCCTCTTATATCCGTGAGTGTAGTAAATCCAGGAGAATAAAATATTTACAAATACAGAATAGTAAAAAATGCTTTCTCTATGCCGTCAACCACGTGCTATTCACATTCATCTTTTTCGGCCAATTGCAGGCCTTGTTTTGCCGCTTAAGCCTATGCCAGCCTGTAAATGATAAAAAGGATCCGCCCCTTGACCTCCGAATAACTTTACTCAATAGTGATCAATTCAAATGATGATTGACACATTGGTTAGCCAATGAAACGCCTGCAAATAAATCCCAGCATACACTGCGGACTACTTGGCGTTCGGGGGAAAATCTAGTCGGCGGCTGCAAGTTAGTTGGAAGACTTTGCGACTTAATATTGATCCATAAATAAGGCGCACTGTATTATAAGGCGCATGGTCAGCTTTTGAAAAAAAAAAAGGCTTTTAGGTGCGCCTTATAGTGCGGAAGATACGGTAAATGTAATGGAGTAATTCCATTACTACCCACTTCTGTTTGTATACAACTCATTCAATGCCAATTCTCTCAAATGGGAAGTATGGGTGCCAGCCAATTTTTTATCATTTTAAACTCATTTTTGAAGGCCTACCAAAAGTTTTATCTATTCTTGAGTGCAGGAATTACTCCCTATTTAATACACCTGGAAGGCTTGGTTTAATTCTGCTGGATTATTGTACACACCAAAAATCAGCAGATTATGTATATATATATATATATATATATATATATATGTAACGGGTGTGATAATAACTTTTATTTTATTGAAATTCCTGCTAAAATATGTGTATAGTTTTTGGTAAATGTCCTGCAATGCTGAGTCCAACAGTGCCATCTGCTGGTATGGGGTGGGGTTTGGTTTTGGCTTCTAACATGTGACCAGGAGGTGGGGTTTGTTGTCAGTTTTACCAGAGTACTACAAAGAGATCAAAGAGATCTGACCCAGCAGAAAAAGCTAATGTTGTGACTCATCCATTTGCAGAAACTGTAATAATAAAAACCTCATCATCCAGTCCAGCGTGAATGTGGATCTTTGGTGGGACACGTACACCGCGGTTACATTGGTGCCGTGACCCGTGACTTCTATCAAACTCTCCGAACCGAGGACTGTCCTACCTGCCACATTGTTTCATGATGCCATCAGCTCACAGTATTTAAAATTGCTATACAGTGACGTGTTACGCAGGCTCCTGATTTATTTTGTGATTTTGACTCATTTACATATTTGAAACATGTTTAATCAGAGCACGAGTGACATTTCTGAGGGTGTAGCTGATCAGATGACAAATGTTATTCAGGAGATAGGACATACATTGGCTGATAGCATTTTCTCACGTATACAGTCACACAATACAGTAGCTCCTAGCGCTGCTGCCACACAAGATGTAGCAAACACATTGAGTAAGCCAGGTTATGTGTCAGATGTAACACAGGTTCAGGTGGTTACACAGAGAAAGGTTAAAGAACCACCATCATTTAATGGGGATGGCTCAGACTCAATAAAATTACATGAGTGGGAAGATCTAATGAAGACATTTATTAAGAAGAGTAATGTGAGACTTGAAGAGCAAGCAGAGGAAATCCAAATGCATTTGAGAGGAAAAGCTAAAGATGTAGTTAGGTTTGGCATTAGAAACAGTAATATAGACGTCTATACCCGCCCTGACATGATTTATAGTCTCCTCAGGAAACACTTTAGCTGTACCAAGTACTCTGCTGTCCCTTTAGCTGAATTTTATTCAACTTTGCCCAAACACCAGGAGGACCCCTATGACTACTGGCTGAGACTAAACAGAGCAGCTGACCTTGCCTCTGAGTGCTTGAGTGAGCAGGGCAAAACATTTGACAACCCTGAAATAGAGGTCACTCGCATGTTTATTAGGAACTGCCCATGCAAGGAACTGGCACTCACTTACAGATCAAAAACCATCGAAAAGTGGTCAGCATGTGAGGTACTAGAGGTGCTGAATGAATACCACGCTGAGAAGAGCTACAAAGCAGATTCCCTACAACAACCTGCGAATCGAGCGGAAATTGCCGTACACAAAGCTGAGGTGAACCATGGTCCAACCCTCATGCACGAGCCACCTCAGACTTCGAGCCCACAGTATGTCTCTCTAACGGACGTTATTAGTATGTTGGAGAAGGTTCTGATACGTGTTACCTCAAACCAGTTTCAAGGGAGAAGGCGAGCTCCAACCAGGCGACCTGGAGACAGAATTAATGGTTTCACTGACAAGCCATGTATCATTTGCAAAGAAGTCGACCACAGTGCTCTCTCTCATTGCCGAGACAAAAACCTTTGCTTTCACTGCCATGCCCCAGGGCATTCTCGACGTGATTGTCCAGTGACGAAAGTTGTCCCACTGCCTCAGGGAAACTAACTGATCTGCGCTTAGGGGAGAACAGTGCAGATCAACTGAGTATACCTCCCACCACTAATGTGATGCCTGACATGCAAGATAATAAATCAATTTATGAGTTGTATAGCAACAAGATACCTCCATCGAAGAAGCTGATCTTTCAGGGGTTTCAGAGAATAGCGGAGACTGACGAACTGTTTTACACACCTGTACTTGTGCAAGAAGGCCCCACTTTCAGAGCGCTATTGGACAGCGGGTCGATGGCTTGTACAGTAAGTGAGGACACGGCTAAGTCCCTCCTGCAGCAATTCCCTGATATGATGAGTTACACGGCCGATAATTATGTCATTGTAGGCTGCGGTGGACACCAAGTTTCTCCCAGAGACATGTACGACATTCACGTCACAGTTTACGGGTGCCAAATGATAATACCAGTAATGGTGGTGCCAGGCCAGACAGAACAGATGATCCTTGGCAGCAATGCCATCAAATATATTTTGACTCAATTGAAAAGTACAGATGGCTATTGGAGATTAGTTTCCACTCCTGACAACGGTCTGTCCGATCACCACAGTCAATTCCTGTCAATGCTTTCCAACACAGAGAGATGGAGAGGTGATTGCATTCCTGACAAGGTAGGGACAGTAAAAATCAAGAGTTGCGTGACGCTGAATCCACGGACCGAGTACGTTATTTGGGGCAAGTTACCTGAGTTGGCCGGGACGTCTGCGGGCAGCACAGTGGTCGTTGAGCCAACCCAATCAAAGGCCAGGCCCAGACAAGTCCTTGTCGGACGAGTTGTTACTCCACTCTGGGGAGATGGATGGGTGCCTGTTAAAGTCTTTAATCCCACGGACAGAGTTGTTGTGCTGAGGAGAAACAGGAAAATTGCAGATGTGTCTCCTTGTATCGCAGCGGAAGACCTGCCCAATGCAGAGGAGGTCAAGTGCAACGTGCAGAGTGTACAGAGCAAAGAGGTCCGACCCAGGTCAGAAGAGGACATGATGCGTACATTGGAAGCTCTGGGACTGCAAGACATTGACCTGAAGTCATGTGAGGTTTCGCTGCAGTGTAAAGACAAGCTCCTTCATATCATCGAACAATTCGAGTCAATCTTTTCTCGCCATAAAATGGACTGTGGAGAGGCCAAAGAGTTTGTACATCGTATCCACCTTGTTGATGATAAGCCGTTCCGTCTACCCTACAGACGTATACCACCAAGTCAGTATGAAAAATTGAGGACGACTCTGAACGAGATGGAAGAGAAAGGAATTATTCAGAAGTCGACTAGCGACTATGCATCTGCGCTTGTTCTCATATGGAAGCGGAATGGAGAACTAAGGGTATGCACTGATTTCAGAAGGCTTAATGCAAGAACAATAAAGGATGCCTACCCACTACCGCATCAAGCTGATGCTTTGGCCGCACTTGGGGGAAATGCCTTTTTCTCCACAATGGACCTGACGTCAGGCTACTACAATGTCCCCTTGCACCCTGATGACAAAAAGTACACAGCATTCTCATCACCCTTCGGGCTTCACGAGTACAACCGGCTCCCTCAGGGACTTTGCAACAGCCCAGCAACATTTATGAGGATGATGATGTCGATATTCGGTGATCAGAATTTCATGAGCCTATTATGTTACCTCGACGATCTGATGGTGTTTGCCCCCACGGAGGAAGTTGCACTCCAACGCCTGCAGATGGTGTTTACTCGCCTCAAGGAACACAACCTCAAGCTAGCACCCAAAAAGTGTTTTTTCCTCAGACGGACTGTGAAATTTCTTGGGCATGTCATCAGTGAGGATGGAATTCGGACTGACCCAGAGAAGGTGAGAGCAATAAATGACGTACAAGTCGCTGATCTAATGGAGTCAGATGGCAAGACGCCATGCCCTAGTAAAATCAGATCTTTTCTAGGCATGGTGATGTATTTCCAAAGCTTCATTGAAGCGTGTTCTGCGAAGGCAAAACCTCTGTTCAGGCTCACATCTGAATCTGGTGACAAGCATAAGCGCAAGAGAGCCCACAAGAAAGGTCAAGTGAAGCTGACGCCGGCAGATTGGTCCGATGCATGCCAGAACGCCTTTGAAACACTGAAGCACGACCTCGTGACAGGTGTCACTCTGGCCCACCCAGATTTTGATGCGCCGTTTATACTGGCTGTCGACGCGTCCTTTGATGGGATTGGAGCAGTCCTGTCACAGCTGCCACCTGGTGGAAAAGTAGCCAGACCAGTCGCCTTTGCAAGTAAGACGCTCTCTCGCTCCCAGCTCAACTACCCTGCACACAGGCTCGAATTTCTTGCCTTGAAATGGGCGGTATGTGATAAATTCAGCCATTGGTTGAAAGGAAGACACTTTACCACGTGGACCGACAATAACCCACTGACATACATTTTGACCAAACCAAGACTTGATGCGTGTGAACAGCGGTGGGTAGCGAAGCTAGCTGCATACAATTTTGACCTGAAGTACATTCCCGGCCCAAAGAACATCGTAGCCGACGCTCTGAGCCGTGAGCCATTTGTACGGTCATGTGTGAGTCATCGCCTTGTTACCGAGCCCTATACTTCGCTCTTGGACCAAGTCAACGGGGTGAACAACAGTACTGTGCAAGAGGTGTTCAGAGTATCCAACAATTGTCACGCTGTTGTAGACGAGAGTGCTGGGACATCAGACGAGTCAGTAAAAAGGGCAATTCCATCAGGCTCCAATGGTTCTGTGACATCAGAAGAAGTTGCTGCTGTCTTCAGTGCTCAGTCCACTGGTGGCGTGGGTCAAGTGATGGGAACAGATGCTAACTTCAATCTTCTGCAGAAGGGAGATCAGTCAACGGCACTCCCACAGAGTCAGCTTGTTGGTTTACAAGAACAGGACAACACAATAAGCAGAACCATGTACTTTGTGCATAGACACAAGAGACCTACCAGGCGTGAGAGAGCTGTCGAGTCGCCTAGTGTGATGAAACTACTGAAGCATTGGAGCAGACTCACCATACAGAATGGCATGCTCTACAAAATAAGGAAAGATCCTCACATGGCCAAGAAAATCTTCCAGTTTGTGGTGCCTGATTCATTGAAACAGAAAGTCCTTCAAGGTTTACATGACTCAGCAGGTCACCAAGGCCAGAACCGTACTTTGTCTCTGGTGAGGCAACGATTCTTCTGGAATGGCATGGAACGTGATGTTGTGAATTATGTTAAATCCTGTCAGCGCTGTGTAGTAGGGAAAACACCGGAACCACACAACCGTGCACCACTCAAGAACATAGTCACCTCTGAGCCTATGGAGTTGGTCTGTATAGACTTTTGGACTGCTGAGCAAGAGAACAAGTCTGTAGATGTCCTGGTCGTAACTGATCATTTCTCCAAGATGGCGCACGCCTTCCCTTGCAGAAATCAAACCGCCAAACAAGTTGCTCGCCGTCTGTGGCAGGATTTCTTCCTTGTCTATGGTTTCCCACGGCGTATCCACTCTGATCAGGGAGCTAATTTTGAGAGCAAACTGATCAAAGAGCTTCTAGAGATGGCAGGGGTGCAGAAATCCCATACGACTCCGTACCACCCCATGGGAAATGGTATTGCAGAACGATTCAACCGAACCTTGGGAGATATGATCAGAACCCTTCCCCCTCAGCCCAAAGCAAAGTGGCCACAAATGCTGCAGCAGCTCACATTCTGCTATAACTGCACAGAGCATGAGACAACAGGGTTTGCACCGTTTTACCTAGTGTTTGGTAGGATCCCTCGTCTCCCTGTCGATGTCATGTTTCAACATGCTAATACCAATGATGCTGTTGTCAGCTACTCTGACTTTGTACGCCATCTGAAGAAAGATCTACATGAAGCTGCTCAGATTGTACAGAGGAATACTCTCAGAGAACAGACTCGTCATGCCAAGCTGTACAACCGTAGGGCCAAAGGATCACCCCTCGTCGTGGGAGACCGGGTGTTGATCGCCAACAGAGGTGTCCCGGGGAAACGCAAAGTTGCAGATAAGTGGGAGTCAACCCCGTATGAAGTCATATCAGTCAAGCCTGATCTCAATGTCTATAGAGTCAAGGATTGTCTGACGGGCAAAGAGAAGGTAGTTCACAGGAATTTGCTGCTCTCTGTTAGCTTCTTGCCCTGTGAGGATGATCTGGCCAGCGAATCTGAACACTCAGGGTGTGACGCTGCTATGCATGGAAGTGATGTATGCTCTGATTTACCTGACGCGGTTGAAGACAGTGATGCCCGTACAGTAAACTGGGTGATACAGGCAGGTGAAGAGCAAGTTCATCCAGAGGTAGAGGATAACTCACTAGACAGCAGATCTGATGCCCAGTCCGACTCTTGCAGTGTTGATACATCCAGTCGAGGAAGTCAGCACATCCCCGAACAAGATGTTGACCATACTTCAAGTGACAATACGGAAAGCCCATCACAGTGCTCTGAAAACATGATCTCTTTGGGTATGGGTCTCCCAGACGAGACCCCATTGAACACTGAACATCCGGACGCAGACTCCCCTGATACTGACTGTTTAGACTTGACCGTCCCAGACCTTCAAGCTCAGGTTAATTGTGCTCAACCTGACCGTTATGGTCTTAGGGTCCGCCAGTCCATCAGGCCTCCTAGTCGTCTAATTTGTCAGATGAATGACCAGTTGGTAGGTGACAATCCTCTGTCCGCAATATCTGCTAGTTCCTAGTTTAAGTTCAGTAGAGATGCACTTTCAGTTTGAGTAACAAAGCTTGAGTAAGAAACAAGAATTGTGCCTATGTGAGCACTTACAACTACAGGAACAATGTTTGATATTTCAGAGATGTAACAGGCATCTTTGAGTCTGTGCTTAGTTAGGAGTTTGATCACCTCCTTTCTTTTCACACTCCTTTTTGGGAGAGTTTTAGAACTGACATGCACTTCAGTTTGTTCCTTGTAATACTGTACCAGTTTTCGGGTCCTCTTTTTCATCAGTATATGCCTTTTTGGCATGTGATTTTTTTTTATGTTTAGTGTAGCACTCCCATTTTTAGCAGAATTTCAGGGGGGTGTATGTAACGGGTGTGATAATAACTTTTATTTTATTGAAATTCCTGCTAAAATATGTGTATAGTTTTTGGTAAATGTCCTGCAATGCTGAGTCCAACAGTGCCATCTGCTGGTATGGGGTGGGGTTTGGTTTTGGCTTCTAACATGTGACCAGGAGGTGGGGTTTGTTGTCAGTTTTACCAGAGTACTACAAAGAGATCAAAGAGATCTGACCCAGCAGAAAAAGCTAATGTTGTGACTCATCCATTTGCAGAAACTGTAATAATAAAAACCTCATCATCCAGTCCAGCGTGAATGTGGATCTTTGGTGGGACACGTACACCGCGGTTACATATATATATATATATATATATATATTTTTTTTTTTTTTTTTTTTTTTTAAATTGAGGCACGTTCATCTAAAATTTTCAAAAAATATTCCTTGCACCAGTTTAAAGTTTATATTTTTAGCTTAAATTATACAATGAAATCACTAAGGGAACACTACAGCGAAATCTCTACAAACAAATACTACAGTAATACAACAAATATATCACAGTAATATAAGAACATCCAACGTGCAGAAATACTATGAACATACTAAAAAAATATAACTACAGTAAAACTATAAAAATCTTAATATAAAAATGAATGCTTAAAACAGCGATCCAATGTATTATTTTGCCCTTATTGTGTTCAAAAACCAATATGAAGAGACTAATCTTCTTAAAAAGAAACATCATGTGTAGTTGGCTGCATGCCTATTTATTCATAAATGAAAACATTAGCCAAACTTTTTAACGCAATGTGGCCTCCGACTCCAAATAGTTGCCCACCTCTGGTATATATTCCATGCGACCTTTATCCCATCAAAACGTTCTTCTTCTGTTCACATCATTTGCCATTGCCAACGGTGCTTCTAGCAAGCCCGAGGTTGTAACAGCATCAGCAATGGATTGCTTTTGACCTTTGAGCTACAACTATATTTGGTGCCGAATGCTGCACCTCACAGTCACATTTTGCAGACACTTCCATAAAAGGCTCCCACAACGTTAAGAGGTGCACTCAGAGTCACAAAGGCTTCGTCGGTGACCCTCCCTGACTGGAGCAGACAGCCCCATGGGTGCACCTGGCTAGACAAAGGAAAGGGCAAAGTCACCTGCCTTTTAAGAGAACACACTCTCACTCAAATTGACTTGGACTTATCAAGGTTTGACCTGGCCAAACTTGCTAAGAATGGACTTCTCTTGCAGCAACTTGCACATAAATGGCTCAAATGCCTGAGTTTGGGGCAGCTCGAGGTAGGGTCTGGGTGAGGTGGGGCGAAATGGGGTTTTCCACAAAAAAAAAAACAACAAAAAAAAACATCCGAAACATTGTGTGATATTTGTATGGTAGTTATTGGTGTATTTTGTCGAGCAACCAAAAGGACAAATAGGAAAACAAAACTATGCAGACACAAAGTGACACATGTTTCTACTTAGACTTCTGCAAAGAAAGACAAAAAGATGGTAAACGAAGAGAACATAGAAGAGGAAAAAAGAAAAATGGGAATGAATAAATGCAGCGATACATGAAAAAGGAAAAAAATAATTCAAGAGAAAAGAATAAATGAAATATAGAAAAACAGGAATAAAATAGAATAAAATAAATAAAAACAACAAAATATATTGCACTTTTTTTTCTTTTCATTCTTTCTTCTTCTTTTCGCTTCCCTTTCATTTTTCTTACCTATTTTTCCCTTGTCACTGTTTTCCCTTTTCTTCCATTTTAATTTCTTTATTCTCTTATTTGTAAATGTAATACGGTGCCATTTGGTCACTTTGAGATTTCGTAGTTTTTATTATTCTTGCGCTTTGAAGCGCTCATTTTTGGTTGCAATACACAACACAGCGCCATCTAGTGGTCAAATGACCCACACTATCCCTTTAGCTTTCACATTAAGGTACTTAAAGGCCTTAAACTGTCATCCTGGGGGCCGCAATTGATGGATTTGTCCTCTGCCCAATAGGATCTGTTCAGTTCTTTTTCCACACGGTGGCTATATTTTTGGGTGCCGCTAGCCTCTCTGTTGCCACAGCGTAATCAGTTTTCAGCCTCATAAATAAATAAATGAGAAGTGATTCCCGTGTTGGGCAAACAAAACAATCTTGAAGCCTGCACGGATGGAAATCCGCCGAGAAGTGGAGCGTCAACATTTGCCCGTGCTCTCGGCGAGATTTAATTGGCCGCGCAAACATGGCGGGGTCATCTCGGCGCCAACCCATCTCGCCACTAAACAGCTGTTGATTGCATTTGGAAAAAGCTCCTTTTTGCACGGACTTTCATACCCAAACACAAATAATAGCTCGCTTGAGGGGACAACGCTAAAACATGAAGAAATAGAGATACGTAGAAATGTCAACAAACACGGCTTAAAATGAAATGTGGAACATTCTCAAAATCGGATGTTTTGCCTGCCTGACTATGCAGTGACTAATAATTACTGTTTTTTTTCATATTTGAAAAAAAGACATATTTAGTCAGAACGTTTCCAATTTACAACATGATTATGTACTTTTTCCCCTACATTCCTCGAGAAAAAATACTGTATAACGATTTTCTAGTTAACAGTGTCAGTTATCTCATCGATAACTGATATCATCATCAAACTTTATTGAAATATAGTGTAATACATAAATAGAAACATATTTGTTTTCAAAATTAATTAAAGGATCATGTAAAAACATTATATAATAACAATATATAATTATAATATCGTTTGGAAAACAATGCATGTTTTCCAAACTATATTGGCTTAATTGCGACCTTACCGAGGCGAGTCAGACTCCTTTTTTTTTGACTCTCAGAATAACCTCTGTAAGTGCATCACTGAGGTACTGCAATCATACGCAATGTCTGATTTGTAAACACTGCAAGTCTTTTCTTACAACGTACCCAGGTTAAAATGATTGGTTTGATAGGCCGTCATTTCTGTTACCACTAGAGACAGAAACACTATTACAGATGCTCCCCTATTTACAAACATTCAAATAACGAACATTCGAGTTACGAACAACGGTATATACGAACATTTTTTTCGGGATGTCGAAAAATACCCGGACATTGCTATAAGTTAGGTTTTGTATTGTGTGCGCCTTTTTTCGAGTAGTACTACTGTAGTGCTTCTTTCCGCCGCGTGTCGCTGTGAGAGGTCACCCAGCATCCACTTTAAAAAAAAGTTCGGCTCCTACTTCCTGGTTCTTGTCAACATAACGTGTTCTGTATCGCTAGCGCGCCAAGGACTTTGACGGTTTTATTGTTTAATATATTGTGAAACCATTCAATATGGTTGTTGTAAAGTTTAAGGAAGAGGCGAGCCGTTACATTTGAAACGAAATAATATAGCTTGATGCTGTTGAGAAAATGGTCGAAACACTTTTTTTCCGGCCACTTTTTACCAAAGAGGAGGACCTCTTGAAGCGCATCTCCCAAATATAAGTTAAACTTCACTTTATTTATCTTTATAGAGCATATTATTTTATGGTAGGTAGGTAGGTAGGTTGGTAGGTAGGTGGATAGATAGATAGATAGATAGAGAGAGAGAGAGAGAGAGAGAGAGAGAAATAGAGAGAGAGAGAGAGAGAGAGAGAGAAAGGGGACGGACGGACGGACGGATAGATGGATAGATAGATTGATAAGAAATCAAAAGTTTGGTCAATCTTGGTTTACTAACGCTATTTTATTTCAATCTCAGTTTGTTGACTGTTTATCTTCTCTAGTTTCAGTTGCAATTATTAGTTGCAAGGCGGCATGTTGGCTGGGTGATTTGCGTGTAGCTACCCCAGCCTCCCTGCGCAGAGTTTACATGTTCTCCCTGTGCCAGCGTGGGTTTCCTCCAGGCACTCGGGTTTCCTCCCACATTCCAAAAACATGCATGTCAGGTTAATTGGCAGGTACAAATTGAGTTAGTTTTATGCGTCTCTTTGTGCCCTTCAACTGGCTGCCAACCAGTCCAGGGTCTCCCTTGCTTATTCCTGGGAGACAACACCCCCGCGACCCTGAGGATAAGCGGTGCAGATAATAGATGGATGGATGGAACTTTTGGCGCAAAGTGTATATTTATGTACAATGATAGGGTTTTAGAATTGTTTTAATTATTGTTTCGTGTCGGAATTTAAAGTCACGCCATAATACAGTTCAAGTATCAATGACAATTTTATGAATGATAAAGAGGTTAATGAAATGAGCAAATAAAACACGATTCCGATGTTTTCCAATTTAGGGGTTCTAAATCCATTGATATTTCTGGTTTCTCAAAGTTCATGATAAACAATCCAATTTCTACCGCGGTTTTCATATGAAACTCTATGATGAATACAATCTTTCATGGATTTTGGTCTGGGGTAGTTGTTACCCGGATAAAAGCGATTTTCTAATCGTCCAAGGAATTGAGGAATTTTCTTGGGGGGGAATAAAAATGTGGCCAAAACTCATCTATTTCTAGTTGGTCATCCATTGTGACTGACAGCGTCACAGGTGGAGTCAAAAATGAAAGGCAGACATTTGGTTTTCCATTTCTAAACAATGGTATGCTTATTTTTGTGATCATGATCGCAGCTTCTGTCTGCCCTCTACTTATGCGTTAATGTTCTGACCCAGAGATTAATGGCAAAAATGGTTTATTGCCACTCGCTATGATGTCTACGGTGTCTTTGATGTATTTTCTTAAAAAAACTTTGCTGAAAGTCATGTTTATTTCTATAGCCCTTGATCACAAGAAGTATCAAAGGGCTCCACAGACTATTACAGACTACAGACTATTGTTACACCATACAGATTTAAATCCTACATTAGGGCAAGGAAAACTTAAGAATGAGGAAAATTAAAATAAAAAAAAACTTTGTGGAGGGACCATGTATGTGGTAATCACCCTTCCAGGATGATCAGGCTGCAATGGATGTTGCAATACACAGACATCGTCAACATGAAACATAGTTCATTCAGAAGCTATAGTCTATAAGTGTGTTTTAAGCCAAGATTTAAACAGTTCCACTGAGGTTGCAGATATAATCTCAGAAGGCACAGCATTCTACAGCAACAAGACCCGAATAGAGAACGCTCTCGAACATGCAGAATTCTTCTTGGCTCGTGGAACCACTAGCAGACCAGCATTTTCTGAGCGAATGCTGAGATCAGGATCATTTTCAGCTAATTGAAATAATTTCTGTAGTGTTTGACAATTTAGTTGTATCATCATATATTTACTACAATGTTTTTCCTATTTAATTTCAATATTTTATTTAAATGTTGAGTTGTCCTGATAATTACTTATGTCTAACTCGCTTTTTAACAGGGTTTACAGTAAGGATTAATGCTCAGAGCATGATGTCATTAGAAGCCGAATGATAACATGGCGCCAACTGGCTGGGCCTCGTAAAGACGGTGGCCATAGCTCACACTTTACTCACACTTTTCACTTTAGCCCAGCTTTGTTGAACCCATTTTAGCTAAGGGGGAACATAGAAAAACATTCTGTTGGGGCCAGGACTAGTAAATGAATGGCATGAAAAGTATGCCTTAGCTGGAGGGCTGGTGGTCTTTTAAAAAGCGAACAATTAATTATTTCATTAATAGTTGTAATATTTGATTATACAACATTTATTGATGTTTTTTTTCTCATTTATTTTTTTTCTTCACAAAAATGAGATTTGATCTCTTTCTGTGTTTATCAATGGTGCAATTGTCAAAAAAGCAAAACAATAAATGTAATTTCCACTGCAGTTTATTTAACTCAGGAAAATAAAGCAGACAGGAAAATGACGGAAATAGTATAGACACACTAATTTGAATGATTGATTTAATTATTTCTTTAAAAAAGTGTAACTGTTTACCTGAATATGGGAACTTTTCTGTTATATTTCATATTTATTGGGTTAAAACGTTGGCAAAGACACCTTGGTGCTATCTTTTATTATTGTATTCTTCATTGCCTCTAACGTCTGCGATTTGTATTCTATATAATATGAAAACGGGCTGCGTTTCCCCAATGATGTTATCCGTAGATAATAAAGTGGGAGCTTTGCAGATGAAGTCTGGTCCAAGCGACATCCAGTGGACATATTTAAAACAGCAATGCAATGACCCTGACACAGCTATTTTTTTTCTTGTGATTCTCTAAAAAATATTCTCACAGGCCACATAAAATAATGTATCGGGCCGCATTTGTTCCGCCGGTCTTTAGTTTGACACATGTGCCCTAGAGTTTTTTTTTACATCATGCACACTTGAAAGTGACAAAAATAGCAAATATATTGATTTAATTATTTAAAAATAATTCCGTTTTTTTAATTATTTTTTTTTATGAAAATGTTTACCTGTATATGGAAACTTTGATGTCATATATATTATAGAAAGGAGCAGGGTTGGGTGGGGTTACTTTAACTTGATTACTTTCAATTACTTTTGGATTACTCCAATACCAAATATGCTAATAAAAGACAAAATATGAATAAAATTATGACTCACAACACGTGGTAAGCTTTCTCTCCTGGCTTTGATCTCTTTGATCTCCGGCAAAAGTAACATAAAATGCGACAGAAACAAAATGAAAATAAATCCAAACAGCTTGCCAACATCATTTTTGCCGTTCCATGTGTTCCGTTACTCCCCAAGCCTGCTCAAAATTTGATAATTTTATTCATATTTAGTTTCTTTTGTTTTTTATTTGCATATTTGGTATTGGAGTAATCCAAAAGTAATTGAAAGTAATCAAGTTAAAGTAACCCTACCCAACCCTGGAAAGGGGTTAAAGCGTCTTTAAACCCCAGCAAAGACACCCATATGCAATTTTTTCTTTTTTTCTTTTACATTTATGATTTGCCCTAAATAGTGTGTTTGTGACTTATTCTCAGTGAGATAATGTTCTCTGTTTGACTAACGGTAGTCAGCAAATACAGCCACAGTGGGTGCTTTGCGAATTTCGAATTTTGGCGACCTCCAGTGGACTTTTATGAAACTGCAGGTCATTGTTTAAATGATTTGTCACTTGTGCTTTTTTTGCCATTGTCTTACGGCCCACATGAAATAATGCAGCTCGCAGGCCATGCGTTTGACACAGGTGAACTATCCATTTGGGTTTCCATGTTTGTGAAGAAGATACAGGTACAATGAAGAGTGATGTCCCTCCAACACAAAGTACTAGCTTTTCTCGATTTTACCGCTACACACAACAATAATCAGGTAAACAAAAACGAGATTGACGTGTTAAATAGAAATGACACATAATTATAAGCAGGCAATCAAAGAAAGTCATTTCTCGCTTCTCTCTGTGGTGGGGAGAATGAATTCCCACACAACATGCGGCCTCAAAAAAAAAGATGAATTGATGTTTTTTTCCTTCTTTTTGTATATTCACAAAGATAACCCTGAAGGCAGAAATGCATATTTCAAAAAGCCTCCTGTCTACAGTAATTGGATTCGCCTCGCATTGTTTGCGATGAGGTCGGCCACACAGTGAGGGCTGCACTCTTTCGTTTTATTTTTATATTTCTTTTTTTGCATTAAGTTTATCTTTTCTCGACAGAAACTCAATTTATGAGTGGCTACTTCTCAGTGCAAGAGAACACCGCTTGATCTTGTTTTTTCTTTTGATTTAAATTAAAGTTTTACCCACCAAAATGAAGAACCGAAGGGATACAATAGGCCGAGGAGTTTATCGTCATATGGAGTTTTATTCTTTTTTGTTTCTTATTTTTAGCACTTTCTTGACCAAAGGGAAACAATGTTGAAGTTTTATTGTCTTTTCCCCTCCTCCCCATTATTATGTAGAGGGTGCTGCAAATCCAGCAGCTGTTGCAAAAAGTTGGGGGGAGTTAGTGGAGATTTGGAAGGATTTAAAACGAATATTTTCGGGCTCAGAAGTTCTCTAAAGGGCTAATGTGAAATATTTGGTGTAAGTAAATTTTAAAGTGGGGTTGTTTATTATTTAGTACCTCGAAGTGGGTTAACCTTAATTATTAGGAAAAAAAACAATATTCATTAAAAAAAATAGCAAAAACATATGAACCATTATCTAAAACTGCATTTTGTTGAAGTACAATAATCCCTACCTGTATCACTGTCTACTTATCACAGTTTTGCCACTTTGTGGATTTTCATCGTATGTTGTGTTCTGCATTCTGGTTGGCTGAACAGAGGAAAGTGTTTTCTTTTGCCAACAAAATTGGAACTCTCCACTCGCTAAACTTGTTCTTTAGCCATATGTGGCTCGCTGGCGCTCCTTAGAGGCTCCCTGGCACTTTTTCAAAAATGTTTGGATATGGAAAAATATATGGTTTTTGTATGACGGAACAGTGCCATCTTCCATAGTGTCCGTATGATGGCAAAGTATCATGTAAAGTGGATTAAATATTAATCCATACTGTTGCGCGATAAAAAACCCAACATTTTTCTTTTAAATTTTAATATGAGGGTGCAGAATTTATCTGAAAAAAAACTACACAAAGTGCAGTTATTTTATTTATTAATCAAAACCCCCATGAAAAAGGGAGGATTATTGTACTTGTAGTTCAAGAAATCTGTTTTAAGATGTCATAACAAAGGGGGTTGACAAAATTGGCCACCATCTTGCTGCTAGGGGTACCTCAAAAGGGCTTGGTTTATTCTGTTTTTAATATTGGTCACCTGCAAATGAGATTTCAGAGGTTGCCAGTTTCTTATTTTGACTATTATTGTGCACTATTGTTCGTTGTTTTGGCTATTACATATGCTTTTATAACCTAGGATATGTAATACAAAAATAAAGGGGAGGGCCTCAAAAACAGATTAGACTTTCTTGTCTGAAGGTTTCTCTACCGGTCTTCCTTGCAAGTTCAAAATCTATTGATGTCTTCTCTAATTATTTTAAGTGTCTATTAAGCACTTGTCACTGGGCAATTTTTTTTAAAGTAGATGAAAATTGGGCATTTTGGTGACTTGAGAGTTTCTTTTTTTTCCCTTGTGCTTTTCAGCACTCATTTTCGTTTCCACCACACCAGATTGGTTAAATAATACACACTGTCCCCACGAGTGTCATAAAGGAATTGTGAAAGAAGCCGTCGACTAAATGTTTTTCCAACATGGTTAAATACAATTTTGATTTACTTCAGTTGACCAGCGGATGTGATGGTATAGGAGAAACATTTTAAAATAGCTGTCGGAAATAATGCCGTGATTTTAATATATGAGTTAAGTTAAAAAAAGTTGATAAAACAGGCAAGGCGCTACATTTACTTGGCTATTTGGGTCAATGAGTAAATTGTTCTGGTCTGTGTTTAATAAGTAGCGTGTATAATTTTCCCACTCGATGTTGCTGTATAATGTAGTGGAAATAATAAATGACGAAAAGGATGATTAGTCTTTTGAGAAAAGCACCGATGATATGCATTCATCCAAAACAAAGATTCACACATCTATATGCACATGTTCTATTTCATTTTTCATTTTTCTATAAACAGAGCATTTTATTTTTAGTAAGATTGAATATTATTTAGTACAAAGTATAATAATATGTCCCTATTTAATCAGTAAATGAAATAACATGCTTGAAAAACTGACAAAGACACTGTGGAATTTTTGACTGCTAGTGTAATGCAACCAAAAACGACTGCTAAAAAGCACAATAAAGAATACAAACTATGGGGACTCAAAATGACAAAACCGCATAATTTTCCTTCTATTATTTTTTTTTTTGCCCAGCTTTTTACAAAGTGTTTTTTTTTTTTTAGGTACTTGTAGCCACATACTGGCTGACAATCCCGCCAGCTCCCTTTAGTTGAGTATTTAAAACATATGCACATTTACATGATAGTTGTTGATCAAGAGGTCACTGGTTCGATTACCGGCTTCTCCGAGTTATGTCGAAGTTTCATTGGGCAAGAAACAATGCCTAATGCCCCCGATAGCAGGTAGTTGCCTTGCACGGCTGACGCTGCTATCGGTTAGTTAGTGTGTAAAAGGGAAAAGTGTGAAACACGTTGTAAAGTGCTTTGGGAGGTCTTCATTGACTTGAAAAGCACTATATAAATGCAGACCATTTACATTTATATCTTAGTTCATTATTTAAATCAATATATACTTTTCTTTAATAAATACATTTTTTTTCACCCATAGGATGCACTCTATTATAAACACTGTCTTTTAAAGGTGAATCTGCATTACTTTGGAACAGTTTTTAGTAAAGCATAAATTTACGACTTACTACGTCAGGATTTGCTATATGTATATGTTTATTTTTCATGTATAAAATAAATATGTTTTTGTTGTAAAGGGAAATTAAAAACAATCTGAAATGTATAAAGTAGGTGTTGTGAAAGGATAGTGGGATGTTTGGACGCGTTCCAAGGGATGGGTGGGGCATCCGTATGATACGGTAGGGGTAAACCAGTGAAAGGTTTCGGGCCCTGCTGTTGAACACAAGAGTGTATTTTGTCACCCTGGCCCGAATGACATGGCCTATTTCTTGTGTCCCGTTTCATCTGGAGGGCTGAAACATGACCAACTTGGGTGCCAAGGTGCTTAACTTGGGTGGGTGTTTGGGCATTTGGGTTAACCGTGGTCAAATGTTTTGTGTTTTTTTGCTAGTTTTTTTCCTTTTTTTCTTTTCTTTGGTTTTGTGTACATGTTTGTCTTGCTGTCGGTCACCCCTCTCAAGGAAAATGACCGGGGTATATAGATACATAAAGTACACTGCTGTACCATAACGTTTTCACACCAGGTTAGTTCTGCTGTTTCAATTACCAGTGACCGTTGTTATTTTAAAGGGACACCCTTTTACTCATATATTTGTTTCTTGGTTGAAAATATGAAATCTCTTTGGTATCCAAAGACCACGCAATGTTTTTTACTTGATGGCATTTTGTATAGCAGCTCTTGATTCGTTGCTCCCCCCCAAAAAAACAAAAAACAAAAAACCAAACAAATAAAAAAATAGTCTATTGATCAGTGACTTATTGTATAGGAAAGGAGTCAACGCTGCATGTACTGTGCAGGACACATCTAGAAAAAAAAAATGTTTTATTTAACTGTCCTAGGGAACGTTGGAAACCCGACTTGTGCAATTTCAGTGTTGATGATAACATTGGAATTAACGCATGACAAAATCGTTATTCAACCGGAACTTGTGTACATCCAGTCAGCAGCAAAACACTGAATGCAACAATTGCACAAGGTTCAGGATGGTGATAAATACCTACAAAATACAGTTAAGGTGACACTGTCAAGCACAGAATCTAAAAATGCACAATGTCTCACTACTGATATTCTTCCTACTCTGTATACTCACTTCAAAGCCGAGTTAACAACCATAGAATAAAATACTGAAATCAGGGGGTCGTTTTTTATGCAAAGATTTGGTTGTGTGTCACCAGTAGCAAACGGTAGGCATCACGTGGGGAGGAGGTGTTTTTCATACAGGAACAACGAAATCAATGGGGAAAACCTGAGCACAGAATTTAGGGTAAAAGAGTAGTGAATTCTGGTCGTTTAATTCTTTTTTACTTTTATTTTTTTCCATACACCATTTCTGGAGAAAAAAAAAAAGAAAATGTCTTGGACTTTACCCAGAAATCAAAAAGGAAATATTCGAGGGGTTCGAAGACGAAGGAGACAATTGATATGGCGTGTCTCAACTGTTAGTTTGCATGTTCTCAAGATTGCAGAAGCCAATAAATGTGAAGGTTTTTGCCACTTCCACAGGCTGGTGTACACAATATTTTTTTCTATTTCTTTATATGTAGCTGTTTTTAACTAGTTTTATAGTTAGCTTCAATGTGAGTCAATATGGTAATTTATAACTAGATAGTTACTTTTAGAGTATCACGCTTCTTTGAGTAATCTGTGAAGGAAGGGTGACGCAAATACTTTTTGTATGAAGTAACTAGCACCTCTAATTAATTCACTTTTTCTGTGATGTGCCCAATGCTGCTAGTGCCGTAAATTCCGGACTATAAGCCGCTACTTTTTTTCCAAAAGTTCAACCCTGCGGATCATTCAGTGATGCGGCCAATTTATGTATTTTTTCTAACAGCCGCTAGCGGCGCTCGAGTACAAAAGGTAAGATTTAGACCGGTGGAATATATGCGAGTGTGTTGCTAGCGTGTTTTCGTCTACATGACAAAGTCTCTTTCCTATACTGGGGAAGACGACTTTAATGACTTCAGTTATACGGAGGAAGATGAGCACGGCTTACGATGATTTTTACAAGTACCGTATTTATTTTGATAGACCCGTTTCCTTGTGTTGCGAGCGTGTTCCTAGTAGCGTTTTGCTACCCTTCGCAGACACGGTTTGGGATGAAAATTATAATATTATTATTAAAGCTTTGAAAACTCTCTCGGTGTACCGTCTTTCTTTGTAAATATGTGTAACCATTTATAATATGTATTTGCAACTGTATATTTTTGTAATGTATTTATTTTAGAGACTTATTCTGATATGTTTTCCACGGGCGAATCAAAAAGAAGGGGCGAATACAACGGGGGCTGATAGGAAGTGGAGTAAAGGTGAGACGTGTTTGTGGACGCAGCGGACAATAGTGGATATATATTTTTCCCACCCTTACCTTTAAAAATATACTTTTTTTTCCTTGGATTATTTTCAACGGGACCCGGACTCTGCAGGTCTGCGTCATATCTTAAGTACCGGTATCATTTTGCGTTCAATTTGCCGGCTGTTGTTCTGGGACTGTATACTTGGTATTCAGTTACAATTGCGGGACTCAAAGTCGGGTTTGGGTTAATTTCTTGATTGTGTTACATGTTTTAATGTGGGCGCATGCGGCTTATGTACAGGTGCGGCTTGTGTAAGTCCAAAAGCGGTTATCCTCTTAAAATGTGGTGGTAAATTATTATTTTTTCATGCTTCATGTCTTGAAAACTGTCATCTCTTTCTAAGCAGGCGTTCTTTTTGTGAATACGCCATGAATCTTACCTAGATGAGCTGGATGAACAAATAAGTCTTCAAAAAAATAATAATACCAGCATGACCAAATTCCTGTAAGCTGTCTTTCCAGTCTACAACACAGTCCCGGTGGGCTGTCGGCTTTTGTGGATTTGTCCGCTCGACAGCACTCATTGATCGCGAACACTGTCTCCAGTTGTCAGGTAATTATGCACAGTTGGCTATTGATGATGTCATCAATTTCACACTGGCAAATCCCGCAGTTGCTAATAGGATTCTGAATCCCACGGATACAATGATTCGTTTGTGAGGGCTAAGTTTACACCGTTTCATCTTTACAGTGACCGACCAAGCTGTATTGATTTTTGATAACCATTTCACTATTATGTTTCTTTGAGGGATAAATGGAAATTGTAATAAGTGATCACCATACCTCAATCAGGACCGCAGACCAGTCAGTAAGGTCGGTTGGCGTCCTTTGGCCGTTTCAGTTGCACCTTCAGCCTCTTCATGCCTATTTGAAAGCCGTTCATGGCCTGGATGGCGGCTTGGGCGCTCGACGGGTTATCGAAACTCACAAATCCTGAGACGATAGCACAAGGAGGCGGGTCAAACAAAGGGGGACGGAGAAAAAGGAATATTGTTGGGGATGGAGAGGGGTGACGGAAAGAAGACGAGATGAGACGGCATTTGAAAGGCGGCCCCTTTTGAACTGGAAACAATGAGACTACAAAAGCTCTTTGTTTTGTCTTTCAAGCATATTAATCGAAATTATGGGAATTAAGAAAAGGTGTAGGGAAATAGCAGAAAGGCTAATAAAGCAGATAATACAATAAAACAGAAAGACACTATTACAAACTTTGAGTGAAACTATAGCAGTGAATATATTAAAAATAAAATGGAAGGTAAAAAAAGTTTAAAAATAGGAGATTTGTATTATGCATATCATTGGTAAAGCTCCATTTTCACTGTGTGTTCATTAGTGGTTCGTATCGATGATCAGAGAAATATATTGGGTTTGACTGAACTTTTGTTCAGTAGAGTAGGAGTGTCAGTCAGTTCAATGTGTACCCCGCATCCAAGAGTCAGGACAAAAGGCTATTTTTCTTTTACCTCAGGACCCAATGAGGACATTGGAAGATTGTTGTACTTCAAATCAGAATCACAGGCCCTTTTTATTGTTATTTTCCTTTTTTGTGGTTTTTTCGTTCTTGGACTGGCATGGCTCAAAATTTTGGGCAATGTAGGCCGCGCCCTCTTCATTCAAAGGTGGGAAGAAGACAGTAGTTGCATACAGCATGTATTGTAGACACATAGAAGACAAACCGTAGTTTCTTTACGAAATGTAAGCAAAATGACTAACAGTCTAACTTTTATTGTCATATTAGAAGGATGAATAAAAACCAGCAGCGATGAAATAGCTTTGATGGTTCCTATCTTGTCACTAACTATTTAAATACTACTGTATTACCTGTACTATTCGCTGAGCTTTTTTTGTACTGTTTATCTTGGAGTGACGTACATGTGACATGCATTGAGGTGTGCCATGAGCGAAGTATTTTTCAATAAATTAGTTGTTTTGTTACATACTGTTAATTAAAATAATTAAATAAAGCATTTTTGCAGTTATCTATGTGTGTTTTTGTCTGCTAGTTTGATTTTTTCTCAGTGTGATTTAAAGTTAGTTCGAAACAGAATTTAATACTGTGCACATCAATCCATTTTTCAAAAACAGTCAAGTTATAGTCAAATTTTCACCATTTTGTAGAAAATACATACAACATTTTCTGGACTAAAACCAACTATTTATTTTCTTGAGTTTTGGCCAACCACAATTGTTACTGTTCGAGTTTTAAAAGCACCGACCAATCAGAGGCAAGTTTTAATAATAGCACAAGCCAGTTAAAATGATTCAAAGTTTGCAAGCACCACACTATGCCACACCCACCATGTGAGCTCATTGAGTGTCATGGCGTACTCCGTAAACATAGTCCCAGACTCAACAAACTAGAAGGAATCGAAGCTTGCACCGAAGTAGGGCAGTACATTACTTGTATGGACCTATTTCAGTTTTGACAAAGCGGACGTGGAACAGGAGAAAACGCCCGTTGCGGAATTTGCTTTCGCGTAGTGGCTAGGTCCAGAGGATACACAAGTAATTGTAGCAGCACCTTAAAATAATCACATATTTAAAAAAACGGCATGTCAAAAATGTTTACCAGTAAAAAACAAAGAAAGTGCATTTACAATTGGACTGGGAGTTAAACAAACCTCCATCAAAGCGGCATTTGCAGTTGAGTATACTTTATAGTCAGGGATTTTGGTTAATTTGGTTTTACGACATGTAGGTGATAAACAAGGGTGGAGGCCTCATTCTATCACCACTATTTGAATGGTATTGTCATGAATCGAGCATGAAATGGACCACTGTCTGACTCAATGAACTGTTTCTCGTCAGTGTACCTACCGGCATGTTGTGGCATGCACAAACCAGAGTCATCGGTCATTTTTTTCAGGTTAGCATGAAGAACAATCGTTTTGTCAATGTTGTCTGCAAATCCATTATTGTCACGTAAATGTTCGGCATTAGCGTCAAAGCGTTCAGGCAAGTAAAGGGCACCGATTTGTGTCTCGATGTGATCCGGGGCTGGAGGAAGGGCGGTTCTACGAGATGTCGAAGCCTGCGGCGCTGAGTTATCACTTGGGTGTCACGGTGCAACGAGAGCACAGGTTTTCACACCGAGACTCCGTGCCTGGCCTTATCAGACACGGCCGTGATTGACGGCGCAAATTTTCCGCCTGCCAGCTGATTTCATCGCGCGGCTATGGGTCCAATTTAATTTGGGGGTAGAGGGCAGGCTTTTGTCAGTGCGGATGAGATAAGGCTGCTGCTTTTACAAACCTTTTAAACAAACGGAGCAGGCAAGGGCCTGTCAGCTGGCAGTGATCTTCCCCTCCGCCAACCCCAATCTCCAACACACTACCGACCGGATTTAATGAATTGCCATACCTCACATTTACATCCTCATGCCAGAAAGAGGTGATAGGAAGTTGGGGAGGAAGTAGGAATAGTCTAAACTCAAAAGGAGATCTCTAGACATCATTTAATTGGCTGTTTTACTAAGCCAATTTGGGGGCAGATTCTGTGGTTTGTTTGGGATGGGATCTCCGGGATATCTGAATCTGCGTGCTGCAGAGTTAACTTTGTCAACTTGATGTTGTATAAAGAAAAAATGGGTACATTGACTGTCTCAATATTCTTATTCGTGCCAGATCTGTTTTGTATAAGACACTGAATCCATAATGCCCCCAATAGCTGGTAGTCGCCTTGCATGGCTGACGCTGCTAGTGTGTAAAAGGGACAAGTGTGAAGCACATTGTAAAGCACTTTGGGAGGTCTTCATTGACTTGAAAAGTCTATATAAATGCAGACCATTTACATTTACCTTTATGTAATGTTCCAGTCCGTCAATTACGATGTCAGTTCAGTTCTACAGCTCACGTCTACCTCAATCACTCCATCAGTTGATTCATCAAAAATGTTGCTAATTTATAATCATCACCTGCCAGGTGGTGATAACACTATCTTTCACAGTTTGTCAGGTAGGTTAGATGTTAAAAAAAGCTGACTCTTCACTTTTGAACAGCTGCTTTTTAACTTTCAGTTTCCAGTTTTCTTTAGTTTTGTTTTCTTTTTCAAACAATATGTACCGGTATGTAGCCAATTATGTATTTGGCCTGTTCGTACCTACATTTCAGGATTTTAGGCTCCATATAGACTCAGTCTTACTCATTGGGTTTTCAATTCTCTCGCCAGCTAAAAAATGGCAACACAGTACTATACGTGTCTCATGCGCTTGGAAAAGGGCTGCTATCCTAACCCAAACGTGTTGATATAAAAAATTCTATTCACGTGTTTGCTCAACTGTCACTGTTCTAAAATAAAATGGATTTTTTTACCATCCTTTTTAAACATCTTTATTAATTACCCCTTTAAGGAGAGAAACCTGAAAAGAGGCTTTAAAAAAGATGCTCAAGATAAAGAGATGTCGTCTCAAATTCAATGAAAGTTAAAGCTTTATCATTTGACAGAACTAAGCACACCCCATAACTTCCTCTTTCACCTACCGACTTTACACTATTTTTTAATCATTTTACTCCGCACTTTACTTGTTAGGTTAGGGGCAATGGGAAGAATTCAGCTCTAGGAAATTAGGAATGTAGTTTCTGCTTACCATGTCATCACGTCTAGCTGCATTTGTTGAGACGTAATATAACGTGCTGATTTTTAATTTCCTTGTCCTTCTTTGATTTTTTTTTTCACTCGCCTCAACAGTAAAATTATAACCAGTTACATGAATAAACGGTAGTGCTTAACTTGCAAAAGGAATAAGTATGACGCCAGAGGAGCACTGCGCATCATTTTTGTTTAGTCTTCAACAAATTTCCTGCAACCACCTCTCTTAAGCTGTGTGCTTTTATACTTTCACCTGTCTCGCTGCGCTGTCTGGAGGAATTTATGTTCCGTAACTCAACCTTAACAAATTCAGTATAATTGGTGCGTTTCTTTCCACAGTTGTTTTTAGATGGTTAGTAATGCAGATTGGACGAAGCTTCAGAGAAGCTAGGGCACTCCCAAGCTGACTTTGTGAAATGGGGATTGTCTCCCTCACCTTTCTATACTACTATACACATTGCAGAGGATTGGAACTTTGTTACCCTTAATCGTGTACGCGCTAAGGAGTAAAATTGAGAGGAAGGGATTTAGCCCTATGGCAAATGCATTATTTTACTCAACTGACTGATCAATCAATCAATCAATCACATAAGAAAACAAATTGGTATTAAAATGGTCCCAGTTGTTAGTCAATTGCTACTTTGGAAAAACAAAAAAAACTTCAGCAACATTTGAAAAAAAATACTGAAAAACTAATATAGTGTTTTGTTTTTCGGAAAATCTGCCTCAGTTTTCAGAAATCAGCAGGCATTTTTTAAAAGCCTTGTTCCCTGCAGTGTTCATAAAACCTTTATGCTCACTTCATTGGTGTGTATGGTTGAAAATAATTATAATACAATCTTAATGCAGTTAATACAATGTTTTTTTTTTCATCATTCAACTTTACTCATTGCTGAAATTTCAAAACATAGAACAAGAAACCATATTATTTGTTTGTTTTTGGTATCATTTTATTTTTCCGACCCAATTGTAAGTCATGACAGACAGTGAGGAAGTGGCTATGTTCTGAGAAGGAAGTAAAGGTGAGGGTAGGGGTTACAGAGTGCCGCATCGAAAAGAGCGTGGAAGGGATGCTGAAAGAAATCCAATGTCAGCAGTCTTCCGTTTATGCTCTCATGGGTGCGGCTGTCCAATTGAATCAACAGTGAGGTCCACACTAGTCTATTATTATCTCTTTAAGCTTGTGGAGTCCACCTGCACTGGCTCCACCCGGATGAGGGAGATGCAATGGAAATTTAAGGTGATGTTGCTTAATGGTGCTAGATTAAGCAATTTAGAAGCTGGTTGCATAAGAGGAAAAAAAGGATACCCCGATTGTAATAATAAACTAAAATTTGAATGGAAAAATCTCTATCTCACCCCGTATCTACAGAATTGCTTATTTCCTGGCACATGTCCCATATTAACATTAGGTGATTATTTATTCGAAAGCTGAAAGACAACTCTACATTTAATCCTTACCACATTTTCAATGTGCAAATATAATGTTTACCATAAAATTGGAAATGTGTTTTTATTATGTGTGCAATGAAGAATGCTTACTATGTCACGGTAGATCTTATTTAAACTATTACATGCTTGCAAAGATGATTGCTTATGACGCCAGGGTTGTTTTATTTTGAACATTATTGAGTGATAGCACACTGCTTGCTGTCCTTTAAATTCCACTCTCATTTAGGGTTGAACTGTGTTTTGTTACCTAGGTGACTTGAAAACACAAACAAACAAAAATAACAAGTTCTCAAGGGAGGACCCTTGGAACAGGCTGGATAGTGTACATCTTGAGGGTCTGTACGGTCCTCTTGTTCTCCTTAAAACCTATTATTTTGGGTGTCTGTTAAATTATAAACTTAGACTTCTCCCAATTATTTTCATTTTCATGATTGCAACATAAGAAATCTCTACATTTCAATTTTAGATATTTATTAGAAATACGTAATTCTTTCAAATTCAAGACTCATCACCAATCATTAATTTTTCAGATAAGATATGAATTATTCATTATTATTTACAGATGTAATATTGCACATTTTTAAACATTTCTTTCAGATTTTCACATTTAGCTACATGTTTTGAGTTATTTTGCTTTTTTTTCTTCTTACAATGTTATATTGTTACTTTGATCTGAAAAATAATACATGTCTAAAACGTGTTTTTCAGGAAGACAAAAAAAGCACTATTAATGCCCCAAAATGGAATCTGGTAGAGTTGTTTTTATATTAAAAAAACAATGCATTTCATAATGACAGATTAAGAAAACACATACTCCTTAATTAAATGTTTATTAAACCGTTGTCGGGTCGCGGGGGGCAGCAGCCTTAAAAGGGAAGCCCAGAAGTCCCTATCCCCAGCCACCTCCTCCAGCTCATCCGACGGGATCCCAAGGCGTTCCCAAGCCAGCCTAGAGACCTGGGTCGCCCCCGGGGCCTCTTGCCAGTGGGACTTGCCCGGAACACCTCCCGAGGGAGGCGTCCAGGAGGCATCCTTATCAGATGTCCAAGCCACTTCAACTGGCTCCTCTCAATGCAGAGGAGCAGTGGCTCTACACAGAGTCCCTACCGGATGACTGACCTTCTCACCTTATCTCTAAGGGAAAACCCAGACACCCTGCGGAGGAAACTCATTTCGACCACTTGTATCCGGGATCGTGTTATTTCGGTCATAACCCAAAGTTCATGACCACAGGTGAGGGTAGGAACGTAGATCGACCGGTAGATCGAGAGCTTTGCCTTTCGGCTCAGCTCCCTCTTCACCACGACGGACCGGTACAGGGTCCGAAAGACGGAAGACGCTGCACCGACCCGTCCGTCGATCTCCCGTTCCATCCTACCTTCACTCGTGAACAAGACCCAAAGATACTTGAACTCCACTTGGGGCAAGATCTCTTCCCCAACCCGGAGGGAGCATGCCACCCTTTTCCGTCTGAGTACCATGGTCTCGGACTTAGAGGTGCTGTTCCTCATCCCGGCCGCTTCACACTCTGCTGCGAATCTCTCCAGCGAGAACTGAAGATCACGGCCTGAGGAAGCCAACAGCACCACGTCATCTGCAAAAAGCAGTGGCGCAATGCTGCCCCCGCGACCCGACCCCGGATAAGCGGAAGATAATCGATGGAAGGATAAACCGTTGAGGGCCGATTTAGTTAATGACCAAACAAAACTAAATATAAGTATTTTTCACATGACAATGGGAACATCCTATATCATTTTCTCCTCTCTTGACATTTCAACATTGCTTCACCAATTGAAACAATTCCAACTTCATTTTTTTCTAAATTGTAACCCAAATAATGGATATGATTTGACATACGGTTAGTGTTAACCCAACAAAGGAATAATGTTTTATTCCTGGAGGCCAGTTAAACAGTGGTCGTAAATATACTCTGTAGAAACAAATGGAAGAACTGTGGGGTAAATCTGCATACGTACCTGCATTACCTAACCTCTTTTTTTTGCACTATATGACCTCAACAGGGTCCAAGATATCAAGTAAAGTAATTCGGTATCAAAGTGAAAGTTGTATATCCACCATGTGAACTCTCAAGTGAAATCCTCAAACATATGCGGGAGAGGTCTTTGAAAATGTGAAATTTAAATCACCACTTCCTGATTAATTGCCTGTTCAATATCCATAATCAAACTTAATTATGTCAGATTGTCTACAAATGTGTGTTTACTGCCATAGCACGGTTCGTTAAAAATTAAATTGCCCTTTCTAATGCTTTGCAGGATTCCTTATTTTTGCAGCGTGGCTTTTTCACTCCCCCCTCATCGCTGCATTTTTAACCTTCTCTGATTGGGTCAACTGATAACGGGACGCTCCCCCACCCCTTGCTCGGTGGCCTGAAACACCACCTTCAAAATGTTAATTGCGCCTTGATTAGGATAGACTGTGGAAATTAGACGGAAAACGTCAAATGCTAATTTGGGAAAAACAGCAACAAGTCATGGGAAGATATAGCAAACTTTGATGCATGATAAAGAATACAAAAATCATACAGAGGATATGCAGCTTATCGTGAACAATATCAATGAAAATAAGTGATTTGAAATCATATGTTCGTCTTATAATCTGTGCGCTGTGCAACCCTTTGAGACTCCTTGTGATGAAGGGCTATACAAATAAACATGACTTGACTTGACTCTCTTTAAATTGAAAGAGAGTGAGGAGGTGTGAGAATGTGAAAGAGGTAAAAGGAGCAAGATAGAAAGAGAGAGATAGAAATAGAGATAGAAATGTAAATTGTCTGCATTTATATAGCGCTTTTCAAGTCAATAACCACCTCCCAAAGCGCTTTACAGTGTGGTTCACACTAACCCATTCACACACACTCACATACCCATAGCGGCGTCAGCCATGCAAGGCAAAGCAAAATAAATAATAAGAATAAGAATAGAGAGAAATATATATATATATATATATATATATATATATATATATATATATATATATATATATATATATATATATATATATATATATATATATATATATATATATATATATTTTTTTTTTTTTTTTATTTATTTTTATTTTTTTTTTTTTTTTTATTTCTTCCCCTCATTATATTTATGCTCACTCTTAAATTTGTTTGGAATGGGTTAGAAACAATCATTTTCTTACTTTCACCATCTTAATGCTAAACTTCAAGAAAAACACATCAACACATTTGTCAACTAAGAAAAGGTGCACCTAAAAATTGCCAGAAATTTGAAAGTGCCTTATGACCCAGTGTACTTAATGTATAGCAGGATACTGTGGTCAAGATCAGAAATGTATACAGCATTTATAGGTATGCGTCCCTACATGAGGTATACTTCTGTATTCAGTTGGTAATCATCACAGTCCACAAACATATTTGTCACATAAGTTATGGGACCGATCTGTATGGTGAATCTCGAATATATAACTCTTTCCTAACCCAAATAGGGACCCACTTAATATGTTGGACTCACCGAAACATTTGCTCTGATTGGTCGCTCTATCCACAAAGACTTTGGCGGAGATGACGTTGCCGAAAGGGAGGAACATTTGCATGAGCTCGGCATCACCAAATTCTTGGGGCAGGTGATAAATAAACAGGTTGCACCCCTCGGGTCCTGGTGGGGGGGAGACAAATGAGTGACAACTTGTCAGTCTTTCACACTGCCAGTAAACAGAAAATCAATCTTCTTGAGCACTTGGGCTGAATGTAATATAAGTTATAAGAATAAGTGTAAACATAATGGTATACCAATATTCCTTAATACAAATCATGTATTTTCCAGACAAGACAAGGTGCACCTGAAAAACCCAAATTGCCAGAAATTTGAGAGTACGCCTTATGACCCAGTGTGACATATGTATAGCAGAATACGGTGGTTGAGATCAGAAATGCATAGAGTATTCATTGGTATATGTCACTACACGAGGTATACTTCTGTATTCAGTCTGTATCACCAATGTCCCGAATCACAATACAATATATGCAATAGGTTTTTAACCTGGGTCGTGGCGGTCGGGGCACCAACACTTTAACACCAGACCTACATTGGTACAGATTATATATAAAAGGCATTAGAGCTTATCTCATCACAATATTTTTACCCACAGTGCTAGAAACACTGCTTGCACAGTGTATTCTGATTGGTTAAACAGTCTCTGTACGTGTTCACCTGTGCGCAATAACTTGCAAAATAAAAAATAAAAAACACAGAGTTTCAACAAAATGCTATACAAGCTCGTCTATGATCGTATACATACAAAACCAAGAGGGCTAGTGATAAACTGTTGGCGCCCTCACTGCTGCGATTCAGGTTTGATTCCCGTTGCAAACAATGTTTTGCAATTAACTGATTACTCATTGCATTTTAAACATGGTACCTGTGGGCACCAGGGTGCCCCCTAAGGACAGCTGAGGTGCATGTGGACCTGTTCTGAAAATAGCTCAAATAACTCTATTTTTCAAGAAAAAGTTCTCTCTTTTATTGGTTATGTGAGTCTATTCAACCCTACTTCCAAACACAGACCTGGTAATAATTATAGTAATACTATGACAAGTTGTTATTTTAGAAATACGTACTAAACTGGATGCCCTTTGCGCTAATTAGTAACAAAAAGTAGTTCTCAGGTTGAAAAAAATTGGAAACCTCTGCACGTGTATACCCCGAATAAACATGGTAGCTCTTACTGTAGTCTCGATTTCATGTGCCTTATAATACAGTGCGGTTTATAGTGCTGAAAGTACGGAATTAATGATCCATTTATATCATGACCAGGGCACTATTTGGAAAAACAGCCTTGAAGATAATGCTAGCTTTTGCCATGACTATATATATATATATATATATATATATATATATATATATATATATATATATATATATATATATATATATATATATATACCTACGTCCACCATTTTAGTTTGGCGGCCCGAATTAAAAAGCCTGACGGGCTGCATCTGGCCCGTACGCCATAGTTTGCCCACCCATACGCTAAATATTAAACACTAGACGCAGGGACCATTGCACCACTGTAAACAAACATTTTGTACCTCTTAAATTTAATATTTATGCTGCTCTAAACCAGTGGTCCCTAACCTTTTTAATACCACAGATCAGTCTAATGTCTGACAGTAATCTTGTGGCCTGGCCCAATAATAACATTAGTGATACAAACAATAACAATAACAATAATAATATTAATAGTAATACATGATGAATAAAGCCGGGTAAACATTCTTATATTGCTAATTATACGTGTGAAGATTTACATTCCATCTTAGTAAAAGTCTGTTGGATTGAACGTTACTTACATTTTACAGAGGAGAGTCAGATAGCATCTTATTCAACGCTCCAACTTGTTTTTTAAATGTTTTAGTGTCACCGAGCTACTGCCGTCACATGAAAGGTCTGATTCAAAAACTTCAGTCAGTTGACTTTTTATTCGCCCTATCCAGGCTAAAATACCAGTCCAGGACTTATTGCGCATGTGTGACTCTCAGCAGAGATTATATTCATGTAGAGATGCGTCACTCTGTTCGGAAAAACATGTTTGGCGATAACTGTTGACAATGGAATTCATCGTTGACTACCGTATTTTCCGCACTATATGGCGCACCGTGTTATAAGGCGCACCTTCAATGAATGATATATTTTAAAACTTTCGCCATACATAAGACGCATCCCATTATAAGGCGCTATAAGTGCATGCTGGTTTAAGATCAGGTAATTGTGCAATTTTGTAATTGTAATCCTGTGCAGTCCTTCGAGACATTTTTGTGATTAAGGGCTATTTACGGTAAATAAATGTGACTTGACTTGACTACAGTAGAGAATGTAGTTACGTTATGCAACCTCTAGATGTTGCCACGCTAAAGGGAATGTCAACAAAACATTCAAAATGGTCAAACTTTATTGTTAACAAACAAGCTTTCCACAACTCCATTCACTCCCAAAATAAATAAACAGCCGTTTTATTATTTTCTCTGAGGTAAAGCATTTTCGTGACACATCTTTAACATCTTTGAACAACATCAAGGCATATCATTTTACTTTTCCTCCATTTAGTCAAAACGCAAAAAAAAAACGTCTGATACTGTTATTTTAAATGAAACGTTAGTGCAATCGCAATAAAGTGACACTCGTAATGTGCAAAAACAACAAGTGCAAAACAATAACAATAAAGCAATAACATAATAACTGTAAAATGTAAAACGTAAACACACACAAGAAAAACAAAGATCACTCTATAAGCTCCTCATCGACGAATCCCTCGAATTCTTCTTCTGCAGTGTTCGAATTGACCATCTCAGTGAATGGGCCATCCAACACGTCCGGCTCCGTTTTATCAAGGTCGTCATTAATTGAGTCAGTGTCGCTGATGTTGTCTGGCTGTTCGGGGACAATTCCCGTCTTCTTGAAAGCTCGGACCACAGTTGAGACTGATATATCAGCCCATGCATTTACGATCCACTGACAAATGGTGGCGTATGTCGCCCGGCGCTGTCTCTCCGCACGTATGAAAGAGAATCGTTGTTTAATATTTCCCAGTATGCACAGCGCGAAAAATGGAGTCGGCGGCTGTTTCTCGTAGTTGCGAGACCTTGCAAATTTAATATTGAGCCATATATAAGGCGCACTGTGTTATAAGGCGCATGGTCAGCTTTTGAAAAAAAATTAGACTTTTAGGTGCGCCTTATAGTGCGGAAAATACGGTACTTGCGTTATCGATTTTTGTCAACAACCGCTAATCGTCGTAGCCCTATGGTCTGGTGGTTAAAATTTGCTGCTCTCTCTACCGAGATCAGGGTTTGATTTTCATTGCATCGGATGTTGTGTAAACATGGTCAGCAATGATTTCTCAAATACGCTAATGTTACAGTTAACCATCGTGTATGACACGCACACAAACTTTGAGTTATTTTTGGGATAAGAAATGCGTGTTTTACGCTAATAAACACGGTACAGGCCAAAATAAGAGAACTTTTTTCTGTATCTTCGGCCCGGTACTAAACTACCTATATGGTCCATGGCCCGGTGGTTGAGAACCACTGCTTTAAACTGTCTTCTACGTAAAGTCATGGAAATTAATAATCAAAACGGACAAATAATGTAAAAAAAAAATCATTTAACATCAACTTACATCCTTTGCTTTATTACACTTCTTGCCATCACCCATGTGTGTGTGCAGGCACACACATTTGAATGCTTCCACTAGTAATGGTGCTGAATGATTATGCATTCAGATAATTAATCTGATGCATATTTATAACCACTTAAATACATAATAATAGGCTGATTTAGCAGTCCGAGTGTGAATTAGTGCGCTTCTTGAATAACGACAGAGTAACTTTTGTCTTGGTGCTAATATTCTTAAAATATGGAGCTTTTTTTCTCACTTTTTTTTTTTTAATCATACGCCAAGTCGGGTTTTTCTTTTCTCACCATAAGGCCGCCCCCATCCCTTTCCTCTTCCCAGGGCTAATTCAAAGCGGCACGGCAACATTAGAATGGAACACAGCAATTATCACCTTTTATCTTGGGTGGGCGCGTTCAGTCGCTCTTACCTTCCCGCTGTTGCTGGGGGATGATGGTCGCTTGCTGTGGGAATGCTTGGCTGATTGGCGCATAGGCGGTTGGGTAGGCTGCTGTTGCAAAAGGGGGTGGAAGCAAGGAGGAGAGGGGTGAGGGGGGGATGCGGAAGGGAGAGAGGAGATAATCGTTTTTCTGTTTTTATATTTGATGGAATAAAAGCAATGGTACTTTGCATTCAATTAAAACAAACCAACTCTTTTGATGGAAAGTAAAATCACACTTTTAACATTTGGGCCATTAGAAGTCACCTCATGTGCATTACATTTGAACATGTAGTGTTTTTAGCCCAGTGTGCCAGAGCATACTTGTGCACCTTGAGACTTTATCCATGTTCAGTTTTACTTCTTTTTTTGCTGTACGAGTATTTGCTACAAAATCTTGCTAGTTATACCAAGGAAAATCCAGCTCACGAGCAGTCCCAGAGGCTACCTCTCGAAACCACTCGAGACCATTCACCTCTCGTGACCGCTCACTGCCAGCATCAGCTAGTCTAGTTTGCGCATGCAAACTACTATGGGCAAATAAATAATGTGTGTATGTTCATTTAAAGTCACAGTAACTTTAATTTTAAGAGTACAGTAAATATTTACTTGAGCTAAAACCAGTGAACCTACACTAATTGCTCCCCTTATTAATGATTGCAAATCCTCCATACTAACTGATACCAAACCTTAGAAACACAATTTGGAAACTATTTATTCACAGCAAGACAGACTATCTAGAATGCCCCGACCAAAATCTACAATGACGTCGTCCTTAGCTAACAGTTATCAAGACGATCCGAATTAAATTCAAAACTTGCAACATGAGACCATCTTTTTTTCCTATATAAAACTGTTGGGGGTTTAGTTTACTTTAAGGTTTAGTTAGAGTAATGCAGTTGATCAGAATTTGCATGATTTAACAATAGGTAATAATGCAGACATTGGCATTAACATATATCAACAAGTTACACAATGCTGGCATTGGTAGTTAACGTCCACCAGCAGCTTAATTGTTTAACATTAACCGCTAAAATGATGCTAGTTACTAAGGGACACTAGCCACCTAAGCAATGTCAATGTTGCTAGCAATTATGTGAGCAAAAATACAACCAAAGCCAGTCAAAACAGAATAAGCCACAGAGATGATCTAATTGCCATAGTCTTGCATTCAGGTTAAATCTTCTCATTCTCTTTCTCTGATTTCCAACCCACACCTTGTGTCAATTGTCCTGATTACTCTACAATCCCACCTCTCTCTCTTCACTATTTAAACCCTCTGTTTTCTTAGTTTGGTGCTAGTTTGTTGCCTCTTTTGTCACATTACAAGCCTTTATGTCACAGCCTTGTAGTTTTCCACCGTACTGAACCCTTGCCTACTTTCCAGACCATGACCATGGCCTGACGAACTTTTAGACTGTCGCTGTAGCCAAAGTGAGTTCAATGGATCACAGACATTTGCCTGCTTCTTAGACCATGACTGCTGCCTCTGATGATCTTGATAATGTTGCCCCAATTTCTGACTTCCTGTATAACCCGCACCTCGCCAAGTTCAGATATGCAATGCTGCCTCCAGGCCACCCCGAGAGGGTCCTTTACACAAATGACATAATTTATGACATTTATGTCTTTCAAGATATAATCGTCATTTTGCACACTCCTATTTGTGAACATAGTGATTTTTTTTTATTCAACTGTATCTTCAAATACGTTTCATTATTATTTTCCTCAAGTCCAAATGTAATTCCACATTTGGAATTGTCATTCTTTTGTAACCTTAAATGTAAAGGTTTTGGCTAGAGTCTCTGAGTGCATTTCTGAGATACTTTTGTACTCCAGAGCATTGCTCAGAGTCACTAGACAGTGAATACGCAAAGTCTTGTGTCTGCTTAATGAGACTCGATGTCATACCGCCTCTGTCATCTCTCGTGTAGGCTATGACAAGTTCAAATCCTCACATTTTCAGAATGAAGACTTTTCGGGCGTGTGGGCGTTCTATCAAGTCAACTCAAAATCCTTTTGAAATCTTAATGTAAAGCAGCCTAATCCTTGTGGAAATGAGTTGATTGCGGCTGCCGTCTTGTCAGAGTGGGAGACTACACATTACAAAAAATTGGTGAAATTACTCTATAAATAATTACATAAAAAAAGGCAGCTTTGATACTTACTGTATTACTTATAAACTATAAACAATCAACAGCCAGAAAGGACCAAAATTGATTATTCGTTCCAAAACAAAAAACACATTTAGAGTAAAAGTCTCAGTGTGCAACTACCGGTACTTGCATGTATGTGTGAAAATGCATGTACGGCAAAAAAATATTTCTTGCTGTTGATGCACAATATGTCCACTCCATATTTGATTTCAGTTTTGGCTGTAGCTAGTGTTGAAAACATATTTTTTAGCCAGGTCAAATCTGACCCTAACAATACAAATGTAACAATTTCAATTAAAGCATTTTATAAAGGAGTACTTTTTGTTTACCTTATATTGTTGAAATATACATTTATGATAAAGTCAAGAAGCTTAAACAAAGGTAGGTGGTTTTGTATGCATTAACCTCCAAAATAGGTCAATGGTGATCCTAACACAAGAGGTGGGTTTCCAAAATAATGTAAATTGCAAATCTGGAATTATATTTGGATTAAGAAAAGAAAAGGAAAAGATAAAACATACTTGCAGATATTTTTGAATGTATGTGTAGTCTACATGCTATAAATGTAGAATAAAACCAGTAAATATATGCTAGCTGCTAAGTAATTAGCCTAAAATCGCTATATGTTCATACATATTAACGAATCAGGGATGTGCGATGTGATGTGGTATTAGATATTAAGAGAAAGAAATAATGTCACAAATATTGTAACATACAGGGAGAAAGGAGGTGTGGATTGACATTTTAAGATGCAAGACAGACGGATCACCTGCGTAGTGTTGGACGCCGGCATAAGCCTGCTGGAGAGGGTCAGCCACTGTCGGACTCTGTGCTGCAAGAGAGGCAGGAGAAGGGAAAATGGGGGTAGGTGGGAAACAAAGACAGGGTGGAGAGCGGTCAAGAGAGACTCCGAGACAAAGATAAAAGATGGGATACATTTTCCTGCTCTCTGCTCAGCAGCCTTTGGTGGGTTGTTGGTATCTTCTGAGCCATCACCTGCTCAAATTTGGGTCTTGTTTTGAATACTGATTGCAGCAAAATGTCCCTGTGTGTGCTTCCGTTTGTTTTGTATTTGCCCAAAAACAAAAACAAAAAAAAAACATTTGGATGGGCAGAGCGATTTGATGATCACTCTCTAGGAAAGGGGTGTCGAACTCATTAAAGCCATAGGGCTAGGGATCTTTCGGTGACTCGCAACTAGATCAGTGAAAAAAATAGCAGCCTAATCTGACATTTTCAAAGCCTTTTTTATGTTGTTAGCATATCATTTTGACAAATAATCAAATACAAAAATGTTGCACATTGAGGAAAATGAGAAAAAAGTGGTGTCTGGAATTTTACATTGTGTTACTCTCTGTCACATTTCCTAACTCAAAATCCTGATCACAGCTCATGCATCATATATGTGCATTTTCTTTAACATGCATTTCAATCAACTCTTCTTTTTTAAAACCTTGTGGCTTTTGGTTGGCGTTTGGACTGTATTTGAAACAGGCCTTCGCTTATTTTCACCATTTTTGTGCTACCCTAAGCAAAAACAGTGATGCCAAGCATGAAATCACTCTCCAACCGCTCAATAGAGCTTCCCTGCCTCCTAATGTGTTGCACGTCCCCGAAACACTAAAAAAATAAAGATAAAAGTTCTTAGGCACGGTAAACATTTTTTCTAAATACTCTTTGAACTTAAGTTGGACAAGTCTTCCACATTCTACTTATTTTACACTTAAAATATTCCACGTTCAATGTTTCAAAAACACCTCATGTGACGCACCCGACCTTTAAGAAACGTACCAAATGAAAAGCAATGTCATGAATTTAACCAACTGTTGTGCAGTGATTAGCACATTAGCCTAACATGCAAAAAGCCACCGGTTCGAGAACGGTGGAAACATATGTTGGCCTGTAGAGGGATGGGCACAATCAGGCTAGACATGCCCAGGAAATGGTGCCCCTACGACCGTAGTGGTTAAAGGATCCAACCAACAACCAACCACAATAATGCAACTCCTCTTGTTGAAAATCATCACATTATGATACCAGCTGTTGCCATGAAACTGAGGATGCTAGTGTCGCCCCCCTGGAAACACATATGGAAGTCTAATATGAGATGCTCAGCCGCAAGTGACGGCAGAGAGTCATTGGTGGGCAAAATCATGCCGAGCAACGGCGGAAATTTGGGTTGCCGTCCCACTCGCTCCTTCCAAATGGTCTGTTCGGCCCAGATGTTTGCATCAAATATTAATAATGTGCCAAACAAACCACTTTGTAGTTCATTACATAGCCGCTCTCTTTGCATAATACACAAGTGAGGGAGCGGGGGTCCTGTCATTTCTCCAGGAATCATTCGCCGACAGCGTCAAGAAGCCCGAGACGGGCCGACATGCGTCTAATTAATCAGGATGGATTGATGGCTGAAATGATTGATTTATTATCACATGAAGGTTTGCCTCTCTGTATTCTGAAAAGGACTGTCCCCCGAGCTTAAAGGTATTCCCAAACATTTTTTTTTCTCAATTAGGCACCAAAGCTTAATGGTTCATCTCTGCAATTATGCAAATATTTTGAAAAATATTCCACATGCTGGGGGACTCCAGAAATTTGGTCTCAAAGTTGAGTGATCTGGCTTGTTTTCCTCAGAGCTGGGCCTACATTGAAGGAATATGAAACTTTCAAGATGGCGAATACCACTAACACAACATATGAGGCCAGCTCTGAAATAGACGACCATCGTAGTGAACAGTAATTGCACACTGCTCAAATTAGAACTTAGGAATTAAAACTTTGCTTACCTTGTTGCTGGGGGCCCTGTGACTGTTTTGTCAGAGTTGCATGCTTTGACCTTCAGAAGCTGCATAGGGTAAGTTTAACTGACGCCATTAACTTGTACGTTCCCTCTTTGCCTTCACCTCCTTTTCGGGAGCCAATTGTGATTTTCTGTGTGTCGCGGTTGGTATAGTTTTGTCCAGCCCGTTCCTCGTTAGCAACGGATGTACCGAGGGCTTCCCTGTTCTGTTTGCTCCCGGTTGGCGCTCGTTGGTTTCCCACCGTGTGGTGTTTGGTCGGATAGACAGGCATTAGCGCCGGTCAGGTCAGGCCGAAATGTAAATTATTATGTTTGGGTTCAGGTCTGGCCGGTCTTCTCTCTTATTTTCTTTCAACTATCTACCCGTCTGTGGTCTGTGTTTCTTCTTCTTTGTGTAGGATCTGCGTGACAGAGTTCGTCCCCCTTTTGCACACTCGTCGCGCACATCGGCATGCTGGTGGAATCAGACAAATTTACCCATCCTCCTCCTGGGTCCTCACAAATCAAATGTGAAATTACGTTTTTGCTATGGGCTCGGTCCCTCAAATTAAGTTGTACTCTTTTTTGCTGCTTTTCCTTTGTTGTACCATCACTTCATCCACCTGTGACACTACGCAGTCTCCACAAAGACTACCAAAACTTTGCCTAAAACACTTGTAACCTCTTGTACTAATTAACATGTGAAACAACATGGTCACTAGCTTTCTAGGTTGCTGGTGTTGCTCCCTTTACATCAAAGCTCATAATGGTAAAGACAAGCCTGCTGCATTATTATTAATAATTGGAATACACCAATGATATGTAAATGTTCTGCAAAAATCATTAACTATTTCCCCACATTTGACATGTTTAAGAATCTGGGAATACCTTTAGAGCCATGTTGCAGGAAAAAAATATATATATTATTGTGATCTTACCTGGGTAAGGATGAATGCCGTTGGTGTAAATGGGCTCAGACGTAGGCTGCCCGTTGGTTTGTGGCGCCAGGGTACTAAATCCGTTGACCCCGATGGGGGTGGCTATGCTGGGGACGGCTGTGGCTGTGATGCCTGGGGGTGTGCTGGTGCCTGAAAATATCAAAAGCAACATTTTGGGTTTTGTAAATAAATGAAAGGCGAAATTACATACTGCAGAGTGAAAGCATCAACATTACACTTTAAAATCAAAATGTGTTTTGTTCTAGCAGGATATTACCAGACAAGTATAGCGTTTGACAACTTAGGATGTGATTTATTCGTTTTGCATATTGACAACCACAAATTGATAAGAAATTGCCTTGGCTAGGTGTTGTTTATTTTTCTTGGCTTGTCAAATAATATCAAAAAGCGGGTTTTTGATTGTCTGCTTAACCTCTCATTAAAAGTTTTCGTAAAGGTTAAATGATTCTACATTTTGATTCAATTTTCAGAGTTGCACCGATTTATTGGTCCTGAATTTGTAGGGCGGGGTTAAGTGATTTGCCGAGCTCTTTTCCTTTTTTCCAACCAATCTCATCTCTTTGCATTGGTTTGAAAAGGTCAGCCACTGTCATCGTCTGCTAAAGAAATTTTCATTTTTTTTAAGGAAATTACTTCTTGTGCCAATAAAGAAACCATTTGATTGCTTTGCAGATATTGTTGGCAGTGGAATCATAAAAGTAAAAATGAAAAGGTGCGTGGTGTGTGGTTTGAAAGCCAATTGGCATCATTTAAGCATTATTCTTAAATTAGAGATGTTTTAGAATAAGCATGTAATAAAGACTTAAAAAAGTAAAATAAGATTCAAACATATTTACAAGGTGTGGCCTAAGTGTTAAATGTATTAGAACAATAGTGCAATGCAAAAGAGTCCCATGACATACGCAGCAACAAATTTCTAAAAAAGTCAAGAAATGAACTATGAATACTCAATAAAGCAAACTTTTTTCAAAATGAGAGCCGCAACTGTTGTTTGGCTTCTTGTTTTCTTTCTTTCATAAAGGGCAGATTTATGCAGACTACGACAAATTGATATATACTGCATATATTGCAATAAAGAAATTCCAAATTCCAAATAAAACACAACTTAATTTTCATCCGGAATTGTGGCAATACCATGTTTTTTTTAACTCAAAGTGTGAAGTTGTAACAGTTATGATGACTTTTATTTAAAAAACATGCATTGAAAAATGCAGAGCAATCAGGCCTTCAGAGGCAGGAGTGTAATTGTTTTTTAATCATGTTGTTTTCGCTCGTGGAGATAAGATGCTGAAAGACATCTTGGAAGCTTTAGACCGAGTTGTTTCGTTAATCAATGCATCAGTTCCCTTTTGAATCTGCCTTCTTCAAATTCATCGTTTTATCTTTCTTTATCCTATCAAACAGCTAGAATCCCAATCCCAACATGAAAAAGTCGAATTAGCGGCGTTGGAGATTCAAATAAATCGCAAATGAGCATATTCAAAAACGACAAACATCTGGTGACCCAAATACGAATCCCGGGAAGGAGATTGTTGCGGATGCTGGAGGCCGCCTCGTCACCTTGTAAGCGCCCTTTCTCGCTGATGGATTTTTATTATATTTCTAATCCGAGTCGAAGGGCATTTAAGGCATCCGGGATTATGTTTGATAGCTGTTACCTGGCCTGTGTAGGCCTTGTGGATTACAAATGCTCGGTACACTTTATTTAATGTATTTGCGCTGACCCCTCTTTTGAGGCCGCCTGCCTTCTTAGTGTCGAGCTGTCAAAAGAGTCCTGCGTGACAACGGGCAGAAAAGGTGGTTCAGACCCAGGTCCGGGATTAGCGCTTTTGAGTTGACGTTCTCATATTTGCTAAACCAAGGACTCTGAATCCAAAGTCATCAGGATTGGCAGTGTTCCCAGAGCTAATAACATCACACAGCGAATGAAACAAGGCAGATAATGAGAGCAAGAAGAAAAGTACAGTACCTTGCAAAAGTATTGCCTCCCCAAACGTCTTTTCACTTATTATATAATATAAAATATTTTCTAAGAATCAACATCCTGTGAGAATATTGTTGCTAGGTACAGCATAGCACGGCTGCCAATGGAGTGAATGCCGTTTGTTACCCAACTTCAATGCGGCTTCTTCCGCCCAGAAAGTGGAATCTTAAAAAATGTAAAGAGGGCAGATGTACAAAGACCTTGGTTGAATTTATTAGCGCTGTTTCTTGCATGCTTGCCCATGAGCATCGCAATTCCTAGAGCTGCTTGCAATTCTTGAAAGTGCTTGAATTTTTAACGTGGTGCTTTCAAGGCTTCGATAATACCATTTTTACCAGGGACAGGGCTAGAATCCTAACTCTAAAAAAAATGATTTTTTTATACGAATACAATTAATTCTCTTCCAATATCGGGCTGCAAAATTGATAAATGAATAAAAACAAAAATACATGTGTGTGCTGTGTTTTAAAAATCAGTCTATCATTGCAAAATGTGGCAACCATTTTCCTGTTTTGCTAACAGTTTTTCTTATTATAAACTTTCATTGTTTCCCATTGTAATAAAACTAACTAAAAATAAGTTAAAAAAAGAGAAAAAAATAGTACTCAAAAAAGCCATGCAAAATATGCACTTGGAAAGACGAATAATAACATTGGAAAAAATGATTAAGATATAGGTGCAATCAAATAGATTTTTCCAATATGAGGCTGCAAAATATATTAATGCGTAATTAACCATAACCTGAAACCTTTGTGAGTGATAAATAGGCAAAAACCACAGAAATCAGGAAGGAGGGGGATACTTTCTCGCAGCACTGTTACCATATTTTCTGGACAAAAGGCACACCCAAAATCCTCAAATGGGCCAGAAAGCGCTTTATAATCTGATCTGCCCTGTACACCAGAAAATACAATGGATACCACTAGAAATCTATAGTTACATTTGAATGATACTTCAAAAATCTGTTCTGCCTTTGAGAAACATATATAGTTATCATCAAGTTTCCATCTTCTTAACATGTTAATTGTTTGCTAAAAGGAAGGAAAAGAGAATCGCAGACAATTGACGGCAACACCAAGTTTTAAAGATTCTTTGCAAATCCTCTTTTGTTGTTGCTTTGGACAGTATATGTCCCCTAAGTATAAGGTGTATTTTTATTATTTACATAAAAATATTGTTCATGGTAACATTTTGTACAAAATCAAGTAGTCGTGTTTGAACTTTAGTTAGATTATACTCAAAACTAACTGTTTTGCCTATGCGGAACATGTAGAGTGGTGTTCGAGTGCCTTCTTTTGGTTGAAATGTGAATTGTTTTTTTCTAAAATTAAGCATATCTCATAATCATATTTTATGTTCTATGAAATACATTAGTTTGATTTTTATTTTCAACCCTAGCTCTTACTGTAGAGTGCAGGTTCAATTCCATGAGTTGTATACGCCAACTATATCACAAAATACTACGTTTTATGCGTGCGCCTTATAATCCGGTGCACCTCATAATCCATAAAATATATTACTTTCGGAGTTACGCGCTTATGTTTTTGTTAGTTAGGTGGGGGGTTACTGAGTTACTTTTGAAATGCAGCAACTAGTAACTGTAACTAATTATTGTTTTTTCAGTAATGCGCCTATCACTGCCTCTAGCAAATGAAAAGAAGGAGAATAAATCCCTTCCTACCCGAGGACGGTGTCATTGGAGTGGCCACCAGTCCGTTGACATTGAAGGCGGCCATTTGCTGCATTTGGGCGGCGGCGATGGCCGCCATTGGGTTCAGGTAAGATCCTTGTGTCGCCGCCATCAGGGCCGCTTGCTGTTGCATCATCTGCTGTAGGATTAGAAAATCAGCAGGTGGGGAGAGAAGGGAAGGAGAAAAAGGAGGGTTAAATAGCTGCTAAAGCTGAACAGCTATTGTGTACTTGGTCTTGTCCTCGGACTACAGCATTTTTTTTCCAGCTACAAGTCTATAACACAGTTTCAACCTCATCGTCCTGCTTCATGATCAATACTTTCTTGTGATTAAATGACGCCTTAAACTAGGCAATGATTAGTCGACGATAAATTACATTCTCGGCTATTGTTGCATGAATATAATATCTTATGAGAGTCACTCATGCACAATAGAGTCTCCGTCTCAAACACGAACCAAAACATCTAAAATGTGGGAGAAACTTAGCCAATAGAAAGACTACTTGCAAAGTTTGCAAGGCAGACCTTTGACAGTTGAACAAAACTAAGTTTGAGCGTCAAGCTAAACTGTGCCTGATACATGTGTTTTAAAGTAAACAGCAAAAGGGACATATGTCAGTTATTAAAACAATTTGATTTCCAACTGTTTAGAACCGCTTAGTACTTTTGTTACAGATTTTGTATTTAATACGGAATATACTTCACATAATGTACATAATATTTGCTGTTCTACTGCAGCTAACAATATTTATTTTATTTTGATACAGTGATACGTTTATACGAGCTTACATCCTCCCAGGATATTGCGTGTAGCTTAAATTGCTCATGTAACAAGATCATTTTTCTAACATGTAATAATTACAAACTAACTGCCCCGCTCCCAAACTCCGAACTCTCATGGATCATGAGATGTCAACTTTTATGTTTTCCTTGTGTGAAAAAAGACGAATATTGTCTTGCCCATTTTGGCTCTAATCCGGATCGTCTCGGTCACTGGTAGCAGATGACAACATCATCATAGATTGTAATATTGTGTTGCTGTATTGTTTTTCTAAGGTTTATAGCTTCATAAGAATGATTTGCAATCCAGAGATATTGGCGGAGGTTGACAAGTATGAGATTGAGAGACTATTGATGCTAAGTAAGCACTTACTGTACATTTAAAATACAAGTTTATTTTTGTTTAAATACATGTACACAAAAAACATTTTTACAGCACCATTTTTGATGCTGGCGATGAGCAGTTACCAGTGATGAGTGACCAGAGCAGTATCCAGTAGTGTTGCTCGTGAATTGGATTTAATTTCCTATAGCAAGCAAGATTAGTGTTGCAAATAGAACTCGTAGAGGCCTACCAAAATTCTCATGTTAAGAGGTGCTCGTCTAAAAAAGTACTACTGTATATTGATTTGTCTGTCCATCAAATAAGGAAAGAGGTTTACATATTGATTTATGTCTCTACTGATCAAGCACTGCGCCTAATTAGTTTTAGACAGAACTTCTTAACAAATCTAGTTTTATAACAGACAGTTTCTATTTTACCCATTTTTCTTGCGTTTATTATCATCTCCCACATAACTAAATCAAACTCATGCAACTTTCGAAAAAAGAATAATAACTATACGATGATTCAATTAATCTTTTCAATAGCCGATGACTAGTCAACTATCAGTCGTTAGTTGCAGCCCTACTATGACAGTTAATGCATGAGCTGCAATGAGGAGAGGGCAGGGAAGAGATCAGGAATGCGTGAGTGGGCGAATCTCACCTGTCAAGATGAGTTGTTAGCTACCGTGTGAGTGCAAAATCTCACAGACTTCTAACTCGGGCTGTGACTTTCATGTGTGAATATGAAACGGCGGCGGTGGTGGTGATGCCAAAGAGGGGGGGGGGGGGGGGGGGGGGCTGATGCGGGTAGCGGCTGAGTTGGTAATGACATACACGAGTTTTGAGTGCGAGGTAAAATGTGTTGACGGTTGAAATTTACAGTTCTTTTTAAAAAGTGGTTTAAAAGGAGAGATGATGCGAAAACCAGCATTGCATACGTAAGATAGAAATATTGCATGAAATATTTAAAAAGGGAGAACATTATTCTCAAAAAGTTGTGACACGAGTTGTGGGCTAAAATTTTAGTTATAAGGTCAAGTTCCAAAAACCGCGATGATCGACTAATTCCGTGAGACAAAAAACAGCAGAATATACATTTTAGTTATTATACCTCTAAATAAGGCATTTAATATTGAAAAAGAAAAGTTTTTAAATGCCAAAGTATGAATTTAAATAAATAATATCCAATTATACAGTGGTGCCGAAACTATGGCCGGCAGGCCGGATACATAGTCACTTACCATCCGTAAAATATAATAGATAACAGGATTTATTCTCATTGTAACATGTGAAACGCACAAGAAAGTTAACAATCATCTCTGGTACCATGCCTAAGAATAATGTGATAATTGTATCCAATTTACTGTGATATTGGGTATTTTTTAGTTTATAAACAATGTCATTATTTATTTTCAGAGTTTTGTGCTGTGAAGAATAATGAGAGTTATTTGCTTATTATTTATTTCATGAATTGTGTTATTATTTATTGTCTAACATGTATTCTTTCTGGAAAAAAATATTGTATTTTGCCTTTAAGAAATCTTGCAATCGTTGCACTATTTCTGTTACAAACTGACTCCTGCGCTTCATCAGATAGGGCAAAAGTTATGTGGCCCTCTGTAGATAAAGATGGACCCCTGCTTTATACTGTTCCTGTAAACATGTATTTATTTATTACCTATACCTACTCCATTGAGGACTTTTTAGTCAACCTGAATGCAGAGCTTATAGCATATAGCTAATCTATTAAGAAGAGGCTGTGAAGGTGAATCTCATTATAGCGAGGGTAACTGTAATAAAAAAAAAATGTTGTCAACTAATTTGCTCATTTCAAGCATTGTTTTTCTTGTTTTACATTTGTTTTGCCCTTCTACCGTATTACAAAGCTACCAAATACTAATGCTCTGTATTTGGAAAACTGCAAAAATTGAACAAAAAAAGCAAAAAAAAATCATTTTTGGTACTTTAGATGGTGATCTGGGTTTAAATGCAAAGGTTAATTCAATACATGTCCATTGTATCTTTACATTAAGAGTGCCTTCTCGAGGAATTGATCAATACCACATGTGAAATATGAAACTTTTCCCTGACTATTTACATTTTAATGACTAAATCTGTTGATTGTTTCATGTATTTAATTGTTATATTCACACAACAATTGTAGAATAAAGTTCTAATACTTTGGCACTTTGTTGTTTGCAGGTGATAACATTGTCCAATAACCACTTCCTAAATGCAACTAGGAATTTTTTGTCCAAATTAGAAAATTATTTTTATCCATTTGAAATACCATTATCAACATTTGGCATCTCTGATGCTATTTCTTTTAATCATTTGTACTTTTTGCAGTGTGGCATTTGAACATTGGGAGATAAATATTCACATTAATCTGACAGCATGAGTATTTATTCATAGATTCAAATGTAAAGAATTTGATGGGTTTACATGATATTTTTTCTTCATGTATTGCTCGGGTATCAGATCCTAGACTTTCGGCAGACATAAACAAATCGATCAGTTATTTTTGTGACTGAGAAAGTTTCGCCACCATTCATTATAGTATGATACACCTGGAATCTTTTTGTATATGTAATCACTAAACATTCTCCTTACACTTTACTTTAGTGTAATTTAGTGGATGACAAATCATTGCCAATAATTTTTCAGTTTAAAGTAATTTCAAACCATTTTTTTCAAAATAGATACAGAGTCTGTTCATGGTAATAATATCAGCCCATTTTATTTAATGTTCATTTTATAAGGATTTTTAAACAAGTAATGTTGTCTGTTGAAAATTAAATATTACTGACAGAGCTATAGGAACATCTTGCTTTATTTACCTGATAATATCGGAATATATTAATTAGCTTTCATAAAGTTCACTAGACTTAATGCGTCGTTTGAACACTTTTTAAACATTAAATCAATTCGGAACTCGAATTGTAGGCATTTGTTTTATGGGTCCTCTGTCCGATTGCCTTTGACACCCGTGGCTTAGTACATTCAGAAGCCAGAAAGAGTCAAGGTACAAACACGTGTTGCAATATTGTTACTGACCACAACAATATACACAAGATAAACAACTGTTAGTTGCAGTTTGATCTGTGTAAGCATGTGTATTACTGTGACAAGTGAGTGTTTGAGACATTTAAGGATAATCACATTCCTTGTTGGAAAAAGAAGTAAGGTCAAACCTTCAATGACAAGCGTTTTGTTTTCTGTTTTCAAGCTCACCGTCTCCTCCCCCGCCGAGCTGAGACTTACAGCGTGAGAGTAGGCGCCATAGGCCCCAAACTGGATAGTCATGGGACTGAAGATGCCGAGCTGACCCGCCATCTGGTGCATCCGGCGCAGGGTCCGTTCCTTGTCCGTGTCTGCAAATTTGACTACCAGGCTTGACGAGGCGCCCTGTTGGCAGGTACCGAAGCACATTAGATCGACCTTTTTGGAATTAAAACACACTTTTTTGATGGAAAAAAAAGATCTTGAAGCAACTCGGAAATGTTTAAAAATAATTTATGGCATGTGGGAAAAAATATCAGATGGGTATCATACATTTGCTTATTATTAAGATAAATAGAGAAAAAGCATGTAGTTTGTTCCAATAGGGTAGTGCTTCTTAATTTATTTCTGTCACGCCCCCACTCGGCAGAAGAAATCCTCCCTTGCCAATGCAAGTATAGCTTGTTTGGAAAATTGTTTTGCGTATACTAATGTGCAATCCTTATTCAATTCTATTAGCATAAAAAAATGAGCCGCAGAAAATATAGGAACATCTGGTACACGTCATTGCAGAAATAGGCAGAGAAGCCTCTGAAACTAAAAGTTCGAAAGCGTTTAGGACATTAGACTGAGGAGTTTTTTTAAATTGACTACAGAAGGTAGAGTGTTTCCCTAAGATAAGAGGATGAGGTAGGCGTATATACGTATAGGTGCGTATGTGTGGATATGTACGGAGAAAGCGCTGTCAAAGGACTCTTTACAAAATGAGATAAAACTCCCGGTATGAGTGAGAAGAAAATCGATCCAAATCACAAGTTAACTTTATGATTTTATATATATATATATATATATATATATATATATATATAGGGCAGCACGGCGACGCAGTGGTTAGCGCTTGTGCTGCACAGTTCATGTCATGAGAACCTGTCGTGGGTTCAAAATCCAGCTCCAGACTTCCTGTGCGGAGTTTGTATGTTCTCCCCGTGCTTGCGTGGGTTTCCTCCGGGCATTCCGGTTTCCTCCCACGTTCCAAAAACATGCATTTCAGGTGAATTGGCCGGTCCAAAATTGTCCCTAGGTGTGAATGAGCGAATGAGTTGTCTGTCCCTGTGTGCCCTGCAATTGGCTGGCAACCAGTTCAGGGTGTCCCCTGCCCACTGCCCGGAGATGGCTGGGATGGGCTCCAGGCCCCCCGCGACCCTAATGAGGATAAGCGGTACGGCTAATGAGAAAATTATATATATATATATATATATATATATATATATATATATATATATATATATATATATATATATATATATATATATATATATATATATATTATATATATACAGTGCATCTGGAAAGTATTCACAGCACTTCACTTTTTTTGAATTTATTAAAAATAGAAAACTAAAAAATCACATTTACATAAGTATTCAAAGCCTTTGCCATGAAGCTCAAAATTGAGCTCAGGTACATATTTTTTCCACTGATCATCCTTGAGATCTTTTTACAGGTTAATTGGAGTCCACCTGCAGTAAATTCAGTTGATTGGACATGATTTGAAAAGGCACACAACTGTCTATATAAGGTCCCACAGTTGAGTGTGCATGTCAGAGCACAAACACCAAGCATGAAGTCAAAAGAACTGTCTGTAGACCTGCGAGACAGGATTGTCTTGAGGCACAAACCTGGGGAAGGATACAAAAAAAATTCTGCTGCTTTGAAGGTCCCAATGAGCACAGTGGCCTCCATTATTCGTAAATGGAAGACATTTGGACCCACCAGGACTCTTCCTAGAGCTGGCCGGCCTTCTAAACTGAGCGATCGGGGAATAAGGGCCTTAGTCAGGGAGGTGACCAAGAACCCCATGGTCACTCTGTCAGCGCTCCAGCGTTCCTCTGTGGAGAGAGGAGAGCCTTCCAGAAGGACAACCAGCTCTGCAGCAATCCACCAATAAGGCCTGTATGGTTGAGTGGCCAGACGAAGCCACTCCTTAGTAAAAAGAACATGGAAGCCCATCTGGAATTTGCCAAAAAGCACCTGATTGACTCTCAGACCATGAGAAACAAAATTCTCTGGTCTGAGGAGACAAAGATTGAACTCTTTGGTGTGAATGCCAGGCGCCATGTTTGGAGGAAACCAGGCACCGCTCATCACCAGGCCAATACCATCCCTACAGTGAAGCATGGTGGTGGCAGCATCATGCTGTGGGGATGTTTTTAGCAGCAGGAACTGGCAGACTAGTCAGGATAGAAGGAAAACTGAATGCAGCAATATATAGAGATATCCTGGATAAGAACCTGCTCCAGAGCGCTCTTGACCTCAGGCTGGGGCGAAGGTTCATTTTTCAGCAGGACAACGTCCCAAAGCACACAGCCAAGATCTCAAAAGATTGGCTAAAGAACCACTCCGTGAATGTCCTGGAGTGGCACAGCCAGATTCCAGACTTGAATCCGATCGAATATCTCTGGAGAGATCTGAAAATGGCTGTGCACAAACCTCTCCCATCCAACCTGATTGAGCTTGAGACTTATTGCAAAGAAGAATGGGCAAAACTGCCTAAAGATCGGTGTGCTAAACGTGTGGGATCATATTCAAAAAGGCTTTATTTGCTGCCAAAAGTGGATCAACAAAGTATTAAGCAAAGGCTGTGAATACTTATGTAAATGTGATCTCTTAGTTTTCTATTTTTAATAAATTCAAAAAAAGTAAAAAAAAAAAACTTTTTCACATCGTCATAATGTTGTATTTTGTGTAGAATTTTGAGATAAGAGATTAAATTAATACAATTTGGAATGAGGCTGTAACATAACAAAATGTGGAAAAAGTGAAGCGCTGTGAATGCTTTCCGGATGCACTGTATATATATATATATATATATATATATATATATATATATATATATATATATATATATATATATATATATATATATATAAACAAGGACAGCAATGGCTCTAATCTCCAGTATTTCCTTATAAACAAGTTTTGGGGACACTGTGTGTGTGTGTGTGTGCGCAAAGAATGAGAAAAGCCCTTAAGGGACACAAAACATGCATACCCTAGACTAATGCACAATTGAGTCTCACCAGGGACTTACTCTTTTAAAGGTGAAAAACATTCAAATATGGTAAATATTGGAGCAAGAAAATGACCTCTCCCATAAAGAATTGTTTAAAATGTGTGTGCGGGGGAGGTATTTTAGTCATTTACCACATTTTCACTGAAATCATACATGTCAGACTATATAGGCAAGCTAAACACTGGGTACCAACGATTCTAGCGCATCCTGTACTCTGACGTATTGGACACCTCACACAGGGTTTGACCGGCTTGACTTTTGTTCTGAAACAGTTTTTACAGTTTTTATACAGTTTACGTTAGCATTGTGGTTATTTAATAAATAATACAAAATTCGGTGTGATGTGTAATTATTACGTCATGACATTTCCAAGCAAAACTTTTTGGTATTGGACCGGTATTGATCAATACTACCCAGTATTCACTTAGATCAGATTGATAGCAGAATTCTAAGTATCACCCAGCCCTACCAAGTTAACAGTATTCCGTTTTATTTAATTATTATAATATGTGATCACCGTGGCACAGATGGTCAAAAATGTTGATGAAATTTGGGATTTCATTTTATTTGGAACATATTTTTTTCAAATGTCACTTTACTTTTGATCTTGATCTTCTATACAAACACATAAAAGAACACTTTTTCTGTGAGTGGGAAAAACACCTTTTTACTATGTTCTTTTTTTAATGACACAAGAAAATAATACTTAAAATAAGCAAAACCATTGGCCAGATTTATACTTGATTTGATTTATTTTATTATGTTTGCAGTGTATTGTTAAACAGATTAATCAAACAAAATTACATATTATATATACTTATCCATACTACCTCAAAAGCAGTTAATAAGTATATAAAGGGGAAAAAAACATTATCTTCTAACCCTAATCCTAGCCCTAACCCACCTTCTGATACGGATGAGTGTTACAGTTACTCTGCTGATGGCTGGAAGACAGCATTGACGCTAAACAGCGGTCAGTTCCAAGCTAGACAAATAATTTTGACTCCTGTTTCATATTCTTATACACATTTCCAGTTATGATGATCAAGACTGGGACATCTACAGTACTTCGAGCTCTTATTCAATTAACCTCACTTTGGGTGTTAAATGTATTGAATTGTTTGGTGTGAGTGGACCCTCCCAAAGGAATCTCCTTGTCTGTGCTGTCTTCTGAACAACACAAGCATACATTCTTGAACGATATAAAAGCGAAGTGTGTGAAGATTCTTTTTTTTTTCCGACGTATGTCTTGACATTCACCAATGAAGCCAATATAACTGAATATGCACCCATCATGAGCTCAGCCTTTAACTGTCAGTATTAAATTGAAGAGAATGGTGATTGATGCATGCTCTTGCGAACTTTCAAACCCGGACAGATTTGTGATTCTAACCAGATCCCGGAGGAGTTACAGTCAATCAGCGGCAATGCTCTGCTGCATACAGTTCCTAGTAATTAGATCCGACCAGAGCCTTTGGCATACATAGGGCAAGTATTGACTAAAGCCTTTACCTTATGGTATATGTATCTCAGTATTGATGTATGCACTCCCCAGTTTGTATCTAATTAGATCATATCAGAAATAGATACCAGAGTCAGTTCCTCATGTGACTGACAGGGTGGAGAAAGTTCACTGTGACTGTTTAATTAAAAACTCAGTATGCCTTGAAAGAGCACTAGGACAGTAGGACACGAAAATCCCGGGGGATTGTCCTGGATGTGATTAATAAGATCATAAAAGCAAAGACCTGATGAGATGAGATCAAAAACTCAGGGATTCTGTTAGAAAATGTCTCGTGCTGACAGGGTCACTCCAAATTGAAGCTTTGGTCCAGATATCTATTGTCTCCCAGAGCACAGAGATTCAAAATGGGAGCAAAGTGACCAGCTCTGCCAGGGACCTGTTTCTTACGCATGAACAAAGTGAAATAGAGAATGCTACGCCCAGATGTTCACCATGTCACACTGCATGAGCACGAGTAGTAGTTTTATCCCAATGGGAAAGGACAGAGGCAAGCTTGCCTTTGCCCTCTACAACCAAATAACGCAGCAGAGCGGTAACAGTTATGGACACGGCTGCTATCTTGCAGTACAGCAGCCATACTTACCGGTAATAGTGATTCATTTTATTGTATCCCACTAGGGTAGCCCACGGGAGACTTTGGATTCATAGTTATTTTTTACGCACTGTTGTAGAAATTGCTGTTTAATGTGGCTCAATTTCTAACAATAGTAAAGCCTAGTCCTGAAGAAAATACAAGTGTTCTAAAAATGTTCAATTGAATGTGTTAAATAATTACCTTGTGGTACAAAAACAATTGAAGGTGAGAAAAGTATATCATCGACAATGTTAAGTCTTGCCCTCATTAAGGTGGCAGGAGAGCTGAAGCTTTTCCCAGCGGATTTTCTGGCAAAATGTGGAAAAGACCCTGGACTGATCTCCAGCCAGTCACCAGGCAGAACCGCCCAAAAAAACAACGGTAAAAAAAATTAGACAACTTGGAGTGTTTAATTAGTGTAACGGACATGTTTTTGGACTGTGGCAGGAAGCCGGATTACATTTGGATGCTTTTAAATAGGTGCTGTTTGATTATAATTTTCTTTTGTTTTTTGAACAAGATAAATGCGTATCTCGTTTTACCATTTTTTTCTCTAATATAAGGCCCTCTAGGAAATATGAGGCATTAGATAGATGAAACTTAAACAACATACAGTACATAAGTCACAGTGGTCTGCATGTTGATTTTTTGGGGGGGCTTATGTAATGATGTGGCCATACAATACTGATAGAGACAGTGTTAGCTTTCTGCCCAGATGACGAGTATCCCATTAAATGGCGTGGAAACAGTTGACTTGTGCATACAAACGAATACATTGCAATATCTTATCCAGAGTTTGGCATGGATCAGGGTTGGGCAACTATTTGAAGTTGCATGCCGTATTGGGTTAAAAAACATGGGCCAAGGGGCCTATCCTAGGGACCTATCCTCTTTTTTTATTTATAAATAAATATACATGCGGACATTCACATGTTATATGTACAATGTATATCTATATTTGTTTTTAAATAGATTCGATCCATAAAATTGTTTTTTAAACTGGAATTGAAATAAAACTAAATTGGGGAGTTTATGTTATTCAACAATTAAATTCAAAACATGATTACTTAAGTGCACCTGAAAATTTGTTTTGAAAATATAATATAGGCCTCCTCGACAACTTATATATACAGTATTATATCGGCCCTGTAAAATATATGTCAGGGTTAGGGAATGGTTGGATTGATCCAAATATAGATATTATACTGAGGAAGTAATTGGATTGGATCAATACTATCCTCCAGGGATCGATACTTCACCACTCTTCAACTCCACTCGCACCTGTCCCTCCACTCTCTCTATGAGCCCTTTCAGTCTGGTTTCCGCCCCGCCACAGCACAGAGACTGCCCTAATCCGTATTGTAAATGATCTCCTCATAGCATCCGACTCCGGTTTAGTCTCCATCCTCATCCTCCTAGACTTGAGCGCCGCCTTCGACACAATCTCTCACCCTATCCTCCTCAATAGACTCTCCTCCATTGGTCTCACCCATACTCCCCTCAGTTGGTTCCATTCCTATCTCACTGGCCGCACTCAGTTTGTCCAGCTGAAATCCTTCACCTCAAAGCCCTCCCTAGTCACCACAGGTGTACCCCAGGGATCTGTCTTAGGTCCTCTTCTCTTCATCGTCTACCTCTTGCCTCTTGGTCATATCCTCCGCAAATTTAATATCCACTTTCACTGCTTTGCTGATGACACCCAACTCTACCTCTCCTGCAAACCAAACTCCATACTCCCACCTCCCTCCCTCACCTCTTGCCTTTCCGAACTCAAAACATGGTTCACAACAAACTTTCTTAAATTAAATGCCAATAAAACAGAATTCCTCCTTCTTGGCACCAAATCCACTTTATCCAAAGTAAACAACTTCTCTCTCAACATCGACAGCTCCTTAGTGTCCCCCTCCCCCCAGGTCAAGAGTCTGGGTGTCATCCTGGATAGCATGCTTACCTTCCACTCACATATCAACACCATCACCCGCACTGCTTATTTCCACCTCCGCAATATTACCAGACTCCGCCCTTCCCTCACCCCCCGCACTACTGCTATTCTCGTCCACAGTCTTGTCACATCCCGCCTTGACTACTGCAATGCTCTCCTCTTCGGCCTTCCCCAAAAGTCCCTCCATAAAATTCAGCTGGTTCAAAACGCCTCTGCTCGCATCATCACAAAAACATCTTCCCAGCAGCACATCACCCCCGTTCTCCTACAGCTACACTGGCTTCCTGTTCAGCATCGCATCAGCTACAAACTCATCTTATATACATATATGGCCATTCACAACCTGGCTCCTCCTTACCTGTCCGACCTTCTCCAGGTGCACGTCCCCACTCGCTCCCTCAGATCCTCGTCCTCTCTCCGACTGTCAGTGCCCCCTGCCCATCTGAGCACCATGGGAGCCAGAGCCTTCAGTCGCGCTGCTCCCAAGCTTTGGAACAATCTACCTCCGGACCTCCAAAACTGCACACCTCTCTCCACTTTTAAGTCCCGTCTAAAAACACACCTGTTCAGGACTGCCTACAACACATAGCTTCTCCATTTCTTATGTTTTTATGATTTTATGTCTTGTTTTTATTTATTATTTCGTTTACAACTTTTTAAATTGTATTTTTTTCCTTCATTGTTTGTACAGTGTCCTTGGGTGGCCTGAAAGGCGCTTTTAAATAAAATGCATTATTATTATTATTATTACTCTACCATTTCCCTTAAACTGCCACTTTTAGCACTGTCCCTCTTTTTCTCGCCCAGCAGCATTGGACCTCCTTTAAGTTAATTCCTTTTTGTGTGACTGACAGGCACATATTTTAGCACCTCTTCCTATCAGCCTTCTGCTAAATTTTGCCTGCCAGGCAGAAGAGAGGGTTAAATCTCCTCACTACCCCTCAAAAATAAATCGTAATTGCGGAATTGGTGGAGGAGCAAAGTATCGATCCAGGACAATAGTATTGATCCAATCCACGTATAACATTGATATTTGGACCAATCCACCCACCCCTGTCAGCAGGGGTACAGTAAAAGCACTCTAGAGTAAAGGTAATCGTTAAATTGTTGTCGTCGAGCGTTGTCCCTGAGGCGTAAGGACAAGCCGTCTCCTTCTGTGCCATTCCAATAAAATGAATATGACGACATTAAATTAACTGTTTTACTTTCCTTTTCTATTTTGATTCTAATGACCTTTTCCTAGTTCTTTCTCAAATGTGGTGGCCACATTTCGAAGGCGCCAGGCGTTTCGGTTTAATGAGGCTGATGATAAACAAACATTGTACATCTGCGTCGCCAGTGAGGCTCTGGCATTAACACACCACCCCCGCATTTTCCTTCCACCAGGGGGCACTAAGCGTGTTTGGAACTGTCCAATATCCAAACACCTGTCCTCATTATCCTCACCCTTTTAAAAGGACATATTGCACATCACACGTCGTCAGGTTATTTTCATTTCCACCACCATGCCAGGTTTGTTTGTCAGTTTCTGGTCTCGTTGTTGCTTTGTTACCTGCATTTTCCATTTCTAGTTTCAGTCTTTGTTTCTGAAATGGACTTTGTGAGGTTAGGCTTTGTTTGGTCATGTGGTATTGATAATTCCAGTTTGTTTGCCACTTTTGGCCTCTTTTCGTTATCATATTGTTCTTTTTGAGCACCTCTGCCCAAGTTCCTGCTTTCCCCACATTGGTCCATCCCCCCTCCCACAATATAACAATATGACCCGACCACCACATGATTCAGGGGGTGTCTTGTTTCCTGTCTTGGTGTTGAGAAGAAAGCCCCTTGGCCTTGGCTGGTTTCTGTCATGGCGGAGAGGAAAAAAACCCTCGGGTGCACCCGCTTTCCTGTCATAGCGGCGAGGAAAAACTCCCTTCGGCCCAGCCTGGTTTCCTGTCCTGGCTGTTAGAAGAAAAGTCCCTCGGCTGTACCTGTTTTCCTGTCCCAGCGGCGAGGGGCAAGGACCTTCAGCTGTCCTGATGCTGCAGGCTCCGTGGAGTTTTTTTTAGGCTGTCTGTTATTAGGCCGTTGAGGGAAAGTTTTTTTTGGGGGCCGGTGTGTTTTCTTCCACCAGAGGGCACTGAGCGTGTTTCATTGTCAGTTTCAGGCTTTGATTCTCAATTGGACTTAGTCAGGTTTGGTCTTGTTTGGACATTTTGTTGTTTTGAGGACCTGTGTTTTTTTGTCACCCTGTATCTTCTTTTGTTGTCAATTGCAATCACTCTTTTCGAGCAAATGTAACATTGCGAAGAATGAATAGTGACAATCGGAACAGACAAAGCCTGAGGCTGCCTGTGCACTTTTTTTAGAGCCTAAATTTCACCCTTATGATGTGCTCGGTTTCCATCCTGTGGATCGACAGTTTCCATTAACACAAAAAGACGAGCGATATGTGTCCGGGTAATGAAGGAACAGGTGGCAGGCGACGACTTGAAAAAAAAAAAAAAAAACATCCCTACTGGATGCGGAAAATCCCAAGCCGACAAACAAACAGAGTAATAACCTCCAGCAGCACAAGTCCTCATACCTGCAGAGAAAATGAATTTGCCGAATTTGATAAGGGCCAACGGGGAGCCGTCACTTTTGACAGCTACAACGAAGGAATTTGCGACAGGTTCAAAAAATAATCTAATTTCTTAAACAACACACTTGACTTGTGAAAATCCATCCATATTGGATTTTATATAGGCTGGGAAAACGCAGCCGTGGAACAATAGACGGCGGTAATTGAGGGATTACGGCTCACAGACGCTCTTAGAATGGCTTTTACCGTTATCTCTGTGGTCCTTGCCACTCAATTGTGTAGAAAATATGCGCAAACAGGTAAACAGCCTCATTTTCATCTAGCTTCAGCAATATTATGTAATATGACAGCAAAATATTCTCTGGTGGGAAAATATACGTGTGCTTGAAATCCTGGGCGGTAACGGCATTTCTTTTTGAATTAAGTAATACGTAAAAAAAACGACTTTTGTTCGGTAACACACCCAACACTAGTTATAGGCACAGCTCTCCTCAGGATTTGTACCGGTGCTTAAAATCCTTGAAAATACTTGAATTTCAATGTTGTGTTTTGAATATTGGGTAAAGTGCTTGTAAACATGTGGAATAGTTGCCTTGTATCTCATCAATTATATTTGAAAATGATGCTGACACTGGTCTCCGGTTGCTTCATTTGGCAATTGCATTTTTTCTTCTTTTGTAAGTAACGAGAGCTGGCATTAGTTTCTATGGATTTGTCCTATGAAACACCATCGCCCCCTATGGGTCGTGCACAAGAAGGCAGGTGCATGCTACACCTAACCAGCACACTATGCAAAGTGTATCAGTGGACTGGGTATCAATTATTGACATTTATTATGAACCATGCAAAACATGAAGAAGTTCTTATTTCCGAGTGGTATACAGGAATTCAACTGAAAATGTCAGCTACCTATTACTGTCATTTTTACCCAACATCTACATGGGGAGGGATTTGTCTCAAAAATATTCACACACACGTATTGTTCAGATCCACAAATATATTTGTGATTTACTTAAGATCTAAAATGATCTAATGTAAATATTTGTGGCTATGCAACATAGATGACTAAAACTAGATTTTGTCTTTTAATACTACCGGAGATACTGGCAAATCGGATTTGAAAGTCGTTGAAAAGTTCTTGAATTTGGCCATGAAAGTTGTACAAACCATGAAAAAAGAAAGCCTTCCCACTCTGGAGTAAAATACTTTTCAAAGGTGAAGCTAAAGTTTGTGGACAGATTTAAACTCTCAGGATGTTAATGGGACCTCGTGTAATGAATTAATTGAATATATGATAGCGAGTTACTTGGTAAATGAGCCAACTCCTACCGGGGCCCGTTTTTTACGGCTGGTAAAACCACTCGGTTTTCACAAATTAGCGGCGCTTGTTGCTGTCTCGGTTTGCCCTTTCTGCTTTACCCCCCAATGACCCCATAGCTGCAGAGTAAAGCCAAATAACATCCAGAAACAAAAAAAGACAAGAACATTTAGGACATTTTTCATTTCGGTCATTTGATTTTTATCTTTCGACTCAATTCCAAATAAGCTACAGTTGTTATTGTAGGAGGGCAGTGAGTTGGTCTTGCTACTTTTGCTTTGGGTCTGTCTAAGTCTAAGTTGACCTTTTAAATGTGTAGCAAGATAACTTCTGAGGTGGCAAAAATGTGCCTCAAATGGAAAAAAAAATGTTCTATTGACTAATAACAGGATAGTGGTATCAGACAAGCATATCTACTTTATTACATTGAGAAACGTTAAGAAGGTGCTAAGAAAAGACAACATATTACAGAGTTAGAGAGAAAAAAGTAACAGTGTTGTCTTCACATAATCTAGTCAGCATTGATTGTTTTATTTTATTTCAAACAAATAAATAAATGATGAAACATGGGACATGGCAACTTAATAATAGCTAAAAAAGTAATCACACAGGCGGACATGGTAATGCCACATTTTTATTGTCCTATAGCCTATGCCAGTTTGTAATTATTTTAAACATATTTTTTTATTTTATTGAGGTCTTGTAAATGATTTTTTTTTTTTTTGTGAAATATCAATCTATTACTTTATCTGTGGGAAGCACGGCGGCACAGTTCTGAGGTCATGAGATCGAACCTTCTGTGTGGAGTTAGCATGTTCTCCCCGTGCTTGCGTGGGTTTCCTCCGGGCACTCCGGTTTCCTTCCACATTCCAAAAACATGCATGTCAGGTTGAATGGCCGATCCGAATTGTCCCTAGGTGTGAATGAATGAGCGAATTGTTTGTCCCTGTGTGCCCTGCGACTGGCTGGCAACCAGTTCAGGGTGTCCCGAATATAGCTGGGATGGGCTCCAGCACCCCTGCAACCTTACTGAGGATAAGCGGTGCAGATAATGGATGGATATTTTATCTCTCTAATGAGGAAGGAACTTCAAAATATAATGGTCTTCTGAGGCTTTTTAACTCCACCCAACGGAATCAAAGCTCACATTAAACCCCACCCCCACATTTTCATATTACCCTATTTTTATTACAGTTTGTATTTGATGTAGCACTATTTAAATACTTTATATTAACATGTTATATTGGGTATTTCTCTATTCTGTTTCTTTTATTTTATTTTTCAACAAAAGGATACTGCTGGAAATGTGGATTTTCCTACGAGGATGAATAAAGTATTTATCCATCTATCTAATTATCCTAGTTTTGTTTTGTTAAATTATATTGCACATTTTTTCAATCAACCTATCAACTAATCAACCATTCAATCAATCAATTTTCTTTTTTTAAAAACATTGTTTGAACTTGTTAATGTAAAGCATTTTTTTAATGCTGTCTGCATTTTATAATAAAATCAAAACATGTTTTATTTTTCAAGTAATCAGTCAATACTTTTGTTAATGAATTAAGATTATAGTGAAAAAAGAAAAAAAATCCTTGAAATATATAATTTTGGGAAAAATAAAATTAACTATTGTAGTAATTATAATAATCATAATAATCAAAAGGAACTGTTTTGTTCGGTAATGTTTCCAAAATTATGTCAAAACAAAAACACAAACCTATACTCAAAGGTTATACCCTCCAAATGGGCACTCCTCCCGAGATACTAAAAACGTTTCTAAATATTTTTTCTAAATCAGTATGGGTTATATTTCTTTACAGATAACACCTACATGTGGGATACCCAATAAATATGATTTACAAAAAACGGGGAATGTAAAAATATAATGACTGTTTCAAAATAAATCAAATTCTGAGCAATGTAACCTTGTTCGAAAGCCATATTCATTTTAGTTCAATGCAATTGTTGTTCTTGCTTGGAAGACCATTGAAATACCTCAAATTTGACTTTTTGATAAATTTAGAGATCTTAAAGTTTTTGAAACTTCAATTTTTAATAATACTTTTTGCCAATTCAGTTTTTTTTTTAAATTGTTGACTTAAGTGAAAAATAAGAACAATTGGGGTAGTTGTACCAACTGTAATAAGCGCTTTTGGAGAAGTCTGCTCTCCAAGGCTCAAGTTAACGTCCACGTTGCAAGACTTAGGCGAGTAAAAACAAGCAAACAAGAATACATAATTTCACTTTTCGCGGGGGGTTCTGTTCCCCTTTATCCGTGATCACTGAGGGATTACTGTAATGATAAAATTACCAAAACTGTACATACTATAAAACATATACATTCATGTACCGTATATGCAGTGGTCATCAAATTCAAATATAGACTCCAAATGCTTGTTAAAATGTGCATGGAAGACATTCGAAAGCTGATGCTGACGTCACATCTTAAACTCTTGCAACGCCAAAGCATGACGCTTAATTCTCGACAAAACATAGCCACGGCAATGCTCTCTTACCTCTCATTAATCCGCAAGAAGACGATAACACACCTGTATGCTTGTGTCAAGGGTCTGCGAGGCCTGTCATTGGCCCCGCGACAGCCGACATGACAACGGCGGCAATTTGCTCAGCGCTTGCCTGCCTTCCCCTCGTCGCTTTCTATTTTGAAGTTCCGCCATTCGCTTTTCTCTTTAGCTTGCCTCAACCGAGACTGTCGTTTTAGTTAATTCCGCAAGCACATGAAGTCTGTTGTTAAACACAATGGAAGCTTTCATTTTATTTTGGTATTTTATTTGTTGATTGTTTTTTGGAGGGCTTTCATCTTTATTGGCAACAAATGTACTTGTAACTTCAAATTTGATCAATTTATTTTAAAGACCCACAAATTAGGGACAATCTTGAACTCTGTATCTATGAAATCATTGAAGGGAAATTGATGTTGTTTTTGTATTAGAATTGGAACTGTATTGATTTTTATTGATTACAAATTTGTGAACATTGTGTACAATGAGAAATTACGTTGCATTCCAGGACAAACATGTAATAAATAATTGAGGAAGAATGAAGAAAAATGAAAAGCTATTTTTATGCAGTGGTTTAGGCTTTTGTTCATTTCAGTTTTCCCTGGAGTGGAATCAGAACTTCTACTTTAAAAACGATACTTCAGCTTTACAAGTTAGTTTAAGTATTTGAGTACACCTCTGTTTTGGTGTGTCACTTAATTCTGGTTTTGCACAGGTAGGCCAGGCAGAGCAGTGGTTTGCCAATAATTTAGACTTTTGTACATTTCAATTTTTGCCCTGGAGTTAAATCAGAACCCCTACTTAAAGACTATTTGTTTCTGTACTTGAGCTTTCCACTTAGTTTGAGTATTCGAGTACCCCTCTGTTTTGGTGCGTCACTTAATTCTGGTTTTCCACAGGTATGCCAGGCAGAACATTAAGCGACCCTTTGAAAAATATTCAGCCAAATGTCCCAGCTGGCACCGGTCTGCCCAATTGTGCCTCCTGCTTGACGTTTGCTAGCGACATGTGGCTGCGATATTATCCAAATTGACCACAATCCCCCGTCAGCGGCATAGCCGTGGTCGGCTGCTTATTAATCCGAGAGGAAGTTGGATCTCGGATGCAAAAGGGATAACAGGTGCAGGGATAGAGGCGAGAGATTTAGTTAATAAAGCATATTAGTAAACTTTTTGGATCCCTGCTGTTTATCAGCCTGAGGTCTGTTCGTGTGGCCATTTGTTGCCGTGGACAATTACTTATTCGAATAAACAGAAGTGGGTAAAAAAGTAGACCTGCCATTTTATTTTCAGTATTAAGACTGACGATGACGATAATAAAACGAAAATAAACTGACTTTGGAAATACATTTTTATTCTTAATATAGCTGTCAAAGATGCCGAAATATTTTTTTCAACAACAGAGTGGATGTGACAGCCATTTTTGTCGTATTACAGTAGTAGAATATAGGAGTCAATAATTTGAATATATGATTAATTAATAACTAGAGATGTAACAATGGACGTAACTTCATTGGCACAAAGCTTATTTTTTGACAAAAATGAAAGCCCCAAGTGATACAAACGTGTATTATACAATGTGGTTCTCAAATTTTCGGAAGAATTATTGTTTTCTCCAGTGATTTAGGATCTGTTGATGGTATTTTTACACGCCACAGCCTGTCAATGCTGAAGCCTAGCAAAAAACAACGCCGACCAGATGATACAAGTGCAGTATCTGAGTCAGATCAGGAAGCTCCTTCTCATTGTATCCATTGGAAAATATTACAATCGGTTTCATGAGGGGAAGCAGACTCCTACCCAAAAACGAGTGATGGGTACCGCCAGGTTGTAGATACCCAAGACACACCAAAGGCAGTGTTCCCCCTGCAACCCAGGCGGTTAAGAGGACCCGGGAACTGTAAATTGTTTTAATATCGAAATGTGTCACTGCATACACAGTGATAATTGTATAGGTTTAAGAGTCATATCCGTTTCATTCTTTTATTAATATTATCAATATTTAGAAATGCTGTGATCATCTATGCACCTTAAATAAATATATATGTGAATGCAGTTATTTACATATTTACTATGTGTATTATTCACTTGACGTCTCATTCATTATGTATGAACGGTGTTTTGAACTACTGTTTGGAGGGAGTCCTTGAGGCTTGCCTTGAGTCATATTAAACGACCTGTAGGGTTCAGCCTGGACAAACGACTGGAATGAAGTTGGGATTTGGGGAATTTTCCACTTATGTTTTGTGTTTGTCATAGCCCTCTATGTTCCGCCCCTCTGGTGTATAAATGATTGTCAAACATTGTGAAAGTGCACTTGTTAAAGCATTACAGCCTTGTTTTGTACTCACAAGTCCAGAATATTATTTTATTTCTCTTTATTGATTTTATTGTAATAAAATACCTTAACAGATATACTTAAATGCAGAACTTGTTTTAGTCATAAAATGCTTTCCTCTCTCAGTGGCAAAGATAAGGCCTTTTATGGAAGTCACCGCTATTTGTGTGTGAGTGTGTCAGTGTGTAAGTGTGATCTGAAAAGTGGTATCTAAACGCAGACCATGTACCATTTACCATCACCTTTAAAATGAGCACTTTATTTCTGCTTATATGCAATTGTCTAAGGTATTCAGTGGGCCACTGGTTATACTTTCAAAACAGGTCCAGCCCCAAATGAGTAGCTCAAGTGCTAATTTCAAAAGTATCTAATCACTGGTTAGACTAAGTCAAATAATTTTCAAAATACTGTTTTTGTCTTTACCATTTTTGTGACTTAAATAAAGTTAGTCATTGAAGAGGAACGGCTTTTTTCCCCATGCATACTCGTCTACATCCAGGTGAGGAGTTCCGTTGAGGCTTTTATAACATACTATTATGGGCAAAAGTGAGGTAAAGAACAATGGCTGTAAAATCAGAAAGGCAAAAACCAAAGTAGCTGACAATTACTTTGATACTAGGTGTGCTTCTACAGAAATCCAACACCTTGTGATTGGCGTGGGAGTAAATAAGAAAAATGATGCAATTGGGTCACTTTGAATCCCCATAGTTTGAATGCTTCTATGTGCTTTTTAGTACTAGTTTTCATCTGCACAACACAATACAGTGACATCTGGTAGGCAAATAATGAACAATGTCCATTCATAATGTATAAACGCATAGCCTTCATATTAATCAAAAGTCAAGTAGATCCTGGATACAAAATGTTTGGTAATTGATGTGGTAAAAACTATCTAGATAAAACATTTTTATTTGTCGCCTCTTTTAAGTGGCTATATAATGGCAATAACCCAACCAGTGCTCGACATCTTTTGGACATTAGATTTTAGTCTATACTGATCTGGTCTTTTTTTTGACATGATTTAGTCCAAAAATAGACATCGTTGAGTTTACAGCGTCTAAAGTGTTAGGAATTTACAACCCAAAATTAGTGTTTTCAATGTTTTTTTGATTGAATAAAGATTTTGGATGAACCTTTGGGGTATTTTTTTTTAATTTTCAACCCATTTTTGGGGGGGTTGGAAAGCAGGGGCAAAACAACATGGTAATATCAGATGGTAATAATAATGACAATAAGCCGATCAGTATGATGGAGATTTGGTTAGATTTTGTCTACTTGTCTTCATTGTATTTGATATCAACGTTGTGAAACTATGAATGCAACAAGATTAAACATGGCACTCCAGGGTAAACATGTAATGAAGACTTTAAAGAGAAAAATGAAAGAAAGATAATACTGTTAGGATAAGTAGGCAACAAAATACAACACAGTGCTAATAGACTGGCCTACATTTTATGAAAGATAATAGTGCCATGAAAAGAAGTGCGATAACATTTAGCAGCAAGAAATAAAGTTGCAAGATATGTTTTTACAGTTTGTGCGCTTGTTTAGGGTGGTGATGATTCTGGGTGAGATGATGTATCCACGCCTGTTTGTGGTGTAACATAGTAGAGAAGGAGAAACAGTGATAAACGACTGTCAGGATAAATGCGGAAAAGACTATTTACAACATAGTGTTTAGAGACCGGCCTAAGTTAATATTCGAGTGCAATGAAAAAAACATAATGCATCGTAACAATATCGATCCTCGTTTGTATGAAGCCTCCACGAGGCGATTGTGGAAAAAGTTCAACAAACTTATTTCCCTCAACGGCTTCCTCCGTGTAATGCAGAAATGGGTCTGGATCAAAAAGAAGTGTAAATCACATCTGGTTTCATGGCTGTCAGGGAGCATCCGTAAATATTTATCGCGGCACATCACTGGAGTGTGTGAAGAGTGAGTGTTTGCCAGAGATTGTGTATGCGTGTGCTACCGCACATCATTTCTTATACTTGCACGGCCTTGTTTGAGTGAGTCGGATTCATAATTACTACTGCTTGACGGCAGCTTCCGGTTCCTGTGGCCCCATTTTCCAGTTCCCAAAAAAACAGCTTGCAGTGTGTCATGTTAGAATAAACAGAAACGCACTCAAACTTTGCAATTTCAAAAGTATTTGATAATAGATCTTGCTCAAAAATGAGAGAGAAAAGGTCAATTATTGTACTGCACACGGCAGCCTTGTCCTTGCTTTGTAGTAACTGTGCAATAATGTTGCCAGCAGCGAAGGTAGACTGATGAATAGCTCTCGTTCGACGCCATTATGAAGGCCTAATGGGTTCATAACGGCCAAGCAAAAATATTACCGAAACAAGTTAGGGCAGGCCACCTTAATAACATGACCTTGTTTTGCAGATTAATCCCGACTCCAGGGAGTACTTGCCGACATTATTGACGTACTTGTTAACCAGCCTGTCGAGTCGCTTCCTTGAAAACTCCCTTGATAAGTGTTTTAAATATTTAATATACCCTGGCTGACATTGGCTAAACTGAAGCCATACCTCAGGCGCGATACTCATTTTGCTAGCCCCGTTTTCATCAGTGCTACGGCTTGTGTGAAACCTACATTACAACAAAATTAAGTCGTCAATAACCGGATTTTCTTTCATCTGGATCATCTCAATTATTTTGTTTTAAAAGAGATTGAATTCGATATTTTGTCCATTCTCATTTTTTCACAACACAAAATAGGCGAGTTATGATCAGCTCACGTGTAAACAAATGTAAAGTATTGTACTTTGGAACAGAATTACCACGGTCACGCACAATTATGTATATGTAAATATGTTTTTACACAAAAGTTTAATCCTTTATTGTAATCCATATTTTCACTAAATTTTTTTTGTTTTGTTACTGTAATGAAATACAATTATATTTTTGGTATCATAATTATGTAATTTTGTTACATGTATTCCGTTGCTCCATACCTGTTATACAAAATATGCACAATACATTTAATAATGATTGTTTTTGTTGTTGTTTGCAGTACTTTCAGGTGATAACATTACTAAGAACCACTTACAAACTCTTAAATGCTAAGTGGGGCGATCATCTTGGGACCGACAGGTAGCAGGTTCGATCCCTGTCCGAGTTACCTGTCAAAGTGTCCTTGGGCAAGACACTGAACCCCTTGATGGTCCTGATAAGAATGGGTAGGTATGGAGTACATTGTAAAGCGCTTTGGGAGGTCTTCGATGACTTGAAAAAGTGCTATTTAAATGCAGTCCATTCCATTCTTTCTGATTTGCATTGTGGACAATTCAATTAGACATGGACAATTTCCGCTCCCTTTTCTTTCCCCTTCCTTCCCCAGATGGAATGCAAGTTGAAACAGCTCATCAGAGTTCACTCAAAAGCAAAGCTTATCATACAAATGTACTTGTTTTCTATGTCAAAAATAGGATGAAACAATGTCTGAACATGAGCATTGAATACTATGCTTGAATTCGATTATTTAAAGTCATACAATTGGATTATGTATTCATATCAGGGTGAGGGTATGTCTGATCCTAACTACCCCTTGCCGCCTCGGAGACCCTACCCCCTTCCAGGTGGCTGGCGAGAGCCGTGAGTTAACAAACTGCAGCCCTCCTCGCAGTTCAGTTTTATTGAAGCCAGCAAGTGCGCAAGAAGTTCCCAGCTTAACAGGAGACAAATCAGTTCTGAAGTGGCAAGAGAAGAGTCAGCAGCAAGAAAATCTTGCGTAAGATAAAGTCTTGTTTAGCAAGCAACCAAAAAGGTTCTGAGCAAGTCATGTAAGCAAGGAACAAGAATATCTGGCGATCCAAGTCCTGATCGAGCCAGCTGCTAAGTTGGTGGGACTTAGCCAGTGACTTCAAAGCGCCCTCAAGACAAATACAACACCTACGGGCAGAGAGCAAAGAACAACAGCTTCAACGCCCCGCACTCGCAGCTCTATGGCCTAGAACATCAGGACCGGCCTCCACCATTATCGAACAGAAAACCAAAGTTCAACTAGTGGTGCCATTTATTGATTTCTGTGTCTTTAGAGTATCAATTAATTGACGGGCCTAATTTGCTATATGCACAAACACCATGAAGGAGGCTATACATTATGTTTTGTGCCTAACTCATGTAGTGCGGTTGGAGGTTTGTGAACTTGTGCAGTTCCATTTTTTTTTTCATTTGACCAGTGGCTCAGGCTGATAGTTAGATCTACTTATTTTAAATCAGTGTTAACTCACTTTATTATGTTGAACTGTTTACTTTAGTTGTGTGAACATACTTGAAGTACAGTAGCATATGTCTACTTGAGCAGTTGTCTGACTAAAGATTGTGATTTATTCTTTGGAGTTAAACTCACTTCATAGTGTTTTAAAATTGACTTTTATTGCGAATTAAATACTTTAAGTGCAGTGGTCTTTGTCTACTTGCCCAGTTGTCTCAGGTTTTGAGAATTAGGTTTAGTTTACTAAACCCACTTTAAATTGTTTTACTGTTGCACTTCGACTGTAGGATAAATCTGTTGCTGGTCAAGTCAAGTCATTTTTATTTGTATAGCTTGTTTTCTTTTGCCTCTCACGCTGGTGAGGTGCAATAAATATTACAAGATTCTATAACACTACCTGAATGTTTTTTTTTCTCTATTCAAATGACTGAAATACTGCTAATTTCAAATTCTGAGCCATACAACAGCTTCGTTTTAAAATACCGGACATAGTTATTTTTCCTGGTAACTCATGACTTTTCCTATTGAGTGAATCAGTTACTTATTCAACGTACCCAAACCTGCCTATTTCCTGCTCAACAAAACGTTTGCCCTAACTTTGAATGGAGCTGCTTCAATTGAGCATCAGTACTTGGCATTCCCATACTATGGCACCCAACACCTTTTCTATCTATGCCTCAGTCCATCAACGTACCAAAGTAGCAACAGTTTGAATCTCAAAGTAGTTTTAGATATACATTAATCTTATTTGTTATACTTAGAACTGGAAAAAAATCAAATTTGTGAATATGATTTGATGCTTTGCTGTTATCCAAAAAGGATTTTGCTCCTTGTTGCCAGACACTTTCCGACATAAAACCCCAAATTATTCACTCATTTACATTTTCAGGAGGAGGTTAAGAGAAGCTTTTATCATCCAACGAGGGCACTTTTCCCACGTGGAAAAACAGTCCTATCTCCTTGTGATAAGAGAATACTTGCGCACGCTTGTTTTCTCTTGCCTCCCACGCACTCTTTATAGATCAACAAGCCATTGTTACAATTAAATACTAAATCCTACTTAAGGTTAAGCAGCGTATTTTGTTTGAGGGTGAACTGACGTGAACATCACTTTGGACTTAAAATAACACTACTACAGCAGTCCTAAAAGTGTCATTTTGTTCTGATTTGAAGCCAGAGGCGTCATTCCATTTTTAATATTTGTAGCGCACGACGAGAGAAAGCACTCGTCTTGTTGTCATTTGAAAAGAAGGTGTTTTGTCTTGTCCATCGAAGCATCATAATAAAACGTGTACTAAGGAAATTGCTTTTCGGTTAAATTACATTAAGTTTCAACTCATGCGTCTACTTCAACTTCTCCCGCCCCCGATCAAAGTCTCATCCTTGTCATTTGCATGAATTATGTAAAAAGCGCTTGGCATTAGCCTCAGCGTCGTTCTTTGACCGCCGATTGAACTGTTACTCGTAAATAACATCGCATATGAGACATTAGCCGTGCAGTGTCTCGCGGGGGACATTTTGGGTTGAGTGTGCTCAGTCGTCGAACCGTCTAAAGACTCTGATTGGAAGGCGATCTGTTCGCGGAAAACCTTGTTTCAATATGCTAAAAGAAGGGATCGGGTGCAATGACTTAAAAGTAATGGGAGGAAGCTGTTGCTTACCGTTCTTATGTTTTATCTGTAATTAAGACTTTTTTGTCTTTCATTAATAAACAATGACTTAGGTTTTGGCATAAGCAAAGCTAAGGTGATCACTTAAAGATGGGGTTCATCGTATCAGGTACCCTAAAACGTGTAAATTACAATTTTTTGTTTATGTGCCCAACTGAGTTTAAAGAGCTTTTATAAAATAATCCCCACCGCGTCTATGTGCTTTTCTCTTACTTTACAAATTGGGAAGAAGAAATGGCACTGCGCTGGTGTAGGGCTATATCATGCTCGTGTTTTTGTAGTGTAGCATGAACATGGTGAAAGTAAGAAAAATACTGTTTCAAATAAAGCCCAAACCCTAACTCAAACCCCAAAATAGATGAAAAAAAAAATGGTTTATTTGAGTGTGTCTAAGAAACACAAGTATTTTCACACGCCACACAAGCAGCTTAACATAGGCTACAATAATGACTCAAGTCAGAGGATAGCGTCAGCCAGTAGGCAATTTCAAAATTCCAAACAGCACCTTGAAGAAAAAATATTTTAGGTTAAAAATAATTCATGTAAAATACTGGGTGTTCCAAAAGTCTAAGGCACAATTGAAGTCCTCATATCGTCTTATCTATGAATGGTAGTAAGATAAAAGTTTTGCTATTTCAAAGCTACATACATTAGGTTTTTTGTAAGGCTATTCAATTTCTTCTTCTTTTTAAATTAATTAATGGAGTTCACTCAACCAGAAAAGGTGTGCTTGAATTTGTAAAAACAGAGTCATGGACTGTTGTTCAATGAGAATTTTGCAAACAATTTGGAAGAAAGCTCACACTGAACATTTGTGAACATGTAAAAAACGACATTACATGTGCATATTCAACTTTTCGTCATAATCACGTTTTGCAATGTCAGAAAATGATCAAACAGTATCAGAACATGTGAAGTAAATACTGTTTTAAGTCAATCACATAGATATGTTATCTGACTGATACTGCTGGAATGTGAGGTTGGGGAGAAGACGCTAACTTGCATTTGCACATCAAAGGTTGTGACAACTCCACCACAGGGGGTCCGCCCCTCCCATGAGACCGAAAGCCAGAGCTGTTACATGTCTCACCTTGCGAGGGCAGTCTAAATTTGTCTGGTTTAGAAGGCAAGAGTGCATGTCCTAACAAGAATAACTGGAGCAAAACCCTGGCGGATCCTGGCCAAGTCTTAGCTCAACAGGCATGCAGAGAACCTTGCCAAGTCAGCAGCCAAGCTTGATCAAGCTAGCCGGCAAGCCAGGGGGACAAAGCCAGCGACCTCAGTGAAGCCTCAAGCCACAAGCATTCAACCTCTGGTTCAACACCCTGCATCCTGTGGTCATCGTCCCAACGGGGTCTACAGCCAAGGACATAAAGACTGGGCCGTCATCTTCATCAAACCAAAACTTTGCAGAACATCTTGTTGTATCTAGGTATTGGTATTGGTGTGACACAAAAGGGGGAATTATATCAAAATAAAGTAACGTAATAATCAAGCCAACGTTGTTGTCTATGCAAATGGTGCCAGTTATGTATCAACCTCTAGTTGTCTTTGTTTTATTTTCTGATTATTGTTTTGTCTTCTATTTAAGCTTCTTCAGTAGATGATTAGTAAAAGAAAAGTCCATTAATCCAAGAGTGTGTGTGTCTTGAATAATGAACATTGAACTATCAAAACGGTAAAATGTAAATCATATATATATATACAGGTATATATATATATTCCTTATAAGGCTCATATAAGGCTTATATAAATTGTTTAATTTTGCGGGGCTCCACATGTTTTTTTTTTTTTTTTTTTTTTTTTTTAACTCGTCCCATATGGCAGTTTCACAAAAGCCGGCATAAAGTGACTGTCAAAGTGAACTGAACATGTTTGATGGACAATTGGGGCAGCTGTCCAATTTTCACACCGAGAATGAGGAATTTGATTGGTTTGTTAGACAAATGCTGGTTTTCTATTGTTTCGATTGTTGTGCTTCTTTTATCCGTGTGTTTTACCATGACTGTGCTTGTTGATGAGCAAAGTTAAAAGATGTTAGTACTTTGTCAATGTTTTATTGTACAAATGCAGACCATTTACCATTAACTGTACGATCGATACTTTATAAAAAGCACAACCAAACTCAGTGTTGCTCCCGCTCTATCTCTAAATACGCACACATAAATCATTGTGTAAGTTTGTGTGTGTTGTTGTGGTTGTAAGGTGAACGAACGCAAGTTGTTCCAAAACTTCAAAATTATTCTCAGTTTTTTCACTCATGTAGCCTCGACAGGGCTGGGTCACTTTGCGTCTGATAGATGCCACCGCCGCCTGCCAAGAGTAATTTTAATCGGGGACACCGACAGCAATGGCTCTGGGCCAAGGGGACCGACTTGCCTCTGGTTTTCTCGATTTGTCTGCCTTTAAAATCGATGTGAACACACCTACGTTTTTCCCGCAGGACTGGTACCGCAACTCTCTGAAGAAAAGCTGAGTGTTGCCACGATATAAAAAGGCCCTAGTAGCGGGTGAGAGTTTAATCCAGCCTACTTTCAAATTTTAGGTGTTTGGAACAGTGCTTGAGACCTTAACCCAGGTCAAAAATTCAATTTCTTCAATTTTGATGACATTTTTTTCCATCAGTGAGAGGATGGTCCTCTTGGGACCTGCCTGTTTTGTTAAATAAAAAGTGTTATTCTCTTGCCTATGCAGGTTTTAGTATGTTGGTAGTATGAAAGAATATTGGCTATTGATTTGTTTTTAATTAAACTTTTGCACCATTTAAATCATACAGTTGATGTTTTTATAATGATACAATGATGTAAAACCATAATAATTGGAGACACTTGTGTGGCTCATAAAATATAACATTTAAAGCCTGAACTTGTGTATAATACTTGCCCTATTTTACTGAATGAAGAATTTGTTTAGTTAAAAAAAAAAAATCAATATTTGCCTTAAGCATGGCTCCGAAAAATTTAAAATTATAATTAAGCATGTATTAAAAATAGTTTTCAGGTTTTAAAAAATATTTTACTTTATTATTATTTTTTTAGACAACAAAAAGAAACAGCACATCAAACCTGCAAGTGTCCAGCAGATGACATTAATTCACCATGGTTTATGTAGCTTTCTAGAAAACACGTATTTCGTAATACGCTATAAACTGGCAAAGTAGACTGTGGAAGATTCAGAGTATTTGTTACCACCGCCATAATTTACTAATTTAATACGTATTTCCATTAAATAACATAATTAAGTCAACCCGTGAGTTGAAATGAAAAATATTCCAGGAATACTATTAAAGATACGAATTGTGTTACCGCTCAAGGTTTATTCGAATCCAAGACAAAGTCAGATTTTCTGAACATTCAAAACACAATTGAATTTGTACGCACTGTAAATAAAACACAATTATTTCCTGAAATCTCCTAAATAATTTATGGATTCACGTACTTATTTTTATGTGAGTTGAAAGAGTGCATTACTTACCGGCATTGTCTGTCCACCGTGCAAGCTGTTGATGGCAGCCTGTGCTTCCCCATGGCCGGAAAATTTAACAAAAGCACAACCTGCAAAGAAAAACAAAACCACGAATGAGGACCAATCAATATCAGACAGATGGCCTTGGATTTTTCAAGTAATGAAAATTTACCAGTTATTGTCTTCACGTTATCTGATCTAAAAATATATTCTGGTCACTTGTGTGTCGGGATCGTCGCTAAAGGCATTAGCGGCCCGGAACATCCCGCCCCTCGCCCCGGCACTACTAATTCCACTGACTTGTTTGTGAATATTAATCTGTTTAATATTTACACATTGTGATTTGTGTGCAGTCACTCATAAAGGAGATTAGCGCGACAATAGCTTGGTCTTATAATCGGCCTATCCGACGCAATCGGCACCCGTTTCAGATTTAAGACGTTGGCGGATGCAATCTGTGGAAGGACAGCTTTTCCTCCCCGCCTCGAAGGACGTTGAAATAATCTTAAATCTGTTATGAGGTTAAGGATCAGCACGGAAGCGTCAACAGAAGAAGCTGGCCAGGACAAGGGCGAAGTAAGCGTCGGCAGCAGCGTCATGGAGCTTTTTCTGGATTAATGTTTCGAGAGATATTAAAAGTGATTCAAGTGGATAATATTTATGCATGCTGGGCCTTTAGATCTGGCAGCCAAAATATTGAGTGTTTTCGGCAAGTTTTTTTTTTTTTGTTCCTAAAAAACTCCCACTGACGTCAATATTTTGGAATCAGAGTCACAAAGTTGCCAGCAGGAACCCGTATTAACTGTAGAGGTTTAGAGTGCTTGTAAACTCTGAGCATTTTATCAACTCTCTACATTTTATACGCATTAAATTACTGAGGGATGAACGTTTGAATCTGCTTTGACTTAAAATAAACTTTAAATTATTTCTGCCACATTTGGAGCCTTGGTTTGGACTCAAAGTAAAGTTCAAAATAAAATGCTTAAAGCAAGGGTCTCCAATATGGTGCCTTTGGGCACCAGGGAGTCCCCTAAGAACACCTGAGTAGCCCGCTCACCAGTGTTCGTTGAATGACTGAGGCTATTTAATTAAAAACCCTAAAATAACCTAGTAACAACATAGTAATAACGTGACAAGTTGTCATTTAATAATTGCTTATCAAACTCGTAGCCTTTTGTGCCAATCGATAACAAACAGTACCTCTCCGCTTCAAAAGGATTGGTGACCCATGCTTCAAACATTTAACACATGAGGTGAATAGTCTTGAAAATAGTCAAGAAAAATCTTGGTTTTGAATATTTTAGCGGGTTTGGGTTGGCTTTTGGACTGTATTGAAAACAGGCCTTTTATTACTTTTACAATTTTCAGGCTACATGGGAATGAGCATGATATCACCCTCCAACAGCTTTAACTCTGAGGTCAAAGCTTTAACTCTTCTTTTTAAAGCTTTAAATTTGCCAGCACAAGGCAAAAGAGTTTTTTTCCCAAAAAATCCCAATCTTTCTGTCATGTGCTTTCAAGAGAAGGTGTCAAATAAATACTATTTACGACTTGGTTTGTAATGTGGAAGCTCTAGGAGAGAGTCTCTCTAGAAAGACAATAAAAGGATTGTATTCACTTTTTAAAATGTTTTTAGAAGTATCATATCATGACAACGGGTTTGAAAAGGACACAAAACATGAAACGTTCAATCGGAAAGCTTCAATTTTAGATAAAAGTATTCTCATCCACAGCTAACGATGGAGGCTAACAATTGCCTCTTTATAAAACTCATATCGTTTATTTTACAGTCGTAGACAGTCAGTCCTTCTGAAAATCTTAAAACAGTCCTAGTTTTACACTGATTTTAAATGAAGGATTGAAAAAAATACAATGTATGCTAATAGTTTGTGATTATATGACATAATCTATAAACTGGTCAAACAGCCAACATTTCGGAGGTAGAGACACATTTATGTTTCAAAGTTTCTAAACTACTCAAAGAAACAGCACTATCTTACAACAATAAGCCCAATAATATAGCCTAATAACATGGAAGCCAAAGCTAGTTCATTTGGAGATGGCATGGAATTAATCAGCTTTACCATCATTGACTACTCGTTTCTATACTATTTTTATCCTTGGCCTCAGGTCGCCCATGTTTTAACTTTAGAAGGCTATCTAATTAACAACCTTGCGGATTTATTCGGCTGCTTTTCATTAATCGAGCAACAGCGGTGCTCATGGAAGCAGGCACGCGCTTCCAGAGCTGAGCACCCACGAGATGTCGGGGAAATCGGATTTGGAAGAGTTTTGTGTTGCAGTCAGTTGATGATTATACTCTGACTTTGCATGTGGATTTTTTTACCTCAGCTGAAATATTATAAAAAACTACTTTCACAAGTCAAGTAGAGGGGTTTGAATGTTTGTGTAGTGAAGCAAATTTGGAGGTCGATGAAAAAGTGGAATTGAATGATAGATTGACTAAATAATGATGAAGAGACTAGTTTGATGCTCCTATTAAGAAGTCATATTTTAGTTAATTCTATCAGAACATGAAAAAACTACATTTATTCAAGTATAGCACTTACACGTGCCTCTCGGACCAAAATTGCTGTCTCTGAGTTCTAGATACTGTTACCTCGATACCTGACTCCCAGTGTGCCAAACCCTGCATAAAATAAAGACCGCTGTAATAATGTGTGCTTCTACATAATGTTGAGTCAGGCCCTGACAATTAATACGGAACATTTTAACAAAAACACGACACTTGGGAGAAAATAAGAACAATGAGTGACCGAAAAGAAAGATAGCTAGACAAACGTGAGTTTACATTGACAAAATAAAGATGGTAAAACACAGTCGCTTGGATTCATGGATGATTGGAGTTTCCTGGTACAGCAACGTTACAGGTGTTTTTGTAATCAAACCATTGTTCCCTTATCGCACCAAATTATACTACCTGCCTCTCTTATAGTACGTGTGTTGCATAGCTTTCAACCTCTACGGCTCCATGCCCGTACAAACTGTTGTATTTTCCCGTAAAAAAATACAAAATAATGGTACACCATATAATTTTTTTTCAGAATGATGCATGATGGGAAATCCCCAGGCGGCAGACGCATGCACAGAGGAGCATCAAACCACTCGCTTCGTTTGCAACGAAAAAAAACGGTACCGATATAGAGGCTTCCGCGGCAAACTCCTTTGACTTGATTGATTTGCCGTTTCATGATAGTCGGTGTATACTGGATGGTAACCACATTGACAAATTTGTGTTTTTCTGTACAGATTTACTTGTACGTCATACTCGTCTTAAAATGCTTAAAAAATGTACTTAGTACGACAAAACCGTACAGGTTGACAGGTAGGGTGTTGATATAGGTTTAAGTACCGGGTCTGCGAGATTTGCGAATTATTGGTAAAAGAAAAAAAAACTGAGCACAGTAGCTAGGTCCAAAAACAAAAATTCCTTATTTTTGGTCATCAGATTGCTGACCTCAAGTTTAGGTCCACCACATTGCTGGGGCAGATTCAACGCGTTCAACAGTAAAATACTGCCTGAAATAAAAATTGTGGGGGTTTTTTTGTTTTGTTTTCTTTCAAATATGTCCGCCTGGAGACTGTAAAAACTAGCATTCATTTTTGTAGTGTTTTTATCTTGCATTAAGAAGGATATCATTGTCGGATTTGTGTGTGCCGATTTTAGTGACCTCAAAGAAGACACCAAATATACACTATAAATATTGATCAGTCTTATAGATTTGAAGGAGCTACACTTGTATTCATGAATTTGCGGTTCATTTATCTGACAATGAAATACACACATCTATTGGTTGATAAAAACAACACATTCAAATGTTTTCAAACTATCATCAAAACTGTTCAACACAGGCAGTTTTTATTTTAAATTGAGGAATTTGGAAACTAGGAGTTTATTGAGTTTTGTTATGTGGTGTGTGTGTTGTGCTAAGAAAAATAACAGATGAGGAGAATGAGGAAATATTTTCGACGGCATGTTTGACGCGTTTGACGTCACGTGACCTGTGCTGCTGTTTGTAGATCTACCCATTCCCTACACACGAACTGTTACGTTGCCACTGTTTATACCATGGTAATTGCAGGAATGTAAGAGATATGTTTTTCTTTTACTGCACATGTGGCATGAGCATGGGCGCTTGCAGCCTTTGGCCCTAGTCCTAGTAACAACCCTGTGACGTCAGCAACCCCTGAAAGCAATGTGACTTCTTCTCAAGGCGAGGTGATTGAAGCTTTCTTTATTAACAACTCGTTTCTAATGTGGACACCAAAAGGGGTTGATTTTGTCCTTAGTAAGTAAGTAGCAAAAGTACCATTGTACACCTTACAGTTCTCAGCATTCAAATTGCCACTCTAATCAGTTGAATAATTCAAAGTCATTTAGATCAACTTTTGAGGTATAACGATTTATTTCTACAACTTTGTAGCAACATTTTACCGAATAAAAACTTCCAAAACTTCAGGACTCTTCTGCTTTGTCCTCAATCAATAGAAGACAAAGTCTACTTTCACCTGAGGCCTTCCATGCACTACAAAAGCAGCGTAAACTGTTTTTGTGGAGACATTCAAGTGAGCAGTAAAAGGCCACATGTGTTTTGTTGTTGTGTCAAATGTCCTTAAAGCTGAATAGATTTACAGAAAGGAATCGCCAACGTCAAAGAGCACTTTGATTCTGTCCCAGCCGCCTTTTTGCTTCAGTCGAGTTGCTCTCTGGGGGGGTTGGAGGCAGGAGGGGTCTTCATTTGTTTGCCTGAAAGACGGCAGGGACTTGAAGTCTGCCTTTGAAAGAACAAACAAATTTGACCTTTTTCTTGGAAAAATGATTAGGTTCAGTGTGTTCTTTCAAGAAACCTTTGGTTTTATAGGGCAAGATAAAGGCTGTTATTTTTTTCTGTGGTAGAAGTTTGGATGGACCGCAATGCCCATGAGTGTGTGGAGTGCACAGTGTGTGGCCTGGCACTATCCACACAAATCTTACTAAACACTTTTGCTGTACTCAATCTCTTACCCTATCTTTTTTATTTTTGTTAGAAAATGTTGGACAGTGCTATCGATAGTCTTAAAAACTTAATTATATGGAACATGTGCTTGTCTGGAGACCTAAACTAAAATTAACGAACACACATTGAAATTACGAGCTATTTTACGACTGCGCCAAAGAAAAAGACAAATGAGTTTTGCGTCATTTAAAATGTGGTAATAAGCACTAAACAACATCATGAATCTATTTTGGGAGAGTTTGGCCAAATTGCCATACATAAACGAGAAGTCAACTTTTCCTGTTGTTGCAATAAGTGGTTGCCACAGTAACAAATAAAATGGAAGTCGCTTGTCATTGTTCCTTGTGAATGAAATGGAATTCCAGCAACTGGATAATAACTCCGATGATATCTATAGGGAACTGTAGCATTTTTTCAATGGATATTTCCCCCTGCTGTTCAATTCAGTTGTATCAATTGAGTCATTTTCTTGATTTGTAGATGAAAAAGTTTAAATGTTGTGATTACATTGTGAATATTAAAGAAAATATTGTCAAACCTGCTGTTTTGTTCCTGTAAATATATCCAAATGTTGGCAAAGACATTGACAAATGTATCCTCCCAAAAGGGTGTCTGAATTTTTTCAGATGTCACTGCAATGGAGTAGGACATCAGTGCCGCCACGTGTATGCAGGGATTTAGCATGCTCGACATTCATTTTCACCCACGATCAAAGCGAGGGTGGTGATAATGTTTTCGTTTGGGATACAAGTGTGTATACTGGACTGTCTCAGAAAATTAGAATATTGTGATAAAGTTCTTTATTTTCTGTAATGCAATTAAAAAAACAAAAATGTCATACATTCTGGATTCATTACACATCAACTGAACTATTTCAAGCCTTTTATTATTTGAATATTGCTGAATTTGGCTTACAGCTGAAAAAAACTCAAAAATCCTATCTCAAAATATTAGAATATCACGAAAAAGTATACAAGTAGGCTATTCAACTAATCACCTGAATCATCTAATTAACTCGAAACACCTTGCGAGGGTTTCCTGAGCCTTAAAAACACTCAGCTTGGTTCAGTAAACTAAATCACTGCTGATCTGACTGCTGTCCAGAGGACCATCATTGATACCCTCCATCAGGAGGGTAAGACACAAAAAGAAGTTTCTCAAAGAGCAGGCTGTTCACAGAGTGCAGTTTCAAAGCATATCCACAAAAACTCTGTTGGAAGGGAAAAATGTGGCCGGAAACGCTGCACAACCAAGAGAGATGACCGCAGCCTTAACAAAATTGTGAAGAAGAGCCGCTTCCAGAATTTGGGGGAGCTTCAAAGACAGTGGGCTGAAGCTGGAGTCCAGGAATCAAAAGCCACAGTTCACAGACGTGTCCGGGAAATGGGCTACAATAGCCGTATTCCCATGGTCAAGCCACTTCTGAACTCAAGACAACGGAAGAAGCGTCTGACTTGGGCTATGGAGAAAAAGCACTGGACAGTTGCAGAGTGGTCCAAAGTCCTCTTTTCAGACGAAAGCAAGTTTTGCATTTCATTTGGAAGTCAAGGCGCCAGAGTCTGGAGAAAGGCTGGAGAAGAGCAAAATCCAAGTTGCTTGAAATCCAGTGTGAAGTTCCCACAGTCAGCAATGGTTTGGGGAGCCATGTCAGCTGCTGGTGTTGGTCCACTGTGTTTCATCAAGTCCAGAGTAAATGCAACCGTGTACCAAGAGATTTTAGAGCACTACATGCTTCCATCGGCTGAAAAGCTCTATGGAGATGAGTATTTCATTTTCCAGCATGATCTGGCACCTGCCCACAGTGCCAAAACCACCAGTAACTGGTGCACTGACCATGGCATCACTGTCCTTGATTGGCCTGCTAATTCCCCTGACCTGAACCCCATCGAGAATTTGTGGGGTATAGTTAAGAAGAAGATGAAAGACACCAGACCTACAAATGCAAATGAGCTGAAGGCCGCTATCGAAGCATCCTGGGCATCAATAACACCTCAGCAATGCCACAGGCTGATTGCCTCCATGCCACGCCGGATTGATGCAGCAATCCGTGCAAAAGGATTCCCAAGTACTGAGTGCATCAATGGACATTTTCAAATGTTTGATTTAGTTTTGCTGTTATAAAATTATTTTTTTTACTTGGTCTGAGGAAGTATTCTAATATTTTGAGATAGGATTTTTGAGTTTTTTTCAGCTGTAAGCCAAAATCAGCAATATTCAAATAATAAAAGGCTTGAAATAGTTCAGTTGATGTGTAATGAATCCAGAATGTATGACATTTTTGTTTTTTTAATTGCATTACAGAAAATAAAGAACTTTATCCCAATATTCTAATTTTCTGAGACAGTCCAGTATGTCATGATTACTGATGCGAGGCTCCTGAGCCTGCTCCTTTGGCGCCAACCGCCTCGGACGCTGATTGGCTACCAGTAACCTTTTATACCCCCGTCTTCCTGTCACCGGTTGTCAGTCCGTCTGCGAACTTCAGCTTACGCTAGGCAAGCTGTTTGACCCTGACTCTTTCCTGTTCTGATTCCCGTCTGTTTCCCGGCTCTGACCCCGGCTACTGATCTGTTTTTTCCACTATCGACACCGCCATCGCTCGCCACGGAAATACCACCTCCGCGTCTGAGCAACCTGCTCTCCGCGACAAGGGATCTACGGATCCTTTGTACTATCGTTTCCCTTCTTCCCAATAAAACTAAGAGAAACACACGCAATTGGGTCCTGTCTCCGTTCTGGTCTTGACAGTATATTTTTCTTTTTCTGTTTGATTCTATGTCTGTCCACCAAAGAGGTGTGGAGTTTATATATGACTCTATCTTTCATAGGTAGTCAGATAGGTTACCCTAGATGTGAAACATGGCAAAATATCTCAGCACTTTTTTGTTCATTTGACTCAGTATGTTTTTTCGGCTAAAAAAAGCAAGATGATGGCCAAACAAATGCTTTTCAACTTCCACTTTCCAGCTTTCATTTGTTTTCTCCTTGTAACATCTTGAGGTAAAACTTTTCCAAACAGCATATATATATAGACAATAACATAGTTGGGGTGTTCGTACCCACAGTCTCACGTGTCAATGCGGGTGATGCTATAATGGTTCACAGCCATTCTACTTCACTGAAATCTCATCTCATCTCATCTCATTAGCCATACCGCTTATCCTCATTAGGGTCGCGGGGGGCTGGAGCCCATCCCAGCCATCTCCAGGCAGTGGGCAGGGGACACCCTGAACTGGTTGCCAGCCAATCGCAGGGCACACAGGGACAGACAACTCATTCGCTCATTCACACCGAGGGACAATTTAGACCGGCCAATTCACCTGAAATGCATGTTTTTGGAATGTGGGAGGAAACCGGAGTGCCCGGAGGAAACCCACGCAAGCACGGGGAGAACATACAAACTCCACACAGGAAGTCTGGAGCTGGGTTTGAACCCACGACAGGTTCCCATGACATGAACTGTGCCGCACAAGCGCTAACCACTGCGCCGCCGTGCTGCCTTCACTGAAATGATTAGTTCATATTATCTCATCTCATATCAGGAACATAATTCAGCTACTATGGATGAGTATGTTTTGAGTTTAAATTATGTCATATTCCCTCAAGTATTCCCTTGTTTTTATATATACGCTATGTAGTTAGCTGGTTTCATACGATGCATGTTTGAACTATAACTATTATTCAGGTCAGTATGGCTAAAAGGTTTAGTTTTAAAACAGACCATGTTAACCTCGAACTTCTGACTTCCTGCCTTGCTCATTTCTTCAGCTTCATAAAAATCTCCATGTAGTGTCCGAAAAAAAAGATGGATGGGTGCGCTAACCACTCAGCTATTGTACTAACATACTTGACTCACAGACTTTTTAGATTGTGGTATAAAACGCTCCCCTATTCATGGGCTAAAGTTTCATTTTCCATTTCAAACATCCACTTGCTCTGATTTTTTTCCATATGTTCGGCCCAGGAAGAAAGCGCAACATAGTGCCAAAACATTTCCAATTAAATGAAAGTGCCAGAACATCATGAATTATAGTGCCCGTCTGGGGCATTTTTTTTCTGAATTTGACGTCTCCGAAGAGAAGAGAGATTGCATTTCTTTCAAGTGAGGGGATCTCGCCGCTGCCTTTTGAATTCCCCGGGTAGTAATATGTATGCATGAATTCCATCTGGCTGGATGGGTGACATTTATAACACAACTTAATTATAGAGCTAAAAGCCATCTCTCTATTATTCCTGACAACTCAGGGCTCTATTCAATTCTGGCGGCAAATGCTGAAAGCAGTTTGGAGAATCGTCGCATTGGTAAGGGTGGGGAGGATGTGACACTGCTTGGCCTTTCTATTGGGTGAGGAAAGGGTGGGTAGGTGCTGAAAGGATTTCCAGTAGCACCCATTTACATCAGCACTGCATCCAGGAGCAGAGAGCAGTCAATTTCAAGGTCAGCCTAATTTGAATCACACAAGGTTCTTTTAGACTGGGTATACGTTGTTTTTAAAATGCTGTTTTAAATCTCAAAGCTGATACCCATTTTCTGAGATGCCTGTTAACTCAAACCAAGGCCGAAATGACCTAAAAGATAATATCCCTCTACATGATGCCATTCTGGTGTAACATTATATTGCAAAAAAAAAAAAAAAAAAGAAATCTGAATCTCATACCAAATAATCAAAAAAGAAATTAAAGAAGTTATTTGGTGGGAAAACATATATATTCAGTTGCTAAATACCATACATAACTTGCACTGGAGTATATGTCCAATGTAGAGTAACAAACTGTCATCCGTATGGACCCAAGAACAAAGACAAGCCCATTAATTCCAAGTTGGCGTCGGAATCCAAGCTAAACTGGCGCTGAGAAATTCTGTATTTTCACAAAGTATGATTGGCTAAGGGGCGGTAATCCAACAAATTGTTTGCACCAAGAGATGTTAACTATAGAAAGAAGACCTGAACAAGGTAATACAGTATATTGTGTTGAAACAAAGCGAAAAGGTTGGGAAACGCCCAAGCGAGCAAGCAGGAAAAGGTTTTAACTGCTACTTTCAGCCTGGAGGTGAGATCTTAAGCCTGAGCCCAAGCCTGAACCCATTCAAATTTCCCCCGAGATGTTATGTTGAGCTTAGGCCAACCTTCTCTCTCGCTGACTTTTTTATTATCCACGAGTCATTGTTCATTGTCTCTGTTTATACAGCCTTGTTTTACACAGATTTCATGACAAAGACAGGCGCAGCAGTGGCGACATCTAGCGTCAAAGGACCCAGAAAACGTGGTGAGTAACGGGGGACGAGGTCAATAACAATCCACCTGAGTTCTCACAAATAAAATAGAAAATGTATCTTCGAAGAGCTGGCTCATAGAGCTGGTTCTTTCCCAAACGAAACATCACTAAATCAGTCTGAAGCTGAAGGTCCAAATCTAAAACTCACAGCCTGCCACTGGCCTTGACTTCATTACTATTTGCAAAAGTTTCCAAAAGTATGATGTTTATTATTGTATAATTATGTTATGCTAAATTTTCCATTACTTCTGAATAGCAATTGATTTTTTTTTTCCTGGAAAATTCCTTAGATGGGTTAACAGCATTTAGCGAAATGTGGACAAACTATGTTTAACTTTTCTACATAAGCAGATTACAACTGCACAGAGTAATTTGAATAAACACATTTTATTGTATAAACCAATCAGTGTGTGAGTGTTTGGATGATTTAATTTCACTGTCAGATTAACGAACCAACAATTTACAAATAAAACACGTAGCGGCCTGCAATAATTAAAAGTTTCACTTTTATTGAGCTTACTCCTGGTTACTCGCGAGGTCAAAAAAAAAAAAACAATGTTGTATACCCTTTTCAATTGTAAGGAAATATTATTTGCACATTTTATTAAATCCTTCAACTTTTATATGAAATTAATTAAATAAGCTACACTAAATTGCCGTTGTAGTTCACCCATTACCATCTTTTGAACATCAGGATGCAAAACGAACACCGGAACAAGAAAAGCCCTTCCTTTTTTTATCACTATTTAAGTGAAACGACATCTAGAAGGACAGCAAGTGTTCAAAAAATATCATCTGCTGTATTCTAGTAGTCTTGATTTTAGTGCTCCTTGTCATATTTCGTGTTTTGTATCACAACACTGTTGATCTCACACAGGCGCGAATGTCGCAACTTAGTCTTTTTCCTCCGCGAAAGTCCACTGAACTTTTGTCTGACTTTGGGGCATTCGACATTCCAAAGTTCTGCTAATTTTCCTTCATTTTGTCCCAAAGAAAGTGCCAAGCACAAGTGAGAGACAAATGCCACTAGAGGGAACATATGGCGCACAAAGAGAGAGAGAAGACGCGAGGCGGGTGTAAAAGAGCGAAAGTATAGTTCCTGTCGAACACGCCGGCGCCGGCCCGATTTCATTTTAGGTGCTGTCAATCAGCCCCAGGCATCTGAGCAGACAGGAAGGAAGAAAGGGAGGGGAGGTGACATGAAGAAAAGGGAAGAAAGCTGAGGGTAGGGGTGTGTAGATAAATGTAAGAATGCTGAGAATATTGACGCTAAATTACTGGTCGACAAACATCGAGCCGCAAACCGGTACTAGGTCATTGGTAGTTTGGTATTGGGCAGCACAAAACATGTACCCTCATTTTTTACATATTACGAAAAACCCTAACTCAAAAAAACAGCCTGAGAGAGGATGGGCTGTACGTGCCCAAGACACACCACAAAGAACTGATCCGTAAACCGTGAACTCTAGCAAATGTTTTCATCAAGCATTTATTTTTGCTCATATAGCGTGTATTGAAATGTACCAAGTTCTGCTTTGCCTGCCTCACTCTCATGCCTGACGGTGAGAGTTTTCAGCTATGTGAGGAGAGGACATGACGATAGGAAGACAATGGGAATTGATACTCTGATATCTTTGTTGCAAATGTTTTCTGTTGAAGAGTAAAACGATTTGCATAACATTTGAAGACCGCAAAATGCTACATTGCTACCCATAATAGCCAATGATAATGTTGGGGAAAGAAGTAAGAAAGAGGCTAAGATAACCATTGTGTTGTTTATTTGGTCAATAAAATAAACTTGCCAACACAAGATGTCTGTCTTGCTGTGTGGAAATCACTGGCATGTTTAGTTTGGTAGATTTAAAGGGACAGTGTGTATTATTTAGCGTCTCCCAGTGTTTAAAAACATCTTCATTAATTAAAAAACAATAAGCATAAGCAAAAATAGATGAATTATGATATGAACTTGCGTTTTTTTTATTCTCGTATTTCGAAAGATTTCTATTTCACATAAAATAAGGCTCATCTAGAAGGGAGTCACATGTTTGTTTCATCTTGCTGCTAGAGGAACCCAAAAAAACATAAAAACCCAGTCTTTTTTCCCTTTCTTTTTTGTCTTATTTTCTCTTCTTTTTTTCTTTGTTATTGCTTTTTATTTTATTTTTATTTTATTTTATTTTTTTTACCAATGATTTACTTTCTTACTTTGTTTTGTTCACTTTTCCTTAGTTTTTCCTTTTCTTTTCATTTTTTTGTCTTTTCTCCTCTGACTCATTTTTCCTTTTGCCTTTCTTTTTCTGTTTTCTACCTGTGCAAAAAAAAGAGATACAAAAATAAAGGAATATAATAGAATATAATTTACTTTTATTGTCATTCTTTGTAACAATGCACACAGAACGAAATGTCGATACACCTGACCCGTACAGTTAAACTGTAGCGAGGCGATGCAGCCGCAGCCAAACAGGACGCAGCTATTTTAGTCATTAGGTGACCAAACCCCCCAATTCCAACCCTTAATGCTGAGCGCCAAGCAGGGAGGCAATGAGTACCAATGTTGTAAGTCTTAGGTATGACTCGGCCGAGGCTTGAACCAGCGACATCCCAGTCTCAGAGCGAGACCCTACCATCTAGGCTACCGAGCTGATTAAATAGTGTGGCCTGGTCATTTTGAGTCTTCATAATTTACAATCTTGGTTTTTGTCTGAGCTACAAAATGCAGTGACACATATCCTTCCATCCATCCATCCATTTTCTGGGCCGCCTATCATCACAACGGTCACTGGGGCGCTTAAGCCTATCCCAGCTATCTTCAGGCAGTGTGCAGGGGACACTCTGAACTGGTTGCCAGCCATTCACAGGGCAAACATAGAAAGTCAACTCTCTCACTCATTCACATCTAGGGACAATTTGAACCGACTAATCCAAAATGCATGTTTTTGGTATGTGGGAGGACTGCCTGAGGAAACCCTCACAGGCATGAGGAGAACATGCAAACTTCACATGGGAAGGTTGCGGTCGCTGGAATTGTACAATTAAAAAAAAAAAAACATTTATTACAAAGTGTTTGGTGCAGCTCATCAAAACTACAGTTTAAAACCTCTAAGAATGATTCTGTGAAATTAAATCACCAATATTTTAAAGAAATAGCCTTGGTCAGATTTTTGTACACACATAAGGAAGCCCACTTCCGGTGGTTTGCTCCCTTTTTCTGGTGAATGAGAATGTGTGGGCGGCACCATTTAGTGAGTAGGCATAGTGAAGCGGTGTGGTAAGAATAGCAAACACACCCACAAATAGTAGTAGTTATAACTCCTTAACAAAGCTTTTTCCTGTAAAAAAAGATGACCATGACCCATCGTCATCATCTGGACAGATGGATGATGTTTCGTGCATGTCTGCAGGATAGCAATTACAATGTTGACCTTAAGTTAATGCATAGTTGCTCATATTGGGATATCACAAATGCAAAAAACAAAACAAAAAACACCGCAGTTATAGTTCAGGTTGAAATGCATCCTTTCACAAAAAGCCGTTTTTCTCAGTTATATTCTTGGAAACGAGTCCTTACAGAAACTTAACAATGTTCCACTGTTGTCTACTAAACAATGGCAAAAGCTAAATAAAAATTTTCTGATGAAATATGAAGGTACAAGCTTTTTTTTTAATATGTCCAATGCCAACATAGCTACAGAAAAAAAATATGTAGGTTTTCCCGATTAGTGTCATGTATCCCTCTTAGATTAGCACCATGGCCCGAGCGACAGCCCTGCTTTTTTTTACGATCCCTACACTATTTCTGCCGCTTCATAAGTAGGTTTGCCACTTACGGAGTTTAGGTGGCCCTTTGTATTTCTTTAAGGATATTAAAGGTGGCATAAATTTGCCAAACAAGTTGTCATTCGTGCTCATTCCCAAATTTATAAGTGTCTGCCGACTATGGGCATTGTTGGCCAACCTTGTGTCCAGAGGAAAAAGCAAAATAAAAAAGGGAACAGTAATAAATTAGCATTCATGCGCACTGCCATCTTAGTTCCGGCATTGAATGAGTCAATGTATCTGCAAGCCAAAATGGTTAATGTTGATTTAAGAGTTTATAGCACACTAAAAATGTGAATGATATATTTTTTTTGTAAAAACTCTTCCCTGCTGCATTTAGTGTGAATGTAGCTAAATTCTGAATTTGCCTGCTTTATCTTCAGAAGGACATAACAGGCGTCTGGGGAGGGATGACGGCAAAGTGCGGAACAAGCGTGTTGTGTTTTTGATAACAGGTTGGGTAGGAGAGAGATGAGCTGGCACAAAAGAAGTGAGACGCGGGTAGTGAAGAAAAGGAAGCGAGAAAAAGCGAGCGAGCAGAGACTCAAGGACGCTTGAGCGGAGGGGACTGAAGCGAGGCCGCGTGGGCCAAAGAAGTGTGAGGGACGTTGTGTTTGTGCCTTTGTGTAGTTGTGTGTGGTTGTGAATGTGTGTCCACTCTGACCCTTACTGGCCCCATCAGGACCCCGCAGGACGGTGCATTCCTCGATCTGCCCGAAAGTCTCAAACAGCCGCCGGACATCTTCCTCGCTCTGCTGCTTGCCAAGCATCCCCACAAACAGCTTCCTGTCTTCTAGATCAGAAGAAAGACAGAAAAAAATTCTCGTGGTAAGGTTCTGCTGAACTGAGAGTTGCTTGTGAAACTCCGTTATCCACCAGTATTGTAGGTTTTACACCACGAATGTCAAACTCCCTTTAAAAGAATGTCAACTCCAAATTGTGTTTTTCAGTTTTATGAGTTATCATTCAGCCTACATTAGTAACCTATGACTCCATATTATAATCAAAGGCTCTTCTCTAAACATACAAGAGTTATACACAAGCAATGGGAAAACAATTTTCGTGTCTTGCATTAAATGCGAGGTTTATTTTAACAGCTGAGTGAATGCAGATGTATACCTAGAACAACTCACCATGCTAAACAAACTCAATATTGCCCTTTAGCGGCCGGAAAAAGCATTTGGTTGTCATTTATATAAAGATTTTTTTGACATACTTAAAAATGTATGGCAGGCTTGATTAAAGAATTCAACGGGCCAGGTCCTTCCGGCGTGTCCTATGTTTGATATACGTGTTTTTGACTAAAAACAATCATACACTCCAAAACTACCCAACAATATTTTCTTGTTTTTGTTTCTCAAAAATGGAAAAAAAAATGAAAAAAATACACATCCATTTGTTTGATCAATTACAGTTGACCTTCATTGTTGATTCACACCAAATGTATTTATTTTTAATGAAAACATTTTTTAGGTTAAATTATCATATTAAGCTTCATTCAGTATGTCATGAAAATGAGGTCACCCCTCACATTTCTGCAGAGATGTAATTTCCTGTTTAATTAAACAACACTGAAGAAACATTACTTTGACATAATGAAAGGTAGTCTGTGCAAAGTTTAAATAGCAGCTTCAATTTATTTTCCCCTCAAAAATTCCAAAATATAGCCACAACCACCTAAACCCCAGTAACAAAAGTGAGTACACTCTACAGTGAAAATTACAGAAATGCCAATAGTGTGTGGCCACTATATTGTTGCAGTACCGCTTTAATCCTCCATGGCATGGATTTCACCAGAGCGTTATTGTAACAGTGTTATTGTTACTGTTTACCTGACTTGTTTACCTGACTGCCCATTTTGCACATCTGGTTAGCTGCTCCTCTTGCACTATTTGCGCTACTGTAAAATACTATACATAGCCATAATTATTTAGTATATTATTAATACTCAATACTCCAACTCAATATAACATTTTATTTATATCTGTACATTCAAAGAAACTGTGCGGGTCAGATGTATCGACATTTCGTTCTGTATACACGTGTACTAGAATGCCAATAAAGTAGATCTGAATCTGAATCTGCCACTGGAATACGCTTTCACTCTCCCATGATAACATGACAGAGCTAAGTGATATCAAAGATTCTTCACTCTTCACTGCTTCTCCACGTTCCACTTGAGGATGCCCCAACAATGTTCTATTGGGTTTAGATATGGAGACATGGCTGTCAAGTCCATCACATTTTCCCTTAGCTCCTTTTAAAAAGCAAAGGTCGTCTAGGAGGTGTGTTTGTGGTCATTATCATGCTGGAACACTGTCCTATGACCCAGTTTTCAGAGAGAGTGGATCATTCTTTGCTTCAGTATATCACAGTTCATGCTTGAGTCAGTTTCAGATAAAACACACTATGTTAGATATGGTCAAATGACCTCTGAAGCCTTTAGTGTTACTTGTGGTGTTCCAATGGGCTCAGTACTTGGTCCCTTCTTTTCAACATTTACATGCTTCCATGAAGGTGATATTATTCACAAGTCTAATATCAGCCTCAATTGTTATGTAGATGACACTCAATTGTATCTTCCAATAGCGGAATCTACCCCACTGAAGAGTGGACATTTGGATACCTGCTTCAATGAGCAAAAAAGATGGATGGAACTTAACTTCTTGCGCCTCAACCCTAAAATGACTGAAATGTTCATTATTGGTACATCTTAATGTCAAGACTTCTTCTCAAACACTGCTCTGAACATTGACAAATATAATTTCATCCAGAATGACTCAGTCAAAAATCCAGGTGTCACATCTGACCCTAATCCGTCCTTCCAGTTACATGGAAAGAATATTACTAGAAGACCTTTTTCTTCTATCTTTACAACATTGCAAAAATATCACCCTATGCTGTCCTAGTCTGATGCTGAGATAATGATTCATGCTTTTGTCACCTCCCGTCTCTATGTTGGCCACCGGTTCAGGGTGTCCCCTGCCCACTGCCCAAAAATGGCTGGGATGGGCTCTGTGACCCTAGTGAGGATAAGCTGCGGAGAAAGTGGACGGATCGATGGATTATTTCTGTCCGAATGAATGATTGCTTTAATTAAAAAAAAAAACGTATAGAAAAGAACCCAATTTTTAACAAATATTTAACAAAATGGCTAATTTTATGAAAGGGGATTTTTTTTTTTTTTTTGGGGGTCAAATTATAACTTCTGGAGGGTAATTATTAACAAACAACACATTTTTGTTTTTGTTTTAGGTTGTTTAACCAGCTTGGAGTGGTAACATTTTTAATCAATGTTTGTGTCATTTTTAACTCTATTTTTTTTTATCAGACAGAATTAGAATAAAAATGTTCTCCATTCTGATCAACAACAACGTAATGAAAATATTGCTTACAACCAGATTAAACATTGAAAGCGTGGCATGTTTAAAAACGTTTTAACCTTTATAAACTGTTTTTAAACTTGGGACTGAAATGTTTTGGATGAGTCATCAGTTGATAAGTGATAATTATGACGTGAAGATGTGAGTGATCTGGTGATCGATATGACTGAATAATCGATCAGATTGTGATCGTGTGTGTACTTATTGTAATTCTATCTAAGCCACTGATTTGATTTTGATATTCAACATATTTGCATTATTTGAGCCTTTAGAGTTTTATTAACACTAGAATTGAGTTTGACACATTTAATACAACAACACACACACACACACACACACACACACTCACTCACACACATAACACTATCTGGCAAGGCAACCTTAGAAAACATTTGCGCAGCAAAACAAGTGAGAGAGCAGGAAAGGATAAAGAGTGAGCTATTGGAATGTGTCGTGGATTTAGCGGGGATAATGAATAACATTTATCTGTTATTGTGGATAATTACGAGCAAGGCTATATAACAATAGCACTGAATCTGAGAAACAATCTGTTTTGTGAACACTTTGAACAGTTTTTTCTTCTAGTTGTTATGATCATAAGCACGGTGATTCATTTTCCTTGTTGTTTTTAAAAACACATTTTGAATCTAATTCGGCTTTTTAAATAAATGTATTTTCTTGAAACACGAAGTAGAAGTTGAACAGTTATCATTTTCTAAATTCAGAAAGATACATTTTCCTTAAATCTCCTGCTACGGACGGATCATTTTTCATGTCAAGTCAAGTCATGTATATTTGTATAGCCCTTGATCACAAAGCGTTTCAAAGGGCTGCACGGACCACAGACAATTGCAAACCACAGACTATGATTACACCATCCCCTGATCTAAAACCTTCATGAGGGCAAGGACAAACTCAAAAACCTCAACATGAGGAAAATGAAGAAACTTTGAGAAGGGACTGCACATGAGATTATCCCCCTTCCAGGATGACCAGGCTGCAACGAATGTTGCAATAACAAATAATACACAGATATTGGGGCAGCACGGCGGCGCAATTGTTAGCGCGTGTGCGGCACAGTTCTAAGGTCTTGGGAACCTCCTGTGTGGGTTCAAATCCAGCTACCGGACTTCCTGTGCAGAGTTTGTATGTTCTCCCCGTGCTTGCGTGGGTTTCCTCCGGGCTCTCCGGTTTCCTCCCACATTCCAAAGACATGCATTTCAGGTGAATTGGCCGGTCCAAATTGTTCATAGGTGAGAATGAGCGAGCGAGTTGTCTGTCCCTGTGTGCCCTGCGATTGGCTGGCAACCGGTTCAGGTTGTCCCCTGCCCACTGCCCGATGATTGCTGGGATGGGCTCCAGCACCCCCGCGACCCTACTGAGGATAAGTGGTGCAGCTAATGAGATGAGACACAGCTATTGTTAACATGAAATATAGGTCATTCATAAGATTTGGAAAATAAGTGTGTTTGAAGCCTAGATTTAAACAGTTCCACTGAGGTTGCAGGTCAAATCTCGAGGGGCAGAGCATTCCACAACATCGGGGCCCGAATGGAGAACGTTCTCGAACCTGCAGTTCTCTTCTTGGCTCTTGGGATCACTAGTCGACCAGCGTTATCAGAGCGAAGGCTTCGGACCGGAACATAGGGGGAAATTAAATCTGAAAGAAATGAGGGAGCAAGTCCATGCATGATTTTGGATACTACCAACAGAACCTTAAAATCACATCTTCAGCTAACAGTGAGCCAATGCAGGTTAGCTAAAATCGGGCTAATGTGATCAAACTTTCTTGTCTTAGTTAAAAGCCTGGCTGCTGGATTTTGTACCAGCTGCAGACTCCTGATTTTCGACTTCGGGAGACCGGAGAGTAGTACAATATAGTAAGCGAGACGAGAAGTAACAAACACATGAATTATAATATCTGCATCAGATAGGGAAAGCATACATTTTAGCAGTGTTGCGAAGATGGAAAAAAGCTGTTCTAGTGATATGCTTAACGTGTGTTTGGAAAGACAGATTGGGGTTAAATTTGACACCTACATTTTTGACGGAGTCACTCTGGGTTAACATTTGTCTATGTTCGGAGCAGTTTTTGAGAACAAGTCACAGCATTTAGATTGACCAATAATTAACATTTTGTTTTTTTCAGAGTTAAGGCGCAAAAAGTTGAGTAACATCCATTATTTTATCTCAGTGAGGCAGGCTTCCAAGTTTGTCTTGTGTTTTGTTTTTTGTTTTTTTCGCATAATACAGCTAACATTTGGGTATGTTGCGGGATAAAATTACAAAGGACCAATCCTGCCATATGTGGAAATAAATGTACTGTATACATTAGTTGATACCTACAAATACACTACCGTTCAAAAGTGTGGGGTCGTTTAGAAATGTCCATTTCCACAAAAGCAAAAGTTTGAAGGGTACATTTTTATTATCATATGAATATCATTATTTCCAACCTTTTCAATGTCTCGATGATGCTTTCTATTTATCTTGCAACTCATTTGATTTTCAAAAAAAAAACATACTTTTGTCTGGGTGACCCCAATATTTGAAAAGTAGTGTATATGCCACACAATTAAATAGACACTTAAATATTTTATATATAATTATTCAGTTGCATATTTTGTGGTGTATTTTATCGTGTTAATTTGTTGTGTATTGTGTTGTGTATATCCTCATGTACTTTTTTATGTATTCTTTTCGGTTTCCATTTTCTTCCGCGTAGCGTAGAAATCAACACATCAAGGGGACGAAAACACAGAAAGCATTCAATGGGGGAAAGTGATGTTTTGGGCTGAATTCATATTTAGGGGGACAACACTGTTCAGCCTTTGATGGCACAATTACTTTCAAATTGCTGGATACGCTACAGCGTGAGAATCCATGAGCACTTCCGCTAACAATGCATTACATGTGACATCACATGTCCTCTTCTGCCCAAGCGGGATACGATGGCAATCAAACAAGTGATGCCTCAAAGTTTTATTTTTTGGGGAAAAATAGGATTTCACCCAAAAAGTCTTGACTCGCCCAAGGCTTGAATCTGTGAACCATTCTCGAGAGTGTTCTCCAAGCAGGCCCCGGTGCTGTGGAATGCTCTGCCCTCTGAGATTTGATTTGCAACCTCAGTGCAACAGTTTAAATCTAAGCTTAAAACAAAATTTTATTTTATAACTTATGAATTACCTATATTTCATTTTAATAATACCTGTGTTTTGTTTGTTACTGTAACATCCGTTGCAGCCTATTCATCCTGGAAGGGGGATTACCTCATGTGCGGACCCTTCTCAAGGTTTCTCCATTTCCCTCATGTTGAGGTTTTTCCTTGCCCTCTTGTAGGTTTTAGATCAGGGGATGGGGTAATAATAGTCTGTAGTTTACAATAACAAGTGGTGTGCAGCCCGTTGAGATTCCTTGTGATCAAGTTCTATACAAATAAACATGACTTGACAAGATCTGAAACCTTTGTGAGCGATCGATAAGCAAATAACACAGACACCAGGAAGGGGGAAATACTGTTTGACGGCACTTTGACTAACATCACATGAATGAGCAGCAAAAGTCTTGCAGGCCTTGACAGTCCACCAATGTGTCATTTTTAGGTAAGTAACATGTGACTTATTAAAGCGTTCATTTATTTATATGGTATATGTTTGTAGGTATTTATTTATTCATATATTTGTTTACATATGGCAAGATTGGTCCACCATTCATAATGGTAGCAAGCGAGAGCTCTTGCACGGCACTGATGGAAAGTGGCAGCGGGAGGACAAGAAATTGATCGGGAACGACAGTGTTGATCCTCCACGCGAGTCATTTGAGCGGTGTGGAGCGGGAAGGTGTGAAGGTGGTGGTAAGGGGGCCAGGATGGCGCCAGCATCACCTGGGCCTCAACAGATGTGACGCCTCCTGTACCTGCCAGGCCCCATTAGATGCGGCTGGTCTAAAAATAAAGCACCCGGGGCTGCCGTCTCTTTTGCGGCGAGGAAATCGGATCCTGCTCCGTCTCGGTAAAGTTCAAATGAGACACGAGCTCACTACTCGCTTGGCCACACAAATGACCGCTTGCATAATCAATAAGGCAGCCTTGTCTGGGCTCTGCTACTGCAGCTTTTGTTCCTGCCTTTTGGTCTGCATGTTTTGAAAGCAATACATATTGATCGTATTTATTTGTGTGTAATGAACATTTTTATCAACCAAAATAAAAATCAGTCTAAATAAAAGATGAAATGACGTGCTTACCAGACACAAGAAAAGTTTTTATATTTTGTCTTAACATCACACTATTTTTCCTGTTGTACAGCGTCGTAAAGGTGCATTATAGGAAATAGTTCAGCCAAAACAACATTGTACAACATCCATCATCGGCACCGCTTATAGACGCTAGGGTTGCGGGGGTGCTGGAGCCCATCTCAGATATCTCTGGCAGTGGGCAGGGGGCAACCGGTAGCAGGGCACACGGACACAGATAACCATTCACAAGCTCATCCATACCTAGGGACAATTTGGACAGGACAATTAACCCGACACGCATGTTTTTGGAATTTAGTAGAAGACTGGAGTGCCCGGAGGAAACCCACGCAAGTACGGGGAGAACATACAAACTCCGCAGAGGGAGATGGGTAGCTGGATTTGAACTCATGATGTCAGAACTGTATCAGTCAGCTGCCGTGCCGCTCCATTGTATAACATTGTACCGTAAAACTAATGTGATGATGACATTTATTTTAACGCCTTTTTATGTGTCATCTATAACCATAGTGGTTTTAGTGGTTGAGATCCGACGCTTTCACCTTCACCAAGTATGTGATAAAAGCAGACGGGTCCAGTGGAAAAAAAAATACAAATGAATACAAAAAAAATATGTATATATACGTATATATATATATATATATACATATATACATATATATATATATATATATATATATATATATATATATATATACATATATATATATATATATACATATATACATATATATATATATATATATATATATATATATATATATATACATATATATATATATACATATATATATATACATATATATATATATACATATATATATATACATATATATATATATATACATATATATATATACATATATATATATATACATATATATATATATATATATATATATATATATATATATATATATATATATATATATTTGAACTCAATTGGGTAATGTTAACACATGTTCAATATAGACAATATTTCATATTCAAGGACACCTCAAACTACGCACCAATTATTTAAATTGAAGCCTTTTTTTGCTAACAGAAAATACAATTTTACCTTTTTACATTGAATTCTATATATGATGATTTTTTTGTTTCATATTTATAATTTGTTTTAGTTTTTAGCTGTGGTAGCTGCAATAATATTAAGATGAAATACTGTAAATGGATTAAAAAAAGAAAATTACAAAGACGTATTATTTGATCATAGTATGGGATTTTTTTAGTTTGAAATATTACTATCTTTTATTATTCTATTGTATTTTTACTTCTGTTTTGCAGTGTGCACTAGCTGAAAGAATTGCTGGAAATAATAACGTGACGAAAAGCACCATTAAAAAATGAGGAAAAAAACAATCATTTCTGATTTTACGATTTACTATTTTGTTTGTTTTTGTTTGTGTTTTACCAGAGTTGTGGTAGCGTTTACTATTTCTGCCATTTGCAGTTTTATGTTAGAAATAATTTCAGCGTTTACAAGAACAACTAAACATATATCAGTAGAAAGCAAGAATACAACACAGATTTGGAACCCAGCAGGAAACAGCATTGCTTATGTTAATTTGAGCGGCAAACACAATTGAAAAGTGTTTTGGTTTTGCCATAAGAGAAGAAGACACGCTTTGTGCATGATAGCATTTCAGAGTGGATTTATTTTGTTTTTTTCTCAACAAAATGAACAACTATGAAAAATGGGTGGATTAATTGTGTATGCGGGCCGTTATCATGAAAATTAGCACCACTTGTTTACAGTGGGATGACCAGGAAATAGACCAAAAAAAAGTTGGTTGTTTAATGTTGGTAGTGTCTCTAAATAACGATTTCAGTACAAGCAATTAAAAAGCCAATTTTTCCAAATTGCAGATCACGGATCCCCTAAACCCCAGGGTCGTAAGGGCACCACTCCCTGAGTACAGCCCGGGAACGCTCATTACTCCACAAAATGAATCAGGCCATCACCACGGTTACCAGTAGCAGGAGAAGCCTACTGATCTGACTCAGATACAGCACCATCATCATCTGGTCACCCTTTTTTGGTGTACTGCATAATCTTGCTCTTTAGAGATGAACACTTTACTAATATGCAAGGCCAACTTACGTGTGTCCGTTCAATACCTCTTAACTTCTGTTTCCCCCAGTGTTATACATTTTTTTGACAATTTAAAATTGTGCACACAGTATAACACTTTTTGTACAGAGATTAAACAAATCAAAAATATATTACACAAGATTTTGCAAATGTAGTCAAAGTCTTAATTAAAATGCATCTACTCTCGAAACTTTTTCAGAACAAAAGTCTAGCCCCCAAAACAGCAATGGAACCAAAAAAAAAATACTATATAAAAAATGTCAACAGGTCAACTAAAAAACTTTCCATCACACAATATTTTGAAAATAAAGTCAAACGAAGTGTACACACGATTAAACAATGTACACAAAATGCATTTATAATCTTACAATCCACTAATAGTATTAGTATAGTGCTAGTCAAAATAGGAAGATGGTATTCATCCCCCCCCCCCAAAAAAATAACCCCCTTTAGATTATTGATTGATTAAAGAAATGCAGTCGGAATCCTCTCTGGGCACGTTTGGCTCGGACATGTGTTGGGAGAAATGAACCTGACCTCTGTTCAAGCGAGCAAATAGGAAATATGAAGGCATGTCCAGAGCACATGTGACCTAATTTGCCATGAAGGGCCCCTCTATCTTCCACATTTCCACTCTGGGGTCCATGTTAAATGGGCATAGTGCAGTTTTACAACCCCTGCCCCCCAACTGTGTGTTAATGTTGTGGGACCTAAAAAAAAAAGTAATCTCGGTCCTGGCCCGAGGAGATCTAATGGTGGCTTTACAAGGCTAATTAACAAGCCATGAGCGAGGTAATGAACTTTCCAAATGTGCTGGCAAACGCAAAAATAAATGACCCCCCTGCGAAGGCATTAAAGGAAGTGCGAGTGTACTTTAGTGTCGTCCTCCGGGAAAGCCGAATGAATTTGGAGCTCGCTATCTTTTCATTGCCCGACCTGAGAGAGTCTGTACCGGACAGCCGCCCGGCCTGGCCTCAGTATTGATCGCTATTAATTAGTCCTCTTTGGACCTGTCTCCCGAGTACTTCGGACTGTATTTTTACAAGTCCAACGCAGTATCTCTCGTGGCCACTTGCACACTTTAAATTGGTGTTCTATGAATATAGTATTATGCACCTTCTGTGGAAAGGGTAGGCGCTGCGACATTAAGGAGCAAGCCATTAAAAGTGAAGAGGCACGAAAACATTGAGAACACTTAAACGCATTTCTATGTTTGCATGATGAGGTTTTAGGATTTAAGGATACAAGGAACATAAATGGTGAAGATGTAGAGACATTAAAACTCATCAGTTATTAGAGATGTGCCGCCAGGGGAAGCAAATTACGTTGTGCGCTTGTTTTCGGTTGCACCACACAATACAGAAACGTTTTATATCATATTACAAATATTAATATTACAATATTAAGTAAAATATTACCGTACTGTACTCAGCATCGGCAGATGCAGTGACATAATGGGCGCGGCACGGCGGATGGGTGTTAAGCGCGGAGCCCCACGGAGCAGAAGTTCAGGGTTCAAGACCAGCTACTGCAGCCTCCCCATGTGGAATTTGCATGTTTTGCCTGTGCCTGTGTGGGTTTCCTCAGGACACTTTGGTTTCCTCCCTCTAATTCGGCCGGTTCGAATTGTCCCTCGGTGTGAATGAGCGAGCGAGTTGTCTGTCTCTGTGTGCCCTGCGACTGGCTGGCAACCAGTTTAGGGTGTCCCCCGCCCACTGCCCAAAGATCACTGGGATGGGCTGCAGCACCCGGTGAACCTACTGAGGATAAGCGGTGCAGATAATGGGTGATTAGGAACAGTGCATCACATTAATTTATGGTTTAATACACATTTTTTTAATTTTACAGGAAATATATTTCTTTCTTGCTCTGCCAATCAACTAATGAATACGATGTCCGTTGAGTGATTTGTAAAACTGACTGCGCCTCATAGGAAATGAGTCTCACTGCACGCCACTGCTGGTGCTGGCCCCTTGTTGGTCCTACTCACGGACAACTGAGCTGCACAACTAAGCCATGTCTGCAGTTGAGCGGCTTTCAGTGTATGACAACAAGTTGTTGGCACGTTACTTTAAAAAGGTAATTAGTTATAGTTACGCACTACTATAAAAACAATAACTGAGTTAGTAACTGGGTAACTCTACATTAAAATAACCTAGTAACTAGGTAAGGGAATCTCTTTAAAAAGAAGATGTTGGACGCCAAAAAAAAAGACATTTTCTGAGCAGTTTTCGAGTCAGTTGAATAGAGAAGAACAGACTAGTAGTTTTTTTTATAGAACTTTGAAATATTGATTACACCTCAGCAGGAACACTTGAAATGGAACAAAAATAGACAGTGAGCAATATAATAGAATATCAGCAGTACGGTTTAAAAAGTTAAAAAACTTAAATCTAATTCGAATTGTCCGTTGTAAAGTTCCCACTCTTTTTAGAGAACTGTCTTTTTCTCTAAAGAAGGTTAGCTCTTTCAGTGCCCAAATGGCTTTACATTTTGTTTTTTTTGGGTTTAATCCATATGTTACCATGTTTTATGCATTATTAAGATTGACTTAAAAAGGGGGAAAATAAATCAAAATGCACACTTTAATGTTAATACTGATAAAGACCGGAAACATAAATAAAAATATGTAATAATCTAAGATAAAACACAAAACAATTTAAACCTTTTTCATACTCAACAAAATCAAAGTCAACAGCACAGAGTCATTGGGAAAAAATAACAAGAGAAAAATAGCATATCAATGGGAACAAGTTCTCAATTGGTGTAATCCAGCTCATAGAGCCGTTTCGTTCATGAATGACACAAGTCGGGTACTGACAAAACTCAGCCCTCATTCGCCTTTTCTTTTGATAGATTACTAAATACTGTATTCGTAATCGCTATCTAACTATATGTTAGTTGCTATTTTGAATGGTGACTTGATCACAAAAGACGTAAGCAATTTGGTGGAGAGCAGGAAACCACACCGTCTTTTTAATGGCAGAAAACGTAATAATTTAGTTTAGCCCATAACTGAAAAAATAACCCCATTATGTAACGGTGTTATTTATACTCGCATTATTCCCAACACTGATTACAACTTAAAATGATTATAACAGAAAACAAAACCAAAACTGATTTACCTCCAGTATGAATATTCCAACGAAAAACATGGGTTTGCCATCTCCCAACCCTGTATTTTCTCCTCTGACTGATCATTGTTTTGATTGACATCCACTTTCTTTAGCACCAACTTGTCTGGGACCCATCATTAATGGCAAAAAATGCAACAAACCTGACTAAAGTATAGTCAAATAAGATATGATCCCTCTGAAACAAAAGAGACGCCAAGTGACAGAACAGGAAGAATATAATCGGTGAGGGGAGGCACGGGGAAAATGTCACTGCTGTGGGCCATTGGTTGATTATGCCGGTCTCACACCCCCTTGATTCAGTTTTGTTTATGAGCATGGATGCCAAACTAATAATTTCAATATTGTATTTCAAAATTAAAATATCTTGGAGCCGTCATATATGAAGAGGTGTCAGAACCAGAAATCCTGGCCAGGATAGTTCAAACGACAGCCACACATACATAAACCGATCTTGAGGGAGGAGGATGTAGCAGTGAAATCAAAGATCAGACTCATCCAAGAGCTGGATATCACCTTCTTCTTCTACGCTTGCGAGACATGGACTCTCACAGCGAACCTGGAAAAGAAAATCGAGGGCATAGTGCTGCGATGCTACAGGGAACTTTTAGGCATTGGCTACATAGCCCATGTGAAAAATGAAATGGTGTGCAACACCATTAAAAGCTGCATTGGAACCTGTCAAGAACTGTTGTTAACTGTGTTCGGACGAAAACTGCAAAATCTTCAAGATGGGCCGAGATTATTCTCTAGGCCTAGGGTATGGTCAAAAAGGGATGGAGGAGGGGAAGACAGAAACATAACTGAGCTGAGCTGACAACATCAAAGAATGGACTGGTGCCAACTTTGCCACAGCAAATAAAATGCCAGGAACTATAAACAGTGAAAAAAGGTGTCCAGATTTGCTTTCTTAGTGGTGTCCTGATAACCCAGGAGGTTAAGGGATCTGTCAACGGTAAAATTAAGTGAGCATACATAGTAAATCCTGACGCCTCTTGGGATATGCCGCTCCTTCTTCACGACGGTTCCACATTGTGGTGTGTAATAAGATGTTTTTTAGTCCCCTCATTATGTTTCACTCAATAAACGACATCAACAACAAATAGTGTGGCTTGCCCAAAAATGTGCAAAATTGAAATTGTACCCTGTTTTTATGTATGAATGAGAGTAACGTGCCTCATACATCTCTGAGATTTCTGCTTTTCGTTACTGACATATAAAACACTGGTCTGCTATTGGTTGGTGTCACAGCATTATGAAGATGCCAATACATTCTGTGACTCACAAGTCATATCTGGCTCTTTGAGTACCTATTGCTCCGAGAGAAAAAATAACTTCTGCAATCATACAGTGTTGTTACATGCGGAGAAAATTGTCACACGTATGAAGCTGACACAACACTGACTGCTTGAAGAGTTCGGCCCAGTATAAATAGGACACAATTTTGACCACAGTTTACAGTCAAGGTGTCATACCAACAGATCCCGGTTTGGCTGTAATTAGGTAAATATTCCGTTATATCGAACCTCATTTTGAGATACTTAATGAAGGAAAACCACTCAGCATTATTCCTATATCTAAATCTCCAGCAAACCATTTCATTTGATGAGCGGTAGGAATCAGTGGAGCTAAACCAGTACACATGGTGTGTTCACTCCTTCTCCTCTTTGCCTAGTAGGGTTAGGGATGGGGTTAGGGCTAGGAAAAGTAAATACGTTGGTAACCTGTTTGCAGTATTTTGTGACGTTTGTACTAAGTAACTTTGTTCTCACCTTTTTTTGAAACCATTTTTTTAGGACAAAATGAGCCCCAACACACTTCAAGTAACTACAAGAGGGAAAGTAACTTTAAGTGGTATTTTGATATTGATAAAAGACACAGTCTCTGGCATGATTCCTTTTCATTGATTGCATCAAATTATCAAACATCACACAGTGAAATAAAATGTGCTGAAGATTTAGTTTGTCTGGAGAGTGGGTTTTGCGGTTTTCTTGAATGTTGTCTTAAAATATGAAATATATGGTATGGCTCTCTCTCTCTCTCTTTCTCAAAAAATGAAATAAATCATAGTTTCGCTTTAATGGCTCTTTGGGTCAAAAAGGCTTCCGACCCCCGCAATATACTAATGGATGTGACTCACTCTAATAATGTGTTTCTCTCTTTATTCAGTTCCAAATAACTTATGCTTTGTAACGACTTTGCGAGTTATTGTAAAAAATACTGACTTTTGTACTGTATATATTAGCTATAAAGTTCCTAGACTTGCAGTGATGCTAAAGGGAGAAGTTAAAACAAAATAACCATAGAAAATAGGAATGTGATTATCTAGAAGTAAGAAGAAGGCACATTCATTGATCCCCTCGCCAAGGAATATGGCTGGAACCCATCCATGATTGCGGCAATCGATAAAAATAAGGAGGCGATTAAAACACCAAAGTCTTCTAATCTTTAAAAGTGGAAAAATTAAATTCAGTTTTAAGTTTAATATGCCAGCTTCTTATTCAATCGTACACACGTATATAAGATACAATTGTACTTACTACATACCGCTGGCAGTAGCTCAGGAGGTTGAGCACTTGTATTGGAACCCAAAAGTTGTCCTTGTGGACTGAATGCTTTCGATAAGCAAGTAGGCGACTTGCATGGCTGGCACAGCTGTGTGAATGGGTGTGAAGTGAATTGCAAACCGCTTTGACAAGTTTTCAGTCACTGGATTAAGATCTATGGAATCCAGTCATTTTACGATTTTGTTATTAGTGTTCATAATCTAAATGCAATTTACCTGAGGTACTGAGGGTTCGGAACGTATTAGCTATTTACCATAGTTTTTTATCCGCCACCATAAAACGATTCTACCTTGTAATCCCCACCTCAGAACGATCTAATGCCGTATCCTGGGTGTCTGCTGTTCTGTTAAACTACTGTTAGGCTATTCAGGTCTTTTTTTTTTAACCCACATTCTTGTATGTGTTTCTATAAATAAAAGAATGCATCTGGATGCAAGACGAGAAGAGTCAATTCCCTGAGTAGCGCTGTCACTATCAAATCTTCTTGGAATCGGTTATCCTATTGATTATTCCATCATCGAGTAATCGAATGGCATAAGGTGCTAATAGATGATGAAGCATGAGTTGGCCAAGATTTTCTCTACACAGTCTGTGAGGATGCTGCTGTAACCTGGCAACAGTGATTTTTTCTTTATTTATTTATTTTTTTTATCCATTTGGTCAATTATTTATATAATGTTGTCTGTTTTTATCTTTTTGTTTCTCAACACAAAACTGTCCGGTTGTGTTGCGAGTTGTAAGTATCATTTCCATTTTTACTACATGTCTGTACTTCTGGTTTTATGTTTTTCAAGTAAACTCAGTTTGTTCCTCTTAATGGAAGATTGTTTGCTCAATCTAAATATGTTTTTAATCGTTGTATTAATTGCTTTATCTAATGTATGGATTATTGTTATTACTTTTTTATCTAATATTCTTGTAAAAAAAATGTTTCTACGGGAAAACTCCTATGTTAAAAATAGAAATCAAATATACATTTTGTGGAAAAAAAATAGAGGCACAATTAAAATATGTAAAATATATATTTTTTCCTTTGTGAAAGAGTTTTAAATGGTTCAATTATCTTTCCAGAAGTCAATTCATGACTGTGCACACTTGCACACAAAAATGGTGCGTAAAATGAATCACTAGTGGCCTTATGCACTTTAATTCCAGTGTGTAATTTGAATTCAATCGGGATATCTTTATATCAATTTATTCAGAATTGTTTTGGCTAACATATGTGTCAATCATCATTTGAATTGTCACTATTGGCTACTGTTATTCAGAGGTAAACAAGGTGGGTCCTTTGTAGCAATACAGTCACATTTGGCTAATGCGGGTTGTAGACTGTAAAATGAAGCTTGCAATGGGCCGAAAAAAAAGGTCAATTAAAAATGTGGATTCTAACCGTCTACAGAAAATCATTTTAATAGTTTTCATTTGTAACATTTCCTGCAAGACGACTCCTTTTGTCAGATGTATAGATTTTGGGTATCTTGTTTCAGACTGATTGTGATGTTTCTGGGATGAGTACAGTTTTAAATAGCATATTTTGAATCCAGAGAGTTTAAGCTTTCCAATGATTTGTGGCATAACACATTTCAGTGACTGGTCAATCACAAAGACCAGTGTTGCTTCTAAACAGTCCAAAATTAAGGGGTTAATAACAACATTAACAACATTATCAACAAAGTAATAAACAAATGGTGAATGAACAATTAACATAACTGTCAGAACCAGCAAACAAACAAAAAAAACTCCCAAACTATGTTGAAACTGAAAACAGTGTATTGGTGTTAGGAATGGTAATAATTGATGAATACCCGGCAAAGGACAGCGGTGCAGTAAGTTTACAGTCTCAAGTGTGGACAATTGGAGGCAAGTGTAGATAGTCTCCAGTCCCAATGTCCATTGGTGCCCTCCAGCAAACCCGGGCACCCGGCCAAATTATTAAACATAATGTGGCCCACGACTCCAAATCATTTCCATACCCCTGGTCTAAGGACCCGGTCACACAGCCGTTTGCGGTTGAATCACGACCAGAAATTTCTTCCTGTGAGGCGGAGGCTATTGGACGCTTTGAGGTCGCCATACAGACGAGATACAGCAGTGCTTGACACGCGGTTGGAAATTCACGCGCGGTTAGCAGCGCGAAATAGTTCTGCGCTGCTCAATACTTTCGAGCACGGGTACTCAGCCTTTCACGGACGTATCGAGGCTGAATCACGGCCAGAAATTTCTGACCGTGAAACAGACGCTGTTGGGCGCTGTTGGACGGGTTGAGACCGCCATATAGACGAGATACAGCAGTGCTTTACTCGCGGTCGGAAATTCACACGCGGCTGGCCGCGCGAAAAAGTTTTGAGCTGCTCAAAACTTTGAGCACGTGTTAACCGCGGGCGGCACACGAGGTAATGACGCGGAAATGACGCGGAACGACGTGCTCTGGCCGCGGCCAGGGCGTGGTTACACATGGGTAGGACGGGAAATTTCAGCGGGTAATCGTGGGTGGAGCATGGTAATAGCATGTTCTGCGCCTGTATCGCGGTGTTATTACGTGAAATTAGCGTGTTACGCGTGTGACGGTCAATCGCCTTTCTCCGCGTATATACAGCGCGATTTGCCGAGCACACGTCAGTTGTGCTCGAGACGTCAAGGGGTGGACATGGATCCCCATCACCGTAGTGACCTCGTCTTAATCCATTTTTATTTCATGACATTTATTTTCATTTCATAACAAGATAATAAAATCAAAATGAAAAACTATTACAATAATAACATATTGGCTTCTTCGGTGCCATAGCTTGAAATCTTGATCTTGAGCGGTTATGATGCCGAGATTTGCATCCCCTCGCTACTACAACCACTTTTACCTCGTTTTATCTCACTTTTAGGGAATGTAATGGCGAACATATAACCAAATCCACTTCGTCTTGCATTTGTTGAGAATGTAATACAACTTAAACCATTCCGTCTTTGTTTTTGTTGTGAACGTAATCGAACGGTAATGCACACCGTATATAAAATCCTCCCCCCCTCGCGTGAACGCGCATTCTGCATTATACCCGTGGTCCACACGAGAAAATGACGCGGAAATGACGCGATGAGGAAGCGGAACAGTCGCCGGCGTCTGTTTTGCAGGCATACCACCAATGAACAGCGGGTTGGCCAATTTTGCGCATTTTCCATCGCGGGCAACCACGGGCAAAAAAAAAAACCGCAAAATTTTACCCGCGATACAGACGCAAACGGCTGTGTGACCGGGCCCTAAGGTTTTGTTACTGAGTGAGAGCAGTTGAGAGAGCAAATGCTGCAATTCCTCCAAAGTAGAAAGTAGAAAGGGAACTCACCTATAAGAGATTTTGGGAACCAACATAAAAAATATTTGCATAGATGCAGACAAGACCATCCAAGGATTCTGGAAATAAATCTGCCAGGTTGTAAGCAAACTGAAGATGAATGATTAAGCATTGCACTTAGCCAGCATTACAGGAGGAGCTGAAGACGACAAGAACAGATGTCTGATTAAACTCCTGAATTGGATGATTCCAAATCGAATGCACGTGAGCTACTACTGTTAATCCTCGCGGTATTTCCACTAAAGCCCGTCAGCGACACATTACAAAGACACCCGGGAACTATGATGAATTGTCACAAAACGCCACAACGACTTTCCTAAGCGACACGCATACAAATGGAGAATGGAAAAGTAAGCAGAATACAGAAAACAGTCATCTGACAGTTGCTTGTCACCAGGACGACTTTTCAGTCCTTCCCTGCGGTATATTAAAAATTAATAGACTTTTCACGCTAGCCATGTGCTGTCAAGATTGATGTTCTCGATTTTTTTCCTGCCATCTTTTGCTTTGTTTACTCTCACGAGGCGAATAATTAGTACAAGCAAACTATTTCAATTTTGTTGTTTTCTTTTGAAATCATGAATTTACTGCTCCTGAGTTGTTGTAAATATATTTTTTCTTTCGACATTCCATCCCCTCTTACCCAACGGCTATTGTCGTGGAGGCTTGGTAGTAGCAAGTGCTCACAAAGCGTGGCCAGCTGCACCCGGCAATAAAAGATGCCTACCAAGCCGCCGGGCACTTTTTAAATGTGGCGGAACATTCCGGCCGGGACGACAGACAAGTCTTACTGACTCATTAACGAAGCGTTGTTTTTATTCTGTCATTTATTTATTGATTTGTTTTTGGTATGCCCGCGAGGCTTTGAGGTGCAAAGAATGTTTGTATACAATGTTAAAAGTGTCTGTTTTTTTCATATTAAGATCATCATCTTCTTGCCTTCCTGATTGCGTGACAGCCACAAAAATGGGTTTGGGATTTAAATGGTGCCATTTGCGGTCTTTGCCCATTTTTGAGGATAATGAGTGTTCCATAACGCTTTTGCCTTGCAAAAAAATAAATGAAAAAATACAAACTACTCCTATGGAACTTTCATTGAAAAACAAACAAACAAAAAAACCTTGAACCTAAGGCCAATGAACACTGGAAAAAAAGAATATTTATTGAGCTAACACCTAAAAGGCCAAACATTCCTTATCAAATATGGTTGTTGTATTTATTCTGTGTTCCATTTTCTTCATTGGAGTTTTAATAACGATACCATAGCATTTAACATTTCCAGCCTACTTAAATAAAAAAGGAAGGATTTACTTCTACAGCCCACAATGGCACTGAAATTAAAATGGATCTTTAACAGCTGTAGCTGTCATTTGCAGTGAAGGAGTCAATAGGCTTCTATTCGAATCTACCTAATAGAATTCTGGGTAGAAATTACAGTACTGCAAAGGTAAAAAACATAATGATTTTATCTGAAAATGATTCTCAGATGAAAACAATAAAATGCTTTTGTGCTTTTTCTGTACCCGTTGAGTGAACATTTTTCTTTTCTTTTATCCTTCCTGGAGCTGGAATCATTTTAGTCACTCGTGTAGCAAAAATGGGTTGAATCTATTTTCTTTGCAACTTGTAAGTTTAAACATTAGTCGATACTCAAAATATGGAGAAAATATACATCAATGGATTTCAAACTTGCAAAGTGGACTGGCAGAGGAACTTTCAGATAAGATAATTCCACCACATCTAAAGCTTTCCGTCGAGCCCGTCTGTTTATTTAGTCTTCGAGGTCAACCTTGAAGGGTTTGGTAATCATAGAACAGCAACGTGATTGGCCGATAGTGACAATGTTGTGAAAGTCAAAACTACAACTAGCACCTATGAAATCTTTCGCAATTGTCCAATGTTAAAACAAAATAAACTTATCAACATGTTTCGTTTTAAAAGGTTTGATATACATATCATATTGTCTCTTATTAAAGAAATGTATCCATATTTTGTATTAAATGCTGATATATTCTGAATAAAAACTGATCTCTGAAATTATTCCTTGTTTTTGTCGTTGTCTAAATCGCCCTTCTTTGGTTTATTCAAAAGGCATTTAAAGAGTCATGATTGTATGAATCTGTCAATAATTAATGTGTTGTTGCTTTCCCTTAAACATATAGTCAAGGTTATTTTGGAGAGAAAAATATACTGTTTTGTTTCAGCCCCCTGAGACAAGTTACGTTGCCTTGACAATGGTGCTATGTTAAATGGCAATACAAAAGTGACTAAAACTATAATCAACTATAATCAGACTGGATATAACAAATCACATCATTCCGCTCAAAAAAAACCCCAAGAAACAATACTTGGATGGCTTTGCCCCCCACCATAATCCATATCGAATCACGTTTTGTGGAAATTTATACCCCTACTAACCTGTTTTATCAGGAGTGGTTTCATAAGCAATTGTAAGTTTTTCACAAACCCTATAGTTGAACTTGCCGCCGTACATAAGATATACCTCAAAACTTGATAAAATCCCACAGGACTTGAGTAACTCTCGTGAGACTTTGGTTGAGTGAGCGTCAAAGGAGTTTTGAAGGTTTCTTTTTTTGAGTTTTGGGGAGGAGACTGTGTGGAAATGTGTTTGTGTTGTACCACCACAATGATGGAAAGGAATAAAAGAATAAAATGAGATGTCGTAGTTGTTTTGACCAAGACCTCAGGGACAATAACAACTCCAAACGCGTTGCTCAATCTTATTCATCCCTGGCAATGAATTAACTTTCGTTTATACTTTATATTGCTTACAACCGTTTTTAATACTCAGGACCAATTTAATGGTGACCACCATCGCTAGAGTTAATTGTCAAACAGAATTAAAGACAGGGATACAAACAGGGCTACAAATGTGTTCTTCACAGAATAAGTGATGTCTGCTTTCTGCAGTGAGCATTCTTCTACATAAATGTATCTTGAGATGTTCTGGTTGATGAGGTTGTTCGCTATCCTACTAACACAGAAAGTCAAATTAAACCTTTCTATCAGAGGGAACCATTCTATTTCGTTTTCATAACGTTTAATGCTTCATGGGTTTTGACGCCCACATTTGTTCTTTTCCGAGTTGCCATGTGTTGCATTAATACATTAGTCTTTGTCTGAAGATTCAAGTGCAGTAACCAGTTTTCTACAACCCAAAACACAAGCCAGGGACGGTCAACAGTGGAGAAAGCTGTTTGGAGTTGTGTCCTCGTTGGAGCCCAGAGAACCCATGTGGATAAGGCATCCGTGAACCGTGACTATGAAAATAAAATCTTGTTTTTAAGTGAATGCTGAATAAAAATAAACATTCATAATCAAATATTTCAAATCTGAGTTATCTGATGCAATGACGGTCCTTACTTTTGCAACTAAATGACACTCTTTTATAGTGACAGGTGCTTGGGACCTTAAATTTGCATTTAAAACAGTCAGGGACTCCGCTGAGGAAATGCCTATGTCGGCTTCTGTCCAAATATTTTGCCTGCGGCTCAATAAATTAACGTTTAACAAACCTTAAATTTATGTCCTGCATTCCCTGGCTTATGCTCGAAACTGTCCACAAGTCGCATTTTGCTAGGCGACATTTCAGGGCCACAGAGGGGTATTTTGGCTTAATTTGCATGTAAAATACAACACGGTCCTATGATGGAATGAGGTGCCTCCAGACAGACGCTCCCGTGCGGCCTGCCAGACTGTGCCAGCCAGCGGGCACGGGATAAGTGAGGGGCTATGACAGCACACCGTGCCATATCTTTAGGTCCTGTCAATCAAGCCCTGACTTCGGTCACTTCTCTGACAAACAGTTTGGCAAGGACAAATGTGAGAGTTTCGTAGACACTCCCTCTTTAGTTGAACAGACATAATATGTGGATATATTAAAAAGCATAAAACTGGACCAGTGGGACTAGATTTCAGACGCTGCAATGCTTCCAGGATTGCATAAGCATCAAATAAAGCCATGGTAAGGGGAGCTAATAAACAACCAAGACATCCATCCATTTTCTAAACTGCTTATCCTGCTTGGAGTTATGGTAGAACCTGAAGGCTTACCCAGCTTAATCTTGCTGCATTGTACCTGGGATTGTTTTTTTTTTCTTTTCAAATTAGAGCCACAGGAAAAAAATTGAAACACAGAAATACAAGTACAAGTATCTTCGTTATATGGAGAGAAGTGTTGACTAAATAAAGTCTGGGGGGTATGAAATACCCACGTTTCCAGATTGTGCAGTTTATGAGGGAAATATTCTCAACCAATGTGGTTTGCTGGTATTCAAACTGCAGACAGAAAATATTATAGCCCGTAAAATCATTAGCTGCGTTCTTTCCTGTCCGGGTAAAATTGCCAGGTCGTGTTCCTGCATAACCAACAACTCCTCTCTTCCTGGCCACAACCTCTTTGCCCTTGTGCCTCCTGGCATATGCTAAAGAGCTCCTTAAAAACAAGAATGGCTGGCTCAGAAAAAGGTTCTACCCCAGAACCAAACCCCCCTAAACAAAGACAGAAACATTTGAAAAACATAGCTTGCCCATGAATTGTAAATTGTCTTCATGTTTTCTTTATTTTCTCTTCTACGTTGTAAAGATTTCCTGCTAACATCATTGCACTATTTTCAATGCACTATTTTTGACACACCTAAACTTAGTCCACTCTACAAGCTTGTAAATGTCACCCATCTCAGTTTTTAATTACATGTTTATCGTGGGTTGTCACTTCTAATCTCATTGTGAACAATTTTCACCAAAATGTTATCAATACCAATAAAGACAATTCTAATTCTAAAACCCTGGGAGTAGTACTTTATCTTATCTGACAGTAAACCGTTTCAGCATTAGAACCTTGTCAATAACACGAAGGGCTTTGTCAAGTAGATGCCCCCTTTAACCCAACACAAGTCAATCAAACGATGTTACCACACTCAGTTTCTCAAGCCTAAGGTAGGACAACAGCAGACGTATTGATGGACATTTCACAACCTTTATTAGAGTTGACAAAAGTAGATCCTGTTGCCGGCTGACCCATCTTCAGTCCCCTCATTATTGATTGGTCACCTAAATGACAGTACTGGCAAGCGAAGTAAGACCCCTCGTGTTTAGATAAGGGCAATCTCCAATCATTGATAATCTAGCCTCCATCTTTTTCTTTACTGGCAATATCAGGGGAGAAGAATCTCAGGTAAGGTATGAAAGCAACAGAGAATGGGGGCGACTCTCAGATGATTTACTACTTAGATTCACTCGGCCGCCTCTATCACTCTACGTTAACTTTTTCATCGTGTTGTCGCTGCCCTTTTTTGCTCATTTTGCCGCCTATCTCTCAAGTTTCTCCACAGGCCTGGCACACCTATTCATCCTTCTCTTTGCACCGGAGTACCAATGAGAAGAAGTAACAAGAAAGCCAATTGTGGGAGAGAGAGTGGGCAAAAGTCTATTGAAGAGGTGATGTTTTTTTTGAGACAGCCCATTTGGGAGTAAGGCAAATTACGCTGGCTCTCCAATGGAGATATATATTCTATGGTCTGTCCATCTATTGACTATCAGAGGTTCAAGTGAGTTGAAAACTCCATTCTATAATGGTTAAAAAGAGATTTGAGCAAAGTTAAATAACTTTGATCAAAAAATATAACAGCATAAGAAGAAATTAAGTTTATGACTTTAGGTCAAAACATATTGAAACTATCCATGTTAATTAATTAACTGACATTCTTCACATTACCTTCATTACTTTTGTCACATAGAATGTGACGTTACTTCTTAATTTATTCACCCTGTCTTATTTTTGAAACAGTTTTGGCCAATGTTAATTCTTGGCTCATCTGCAGGCTTTCTGGTAGTCCCTGGTGTATTATGCCGACCACAAAACTTTCCCTGATCATGTTTTTCTTGCATTGCATGATAGTTACAGTGTTCTGCCAGTTTCTAAATGGTAACAATGAATGATTAGGCTGATTCACCTGGCTTTTACCATCTTTTGTTAAATATGCACCGTTCATATATCACATTGTGCTTGCAAATGAAGTATTTATGAAAAGCTTATTTTACTGGCTTGCATTTATGAGTATTCATCACTTAGCTCCAATGTGCTCACAATATCATCACCTGTGGTACAAACTAATGAATTGATTAAATAAGCATCACCTTTTTGGTCATGTCCAGCAGTAAGTAGAACCCTCTCTAATCTGCGGATCCAGTTTGGCCTACTTGAAAAATCTGAGAAGTCAAATTTATTCGGAGGAATTATTGGGAAAATTCTCCTCTGATCTTTCTTGAATCCCTTCTTATGTGTTTTCTTTTTTCTTTTTCACAGCAACAAAATATCAACGATCACTTTCATAGTCTTTAGCAACATTAAGTCTTTTTCAGCTTGATTTGGACATTTTCAGGAGCTTGCTACTTGTACAGTTACTAACTGCTAGTTAGTTAGCCTCTTAACTCTGCCACATGGAGCAGCACTCACTTGTCAAATTGTCAGGTTATGCCTTGAAAAAAAACATCTTCTCTCTAGCTTCTGAATAGTGGTGAGGGGGATCGTCACTTCTGACACTGTATAGCAGTCTGTTATGCCTTTTCTGTATGACTAAGACTCATCTTTTCTTGCTGCTTTAATCATAAGCCCATACTCAGTGGCATCTCACAACATACTGTCTCTGGGAATGGGGATCATCCTTAATTTCCCTGGTCAACTCCTAACACATGCACATTAGTTCTTCCCATTGGTTCCGACCAATGGTCCCAGACGTCACACAATATATTGGCCTTCATTCATTTCAGAAACTTTGTAAAGATTCATCTATAAAATATTGTACATTTTATGCTGTACTTATTCGCTATGAGTCCCAAAGTTTCACAATGATGCTAAAGCAAGAACAAAAACAGGATATCTGTGAAAACAAATCTTGCTATTATCAATAAATTTGAAGAAAGCATGCAAATGGCCACCTTGGCTAAGTTGCAAGGCCAACTCATACACTTTCTGAATTAGGACAGGTCTATTGTCTGGCATTGGCAGCCAAGCTTTGGATTTGTTTGTCTTGTCAAAATATGATGATATGAAAAAGAGCCTTCATAAAAAAAAAGTGTCTGCACCCACCAAATCGAAGAATGAAAGTGATTTTATACTAAAGGTGCAAATGTCCTAGTTGACAATCTGGCAGCTCCTACTGGTAATTATACCTGACTGGTCCTTCAACGAATGAATGCTGTGCTTCCTCCTCATTGTCTCAGTCAGCCAGGGCTGTCTATTTCCCTTTAACCGAACAGCTTCATAGTAAATCTCATTTCATTGTCAGCCGTGACTGTGGTTTACTTCCCTTGCTGGGCGGCCGACTTCCTGTTGCCATTAAAGCTCAATATCTCAGCTGGGGCCTGTCTGCTTGGTCCTATTTCAATTCGTTCTGTTACAGAGCCTGTCCTCCCATATAGAAACTTCATCTAACAGACGAGCATCTGCTGTGCCAGTCTTAGAGCTGCCTGTATTTCATTCGCACTGCCTGTTTGTCTCTGTTCCCTTTTGGTGAAAGAGGGTTAGTAATTGATATTGGGATCCATCCATCCTCCCCTCTTAAGCTTTGAGATCTAATTTATCTTGGTGAGAATGCCAATTGGCTCTCACACAAGCCTTGTCGGTCGGACTTTGCCTGTTTTTAGATGTCCATTAATTAAAGTGCCACCCTGACACAAAAATAAGACCTGCTTCGGAGGTGTGCACGTCAATGGAAATGGGCCATCTGAGTCACCCTTAGGCTGGATAAATCACCGATGCCTCTCACTCTGATCCCTTCTGAATCGCCACCCAGAAATTCTGGCAGATGCCGACTCGTTCAATTAAAGCCGATTCCACCCAGCGTGGGCATGTTTAACCGGCTTCATCACCATTAACCTCCTGTGATGGTCCGTCAAGGAAATGATGCAGTTGGTTGTAAGCCGTCGTGCTTTATTGAGAGTCACGGTAAGATATATGAACTAATTGAGGAAAATGTGTATTTTTGGTTGATGAAATGATTAAAACTAACGGCATAGACAAATACTAAGTTAAGCAAAGTATGCATATAATGTTGAGAAACAGTAGAAATGTTTGGATTGAAAATAATACAGTCTACATCCGAACTATTTGAAATGATAATTCCTGTGAATTAAATCGTTGCACTTACAAATTGAATAGTTCCTTGTATGATTTTGTTTACCAACAATCATAAGGGATGTACACACTTTTAACATACAATTGAAATGTATTTTTCACTTAAGATGGTGAGAATTTTAAAGTAAGAAAAATGCCAAATGGACAATGTCATACGCTAACAATAAAATGTGTCTTTATTTTTCTGTCTTTTTTCTCTGTAATATGAACAGCATCTATGTGGCCGTGAACCATTATCCCCGGTCAACTAATGCTGTAAGCGAAGGCCTACAGAGCGCTTGTTAGATATGTGGAGGATGTGGTGGCTATTTTGCAACAAACTAATATTTACAGTGCAAGTTTTCATGGACGCACATTTGCATGTGTTGGGGTACTTTAAGAATGTGCACTATATTTTGTTTTCTTGTTATGTACCCTATGTTGTACATTAGGATATTCTCCTTCTTTAAAAACTTGCAATACCTTGTTTTTGTAAGCTGTCTTGTTTTTAGTGCCAAAAATAAAAAGCTTGAAAAAGCAAGCATAATTTTCTTCTACGAAAAGTAAGCATTTTCTCAGTTTTTCCTGGAAATTTGTAGAATGTTTCTTTTTTTTTGTAGAATGTTTTTTTTTACAGTTTTCTTTTTTTTCTTTTGTGTTGCGGAATTGTACAGATTGTCACTGGCATATATTAAAAATACAATTAATGTTCTTATAAAAAAACAAATGAAAGAACAAGTACCCAAAATATTTTTAGGATTTTGTGGATGGAAATTATACCCCAAAAACAAATTTTGAAGGCACCATCCCCCCTCCCCCCCTTTTTTTTTGCCTTGCAAGGTTTTAGAATTTCCGGGAAACCTGTAGCAGCAAGATGGCGGACAATCATGTCAGCTCCCTCTATGTCAGCTTCATATAATGTAAAGACATCAACAATTCTCAACCTACGAGTATTTAAAAAATACATAGAAATATATCACACGTTATGTATTTTTATCTGTCCCTTTAAAAAGGGCTTCGGAGAACCATATCCTTACCTAATCAACAAACAAAAACATATTATGGATATTTTTTTCCACATGGCAGTGGCAATATATAATTTTTTATTTTTGTATTTTATTGAGAATAACTTGAAGTTTGGAAAGAAACATAGTCCTGAATTAACAGTAAACAAAAAAGTCAAGCATCAAATACACACATTTTAAAAAAGACGAAAAATATTTAGCAGGAATTTTCAGCAATTTTCCACATACAATCTTGCTATTACCATTGAATTTGAATGTGTACTTTGACAAAATTGCACAAAATAAGTTGCAGTTGTGTGAAGAAAATCAGTTTATGTTTTTTTCTTTTTCCTTCTGTGATTGTAACAAATTAAAAGCACATGATAGCACCTTCTATTTTTCTAGGAGCTGTCAACAGGTAGGGACTTCCAATCGACTGTCTTATTTCTTTGTCTATGTTTGTTTGGCTCGTTGTTGTGTAAGGGGCCTTGTCCCCGAAGCCGGAGTGTCTACTTATCTCACGCATTCCTATCTTGTCTTTTTGCCATGTTCGTCTCAATCGTCTTTGACCTGCTCGCAGTGATTGTGAACTGCGACAGCCCCCCTTTTGCTGGCACAGATGGGAAGTCAATAGAAGCAAGTGACCTATATTACGGACCGCGCTTCTAACTCCCGGTGTGTCTCAAGTGAGAGGAGAATATTAAGGATTGCGCTTGTACCACAGTGTGTGTGTCAGAGTTTTTTTGTCTTAGGTTATTTACCTCCCCGTCCTTCGCTGTCTGCTGGCTTCACCTGGATAGGCCGATTCATCTGTAGAAAAATAGACAAGAAAACGGTTAGCGTGAAACAATTGGGGCAACTTAATTCATCAAGAGGCTGAAGAAGATGTGAACAGCAGCCCCTGAAGTGTAATGAGTGCTTTGTTAGCTAAACACAAAAATAATAGCAGCCGGTGGTTTTAATTAATGCAGGGTGCCGCCTCCAGAGATGCCCAAATTTCCCTCACAGATCAGCAGAGTTCGCACTTTTCAATGACGCGACACACTAAGTGTCAGATGGCGTTGGGAGATTAATGCTATTACATCAGCTACTCCTGCCCATCCAGGCAGAGGTACTTTCTGGCTAGGCCTTTGCTGTTTCTGTCCTTTTATTTCTCCAGACTCAGAGTCACCAGCTTGTCACTGACCCCTGACAATCCTTCCGTTTTCCTTGCCACCATCCCTTCGATCTTCCTGTCCTGAATCGCCACACATTTGCAACAAGTTTTTTAAGCCCCACCTCCAAGGATAGTGTATGCAATTTGTCTTATCTAGCCAATGGTAGATTACTCTGCTCATTTTAAACATGTATTTTCTAATTTTGGTTGTTCATATATTTTTTTTTAAATTGGAAAACTAACCTACCATCTGGTAGATGCATTACTTAAGTATGTTTTTCTGTTTTATTCAAGAAACAAAATCAAGTATGTTAAGAATTAAAATAAAATATAAAACATGTACAGGGTGTAACAAAAAATGAATATATATCTTAATATCCTTATTAATTCTTAACGTGACATTCTCAACACTGCTTAAAAATATTTTTAAAAAAATGCATACTGATATGATAATTCATGTATTTTTGCTTTTTATTTAAATATATGAATGAATTATTTTTTTCACCACTTCTACCCGGCAGAGTAAAAGCCCACATTAAACCACACCCCCCTACATTGCATATTACCGAATTTTATTGCAATATGTATTCTGTGTAGCACTATTTAGATATTCTATATAACACGCTACAGTGGGCATTTGCACGTCACATTGGGTATTTGTATATTGTATTCTCTTTGCTTTATTATTGTATTGTTCTTACCTCAGGGATGCTGCTGGAAATGTGAATTTCCCCGCGAGGATGAATAAAGTATCTATCTATCTATCTATCTATCTATCTATCTATCTATCTATCTATCTATCTATCTATCTATCTATCTATCTATCTATCTATCTATCTATCTATTTGTCTATCTAAGGCGCTAATAATAATACAAAATGTCTCTTTGAAATGACAAAAACCCTCTGTGAAATGAGACGGTTGCACTTATTTTTAGTATATGTAAATTTTCATTTTTCAATACAAAACTAAGATAATGTATGCTAAAATAAGAGAAAAAAGGCTGAAAATGTACAAAATTTTCTAAAAATGGGTTAGAATGTACGTCTTTAGTGTGGAGATATCTTAATAAAAAAAACACTCATTCTTTCTTCTACTCATGTCCACCATTTCATCTAGCATTACTCAAAAGTTGGGCTTATCAAGCAGAAAAGCACTCAAGGTCTTCTGGTCCCTCCCTGTGCCCAAGTTTTTCTTGCGGCCCCTTGCTTATCCAGGTCGCAAACGTCATATTTGGTTGATTTTGTCACTTGTGGTCCCGTCAAGCCGACTTCAATGGCACAAGGTGCTGCCCACTCGGTTTGTTCGTCTCGGGCAGTGCTCGGGCAGCACGCTGGGTGTCGGGGCCTGAGGCGGCACGCCGCTTGACAGTATTTGACATGAGCCGGGACCAGGGAGCTAAATATAGAAGCGGGTCTGGTGGGCATGTATAGACTCAGATACACGGCAACAATGTACTCGGCTGACATGCTGCGGCACTGGAACGAAAGACATGGACGCTACAAATAAAAAAAGGCCTAAAGGCTTTCATCTACAGAAGTTTATGTTTCCTGTAATATGCAACCCCATCAGTAGAGTTGGGGGTAATGGAATACATCTAATGGCGGAACGCAAATAGTATACAAAAACATGTAAATAATAGTGAGGCTTACTTTGCAGGATTACATTTTTTTTAAACTATGTTTACATATAAATAATGCGCCGATAGAGCAATTGTACCTATCGTAATTTCAATCACTGACACTCTAGAAACATAGATGTGGCACTCGCGTGGTACCAATGTCCGTAACTGTTTCACAAATTGGACATGGGGCCAACTCATACACTGTGTTGCAGGTACAATCACCTCTCTTTTTGTCTGCATTTCAGTTCTCCTTTAATGTTGCACTCATTGTGTTGAATTGGCGTGAGTTTTTGAGGGTAGCACATTTGCGCTCTAGTGATTCAAGCAGATTTAGTAAATATGATTAATTGTCTTTTTTTATTTTGGAGTTAATTGGCTTTCGAAATCACTATACGATGACTCCATTATATTGTGAAAATTGTTTGCTTAGCCTAGTAAATCTGAGGTTTGGCATCCCAACTTCAAACAAGTAAAACAACACATCTCAGAGTGTTGAAAACTTAAAAACGTGAACATATTGTGTGTTTAAAACACAATGTAATGTAATGTAAACTGAAACAGAGCATATAATGTCTGCCATGTGAAAGATTACGTTTATTTTTGCCTAATTAACTATGCAAGTATAAGAAATTGAAACTTAATAGGTTTTCAACAAATACTTTAGTGAAAAAAGTAGCAGGGAAACACCCATTTGCAGTAAAAAGGAGACTCTAAGATACTGAGTGGCAAAAGCAAAGCCACATCTGAGACTGGCAAACAAAAAGGAAGGTAACTAAATGGGCAAAAGAAAACAGATATCGGAAAGCTTATTTGCTACTTCATTAAAAGTGGAATTACTCCTTAGTGCACCTTATGGAGTAAATATGTAGCTTTCAACTTTTTAAGAACACCTCAAACAACGCACCCCACCTTTTAAGAAAGGTCACCACTGTATGCATTTACCACGCATCAGCTCAGATGTAGGTCAGATGTAGCACCATAAGTGTTAAATGCTCTGTCCTTGCTTCAGCTGTGAAAGTGTGACAGCCTGTCTGCAGCGAGAGGTTAAGGACAGCCTCGAGATCTCCCCGCCTAGCAATCCGTCAGCTTCCAGGACTTTTAAAAACAACAATTGGCCAAGAAGCTTCATTAGTGGCCCCGAGCCCCATCGCCCTGCAACAAGAAGCCATTAGTCCTACCAAAAGTACACTTGGGGTTGCCTAGCAACAGAATGGAGGTGCCTGGCAGGCAGGTGAAGCGAGCTGGCCCATCGGTCCGCCGGCAGTTTGCCAACCAATTGGCACTTCTTTTTTTCCACTTTTTTTCTCGGCCAGGTCCAAGGAGGTCGAAACGAGAGAGAGAGCAAGGATTCAGCAAACTCCCACACCTCCCAGCATGTCCTACTTTTTTTCATTGACTCCGACCCGGACTTTTCAGAACAAATCTGCCGCTGCAATTTCTGGGCCAACTATTGAGTCATTGCTAGCATGGGACTCTCTCTAAGCAGGCGCTAAATCCTCTGGAATTGTCCCCTTGCGGGGAATGTTACTTACAAACAAATGTACACTTTTTAAAAAATAGATCTTCCCGACCCTGACCTGCCCCGTCCTCTCTCGCAGTAGGACAAAAAGTCTTGGGGGCTCAATAACAGCAGGTGGTTTAGGTGACATTTTAATCCCTTATTACGGAGTGCAGGATTAGCCAACAGATCAAGGCTGAGTTAATTATACGAATTCATCAGAGGCCGGGCAAAGAAGCAGCCTGCCGCAGTCCCCCTTGGGCCGAGAATCCACCACCCACCAAGTCTTGCTCGCACAAAATGAAGACGAGTCACATTTGATCTATCGGGGTAAGACAATTTTGAGGTGGCACTGACTAAAGGTGGATTTTTACCCTGCATGGTTATTTTTTTTTCCTCTGGTGTGGCCCAATTTAGATGGGGGGATTGAGTGGTTTGCAAGAAATTCAATCAGTTCCCCAATTCAGAAAACAATGCTTATTATAGTGTATTTTTTCTAGTCTTATAATATGATGATATTGTTCTAGCAAGACAAGAAACTTAAAAAAAAGGTAATTACATTATCTAGTACTGTACATGGTTGATTATTTTGATCATTTTCAACATATTTTCCTAATCTTGGTAGAAAGAATTTCTAAAAAAATATGTAAATCTATCTACCCTGTGCAAAATAAGATTAACATATGCAATGATTATGTTCTTGCTTTTTTTAAGGGATCGATATGCAAAATTTTAAAGAAAAAAAATGAATGTCTGCAGTTGTGCCACTACGGATATACTAGAATAATCTATAAGTGTAATTTGCAGCCTAAAGATATCCTTTAAATAGATACAATAAAGTATATTTAATGTTATCTCAGGGTACAAAAAAATGTTGACTAATCCACAATCAATCAAATATCAAATCAATCTATAACCACTTATACCGATTGATTGTTTAGAAATTATACAATTATTAATACATTTTTATTTTTTTAATAGTACACATTTTGCTCGTGTCAGAACTTTGTTTTTTTTGTTGGTTTTCTATAAAACTTGCAACCATTTATTTTATAAATCGTCGTCGGGGTCCATTTCAAAATCGACAGTTAAATTGAAAAATTAAGTCAGTACCCTCCAGTCAGAGATAGTAGTAGAGGCACATTCCTATAAGGAAAATATAGAGTTAAAAATATATGAAATGGTTATCGTTATTCACTGCTTAGGTTCCTTTTCATTGAACTTGTGGGAATTTCTTTTTTCAAAATTGCTCAGTTTTCGCATCATATTATGAACATTATTAATTCAATTAGTATGCAACCTATGATCGTGCTGGGTGTCTGCAAATGCAAGGTGAGCCATGCAATTCTCTTGCCTCAGGGCAGAACGTGATAGTGAGACCAAGGTCCCTGATTTGGCGCACACCTCATCCCCAAACGTTACAATTAGTGATAGTATTAGTAAGCTAACAGCAGGTCAAGGCATCCAGTAGTTTATTCCTCATTCCGTCGACTATTTTTTTTTATAATGAAAGGGTACCTATCTATAAATGCTTTTATTCGGGAACAGCGTATGGACCTAATGTATTTAACTTAAGCTTGAACAATCAAACAATGTATATATATATATATATATATATATATATATATATATATATATATGTATATATATATATATGTATATATATATATATTTTTTTTTTTTTGCTATGCCAATAAAATGATGAATGATTCACACATATGTTACACTATAAAGTGCACCACATCATTGTTTTTGTAATGTATTTTTGTATACATAAGGCACACTGGATTTTGTGAAGCATTTAATTAAAACTACAATAATAATTTGGGTTGCATTAATTAAAATAATTACAAGCGCTAACCACTGCGCCGCCGTGCTGCCCTACCCACTGCCCGGAGATGGGTGGGATGGGCTCCAGCCCCCCCGCGACCCTACTGAGGATAAGCGGTACGGCTGATGAGATGAGATGAGATGAGACATAAAAACCAAAAAACAAAATTTATATTAAAATAATTAACTCCATTGAACATTATACCATCTAAACATAATTTTACCAGTAGAAATTAACAACATGAACCAGTTGAAGACTTTCTGTTTCTCAAAGGCAGAACAGTTACTGTATGCAGTATCATCTAACAACAATTCAAACACCAGGATATAATAATGCACAAAATAGATGGAAAGATCTAATGTGCAAAATATTACCAAACACAAAAACCTTCATTCAAGTAATCATAATATGGCTCATATTTACAGAAAATGATTGTCTAAAGCAACAACAAAGTCGCAATCAGCGTTCAAAAGTTGGCATATAAGATGCCGTCAAGGTTTTGGACTTCTTTTTTGTTTCCTTTTAGCAACAGTTGACATGTTAACCACAAGAGGACACTCCCAGACCACTTTATATGTTTTTCAAAGGCAGAAACAGTTACTGTATGGAGTAATATATCATTGTAGCTATGCATTTCACTTTTCATCCACATTATTTTATGGTGTTTAAGATGCAAAGCATTATAAAGACCACATTTCAATTTAGGGACATTTTTTAGGGTTTTCAGTGTGCTTTATAGTCTGAAACGTATGTTAGGTTCATGTTTAGTTTTATTTGTATTTGTACATTTGAGTTTGCCTCACCAGACACAACCCTTCACCGCAGATCACTGCAATGTTTATTATGTGAGACACCACAAAAAACAACTTTAAGAATCACACAACAAACCTCCTGAGCAGCATCATTCCAACCCGAGTAAAATAATTTCTAACTTTTTCCCGTTGGGCCCGTACGAAATAACCTACATCAACATCGGGGGAAAACATGTCCGGCTTATCCATCTCACCCTATTCCCCCCCTCAACCATCCATGTCTTGCTTTATATTTGTCTCTCAGTGCCCTTTTGGCCTCCAAAACCAATATGCTTCCCTCCACAGCCCCTTAATGGCTTGATCAATGCTGACAAATAGGCAGCTCATGCCGTCCTGCCCGGGAACTCGAAGCTCTGCGCCCACGCAGCCGCATTTAGAGAGTCCATCTCTCTTTCTCCTCATCCTTGCCATTTTCCTTTTTTTTTTACATTCAACCCTCCCCAACTCCCTCTACATTTCCCCTCTTTCATGCTCTATTTGCTTTATGTCTATACATTCACTTTTTTGTCTTTTTTCACCCCCTACACCCTGGAGCCGGGAATCTATATTTTTCATTATTTTATGATGAATAAAAGTGTGTTTAAGACATGGAGGGTTGAAAAAGCAATAGTGTGGAAGAGTGGAAGGTTGCCTGCCTTGTTCCGCTAAAGAAGTTTTTGTGTGTGTGGGTGTTTGCAAGTAAATGCCTCCTCGATCTTCGTGTGTCTGATTGATAACAAGTGCAGGGGAAAGGAAGCGAGACAAGGTCAGTGCTGGCCTTTGACCACGCTTGACCATGCTTTGTCTAAAGGGATACGTAAAGTCAACACTGACATGCTGTAACTGTGTGTAAATAATGTGTTTATTTTTCATTTTTCACCACAGGCCAAACACGTGAAATTCTAAGCACACTGCACAGCAATTTGTAAACCTAATATTTGCTTTACCATCTATCTCCAAAGACAACCTCTATAGTATTATTTTAGTGGTCAAGCCTAGCACATGGTTGATGATTTTACAGGTTTTAAGATTTCTTTTTTCTGATAATGGTAAATGAAATTATAAATGGTCTGCATTTACAGACGCTCCCCTAATTACAACCATTTGACTTTCGAAAAATAGTAGATACGAACCTTTTCTTTTTCGGGAAGTTGAAAGATATCCGGACATTGCTGTAAGTTAAATTTTGTATTGTGCATCTCTTTCCGAGTACAGGACAGTAATGTAGTACTTCTTTCCGCAGCTACCAGCATGTAGCGCTGTGAGAGGTCACCCAGCATCCACTCTGAAGAAGAAATCTGCTTCCTCTTCCTCTTTTCATTTGTAAACATTTTATAATGTATCTTCAGGACTTTGACATTTTTATTGCTTAATGTACCATGCATCCATTCAATATGGTTGGTGTAAAGTGTAAAGAAGAGGCGAGCCGTTTCATTTGAAATGAAAGTAGAATATTGAATAATGATGGAAATGGTTGGATCTCTTCTTTTAGGCCACTTTTTACGACGGAGGAGGAAGTTGCCTAATTCTTAAAGCTCATCTTCCAAAAGTAAGTTAAACTTAACTTTATTTATCTTTATATAGCAGATAATTTTATTAAATGTTTATTTCTTAGTAAGAAACACAATAACGGTTACTTGTACAGGCCTTAAACATACTTATATAAACCTTAAACATACAAAATATACCACTGAAGTAACTTACAAACAAATTCAACTTACAAACGATCGTCATGAATCTTGTAAGTAGTAGGGCAGGGTCAGTATATATCTCTTTTCAAGTCAATGAAGACCTTCCAAGTGTTTTACAATGTATTTCAAACTTACTCATTCACACACTTATATACCGATAGCAGTGTCAGACATGCAAGGCAACCACCTGCCTGTCTGGGAAATTGGGGTTCAGTGTCTTGCCCAAGGACTTCGACATACAACACGACGGAGCCGGGAATTGAACCTGCAACCTCTTGATACCATCTGAACTACCTCTGCCCCAAAAGACGTCCTGGAGAGTGTTGGGGATCGACAGGCTGTACTTGCCCAAGACACACCAATGAAAGTATTGCTTTTACAACCTTAGTCCCGGAAAGTCCAGTGCTGTTTTTTGGAGGTGCGCCTTATAGTCCAGTGCACCTTTCATATAGAACAATATTTCTTAAAAGACTGTTTTAAGGGCGCGCTTCATACTCCAATGTGATTTATACTACAGAAAACACATATAATATTGCTAGGGAATCATTTAGGTATCCTTATCTTCTCGAGTTGTACCAATTCCAAAACAGAATGACAAATATGAACATTCACCACGAAGGCATATGTTGACAGGGACAGACGTGGGAGAAAAAGTCAATCTTGACATGGCGCCGATGGGAGATAATTAGCCTCTTCAAGATGTGTTCATCATTTGGCAAGCTTAAAGTCATCAATAATAGAAAGCTCGACTGATCATTTGATTTACCATATGCAAACGCATTAGCCTGGACAGTATAATTAATCATTCCAAAACAGCCGTTTTCGAGGATGTATGAGTTTCTGGATGCAACTATAGAATGATCAATACAAATGATAATATATATTAATTGTACTGCAAAAGTGTTCAAGCAGAAATTTGCTTTGAAGTGTAGTAAATATCCTTCAAAAATAGAATCTGACCCCACTGGCAGATTTTGTTTTTTCAGTAAAAATATTAAGTGTGAATTTAAAGTAAGAAAACGTGCGTTATTTAGCATTGGGAAACATGTTTTGCTTGTATCATTTTTTAAATTATTATTATTATTATTATTATTATTATTATTTTATTTTATTTTTTTTCAAAAAAGTGTACAACACATTTTTTTTAATTAACCCAATATTTTAACCCTGTCTAGAGGAGATAATTGTTTTCATTATTTTAAGAATATATTTTCCTCTTTCATATCATATATCTTGTATGATGAAGATAAGCATGATTAAAAAGAAAAACTGTGCCTAAAATAACCAAAAATATTTTCCAAATGGGATGAGTTTGTATTGTTTATAGTGTAATAATATGTTTAATCAGCAATGCTTTCACTACTAAATGTAACTGTATTTTTGTAGTATTTATCTAATAATATTTTTGCAGAAGTATTTTTTGTAGTATTTCTGTTGTAATATTTATGTTGTAGTGTTTTTATATTATAGTATAACTATTGTGGTATTTTTGTAGTACTTCTTTAGTATGATTGTAATATTATTGTAATTGTATTTTTGTATTGTTTCTATTGTGTTTTTTTTTTTTCAGAATGAAAGTACAATGACATTAAATCCCTATTTTAAGCACTAAATTCAATATATAGTTTTGTAGTAATCTTGTAGAGTTTCTGCTGTAGACACACAAAAGGACAATGGGGACAGTGTTGGCACTAAAGAAAAACATATATATTAGTCCTACTGCATTAACTGTGTATATATTGTCATTATATTTTGGCCATTTTTGTTTGATGGGCTAAAAGGCGGCATGGGGCCCGCAGTCCCTCATTTTCTCACCCCTCCTCTCTATCCTTTTTTGCCCTGTTATTCCCTTTATTTCTCCAATTTTCAACAAATAAAATGGCTAAAATAGCCTAACACTCAAAAAATTACTCTTAAAGTATTGTTTTATAATTTGCTGTACACACACATCGGACTGGTACTTGAAAACTTCAGATCTTCGCCCCGCAAAACTTCTAAGTCACAGCCTCAACACTTGAAAATGCTGGTCGCATATACAGCCCCATTTTCCCCTAAAAAACGGTGACCAAAAACGCGCTTGGTTATCTTGTTTTGTCGGGCTCGATCGGCGGCAGCTAGCAAAACAAATACTGCATCAGCACACTACCGCTGAGCGCAGAAATTTCCAATAAAACTCCATTTTGGGTCAATGTCCAGAGAAAATTGAAAACCGCGGTGGTCGGTTCTTTGCGATTCAACTGCCGGGCTGGCAAACAATTTGTGGTGGGGGCAAAGGAAGGGAAAAAAAACAAACAAACCTCTTTTTAGAACAAATACGATTTTTTCTTAAAGTTATTGCGTGGATATATCAACACGGGCACGATTGGTTTGAACCTTCCTCTTCTGATTTCTGCCGCTCGGCCTTCTTTTCATAATAGCTGCCGTTGCCACTCGCAACCTTCAACGCTAATTAAAGGTGTTTAATGCTGAATGACTTTTTCTTAAAGAGCCAACAATAAACTAATGGGACTTAATCAGATGAAGAATCCTCCGTTTGTGAAGAGAAAGACAATAGCCCTCTTTTTTGTGTTTTATTGAGTAGAAGAAGTGAAGATTTTGCAGAAAGTTTAAAGAAATCAAATCAAGTGTTCAAGTGAATTTTGTATAAGCTTAGCCAAATGTGAATAGTTTTGGATAATAACCATTTTGGCTCTAATTAATGTTTATATTGCAAAATGAATTGCTCCATCGGCAGAAAAAAAAACACTTTTTTGTTATTGTTTTTCTTATTTTACTATATTTTGGACTTTTTATGTCTTACTTTTGTTGTTTTTCTATATGTGTGACATTATCAATCAGAAAAAAACATATTTTTCTATATGTTCAACTTGTTTTACGAGCAAAATAATGATAAAGTTTGTTCATCCAAGTGTCATGGCAATTTACTGTACTTTTTGTTCTGTTCATCCATCCATCTATTATCTGCACTTCTTATCCTCAGGAGGGTCGTCGGGGTGCCGGAGCCCATCCCAGCTATCTTCGGGCAGTGGGCAGGGGACACCCTGAACTGGTCGCCAGCCAGTCGCAGGGCACAAAGAGACCGACAACTCACTCGCTCATTCACACCTAGGGACAATTTGAACAAGCCCATTAATCTGGCATGCATGTTTTTGGAATGTTGGAGGAAACCAGAGTGCCCAGAGGAAACCCAAGCACGGGGAGAACACGCAAACTCCACACGGGAAGGCTGCGTTAGCTGGACTTGAACCTTGAACATCTGCACCGTGGAGCTGCGCGCTAATCACATATCCGTCGTGCTGCCTGTTTTGTTCATAAGATATTATATTTTGAGAATGCGATATTAAAAATAAAATAAAAATACATGCAAACAAAATACATTTATAAAAGAAAACATGTTCCACCTTTTTTTTTTTTTTAAATTGCCAGGAAATGTAATCTACTTTGGCCGCATGTACTGTCAAAATAATTTCAATTTATAATGGAAAATGCTTGATGTATCTGGCAATTGGCTGTCGATGCACTTTTTTTTTAACCTGATATGATGATCTACTGCAACATTTGCTACAACCGAAATGGCAGATATCACTTTTATTCCTGAATGGCGTTTGAATCCATTAAGTGCACAATGTTTGTATCTTAAATGCAATCCATTGTACGGCAGTATTTTATGTAGCCTTGCAATATGAGTCATAAGGTAGTATTGAGGATATACCATAAATCATATTTTTCTAAAGTGGGGTCAGACGGATCGCTCAATCTATTGCTATTATCAATACCACGCAACCACTTGGATTGGATCAATACTCTTATCCTGGTACTTTGTTCCTCTATAAATATATTTATGCAAAGCAAAGGATGCGACTAGCTTGGTGGCTTTAGGGTTGGGCGCCCGCTCCTGAAAATGAGAGGATACAATTTCAAGCTTTGGCTGATTTAAGACTTACAACATTTTTAAATGAAATCTGATGTTTTTGTGAGACCGTTAACATCTCCCAAAACAATGTGACATCCTTGCGTCTCCTGTGACTTTTAAACGTCTCTTGTTTGATTGCCATCATATCACCTTGCGCGAAAGACGACGTGTGACGTCACAAGCAATACATTGTTAGCGGAAGTGCTCACGGATGTTAGTGCTGTAGCATATCTAGCAATTCTAAAGTTATTGCGCTAACCAGAGGCTGAAGAGAGTTGTCGCCCCAAATATGAATTAAATCCATAAGCTCATTTTGCCTACATTGAATGCTTTCTGTCTTTGCTTCTGCTGTGGTGTGTTAATTTCTACGCTACGCGGTAGAACTTGGAAACTGAGCAGCCGCGAGAGAGTTGGATATTAATGAATCGAAGGTTTGCAATTGAAGGAAGCTGAAAAACGAACTCGGACTAGTTATTATCCATGCATTTTACTTTGTAATTAATACCTAAACAATACCTATTCATTTAACACACACGGACTCTTGTCTGTGTGGGTGCAAAGCGGACGCTCAGCATTCGCACCCAATGAGCCATATATGCTGATAAATAAAGACATACGACTGACTACGAATAGAGCAGCTTTTAAACGGTGCACCTTATGGGCGTGAAAATACGGTACTTCTTCAAAACATAGCCAGGTATAAAATACAATTATCTTTGGGGAGGGACTATTTCCCTGACAGGTAAGCTCCAAGATAGAGCAGAAGCCTGGCTGTACTGGCCCAAATTACACCTTCCATCAGCCATCACTCACACATCAGGACACCCTGCCCCTCATTCCGGCGTGAAAGAAGAAACAAGGCCGGCGCAGCGGGAACGTCGCTCCCGCTCAAATTGGAGCTTGTGTTCCCCACCGTCTCCCCGCCAGGCCAGGAAGTCGGCAGAGTTTCAGACGGTGGAGTTTGTTGGGGCAGACAAGGTTAGAATTCGAGTGACGGGGAAGGCTCGGGCGGAGCTCAATAAGGAGTCGCTCGATCTGACAAGGGTGGACGCTCAAGAAATTCAGACTATTCTTAGCGCCGGGAACCCTTACGAATGGCACGATCTGGGAAGTCATTCAAGCTTGAAAGTTGGTGAAAGGAAATGTGATGGTGTCAAGTTGATTTATCAATTTATCTGCAACTTTTATTTTGAATCTAACAGAGACCACGACTAATTGTGAAAACAGCATACTGTTTCTAGGCTTAATTCTAGTTTGGGCAGGGGTGGGCCCCACTTGCCAAATGGAGCCTGGAGACTCATGAATCTGACCCGCAAAATAAAACGTTGAATACAGGAATCCTTCATTGTTCACAGGAGTTAGGGTTAGAGACATGTAAATACATGTATGAAAATAATTTCACAAATTGTATATAACATTTTTAAACTTTCGAGCAGTGACGTGAGGTGACGTTTGTTTGCAGGTGAGACAAAGTTAGATTTACAAATTAATAAAACTACATATTTTTCATCTTCTGAGTGGCAGAGCAATAAAGCAATATCCAGTATAAACTGTAGCATAGAAAAAAAAATGAATGTCTTACCCTAACCTAAAATGAAGTGCGCTACTCCTTTTAAATAAACATTTTAATAGATACGTATACTGTCTATGTGTGCCCTGTGACTGGCTGGCAACCAGTTCAGGGTGTCCCCTAACCAGTGCCCGAAGATGGCTGGTATGGGCTCCAGCACCCCCGCGACCTTACTGAGGATAAGCGGTACAGATAATGGATGGAGGAATGGAAACATGAATTAGATTTAACCAGAATAATAGTTGTAAAACACAGAGCACGTCCACTAGCTCCAGGAATTCAATCGAAATCATGTGGCCGGATTATTTATTACCCCCAAAATTAGGAATGGATTCTTAGAGGGTTCAGTAACCATGCTGGAGACCGTGTGGTGAAGTAAACGTTGACCTCATATATTTTGGTCAAATAATACAAGACTACTGGGACACCCAAAATGGAATATGGGATACCTAAAACATTTGAAGTGCTCTATTTGGGGAATCTAACAGGAGAACCACTGCAGAAAAAAGATGACTCCATGGTAAAAGTTCTAAAAGTAATAACAAGATTATGGTATAAACAAGAGCTCCCTACCGTGGAGCAGTACATGTGTGCAGTTGAGTAATTATGTGTAATGGAGATGACGACATTTCGAATAAAATACAGGAGGCCCAACTCAAGAACAAATGGGAAAATGGATGGACTATAGAAAAACAGAGGACACTACTTCTAAACAATAAAGACTGGACTTTAAAAATGACTCCAACTTGGTAGATATTCTCTGACTCTGCAATGTTTTCACACTTGTTAGTTGTGTTTGGTTTGTTGTATGTTCAAAAAATTAAAATTACACAATCAAAAGTTAATAATAAGAACAGTTCAATTTGTGGTCAAATTCTAACATACCGTGGTGACATATGTCAGCTTTCTCTAATTTGATTCCATCGCATTGTTTTTTTTGCCCCTTTTGTCTCCGTAATCTCATTCGTACTAATTGCCCACTAGACAGGGAGCACGGACATTATTTCTCTCTCTTCCTGTCATTCCTCTGAAAAGCTCCGCCCGCATTGACACTTCTGTCCCATCCAATTCCGTTTGTGGAACCGAGGGGCAGAGCCGCCATCATAAAGCTCCAATCTTCGCTTAATTTTGGTCAGACTTGAGGTGGGAGTGTCGAGGGCTACCCCGAGACAGAAAGCGCATGAGAAATGGAGCCGTCACGGTATCCTCTGCACCAAGAAGCTGCTTTTCTCTCTGGGACCGGAGATGGATTGCCGTTGAGGTCCAAGCATTGAAAGGCCAGTCTGCTATATTACCTCAACTGCCCCATTTCTGCCTCCCTGGCTCCCCCCTCCCTAACCGGGGTGACGATCGGACACAGAGAGATAAGACTAACAAATTAGTCAAAGTGACAGAGTTTTATGAGGTCTGCTCTTGTGAGGCGGCCGCTTTCCCTCCGCCGTCTAGGCCTCATTCTCGCGGGGAACTACTCGTGGAAAGTCTTGAGAAAACTAAACCCGAGGAAGAAAGATTAAAGATGCGAGATTAGAAGAAGAAATCACGGTTAGGAGAAGCTTGGGGATGAGGCGACAATAGAAAAGTTTAACTTTTGGAACGAGTTCTCGCCTCTGGTTGGCATTAGCATGCAACATGAGTTGAGGGGTAAATGCGTTTGCATAATGGGGATGGGACCGAGTACATGTTTTTCTTGTAATAAGTTGTAATAGCTTTGCAGGAAATCTAAAGAGTTTCTGTATGGATTCACAGCTAGTCTGTGTATCCCTATGCCAGAAAATGTTGCTCGTTTAAAAACATATTTTTCACATTTCAATATATTTTATCTTGTTTTTCTATTAAACTGTCATCTCATGGTTCAGATCCTAGCTCTCAGATGGGACACATAGAATTAGATACGTTGATATTACCTTTGAGCCTTTTAGTATTACCTTCAGCATTTCACAGGGCTCGGTACTTGGTCCCCTTCTTTTCAGCATCTATAGAGTTCCTTTATATAATATTATTCGCAAGTATAATTTTAGCTTCCATTACTATGAATCCGAAACTCAACTTTATCTGCCCATGGAGGAAAATGCTCTATTAAGGTGTGGAAATTTAGAGGCCTGCATTACTAAGATAAAAAGATTGATGTCACTTACTTCCCAGCGTCTCAAACCTGAAATACTGAAATGTTAATAATTCCAGCTAAATGTCTTGACATGTTTTCAAACACTGCTCTGAATTTTGACAAATGTGATATCACCAAGAGGGACTCAGTCAAAAATTTAGGTGTCACATATGACCTTGATCTGTCATTTCAGTTACACATTATGAATACTACTACAACTGTTTTATTTTTCATTTTGACAAAAAACAATAATAGAATGAATACTTATTATACTTTTGATTGAGTACATACTTTTGCTCATTGAAATGATGTTTTTCTAATGTGGATTAAATTATTTTGAATTGAGAAAAAAATATGTTTTATGAACTAGTTAAAGGGACAGTGTGTTCTATTTGACCACTAGGTTTTGCTGTATTGTGTGGTACAACTAAAAATGATTACTAAAAAGCACATGGAAAAATACAATCTACATAGACCCAACTAGACCAAAACACACCATTTTAGCTCTCCTATATTTTGCCCAACCTTTTGAAGTATTTTGGGTACCCATAGAATCAAGATGGCAGACAATTATGTCAGCTCCTTTTAGGTGAGGCTCATGTTACATAATACAAATGTTTCAACCTATATGTATCTAAAATAATGCATGTTTATATGATAGGTCTTGTATTTTTTTCTTATTTTTAAATAATGACATTTTTTTTGTTTAATTTATATTTTAACAATGAATAGGCACTTAATAATACACACTGTTCCATCAAGATATATTTTTCCCTTTTTAAGATCATTTTTTCTCATTTTATTTCAGAAACGAATAAGATATCTTAAAACAAGAAATAAAATATAAATAATATAATTATTGATTTACAATTTCCACCAATTGGGTAGATTTTTTTTTTTGCAGCTCAGTTTCTTAAAAATTCAGGTCGATGGAACTTTACAAAAAAAGTGTATTTTCAAAAATAATTAAAGCTTATAACAAATGATCTGCTTCACTTTACAGTGAGAAACTATTGTGATTTCACCTTCAAGCATGGTCACCTGTACTGTATAGCGTGCACTGTAAAATTAATTGGTTTTAATCAAAAAAGAATGAGATGAACAGTAATCCACTTCAGTGAATACATCCTTATGGTAGAACGTTAGTTTAACAGACACAATTGCTGCCCATAAACGCAGCAAAGCCATAACAATAAGCTGCTCGCTCCCGGACAGCATCAATCACTACACAAGGCCACAGAGCGAATATTTTCCACCCAAGCTTGCTGAAACAAGCAAATGCAATATTGAGAATAATAAATGTAAAGACATGCATTATGTGTCTGTCAGATGTACACAAACAGATATATCGGATGTCCTGCCCTGTTCCCCTCTTTTATTTTGACACGCATAGTAGTTATAATACCCACAAAATTCCCCCCAAAAATCTTACAAGGGCTTTATCTAATTTTAAGTCAATTTTATATTGTTTTTTTTATTAGGATATTACATCTTGTTTACTTTAAAACAGTATAAAAACTGTAATAAAAAAGAAAAAATATAATTTAATGTATTTTTTATTATTTTAAGAAATATTTTAATATGAAATTCACATTTATGTTAGTAGATATTTTGAATATGTTTTTTCTTGTTTTATTAGAAAAGACAAGTTTTAATATACAAAAGAAAAAAAGAATCACCACAAATACAATCTCTATTGTGTAAACAAGACGTATGCATCCCCAAAATGTATGAATACAACAATATTATTCCCTCCAAAATAATATTTAAACTATTTTCTTTTTATACATAAAATAAATGATAGATAGAAGATAGATAGAATGTGATTATAGTACTTGTTTAACAACACTTTTGCGTAGATTGTTTTCCATTGTGCACACAATTTGACTGATGGAGCAGATACAAAGAGAACCTTAACGTTTTGAACTAGCCACCAAACTGCAGATATATTCAAATTTTTGAATTAAATGTATTGCATTTAGACATATCTTCCAAACAGAAAATATACTCTTGTGGAATGGAGACAAGAGTCTTTGATAAAAGGTGGCGGTAATGCACCAGTATGATGGTGCCAACTGCTATTAAACGAGAAGAAGAAGATATTGAAGTGTGACTCCCTCTCAATTATGACAGGGCTGTTGTATAATATGGCATCTGTTTTGTCTTAGCACATGTACATTCATGTAGAATACTAAGTAGTTCAGGTCCTGACAACTGTGCTAAAATTGGATATGTCATAGTGGGTCACCTGTGCAATGTCTTAATAAAAGAAGGTGCAAAATCAAAGAGTGCGTTGAACGGATGCAAACACAGATGCATGAAAATCACCTTAGCCAGGAAACCAAAGCTAAAAAAAAACTCCATTCAAATGTAAGCTGTTGTAATTGCTAACACCACACTTAGTTCTCCTGAATAAAAAGTGGTTATACGTTATAGATAAATTATGAAAAAAAAAATTAGGCAGTTTTGCATAAACAAACAATTTGGTTCCTGAAGTGTTTCACAAGTGCATGTAAGGAAATGCTTGCTAAAGTGACGCTAAGCTAACATAGGTATCCTGATATCCTTCAAACTCCTATTCTCATCCCAGCCCTCCAGCCTACAAGACATTTGGTTAATCTTTTCCTAGATATTTAAGTGGATCTCAAGTCTCTTAACTCACCAATAAAGCTCTGTCCACGAGATCCAGCTAATCACTGAAAAATAACAGTGACAAGATGATGAAGGTTCTGTATATGAGTCAAATCAGGAGGGTTCTCCTGCTACTGGTAATCATTAAAACCAGTACTATCTGTTTCCTGTAAGAGAGCAAACCCCTAACCAAAAAAACGTCCAGGAAAAGGGATGAGCTCTGCCAGGCTGTACATCCCCAATGAACACCACAGGAAGTGGTACCTCGAGGCGTTTTAACCACACACAATAGTAATATTTCATTTTTGGCCGTCTAATTCAAATTTACGGGGGATTTTACAATAAAAACAATATTACAAGATAAAAACAGCCAAGCAACTGTAAAACAAAACCAAACAAAACAAAAAAAAAACACCAGGTTGAGTTTTACCCATGCGGTTCTAGCACCCTCAGGTAGCTTAGTTAATTAGCTGTTTTCCTTTTTAATCCGAAATATTTTTGCCACAAATGCAGTTTATACCTCCATTCCAAAAAGGTTTACTATTTACTAATAACAAAACAAAAATGATACATTTATTTTACTCCAGTTAAATGAGAACAAAATAGACCGAGACATTTCACGCTGGTGAAGCAAGCGGAGGGCATAATAATGAAGTGTGACATTATGTTTGACATTTAGGGCAACATTAAAGGAACAGTGTGTGTTATTTGACCACTAGATGTCACTGTATTATGTTGTGGAATTGCACACCGGTGCTAAAATTTACAAGAAAGATTTTAAACTACGGAGACTCAAAGTAACCAAACCCAACCTTTTTTATTTTTACTTTTAAGTCTTATGTCTAGCCTTTTGCACATTTTTTTGGTGTTTTGTGGTAGCTCTACAAGCAAGGTGGCGGAAAATTATGGCATCAGGAAAAGAAAAGTGGGAAACAGTGACAACAGCTATCGAGTCGAACAATTTCGAAATACAAAAACTCTGTACAAGTGTCTGCCGTTAAAACATTGCTGGAAGATAGAGAAAATGGCTAAACACTAATACATGTTTAGATTTTTACCGATATATTAATTAGCTGACTAAACAATTAAATGAATATCACTGTTAAGAAACAGGTTTTGTTAATATTTTGTTTTTGTTTTTTTACTATGTTGCTGTTTTAAAGTACTTTTAGCGGGTTAGGTAATGTACGAGTTTGTACAGTACTTTAAGTTGTTTTTGTTTTCCTGTTCATTTTGTTTTGGGGTAAACAAAAAAGATAAAAGCAGAGATAGCAGTGTATTTAACTAAATAATCCTTTCATTGGATACATTTCTAACTTTTGTTTTCCTAATCGCAGCTTGTCATTAGAGTGAAATGGTGGGTCTTCAGGTAAGACCAGTTGCGAACCAGTGATCTAGTACACTAGTGGTTAAGAATAGGGACATTTCCCAACCACAATTCGGGTTTGTTACCACTTGTGATAGTTCTTGACATGACCCACAATGCTTAATTTGAGCTGAGAAACAGTGAAACAAAATGTTGTAACAGGGTCCGCATTATGCAGAGTAAATGTTGCACATGAATAAATACAGTACTACTAATAATTATTTGTACAACAACTAATTGAAACCATTCAACATCAATTGGTCCACAGCTTTCCATCATTGGCCCACATGGCGTGTTTGTTTACCCTCCATCATCCCTGCTGAACATACTTAGACACAGTGTCAAGTGTTAGACACACACATACACAGGACGAGGCGCAGGGTGATGTATGGCTCATTTGCGGCGTGATGTTTTACACGGGCTCGCCATACATCAGCCGGCGATGTGGCGCAAACGGGTCCATTTGATCCTCTTTGGCAGATGGATCCAATCGGCCGTATTGGCCTGTGACAGAAAGCAATCTAACGGCGGCCTCATTGATGATGATGAGTTCTGTTCCAATGCGTCTCAGATCCAGTCCAATTTCAAAAGCAAATTCAGCCATTCATCTTCCAAATAATTGTGGCACTTTATCAATTGCTCCCGGGCTCTTTTATCTATCATTTCGATTGATGTGATCATTTTCCAAAACAGCCGTCTGCGCCGAGTCTGGTCTCGAGACACGAAAGCTCGCGTGGAAATGCCAGTGTGTGCGTTGAAATATTTGCTACAGTATACCAATGGTGAGGCTGCTGTTTGGGGAAGTCCGTTAATCCCTTGATTTTCGTGCGGGGTTGCTTTCTAAAAAAGTTCAAGGATAGTTAAACTATAGCGTTTGACAATTTTGCCGCTATTACGGGGCAACAGATTTTTTCAGATGGTTCTACCCGTTAAGCTAATAACTTTATGGTATTCTTCGATAAGGAGATTCAACTCATCCAGAAAGAGATTTGTAATGTAAGTGTGTCACATGCCAAAGATCTGAAATGTAAAGGAGATGCACTGGATGGTGGTTGCTTGCTGATTTGTTTCCTGTTTTAGTGATCAATCACTTGATTATGTTACACAGCTGGTGATTTCAGCCACACCGACTATTTGCCTGTTGAACCCACTTCCAGGCTGGGTGGTTAAAGATCTTTTCGGATTCTTCGACCTTAGTTTAAAATATTATCAATATATCCCTGTCCACGGGTACCGTTCCAACAGCTGTTTATGTATGTATCTAATACTCTCTGATATACATTGAAAGCAATGAACAAACCCAACTAAAGGTGCGAGCATTTGTTCAACACATAAAAAAAGAGTGTTTTATAAACATTTTAGTTTTACAAGTAAGTGCTGTACAGTTAAATAATGGTTTTAAAAGTAATTGTGTTGTTTTATTGCACAACTGTATAGATTAAGGACCCACTCAACTTAACTTCACATGATACTTAGTCGTTATCGTGTGAACGTTATGGAAAACTGCATTTACTTTTCATTTGGCAATAAAACATGATAAAAAAGCCATATCGCACGGAAGAAAAACAACTAAAAAAATGTCTAGGGCCTTACAAATAAAAAAAGCGAAAACTTAAGGCTGCAGTAATGACTTTAGTGTAGAATAGAGCAGAGTAACACGTGTTTTTTGTGCATTTCTTGGACGTACCCGAATAAACTCTGTTTTAAAATATTTTTGGGGGCTTGTTCCAGCAAAAACAGGCCTTAAATAAGAGCAGATAGCCACAATGGAAAATAAAGCATAAATGCTCTTTGAACTCAGTTGGCCACTGTTTACACATTCTTAACAGAGAAATATTTAACTTTCAACTTTTTAAGGACACCTCAATTGACGCAACCCACCTTTAAATGCACAATCGATTCTTCTAAATTTGTTTTCAAAATTAGCTTATAATTTATATATGCAAATCACTCAAGGCCCTCATACCGGTCAGTTTTGTTTTGGGTTAACTGAGCCTATTTTAACCATACTTCTTATTACTACAACCCGTAAATAATAGAAGTAGTAATGATGTAGTAAAATAAGTTGCTATTCAGGAAAGGTAAACCACTGTTTTGTGTTAACCAGGAAAAAAGGAGCTTTCAGCTTCAAAAGGTTGGAACCCCGGTATACAGTATGTGTTAGGAATATCATTTTTATCGGAAGGAAACACAGTCAAAAATGTCAGATCCACTTTTTGAGTCAATTTGGCAGGCTTTAGATAAAGCTGCACAAAATGACTAAATTGTTGGGATGTTCTGTCCATACTTCGACAGATCCCGTTTAACCAAGTACTTTCTCATGTCCCCTTTTAGTCCCAAATGGGGAAATTCATGACCAAACTGTGTTTCGAGCGTACGTTGTTATCTGGAAAATAAGTCACATATCAACACATGAGTCATCTATCTACAGGGTCACTAGAAATTCCCAGGCTGAACTTGGAAATTTTGAAAATGTTCATCTCCTAAAAAGCTCTCCACATTGCTTCACATTCATAATTCATATGCTAGCCTTCCCCCCCCCCTGTATATTCATGAAGTAACAATCATAGCCTGAATAAAATATGTTTGGGACTATAATTCTCTCGGAATTGCAGTAGTCCAGAAATTCATACAAGAGTATTAATACATGTTTTGAAAAGTATGGCGCTACTTTTCAAAATGATGCTAGCTTCCGCGCTATTATTTGCGTAGTTAAAGAAAATAGCTTTCAGCATAAAATAAATCAAGGCGAGTTTTTGGTCAAGAAAGCCCTAAAGGAATAGGATGCAAGTTTTCAGTGCAGACTAAAATGGGGATATTTTATGCACAGAAAACTAAAATGTTTTCAGGCTGGAAGAAGAAGCTTGTTTTATGCATACAAAACTGTTTTTTGGGTAAAAAAGACAGTCGAGGAAAAAAATTTAGATTTAAGTGCAGAAGAAGATGTCATTATTTTTTATGAATAGGAAGCTGACTTTCGACATTGTTTTCCATGTAAAGGACTAAGCTAGCTTTTGACATAGAAGAACACTAACCTTCTTTTCAGCATGAACCAACATGGTTTTCAACACATTTTTTTTTGCATATACTGTATGGAAATTATGTTAGAAAAAGAAGCTTGTTTTCTTCATCGAAGAACATAAGCCATTTTTTTCTGAAATTAGGTGATAGCAGAAGACCTTTTTAGATTCCGGTGCAGAAGAAGATTACATTATTTTCTTCTTTGTATAAGAAGCTAGCTTTCGCACAAAATAATTTACCACTCGCTTTTACCGTTGGAAAAGCTAAGTGTGGGCGTAAATGATGGGATTGAAACCAAAAAATGATGTGCTATATTTCAGCTTAGAAGAATACAACACTATTTCTTTCTGCTTAGAAGAAAATAATGGTAAAATTTTGGAGCAGAAGGGGATAACAAACGACCATGCTAGCTTTCATTGCAGAAGAAAGTGACAGCCCATTTTTACATAAAAGAAGGATAAAATACTACTAGTATTCAGGGTGGAAGATTCTAGTTTTTATCTTAGAAGAAGATCAATGTCATGTTTGTCGAGGTCGATCCAAATGCAGGAAAGCCTGAACTGAGGCAGGAGTGCTCAACAGACAATCATCCATCCATCCATTATATGCACCACTTGTCCTCGGTAGGGTCGCGGGGGTGCTGGAGCCCATCCCAGCTATCTTCGGGCAGTGGGCAGGGGACACCCTGGACTGGTTGCCAGCCAGTCGCAGGGCACACAGGGACAGACAATTTGCTCGTTCATTTACACTTATGGACAATTTGAACCGCCCAATTAACCTAACATGCATGTTTTTGGAATGTGGGAGGAAACCGGAGTGCCCGGAGGAAACCCACACAAGCACGGGGAGAACATGCAAACTCCACACAGGAGGTTCGATCTCATGACTGCAGAACTGTGCCGCCACTGAGCTGCCTACAGACAACCACATTTAATTAAAAAAAAAAAAAAAACAGGATCAACAAATAAAAGACAAACAACGTTCTAGAACGACTTGCAACGTGTCGAGACCATAAATAAAAACCAAAACTTAGTTGGAAACAGAATGGCCGCATGGAAATGGCAATGACCTGATCCAGGGTGCTAATTTTAGGCTTTTCTCTAGTAACAGATTTTATTTCATATATTTTTATTTAAAAATATATTGTGAATGTAATCCATTTTATGGACCAGCAAATTGGTGGTTGATGCACTTACAATTGTCATTGATTGAACCAGAAGTGCTCTGCCCTGCTATCAGTAAAAATATAACATTAAACCCATCTCTGAAATGGATGTCTTTCATGTTCATTCCCCCTCCGGAAACATTCCCTGCTCTGATGGAGTTTCGATGGGAAACTCGGCGGGGTCCTGTACTGTCAGAGATACGATACCACACAGTGCCACTGGTCCACCTGCCATGCGAGCTAATTAGGCCCCAGTCAGAATTGCAAGCCTGTCTTGGGTATTAGCTTAGCTCGCAGTGTCAGAGAATCACGGGTTAGCTAGCATGGCCAAGCTGATGAGGTTTGCCCTGCCGTGTCATCTATCGCCGCATTTAACCTCGAGACCACCCGCCTGCCAAGGCGGCGCACTCTCGACTTCGTTTGGCGACCCTGCAGTCATTAATTACGCTCGGGCAACTTCTATTAGCCCTTCATTTAGGCTGATCAACAAGCGAGGGTCCCCTCCGTTGACACCATTAGCAATCGTAGAAAGAGATGGCTGCAGTGATTTGGAAACATTAACATGCTTTTGACCAGGGTACATCACTATTACCCGAAATGTTATTACTGTTCCTCTGTAGATGCTTCTGATGTTTTGGTTAGTAACTGTGTGCAGCAATACTATTAGAATGTGTCACCGCAAAAACAATAAATTGCAGACTACAGAGTTTACCTGATTAGAAGCCAAGTGAAACACAATTTGTCTTTCTACAAGCTGCACCGGTTTGTAAGCCGCAGGCTTGAATTGCCATAAAAAAGAACTAATACTCATTTCTTTTCTTACATTTTCAGCACTGTGTATACTTGGCACCAACTGCTTGAGGAATTGACACCTTTGGCTACAGAACGCCAACGGTGCTGAACCCTTGTACGACTGATGCAGTTTTCAGCAGTGTTTTTTTCAGTTATTTTTCGGACACAAACACAAATGCCATTTGAGGCCGCAGTGCTTAAAATGTTTCAAAAAGTAGCGACTTGTAGTCTGGAATTTGCGGTAGTCATAATTGTGTGAGTTTCCCTGTTACAGTAATCCCCTGCTATCCTGCAGTTTACTTTACACATTTTTGGTGCTTAACAGATTTGCATCATGCATTGCGTTCTGCATTCTTATTGGCAGTTTCCCCACTCATTATTATTTGGCAGTAAAGCAGTTATTTAAAAAAAAAAAAAGATGTTGACACAGTATTTATATGTACTTAAAAAATGCTTGAGACTGTAAAAATGGGTTGTTATTTTATTTGCGTGTACAGCAAAGTATTTATTTGTTTAGTAATTGTAAAAAAAAAAAGGTTTCTATTTTACACATGTCATCTAGTCTGTGTTATTTTTAAAACGTAACCCGCCACGACAAATGAGGGATCGCTCTGTATCCTTCTTAATCTTGACATCAATATTTCAATCAAGTTGATCAATTAGTGGTAATGAATGCACCTTATGATTATCAATACATTTGAATGTACTTACTTGCCTATTTATACCTTGTTTTATTCATTTGTCACCACATTATTCAGTATGAATTATTTTGGGCCATTATACAGTCTCTACATTTTTCTAATTGATTTACAGATTTACTTTGAGTCTTATCAACCACTTGCAGGATTCATTATGGATGAAAGACTGGTATAAACCTGTGCCTTGGGTATTATGCACCAACTTCTATGTCCCACCCTTATGGTATATAGATGGTTATTAACCATGGTCAAAGTGCACGTGTAAAACCCGTCTAGTCTTGTGATATGTGTTGATTCAAACACACGAAAGATGAAAATGTGTGTCCTCCATTACATTCCAGACAAGTAACTTTAAAACAGCCATGTGTTTGAAGAAATACCATTTTAAACTTATGAATCCCCTTTAAGACATTGTGACCTACTATCCTTACAAAACTGCCACCTTAACTATAGCTCAATTGGCCCCCAGCAGACACGAGCTACATAAATAGAAAGCGCACACGGGTAAGGCCGGCGCGATGTATTTTGGTCTTGGTTCTCAGGAAATCGGATGAGACAGCACGCTGCTCCGTTGCACTGGCGGTGCTTCCTTAACTGTTTGTGACTCAGATTCAAATACAGGAAGGGGCAGAGAGAGGTCGAGGGCCTTGTTGAAACCAAGAGTGGACACTTGAAACAATATGTAATACCCTTTTGTGTCTTCAAATCTTGCAGATGTGAGCGCCCCGTGTGGTACGCAACCCGGATTAGCATCCAGGAATGTATACACAGCACTATACATGCGCCATATGTAGCGGTATGCTAATATGTACCAACCATATGCCCTAGGTTAAATCTGTTAAACAGAATATTTTAAGATCTCCAACAGGGATGGAAATCAAGCTGTGTTACAAGAGGTGAATGGCATGCACAAAAGACGTTTTCTCGTAATAATAACAATGTTTTTGCATACATTGTACTTATATTTTATAATTAGCTACCATGCGTAAATAATAATGTAGGTTTTGGAGTAGATTAAGCTGATTGCCGGCGAAAAAAAACAATAGAATATATATATTATTAAATTTCAGTGTAGACTTTTTTTCTGCTATAAGAAGCTAGCTGTCTGAACAGTACAATGTTGCCAGGTTTTACTTAGAAGACAAAGCTTGCTTTCAGCATGGAATAATACTATGCAAATGTTTTTGTGGAATTAGCTAGTTTTCAGCATAGAAAAGATGACGTGTAAGTACCCGTGACTACACAAGCAGATGGCTTTTATGGATTGTTATAAAATTGGATTCGGCTGCTTGGAGTGGTCAGAGCTGCACTACCCCGTATGGCTGACTGAGAGTGTTAGAGACCCCATGACAGCGGACCACACGAAAAGCAGATTTTTATAAATGTGTCAAAATGTTGATATTCATTCGGGGTGCCTTGACAATGAAACTTAGCTGAAGACACTCATGGAGGCCTACAGCACAATTTTGTACATTTTCACGCAAATTGGTACAGCCGTTTTGAGGTCAGATACAAACACAAATACACAAGTAAGGATGGATAAAATCCAGATTTCTGAAGTGAATAAAGACTGAATGGCACAGTAGATGACGAGTTGTCTGTCTCAAAGTTCAGAGGTCCTGGGTTCAATTCCAGCTACGAGTGTTTTTCAGGCACTGCGGTCTGATCCCATGTACAGAAAAAAAATCATAGAATGTCGATTGGCAATGGAAAATATGTCCCAGGCAAAAATGTTTCTGTAAATCTTTGAACATGAACATAAAATACAAAAATCATCACCTAGAAGAAGGGATGTACACGCAGGAGAGGTAATCCAACCAGGGGATGCAGGGGTGGCAAGGAAAAAAATACGTATTACATGGTTTTTCGGGACAAAGTCAACAAAAAAATACATCATTTACTTCATTTATATAGCGCTTTTCAAGTCAATGGGGTATTGGGGGTTCAGTGTCTTACCCAAAGACACTTCGGCATGTAACACGGACAAGCCGGGATTCGAACTGGGATCCCTTAATCCTAAAACGATCGCTCTACCTCCTGAGCTACTGAGCAATGTTTTATATATATATATATATATATATATATATATATATATATATATATATATATATATATATATATATATATATATATATATATATATATATATATATATATATATATATATATATATATATATATATATATATATATATATATATATATATATATATATATAAATATATATATATATATATATATATATATATATATATATATACCTACTTAAAGAGATTAAAATTGCTTTTATCTTTTAAGCTTCAAGTTTGACAGCATTAAAAGAAAAATCGGAGGCAGTTTCATATACCAAGGAAGACTTTCAATAATTGACCAAAAGTGAACCATGTTGAATTTATGCACAACGGGTGAAGGAAAAGGTCAAAACAGAAGCAGAGGAAAATTTCATTAAGCTCAAGCACGCCGACTCGCCTGCGAATGCGCAATCTCAGCCAATTACTACATCCCAAAACTTATGCTTGGGGCAGCCGTAAGCCTTCTCTGTTCTTTACTTATTAATCCCAACGCAGGCCTACACTGTACAGTATCATGTTGGACTGTTTGAGATGAAAAATTCATGTCATCTTCTTTCGCAGGTCTACACTTTTGCCTTTTGCAAGCTTACTTTTGTCATGTAACTGTTGCTGACCGTTGTGCTGAATGTTCTTGTTGAGATAAAATGTAATTTAGACAGCCATGCATGCACTGTTGCAACAAGACTTGAGAATTCTTGGGATCATGAAGGCTTCTTTGTGGGTGTTTTTTATTTATTTATTTACTTATTTATTTATTTATTTTGCCACTGTGTCCTTGCGGTGGAAAGTAAAAGTCTTATGAGGGCGCTTCTGAAAGAATTTTGACTGCATCGGCAAAACAAGTCACAGGCTATCTAATGAGATCCAATCCAAAAGTTGTGACAAGCGACTTAATAAGGCTTGCTTTTCCCTGGAATTCCCTGCGATGAACCCATTAAGTAATTTAAAATTAAATTTTTTATAGAAATGTATAATGCAGTTTGATAAAAAAATTAGTATAATTGTAATTGTAAAAAGATAAATTATGTAAGAGTTAGAAACAAAGACATGTGAAAAATCATGGTTTGTGCAAAAGTAATAGTTTTAAACTAAACCATCCCAATCTTAATTCTACAGTTAATAGGGTTTCTCAAAATATTTTCAAAAAAAGTACCTCTTGTTAAAAATATTAGCCCCCAGCATTTTTGCCATTATTGTCTGATTCATCAATAATTGTAACTTCACATTAGTAATGGTCTCACTCTTGATTCAGATTCAGATTCAGATTCAGATCTACTTTATTGTCATTCTAGTACACGTGTATACAGAACGAAATGTCGATACATCTGACCCGCACAGTTTCCTCGAATGTACAGATATAAGTAAAAGTTGTATCGTATTATGGCTACGTATAGTATTTTACCATAGTGCCGATAGTGCAAGAGGAGTAGCTAACCAGATGTGCAAAATGGGCATTCAGGTTAACAAGTCAGGTAAACAGTAACATTAACACTGTAACAATAACGCTGTAAGTACAATAGTGCAGAGAGCAAATGTGCAAGGAGTGGCAAGCTATAAAGAACTGCCAGTAGTGCAAAAAGTCAGTTTAGCAGCCGTTAAGATTTAGGTTAACTATATGTTAGATTGACCATTTAACAGTCTAATGGCCAGGGGGACTAGACTACTGCGGAACCTGGTGGTCCTGCACCGCACACTGCAGTACCTCTTCCCAGAGGCTAGCAGAGTGAACAGTCCATGATGGGGGTGAGAGGGGTCCCCGATAATGTTCTTAGCATGGGATAGGCAGCGCTTCTGGCCAATGTCCTGAATGGAGGGAAGTGTAGTCCCGATTATTTTCTCTGCTGTCCTCGTTACCCTCCTCACACTACCCCAGTCGGTAGCGCTGCAGCCTCCACACCACACAGAGATACAGCTGGTCAGGATACTCTCTATGGTGCCCCTGTAGAATGTGATGAGGGAGGGTGGGGGCAGGTGGGCTCTCCTCATCCTCCGCAGGAAGTACAGGCGCTGCTGTGCCCTCTTAACCAGTGATGCAGTGTTCACGGACCAGGTGAGTTTGTTTGTAATGTGCACCCCTAGGAACTTGATACTGCTGACAACCTCCACAGCCTTGATGTTTGAGGGATATCATTATATTTGAAATAAAAATATCCATCTAATAAATAGTACTTGAAAGTTATCCATTGTGGTCAAAAATACATCACTTACTTCATAAATGGCGTGTATGCCAGGGGACACAATTTATTTTATGCTGGGAGCTCATTTTTGTTTTATTACCTTTATATAGCTCTGAATTAAAAAAAAAAAAAAACGATGTGATTATTTTGTTGTGACTATGTCATTCATATGTTATTAACAAGTATTGATCATTAAAAATAAGATTAAAATAGGCTCAGTCAACCACTTAAACATTATGCCAGTTAAGTAACAATGTTCCTATAAAATCACAATGATCAATCACTGTGGAATTTATCCAAAACCAATCCACGGACCCCTCAGGTATTCTTAGGGGGCAATCTGATGGCCGTGGGCACCATGTTGGTGGCCCCTGTTTTATGCTGGGTCAAACCATTCCACAGTGGGACACAAGATATTTAACTTAATTAATTTGATTACTTGTGATATCATTTTCTGACCACACAAGTATTTATATCATATATTAGTTAAGCATTTTTGGACAAACACTACTTTTAAAAAGTATTTTGAAATTGTATGTATCGCCTGGCTGGTCATCTCTAAAACCCAGAAATATACACGATTAGCAAAACCAGAAGAAATACATTACATATATATATACATATATATATATATATATATATATATATATATATATATATATATATATATATATATATATATATATATATGTATATATATATATAATCTCATTAGCTGCACCGCTTATCCTCAGTAGGGTCGCGGGGGTGCTGGAGCCAGTCCCAGCAATCTCCCGGCAGTGGGCAGGGGACACCCTGAACTGGTTGCCAGCCAATCGCAGGGCACACAGGGACAGACAACTCGCTTGGTCATTCACACCTAGGGACAATTTGGACCGGCCAATCCACCTGAAATGCATGTCTTTGGAATGTGGGAGGAAACCAGAGTGCCCGGAGGAAACCCATGCAAGCACGGCGAGAACATACAAACTCCGCACAGGAAGTACGGTAGCTGGATTTGAACCCACACAGGAGGTTGCCAAGACCTTAGAACTGTGCCGCACACATATATATGTATATATATATATATATATATATATATATATATATATATAGCTATATGTCCCTCGGGCTAGATATTGGCAAACCCCCACCCTAACTGTAACTTTATCGTCATGGGCTGGTCAGCCATTGTTACTTCAGCTCCTAAAGCACATAAAACATAATTAAAACTCAAGTTACAGTTTATAGCTTTCATTTTAATAAAAGGCAAGATTCATAATTATAAACCCAGTCTATATTTTTATCAACTCTAAGTGTAAAAGTACATAAGGTCATACTTGCCACTCAAAATCAGCTCGATGTAGCTAACACTGACAAGAATAGGTAGCTGAATCTGTGTTAAGTGTATTTTTTTTAATATTAGACACGGGCAAAACAGAATGCATGGGATGCCAATTTGTTATTTTGACTAGTATACCTCGCTGTTGTTCATTACTTTGACTATTATGCACTGTTTACATCACTGTCAATATTGGCCAAAAATGTCGCTGTTCTTTGATATTCCACACCCTTTAGGGTGAACCTAGTTTTTTTTTTTTTTTTATCACTGAGTTTTAATAAAAGGAAAAGGCTCGTGGGCGGACCATTATAACAGGTTGGAATTCCTTATCTGGGGCTTTGGTCCTTTCCTGTTCTTCTTGCAAGTTCAAACTCCATTGGTGGACTATTTGTCCCTATTTTGAGTAACGGAGTAACTGAACTTATCAACTGGATATAGGAAACACTTAAAAAAAGGTAGGTGAAGGTTCTACAGTCTGTCAATCAAAACCTTGCTTAAATGACATTCGGGATGATACTCTTCTATCGGATCTCATTAGATTGTGTTTACTTCGCTTTAATTTATTTTTCTCTTGTCGGCTCATATGTAAGCCTGAATACAAACAAACAAATCCAACATCATGTAATTCATGTCAAGAGCGATTTGGTATGAAAAGTGTTAACTGACTATTTTCTAGCTCTTATCGATGCCTGTAATGAGATAAGGAGAGCAAAAGTGAGCAATTGAGAAGAGGGGAGAAGGGGAGGGAGAAAATGCTATTTGTGAGTAGGGAGGGATGCAGGGAGGGGGTCCAAGTGGGCTTGCTAAGCGACTGGCTGCTCATGCAAATGAATGCTAATTTATGCATACATGGCGGCGGTGGCGCCTGAGGCAGCTTTGATTGGCAGTTGCGGGTCTGCAGGTCTGAGGAGAGACGTTTGGCTGTGGTGTTGGGCATGGCCCCCCCTTCAAAACCCCCTGCCCCAAGCTTTTGCACCCAGCAGCAACACAACCTCGACTGTCCAGGAGACTGCTTCCAAAAGAGCAAGCAGGGACGCTCCTCTTTTCCCAAATAGGAAAACGGAAAAATATGAGCACGGTAATGCAGCCGCCCCCAATTTCTCTGTGGTCAGGAGCAGCCGGGGGCATTATTATAAAATCAATTCAGCTCTCTCTTCAGTTTTGTGCATGCATTGCATGTGTGTGGGGTTGCGTGTTAGCATCGCCCTGGGATTGTTCTTTGTTGATTCTGAACGAGTCTTTATGAGTGTCAGAACAAAACAAGTGCTTTTCTTCCCTGATTGTTAAAGGGCAAGATTAAAAGCAGAGGACCCAAAAGTTTGTGGAAAATGCAGTGAAATATACATTAAATCAGGATTTAGGCAAAAAATCAAATTAATTCCATTAATTTATCATTCAAAAACACCTCTAAAATCCGTACCTTCAGGTGCAAAGTTTCAGTTTGGAAAGTAGCCTAATCCCCATGGTCATAATGTTTATAAACATCAGGGGACCGTCTATTGCATGTGTATGTATTACAGTCAGGGTTGGGTAGGGTTACTTTAACTTGATTACTTTCAATTACTTTTGGATTACTCCAATGCCAAATATACTAATAAAAGACAAAATAAACTAAATATGAATAAAATTATGACTCACAACACGTGGTAAGCTTTCTTGCCTGGCTTTGATCTCTTTGATCTCCGGCAAAACTAACATAAAATGCGACAGAAACAAAATGAAAATAAATCCAAACAGCTTGCCAACATCATTTTTGCCGTTCCATGTATTCCGTTACTCCCCAAGCCTGCACAAAATGTAGTAATTTTATTCATATTCAGTTTATTTTGTCTTATATTAGCATATTTGGTAATGGAGTAATCCAAAAGTAATTGAAAGTAATCCAGTTAAAGTAACCCTACCCAACCCTGATTATAGTACACTTTTGCAGTGTTTCTCAACTGGTGGGTAGGCAATCAAAAATGAGTCGTTGAACAGTTTTCAGCGGGTTACAAGCCTTTGCCTTGGCACAATAAGGGTAAAAGTAGGGTCAAACACATTTCTTAACAGTAGATGGCCATAATGCCCTGCTAGATCTCTCCTTCCTGTTCAGTCAATGGCGATGTCTCAATTGTGTTTGAAAGGGACCACATTTTACTTTATTGTGACTTTATTGGTTTTACTTCCTTTTTGGCCCATTACTGTATGTTAGGTCGAAAAACATTTAGTGCTAAGGGGAAGGAAAAGTCGAAAACAGTGACAACAACTATCGAGTGGAAAAAGGAAATGATTGTGAAATACAAAAATGATGTGTCTGCTATTAAAGTGCTGCTGGAAGGTATAGTAAATTGTTTAAACATATAATTCTTTTAGCCTTTAACTCATATCTGATAATTATTATCTACAATTGTTAGGTCGAGGTTATATAAATATTTTGAGTATCAAATCTGTTCGAAATGGGGTTTTTGTTTTCGTTTGGTGATTAAATTCTACTGTCCCGGCTTTAAACTGCACGATCGTTTGATTCAATACATTTGAGAATTGGAATGGTCTTTAGTTAGGCTGCAGTTTGTCGTTAGGATGGAATGGTGGGTCCTGAAGTCAGACCTGCTGAGAACCACTGCTTTATTGTTGTTGTTTTTTCTTTACTATGGTCTGTTGTTATTTTCTGTATTTTGTTGTCAACCATGTGCTATGCCCATGGAAAAAATATGACTTTAGGGACAAAAAAGTCTAAAAAGGATGTGTTATCAGTTTAACTGATTAATGTCATGTATTTAAGCAAGTGATCATTTCTAAACAATAGTTAGTAACTCAAAATGCGTTTCAGTTAAAGGGACAGTGTGTATCATTTGACCAATATATGTCACTGCGGTGTGTAGTGTAATAAAAATAAGTGCATAATAAGAAGGATCACAAACAACGGAGACTCTAAGTGACAAAACCGCCCAATGTTTTTATGGTCAGCCATTCGCAAGGATTTTGGACACCTGCAGTAGCAAGATGTTGGATTGTTATGTCAGTTCCCTCTGGGTGAGGCTCAAGGGAATATTTAACAAAATAAAATTTCTGATCAATATAAATTTGAATTTTTTTTTTTTTAATCCCAACAAGACTTTTAACAATACACACTGTCTATATTAGCGAGCTAGTTAGCACAGCAAAGGCTATGACAGCTAAGTTTAAAATTCAACCATTTAAAAATAAGATATACTTGTCTGAAAATGTTGTATCAGAATTTTTTTTTTTACACATTTTGAAAGTTATATCAAATAAATGCTTTGGAGGTGATTTTGTTTGAAATGTATTAGGATTCTAATTTACCACAGATTTACTTTTTTTTGTTTGTTTGTTTTTTCTAGATTTTTCCTTTATAAGATATAAGGCACTGGCTCATCTGCTTCCCTTGTCTTTCTAACACTGACCATATGTAAATATACAATATTTTCGCCTTATGATCATGCGGGATACCGGTATATCTATTTTGTAATGTCTTAGATATATTTTTTCTTAAAATATATGCTTCAGCTGATAAAGAAAGGCTGGAAAACATGTTCTGGGAAAATGGGAACATTTCAACAAACCCCATAAGCTGAGAGGTTAAAAAGGACATGAGGTGCTGGCTGGATTTTTTTTTTTGTCAATTTAAATAGAACCGTAGCGTGAATAAGCATACAATTCCAATCTTCTGTACAACCAGAATCCATTTGTGCTTCCCAGGTGTGACAAACAAAAGGTTAAGCTCCAAACCCGTCTAAATGGTTTTGCTTTATTTCCCGTTCAGATTGGAGCTGTTGGGAGGGAGTTAGGTGGTGCGCGTGAAATTGGGATGCGGCGTCGATGCCAAGTGAATATTTTGCCGCAGAGTGTATAATTGCAAGCGCTTTCTGCTCTGGCATGAGCGAAAAAAAATAAAGCTCTAGTGTTTCTGTTGCTGTGTGTTCCAGGGAAGAGGAGGGTCATATGAGTACACGGACAAGACAAGCATGGTTGCACATTGGAGTGTAGTCTTTATAGCACTCATGAATGAGCGAGGTTGCACATTCTAGGAATAAAATAAACAGTGTGGCGAGAAACTCGCCTCTTCGGAACGTTTTCAAGCAGCAGCGTAAAATGAGCAATACGGGTAGCCGGTGTAGTTTACTGTTTCCATTTTCTTTTCCCCTCGTCGGCCCGGAGGCTCACGTGAATGAGTAATAGACAAAGTAATGGCTTCGTCCTCGCCTACATAAATTTGTTTTTCTTTCCTGATTCTTTACAAATATACAATAAATTTACAAGAAAGATGTAGTGCGGCAACCCTATTTCACCTGAATTCATGAATGTATGTTTATATTTCAACACATCTCATCGTTTTGCAAAGGACAGGAAAAAAGGTGTTTTATTATAATGCTGCAATAGATAAAACTATTTTTTGTATGTGTAGGAACTGATTTTCTTTTCTTCATATTCCTCTTGGTAATGGGTGCCTATATGTATTTTTTTTTAGAACGAAGGCGTCATCAAACTCTGAATGTGTTGACCCTGAAATGTTAATGCATTCATACTTTATATTGTAGCTCAACACACAATAGAAACAGTTTCCAAATGGTTGGTTGCTAACTGTTGTTCTGAAGTTGTGTGTTCTGTACGAATGCTACAAGCCAATTCTAAGGGATCTATTCTAGACCCATCAGAATTGTTTTTATACTTTTTTTTCACAATGTCCAATTTATTTTCATATCATTCTGAATAGCTCTTTGTCTTGAAGTTGTGTTATTCCCTGGTACATGTTATCATGATACAAGTGTAAATTGATCAATTAAACAATCAATCAACTAACTAATTACTTAGTCCATTAACTACTAACTAACTAGTCAGACGATTAGTCCACCTGTCTGTCTGTCCTACCAACCAACCAAACAACCCAACCCAACCTAAAGCATCCCAAACCAACCCAACCAAACCAACAACTTGAAACATCTGCTATTTTCAAAATAAGAAAATTTTAAAAAAGTAAACAGTTTCTCAGGAGCCAAACCAAAATAACTTTTTGAAAAATATTTGACTTTGCCACTATTTCCACACAATAGGACAAGTTAATCTCTCAAGAAACACTGAATCAAGGCTAATCCCCAAAAGATGAAAAGTTCTGTTTTCATATATTTTTGAGTATGATACAGACCATTCTAAATACACTCACTACATGCAATTGGCTGGTTAGGTTTTCTTTCCAGGTTTGGAACACTCATGGTTTAGAAAAAAAAAAGAAAACAATCACTTTGATAACTAGATTAGCATGTTTGACCCACAAGCCAAGGGCATTTCATAGCACCGAAACATTATATTTCGGTTTTACAGTAAAATCTTACATCACTAACATATTAAGTCACTACTTTTGAGCAAATGTGTAGCAAACTGTTTTTGTTGGTCCGTTCAAAGTTTCAAGCCATCCTGAATTTAGTTGACATACAAATAATTGTACCCTTTTTGCTCTAATATAGAAATGTGACATTGTTAAAACCCACTGGCGTGCCGCACAACTTACATTTGGGCCTTCACTCTCGAACCGGATCATTAAAAAAATAGATATTATTGTATTAAATAATGTGTGCAAAATGTGTTACACTGTTATTGGTAAAATAGAGATTAAGGGAACCCCCCCAAAATTATATTTTTTTCATTTCCTAGATTTTTTATTCTTGTTCCCTTTTTCTTTTTCTAATTTTCTTCTTCTTTTTTATTTATTCATTTACATATTTTTCCCCATTTCAAGTCATTTCGTGAAAATTCAACATCATAATTGGTACAATATGGAGTAAGGTAACACAAACAACTTGAAGAGCCAGCTCATTTAAGCAAAGAATAAACTGTACTGTATTCACTTCTGAGGCGGGTTAATGGCAGGCAGTTTGTGTGACCATCCCTAGTTTGTGAAAGCGGTAATGTTTCCTGGCCTTCCAGCGAACCATTTGTACTAATTTCAAATTTGATTAGCAGCGGTATCACAGCTATGTTATGTTGCAGGATCGCTGCACATAAAAAATGGAAGCCCTCTGATTTCTGAGCCTGGAAACAAGTAATCCTGAAATGCGATTGGTTAAATGTTTAAATATGCAAGAACACGTCTGGAAGCAGCGCATTCAGGGGAAAAGCAAGCAAGCAAAGTAAACTGACAGAAAATTTTGAATTAATGTATATACTAATTATGGCTTTATTTAGGTATAGCACAAAACACGGCATCAGTCATTAATTTAGTATAGATGGACAACATATACTTAACATCAAATGATTCAGATATCCTGTAGGCCAGCAGAGAAAGCCTTGCAGACCTTTACAGCCCACCAACGTTAAAACAAGGCCATCTCTTTTGCGGGATCAAACTGAATTTTCTTTGAAAAACAAACAGCAGTGTGATAGCCCACATTTTTTCAAAAGAAACAAAACATAACAGAAAGCGGCAAGTTACAGCATTTGTCCCGGTCCCGCCTCATTCGGTCGGAAACAAAGCCCACCGGAGCCCCGCTGGAAAAAACGCCCTCCAGTTCCAGTCATGTCATCTGACCAGAAGGCACCTGGAAATAAGAAGTGCACGGATCGACTCCGGCCGGTACGCCGCTCGTTGGCTGCCTCAGGCTATTGACCAAACCGAGTCAGCCTCTATGTTGCAAATGCGTCCCCGCACGGCACTTAAATTGCATCCGGGCCTCAGCTGAGGGGGAAGGGGCCAGGCGAATGGCCGGCGAAGAATCAATAAGAAGATACAAGGCTCGGCGGACCCCGGGAAGCATTGGCTTTTATTCAGGCTATTGACGGATACGCCAGGTGCATAGCGGAAAGTGTTGTAGCTCACTGGGTTGTTTGTTGTTGACAGAACATGCACACAATGTCACACCGGGCCGTTGCACTCAAGTGAAAGGTTACATCCTTTACGGCGGTTACCTCACTACATGTCCTTTATACAAATTACGGCTTCATTCGTTTGAGTTGTCAGATCATGCAGGGGAAGTCTTTATTTTCTTTACAGAACTGTTAGAGTCATAAAATTGACAAGTTTGTTTCATCTATATCAATTTATTTACATTCTCCTTTATACATTGTTCCACGGAACATTATAAATACATTATTTCAAATGTGTTTATATTTGATTAAGTTTGCTTTATGTTCAAACTGATCTCGCTGGAAATTCAATGTTATTCTAGGATATTCACGTTTGGTTTCTTGTTTTTGTTAACCATTACTGTTTTCTCGCATGTGTATTTGCACATTGTTAAAATGAAACTACATTACCACCAATTATTATCCCATCCCATCAAATTATACCTTCTTTTTTAAATCAGGATCTTTTCTAATAGTCTCATTTATTCTCTAAAAATTGCTTTTGCCTTGTGACATGACCATTTAAGTTTCAGGCTATTAAAACTTTATCCCCCTGAACGCATTTGTTTTGTCCATAAAACGTGAAATCCTTTCTCTTGCAATCATATAAAGTGATCTCATATAATTACATTGAGCATTTGAAACCCCGTTCACTATTGTCATCATATTTAGCAATCGGCGGAATCAAGGCACTGTCGACATGTTGGAGGAATTAAACGTTGTGCAAAGAAGCCAAATGCATTTGCAAACTTTTTAATAGATGCTTTTATGAATGCTAAACAGTCCTGTGGGCATTTTTATTTCATTTACCAAGAGGCAAGGATGTCATTTTGATTTGTGAGAATGGGTAAAATGTTGGAGATAAATGCATGAATATCATATCCCATCATGCATCACTGTCCAGCCACTAACTGTGTAGACATTATGAATCGTATTGAACCTTGACGCGATATCTTTTCATTTTGGTGCATCAGCGTCCTCATTCATCTGTCCTTTATTTTATATGCATAGTATTAACACAAACGAGTGTTAATGGGAGCCAAGTATATGAGTGGCAGTGTGCAACGAGCAGACTGTGTAAAGAGGTGAAAAGCATCTGTTGCTCCGTCTCTTTGCTCCAAGGCTCTTTACGAATAGATGCCATCATTTACGCCCGATAAGACTCTTTCCAATTGGATGGTCTACGGCGAGGCCTAATGAGGTAACATCCGAAGTGCACTAGAGCAACACACGTGAAAGGTGCTTTGCTACGGTGCACAACTTTGGAATCTAATATTAGTATTCGTGTACCGTAATAGCAAGGTTAGGGGGGGTGCGGGTGGGGAGGAGGGTATCCGGCGTTACGATTTTAGGCTACACAAAATGTAATTGTAATCCATTACAGTTGCAGAAAAAAGAAGTAATGAAATTATAGCTGCATTTAGTTGAACAGTGGAATTACAATTGTATCTAAAACTGCATGGACATAATGCGGAGATAGATTAATTGATTCCCTCATGGTTTCAATCACTGGCACTATGTGTGTGTGTAGTAGTGTGCTAGTGATGCGTTCAGTGTCATTTATTTAATATGAAAATTGTCTTATTTTTACATTCTGGAGTTAGTGTTCAAATCACAATACAATCTTTTATTAAGGTAAACGATTTACGTAAGTAAATCTGAATATTGCGTGGAGGTTCGGCATCCCCATTTCAAACACGTAAAACCTAAACTTGGACACAATACATTCCTGAGTTTGTTTGAATTTAAAAATTGAATGATTGTTGTGTTTAAATTAATATTTGTTCTTAATGTAACCCTCCCAAACCCTGTGTAATAGTATGGGTACATTAGATCCCCGATATATGACATGAAACTTTTCTGAGGTGGGAATTGCGAAGTAAAATTGTCATATAGTGTGGGACAAAACCTTTTGATCATTAGCGATGAACCCCAGTACCTAAAGCATCTAGTAAATAGTAATTACTACTAATGTGTAACGGGGGTTGTATGATAAAATTACCCTATAAGTTAATATTAATCTAAATACATATTTACCTTATTTTACGTTTGGTATGACATGACTTGAGCTGGTACAGTTAAGTTAGTGGGTGGATGCAAGAAACGGGTTTTAAACATTCATTTGTGAAATTGTGGGATACTTTTTTTCTGAAATTACCTGCTTGTTTTTGATAATTATCCTAACCGTTGATTGGTTATGATGACCATATTACTTAGTGAGGGTAGTATGCACCTTCTTCACGTTTCTTGACAATCATAACCTTAGTTTTCATGGTTATCTTGTGTTAGCTTCTTCCTTTAACACAGTGCTTATCAATTATGTTCCGCCATGCCCCCTTAAAATAATAAATAATTTTGAGAACAAACCCCACCCCTCCATTATCCTTACCCACCCGAGTATAATTTTTCTATACTATAGTCTCAAGTACACCTATGCACATTCTATCCTTATTAACATATAAAATCATCAAAAATAGACAAATATGGAACAACTTACAACAAAGAAAAGATTTGATGACTGGAAAAGAAGAGATTTATAGTACATTTGAAATTCAACTATAAAAGAAAATCTTCCAACGATAAACATGCTTGTTAAACCATATACCAAAAATGAAATGACACAAAATATATAAATAATAATGGATTTGAAATGATCACAAACATTAGCTCAAGAGCACAATTTTAAACAACCTGTAAAACCCCATGATTGGAGAACCACTGCGTTAGCAACGCAACCAGTCTAGTGAAAAAAGAAAGTGTAAACATTTTTATTATTGTATTGCCGAGTCTTTACGAAGCACATAGGATTTTGGAGTGGGAGGTAGTTCAGCCAATAACAGACTGGCTCTTTATATATGATGTCGACCAATAGCAGACATGCACCTCGGAGACTAACTCTTCATACACAAGAACTCTGCAATGTTTGGTTTTACGGTTTTGAACAGGCTGAATAAGTTGTTGGTAATGAATAATTGGGAAAATGTTGTAAAGAGGGGCTAAAATTCATTTTCCTTAGCAGTAAAGTGAAAATATGGTAATCCCGGCGTCTACTTGACTATTATGTCACAGAAAGAAGGCATGAGCAACTTAAATGCTGTATTAAAGAGTGAGGGTTATTATTTTCAACAATTTACACAGTGCATGCATTCATGTTATTGTGTATGATTTTTTAGTAATGCATGCAAACGAATGAATAATTGAAATAATATAATGTAATGACAAAAATATACTCAAACAAAGAAAAAATTGTCTATGCAGCATTTTTAATTTTTCACCAGATTTTGTAACTGTTTTCCTGACATCAGAGACAACTAAAAAGCAGGATTTCCTCATGTTTGTCTACAAAAGACAAGCTTTGAGAATAAAATGACAAATGAGGCAGCCGAGATGGGAAGTGACAACAACACAAGAGAACAAGAAGATGCCAAAGAGAGAGAGAGATGAAGTGACAAAAGGCTACAAGAAGAAAATGAGGTGAGGGAGACAAAAGAAGGAAAAAGAAGGCGAAAAAAAGGAAACATACAGAAAGCTGGCATCTCCCATCACAAAAGAAGAAGTCAAACCTAAAAGCGGATTCTGTGTCATGTTCTCGTTATGATCGTCTTCTTGTCACTTTGAGTCTGTTATGCTGGCCAAATGTAATGGAAAATGGAAAATATGCTGAAGCGTCGAAAGTCAAATGACAGTGTTGAAAGATTTTGAAATATTAAATAATAAATATCCTGATCAGGCAAGGTCATCTAACTGGGACAGCAGTTAATCCTGACCAAGTCATAGATTTCAACCAGGTTTTAATGCTGTCTTTTGATACTAAAAGCAATAGTGTGGTCTAAAAAAACTGGCTACTGTAAATGAGGTGGAATATAGTTTTAAAACGCACACACTCAAAGACCACTAATTTCAATGGATAGTCTCAAAAATATGTTAAATTCGGCTTATTCCAGTAGTTCTTTGTATTATTCAGGTTACATTTTTATCATATCCCTTTATGGATCGAGTATTATATGTCCGGTTGGGTTTTTTCTGTTATTTTGGCTATAAGAGAGTCAGTAACAATCTATTTATTCTGCTTTGACCGCTATAGCACAAATTGGATGAAAGACACTAACTGTACTTTTTTTGTCCGACAATAACCCTTAGTCTATTGAAAAAAAAAGCGTTCCACTCTGCTAGATTACGGTCAGGCTCGATTAAGATCTTTTGCCTCGTCGAAGCAAAGGGAAGGGAAAGGGAGGGGACGAAAAAATACAAAGCAGATAAAACAGATGAAATCTTTCCATCAGAGCGACACGTCGAGAGCGGCGATCCCGACGCGTGAGCTACATCACCAGTTGCCTTTGAATGTCTCGTTCTGCATCTGGGCTTTTGTTACACGCTCCCAACTGAGTCTCCATGTTTCTTTTTAGTCCAAGCTCACTGATCTCCAGAAAGAGAAATATCCCTCATGTGTCACAGGCTTGTCAGACCCTTTCATGATTTCTTTCATTCTACCTGGTTTTGAAGCCCAGTCTGTTGCTGAAGTAAAAAAAGATGATGTCCATAACCAGCATCATCTTGATTTATGAGTATTTCAGGAAGTAGCTATGTCATGTTTGCTCATTTGAGTGCTTTTGTGCTGCTTTTTTTTTCTGGTGATTTCACTTGGATGATGCAGGCTATGAATGTAAATATATGACTATATATATTTGGTTAACTAAAGGAGAGGAGAACCATTCACTTAAGAGCAATTTTCTTTTACTTTGATGTGTTAATAACATCACAAATGATGGACGAAGAGTCCAATATTGTTCAAATTCTTATTACCAAACTTTAAATGATTTATTATAGTATTTTTATCATATTAATGTCGTGATTAATGTATGTTGTTTAATCGGTGATCTGGATGATGAAAGAAATATTTGATTATCATGTTTATTCCAAAATAAAATATATATAATCATCCATCCATTATCTGCACCTCTTATCCTCAGTAGGGTTGTGGGGGTGCTGGAGCCCATCCCAGCTGATTTTGGGCAGCGGGCAGGGATTATCCTGAACTGGTTGCCAACCAATTGGAGGGCACACAGTGACAGACAACTCAATCGCTGGCTCATTTACACCAAGGGAAAATTGAAACCGGCCAATTACCCAGTATGTATGTTTTTGGAATATGGGAAGATACTGGAGTGCCTGGAGAAAACCAAGGCAGGTACGGGTAGAACATGCAAACTCCTACTGAGGATAAGCAGTGCAGAAAATGGATGGATAGATAGTATAGTAATAGAATAGATGTTGTTGGTGTTAGAATTTATCAAATACATTTCCCCCACAAATGTAACTTATAGTTCGTGTGCGACTAATATGTTTTTTCCATTTTAATTATGCGTACTTTGGCTGGTGTGACTTATACTCCGGATCAACTCAACTCATATTCATTTATATAGCCCTTCATCACAAAAATGTCTCAAAGGACTGCACAGGATTACAATTACACAATTTCACAATTACCTGATCTTAAACCAGCAAGAATAAATAATGGTATGTTTTTTGTTAATACAATAATATATAATACTATGATACATGTTGAGTTTAAATGGTAGTATAAAATACAAATGGGGAGAGAAGACACTAAAATATTTTGAACCTGCAAGGAGGGCGTGGAGAGAATCCTCCAGATGAGGAATTCCCAGCCCTGTTCTAAAACCTTGCCCTGACTACCTTTTTTTAATTGAATATTTAAGATTACAAAAAGCAGATCACCCCATAGGGTGATAGCAATAACGAAAATGATGTCATTGTCAAAACAATGGATAACAGTGCCTAATAAAAGTCAAAAGAAGGAACTGGCATTCTAAAACCTTACATTTGCAGGTGTCCAATATTAAAGTCAAAATAAAATTATCAATACTCCTTAAAATGAGATAGTGTGATTGTTTTATATATTTTTTTAAATAATCCCTTGTGAAACTAAAAAGATCTAAATATGTATCACATTTAATGGATATTCCTTAGAAATAAGCAACATGTTCTAACTATGGGTTAAGAATATTTTTTTTTTTTTAAATTACAAAAATAAAAATTTCTCACCCTGTCGGCAGTGACCTTTTTATATTTTAAAGAAATGTTTGCTTGTTTTTTTTCTGAAATGGCTTAAAATAAGCAAAATAAAAATAGTAGAGGATTAATTGGGAAAGTTGTTTAAGAATATTTTTTTTTTCAATTTATGTATAAACATCTCTCTGAAAATGAGCAAAACAATCAATCCGATCCTAGATAAGATGATTTTACTTGTGTTTGGCATTTTTTATATCACTGAAAAACTATAGAATATTTAGGTAAGAAAACATATATTCTAGTTCAGCTAAATAATCTTCCAATATATATATAATTTCAGTTTACTAATATTTGAACGACAATAACTGCTGCTATCTTCTTGAGCCATGCTTTTTGTCCCTATTAAACTAAATGAAACTGTAGCCCAAATTCCAATATAAACTGTGAAATATCAGCACGAGTCTTGTTCTGTCACCCGATGAGTAAAAATGACAGAAAGTACGCAGCAGCGTTGGGAGTCGACAATGTTTTTATCGGTCGAAGCAACAAAGCTGACTACTGGGACCTGCTCTCTTTTCTCTTTCTGTTGCAACCTGAACGACCAGATGGCAGAGCTTTCACTTCATCCTGCCTGCTCTCCATCCCACTTGTTTATATCCACCGCCTTCCAATGAAAAAAAGCAGGGAAAACTCTGACAGTGCTCCACAGGGTGGAGTTGGTCCTGACTCTCACGGGCCTGTGAGAAACAGTCAAAGTAAGTAGTTGTAGGGCTTTTTGACTAATATTTCCTTTAATGAAGTTGAGAAAAGAGATATAACCTTTATGTTGCGTCGGCAGGGCGAGATCACACTCGGCCAATCAGGAGAAGCGGTTTATGCTGTTCAGTACATTACTTCAGTACAGGAACACTATTATAAAATTATATGCTTTAGGATAATATTAGGAAAAATCGGATATGTAGATAAAAAACAAATGACCTACATTGGATTATATCTATTTTGTCTTCAAACAATAATATGAACCTCTAGCATTTGTTTTAAAACTAAAATAAAATAAAAGGAAACCCTTGCTACATATAAGGGGTAAAGGCTGTCATCTCCATGAATCTTGCATAGGGGTCACTAGGGTAGCACTGTGGGCTTTTATCCCTCTCAGTGTGGATTAACTTCCCTTGGGTGTCTATCGTCACATGGTTTCTCTGCACAGCCGTGTGTTTTTATATTGTTCTCGGTTGTGCGCTTGTCTCTATTTGTGTATTTTCAGTTTAGAATCTTGGATTGCACACAGAATGCATGTACAGTGGAGAGACAAAGAGAGAAAGAAAAAGAAAGAGGGAGAGGAATATAATTCAGAGAAATGGAGATAAATTGAGAGAGATGGATCATCAAGAGAATGGACTTCTATTGTACCAATATCTAAACCATTTTTTAAACCACGGTACATGGTTTGTGTATAATTTTCATATCAAATATTTCAAAAGGTGTGTTCCTGTGGCAGTCTTTAAACCATTTCTACCTCTACTTTCTAAACAAGCTTGTAAAAATCTTCAGCCAATAGGTTAAACATGATTTCAGCAATACGTTTATGTTTACAAGGCGCTCTGTGTTGGGCATCAAGTGTCCAAGCATCAAGTGCACCAAAAGAAATCAGGGTCGTGGAAAAAGTGCAGTGTTAAAAGTGTTAATAATATGCGTTAATATTGTTGAACAATACATAAGCAGCATACACCAAATTTCCTGAGAAAAGGGAGAACATGCAACAAGCGTTTGAAGCGGAGGAAAAAAACTGTTAAAATGAAAAAAAAAAACATTATTGTACTGTATTTCCACACCTAATTGGCGCAGTTTTGGCGCACTCTCCATGGTTCAAATTAATTTTTTTGTCGGCTCTTATGGCTCAATGGCCTATTGCGTCTGACCTCTCTGGCGCACTGGCCTACTAGATGAGTGTCTCACGCAACTGCCTTTAAAACCAAAACAAGTGTGCGTATTAAAACATTCATTAAAAAAAGCACCGTTTAGAAAAACTGAGTTCGATTGTGGTATTTATCACAAGGTAAAATATCAGAGTACAAAAAAAGAAAAAAAAAAAAAAAAGACCAAACAGTTAGGTAATCACATTTTTCCAAACAAAGCTTTCAAACTCAGGTACAGTGGGACCTCGGTTATCGCGGTTAATGGGACCAAAACCACCCGTGATAAGTAAAAATCCGCGAAGTAGCGGCGCACCTTAAAAAAATGTTTAAAAAAAAAAATACATATATATATATATATATATATATATATATATATATATATATATATATATATATATATGTATAATTTTTTTTTAATTATTTTATTCTATTAGTATTTTTTTTTGGACCTGCGAAGCTCTGAACCCGCGAACGTGGAACCACAAAGTAGCGAGGCCCCTTCAAAAATGATTAAAAAGAAAAAAATATTTTTTAATTTTTTGATTTAATTATTATTATTTTTTTAGGCCCGCGAAGCTCTGAACCCGCGAACGTTGAAGTGCGAAGTAGCGAGGTCCCTCTGTTGTGGATTATAGTGTTGGGCAGATAGTCAAAAGTGTCACTAGAAGGTGTGCTTTCACTGTCAGTGTCACTGAAAGCTTTGGATTGATAAGGTGAGTACGAATTAATTTGCTGTCGATGTAAAATATTATTTTAACAGCACTAAATTATTAACACAAATAAATAAATAACACAAATAAACATAAAAAATATTTTACTAATACAACAAATTAAAATGTCCACACCTTATTAATCCAAAACAAATAAGAAGAAATAACATATATAATTATCATGTTTGTTGACAGTTATGTAAAGAAACAAATTGTTTTGAAAAAAATCTTTTTTTTTGTGGTGGTCGTGGGGAGCACCATAAAAAATTCATGCTTAGGGCACCCAAATGGCTAGCAACGGGACTATGTTTCCCAAATTCAAGTTTATGTTCGTACCACATTTTAAAAAACCCTCATATTCTCTTTAAAGAAAAGGCTTTTTGCATCATTTGTATTAGCGTAGCATAAATAAGACACCTCACCTCTTTGCAGTGCGGTAGTAAGCACTTCGGCCTTGGCACAAGTAAGCGTTCTATTAAATGTCATCCTTACTTGACGCTTTACAGCGAACGGAGTTGACCTGAATCGTGCATTCATGCGTTTAGTACAAAAAGAGATTATAAAACCGCTCTTGGCAATAAATTGGAAAACACAGTGTGTTATGACTATTCACCTCTCCACTCTGCTCGTGGAATTAATTTCAACATTTGAATGCCAAAGCTGATGTTTCGTCGAAAAGTTACAGCCGTTGCAATGATCCCCAATAAACGTGGTCGAGTGCTTTACATTGAAGGACACATTTGCAGCAGAAGCCTTCACAAATGAACCACTTGTTGGCTTATTTTGAAAGATGGAAAACAAAAACAAAAACAAAAAACAAGAGGGGGCTCACATAGGAGCTCTTTTGGATTGCTTCTGTGAATAGAAGCCAAGTCATACAGCAGACCTTTTTTTTTCTATGCTCAGATTATAAATTGTTCATACGTCATTCGGAAAATAAATGGTTTTCCGTGTGGACAAAGGGACAAAAACGTAGCAGTTGGTGTGAAATTTGTCACTAATGTTGGCGGCGTGTCTAACAGTCGCAGGCAGATGGCAGCGTTACAGAGTGCCCCATTTGGGCAAAGTGCACCAAGAAATGTGTGGCTACAGTCTGGGTGACATTTTATTTTTATCTGCTCCCAACTGTTAGAAGAGTGGTCAGGAACTGTTTGGACTCAAAGTGCCATGACAATAAGATATTGAGATTTTGTTTTTCAGTGAGAGTCGCATAGTATATTTTAAGATAATAATATACAAAGCTGTTAATCCTGATCTCCAGAGAGAAAAATCTAATTGTTCAATATCATTTACACTGTGTGATGTTTGATGAATCTGTCAAATATATAAAATATTGATGATTCTAGAACCTGTGCCCCATACAAACTGATTTCCCACTTAAAATGTTGCAGTTTTTATTATTTAGCACAGGGGTCACCAGACCGTTTGAGGCTGAGATATATTTTTTGTCACTGATTGTCACAAAGGGCTATTTTTTTTAATTGCTAGGAAAAAGGTTGACATAGACTAAAACAGGTTCGAAATAAAGTGTCCTAGATAATCACAATGACCCATCATTGGCGAACTATTTTTAGAACCTGTGCGCAGGTTGGTCAGGCGATTTGAGAGGGCTATCTGGTGCCTGTGGGCACCACGTTGCAGACTCCTAAATTAAGTACATCCTAGTGGTACAAAAACCTTTATTCATTAAACACATTATTTATAAGATATATATATATATATATATATATATATATATATATATATATATATATATATATATATATATATATATATATATATATATGTAAAAAGCAAACAATCACAAATTATCATATAAACATGCATTTTAAAAATCCTCTTAGGTCAAGATATTATCATTTGTTTGACATTAAACCAATTTAAAAATGAACTACATTATATGCCATCAGATACTTTAGTATATATATTTTTTTCTTAATTTATTAAGAAAATGTTGTAAACAAAAGCAATAATTTTAAAATGTTGCAGACTAGAAAACACAATAAAAATAATCCTTAAAATTAAGGCAGGTCACCACTGCCAGTTTTTTCTAAACACAATCATTTCGGTATTGGTTATTTGCAACAAAATCTTCCTTGCTGTACGAAGGAAAATCTGGTTCCCAAGCAGTCCCAGAGAATACCACTAGGAACCGCTCGAGAACACTCATTGCTGGAAACCCACACACCCCTTTACGCCACACCACCATATGTGTTACAGTGACTCCTGCCACTTGGTAAGTGCTCATAATAAACTCACATTTTATTTCGTTAATACCATATTATTTATCTTAGAACTGTATTTTGTATGTGTAATTACTGTTTCAATGTGATTATGGTCATCAGCAATATCTATTTTATAGCTATTTAGGGTTCACTTGGATGCTTTAGGGAGGAGACCAATTCATTTTTAATTATTTCATATCGGGAATTTGCTTCTTGCATGTGCAATCCAAGCTACGATTGAGGTCCTGTCCTGAATTAAACTCGAAGATGAAGAGGTATCACTTTACTCGTGAAAAGAGCCACACCTGGCTTGGCGGCCATACATGGCTGACCCCTGTGTTGGAACGTTCTAGGGGTCTCCAACCTCTCACTTTTGCCAAGCCTCATAAAGACTCTGAGAAACAGAACGCCGAGATTAGCTATTATTTGCTGTCCAAACTTTGGCGATGCCAGGCCAAGGTCAGGCAAGTGTACTCACACAGTTGGATGCGAGGGTCCAAAACCTCCCAGCGGCAAATGGCCAGCCTTTGATCAGGCGTGTGGTTTCTGTCACGAAGGTGACCCGCAGCATCCAGCAGCAAACGCCGGCGGCAGAGGGTTTGCCGTGAAGGATGGCCAACATTATACAACAACGTCAACCTGGATGTTTGTGCTGCGAGCTCAGAAATAAAGCTTCGGCTAAACCTTTTGTCTGGACCCCTTTGACACATTCCGGTGTCAAGTCTGATAAAGAATAAAAGCCTACAAAAAAAATATTTAAAACGTATTGCATAATATTGTATCTTTAAGACACAATGTGTAGTACTTAGCCTTTCCAAGTGGTCACAAATCCTTTTTTAAAAAGAAAACTGAAACATAATAAGCAGAAATACTTTAATAGATCGTTGAATATTTGTTGCTAAAACAGATATGTTCAAATTCAGGCAATAAACTGTCTGAAATCGGAATATTGCAGATGCTTCCCGTGCTCTTGTTCGAACTTATAATACATGTATTGAAGCGGTTGAGTTAACCCATTTTTAAGCATTTTTTCTTTTGCATGTGAATAAATAAATGTTCAAAATAAACTCACAATGTATTTGTTTGTTGGAGTCGCATATAATCTTGGTTATGTAGTATAAAACACAATTATAAATATTGTCGTTCTCAGTTTAAAAATCTTATCTCGGAAATATGTTTTTGATTGTTCATTATTAAAATCATCCCTCAATGGTTTATTAACACATTATGTAAGAGAGACATTGTGTATTATTTAGCGACGCCTGGTGATAACGAAATGTAATTTATTACACAATTGCACTTTTTTTTTCAATAATTGTAGGTTAAGAAATAAATTTGATTCATGTTTCATATATATATATATATATATATATATATATATATATATATATATATGATATTTTGATATTTTTCTTCATGTAGTAATAAATACCTTATAAAAAAGAAGTTGGGCAAATTTAAGTGTAACTATATGAAGTAAATAAGTCATTTTTGACTAGAGAACAATTTGCTCCTTACAAGACTCTTCCCATAGGTTCTCTGTTGTTGTTTTTTTTTTTTTTTTTTTGCCAGGAAAAACAAGGAAACATGTTTGCTTAGGGTTGAAATCAATGGCGAAATCATCACATGCATTACAAAATGTAATCATGCTTTTGATCCACAAGTCACGATATGAAATGATTGATGCCACGCTTTATTTTGAACTTTGAAATAAATGTGTTTACAAATACAAACAACATCATCTCATGCCATGTTTGATGTTGTAAACATGCGCGAACAAATTACTCACCACACTGTGGGAGCGACAGTCCATGACTAACTAGAGAAAAGGCTAAATCAAAGGATTATTTGCGATTCGGGGACGGAAAATCCCACTGCGAGAAGATCGGGAGTCATATACTTTGTTTCAAATCCGATTCAGCGACCCCAGGTTCAATGCGTAGGTGATGTCTTCCGGTTAAGAATTTGGAATGAAGACGTTTGCTAACTTTCCCGCAGGTCTGCGATGAGATCAAGTAGCTGCGACCGATCCCATATTAAAGTTCACCTGGGTGGCAGCGGAAAAAGTGGGACAAGGCCCAGCAGGCGGCTAAAGCAACGGCCAATAAATGATAAAAAGACGACTGGTCCCTATGCTATTTTATTGAAGTTTACCTTGTGCGTTTGCACCGAGTCCCCGTTTGCCCTCAACATTTCCAGACCCCGCCTGTAGTTCCTGACAGTAGTTCCTGACTCTGAAGCTCAGGGTAAGCTGCAAGGTGGGAAGTAGTCTATATACTGACATTTACAGTGTTTTTTTGTTTGTTTTCCAGGAGAAACTTGTGTGTCTGTAGCAGTTTTATTTGATCGTTTTTTTTTCTCTAATTGCATTAAATTGATGCTTTAAAGGAAGGTTGTCTTTTAAAAAAAAAATTAGTTTTCTACTGCCCTACTATTTATTTTTGTTTATTTTATTATTTATCTATGTATACTTTTATGTTTCTATTTATTCATGTATGTATGCCCACATTGTACCAAAAATGTGCGAACAAAGTCACCCATCCATCCATTATCTGCACCGCTTATCCTCAGTAGGGTTGCGGGGGTGCTGGAGCCCATCCTGGCTATCTTCAGGCAGTGGGCAGGGGACACTCTAAATTGGTTGCCAGCAAATCGCAGGGCACACAGGGACAGACAATTCGCTCAATCATTCACTCCTAGGGACAATTTGGACCTGCCAATTAACCTGATACGCATGTTTTTGGATTGTGGGAGGAAATCGGAGTGCCCGGCGGAAACCAACGCAAGCATGGGGAGAACACGTAAACTCCACACAGGAGGTTTGATCTCATGACCTCAGAACTGTGCCCACACACACTTACCACTGTGCATACAAAGTCAAGTCGTGTTTATTTGAATAGCCCTTAATCACAAGAAGTCTCAAAGGGCTGCACAGACCACAGACTATTAAAGACTATTAAAAGTTCATTAAAAAATATATATACAAAGGCTCCATTGCTTTGTGAAATTATTCAGCATTTTGTTGATCAAACCAAGTCAAGTCACATTAATTTATATAGCCTTAATCACAAAAATGTCTCGAAGGACTGCACAGGATTACAATTACAAAATTGCACAATTACCCGATCCCAAACCAGCACGCGGGCAAGGAACAACCCAAAAACCTCAGTGTGAGGAAAAAAGAGAAACCTTGAGAAAGGACCTCACATGTGGTAATCCCCCCTCCAGGATTGACCAGGGTGAATTACAATACAATCAATACAACTTCTTTACTGATAAGTTTAAAATGTACTGAATTTTATACACTTTTGGGTTGGATTGGATACCTTAACCACTAGGGTAGTAGTGGCCCCATTTCCTGAGGTGTGTCTTGGGCAAGCCTCGTGGCGCCCATCCCTCTCCAGGCCAACAAATGTATACACCCGGTCCCGAACCAGGGAGCATTCATATGTAGGAGAGTGTGCTATAATTGAAACATCAAAAATGTATATGTCAATTCTTCAGAGAAGTTTTGTTAAATTTAGAAATATAATAATATACAATAATGAATTTTAATATATCATCTTTAATATATATACTATAAATGAGTAACTAAATAAAGATGAATTTTAACATTTTTGCCTTATACCAAAGATGATTTTATGTAATATTACAGCTATTATTATAATTAACGGTACTCTTTTTCTAATGTACTAGTTGTGTAACGTTTCTTCGGGAGTCTTTTTTCCTTTTTTCATTCCAATTGTTTGTCAACTTGTTGTGTCTTGAATCAATTGTAACTTTATTCATGAAAAGAAAAGGGGCAAATAAATAAACAGAGAACAAACAAAACAATATATAAATTATTCGTATGTTTGTGTAATGAATAGTTTGCTATACTGTGCTATTCCATTATCATGACTATCTTCAGGTTTGCCATGCTCTGAATCAAAGGCGTTCGAGATCGTCTCCAGCTCAGACATCGGATAGATTAATATTGTTTCCACATCCCTGTGACTGTTGACACCAAATAACGCTCCAATTACAGTAAAACCATTCAAAGTTAAAAAAAAAAAGAAATAACGTATGCAAACTTCAGACCGTTTTGTCTCACCTCAATACCTCCCCATTTTAAAAGCAACACGTTAATCAAGGATGCTTGAAATGGACAGAGATCACAGGCTCTTTAGCCACCAATGAGCTTGGCGCCCCTCAAAGGCGCTCGCTTGATGGATCTCCTGTGTTCATTACGCAGAGACAGAAAGAAAGACTTCTCTTTAATCACCCGACGAGCCTCTTATCATGGCTTTGACGTTTTCTGCACGAGCACGTGCAGAGACATAATAGTTACTGAAATCGACCTGCAGTGCGTGGCGAAAAAATCTTCCCCCAAAAAATGTTTGTCATATTGCCACATTTCATGCTTCAAGCTTAAAGCGGATAAACTCAAAATATTTGCCAACAATAAATGAGAAACATTTATCAAGTGGATCCAAATTATTTTATCATTTTGTATCAGATTTACAACGACAAAAAATGAAAAGCTGTAAATATTGACCCGCAGTTGTCTCAGCTCAGCCAACTGATTTGAATGATCACATGTGAACCTACTTGACTATCAAAGACGAACACACTGCAACCTGTGTGTCATTAAATGTCAGTTTAAATGCCACTGCTCTGTGATGGCCTTGGAGGTCTGTGAAAGGAGATACTGGAGAACGGGCATCATTATGAATACCAAAGGACATACAGGCAGGTCCAGAATTGAGTTGAGGAAAAGTTCAAAGCAGGAATGGTGCACTGTGTAAGGAATAAAATAAAAACAGAGAGAGCATAAAACTACTGCAAAACTACCAAGACCTGGTCGTTCCTCTTGCAGCCCAATTAGGGAGCTAATTAATCAGATTAAAAAAAGGAGAGGCTCATGATCACATTGGTTGACTTGCATAGCTGAGATGGAACAATATGTGCATAAGATAACTATTAGTCGTACTCTACATAAATCTGCCCTTCATGGAAGTGTGGCAAGTAGGAAGCCCTTTCTGAAAGAATATCGTAAAAATGCCCGTTTGGTATTTGCAAAGTAGCCACATAAAGGACAAAAATACCATGTGGACGAGGTTCTCTGGTAAGTTGGGACCAAAATTTAACATTTTTGGACTGAATGCAAACAGCTGCATTTGGGGTAAGAGTTACGCTGAGCATCACCCTGAAAACACTGTCCTCACTGTCAAACATGGTGGCGCCATGCTCTGGAGCTGCTTTTCTTCAGTCGGGACTGAGAAGATTGTTAAAGTTGATGGGATTCCGACAGAAAACCTGTTGGAGTAGTCAAGAGACCTGAGAATGGGGGACAAGTTCACCTTCTAACAGGACAAAGACCCTAAAAATAAAGTAAATGTACAATGGAACGGTTTAAAATTAACAATAAAAATGTGTTACAATGGCCAAGCCAAAGTCAGACTTAAAACCTGTAGAGCATTTGTGGAAACATATGAATACAATCTGGGCAGAAATGATCACCATTAAACGTTAAGCAACTTAAGCAGTTCTATATAAAAGAATGGGCAAATATTTATGTTTCAATATGTGCAAAACATACCCAAAAAGACTTGTGGCTGTAATTACAGCAAAGGAATGTTGTACAAAGTATTAACTCAAAGGGGGCCAATAATTTTGCCTACTTTTATCTTTTAATTGCCACTAATTGCAATTTAAAATGTTGAATGCATATGGTTTCTTTTTACAGTTGTGTCTCACATATTGTAGACTCTTATGCAATATTTTAATTCATTGTATATTTGTTTAAAGCCTGAAATTCAGCAATATGTCAAAATGTTTTTGGGGGATGGGTCAATACCTTCGCAAGGCATTGTATAAAAATGTTTTTTCACCTATGTCTGTGTTGTCCGTACATTATGTTTATGTCCTTTCAGTGTGTCATAGTGCATATCCGCCGTGCATGTGTACCCATAGCCAGAGGTCATTAATGGACAACAGGCTGGTAATGGCTGTGGCAGTTCAGGTTGTTCTCTAATCTCATCATGGTTAACTCGATAAGGTAAAGGTCGGCTCGGGCCCGCGGTCGACCGGTTCGGTCCCGGCGCTGACCCACTGAGAGACAGAAGGCTCAGCGTAATACAACCTCGGGGTCTCAGATTGGCGGTCCGCATCCAGACATTTTCCCCGTAAAACATAATTGGACGTGTTGCCATTTGGACAGCGTGTTGCCACTTGTGAGGATGCGCCAGGTTATATACAAGCAAGGCCAAGGGCAAATGCGACGCAACCTTACACAGTTTCTGTTTTTCCGTTAATGTTGTCACGCTGTGAAAAAGGTACTACTTTTTCGTACCTACTCTGTAGATCATTTGTGGAATACACAAATCGTATTTCGCCGATTTACTATCCAACACACTGACAAGATAAAATATGACCACATTGGCAGGAAAAACAGCCTATTTTAATCATGTTTTTTTCTAGTTTTTAAAAAACTAGCATTTATACTTAAAATGAGCCTCACTTAGCAGATTAAAGATTAGTTTTTTTATAGAATATGCATTTTAATATGAACAACATGATTTACCATCAGCGAGATAAGTGAACTTTTCATGGTTTGAAGGTGATGTCCGAAACTTCGAAATATTCTACTAGCTGACACAATCTTCTGGCTGAAATCATCATCGCAGCCTTTGTCAAGTTTCTTGTGTTGCTCATGCAAGTATGCTCAAATCAACTCATCATTCTTTTATCTTTTGGGGGGTTAGGGTGGGCATGTGTACTCTTTTAAAAACAGTCCTTTTCTTACTTTCACCAGTTTTCTCCCAGAATATAAAAAAAACCATGAGCATGCGCATGAAATCACTCTCCTGCCCCCATCCCTCCACTTCCTTTCCTCCAGCATTATGCACTCCGTGGCCAGAATACAGAGACTATAAGATAAAAGCAGATTGGCACGATGAAAAAAATAAAATAAAATTAAAAGCTATTCAAACTGTGTTGGGCATTGTAAACACATACTTGATAGAGACATTTTGTATTTCAAACTTTGTTGTTTTATTATAAAAAACATCTTAAAATAATTTTAAAACTGCACAATTGTAATTTTCGGCTTATCAAATAAGATAAAAAAAACAAATTAGCCTGTTTGCTCTGGGCACTCCAGCAGATTAATTGGTTACTAAAAAATTGTCCCCAGGTATGAGTAAGCATGTGATTGGTTGTCTGTGTCCAAGTTCCCTGCAACTGGTTGGCAACCGGTTCAGGGTGTCCCCTGCCCACTGCCTGAAGATAGTTGGGATGGGTTCCAGCACCCCACACAACCCTACTGAGGATAATGGAATCAACCAACCAAACAAACACAACAAAGGGCCCCGGTTTGAGACCGGGTGGAACCTATATTGGCCTAGAAAGGGATGGATACCACCAGGCTGTACCTGCCCAAAACACACGTTCATGCACGTACTGATATTATCACTGGTGCCGCAGTGACATTATGCGCATTATGACGTTGAGGGATGGGTATTGCGAAGATTAGTGTATAAAGTATGTGATTATTGTAACTATTATAATTATTGATATCTGACCTATTTAATAAGTATATCCATGAGATTTTGTTGTATTGGACATAAGAGGAGCTATATATAAAATGTGTTTTATAGGGAAGATAAAGGGGTAGGAAAAATAAGCATCTGCTTCTGACTACCCCTTTTCGAACATGTGTGACATTATTTCGTTGTTGATTCATTGTTTTTGTCCTGTTTTTATTTTTATGTTCGAAATAAAGTTTTCATTCATTCATTCATTCATTCATACTGTATTGTATACAAAATAATGTGCAGATGATGGATGGATGCATGGATGGATGGATGGATGTATAATTCCAAGTATTGCCTACCCCTCGTTAGTACAAATGTTCTGGTTTACAGTGCTGCAATGAATTGATATTATGAGAGTACTGTATATATTGTTATCCAATGTCAAGCCTCTGCTTACCCTTCCTACCCGGAATGAAGAGCAAGTGGAGGATAATGGCTGTGAAGGTAGATGTCTTTCTTCATATGGAGTCACGATAAGAGTTCAATATAGCAGGCTTGCTGGGAAAAGGAGAGAAGGAGCTTAAAGGTTGACCCAAGAGTCTCAGAGGAAAAACGTCTTTAATCAGCCCCTGGGGGATACCGTCCTCTATGGGATCCGGCTGAGCTGGGCGCCGGGGGCACAGGGTGCACTGTGAAATCTGAAAAACTCTCTTCCATTGGATCAATACGTTTTTTTTAAAGGGTGACACTTCGAGGGGCAGACGAGGAATTTTGCAGCTAAATTTCTTAGGAGACGTGTTTTTTCTCTCCCATAGACATCTCCTCCTTCTCTTGTCTCTGAGGAGATTTTAGAATATATGGGTGTGCGCGGCATTGCTTTGGATTACATCAGCCTTGCCAAGGGAGGGGCCTCCTTTACTTCCAATATGTGCTCACATAATGTGACATTGCTGCTACTGCAATCCAGGCAGCGTTTCCGATTTAAATTAAAGAGCGTGATTACCTCCGCTAAACGTCGGTCTTTTTCCACTCCAAAGCAGTCTTATTTCTTCAAATAGTGGACTCGATTGTAAATGACGACATGTCTTAATTAACCCTGAAAACACTGCAGATATTTGGTGGCTGTAATTAACTGAGTTAACTGCTTCATATTTTTAACATATTTGACAATATGTTTATCCTGGAGTGCCATGTCTAATCTCGTTGCAAACAATGTTCTCCACGGTGTTATCAATGACAACAAAGACAATTTTATTCTGATTCGAAGTAAAAAGCACCATTTAAAGAGAAGAGTTAAAAGTTAAACAAGGTTTTTGTTTTGCTATGCGCTGATCATTAATCTCCATTTATTTTCAGCAATTATGAGGCAATTAGTTAGCACTGTGAAAAACAAATATTTTTCGATTAATATCACATTACACCAGTTTTAAAATTGCACTGGTAGGGTGTGGTTAGCTGTTATCTGTAAAGAAAATAATAAAATGGGATAATATTTTACCGCCATCAAGCTACATATTTGAGAATTTCAACAGAAGGCATGCAGACAATTCGTTGATTCTTTAAAGGGACAGTGCTTATTATTTAGCACCCCAAGTGTTCATCTCATCTCATTAGCTGCACCGCTTATCCTCAGTAGGGTCGCGGGGGTGCTGGAGCCCATCCCAGCAATCATCGGGCAGTGGGCAGGGGACACCCTGAACTGGTTGCCAGCCAATCGCAGGGCACACAGGGACAGACAACTCGCTTGCTCATTCACACCTAGGGACAATTTGGACCGGCCAATCCACCTGAAATACATGTCTTTGGAATGTGGGAGGAAACCCCAGTTGTTAAAAACCTTAATTCATTTAAAAAAAAACAATAATTTGAATAAATGGCAAAATATGTGAATTATCATATGAGCATGCATTTTATAAAACTTTTAGGTCAAAAAATTTGTATTTATTTTAGATGGCATGAGGCCAACCTAGTGGGAGATTACATGATAGTCCCCGGAATGGCAAAAAACATGCGAAAACCTGGGAAACCCCCCCAAAAATGAGGGAACATGTTGTAATTTGGTCACTTTGTGTCTCCGTTGTTTGTAGAATTCCATGTGCTTTGCAGCACTTATTTCTGGTTGCACTAAAAAATAGAAAGTCATCACAATGTCTCTTTAAATAGTTGACGATTATTCTTTTTTTCGTTAACTACAAATATACATACATTTATTTATTTTTGATTCATTTAATCAAATATAAATGCAGAGGTTTACTTCACAATACACCTGGGATATGTTCAAATTGTAATCCAATCTATCAAGTCAGATTAAAAAATGTGCCCTCGGTAGATGTTTTTTTTCTCGCCTAATTCATTTCGGTCCCCAGGTTTAATTCAGGACGTACCATATAAATGTAGGCTTTCATTAAACCCCTGCTTTTGCCACTTGTGCTGTGAATATATTAACTGCCGCAAATTTAAAGGTTGAATATATTTATATGACTTTCATTTTAATTAAACATGCAAAAAGTGGTGCACAGGAGCTCCAGGTATATTAGAAAAAAAAAAATCAATCCATCGCCATCACAAACTGGCCAAGGGAGAATTTAATATGAGCAGATTTATCAGTCACATCATTTCCCGCTTTCCCCAGTAGGCGAAGCGTGAACAAAAAAGTCCTGCCAGTACCCTCGCCTGTTTTTCTGCATAACTCCGCTATCCATCCCGTCTGACATCTGGCAGCGGCTGACTGGGCACAGCTCAGCCCAACTGGTCTGTCTTGCTCTAAGGGAGGTCAGCGACTGAGAGTTCAGCGGCGGGGCCACTTGGGAAGCTTGTTCTGCATACTGAGCAGCCTGATTAGGCTGATGTGCGCAGAGGGGGCTCGGGTCAGCTGGGAGACAGCCGTGACAGTGTTCGGGGTTCCTTGCTCAGGTAAAACCTGCTAACTACTGTACTCTTTGTCCTCGGCCAAAAGTTGAACCAAAACTAAAGACAGTAATCCCTCGCTGTATCGCGTTTTACTTACGGGATTTTTATATTCTGCATATTTTCATCATACATTGTGTTCTGCAGCAGACAACACACAGCTGGATGCTGTCCCAAGAGAGGGTTTTGGTTGTGAGTGTTGCGTGGGCGTAACTTTCTTTGTGTGCGTCTGTGATAGGCTGGTGTATGCTGTCAGTCAGACAACGGGGCGGCACAAGAGTCAATGCGTCCAGCAAAACAAACTGTAAAACACGGCGGAAGACAGTATTTCAGTGGCTCCTCACATTAAAGTGAAATTAATCATTGATATAAGACTATAAGGAAAGCCAGTAGAGCACAAAGTAATGCTGATGACCAGCGGGCGCTCCATGTATTGTTATCGCGTTCAGGGCGAGACTGAGGCAACCTTGGGAGCGAAAGCAACAAGGGAGCCGCTAGTCAGGCTTTTTGCCGCTAGAGAACGTAAGAACTTTCATAAGTTCTTCCTGTCGAGACTTTATCTAACCAACGCCTGGTCCATTACCCATTAAAAAGATGACCTGGCGCTACAACTTGAGGCCCCCTGCGAGTGTTTTAGCCCCTAATAAATATCAACAAAAACTATAAACATTTGCTTTTCTGTCTTCTGTTATGGCGTTTCTAACTCTCTCTGATGGCCAAATTGGGTACTGCAGATGCCGACCACTAATCTTTGGAACCAGGACCTTAATTGATGCAATTGTGTCCTATGCTTACATTTTAACATACAACAACCCCAAAAACCTCGCCCAAGTAATAGGCTTGCTATATATGCTTATATAAGACAAAGACAACTTAGAAGAAAATGGTGAAAAAAATAAAAAATTATCAGGTAACCAACATTCCATTGCAGTATAAGTTAAATGTATATTTTTTGTAAGAGTATCCTTGAGCCTGGCCTGGAGAGGGATGGGCACCACCGGGCTGTACTTGCCCAAGATACACCACAAGGAATGTTGCCCGTATGACTCTAGTTGAGGGATCCAACCACCAACCTGCCCACCTACCTTTGGGCCATACGTTGTATACCCAAAATAGAATTAGTCGTCTTTCCCCACCCTCTCCAAATCAGCATGACACAACAAGACATCTTACTTTACGGGGCCATATCTTTATGTGACAAAATTATAGCACGGAGGGCTTACCGTATCTATTTGCACACTAATGAAAAGTGCAACGTGTCCCAGATATCGGCTCGAGGAGGACACAGTCGACTTGCTGCTGTTACGAGGGAAAATGATAAAGATAACAAGCTTGTGACAGCGCCGGTCCACATCAAGCTCTGCACAGATGACTGCCCAAAGCAATCCGTCCAACTGCTCCGCCTACGTTGGCCACCTTGCGCTACTGCTACATCTAGCCCAGACACTGAAGAAGATACTAATAGTTTGCCGGATTTCCTTTGATATATGTCCAATTGTTTTCTTCATTTATCAGGCGAAAAATCATTTTTTTACAGCATTGACGGCCTTAAAAAGTATGTGTAAGAGATATGGAATTTAACTACCCTAGTGATACTCACAATAGCTTTTCTAATTGGCGGTCAGCGTTAATGTTGCAGTTTATGCTTGTTTTCTACGACAGCTCCTCCTAATTATGTGTGAGACTTCTAAAAAGAAATGATAAACTAAACACGGCCATAAATGTATCTTTATATGAGCCAATACTGGTGTTAAATAGAACCCGCGACAGGCACAGTTTTAGCACCTCTCCCTACCTGGCTTAAGAGGAAAATCTAGGCACACACCCTTTTCAGAGGCCTAGTATGACAGAGGTAAATGGGAAGCGGAGTGCTGTGTGGACCGTTTTTTCAACAACAGAAAAACACAATGCCATACTGTATGTCATTTGTGTAGTAAAGTGGTTTGCTACCGTGGCTATTTCCACAAACACATGTAAAATGTAAAACCAAAAATGTTAACATGTTACTGTTCCTGAACAAAAAAACAATTATTCTGTTAAAACTATGGCAACAGAACCATAAAAGCTTGTTTGGTACATTGTTGATTTTGTGGTTTGACTCTTGACTTTTGCCTTTTGGAAACCGTTCTTGTAGACAAAATATTGTATTGTTATACGGTTAAAGGTTTCTAGCTGTGTTTATTGTAAATATAATCTAACTCAAGGGAGAGGGTTCGATTTTTCAATGATTATGACTCTTTCAAGCAAAATGTATAGGTATCGGATCAGTCTCCATCAATACTACCATGTATCCCATTATCTCCCTCGCATAATGAACAAGGGATTCAAGGGTTTCTTATGCAATTCAGTCTAGATGTTTCAACTTCATGGTTAAGTTGGAGAACATATAAAACACATGCATTCCTTGAATGCAGCGGGAGGTGCACAGCTGTGTGTGTATTGGGCACATCCCTCTCCAGGCCAGTATATGATCCACCCGGTTGAATCCTTAGCCACAGGGGTCGTAGGGGCACCATTTCCTGTGGTGTATCTTGGGCAAGTATAGCCTCTCGAGGACAAGCTCAAACCACAACCGCTCTTGCCTGACTTAAACCCATCTAAAGGGACAAGAACATCGAAGTGACATAAAAGATCAGACTCATGCAAGCACTGGTTACTTATATCTTCTTCTACGCTTGCAGGACATGGACTGCCACAGCAAAACCGGAAAAGAAAATCCAGGCTTTGGGAATGTGATGCTCCAGGAAACTTCTAGACATTAGCTACTTAACCCATGTGACAAACAAAACGGTGCGCAATACCATCAAAAGGCACATTAGACACTGAAAAGAACTGTTGTCAACTGTGCATGGACGAAAATTTTAGTGATAGACTCACGTCACAAGATCGTCAGGACCAACCAAGATAATTCTCCAGGGCACAGTCCAATGGGGCAGGAGTAGAGGAAGACTTAAAAATAACTGGGCCGAAAACATTAAAGAATAGACTGGTGCCAACTTTGCCACAACCCAAGAACAGGCCAGGGACCGTCAACAGTGGAGAAGGCTGTCCAGAGTCAAGCTAGACTTTATACTATATTGCCTCAAATGCTGAGTGCATGACTGATTTTTTTTGTTGTTTTGTTCCTGGATTAAAATTATATTAGAAATATACTTTTTTATTGTTGATCTATATTATATATATATATATATATATATATATATATATATATATATATATATATATATATATATATATATATTTTCCTGGCTATTTTACTATTCAGGAAGAAATTATACAGTATTAAAATATAAAAAACCAAGACATGTTAGATCTTTTGTGTGAACATGTCATTGAGTATAGTGAATCAGTAAACACAAAAAACAGATTGCAAATATTTGACTTTACTCTGCAAGGAAGAGAAGATTATGATTAAGAAAACTTTAATATGAGGTTCTTAATTGGTAGGTATTTAAGATATTCTGCTCTACTGCAAATTTAACACACCTTCTCCCTATTCACAATTTAGACCTAGTACGAATAACAAGTCACATGTTATGTTGGAGGGAAATTGATAGCATTGTTTTGTTTGGACATTTAGGAGTGTAGTGGTCTTTGGGGTGTTCTCACTTTTGTTGCCAGTGGTTTATCTATTGATGGCTATATTTTAATTTTTTTTAAGGGAAAAAATAAGTTTACACTGCTACAAAAGCTTTACGCAGACTTCTTTCCATTGTGTATAAGTAATGTTTCGTCAATGTGTTCTATTACACAGCATAATGAAATCTCTGCAGAAATATGAAAGGCGTACTCACTTTTGTGATATATTGTGGCATGGAAACAAAAACAGTTCAGCATATATACTAGATATTTACTGGTAGTTCTTTTTTGCTACTATAACAGTGGAAGACTTTCTAACTTAAAATGTATTTGCCACAGGTTTCAATGGTTGTATGGGTTGGGTGACCAATAAATTGTTTTTAATTGGAAAGTCTCAAATTATAACGTGTGTGAATTTTCGTCACCCTGCCTTTTTTTCTGTTATATTTCTGTATCTCCATATCTTGTTTAAGCCTAAGGATACATAGTCCTATTTTACTCATTATGTGGCCATTGGTCAGACCCAAAATGACTCTATGTGTTTTGAGTTTTCTTTTTGCGGAATCTCCGAAATCACATTGGTACAATCTATTGTTGAATTTGTAAGTGGTGCACAGAGGTGTTGAACAAATACTGCTCCTCCTGTGACGGCAAAAAAAAACGGGACCACTAGGTAATAACGACCGTACTGCAGAAAAACCAACCGTGACAAGACAGCGCTAACTACGCTGCTGTGGCCCCCCAAGTGATTTTACTGAGATTAATTTCCCATTACAAAGACTTTGAACCCTTGCGGAAGGATTTCAAATTCAGTCGCTCTCGAATAAAATCCAATATGAATGAAAATGGGGTTGAATGTTGACAGTTTTATGATATGCGGGAGATACTGTTGAATATACAGTGGCTTAAAGCAATTTTGGCGGCAAAGTGGCTGTTTAAGAAAGGCTCGGGCAAAGGAGGGCCTTGCTTCTCCTGATAATTCCTTTCTGAGCCTTGTCACTCCGGTTTTATGATTTAAAGCGGTTCTCTAATCTCTTGACATTGACTTGGTTATTTTCCTTTCCCGGCTACATTGGCAATATCTTTTTCGCTTTGCGTTGCACCAGGGGCTATCCAAACATGACTCACGCAGAGTATGCTGTTTGCGCTGTGGGCAGTTGTAACAAGTTTTGTCAGCAACTTAATACTATTGCCTCCATTTGAGAGTAAATATATTTTTTTTCCTCAGCTATCTGCTCTTAAGAGGGCCGTTCAAGTCACAAATGTGGAACATTTGTTGGAAATAGAAAATGTAAATGTGGTCATTTTTAGAGAGCACCTACTCAATCTCCGTGCGGATGCACACTGCCAGTGGTACCATTATATAATTTTACTGGATACAAAAGACTATTTATTTTTGGGATGCGTTGTCACTGATTTTATAGTATTTTCCAGGAGGGAATTGAAGGAGGCAGAAGACTATTTTTCTTCCCTTGTGTCCTTTTTTAAACTACAGATATAAACACAATTTGAATAGATCCATCTATGGAACATACAAGAGATGCTGATAAAAATCATGACTTAATGAAGTTTTGCACTGCAAAACAAAAAAAAATAAAAAACATAAAAATCTGACCACATTGACAGAAAACATTGCTCATTTTAAGTAGAATTGTTCATATTTTTAAGATTTCTGTTTTTTCACAAATTTAAAACACTGAGACCTATAACAAGAAAACCCATCTTAGTAGATTGTTTTGCTCGTGCATAGGATTTCTTTTTTAATTTGTGAGGCAAATATTTCCTAAATATAGCAAAATGATTCAACATTTTGTAGTTAAAAGTTTTTTTGTATTTTAAGGATGTCTTTTGTTTCATTTAATTCTAGAAAAAGGATGAAACAAGAGAAAAATTACCTGAAATGCGTACAACTTTCTCCCAATGGTGAAAGATGTGTTTTGGAGTGTGCATTATGGCCACCAAAGTATTTAAGTAGTTAAGTAGTAATTTCTTGGTAATTTCTTGTCTTATCAGACAATTTTCTCCCAAATAATTGTCTTCCAAGCCTGACACATTATTCCTGAAGACCAACTAAAAGCGATAATGGGATTTCCGGGTCTTTGCCCGAGGTTTTGGAGAGTCTCTCAAATAAAAATCCCAGGGAACCTGATGACCTTTAAAAAATATTTTCTCTTAACTCTAGTTGTAGTCCATAGCGCGGGTATCCATCCTTTTTCAAGCCTGAGAGCAACTTTATCTTAGTCATTAGTGCAAAGGACACCCAGTTTGATAAGTTATGTTAGGAATCCATATCACGTTAGTACTATCCTGTTATTGCCATATTATTACTATGTAATTACCAGGTTAATTAATGGAAGTAAAGTTAAATAGTCGCAGTTGACCACTTAAAGAAACATTTGACTACAAGATCACAATCACCCATTATCGGGAAGCTATTTTCAGAACAGCTCCGCAGGAACCTCAGCTGTCCTTAGGGGGCACCAGGTTGGGGACCAATGCTCTTTTGCAATATCATTTGAAACACAACTGTTCAGTATCTTCTCATCCAAGAATTGGAGGTCAAGTAATGTCAAAATCCATCTAACTCAAATTAGCTTTGAATTTTGTTACTCTGCCACCATCTCCTGGCTCGTGTCATCAACGCAGCCACTGTCAGCTCATTCATGATGCATGTGCAAGTACGTACAATTCTTAGACATGCTTGAATAAACTCTTTCGGGGTTTTGATTGGCGTTTGGACTCTGCTTGAAGCAGGCCATTTCTTACTTTCACCATTGTCATGCTACACTGACAAATATATATTCTTTCATAAACCTGTGGGGCCGAGAATGCCATTACTTTTCAGCACTCCCCCTATTCCTTTTACCTAATGTGCTCCTCCCCAAACAGCCCTGCTAAAAGATAAAAGCAGAGAGGGACAGTGGAAAATGCAACATGAGGGCTCTTTGGACTCAGTTGGGCATTTTTAACTCATAGTTAATAGAGAAAATATTTAGTTTTGAACATTTTAAGGACATTTCAATTGATGCACCTTTAAAGGGACAGTCATTTAGTAAAAAAAAAAGATTGATTTAAGTAGTAGGAAAAAATACATGACCTATAATACCAATGTTAATCTTTGTTAAAATATCATGGGTCAGTTAATTTCTGTTTCTTTTACATGTTGAGGTCGCCAACGTATTTGTCCAGCAGGATGCCGCCAAGCTGTGGACTGTAACACTAGCCATCGCTCGCACCCGACAACACAGTGCCATCTAGTGGTCAAATATTACACATTGAGACTTTGAGTACACTTATAAGTATGCAAAATTGATGTTGTTCATACCAACTTTTAATTGACAATATTCCCTATCAATTTATCATGTTTGACTAACTTGCATCCTCCAATGTCTGTCCTGTCTTCATAGCAGTTTTCAATCTCAGACAATATAATTAATGTGTTTGATTTGTTTGTTTAAATTGTTTAACCGGACAAAAAAACATAATACCAAAGTGATTATGCTGTCAGCTTTTGGGTTTTGTAAGACATCAAAAAGGCCATAATTACTTTCACTCTGTGTGGCTGGCAAATACATCACTTCTCTTGTCTCCTCCTCGCGAGCGCAAGCTAACAGGAATGACATGGTGAAGATGAGACTTAGCAGCAAAAACAGCTCTAATTTTCCACATCTCACCAATGCCGGCTTCATATCATAAAGCTGTCAAACACCCCACCAATTTTTCTCCACATTAAATGCTATTTTAGAGCTATTGGGATGGCATTTGTTGTCTGCGCAATGTCATCGGAGGGAGCCAAATCTTTGTTATGGTAATTGTTGCTCGGTAAAATTATGTAAAATAATCCAATGAGGCATGGATTGTTGGAGGAATCGGCAAGGGAAAAACAAGGAGGAAAATGAATCCTGCATTTTTCTAGTTAGTGATCCTAGTAGAGCCAACACAGCAGGATAGGAATTTCAATTGAAGCAATGTCAAAAAGTCTTTCCAAGAAAGCTCAATGGACGGATGGATGCATAAAAAGAGGTGTCCATTCGTGCACTGCAAAAAATAGATTCAGTCAGAAAATGGTACGCACTTCAAGAATAATTGATTGTATTTTAAGATATTTAATCATGTTAATTTGATATAATAAGACAAAAAAGAATCCCGAAATGAAGCAGACTTTTCCTTTCAAGCAGAAGAAACTTAATGTTGCTTACTTAAAAAAACAACAGGTAAAATGAAATTGAAATGCAATGAGGGACTTAAAATAATCCAAATATTCTACCAATGGCCGCAGATTTTACTTATTGTGTACAGTAAATTTGAAACTGACTCAAAAAACTGCAGTCCCCTTAGATATTTTGTAAAATAGTATTATAGTAAAACAAGTAAAATAATTGTTTTCAAGAAAAACATATTTTCTTCTACTGATGGATTATTTTGCTTGTTAGTTGTGATTGCTTCAGCAAGGCACAACTACATTGCCAAGGGCTAAATGCTAACGTTTTCATGCTAAAACATTTTGGTAATGGCTATATTTTAACGACTTCATATTTATAAATTATTCTAATGGCCTCGTGTTAATGAGTTATGCTAACAGATACATGCTAAAAAGTGATGCAAATGGATAAATGCTAACTGCTTCATGCTAAAAAATTATGCTAATGGCCACATGCTAACGAATTAGTAAAATGAATGGGCTCAATGGATTCCAGATGGGCCAACTCCTATCGAACGGCCCATTCTATTTGAACATGTATATTTTAAAAGTTTTTAAAGTTTAATAACAGTGTTATTACGAAGCCCTTAGAGACTAATTGTGATTAAGGGCTATACAAATAAAAATGACTTGACTTGACTTGACTATGTTTTTACCATGAATTTGAATTTTGGACCTCCACAAGGCATATATTTGTTGTTAACGATTATGGGCCCATCCGAAATGAACTTGCCAGTACCGGAGGTATGTGGGGGGGCGGAGTCCCCCCACAGAACCAAGTAAAAAAATGACAGAAAAGTCTCTCTGGGTTAAAAATTTTATGCTAACTCATAATGCTAACAACCAGGGTTATATATACATGACGGGATCATCTTCCAGATCAATCACAACTCTTACAATTGCCGCGGGAATTGTCTAATTTTATATATTTTTGTTATTTTAAGAAATGTTTTCCGAAGAGAAAATGTACTAAAACGAGAAATACTATAATATATATGATGCCTTTGATGTATTTTCTTACAAAACTTGAAACAGGGAATAACAAATCATTGTTTGGTAATTAAAATAATGCATTTCATTTTGTTATTCAGTTATATGATCAATTATTCACTACAGTGTGTCTCCTATCAAATGTTAATGTTTTTATATTGAAATACCTTTTTTATTTTTTTATTTTCTAACCTGCTTTTTTCCAGGTTTACATAAGGAGTGTTTAAAGATTTCTCATAAGAACAATGTTACTTAAAACATACACAATTCAAGTAAAGTCATGTTTATCTATAAGCCCATAATCACAAGAAGTCTCAAAGGGATATACAGACTAGAGACTATTATAACACAATACCCTGATCTACAACCTATATGAGGGCAAGGAAAAACTCGAAAACTTCAGCAAGTGATGGAGTGACTGTGAGGAGGGACTGCACATGCGGTGATTGCCCCTACAGGATAACCGGGATGCGATAAAGTGTATGGGCGGGGTCAGCAGACAATACACAGACATCCTACACATGAAATATTGGTAATAACAGAATGTTCAGTTGACATTCCTGAGGTCAGCATGATAAAATATGTGCCATTGTGATAAAGATTGTTTTGCAGTGTAATTCATGTCCCTCCAAGTAATTTACAAACACATTCAACCATTTACTCGTTGGTTTGAAGAGAGATGTGAGTCGTTTTCTACTTTTTGATATGCCTTTGCTTTGCTTTCAGTCCAGCTCGGTCCATTTGTGAAGCTTTGAGTCATAGACCTCCAGACTTTGGGCCTCCAGCAGGAGCAATCCTGGCAGGGAATTAGGGGGTGTTGCACAAAGAAAAGCAGGCTTTAAAAACAGCCGGGATCTTTCTGTAGACTTGCACGTCAAGCGTGGGCAGCACTGCGGCTATGCTGTTTCACTTGGCTTGAGCTTAAATTTCTAATCAATATTCTGTCCCATAGCTAGTTTCAGCCTAGGCTGCTTTTCTAAAGTGTCCAAAACACTTGTTGTTATTCTTTGCACTCTTCTTTGAGTCCTTGTTGGGTGCAAAATATGTTTTATGAGTTAGTCAACAACACAAGCATGTTTATAGTACTCTGATGTAACTTAAATGGTGCATTTTTGTTGTCAACGGACGTGTGCCAAATGGCTGTTTCTGCAGGAAGTCAAACTATAAAAGTCCTGTTGTAAAATCCAGATTAGGATGAGGAGATCTCAACTTAGAGTTTCAGAGAAAGACACTTATCTCCTTGGGTTGTAGTTATTTTCGTGATGAATGATACACTTTTGTAACATTATTACAACAGTTTATTATTATAATCCCTCTTTGTTTTTTGTTTTTTGTTTGTTTGGATCCCTTAACCACTAGAGTCATTGAGGCACTATTTCCTTTGGTGTGTTTTGGGCAAGTACACCCTGGGGCGCCCATCCCTCTCCAGGCCAACATGTTTTTTGAAGTGACGTAAAGAGAGATTCAGGGTGGAATCATATATGTTACCTCACTTCAGAAAACAATATCATACCACACTGGCTGAAAATGTACTTTATTTCAAATATATATTAGGTTATTTTAAAATATTTTTTGTATTAGAATAAGGGTATGTATACCTACATTTACCAAACATTATCTCATGTAGAATATCTAAATTACTCTGCACATTTTAAGTATTTTCTTCTGAACTTGGTCTGAGATATTTTTTCTTTAAATTATCACATTTCTATACTGTTTTCTATCCTCACAATGAGCAAATCTTCCTGCAAAGACTTTATCTTATATGTGTGTTTTCTTATTTCCATCAATGAACTTCAAAAATACAATATATTCCAGGCTTCAATAAGCCAAAAAGCTGTATTGATATTCTATTGGGAATACAATACTAAACCCGGTAATCAGTTTTCAGAATATTGAATCAAATAGCTTTCAAACCTTAGAAAACGTATTCATTTTCATCCAGAATAAACTACCAATTTGTGCCAAGTCTCTGTTTGATTTCAAATTATATGGTATCTTGAGCAAACATTTTCACTGATACCTTTGTATAAGTAGAATTTAAAAAAAAACACCTCTTCCTTATTTTTTATCAATGGGGTGTTTATTTATTTTTTGCAATGCAGGTTTCCTCCTTTTGCTCTTTTTTACGTGTTTCTCCTCAAACGTTTGTTTCAAGGAAAAAGTCCTTGTTTTTGTTATTGTTTCTTTTTATGCACTTGGCCAATTATTGCCATTTATTGTTTTTCTTCCTGTCCGTCACTCTAGGAGCGCATTCAGATAGATGACAGTGTCTTGATGAAACTGTTTTACGCTCATTAATTTGCAAGTAGTTTGTTTAAGCAATGACTTGTCTTTCATGGTCAATGAGGGAGGTAATGTTTAGCTTTCCCAGAGTCCTCAAACATAACATACTATCCAGAATCATGTCACACAGTGACTTTATTTTCAAATTTCCACAAGATTTTTGTGCCAGGGACCTCTTCATAATAATTCAGTTTTTCACAAACGGACAACCAAAAGAGAGGTCTTTTAAATGGCATTTCCAGATAAGAGGACTTGTACACCTTTTTTTAATGGACAAATCAAAGCACGTTTTAATGACTTTCTCCAGTACCATTAAAAGAAAAAATCTGGTGTCAATCAGGTATTTTGCAAAATCACTAAATTATCTGCAATTTACTCCCCATGTAGGTGTGGAGTAAAAGTAACAGTCTCACAAAGCTTACACTTTTCATTAGGAAATGCTACCTTCATTTTTTACATAGCTCATAATAAATGTTCATAGTTGATATCTAATCCTCTCAATAATTGACTTTATATAGTGTCTTGTTTAGGTCTGGCATGCACCTCTCCTCTTGGGCGCGGGCTGTAGGGGGCGATGATGATGGATAGGACAATGCCATACAAACTAATATCAGCTGCTGCTAATCACAAGGGAAGATGAATTGCAATGGCAAAGTGGAGCCACCATAGAGAAGTGTTGGTGTCATTTTTAAGCTGAGCTGAAGAAAAACATGGCATTTACAAGCACATCACCCAATATTAAATTAGTTTTCAGTCAATGAAAGTTACAGAAATTTCAAGGATTTCAAGCACCCTGGAGACATTATTATGGGCTTGCTGCTACTCTATACCAAAACATAAATGCTCCACCATATCCCCCAAAAAAACAGTTTGTCTATTTTGTACACAGTAACGTATTCTCTTTGTATTTGTATATCTCTTCAGATCTACAGACAGGCTTTCTTAATCACTGTCATCCACAGTCAATCTGTTATCATGATGCACAAAAATACTCACCAACAAACAGTAATTTTGCAACTGCCCCTCTACCCCTCAAAAATAGGTTAAGAATTGCTGCTCTAACAGGACCCGGGGCCCTTTCACAACCCTGTCAGTGTTTGACGGCCCTTAATGATCAAGGTGACATATAGGGGAGCATCTGGCATATGACGAGTCGGTCAGGATCTCATTCCCTGACAGATTACAGTGTTGGACAAGCTGCCACTCGCAGCGGCATGGCCGTGATGGCTCTGATAATTGAAGTGCTCGAAGGTGGATGACTTGGACGGATGAAGCCTGGCCAGCAGTCGAATCAATAGAGTAATTGTGTGCTCCATGTGGTGAGGCTTAAATGGGTCAGGGGGACTGGACCCAATCTGTATCAGTCCATAAAAGGTCAAAGGACCTATTGTATCAGTGTTGTCTTTTTTGTATTATATCTCTTTTTCACTCCCAGAAAGTTGATGAAGTAAATACAAGTTAGTGAGACAATGGAAATGGAGAATCCGTTTTCACTTGGCATTGGAGAAAGGCCCTAGACCTGGTGCGTCAAATTAATTTGGCTAAGGTGGCCCCTTGGTGGCCTGGGGTCTTTTTGGAGGCTAACAGTTGATGATTTAGGGATGTATGATTTAATCATAAAACTATAATGGAGCGTTGTTTTCCTCAATGTATTTTTCTTTACCAAAATTTACTCTCTTGTAGCATTTTTTAACTGAGCATTTGTTTGAAAAAAATAAAATAAAAATAAAAACATAAAATGTATTTTCACGACTGTTTATTCAATTTGGGGAATTAATACGGACTGAAGAGTGTCAAAAAGCCTTTCTTCCATTTATTTTAAGTTTTTTATAAAAATATTTACCTCAATTTGGGGACTTCACTGTTAGAAATCATATCTATTGCAGAAAGGTGCTAAAGCTGCTATACACTTCTGCAAAGACACCCAGGTACTATTTTTTTTTAAATTTGTATTGCCTTAAACAACGTGCCTGTGACTTTTATTTTAAGTAAAATAACAAAAATATGGGGATCCTTAATGTTCTCTGGTTGATTAATGTTAGTCAGCAAATGCAACTTTGGGAATGTCGCTTAGCTTTGCCGACACATAGTGGACATATTTAAAACTTCATGTAATTTTCATTAGTCATTATTTGACGCTCATTTTTCTCTTGAGTTTCTCTCAGCATTGGGCCACATAAAATTATATGGCAGGTCAAACTTGCCCTGTAGGCCATGAGTTGTGCCCCAGACTTAAAATGTAACTGATGTTCTTATTAATTTTCCAAAAAACTATTCTTCTATATCACCATACTCGCTTATTTGCTCATTTCCAATTACTAAACTACTTTATATTTACTTTCTGGCATTAAACACTTTTCATAATTGTGAGGCGCAACCGCTCCTCAAGTGAATCACAATGATTTTTTTGGAGAAAAGGCTTGTTCTTGGATTTCATTAAAAAGGGATTTCTGCGCTCTGTCGTCATGCAATCTGTTCAATAATGTTCAAATGTCACTGTCCGGCGCAATGATAGTCATATAGTGGTCCCCCTTCAAGCCACATTGCGATGATGTCTGCGCCAACACGACGGAATGCACTCAACTTGGGAACTTAAATGCGGTTGCAGTCTTGAAATAAGCATCATAAGAGCTGATTTTGCCCAAGGCAGGGGTATGTCAAAGATCAAAGTTGTTTTCTTGTTATGATAATAAAATAGGTGGAGTCAACCAATTTAATAAGCATTAAATCAAACCATGACTTTCGAACTGTGCCACCCTGATATAAACAACACAAAGTTTTCATTTGCAGGGTCACAAATTTGAGTCAATTGAATGAAAGTCTATTGTCACCTGGTCAAATCTGATGTCTGACTTAAAGAGGGCAGATACAGCGAAAAACAGGAGCTTCACAGGAAACAACCTGCTATCGAGTAGGTTTGTTTCAAAGATCTTGTTACAATTAGAATTTTCTTTATTTCATTGTTAACACATTCACGGTTCTCACTGATGTAATATTGTATTATGTCACTGTCCATATCTAATCATGATTATGTAACTTCTTTATAACTTCTTCACTTATTTAGTGGTAATTATTTTACTTCAGTTGCGTTTTATTTCATAATATCATCTTACTGTTTTGAGTTGAAAACACAATGTCAGACAGGAACCATCAATTTCAGATCATGAGATGTCTAAACAAGCGAATTCCTGATAAGATCACACAAAGTAAAGCCCATTGTTCGTCCATTTAAACCAGAGTTTATTAAATAGTGCGCTACGGCTCAGTAATTTTTTAAGGACCGTGTCGTAGGAAATTATCCAATTTGTGTGACTGTGCAGTGTACTAAAAGATATATTTCATTTGGATTTACTTTTACCGGATATGAAACGGCACTGACTGGTGGTGTACCGCAGTTTTTTTTTTTTTTAAATGAAAGAAATATGCCTTGGCTCAAAAAAAGGTTGAAAAAAATGGATTTAAATAAAATACAAACGATTTCCTCATTTAAGTGTTGAGCAAGAAGAGCACACTTTTCCTAAAGATGACAAGTTGCTCATCAGTAGAATGGTGCTCCGTTCAAATTGTTTAACTTGTAATCGATTGTCAGTCAGGTGATGGACTGCCCTTTTGTATAAGAATGATGGTTCAACATGTCAGCCTTTGCACAAGTGAATTGCTACAGCCATTGTGTCATTTAATTTATGCTCGTAATATACTCTGTAATAAAACCCTTGAAGGAACTGCTCATCTGTTTTCTGCCACTATTTTGAATACCTGTCTTTTCGGTATCTGGAACCAACTAACACGCTAAGGAAAAGCCATTCCTCAACATCGCTAAATATCCTTTGTGAAATGGAATCCTGAGTGTATCTTCCATTTGAGCCATTGTGTCATTTAATTTATGCTCGTAATATACTCTGTAATAAAACCCTTGAAGGAACTGCTCATCTGTTTTCTGCCACTATTCTGAATACCTGTCTTTTCGGTATCTGGAACCAACTAACACGCTAATAAAAGCCATTCCTCAACATCACTAAATATCCTTTGTGAAATGGATTCCTGAGTGTATCTTCCATTTGTAAATGCAAACGACAAAAGTTTGGGTAAAAGGAGAATTAAATACTTTTGTTAATCTACTGAAGACTTGTAGATTTGATCATAGTCCAGGAAAAGACATTGTGGCAAAAAGTTAAGGTTAAACACAGTATGTCTGAGAGTTTCTGGCCGGGTGATTATTGGCTTTGATAACATTATCTGAGATATTCGTGATATAGAGCAAAAATCCACAAGCGACCAAAAGACAGCTTATAGAGAAAGCCACAGATCATAACTGAAAAAGGATTTTGCCAATCCTTGTGTATACCTGTCTCCATGATGGTATGGATCAATTCATTCAGCCAAATGTCAAATTTGGTATTTTTTTTGAACAACCAAATCATCATTAAAAGTTTGGAGAGCAACTGATGACACACCGCATTTTCAAGATTTTTAAGTGGAGTTTATCTCACACCACCTTTTCCATTTAGGACGCTGATACAAGGGCCGTGTGGAGGATTGATCGTTTACCGATGTGAATATTTTTGTCAACCGAGATGTAACTAATTTAATGCGGATGTAAAATACAATTAATGGACCTTATGGTGCTGGCACTGCCAAGGTCTCAAATAATTGATTAGCTGGAGAGGTGACTGCTCTTCACAATTTTGATATAGGTTTCTTAAATGCTAGGATCTTCAACCACCCCAACACCCACCATAATTAAAGTCTGCTTGAAGTCGAAAATACCTGGGAATAGCCAAAGTTCTATAAAGTTATACTGAAAAGCAGTAAAACACACGCACACACACGCATACACACAAAAAGAAAACTGTCACTATCCTACACTCTGAGTTCTGTTCCTCTCTCACTCTCTCTCACCGAAACTTTAGCCTGTCTATTTGGTAATGTTTCATTGCGTCTGGTGTTCTGAACTTTGTTACCTTAGTGCATTCCTTTCAGTCTATCAAACTCTTCCCTCAGACTCCCTAAAATCATGGATCAGAACCACTGAACTCCCAAAAAACAAAAGACAATAATAATTTAGTCTGAACCTGTGGACCCCCTCCACTATCATTGTAACAATGACGTTTGTATGAAAGTGTAAAAGGTTTACCCAAAGCTCGACCTCATCACGATGAGCCGGTCTGACATGCAGATAATAAAAGCACGGTCTATTCAAGGCTTCTAACAATGCAGCAAGAAGAGGAGTGTGATGATAGGAAACGACATGGTCACGTGAAGATAAATGCCAGGTTCAGAAGCTGTGTTTTGGATGAAGAAGAGGCCTTGAGAGCTTACCAAAGTCAGGAAGAAGAACTTACAGGGAACAATTTGAAAGTAGCCACAATAGGTGGGGAGAAAGAACTTCTAAAGTCACGGTGGGAGAGAAGCAATCCAGGGTGTAAAAAAAAAAATGTGCAAAAGAGAAATAGCCAATTAGCAAGAAGCCAGCAGGTGTGCTTTTCCTCTGGATCTGCCTCCTTCCTCTCGCTCCATCCCCGCCTGGGGGGTGCTCTGGCTTAAAGTGCAGGGAGTTGCCATAGCAACCGCCTGGCACACTCCGTCTCCAGGGAAACGGAAATGTCACAGCTTAAGAGGTCTCGGGATAAAGCGACTGAGCGAGAGAGTGAGAGAAAAGACAGGTAAGCGGCGAAAGAAGCGCTCGTTTTTGTCACCATTGACTTTCTGTACCACCGATTCATCATTACCGTCATCATTGTCGTCATTATCGTCATTATATCTACATCCGTTCGCTCTCACTGGCCCTTAACCAGTATTGGGCGCTTTACTGTAAGAGGAAAAGTAACAGTTACTTCTTTTAAAAACCACTTGCGTCAACCCCCAAGTTAGCCGCTCAGAAAGCAACAAATTACCATATACTGTATAATCACATTAAGGCCAACTGACTAAAACTGCTTTTCAAAATGCCACATAATAAGATAAATAAAGGAAAACGTGTACACCAACCTGTGGATATGTTGAACCTTTCATATTTCTCGCTTGTGCAATCTTAAAAGATTGTAAACTAGCATAGATGAGCTATTCATGCCTATGCTCACTTTGCACAATGTTGCCTATTTTTGCACTACCGAAAATTGCACCAATACGATCCCAAAACTGTATGTAACATCCTACATGCCCACACGTCTTGTTTAAATATTGTGTAAATTATAACCTTTATCTTCTTTTTTTCCTTTATCTTCTTTGTTTTCATTTATCCTCACTGTTAAATGTAAAACTGGAGTGCCACGTCCAATTTTGTTGTCACAATATGTTCAACCCATTTTGTAACAATGACAATAAAGGTATATTCTATTCTATTCTATTCTACTCGTTATCTATTATATACCTCTTTAAACCGCTCGAAGATTTTCTTACAAAAAGATGACAGTCTTTCAAATGTATTAAATGTCCCCGAACGCATTACGAGTGAGCAAGTTCGCTGCCTAGCTGCCTCGCGGACATCCTGTATAAACCTAATCCCTCGCTGTCTCTCTCCTCTTAGTGATTAAGATTTTGACACAATCCGTCTTTTGGCGAATTATGTATATGTAAACATGGTTTAAAATAATACTGCAAAGTCCTTACTTTACTGAATATATCTGTAATTTGTTTTGTTTTCTGTGACTGTAAGATAATTCTATTATTTATTTTTTGTATTTTTACTACTTAAGGCCGTTACATGTATTCTGGTCCTCCCCAACCCTGGTAAAGTGTCACTCCCAACACTGCCCTTAACTTCATTACAGCCTTAAAAGATGACGGTGTGGACAGAAGGCAATAAAGAAAAACTCCCTTTGGTACGAAAGCAAAGGCCGAACAAATAGAGACACTTCATTCAATCAAATTGTTTACCGCCGCCAGATGCCGCAGCGCCCGAGGGCGTGGCCGGCGGGGGGAAAAATGGTGCCTGGAGTCACCCGGCAGAGTGCGCGGCGAAGCTTTACTGCCGGGTTCACCCCGCAAATCACACATTAGCTGGAGCCGACTCGCTGAAAGCCCATTAACCTGAATGGCCGCTGATTGCTCGGCTATTAACACAGCCCGACTCTTCTCCTTGAGGGCCGCAACCCGCTTGCATAGGTGCTTAAGCGCCTTCAAGGGCTCGGCCTAATCAGGGTAAACAACTGTTGTCACTTTGCTTGATGCATGCCACCCTTTGCAGCCACGCCTAAATGTCCCCCCACCCAACTCAATTTAAACGCGTTTCCTAATCATGCCCATCTGGTGTAATTAACCTTTTGTGTGTCGCCTGTTGTGCGCTTCATGAAAAAAAGGTTATGACTATGTTAGAAAGTCATGGGCGAAAAGGAAGGTGAGTGTTAAGCCGGAGTAGACGACGAACAACGATATCTCCCTTGTGATAGATGATAATGATTATTCTGTGAGCCGTTGTTGTAACTTTGCTGCTAACACAGATTGGGATTGGGTTCTGATAACAAACAGATAGGAACCAGAAGATTGCTCATGCCCGATATGTTCTTATTCCAGGTAGTCAGTGAAAATATTTGAAACATTTGGCTTTAATTAAAAAAACGTTCATGAATAAGTATTATTTCTAAATTGTCTGTCAGCTGGCGGCATGGCGACTAAGTGGTCAGCATGTCCACGGCACAGTTCTGATGTCATGGGTTCAGGCTACCAGCTTCCCTGTGTGGAGTTTGCATGTTCTCCCAGTGTATGCGTGGGCATTCCTCGGGCACTCCGGTTTCCTCACACATTCCAAAAACATGCGTGTAAGGTTAATTGGCCAGTTCAAATTGTCCCCAGGTATTAATGAGCAAGTGAGTTGTATGTATTTGTGTCCACTGTGACGTGTGAGCAACCAGTACAGGGCGTCCACTCCCTGAGAATAGCTGGGATGGGCTCCAGCACCCCCGCGACTGGACTGAGGATAAGCAGTGCAGATAATGGGTGGATGGATGTTTGTCAGCTTCCTTTCATTGCTTTTTCCCAAGCCCCGCTTATTTTATTCTGCTTTTATATGTAAGCATTTGACCAATCACAATTTGCCCATTACTTGTTGCCAGGGTCAGACATTTAACCGGCAACTTTCACAATAAGTTCAGCAGCCCCTGTAGCATGAAACAATTGTTGACAAAGCTGTTGCTTAATCTTATCAGATTCTGAGCGTGCTTCGCAGGGGCCTTCTAGCTGGCCTGGGGAAATGTCTGGGTTTTCACAATGTATGAAAGGCTCGGGGTAATGCATTAAAGTGATAGTGCCAAATAAAGTCGTTAAACTTGAAAAGCGAATCTATTGTTGTGTTAATTTAATAGCATTTTTTGGTCAGCATGCATTGGCTGAAGGAGAAGAAATTGATTTGGTTGCAGAATTACTGTAAGAAACATTTTCTAGATGGACTTTTCAAGAAATCTTGTTATCTTTAAGAAAGTTCGGACAACTCAAAGCCTGGGCAATCATTTTTATTTGCAGGATCAAACTCGAGGTAAACTTGAAAAATTAAATATATTATATCTGAGGTTCAGGGGAGGAGAGATGATTATAATACCAAAACGTTTGCCAATATGACATATTTGGGGAGGAAACTCTAAATTGTTGTTCAGTTTGCATTTTGCAACAAAACTGATACCCCACAATTCTACGAAACAAAGTTGTTTAAGAGGGATTTGTGTGTTTGTGTGTGTACATGTGCGTATACATCTCCTCGGCCTTCTTTGTGGGTAATTGCGTGTGGACGTTGGGTTTTCTCGCAAAGGAGCGGAGCGGCTAAATGGAGCATTTCTCCAGCCGGCTGCCGCCATCCTGACAGCGTCGCCCGGCCATGCCTAATTTATTTCCCCTTTTGTCGTTGTTGTCTCCGTCCCTCGCTTGATTAAACCAACCTCACGCCGGCATGCTCAACAAATAGCCTAATTGAGTCCGACCTTGGCCAAATGATATATCAGCCCGATCCCCCGAAAACACCACCTGCGCCAGACGCCCGTCGCCGCCCGCCCGGCGTTACGAACACACAAACAGGGGAACGGGCTTCCTCTTCAGCCAAAGTCATTTCTTGCACGACCTTTCCCACAAATCACCCCGTGACACGGCCCCGGATGGATCACCCGAACGGGACGCATTTGTATCACTTAGACCTTTCATCAGACGCGAGCGGATACTCATCTATTATTCCCTCTTCAATTTGCAACTTGCGGCACGCACACAGAGGGCAAAATCACGTTGACCAAACGCGCCGGGCTTTTGGCTCCTGCACGAGGCTTAGGCGGGCCCGAATTTCCATTTTGTCTTTTGATGGAATCTGGAAGGGAGATGGGTGAAAGTGCCTGGGCGGGGTTTGTGCTTTATATTGAAAAAGGTCAAACAAAATAGTTGTGGTATCTATGCAAAGAGGTTTTTTTTGTTGTTGGTTTTTTTTTTTACAATTATTTTTGTACCATGCTCTCAACTTTTGCCCTTAGAAAATGAATTTAAGTCAAGATCATAGAATCTAATAATATAAACTCATATTAGTACTCTGCGTGTGCGGCACAGTTCTGAGGTCGTGGGAACCTCCTGCGTGGGTTCAAATCCAGATACCGGCCTTACCGTGTGAAGTTTGTATGTTATCCCCGTGCTTGTGTGGGTTTCCTCCGGGCACTCCGGTTTCCTCCCACATTCCAAAGACATGCATTTCAGGTGAATTGGCCGGTCCAAATTGTCCCTAGGGGTGACTGAGCGAGTGAGGTGTCTGTCCACGTGTGCCCTGCGATTGGCTGGCACCCAGTTCAGGGTGTCCCCTGCCCACTGCCTGGAGATGGCTGGGATAGGCTCCAGCCCCCCCGCGACCCTAATAAGGATAAGCGGTACAGCTAATACGATGAGATGAGATTAGTACACTGTATTATAAAAGTCTTGGGCATATTTGAAGTCCCCATATCTTGTTTACAATGAATGGTAGTTGTGCCATTTTAAAACTAAATACATGTTTTTTTTTGTTCGCCAATCAATTATTTTTGCATTTGCAGCCGCGTGAATGGTGTTCACTCAACCAGAAAAAACGTTTTGTGCACTTGGATTTCCCAAAACTAAATCATGGATCGTATTCGGCAAACAACAGCAAAGGAGCCACCGAAGACAGAAGTCCATAGTGAGATGCTGTATTCATAACAGATGGATGTTCATGCTAAAAGAACGAGACGACGCAGACTTGCTAACCACTCAGCCACCGTGCCCAACTTGGACATTGAAAAATATATTTCTCACATTATGTACATTTTTCTAATAGCTCCAATTAACCTATTCATGCATTTCATAATCCTTTACTCTTGGTTGCTATTTTTTTGGGAATCTAGGTCAAACGTACCTTGATTCAATTTTGTTTTGTCACTGCGGGGGACTTACAATGACATTTTCATTTTCATTCTGCATGGTGACTTCAAGTAATAAAATATTGATCAGGCTCCAGAAGTATGAGGCAATTATTGAGTTGTCTTGCATGTTTAGACTCAGAAAAAAGTGGTTATTTCACATACTACTATTGTTTAGTACAATTTAGTAAAATATTGCCTAAAGGGCAAGTATATTGATTCTATTTAAAAGTTTTGGTAGTTATTGGTAGAAAACAATGCAAATTTTAAGTATACATTTTTCTTGAAAGACGTTTTAAAATAACTTTAAAAAGGCAAAACTGTCTTATACAGAACATGAGAGATATTTTGCTCATTTGATTTATTTTTTCTTTCCACGATTAAGAAAAAAAATTATTGAAATGTCCTCATCAAACCCTCTACCATGTTCAGTAACTGTCAAGAACAAGCTGTCAGTTTTAAGTATAAATTGTCCTCTCTTAAAAAAAATACAATAGCTAAATATAGCTTGGCGATACACAAATTAGACGTAAAATAAGAAAATTAATCTGTCGGGTGCACTTCAATAGATAAAATCTAACACCATTGGCTGACCGATGTGTTCACTTTAGGTATGATTTCTAAAATTATAACATTTATAGTTTAAAAAAGAAAACTTGTCTGGTACAAAGTTGACTAAATTTACTCAAAGGTTTTTGAGAGAGACTTTTTTTAAAATAAATACAATGTTCTACCATCTGCTGCATGAAGTATTTTTCTTCTTATTTTAATGATTTTGTTTTTAATATTTCATGAGAAAAACAAGATTAAATATCCTAAAATAAGAAAAACATATGCCTCTATCATCTGCCAGTGATATTTTTTTTCAATGTCACTTTTTTTAAGTGTGATTTTATTTGATGTAGAAAGCTTCAAATTTATTTTACTTGGAAGAGGAATTACTGTAATGTATCAAAATTTTAGCTTTTTATCTGGCACGTTATGGGCCAAAGAAAAGTCACAAAAATGTAATTGATGTGTACGAAAACATGTAATTTAAATTATACTCTTGATAGAGTACAGGGATTTAAACAAAACATGTATTTAAATAAAATTATATTTGGTTTTATAATAAATTTCATAGTCATTAAAGTTGTATGTGCATACCTGCCAACAACACTGGATAATGTGTTATACTACTGCTTTTCGCCCCTTAACACGTAAACCATTTTTTAAAAATTCTACTGCCTTTTCAAACCCAATCAACAACAAAAAAGCTTGATTGGGGAGGAAAAAAAAAAAAAAAAAAAAGGATTTTAGCCACCGGTGCTTTATTTTGAAGCATGATTATGACACTCTGCGTGACTAGACAGCTCCAATAAACACATTTGATCTACGTTTTGGTAGTAGTTTGCCACTTCTGGTTTCAAACAAGAACATTTTGTCGTTTTTTTAACCAAATTTCTGCAGACAGATTGTGCTCCGATCAGAAAATTAGAGTGGGTGATAAAATCTATCACTTTTTAATGTCAAAAGGTTGTCCTGGATAAAGGCGACAGTCACATTTTTTCAGAGCCTGGAAAGATAGCACGAATTAGTAGTGTAAAAGTAAGCGTCACAGAACAATAGTGCAATGATAAACAGATGAGTGGTTGGCGCGTATGTGGCAGAGTTCTGAGGTCATGGGTTCAAATCCAGCTACCACCCTTCCTGCGCGGAATTTGCATGTTCTCGTGCTTGAATGGGTTTCCTCCGGGCACTTCCCACATTCCAGAAACATGCAGGTCAGGTTAAATTGCCGGTACCAATTGTCCCTAGGTGTGAAAAAGCGAGTGAGTTTTCTGTGTCTATGTGACCTGCAACTTGCTGGAAACCAGTTCGGGTGTCCTCTGTCTGCTGTCTGAAGATACATGAGATAGACTACAGCACCCCTGCGACCCTAATGATAAGTGGTGTAGATATTGGATGGATGGATTGATGTTGCAGCCTTGCTAATTTCAGGTAGTGGAAATTTCACCTGGAAACCTTTTTCATCTGGAACCTTCTTTTGGAAGACTGCTCTACTTTATCATCACGCTTTAAACGTTGTCCACGTTTTCCTTGATCGCTTTTGTTATTACTGCTATGCTAAAAATATCACATTACTGTGCCACCTGTTGCTTCAGTTTGTAAAGTGACTTCCTTCCAAAGTTCTTTTTGACCTTGGACTTGGAAATATGTGATTATGGCCACCGCAGGGACAGCTTTCAGGATATGGATGCTTGCACTGGGACGTCTGCATACCTAATGAGTCCAAGCTTTCGGCGCGTGCATAATAAAAAAGGCGCTGCCCTCTGTTCTCTTATTTGTTCCTTCCCTGATGTTACTGAGCGATGCACCCGCCCACAGCTGGCATATGTGACACTCATGTGCTCCTCAAGAGGAATGTGTGGCCTGTAGGTAAACACCTGGAGGCTGAAAAATCACCAAACAAAAGCGAAAGATGGGGGAGGCTGTGCTCATAGCCGGGGACTCTTGACAAAGTGATCTTGTTGCCGAGGTTCTTTGTCCTGGTAGAAACAGGCTGATGATAAGATACATCTATTTCTTAGAATTCCAAATAGGCTCGGCAGTTACAAATAGAATGTCACACAGCCGAGTGCAGGCCTCTACCAAGATGGAAGGATTATGGTCTGCATACCAAAGAAATGTACTCCCATTGGGTTAAAAATGTTTGTAAGCATGTATTTACTTATACAGTATGTGAGAAATCATTTCAAGCCGTTAAACATATTTAAAACAATGGGTCAAAAATAACACTCGGACTAAAAATTCGTGAATTACATACCAAATGACTAATGGAAAGCACACAGTTGTGTAAAATTGATCCAGGTAACCATATTCAGCATTTTTAATAGCGTAATTCAGGGCGTCAAACTAAGACCCCCGCCCCCAGAAAAAAACAAACAAACGTTCTTATTAACTTTAATATATTTTTGAAGAAAGTTTGCATGAATCCCTTGCACTTCACAGGTGTTACGTTACAAAAAATAAACAGCAGTAGGCAAAATCCATAAATTATAAAATAATAATTTGTAGATTTATTTTTACAATTGAATACTCTGTTATAAAACAATGCAACCAAAAAAATATTAAACAGGCTCAAACATGTGTTTATCAAACATGTTTATCGAATAATAGTATTCTGTAAACAATTTGTCATTTATTTTTATTTTTTTTACAAATAGCTACTGTACCATCAGATGATGATAATCATGTAGAGTGCTTAGCCTATCAGAATGCAAAACACAATGCACAAATCAAATATGTGAAGTAGCAAAATTGTGAAAAGTAAACAGCGTCTACTATGAAAAAAAAAAACAGAAAATGTTACTAGCTGTCTTGACTCACTGTTAGCTTGCTAGGTAATGCTATTGCTTCTACTGTTCTAGGTATGCACCAAAACAAAATGCTTGGTCTCACTTTCACCCTCTGCCATAAGATGAGAGAATACCTTTTAAGTTCTATGCATTTATATTATTAATTAACCAATGTGAAAACATGGTAATTTCAAAAAAAGAAATCCAAAAATAACAAAACAAAGAAGAACTTTAGTCGTGAATAAATTCAACCATTTGATAAGTTTCAAATGTTATATTTCTACCATGACAGATAAGGCAGATGATTTTCTTCTAATAAGCAACTGCTTTGATGATTTCCAGTCAGGCTTCAGGCCCCAGCACAGCCCTGAGACCGCTCTGATCAAGGTGACAAACGACATCCGTCTGAACACTGACGCAGGTAAAGTCTCAGTCTTAATCCTGCTGGATCTGAGTGCTGCATTTGACACAGTCGATCATGTGATTTTGTTGCAGAGGTTAGAGGACTGGGTAGGCATCTGTGCGCCTGCCCTGAAATGGTTCCAGTCTTACCTCGAGGACAGGAAGCATTTTGTTCAGATGGAAGACTATGTGTCAGACCAATTGGCAGTGACCTGTGGGGTCCCCCAGGGGTCCATCCTGGGACCCCTCTTGATCAATTTTTACATGCTGCCCCTGGGCCAATTAATACGCAATAATAACATGTCCTTGTGACCAAAGCGGCGCCGCCAACAAGCGGCTGCCTTTTCCAGCAGCTGCCCTGTTATCTCTCACTTTTTGTGATTTATTGTTTTATTGTCTGCTCCTATCTTCGTTGTTTTTCTTCCCGTTTAACAACTACACTTTGGATGACTTTCTATCCTATGGACATGGGTTTTAGCGCTCAAAAATGCGTTTATTCGAGGAATCAACTCCCTGCCCTGAAGAATTCTCGTGCCGGCGTGATGAGGGGGCCTATGGTGGAAGGCTAGCGGCGTTATAAGTCTTCGGTACCATCCGTAATCATGGTAAATGTGAACTCACTACCAAATAAGACAAACGAGTGCTGGTGGAAAACATCGAAGCGCACAGGGAGCGCAGTTTTTGTGTTTTGCGGAAATGTGGCTCACGTCTAGCACCCCGGACGCTAACATGTAGCCACCTGGAGCTACCAGGAGCTATTTCGTCTTCAGCGCCGCTATACAGAGACAAGAAAGCCTACGGGAATCGGGAGAGGAGACGGACTCGCTAACACGAGGTGGTGTATCCCTGGACACAAAGAAAAATATTTCCATCTGCCGCAGGGATGTCGAACTTTTGGACTGGCGTGTGACGTCATCCACTCCGCTACAAGCACCCCTAGGGCATCATGCTAATCTGTTAATAAACAACGGGGCAGACTGCTGGAAGTGTGAATTTCCCTACGGGGATGAATAAAGTATCTGTCTATCTATCTATCTATCTATCTCTATCTCTACCATAACTATGCAGATTTACATCTCGCTGACAGCAGGAGAACATGGGCCCGTGAACTCACTCAGTCACTGCCTCCAACAGATCACTGTGTGGATGCAAATCAACTCTCTCCAACTAAACTCAGACAAAACTGAAGTCATTGTCTTTGGCCTACAAAAACCCAGAGAAAGTGTCATCAGTCACCTGGAATCACTTTGTTTAAAAGCTAAAAATCAGGTTAGAAATCTCGAGGTAATAATGAACTCAGACCTAAACTTTAACAGCCACTCGCTTCCTGTCGCTCAGAGAATAGACTTTAAAACAGCTCTGCTGGTGTATAATTCTCTTCATGGTCTAGCACCAAAGTACATCTGTGACATGTTGGTCCCATATGAACCATCTCGGACCCTGAGAACCTCAGGCACAGGCCTTCTGCTGGTGCTCAGATCCAGGACTAAACAGGGTGAAGCTGCGTTTCAGTTCCATGGTGCTAAACTCTGGAATAGATTTCCTGATGACCTCAGACAGGCATCTACTCTGACAATGTTTAAGTCCAGGCTGAAAACAGCTCTGTTCAACTGTGCATACAACTGAAAGGGTGCACTCTTCACTTTTACCTTATTTTAATTCATTGATTTTATTATGTTTTATCTGTGGTTTTAATGCATTTTAAAAAACACATTTTAAATTTTCAATGTCTTTTATTGTGTGTTTTTAACCTGTCTGCCATTTCTGTAAAGCACTTTGAATTGCCTTGTGTGTGAATTGTGCTATACAAATAATCTTGCCTTGCCTTATTTTCCTCCCCTGACTGCACTTCACTGGTATGTGGCCTTGCTACCTAGTATTATACATTTACACAAAACATAGGTATGTGTTTGTTTTCCTTGTTTCCTTGCTTGTTCCTCTTTTTTAAGTCAGTAGATATAAAATCATTCATGTCAGTAATAAAAGACAAACAAATAAAACTCTCCAAATTGTCTCTACTCAAAAGTAAAATGATTATTTTAAAGACGAGGAAAACAAATTCCACTAGGATGCAAATGATTACGTTTTCACACAAGTTGAAACTTTAAATACCAAACACAGCAACTCACCAGAGGGCTTTGCACCGCCTGCTGCTCAAGCCATAATGAATTGCCGATTGCTCCAAAAAAAGGAACATAAAAAGACATTTCAATATTGTCTGCAGTTGATACAAAGCCCCACTGATTTCAACATTGTACCTCAAATGTGTATGTGATGTCCACCATGAAAGGGCATGCACAATGGGAGGGTAAAAGACGACAATGGCGGTTTGCTTCCAGGCCAAAAGGACATTGAGTTTCTAGATGAAAAGCTTTTTAAACGTTGGCCCATTCTAATGGGAAAAAGAACGCTCTGCCGTGGTTCAATGTATTATCAGTAGATGTCCTCGTGTTTGGAAAATGAATAGATGGATGAATAGCCTGCGAGCGCTGATAATAATAACAATAATAATACATAAAAAACAGATCAAGTAACCGCAATAAAACATGCATTTGATTTAATGTCTGACGCATCAAGCGCCGTGTAGAGTATTGCATGAATGACCTTCCTTGCGAGGGAAGTCGTGTTGCCGCGACCTCCAATAAAGACAAAGAGTGTTTATGCATGATTTTGTCTGGCCTGGAGGTCAGATGAGGACATGCTGATCAAAGTGGGGTCAAGACGCTAGTAGACCACCTTTCAAGTTAGTGGAGGGACAACAACCATAAGGGGATGTGAGAAAGAAAAAGAGTGTTGTCATTACCATGGTATTGTTGACGGTTCTGCCAAATGAATCCTTGATTTGATGCTGTATAACGCAGAGGTGAGTAATTCCTGTCTTTAAGGGCTGATGTCCTGTGCGATTTTGGCGTTTCTCTGCGCTAATTTAGTGATTCCAATCACAAGGATTGTTAACAAGCAACTGCCAGATCGCTAACGGGCTGATAATTTGTATCACCTAAGTTGGAGAAGAGAACACTCCAAAAACATACAAGGACCGGGTCGCCCACCACCATAACATTATGTTTAAAGCTCATAACAAAAATATACCATATGACCTTTTTAAATACCACTAGATTAATCCATTTTTTTTTCTAAACCAAAACCTGCATTTGACTCTAATCAGCAATATTTAAGGACTGTGCCGGCAGCAGAAGGCTTAGGATAATTTCTTGACGGTTAGATGTTCATGGCTGCATATGCTTATTGACCTCTTCATACCTGTCGTTGATTGACTCTGCAATCCCTGAAATTTCCCAGGTGTGAGTTTACCGGACTGTGATTTTTGCTTCTCGTATACACCCTTCCTTTCATGTGCGGATTGCTTTTTATTGAATACCTGTACCCCGAAAAAACTCTTGTTTTTCAGCATCAGTATCTACGCTAGGCCCCATCTCCTCTTAGCATAAGAGATTTGGTCATGTGACAGCTTTTAATGCCAAAAAAGTTTATCTGTTTCAAACAGGGTTGGGTAGGGTTACTTTAACTGGATTACTTTCAATTACTTTTGGATTGCTCCAATACCAAATATGCTAATAAAAGTCAATAGAAACTAAATATGAATAAACTTACTAAGTTTTGTGCAGGCTTGGGGAGTAACGGAATACATGGAACGGCAAAAATGATGTTGGCAAGCTGTTTGGATTTATTTTCATTTTTGTTTCTGTCGCATTTAATGTTAGTTTTGCCGGAGATCAAATAGATCAAAGCCAGGAGAGAAAGCTTACCACGTGTTGTGAGTCATAATTTTCTTCATATTTAGTTTATCTTGTCTTTTATTAGTATATTTGGTATTGGAGTAATACAAAATTGAAAGTAATCCAGTTAAAGTAACCCTACCCAACCCTGGTTACAAATGTATGTAGAACTTTTTGTTTATTCTTATCAAAAATCAACTAATTAAGCAAAACAACTCTTGCCAGTTGAATATTGTGCAAAACTGAGCGTAATAGAAACACAATTATTTCATCTTAATGACCATTATTTTGCCCTTGCGGGAATTACCAATACTGTAACACATTTGTTTTAGGTTTATACATTTGCATGATAGCTAACCTGACCTGTCCGTCCCCCATGTGACCGAAACCAAGAACTGGTACACGTCTCACCTCGCAAGGGCAGTCTGAATTTGGCCTGCAACAGGGGTTAGGGTTAGGGGTTAGGGTTAGGGTTAGGGTTAAGAGCGCATATCCTAACAAAAAGAACTGGATCCAAATCCTTGCCGGTCCTGACCAAGTCTCAGCTCAACAAGCAGCCAGAGAACCTTGCCAAGTCAGCAGCCAAGCTTGATCAAGCTAGTAGCCAAACCAGTAGGACAAAACCAGCGACCTCAAAGAAGCCTAAAGCCAGCAGCAGTCAACCGCTCTCCTTCAACACTCTGCGACCCTGTGGTCATCGTCCCAAATGGCTCTCACGCCTACCAGGATTCCTCATCGCTCTACAGCCGAGGAAATAAAGACTGGGCCGTCATCGTCATCCACGCAGAACTTCGCAGAACTCCGCGTTGTTGCTAGGTATTGCTATTGGTGTGACGTAAAAGGGGGAATTTTATCATAATAAAATAACGTAATAATTAAGCAATTGTTGCTGTCTATACAAATGGTGCCAGTTCTCAATTTCCAGTATTGTTGTTTTATTTTCTTATTATTGTTTTGTGTTCTTGACCCTACCGAGGATAAGCAGTGCAGAGAATGGATGGATGGATGGATGTTTTGTGTTCGATTCAATTTTCTTCAGGAGATGATTTGTAAAAGAAAAATGTATAAATCCAAGAGTGTGCATGTCTTGATTAAATTAAATTGAACTATCAAAAACGGTAAAAAGAATTCACCTTGAGTGTATGTAGGCACCCTTCAGAATAACTAAACAAGGGTTTTCATTCGTTTTCCTGACATAAGGATCTAAAAACATATTTGAATCTCCAAAAAGGTGAGACGAGTTTTAAAAAGAATAAACTCGGCTCTTTCATTCAATTGGTCAATAAATTGTTTGTTAGAATAATTTATTTACCACCTATTTTCGCTACATAAGTTATTGAGAAAAAAAACATTTTTTTTCAATCTTTATCGCAGGCAAACCGGAGCAAATTGACATATGGTTGCTGAGCATGCAAAGGAAAGGATCTGAAGATTACTCAGCAGGACTTTGGCTTTATAAACTGTCAAGACAAGTTTCATCCCTGTACTCATATACGTTTTCATTAACTCTAATCAATTTATGAAATAACCCGCATCCCACATCATTCACATCCAAAGCGACAGAACCTCATCACCACTGGACCCTAATCATGTATCCATTTCACTGTTTTAATATTAGCATATCGCCAATATCACTTAAAAAAAACTATCTTGGATCAGATCTCTCCTCTGATGTTTTCAAATTCAATTATGCCTTTATCAAATTGGTTTTCACTGTTATTATTATTATTTTCTGGCTGCCTGGCTGTCAGATGATGAAATTGGCGCTGTGTAATTCCAACAACGTTGATAGATGTGCTCCGTGTCGTCACAATCGTAACTTCTAAGGGAGGTCACAGTAGCAATTTCATTTGATTTTTTATTTCTTAATATATTAACAGCTTAGCTTGGAGGTGAGAAAGAAGAAAACATTAGCATGCTGGCAAACAAGCTGTAGGACAAAATAAAAGCGATATATGGAACGGCATCTCTACGTCACCACGGGGAAGCTAACTAACTACGCGACATAAGCACTGTGGCTTGTGTTTACAGTTTAAAGACGCAGAGAGACCATAACGTTCCACGGGGAACGTAATTAGCAGCCGAGCATCAAATTGTGAACTGAAAGTCTTTTCAGAACAAACGCTCCATCTTCTTATGCAACCTTCTGCTTGGGTTCTACATGAAAGAGAAAAAAAAAGCAGAAGAGAAGGGATCCTCCAGGTCGAGTGAAGTATTTTTTTTTTCACAAGTTTGCTGAAGTACAGTCAGGAATTCTCTTGAGTGCATGTGTCCATTCTGAGTGATGCAGCTGAAGGCCTCAAGGGAGGCACGATTCACTCAGCAAAAGAGATAAAAAATAAAAAAGTTGCCTTTATTTTTTTCTACTTATACTTAATGCCTCTGCAAATATATCTGAAGGAAATACTTCAAAGAGAAATTAGAACACATCAAAAGTGTGTATTTAGTGTGTTATCACGCCAGATAGGCTTATCTGCAGAGTTTTGGGTAAAATCCAACCGCAAAAGTGTTTGCTATTAATGCTTGAACATAAGTTGTGGAGATTATTTTGAAGTGGTTCTGATGCTTCAGTTATGCTGTAAACCAAACGGTAACTTGTAGTCTCAAACTTCATATAATGTATTTATTGAAAGCAAAGTAGAAAATTGGATTCAGCTGCTTAGAGTTGTCGATGGTCAGGAGCTGCAGTAACCAATTTGGCCGCCAGAGGGCGTAGAGACCCCACAAAAAAAGACCACACAAAAGAAGATGTTTATCAGTTTTGTTGGTATTTATTGGGGATCCTTTGGCCCGAAACCTAGCTAAACACATTTTTGGAGGCCTAATGTACTACTGCGTACATTTTCACGAAAATAGGTTCAGCCGTTTCTGAGCCTATAAAAAACATACAAACAAACACACATGCAAATAATGGTTTATAAAGTCCGATCTTCCAACTTTAATCCAATCTTATTTTTGGACAATATATAAAACCCTACAAAACCTAGAGCTGGAAAAAAAAGAATAAACTAGTGATGACAAAGCTCAGAGCTCAGAAATCAACATGTTGAGTGATGGGAGGTCAAGCCGGTTGAAGTGTTTAAGGTGGTGCGTTTGAATTATTAATCAATGCAGTTCATGTGGGCGGGCCCGGTTGCCTGGAGAAAGATGCAATATCCTCAGAGGACTGCCTGGTAAATTATTTGATGAGCTTTGGATCAAACCAACATTTTGGGGTGATACCAGAATACAAGTTTATAGTTTATCTTTTAGTAAACACTCAAAATAAGGAGAGAAGACATAAATTATGAACTTGCAAGAAAAATGGGAAAAGACACAAACCTCATATAATATTTCAATCTGTTTCAAAAGTCTTCCCACAAGTCAAGTTTTCATTAAATCCCCTAGTTTAGAACAGCGAATCAGCCCTAAAGGGTGTAATAATCAAAAAACAGGAATTTGATTGGCCGGTAGTGGCAATAATGTCCATAGTGCATAATAGTCAAAACAGAAAACAACAGTGAGGTACAATGGTCAAAATAAACTGGCATTCTATGCCATCTCCTTTGGATGTGTCGAATATTTAAAAAAGAATAAACTTATGACAGCACCTAATAAATGTTCATATCATGACAGGCTTTATTACTAGTACTTATTTACTTATAGTTATTAAGAATATTAGTATGTTAATAATTACTTTTGCTAGCATTATGCTTAAAAAATAGAGGTCAACAAATTAATAGGTCGAGAAATGCGTATTTATTTTACAAAATATGAAGCTCACCAAAGGAGAATCAACGCTGCTGAGAGGAAGCCACAAAAATAAAAATAACAAACAATTGTGAAAGGTTTCAGCAAAAAAAAAAGAAAAAAAAAAAAGAAAGAAAACTTGTGTGGTTTGGTAACTTTGAGCCTTCAGTTTGTAATCTTACTTGTGCTTTGTAACACTTGTGTTTGGTTGCAGTACATAATACAATTACATCTAGTGGTCAAAGACTACACAATGTCCCTTTCAAACATGGTATCTCTATGTTGTGTTGTTTTAGGTTATATTGTATAGAATGTATATATATATATTTAATAACGTTAAGAACAGCTCTCTTATTTTAAACCAAATACATCAAGGGTGCCCAAGTGTTATTCGCATTTGAGATACAGTATTTTCTGGACTATAAGTCACTCCGGATATGTCACACCAGGCAAAAAAAAGCATAATTAAGAAGGAAAATCATATATAAGTCGCACTTGGAGTATAAGTTATATTTTGGGGGGAAATTGATTTGGTCAAATCCAGCACTAAAAAACATATGTACATGTAAACTTGAAAGCCAATTTAAAATAAAATAGAGAATAGGCTGAATAGGTTCGTTCGTATGGTATACAAACATTATATAATTGACATGCCTGTTCATTTTCATGACGTAACATATTAAGCGTTATTCAGATAACTCTAGCATAATTAACATGCTTACCAAATTATCATTTTAACTCCAAATCACTAAATCCAGTGACATTTTCATACTCTGTGTCACAATAGACAATACACCGTTCATTTCTCTTTCCGCCTCTACGTTGCTGATGCTAAACTCATTGTCGCTTTTGAGTCTCTTACAAGACTCTTGCTAACTCCCAGCTTTCTTTCTGCTTTTCGGCTGCACATTTTACCATTTGCATCTTGTAATCTGCAGAATCTGATTTCATTTACTGTGCCATTTTGTTAAGTCTTCTGTGTTGTTTTTATAAATTACAGGCAATAAATGTCCCCAGTGTGGAATGCTCTCAACCTTGCAGCTCTACGTTAAGATCATTCACCATGTTAGTCAGATTGGTTAAAAATGCTTTCAGGAGGAGAACAATGCGTCTTGTTTTGACTGCGCAACTTCCGTTCCAACCAAAGAACCAAGGGTATTTGTCCTAACATCTATCTACAGTGCACTGCCATCGCGATTGACTGGTAGACCGCGATTAACGTACTGGGAACCCCTGAAATACTGTATTTAATTCATATTTTATTTTATATCATATTATTTGATCTCTTATTATGTATCGAATAATGTATTTGATTTAAAACTGTTCAAGGTAAAGTGTGTTTGTTTTTTGTTTATTTAGTGCAATGTAACAATGATGAACGACTTGCCATTGAACACAAATCACACTTTCACTTCCCCAAAATATGATGAAACTAAGCTTTATAAAAAATGTCTTGCATCCTTCATTCGTTCATATTTTCCAGTTACACATCTCAACTGACTCACATCAAAATAGAATCACTCGCCCGGGATGTTAACATGTGCCGTGGCATTGAAACAAATGGGCAAAAAAATGGCAACGGGGATCCAACTGGGGTCCCTTAGCAATCATTTGTGGACCAGTTGCAGCCCTAAACTCAAAGAGAATAATCTCATTTTGGCCAGCCTGGAAATTTTCGACAGTGGTATTAAGGCTTGAATTATTGCCTAGCTAAAGTATCGCCCGTTCAAGAACATTTAGACTTATTGCCATATTTCAGGCTTCAAACGTATGGATATATATTATTTTTCTTAGAATCAACAAAATGTGAGATGCAATTATGAAAAGAAACCATACCTATTCAACATGTTACATTGTGCTAACAAAAAAATGGAAAAAAAGGTGTTACGAAAATAATGCTCGCCTTTGAGTTATTTTGTACAACATATTTTTGCTGCCAACACAGCCACACGTGTTTTGGGTATGTCTTTTTAAGTTTTGTACATCTTTAAAGAGAAATATCCGCTCATTCTACCTTCAAAACAGCTCAAGTTCATTAAGGTGTGATGGTAACCGTATGTGTGCAACATTTTTCAGATATTTCCATGAATGCTCTATATGATTGAGGTCTGGACGTGGGCTCGGACATTCTAACAGCTTTGTATTGTTAGTTTTGAATCATTCCATTGTAGATTTTGATTTTTAGTTAAGGTCTTTCTCCTATTGGAAGATAAACCTGCGCCCCATCCACAGATCCCTTGCAGACTCCAACAGATTTTCTGCCTGTATGTATTAATCTATCCATGTTTCTATCGACTCTAACAATCTTCACGGTCTCTGCTAAAGAAACAAAACCCCAAAAGAAGATGGTGTAACCACAGTGTTTTATAATGTGAACTCTGTTTCCAGGGTGCTGTGCAGTGTTATTCTTACGCCAAATGTAACGCCTTGCATTCAGCCCAAAAAGATCCGTTTTGGTCTCATCTGACCAGAGCACCTTGTTCCACACGTTGTTTTCGTCTCCCATGTGCCTTCTTGCACACACCAAACGGGCTTTTTTATAGTATCATTTACAAAAGTCAATTCCATTGAAGTTGGGAAAAAGTTTAAAATGTCAGTAAAATTAGAATAGAATGACTTGCAAACCTTTTCTAACCCATATTTAAATGAATACACCACAAAGACAAGATTATCCATGTTCAAACTCATAAACTTTATTTCCATAAGCAAATAATGATAAACTTAGAATTTTATAATTGCAACAAGTGCCAAAGTAGTTGGGAAAGGGGCTTCTTCACCATTGTGTTACATCACCTTTCCTTTTAATAACACTCAATAAACGTTTAGGAAGTGAGGAGACTAGTTGTTGAATCGTTGATAGTGGAATCCTTTCCCATTCTTGCTTTATGTACAGCTTCAGCTGTTCAACAGTCCGGGGTCTCCTTTGTCTTATTCTGCGCTTTATAATGCGCCACACATTTTCAATGGGAGACAGGTCAGGACTGCAGGCAGGCCAGTCAAGCACCCGCACCCTCTTACTACGAAGCCACGCTGTCGTGAGACGTGCAGTGTGTGGCTTGGCATTATCCTGCTGGAAGAAGCAAGGGCGCCCATGGTAAAGATTCTGTTTGGATGGCAACATACTTTGTTCCAAAACCTGAATGTACTTTTCTGCATTAATGGTGCCTTCACAGATGTGCAGGTTACCCATTCCTTGGCCACTCATGCACCCCCATACCATCACAGATGCTGGCTTTTGCACTTTGCGTGCATAACAGTCTGGGTGGTTCTGTTCTTCTTTGGACCGGAGGACACGACGTCCACAATTTCCAAACACAATTTGGAAAACTGACTCATCAGACCACAGAACACTTTTCCACTTTGTATCAGTCCATTTTAAATGGGCTCGGGCCCAGAGAACCCTGCGGCGTTTCTGGATGTTGTTGATGAATGGCTTACGCTTTGCAACATAAAGTTTTAACCCACACTTACGGATATAGCGTCGAACTGTATTGACTGACAGTGGTTTTCCAAAGTGTTCCTGAGCCCATGTGGTGATGTCCTTTACACATTGATGTCGGTTCTTAATGCAGTACCGCTTGAGGGCTCGGAGGTCACGGGCATTCAATAATGGTTTACGGCCATGCCGTTTACGCACAGTGATTTCTCCAGATTCCCTGAACCTTTTCACAATATTATGGACTGTAGATGATGATATCCCTAAATTCCTTGCAATTGTACTTTGAGGAATGTTGTTTTTAAACTGTTCAACAATTTGCTCACGCAGTTGTTCACAAAGAGGTGAACCTCGCCCCATCCTTGCATGTGAATGACTTAGCTTGTTCGGGTCTCCCTTTTTTATACCCAGTAACAACTCTCACCTGTTGCTAATTCATCTGTTCACCTGCAAATAGTTGGTTGATTTCCATTCATCCACTTTCTGAGTAGTTATTGACACCTGTCCCAACTATTTTGGCACGTGTTGCTGTCATCAAATTACAGAGTTGATGATTTTCTCCCAAAACAATAAAGTTTATGAGTGAAGACAATAAATATGTTGTCTTTGCTGTGCATTCATTGAAATATGGGTTGAAAAGAATTTGCAATTTACTTGGATCAATTTTTATTTGCAATTAACACACTTTCCCAACTTCATTGGAATTGAGTTTTGTATAAAAGGGATTCCATCTTCCCACTCTTCCGTATTGGACAGATATATGCAGAGTATGACTAAAAGCAGATGTACAAATTGTCCTATTTCAGATGTGTATGCCTGCAAGTCATCCAACGTGATCATAGCCCTAGGCCTCTTGGTTGATTCTCTGATTGTTTTTTTTTCCCTGTTTGGTTGGCTTAGAGGTCAGGTCTAGGTAAGTTTGCAGTGGTTTTATGCTATCTCCATTTTTCGATTATTGCTCACACAGTGCCCCAGGAGATGTGTAAATGTTGCGAAACCTTGTGTCTCATTACTACTTTGAACATTTCCACAACTTTTTCCATACATGCCTTGAGTGTTATTTGGTCTTTAATTCTGTCTTTAGACCTATGAGCTCATCACAGAGAAGGTCGTTAATGTCGTGCACTTTCTGGACACAATTTCACATTGTTCCTATGTTTTTCATTGATGTTCACTATGTTTTGTGTATTCTCACCCAATGCAAAATCTATTGCACCCTGGTCATCCTGGAAAGGGGATTATCACTTGTCAGGCCCCTTCTCAAGCTTTCTTATGTTCCCTCGTGCCCGCATGTTGGTCTAAGATCGGGGGGTGGTGTATCTGTTAGTTATTCAGGTTGACAATGGATCATTCCGAAGTCATCAGGGAACTTCTGGTGTTTGTTGGCTGAGCTATAAGAACACGGGCTGAATATTTGAGTAACACCTGCTTTTCAGTTTTTCCATTGTAATTTTAATATAAAATGTCAAAAAAATTTGGTTCCACTTCACAATTGTTTATCACATGTTGTTGTTACTTGTAAAATATTTACAGTTTTTTAGGTTTTGAAGCCCGAAACGTGGCAATGACAGTTTGGGGGGACTAACAATTTGGCTAGACATTGTAAGCTCCCCTTTGCATATTCATCGACAAGAATGAACGAGCCACTATCGCGCATCACCGAGTGCCAAACAGACAGTAAACATCGATCAGCGGCTCTCTGACAGCATGTGCCATCTCCCGAGACCCGAGCTGTTTGTGATATAAGGACTACAGCCTATATACGGTATGTGTCCTTGGTGGGTAAGTGGTGAAGGGGGGCAGTGAGTGGGGACAGTCCCATATGCCCCCATTTTGCAGGCCTTCCTTTTTATGTCCTCCATCCATCCATAAACAAAGAGGAGCTCGCAGATTGACCACCGACTTTGTATGCACGCAGGAAATCGCAGAAAAAAAAGTATATTCAAAAGCCTTCCCGCAGACAAAAACAAATCATATTCATGCTAATATCCCGCATCCCTCTTCCTCCCCCGACCGAGCCTCACTTGAGGGATGCGGTGTCGGCCCGGAATTAATGACATTCCATCGGCGTTAATGTTTGGCGCGTTTCATTAACCGGTATATCTTTAATTTCCAATAAACACAGCAATTAGGGGGAGGCGTCCGCCGAGACGGGGCTTTGGCAGGCTGCTCTGCCACGGTAACAGCTGTAACCGAATCGGTGCCGGCGTAACAGTAGTCGAGGAGGACTCTCGGCTTAACTGAATCCTGGCTCGCCGTGGGGAGTGGCGCGATTCAATTATATGAAAATGAAGCCCAACGTTCGTATCAGAGAAGAATGAGAGTGGGGAAACAAAAGACTTCTTCGAGACAAAGACATCCTGTACCAGAGAACATGTGAAAACTGGAAAGTTTTTTGAGGCAACCTTTCTTATAATATACACATGAAAAAAGTTCACCCTACAGAGAGCAAAGAGCTGCAACTCATACGTTGTAAGATTGCATTCCCACTCCTTTGGTGGAAAATATTACTCACTAATGGGTGGGTGGATATCTCCAAATACTAATGTTATCATATCAAAGCAAGGACTTGGATCGGCTTGATGCTATTGTCCTGGGATCATTTCTTCCTCCCTCCACCAATTTCCTGAAAGCACTACTTCTATCGACCCTAAGCACACACGTGACCGTAACCACGTGCAAAGGTGCCATGACAGACGGCAGTGAAACATAGTAAAGAGTACTCCCAGTGGGTGAGGCCCGTAAACAGTAAACAACAACCAAAAAGGCTGTACTATTCAACACCATTGGCAATGACTAGTCAAACAAATATTGTGCAGCTGTTGGATGAGAAGGGTCACCTTGTCGAAAAGTACAAAGAGCGGCTTTTAGAGGAACTGAGGATGGCAGGAGGTCTACCTCATAATGGCAAAGGTATGACACTAACAATAGCTGTGCATGCTGAAATGTGTTATTCATGGTGCCACCAAATCTTAAATACCGAAACCAGCTCAAATTGTTTATCATTTATGGTCATTCTGAATGTGCCAATGTGGTTCTCAAAAACAGACGTCAGACAAACCCAGCTACAGTAGCATTAGCTAACTTATTGGTAGCTTCATTGCGTGTCTTTGACATGACTCATACCTACTTAACAAAATATTGCTCAGAAATGTATAAAACGTACCTTGTAAAAATGTTTACTGCAAATCCTGGTATTCTGTGAGGGCTGCCAGTCCCTCAGTGTGACTGCAGGTATCCATTCCCTGCCTTCATCGAAAGGAATAAGACAAAATGCCAAATTGGGCTTACAACCTTTCCCGTTCGCGCAGCCCACCACATAGTAAGAAATCACCATTGTAAAAGGTAATGGTTATATTTTTATGTTGTGGTTATTGATATTTGTTTTAACTCAACTGCTTATTCAACTGCCAGCTGCCATGGCACTCATACTTCCGGGGAATGCAGTGACATCAGTAAATAAGTTTATGCCTGGTGTGTGACTGACAGGTACACTTTTAGTGTCTTTCCCTATCTGGCCTGCTGCTGCATCTTGCCTGCCAGGCAGAGGAGAGGAACAAATAATTTTCATAACATTGCTGCTTCAATTTGACTATCTTGACTTTTGAACTAATATAGATATAATGGAAACATTTATATTTATGTTTTATGCTATTTAACTTTGAATTTTAGTTATTTAATACAAAAATTAAATATTTTGCCTAAATATTTGTGCAGTGTTAATTGTAAATCTAATTTAAGCCAAGGAGGAGGGTTGAATTATTTTATGATCAAGATATTTCCAGGCAAAAGGTACCGGTATGGATTGACACTAATATGTATTTACTTGGATTGGATCAATACTAAATTGTCCAGTATTGCCCAGCCTGATTACTCACTTTAATCTGGATTTATTGTTTTGGGAGATTTTCCTTAAGAAGAAAAGGCTTTAAAATAAGCAGAACTGTCCTATTAGGCAAAAGGTAAATAACTCTGCTGTCTTATAAGAAATATAAGATAAAATCAAAATCTTAAAACAGCAAAACATTTTATCATCTGCTAGGAGAGATCATTTTTGCTTATTTTAAGTGTAAATTGTATTATTTTACTTGAAAATGAGGTACAATATCTAAAAACCAAAAACATTATACTTGAAAAATGAAAACAGTCTCCAATTTGGCTAAGAATTTAGTTTTTACAGCGTAGATTATATATATGTTTACCTGCATGACAATCTAAATAAAGCCAAACCATTTATGATATTGTAAAAATAAAATCTGGGAATAGTTGTCAGCAAAAATTTTGTAAAAGAGAAAAAGGACATACTATGTTGTCCCCTCGTAATTTGAAGAGTCCAAAGTGTTTCATCAAACTAGTAAAAGTAAATAATTGTAATAAATGTGAATGTTATGTAGAATTCAATCGTGATGGAAAGAATAACACTATAGGCCTACTATCAAAACGTATTAAAAAAATACTTTGTTTAAAGGAAAATAAGTGAGAAAGAAAAGCAAAATTAAAAAATAAGTATTATTAGAAATGTTGTGGTCACAAAGTCAAACAATAACCAAATTTAGGTTGACATGCAGACAATTTAATGACACTAATTCTTGTCTTACTAAAAATATCAAAATACTTAACCTAAAAGGATTTTTTTATTTCTCTTAATACATTAAGAAGCCTCTAATAGCTCTGTCCTCGTTCTTTTCAAATACTGCTTTTCAAAGACAAAAAACTGGGAGGCGCAAACATTCACTGAACGTTATCAAAAAATAAAAAAACAGTCCAAGGGGAATTAGAATCTCTTGTTCTGTGCGAGCACAAAGGGCAGAAGGACGGATTAAACCCCCGCATTATAGTCAAAGGACGAGTGGAGACTCATGTACTGAGAGGCAATTTACCATCCTGACCTTTCTATCTTTAAAATCTTCCAACACACTCGCTTGACTCTTTTTCAATGCAAGTACAGTAATCACGTCAAGATATTTTCTTCTTTTTGTTCTCTCAGTGTAACTTGATGAAGAGACAAAATGGATCTTGAAGGAGACGTAAAGTAGGGAACTGCATGATGATGATTATCATCATCATCATCAACATCATAATGATGGAGACAAAGACTGGAAAATTTTACTCTGAGTGTTCAAAAACAAGCAGGTAAAAGTCATGCGAAACAGAGAGGACAATGGGACACTGACTACTAATTCCTGGCTTTGATTCCAAATCGCAGTTGCTTTATAATTACTGTGAGTTGGCAATAACGTACTGTATTTATTGCACTTTATTCATTCACTATTGTTCCCAAGGCTTGCAGAGATGCTAAAGGGAGAAGTAAAATCATGCGAAGGAAGCCTGTGATTATCAAGCAATATGAAGAAAGCACACTAATTGCTACCCTAGCTAAGTTGCATGACCTTAACCGATCCACGATCGGGACTATTGTTAGAGAGAAGGAGGCGTACAAAGCAAGGAAATCTTCATAAGGTATGGCAATCCTTTAAGTTTAAAAAACATGTTTTTAATCTACAGAACCCCCACCCCCACACACACCACCCCCACCCTTTATTCACCGCTACTCCACTTGACAGCTCAAGTCACATCACACCAAAGATAAACTAGCATTTTGAGGCCAATTATAATAATAATAATAATAATAATAATTTCCTTTGTATTGTCATTCTTTGTAGCAATGTACACAGAACGAAATGTCGATACACCTGACCCGTTGTAGCGAGCCGATGCAGCCGCAGCCAACAGAGGGCGCCGCCATTTTACCAAATAGGTATGACTCGGCCGAGGCGCGAACCAGCGACCTCCCATATGTCTCTTAATGCTTTTTTAAGTATAAAACTACCAGTTTCCAACAGTTGCACTGGTTAAATATATATTGTTTTAATTTAATACATGCATTAAAAAAGATGAGGATCATTTAAGGATTGATTGCATGTTTTCTGGCTAAATATATATAAAAAAATAGTTACCTATCCGTACACAAACGGAGACAGTACCATTCAATTTTGACACAGGTTATAGTTTTTGGCAAAGTCAAAAATGCTAAACTACAGCATAGAATAATATGGCAATAGTTTTCAGTGGATATAAAAACAATTATGCTGATTTTACAACAAAAGGACAGCCAACCAATGGATAAAAGTGTAAAATATGGTGGTTGCCCTGGGGCTATTTTATTTTTGGATGACACTTTGCCTTAGACTCACCACATTGCTTGTGGCTGAGCATTACTATCGAACAATTCTTAAAGGAGGAGAAAAAAAGGAAACATGTTTCCATTAACAGTGTATTTGCATAGTGTGGCTTATAAAACTAATGTGTATGTTTAAAGTTTAATCTACAGATCTGTTTTTCACCTTGGTGTTCTCGCCCATCTCCCCTAAGGCTAAGCCCCTCAGTATTATGCCAGATGAGGGGCTATAGAAAGGGCATAGCTCACTGGTGGCCCCTCAGCCTCCAGCCCCCACTCCACCTGCTTCTTGCATGGGATCGATCCATGTTATGGAGGGCCCTGCTGTTCCGGCATGTGGGAATCTGTAATGCCAAGCATCTCCAGATCACCAGATGAACGCAGGCTGGTGAACTGGTTTGTGATGAGTGATTCACCAGTAGCTGCTGTCATTTCTTGAATAGTGCCATTCTATTTATGTTGCAAAAACAGACTATGCATTTAGAACATAGTACCGTATTTTCTGCAATAAAAGGTGCCTTGGGTTATTAGGCACACCCCCCAAAATAGTACTTTCTGATATATGTTTTATATTTATGACACACTGAACTGTAAGGCACATTAAACCTAAAACTATAATAAGGTCTAAGGTTGCACTAACCACAATAGCAAAAACCTGATTCAACAGAAATTAAACCCAGACCACCATGGGTAGTGTGCTGGACAGTAGCCCACTCTGGATACATACAACAGAAGGCTTTAGGTTTTATTTCATCATCACACTATTATTAATCGGGTAACATATTTTTGATGTCATTATTTCCAGACATTAAACCGGCCAATGGTACAAAAAAGTTTGGGACAACTGAAATACAGTATTGTATCACTGATTCGCAAGTATTTTAAGAAGCCCACGAGAAAAATGTTCGTCACCTACAATGCTTAGTTCAAGATATGAAAAAGTGAAACAAAATGTCATGCTGATTTTTAATTACTTTCTGTTTTCTCATTTTTCTATGATATCTGGTACAGTGACTAAAATTAATGTGATGATGAGAATAGACCAAATACATTTTCTTGTGTCGTCTGTATCCCTAGTGAAGTAGTGGATAGAATCTGGCGCTCTCTCCAGTGTAATTTGGGTTAAATGTCCATTCCAATGAAATACAATTCTGAACAACTATCCCTATTAGCCTGGTGCTTAGGAATTGGTGCTCTTACCATTCCTGTCCGGTTTCATCTCCTTTGCCACAATGGTTTTGCAATTGTAGTCCGTAATACGTTATGGACTGATCAATAATTGCACAAATAAGGAAACACATTTCCAATTCTGTCCGCATCAAAGTGGGACTGAGTTATAAAGCACAGGTTCACATCTTAGGCCAATTGGGGATTTTGGGTGTGCCTTATAGTCCAGAAAATACAAACACTGACAAAAAAAAATATTCAGAAACCAACAAACTGCACCTTATCACCTTCCCGCTAGAGTTGGTCTTTAGGTGAGCATATGGCCGGCGGGTTGAGAAGGCGCCGCGTCTCGGCTGGCTGGATTAAGCACAGGTTGCAAGGAAGCGCCAGCCTCTGCATGATGCTAGCATGCGGGAAGGCAAAAGCGCAGATGCCGAGCTGTGCAGGGAAGCTAAGTCTTGGTTCAAGATCGGCTTGATCGGCGGAATGGATGACGTGAGCTCCAGGTTTGTTATGGTCACCTTCCTCTTTCGGGATAAAGCAACTACTATTTCAGATGAAATAAAACATATGTTTTCAATATATCATATAGACTTTTTGCACAAATTCCAGCTACTACGTATCTATGTTGACTTGGGCTGCAACAAGGGATCGATAAAATGTATTAAAATCTATTATTAAAAGTGTTATACTTACATCATTGATTTGACGTGTTGAGCAATTTATGAGCCACTAAGTGCATTAATCAATGCCAATAAGTGCATTGGCTCTCTTTGGGAAGTTGGGAAGTTGTAGTACCACTTTGGTCTAGCAGAGGGCGCTTTGAGACCGTTTCCATAAAATAATCTTATTTTGTATGATCATTTTTTTATTGAACATTGAATCATTATTAACCAAATTCTCATTAAACAGTCAAACACTACAAAGTTAACAAGGGAACAGAAAGTACTGCAGAAAAACAGAAAAAAAGTGAAAAAAAATGACAACAACTAATACAATCTGAAGAGTAAAAGAAAAATTAAAATGATGACATGTTTACCAGCTCAGTAGCCTAGATGGTAAGGCGCCCGCTTTGAGACTCGGAGGTCGGTGGTTCGCGCCCCGGCCGAGTCATTCCTAAGACTTAAAAGTGGTCGGCGGCGCCCTCTGTTGGCTGCGGCTGCATCGGCTCGCTACAACGGGTCAGGTGCAATCGACATTTCGTTCTGTGTACATTGTTACACAGAATGACAATACAAGGAAATTATTATTATTATTATTATTATTATTTGAACACAAGGAGCAGTCTCTTAAAAATATTATACACTACATTTGGAATGTTCGACAATAGTTTTAAAAGTGGGTTTACATTTTTATACGTTTTTGGCAGGTAAACATTTTGTTACACAAAACAATTTAATGTATTGCACTTTCTCCGTTTTTTTGTGTGTGCTAAGTCTAAATAGAATATAATATTAGGATAAGGTGGTAGGAAAAATGTATCTTACACATTTGCAGGTGTATAGCATACATTTGTCTGTATTTTTTTTATTGTTATTTGTCAAACACTTTGGTTTAGTATTGTTTTATATTATAGAATAGTATATTGTATTGTGCACATTTTTTTCCATCCGTCCAAAACTTCCATAGTTGAAGTAAAATGAAAATATATGTTTTTTAAATCCGACTCACCGTTTAATCAAGAGAATAATTGACCAGTTCATCGTTATCAAAATAAGCATTATTTGCAGCCCTAAGGTTGACTCTGATTTGTCTATTAGTGCCAATACACCATTCACTGCAGCATGCCATCCTAGAAGGGGTATTACCTCATGTGCAGCCCATTCTCAAAGTTTCTAAGTTCTCATCAAAATGTTGGTTTTTTCCTTACGCTCATGTGGGTTTGAGATTGGGGTATGTGGTATGTACCAAATTCCGGGGCTCTGTGATCAAAGACTATACACATAAATGTGACTTTTGACAATATATATCTTCAAACATTAAAAATATACAGTAACTCAAACATCTAGAGTATGGAAAGGTATGAGAAAATCCTGATCCCTCCCCTTATTACCTTAGAAAGCATACTTGCTCAAACAGCCCTCACATGGTCCAAAGAACAATGGTTATGGAAGAGGAAACGACAGAGCACAGACAAACATGGAAGGAGAATACCCAAAGTGTACCCAGTACTATGGTCTTTATAGTCATTATATGTCAAGGTAATATATTAATTCATCACAAGGGACGTAAATGTGTCACGTACCAGAACAGGAAACAGGATGCAGAACACACTCGCGTAACATTACTTACAGTTTATTACATTTCTTGTGTAAATACCATGTAAATTATAACTATAGCCTTATCCCCTCTGTTTTATAACCTTATCTTCTCTGTTCCTTTATCTTCTTGGCTCAAACCTCACTGTGAATGTGTAAAACTGGAGTGTCATGCCCAATTTCATTGTCACAATATGTTAACCCATTTTGTAACAATGACAATAAAGGTATATTTTATTCTATTCTATTAGGGAGAAGAGGAATGAGCGCAAACTTGATCCGGGGATTGTTGGTCGCGGAAGTAGATTGATCGGAACAAGGAAGTGGTCAAAAGCAAACAAATCGGGGCGAGAACAAAACAGGAGCAAAACACCGAAAAAAACGGAGATTCTCAAGGCTTGACGTATCACAACAGAGTTTAGCAGGAGTTTCGCAGACGCTCCTACACCAGGAAACTCACAAGTCAGCGTTTAAGTAGTCAGGGAGCAATCTGTCAACGCATTTCAGCTGGTGTCCATGGGTGGGGCCAAATGGGTGCCGTAGCAACCGTGACAGAACCTGGCGCCACACGGCGGGGACCAATTGGGCACCATGGCAACCGTGAAAAAATGGACATAGAGAAACCATGTGAGGGCAATTGTTGAATATTGTATTTAATAATGTGTAATAAGTGTATTTTCCAGACTATAGGGCATATCTAAACCAACTGAAATTTGCCAGAAAATTTAAAGAGCACCTCTTAATCGTGTTCGCTTTAAAGGCTTGAAAACCTGATACATCAATATAACAACGATCATTACATTATACTACAAACGGTAAACATTTATGAATTAATACATTCATTTTGTGGTTCATGATCTCTTTAATAGTATTTTGTATCTTCTGACATTTCAAAAGTAGTTGTACTTACTTACACATTACAGTACTTCTGCTGTTTTCTGCATCGAGTAAGGGAATTCAAGTTTGAATTACTGTCCTTGTGTCACAGTCCTTTTTGGGCGGTTTCGCTCAGTGTCATATCAATGACACTACAATTGCTGTACCCAGTGAAATAGCATACCCTTATGCAAGCATAGAGGGAAGACAAAATCGAGATTCAAACCCAAACACTACAACTGTTCCAAAGACCAGCAAACCACCAATCCACCAACCCTTAAATCTACCTACAACGTGAGCAAATGGCTGAAGGAATTGGCTCACTCGTGTTCTCCCCTATGGCGTTCTAACCTCTGCCGAACCCAGTTAGCCTCATTCAAAGTTGTTCACTGCTGATTAAGAGACCAAGGGGGTCCCGAAACGACTCAAGAGCAACGGACCAGTCGAATAGGTTGTCCGGTATAATTTGGAGACCTGCCACCACTATGCAATACAAGGTGTGCAATCGGTTAGGCAAACATAAGCTACGTATGAGTACATTGTACTGTAGTTTAGTTTGAATCGATTCCACTTCAAAAAATCAGTTAAATTCAACAATAGGTTTCATAACAAAAAGGTTTATATGGATCACGGTGCTTAACATTCTACGTTTTTCCCTAATATACCTCACACTCTCCTTAAAGATGGAGCAAATTCTTCCAGTAAGGTTCGAGTCAGATTCTCCGCCGAATCGCACCGAACTTCCCTGCGCCGTAACAACCTCGCTGAGCTTTTTTTCATGGCCGCATATGTTACTGCTTAAAGCGCCGCTGAGATTTATGCCGCTGTCAGCTCACAAGGGTACAATCAGAAATAAAGATCCCATAAACCCCTCTGATGTGTCCACAGGTAGAGCGCTACTGCTGATGCTGAATATATACCTCGGCTTTGGAGCATTAGTTTAGCGTGTGTTGTTGTAACTAATATTTTATTCGGGTTTCGTAAATGTTAAGTGTAGGATCTTTGATGAGTGTGAGTCTGCAAAACCAATGTTTTGCTTTCCTGTTCTTCTCTGCAGTACTTTAGTTTAACAGAGTTTATCTTACTGTTTTGAGAGTCGTGTTTTGTTTTTTCATTCAGCAGTATAAACATAATTTTGTTGTCCTTTTTTTGACTTGGGGCTTATCTTTATGAGATTATCTGAACTGGAATGGAAGAGAGAAAACAATAATATCTTTTGTTTGTGTTCATTCCTACTGTTCTACTGTTTCGTCTGAATAAATGGTAGAAGATAAATTCCTATAATTTTACCTGATCATAGCCAAAAACACAATTTTGTTTGAACTTCAAACGTTCTCATATTCTTACATTATATTCTTCCCACTGTGTTCAGATGTTCACAAAATCTAACTAAACAGGTAGTTTCAATGAATCAAAAAATAAAATACTGTGACCGGGTGGAAGCATATGTTGGCCTGGAGAAGGATGGGTGCCACCAGGCAAGACACACCACAGGAAATGTTGTCTCTACGACACTAGTGGTCAAGGGATCCAAACTACCAAACAACCATGTTCTTTGTAATTAAAAATAAAACAATATGCAATTTCATTTTTATATTATATCCATATAAACATCCGTTAAACATTTCATCTCATCTCACCAGCTGCAATGCTTATCCTCAGTAGGGTCGCGGGGATGCTGGAGCCTATCCCAGCAATCATCGGGCAGTGGGCAGGGGACACCCTGGACTGCCTTTATTGTCATTGTTACAACATGGGATATGCTGTGACAACGAAATTGGACGACTCCAGGTCCACATTTACAGTGAGGATAAGGAAACAAAGAGACAAAGGAACAAAGAACTAATAGGCGATGTTTTCATCCGGTGGTGGGGGGTGGGGGGATTTGATGACGGGGGGTGAGGGTCAAACAGAGTTGCCGGATACAACCGGAATGTTTGATCTTACATTACACATAGTCCAGTGTTTTTCCGAATTGCTCAGTCCACAATGATCCGCTTTTAGAACATAATAGAAGCTCCCCTATGCAGTGCACATATACAAATGAAAGTTAAAGTGACATAGAATTTAAATCGTAACATTTTGCCATTATCAGATCAGTTTGCTAATTGTTTTGACTAAATACCAGAAATATTTAGTAAAAATTGTAATGATATTAATAATACGTGATGCTAAATGTAACACTAACTAAACAAACATAGAAAAATAAATTATTTTTTTCCTCTTGCATAAATTTTTTCTCATTTTAAATATGTTGTAGCTTTCTTATTAATTATTATTTTAAATACGTAAGAGTTGCCAAGTAATCGGTTTCGTCATATCAGATCATTTTGTTATTTTTATGTATTTATTACATAATACAAACTGTAATAATAGTCAATGTAAAATGAAATGCTGGTATATATTTATTTATTTACTTATTATTTAATCATTATCTATTTATTCATGCATTCATTTATTTATTCATTTGTATAATAATGTATTCATATACAAAAAAAAAGCAATTGTTCCTTATTTGGAGAAAATCTTGAAATGAAACACAGTGTTGTTGTTTTTTTAGATTGGGTCTTTTTAACGATGGTTAATTTCAATATCGAGTAGTCAAGATCCATAAGTACCATATGACTTTTACTTTTGTATCCCAAAAATAACACATTGTCACCGTGCCGACACCTGTCCCATCGCCAACCCTCTTGTCACCGCCCTTTCCGTTCGGCCCATTCACCAGTCTCGCCGCCGTTTCCTCAGGCCAGATAATCGCTTATCCCACCGTCTGTCGCATCAATGTCAGAGTTAACTGTGAGGGAGGGGGGACTAAAAGAGTTAGACGGAAGAATAGAGTGAAAGGAGATACTGGGAGCCTGAATGTATGAGGGTTGCATGTACAATAATCACTCGCTGTATCACGGTTTATTTTCGGGTTCCGATACCTTGCATATTTTCATCGTGCATGATGATCTGCAGCAGACAACACACCGGAACCATTGATACACAATGCTCACTCGATATGGAGTTCTAGCTATGTACCGGGAGAGTTAACTGTGGTCTTTGTGTTTGCTGTATACTTTCCACCGCTAACAGTTTCGCCAGGTGCTAACGTTAGCATAGCGCTATATCCCCTGCCCGCTGCTGAATGCCCCAACGGAGCTTTATCGTCGACGGCGACTTTAATCGGGCATGCTTATTGACTGTACTCCCAAATCCCTTCAATTGTGGACTGAGCGATTCGGAGGAACGCTGGACTGTGTAATGTAAGATCAAACATTCAGGAACTCTGTTTGACCCTCACAACAACCAACCACCCCCCCCATCCCCTGGGGTATTTTTCATGCCTAAAGACCCAACCATGTCTAATCTTGAATGCCCTCGCTAATGCAATTAGATTTTTACTAAAAATCTCTCAATGCATGGCGCCACTCATTCTTTCTTTTAATAAGATCTCCTGTCCTGGTCTCTATGCAGAAAAACAGCCCAAAACATGATGTATCCAACCCCATGCTACACAGTGGGTATTATGTTCCTCAGATTCAGTATCATTTCCCCTCAAAAAACAAGAGCCTCTGTTTCTACCAACAAGTTCCATTTCAGTTTAATCCAAACATTACATATTCGCTCAGTCCTCATCCGGATCATCCAAATGCTCCCTAGCGAACTGCAGACTGCCCTTGATGTGTACTGGCTTTAGCAGGGGGACACGTCTGGCAGAGTGGGATATGAAGCTCTGGCAGTGTATTATATTACTGAAAGTGTCCTTTGTTACTGTGGTCCCAGCTCTCTGTAGTGCAATCACTGGGTCCCCTTGTGTTGTTCTGGGATCTTTGCTCAAGGTTCTGAGACGAGATCCTGCATGGATACCGAGATCGAGGGAGATTATCAATGGTCTTGTATGTCTGATTTTTCTAATATTTGCTCCCACAGTTGATCTGCTTGTGTGTTTTCCCAATTGCATATTCAGTCTTTCCAGCCAGGTGCAGGTCGACAATTTTGTCTCTCGTGTCTTTCGACAGCTTTTAGGTCTTGGCCATAGTGACTCACTGAGGTTGTGAATAGGTGTCGTTTATACTGATAAAAAGTTAAAACAGGTTGCATCAATACAAGTAACGAGTGGAGCCTCATTAGACATCGTGAGAAGAAGTTTGAACTCTTTGACAGTCAGAAATCTTGCTTGTTTGTAAGTGATCAAATGCTAATTTTCCACTCAAATTTGGACAATTACAGGCATCTCTATTATTTTCAAGTAGGAGAACTTGCACAATTGCTGTTTCACTAAATACCCATTTGCCCTATTGTATGCTGTCAGCTGGGAGGGCGCACAAGTAAATGTGTCCACCTGAAACACACTGCGAAATATGGTGACAGCTATTTATATTGAAAAAAATAATCAACTAAATCGGACTCTGAGGAAAGTCAGAATAGTGCAAAGAATCCTGATCACCACCCGGTGCTCCGTGGATTGTATCTGGTCCGGGAAGAGACTGAAGCTGGGTTGGAATTGAAACTTAATTGTTATCTTAATATCCATTTTCCATTTACTTATTTGTAAATAGTCTTATATTTACTCTGATATTTATGGGCTCTTCACAATGATCCCATCCACAACTGGCTCCCACTACGATCGCCTTCTCTGTTCTTTGGCTCCACCTTTCTTCAGGTTTTTCTCTCAGTCTTACTCATATTACCCTCCTTTTAGTCTCTTAACTCAGGCTCTCCAAAGTGAGCTCTCAGAAGTATTTTGATCCATCCTTCAAAAAGAAAAGAAAAAAAAAGCGAAGAGGAACAAGTAATGGGCAGAAAAATGAAATGACTTTGCATGCCCTCATGTAAAAAATGCGGCTCGCTTCTCCACTCAGGCAATATTCCTTCAATTATTGCCACTCACAACCCTTCCTCCCTCCGCCACTGGCTGAAGTTTTAATTCCCGCGACTCAGACAGAAAAAAAAATGCCCAGGGTAGAATGTGGAAATAACTTCTGGCGGATTGTGGGTGCCGCTTGCACAGGCTGTCTATTACTGTTGATGTGGAGCGTATGATGTGGAAGCTGAAAATTGGAATAAGGGGGCTATTTCGCAATGTGTTTGACCACCATGGTGGAGAGACAATCTTGAATCAGGAAATTCTTCAGGAGCACACTCGATCTGTGGTTGTGTGTTACCAGTAGCGAATGGTGGGCGCTTACACAGAAACCACAAATAGATGGGAAAACGTGACCAAAAAATGTACGTTAAAACTGCTGAATTCTGGTTTAGTCGTTTAAAAAAATGAGTTTTACAATACACCATGCCTGGAAAACAAAGAAAAAAAAGAAAAAGTTTCGGATGGTACCCAGAAATACAGAAGGAAAACTTGAGTGTTTTAAAGACAAAATACAAAACGGTTTCAGAGTGTCTGGGCTAAGTCTTCTTTTGCAAGCTTTCAAGATTGCACAAGCGAAGAAATAGGAAGGGTTCACCGCTTCCACAGGTTGGTGTAAACATTTGTATCCATTTATTTTATGTTTTGGATACTTTTAAGCAGTTAAAGGGGGGCTTCGAGTGTATACTATAATTTGTAACTAGTTACTTTCAGAGTTAAGTGCTACTTTTGGTTGTCAGTAATATCAGGGCTTACAGAATTACTTTTTAAATGAACTAACTAGTAACTGTGACTAATTGCATTTTTTCAGTAATGGTATCACCATTTTTGATAAGAGACCAAAGTGGTTAATATTGAGGTTGTCCACTATAGTACTGTACTTTCAGTTCTTGTGCTCAAAGTCTCACTTCAAGTAATGATTTCTTGCGAAGCTCACTTTTTTTTTTTCAATAGGAGCAAAGTGGGCCTATCATGCATAAAAGAGTCTAAGTATAATTTTGGGAGAAAATTGGGAGTTATCAGGGGCCACTTGAACTGGAAAGAGATCCGTCCATGTGCCAGCTGAGCTATCACATCCTTAAAGTGCTATTTGGACTCCCTCGTCTTTTAATTGCCTTCTGGAGAAGAAACGGCCCTGAACCTCCACTTTAAATAGACACTCGGGTTTCAGCACACACGTATGCATATAGGAACAATCCTGGCTATGAAATTGTCTCTGACTCACATGTTGTTGAGAAGCGGGATGGAGGCTTTGTCTGGAATCGGGAGGAGACACAACGGGCCAAGACGGCAAGGCGTGGGCCGCTCAAGAGAGAAACGCTTCATCACGACTGGCAAATCCCTCCCAGCAGGGGGCGTGGTGGGCTTCGGGGGGTCGTGCGATGAAGAATGTGGGCGAATACACAACAAAACACGCTGAGGAGTACTGAACTTATATCCACGGACGGCCTTGGTCTGACAAGCTAAATCAAAAAGTGAAATGATCCATTTGGGCGGATGAGCAGAAAAAGTCGTGAGGAAAGTCAACACGGCAGAAGTATGAACCGAAATTATTCCCGTTGTTATTGCTAGAGGGTGATAATATCAATGCCTTTGTTGGCGAAGTGTCTATGTAAGTCCCCACATGGTTATACCCACAACTTCGAGTTCACTTCATTCGATCGGTTTACAAATGAGATCATTATAGTCAAATATTAACCACAGCTTTGTGACCCAAAAAAAGATAGTAACCCAGAAAAACATCTAAAAGAGTGGCAGAGAAAAAATTGGTTTTATTATTTTCAAAATATTGTTATAAATATTACTTGAGTAAAAGGAGCAAATGACTTATTAACGGGCGGGTGCGTCTAGTTGAAAGTAGAATATTTTCCGTGTTAAGTATGTGTTAAGAATGCCCAACAGAGTTCAAATACTCTTCACATTTTTTTCCACCACACCTATCTGCTTTTATCTTTCGTTTAGTACCGCTGTTCCGGGACTCGCAAAATATTATGAAGCAGGAAAGGGGAAGGGGGTAAGAGGAATGAAGGAACCCAAGGGGAACCCAAACGTGTTTTTTTGTTGTTGTTATTAGTATAGCCGAAAAATGGTGAAAGTAAGTAAAGGTGTATTTGAATATAGTCTAAACGCCAACCAAAACTCCCCAAAGATATAGGAAAAAAAAGTTCATTAGTACTTGAGTTAAGTGAGACTGCGATCATGACTTTAAGCGACAGCGATAGCCAAACTTCACGTTTCGGACATCACCTTTAAAATGAGCTACACTGCCACTTCAGGTCAGGTATTTCTGGCTGATTTAACAAGTTTGATCTTATTTCGTCCAAATTTTGTTTTATTTTTTTCCTAAATAAATGAAGAAATGTTTTGCTTATTTAATGACAAATAGAGAAAAAAATTGGGTCATTTAAAGGCGTATGTTTTAGATAGATAGATAGATAGATAGATAGATAGATAGATACTTTATTCATCCCCTAAGGGAAATTCACATTTCCAGCAGCATCCCTGAGCTGAGAACAGTACAATAATAAAGCCAAAAGAATACAATATACAAATACCCAGTGTGACGTGCAAATGCCCACTGTAGCGTGTTATATAGAGTAACTAAATAGTGCTACACAGAATACATATTGCAGTAAGATTCGGTAATATCCAATGTAGGTGGTGTGGTTTAATGTGGGCCTTTACTCTGCCGGGTGGAGTTAAAGAGCCTCATGGCATGAGGAAGAAAAGATCTCTTCAGTCTGTCCGTAGTACAAGACAGTGACAGCAGTCTGTCGCTGAAACTGCTCTTCTGTCTGGAGATAATGCTGTGTAGTGGATGCGATGGATTGTCCATGATTGACCTCAGCTTTTTCAGTGCTCGTCTCTCAGCTACTGTTGTTAGGCTGTTTTACTAGGTTTGTGAAAATATTTTCCTGATTTCAAGATTATATTTCGAACCACAAAGACAGAAATGAAACAAAACCAACAAATAAAAATAAATCAAAAAGAGAAAATTTGTAGAAAGTTTCCGTGTTTTCATGTCTATAGTTAGATAAAATTCAAGTGCAATAAAACAGATTACAATCCTTGAAAACATTAAAAATATTCTGTGAATAGCCAAAAAATAGTTTGCTCATTTTAAGAAATACATTTAATTTAATATTAGATAAATAGCCCTTAAAATGTTTAATGATTTCCTATATCAAATTATTGATTATACTTTTAAGGCAAGTATGAAATATAACAACAAATAAATGAAGTAAATAAGACAGAAATTATTATTAAAGATCCCAAGTTGTTACAGTTATGGGACCAAGATAAGCTTATGGTAAAATAAATAATAATAATAATAATATGTTTGAGTGTAATCTTTGTATACCATAGAGACAAGCAAAAAAAACTAAAACTAAAAAAAAAAAGAAAAAAATTGTGGACAGTGTCCAAAGTGTACATTTTCATAATTGTCAGTACTTCTCAGTACTGGTTTACACTCTCCATTGTTTTTCTTTACTTTTCCGATATTTTTTCTGCCATGTGGCCCCTGAACAAAAATGAGTTTGACACCCCTGTATTAAACCGGGAAGGTTTTTTTACTACATTCAACAGTGCAATCCTGAATGTTCAGCACTTGACTCAGTTATCTTTAAATTCGACCTGGCATCAACTGATCACACCAACATTTTCTACATACATTAAAACCGGGGGGTCAAACACAAGCGGCCCTGGAGCTGCATGTGCCTCTTTGGCGCTCCCTAATGGCTCCCTGGCACTTTAAAAAAAATGTAGGATAAAGAAAATCATATGGTTTCTGTAGAAGGCGGACATGACACTAATAATCGTAATATTTTCCAATGGAAAAAAAGATATATGTTTTTTTGGGGGGGTTTCAATTAGACTATAATAACATTGTGGGTTGCCAACCTCTGACATAATCTGATCAGACAAAAATGTATTCTTACACAAGGTACCGGAGCCTCCAGTTCACCCATGACCTCAATAAAGACAAGAAAATAGATGGAAAAAAAACAAATAATGCTAAAAAAATCAATCCTATCGTAGTAATCCTCCAATGTCGCAATATTCGTCAAGATGATTTTGTCATCCGACGAACGTCTCTCAGCAGCAAGAGTTGCATGCTAGCCTCCCCAAACAGCAGAAGATGGATCATGTTTGTACAGCAGATGCAAATCAGCCCCTTTATTGATTTAGTAGCCTCTGGTGTGGAGTGCTGAGTGCTTTCTGCCTTTTCAACTCCATGCTGCGACAACCCTGCTTCTATCACAATACACTCCTCCGCTCAATATTGGGATTAGTTGCGGTCTATAAACAGCCTGTAAATGTCAAGCTTTTTTAATCCATATTAAATACATGTAAAAAGTTAAGTAAGCTTCAACCTTTTTTTAAATAATGGGGCTATACCTGTTGGAATAAATTCAACATTAATTGTCTGGGTGCAGCACGGTGCATTGAAGTGCTTGGAAGTGCCCGGAAACCTTATTACTGCTGTTCACTGAATTTGTATGGAAGTCTGCAAGGGAGATACGTGAAGCTTCAAATTATTCAAACAGCTCGTCATCCAACCTCAACCGCAGTAACTTAATCTTTATTTATGTATTTATTCAATCTCCAATGAGGGGAGGGGGGATGCATTTAATGCTTTCTCTGCTGACATTATCCTCGGATGCTCAAAACCAGGAATAAAGAGAACATATGAGATTTGAGCACAGAATGAAATTTTGCAGCTGTCCAATTAATGAGTAAAATTATTTTGAAAAAAATGACTGCGTAGATGTATACATTTTTTTATTCCTTTTATGTTTTCAAATACCAATTGAATGAATTAAGCAGCTCGGTAGGCTAGATGGTAGGGCGCCCGCTCTCAGACTGGGAGGTCGCTGGTTCAAGCCTCGGCCGAGTCATACCTAAGACTTACAACATTGGTACTCATTGGGGCGGCAGTGGCTCAGGAGGTAGAGAACTCTTCTTGGGATCAAGAGATCGCAGGTTTGATTCCTGGCTCCTCCGTGTTACATGTCGAAGTGTCCTTAGGTAAGACACTGAACCCCTAATACCCCCAATAAGCAGGTTAGCGCCTTACATGGCTGCACGGCCGCTATTGGGAAATGTGAAGCACACTGTAAAGCGCTTTGGGAAGTCTTGACTTGAAAAGCGCTATATAAATGCAGATCATTTCATTTCATTGCCTCTCTGCTTGGCGCTCAGCATTAAGGATTGGAATTGGGGGTTTAGTCTGTCACCTAATGACTAAAATTCCTGCAGCCCTGTTTGGCTGCGGCTGCATCGGCTCGCTACAGTTTAACTGTACGGGTCAGGTGTATCGACATGTCGTTCTGTGTGCATGCTTTTTAAGATAATTATTTCTGAACTTGCATGAATTTCTTTATTTGATTCATATTGTTAAGTTATTGTTTCTGGAAAGTAAGACACTTTTACCAATTTTATGACAAATGGGTCAATCGTGTTTAATTTGAAATATTACAGATTTTTTTTAATAATGTCATTGAAATAATCTGTAAGATATTTTTTCTGATTTAAAATAAAATTTTCCTTTGGGGTATTTTTTTTTTTTTTACTTTTTATTTCTCACACCAATTTTGACAGAGGTTTGATTCCACCATCTTACATCAACACAAAATATATACACTTGACACACTCATAAATAACAGAAGGAACAATAAAGAAGAAAAAATACTATTAATAGAAAATAAGAATAAATGTTCATACAATACATCCATACAAAAAGAAATATATAAAAAAATAATAAATAAAAATATACACCCCAAAAAACAAAACAAAAAAAAAAAACATAATAAATAGGGGGAGGTGTTTAGACATCAAGTAAAATTTGTGTGATAGGCTTCTTTAAACACATTTTTTTCCACCAAGATAAAAAAGTAGTCTTTTTTTTCCTGTTTACGACAACAAAACGTAAATAAAATAAAATTAAATAAATACAAGTTGTATACATATATATATACAGTATATATATATATATATATATATATATACATATATACATACATACATCCATTGTCTTCCGCTTATCCGGGGTCGGGTCGCAGGGACAGCAGCCTTAAAAGGAAAGCCCAGACGTCCCTATCACCGGCCACTTCATCCAGCTCATCCGTTCCCCGGCCAGCTTAGAGACATAGTCCCTCCAGCGTGTCCTGGGTCGCCCCCAGGGCTTCCTGCCGGTGGGACATGCCGGAATACTTTCCGAGGCACATATATATTCATATGTATATATATATATATATATATATATATATATATATATATATATATATATATATATATATATATATACAGTGGAACCTCGGTTCTCGACCATAATCCATTCCATTTCTTTGTATGAAAACCGATTTGTACGATCACCGAAGTCGTTTTTTCCCATTAAAAGTAATGTAAAATTGTTTTAATCTGTTCCAACACCACGAAAGTAAACATGAAGCTAACCCAGGCTAATCGAACGTTCGCATGAACGTGTAAAAATAAAAAAATCAGGTCGTTTACACGTCATTTAGCACCCGGGTCTCCACAACAAGTGGTGAGCGGTTAAAGGATAAAGAAAAGAATTATGAGTAGGATTTCTTACCTTGGCGGTTGTCTGCAGAAGCCATGCTGTATTCCTGAAAGAAGGGAAACTCGCACACCTTCTTCATATTTTGCTCTTATTTCTTTCTTAAATGCAATAGTTGTACGCACTACTCCTCTTTTTTCACCTGTAGCAACTTTGCTGCTTGCACCGACCTTCTTCCGAGGCATAATTAGGAGTTAAAACACTCCCTTCACCGCTTTTGAAAAACGAAAACAGAAAAGGAGTGCGCGTTGCCGTGACAACAGTTCTTCACGAGGGGTGGGGGCAATCTACACTCGTACGCCGCTCAGCATTGCCCTTAGCGTACCGGCGTTCGAACTCAGATTTTTTGAACGAAAAGCGAAGCAAGAATTTCTCAAAATTTTTGGTCGAGAACCAATTTGTTCGAACTGAGGGGCGTTCAAAAACCGAGGTTCCACTGTATATATACATATATATATATATATATATATATATATATATATATATATATATATATATATATATATATATATATATATATATATATTAATCCGCGTCCGAGATTCTAAATTCACTTTTAAAAGAGGGCTAAGATACTCCATCATGATATAACTGACATTATGCAGTCTATTTCCCAAATACATTTTCCATGCTAACTTTTTGCAAGGAATAATTGCATACTGCTATTTTTATGTCTGGGTAGCGCTTGCGTTTAATCCCTCCAAATAATTTTGGCACTTGTGAAAATGCGCTGAAACGAGGCGGAGGAGGCGGCAATGGCGAGCTTTTCCAATTCGACTACTAATCCAACAAGTGTTCCCAAAAACTGCACATGAATACAAACCGGGATTTCCTTTTTTCGGACCTGGTTAAGTAAAAGATTGCCTGAGGAAGGATTACAATCTTTCTGTCATAAATAGTCTGTATATCCTGTTCATGACATATAAAGACTGTGAGTGATGTGTTTGTTACAGGGGGAAAAAGAGAGTGTTATCATATTTCATTTTTATCATGGAAAAATAACTTCTAAGGTAAAAAAAACTAAATAACTCAGTAACCTTATTTTGAATACAGACGCTCCCCTACTTACAACCATTCCACTTAGGTGAGCGGTATATACGAACATTTTTTCGGGATTTCGAAAAATATCCGGACATTGCTGAAAGTTACATTGTGTATTGTGTGCATTTTTTTCCGAGTACAGGACATCATTCTAGTGCTTCGTAGCGCCGCTACCGCCATATGGTGGCACTGTGAGAGGTCACACAGCATCCACCCCAAAGAAGAAATCCACTTCCTCTTCCTAGTTTGTGTGTAAACATGCTATACTGTCTATACTATGGCTCTACTGTATCTAGCGCGAACTTGGACGTTTTTATTGTTTAATATATCGTGCATCCATTCAATATGGTTGGTGTAAAGTGTAAAGAATAGGCAAGCCGTTTCTTTTGAAATGAAAGTGGAATAAGAAAGCTTAATGTGGTTGACAAAAACGTTGGATCGCTTTTTTCGGCCACTTTCTACTACGGAGGAGAAAGTAGCCTAACTCTTGAAGCTCATCTTTCAAAAGTAAGTTAAACTTAACTTTATTTATTTTTATAGAGCATTTTATTGTATTAAAGTTTATGTTTTAGAACAAAAAGATACAGTTTATTTATACTTACTTACTTAAACATACTTATATAAACCTTAAACATGGAAAATATAGCACTGAATCAACTTAGAACCAAATTTAACTGACGAACGATCGTCCGGATCTCATCCGCCAGCAGGGCAACGGCTGTACAGTAATCCCAGAAATGTAAAAGCGTGAAAACATAGCATAGAAACATTTATTTTGTTAATTTAGTCATGTATTTATTTATTTATAACCACATTTACAGGCTGAATTATTTGTGTGACATATAAGAGTCCTGTAATATATGAGGCCGTTTTATTGTACAACTGTATTAAAAAACATGATTCGTAGTGCAGTGCTCAGCTCATTTGGCAAGCACGCGATAGGTCCCCGGCTAGAGACCGGGTGGAAATATATATTGCCCTGGAGAGGGTAAGGCCCAACCAGGCTATACTTGCTCAAGATACACCGCAGGAAATGGTGCCTCTAAGACCCATGTGGTTAAGGGATCCAACCAACCAATTAACAACTTTACTTTTCATGATACTTTGACGCCATTACGTTGACGGGAAAATAGCATTTACCTTCCAGTCGGCAACTGAAAACATCTATCTATCTACCCTAGTCATATCCCTCGAGAGGGTTGACCGACAGCAAGACAAACACATAGAAAAACAAAGAAAATAAATAAAGGTAAAAAGTAGCAAAAAACAACATTTTTTGGACCATGGTCAACCCAAATGACCAAACACCCAAACAAGTTAAGCACCTCGGCACCCAAGTTGGTCATGCTTTCGTCCCTCCAGATGAAACGGGACACAAGAAAGCGGCCATGTCACTCGGGTCAGGGTGACACAACACACTCTTCTGTTCAACAGCAGGGCCCGACAGCTTTCACTGGTTTACCCCTGCCACATCATACAGGTGCCCTGCCCATCCATTACAACACGTCTAAACATCCCACTATCCTGTTACAACACCTCTCCACTCATTCTTACCACCAACAAGAGCTCGAGCTTCCACTATATTTAGACCTCTTTCCTGCAGTGCAGTCATAACACCATCCATCCACGTCAATCACGGCCCTCCTCTTGATCTCCTTCAATTTATTTCTGCTACTAAAAACATATTGGACAAAAAAAAAAACAGTAAGCAATAAGTTAACAGTGATACATCAAGTTATCACTCAACACTCAATTTTCCCGCAGGTATTCCATTATGTCCGTGCCACAACTACATATATTTGAAATGTTAGCTAGAAAAAACAAACCAATATGATATTGCTCTATCGCTTGTAGTTACAATTCACATGAATAATACACGGAACACATGTATATTCATTTATTAGAATATACCTCTAATATATCTGATTCATTGTATTCTAGTCATTAAACTGACTATATCTCCCGGCAATTCACTGGAGCTAAGTAGAAGAAAATTTACTTTGAAAAAATGTCAACATTGTATTACTATGATAACGATCATGGGTGTTAATAAAAAAATAAAATAAAATAAAGAACAACTATGAGTATCATCAGTGTATACATTAAACTATACATTATATTTCTCAATGCAAACTAAAAATGTTTAAAGAAAAGGATTCTATTAATGCTTAGCAAATGGTAAAATGTACCTCACGTTGTTGCTCGCGAGTTTGTTGGAAACATCAGACTAGGCTGCAACTCACTATTAATAGAATGACAACTTATCAGCTAATTAATCAGCTTCTCGAAGAAATTATATGATAATACGACCTTTTGCTGGGCTTCCTATGCTGAGCATAGCTAAATAACTACTAACTAGCATGCACACTTAATATGACGACATCTATTGTCTTTTGGAGTTTCAAAATGATAGTAAACTGCTTGGGGAATTAATATTTATTTTTTGCATTTCAAATTGTGTTTCATAATTTATTTTACAAAGATATTTTAAGGGAAAATAATGATACTCAAAGGGAGACCACTAGATATCACTTGATTCTGCAGTAAAAGTGTAAAGGAGTGCTAAAAAGCATAAGGCGGAATACAAACTACAAGACTTAAAGTGACCTAACTGCAACATATTTCTTCTCGGGTTTTTTTAGCCCAGCCTTTCAAAGTTGTTGTTATTGTGGGGGTACCCGTAACGGCAAGATGGCGGACAATGTTTAATTCAGGGGTCGTCAACTTTTTGTTAACCTGAGAGCTACTAAAAAAGGCAAAAAAAATATAATCATTATTTGGGTAAAAAATAGCGTGAAAGGCTATCTATGAGCTAGAAATGCATTTTTTTTAAAATAGCAAGCTAGCAAGAAATGTTATTATTATGTTATTACTGGGTTGTGATTATTAGAAGTATGTTTAAAATAAGCAAAATCAACAACTAAAACATTGTTTTAAACACACTTATTACAGTAGTGTGCGCCTTAAGTATGGAAAATATATGACAAAAGACTATTTGGGGGGATGCGTATTATAATCCCGTGCGCCTTATAGTGCAGAAAATACGGTAAATCCAAAACCTCCCTTTCCCTCCATTGAATGCCCTCCGTGTTGTCGTCTGCAATGGTATGTTGATTTTTACACAATACGGAAGAAAATGGAAACCGAGCAGCCGCCGTGAGAGAATTGAAGATCAATGAATCGAAGATTCTCAAGCGGAGGAAGCTGAAAAACGAACTCCGACAAGTTTTTATCCATGTGTTTTACTTTGAAATCAATAGTTAAAAAAAAACAAACACATCCAAACAAAGTTTTTCTACCGCTGTATTTTTAAATCCACACTTGTGTCTGCTTGTCTGTGTTGTGGAGGAAAATGGTAACTGGTAACTGGGGTAGACACATGTGTCAGAACCAGAACAGATACTGGACCCAAACGCGTGACGTTCTCGCACAACCCTTTAGTTTACGGGAAATGGGGGGTGATGCACTTTAGGTTGCCGGTCTGGCGTGGAGAGACCGGAAGCCAGAGCCCGACGAGAGAGATTTCAATTTCCCGGGTTGATATCGGACAGATGGGGTCGATACCGGACGGGAAGAGACAGACAGGATAGATAACGGATCAGGATATCGAAAATTAACAGGAGAAACTAGTCAGGAACGAAAACTGGAGAAAATAATAAACGGGACAAAAAAAGACGTAAACTTAACTGGAACCCGAAATGAAACAGGACAACAATAAACAGGAACAATACCGGACTAGAGATATCAGAGGAAAACAGGACCAAGTCAGAACTAACATCTTGTGGGGCAGAAGTTCGTTTGACGGGCTGACCCTGAAGCAAGAGAGCGCTGAGCTTTATATAAACAAAAGTCAATCTCTCAACGAGCCGCAGCTGGCACCACATGGGCGTAGCCAATTGGGCACCATGGCAACTGTTACACACACCGGCGCGGCCGATTGGGCGCCATGGCAACCATGACAACATGTGTTTGTAAAGCCAGAAAGGGTTAGAGGGATGGGCGCAACTGGGCTGCACTTGCCCAAGACACACCACTGGAATTGGTGCCCATACAACCCTGTTGGAGCTTGCTTTTCAGCTCAGAGGGCTGAAGTTAAATCACAGCACAAAACAATATTTGAGGTGGATGCTTGGTGCTGTCATACATCCTCGTTAGACTTCCTGTCTCCCATCAGGCAGTTTGCTCCCCATCTTTACTGCACTCGAATGGACACACACTCAGACAAGCGCTGTCATGGTCTCCACAAAATAATAGGATTTTTTTCTCATGATATTTTCACATGCTAACCAAAAATGCAATCTTTTAATGACATTATTAAAGGGAGGTTGTTTACCAGCACCCATCTACTTAATGGTGTGTTTACGGTAAAAGTGGCAATAAGGTGCACCATATTTTAATCCAGCCCAAGGCACACAGGTGCCTTCATTGTACAATACAGGCCGAATGTTTACACATTTTAAGGAATCAAAGCCAGTTTATCAATTTTTCAGCACCCTAAAAGAGGAATCCGGTGTGATTCATGTATTTTGCAGAGCCACAAATAATCATGCTATTTGTATATTTGATTTTTATTTTGCGTGTCCATTTATAACGACATGTGCTTTTCAGATCTTGAGTAAATAGCAAATATATTTGTGCATCCGTACAATACATGTGTAAACATTTTTGAGACAAATATCCCCTCTTACATATGTGTAATAGTTGACCGCAAGATGTCACTGTATTATGTAGTGCAACCATAAACGAGTGCCACAACGCACAAAGAAGAATGCATACTACAGATACTGAAAGTGACAAAAACGCACCATTTTTCCCCTCATTGTTTTGCCCAGCCTTTTCAAGGTTTTTGGTCTTTGGTGGTACCAGTAGCAGCAAGATGGCGGAAAATCATCTTGAGCGCCTTCTAAGTAAGCCATATACAAATTTCTCAAGCTATAGTCAGTTTGTTACCGTATTTCCTCTTTACAATGGTAACCAGCTTTGCGGTTTAAGTTTAAATATACACCACCAAGTACCTTTTTTTAAATGCATTTGAATTCTGGGAGCGTTTATTAACCACTAAATGGAGTCACAGGTTTAATGTACCCTCGCTCGTGTCGTGGGTGGACGTGTATTTGTTCTACTTGTCGCTGTATGTCACTGGCAGAGATGGATGCATGGATGAGTCACGTACTTTCGTTATTTATATGCCTCCGCCGTGTCCAGAATGTTTCTGAGCAACCGCTAATTGCAAGCATTCTCTATGTATGCAACTATTGGTATACAAACCTCCAAAAGTAAATTTGATGCAATTTGTTCCCTACAAAGGGACACAATTCAGTTATGACATTTCACAGTAATGTACAGGCCAATAAAGTGGTGCCTCTACATACGAGCCCTTTTGTTTCACGATCGTGCTCGTAGCTCAAATATCTCGTTTAACGACCAAATTTCAACTGATGTGAAATCATTAAAAATGAATCGGCCTGTTCTCCACATTAAGTGACAATTCTTGAATCGAGGTACATGTTTTTTTTTTAGTTCCCAGTGTCTAAAAACACTTCAACGGGGACACAACCATCTGACCCACCGCGGAACTTTTTCTGTTTCAGTACCCAGATGTCCCAAAAAAAATAAAAAATAAATAAATAAAGGCAAACCTACAAGCGTCATAGAATTTATTTTGTGGAATCCATTATCTCGGTTTTGTAAACCACCGCCGCCAGCGAGACTTCACGTTGGGTTTCACGGCAGCGTCCTAGCCAGCCTTCGGGGCTCATGACTTTTACGAGACAGTCGGAGGTCAGTAATGAATATACATGCACGCTATGCACCGGGAGGGCCCAGACGGCCAGAAACGGAGAGGAGGGGGACGCACAAAAAGAAAATGAATATTGAGTTAACATGCTGAGCGGCGTCGGCGCCGTTCTCGCGCATCGTCGTCTGCTGTTAGTTTCAGCCGCGTTTGTGAACATAAATATTTACACAGTTGTCATGAACGGGATTTATAGGAACGCTTCTGCCCTGAACACCCTTCTCCACTTCCCCCCCATAAGAGAAATACTGCTTTCTCCCTTTACACTATGCATCTCGCCTCTGCCCGTATTCTCGCCGCTGCAGGCCCAGTGGAAATATTGCCTCATTGTGCTGACACCCCCTGTCCCTGCCAGGATGGAATAAGCCGTGTAGGGATTTTATTATTTGCAACTGGTCAGCTGGCCAAGTGGAGTAGGCCAATAAAAACACTGCCAAAAAGCTTATTGTTCAATTCTTGATGTAATAAGAGAACAGCAGCTGTCCAAATCCACTTATTTCTTTCGGCCACCTTTGGGATATTTGCTGTCAAACATACTGATAAAGCGTTGCTCCTGATCCAAAGGGCAAGTTGCTTTAATACCAGAGTAAGACCAGAGGTGTCTACATTTTGGTACAATGGACACGTGCCTGTGTATTATCTATTGAACTATAAACTAACCGTGTTTTGTACTTCAAATTCGGGGGTAAGCTATTGCATGCAACCAATTTTGAGTGACCCCTTGTTCAACCATCTATGTATCTATCAATGTATCTTTATTTATTGTCTTTTTTTACAGGCAGACTGACAGACAGACAGATAGATAGATGGATAGATTTTAGATAGATTTTATTTTTGATTAAAATAAAATGCAAATGATGAACTATTTTGAGTTAAAAAATAAATATATACAACCCTAAAATACATTAACATCAGATTTTGTCACACCAAAAACATCTCATCTCATCTCATTAGCTGTACCGCTTATCCTTATTAGGGTCGCGGTGGGGCTGGAGCCCATTTCAGCCATCTCCGGTCAGTGGGAAGGGGACAGCTTGAACTGTTTGCCAGCCAATCGCAGGGCACGCGGGGACAGACAACTCACTCGCTCAGTCACACCTAGGGACAATTTGGACCGGCCAAATTCACCTGAAATGCATATCTTTGGAATGTGGGAGGAAACCGGAGTGCCCGGAGGAAACCCACGTAAGCATAGGGAGAACATACAAACTCCGCACAGTAAGGCCAGTAGCTGGATTTGAACCCACGACCTCAGAACTGTGTCGCACACGCGGTATTTTCACCAGTTTTTCTGGAAAAACGAAGACACATAAAATGAGCACGGATGTTTAATAAAGCAGGTGTTAGATTTTTAGTCTGACTTTTAAAAGTTATTTTTACCAACATAGCATGTTTTTCTCTTTTAGAAAAAAAAATACAATTAATGAAACCTGTTGGAATATAAAATATAAAAAGGTTCTATGCACGGGAATTTAAATTTGAATGTAATACAATAACATACATCTAAAAGGGAGAGTGAGTTTTATTCAGTTAACGCTTCCTAGAGGTTAAAATATGTATTCATTTAAAAAAACTAATGTTGATTTAAATAATGAGCACAGACATATGAATTATCCTTTAAACATGTATGTTATATTTATTTTTATCATTTGTTTATTCGAGAAATTTGCATCTATTTTGCATAACATGAGCCTCACCGAAAAGGAGCTGTCCAACACCTTCCATCTACGGGTGCCCACATACCCCAAAAACGCTGAGCAAAAAAATGAGATATAAAATGGTGCGCTTATGTCACTTTGAGTCTCTGTAGTTTGTATTCTTTCTTGTACTTTTTGCACTTTTTTTTGTTGTGCTACACCATACAGAACCATGTAGTGGTCAAATAATACACACTGTCTTTTAAAGGAGAACATCATTTTGTATTTTAGTTTTCACATTAAATTCAGAATCTAATGAAATAAGAACACTTCAGGAAACTTAAAAGAGGAGAAAGCATTTCTAAAAACAGGCGGGGCAATACTTTATTTCAAAAATAAAAATTAGATTAAATAAGTGATAAACCAAAGAGTTGTTTCCCTTGCAATACGTTTTATGTGTATCTATATCTTCCAGGACAATTATCTGGTACCGTGAGAAAATTTAGTGTGATCATGAAATAAAATATGCCTTATCTGTGTCATCTACACTCTACAAATAAAAATCATTATTACTATCAGTGTTGTTATGCTCTCTAATGGTTTTAATGGTCTGGGCCATTATAATATCCTCACATATTAAACTGGTCCCTGGTACATAAAAGGTTGAGTACCACTGTTTCAAAACATCCATCACCACTTAGAAAGTGCTGTAAATCATACTAAAAAGTAACACAAACTGAAGTTAGTTTGTAATAAATCCGAATGTCTCTTCCCACTCATCCATGACTCACCGCCCTCTCGCATCGTCCCATACCATAATCCCCCAACGCCACCTCTACTTTCTTGGTGTCGCTCCTCCGATAGCTTGGCATGTAATTAACTCCTTGGCGTGCGCTGTGGCTTGTCATTTGCATGGTAATAAATCTCAGTCCTCCTTACCGTAGGTGGAGAAAGCAGACTGTGTGTGCTTTAGCTTCAGCAAACACGCCAGCTTCGCTAGTCACTGAGTATTGAACCGATGAGTAGAATAATCGCATAATTATTGATTTTTTTCTTGAATTTAGCTTGAATTTGATTTAACTGTGTGGAAAATTATAATAAAGACAAAAAAATGGGGAAAATGAAAAACATTGAACATACGTTGCTGCCTCAGGACTAAGACCACTCGATGTTGTTGACGGAATAATTAATTCCAGAAGATCCTGATGGAGAGCATTTGGCCATCAGTTGGTGCCCTCAAATTCAAGGGCTCTTGGGTCATGCAGGAGGATAATGATCCAAAACACAACAGCTAGTTAACCTCTGAATGGCTAAAAAACACATAAGGAAGGTTCTGGAGGGGCCAAGTCAAAGTTCGGATTTAAATTCAATTGAGATAATATGGTGTCACCTTAAACGGGCAGTTCATGATTGAAAACCCTTCAATATGGCAAATTTGAAATATACATTTGCAAAGAAAAGTGAAGAAAATTCCACCACAGTGTTGTGAAAGACGTATTATTAATAATCACAAACTTTTGATTTCTGTAATCGCTGCCTAAGGTGGCCCAACTCGTGAGTAGGTTCATGGGGCAATTACTTTTTTCGGATAGGGGCAGATGGAATTTGATGTTTCTGTGCCTTATTCAATGGAATCAACGTTTCAAAACTGAATTCTGTATTTGCTTGTATAATCTCCGTGTGTTATTCAACTTTGTTTGATGAAACCTTTTTGTGTGAAAGATGTGCAAAAAACACAGAAATCAGGAAGGAGGGGAAATACCTTTTCAGAGCACTGTATAACCTTAAATAAAGGACAGGGATTAAAGACATGTACCTGTGCCTTCAATATGTCACAAAAGCACAGGTCATACTTTTTATTTTCTATTAACAATAACTTTTTGTTATTTTTATTTTTCAACAACAACTGAAATTTGTTATTAATACTACATGTATTTAGTTTCAAATAAATGTCTTTAGCGGAATCTGGTGCTTATCCTCATTAGGGTCGCGGGGGTGCTGGAGCCCATCCCAGCCATCTCCGGGCAGTGGGCAGGGGACACCCTGACCTGGTTGCCAGCCAGTCGCAGGGCACACAGGGACAATTCACTCGCTCAGTCACACCTAGGGACAATTTGGACCGGCCATGTTTTTGGAATGTGGGGGGAAACCGGAGTGCTGGAGGAAACCCACGCAATCACGGGGAGAACATGCAAACTCCGCACAGGAAATTTGGTAGCTGGATTTGAACCCATGACCTCAGACTTGTGCTGCACACACGCTAAACACTGCACCGCCGTGCCGCCCTATTGCAAAATATACGCATATAAAATCAACAATGCGTGTCAGAAAAACTGTATTGCCTTGAACGTCACTTGAATCTTAGTGAGGCGAGTCAGACTCCATTCCGTTCAACTGATCCACGTGCTATTTAGATGTTCATCTGTCACAGATCTACTGCCATGATATGCAAGGTCTGCTTTACAGGTAGAATTGGTATTGGCAATATCTAGGCTAGAATGCTCCAAAACTATACAGGTTTTGGGATGAATCGTTGATGTTGAAGTGTTCATTTATTTATGTTTATATTACTGTGGCCAGGAAAGCCTTACATAGAATTATAAACATGACCCAAAAGATCACCCGCTATCCTCTGCCCAGCCCGGAGGGTATTGCCAGCTCTGGCTACCTCAGCAGAGCTAAACACATCCTGCAAGACTCATTACACTCCAGCAACCGTGTTTTAGAACTGTTACATTGGGCCGACAGTTCAGATCCCACAAGGCCTGAACAAACAGACTGGGGGTTAGCTTTTTCCCCAAAGCTATCAACACACAAAACCACTGTTTTGGAACAGGTGCAATATCCTGTTTCTAAGTGCAATACCCATTTTTAAGTGCAATATCCCAGTTTCAAATGCAATATCCTGCTGTGAATAGTTTTTTTTTAAGATGTGAATATTTCATATTTTAAGTGAATACTTAACATTGTTTCTATTTATTATTTCGCTTTGTATTGTATATTCACCAACTGTAGTGAAACCTGAATTTTGTTGTGGCAATACGATGATAATAAAGGTGATTTTTCATCCTGATTCTAGAGATCATAAACGTGTCTAGTATTAATAGTTCTCGATGAAATTCTGTGTCGACTACTCCTATTGGCGTTTTTCTCAACAATGTCGATTAATCTTTGCAGTCCTACCTACCAGTTGGGTTAGAATCAGAGTCATTGTTTTTTCAATGCAATGAGCTGAGTTTTTTTGACCAATCTGAACATTTTGGACAGGGTGGCTCCCTGTTGCTGTTGGAACCTTGTTTATTTGCTTCTACAGGCCTTGTGTCATCCATTATGGAGTAATTTCCTTTAGGCCACTTTATCAATGGAGAGGCTCATCTTTCCTGGAGATGCTTGGCTCTTGGCCAGAGTGCGTACAGTAGATCAGCTAAAGCCACAAAAGCAGGAGGTGTGTGTGTGTGTGTATGTGAACCTGTGATGCTTCTAGGTGTGTTTATGGCAACCCAGCCATCACATCCAAGTACTATTGTTTCCACATTATAGGATGAACCAGATTATAAAAAGGAACCTCCCAAAAATAGTCTTTTGCTGTATTTTATTTCATATTTAAGGCACACAAGACTATAAGTCGCATGGAATGTACTCTACAGTAAAGGCTAGGTTTGCACAACAAAATGAATACGTCACATTTTTGCATTGAATGATTAATTGGAATATTTTACTGATGACAATATGCAAACCAGATCATATAAGGTAGCAGGCCTATTACTATAAACCAGAGCACTAGGGATACAGATAACACAAGAAAAGGCAATAAGTGTTATCTTATCATCACACTATTTTTAGTCGCTGTACCAAATTGTTGATGTTATTATTAGGCCGGGCAACGGGAAGATTGTCATACATGAAAATAGTCTCTGGTACAGACGACCCATAAAGTATAAGAGATTCTAAACTGAATCGAGAAAAAGGCAATATGAGAAGTCATCCTAAAAGATATAAATAAACTCATGGCTGCACCTATTCAAAACATGTCCCACTTACAATGGTTAATTTGAGATGAGAAAGAGTGGAACATTTCATACAAATTTGTATTCACTTTCTGTTTTCGCTCTCATAGCTGGTACTGTGACTGAAAAATGGTGATAATGAGATAAGACCTGCATTTTCATGTGTAATCTGTATCCACGGTGGTTTAATGGATATGATCTGACGCTCTCCCCACTGTGATCCAGGTTTGATTCCCTTTGCATCCAATGTTATGAAATTGTGTACAAGCTTTCGCTGGCAGCTTGGTGGCTAGAATTAGCGGCCACTGTCAATTCTATCCAGTTCAGGCCCCTTGAAAACCTTATGAGAAAAACATTTACAGACTGATCAACAGTTTCCCATTTATGGCAACGCATTTTCAATTTCGTATGCATACAAGGTTCAGCAGATTACAATGCGCACATTCACATTTCTGACCAATTTGCGGGCTTTGGATGCACTTTCCAACTACAGTACGAGGATGAAAGTTCAGGGGGGTGTGGAATGTAATTATGTGTGTTTTCAAGACGGATGAACAGAGCAGAGATTGTGTCCCATCCGTCGTGGCCTGATGTTCACTTCTGGTCTAATGAGTGCTACACCAAGACCTCGGCCCAGCGGGTCGGAGGGTGTATTAAACGCGGTCCCGAGTTGACTCCGGGAGGCTGCATGGACCGGTGGAGGTTCCCTGTGGCTTGCCTCCTCTCCCCATTGTCCTAATGGCTCCTTGTGAACGAAAGTCATTTGTCTCCATCACGAGGCTGCACGCACACACTCAGCGCGCTAACGCTGATGTTGCCTGTCATTTTTCTTTATTAAGATTGTTTTGTTTTCCCCTATAGCGTCCATGTCTGCCGTGGATGGTTGGATTTATTTCATTTTTCTGCTAAAGCAACAGTAGGGAATGTGAATTTAAGCTATATATGGTTGAGATCATACGTTTATTGACATCGCATATGAAAAAAAAAATAACAAACCAAAATCAGATATGTTTTGCATTAGAAATAGAATTCGAATTAGCTTTATTGTCTTAGAAAACCATGTGGCGAACATGTTTACAATGAGAATAGACCTAACACTCCTGGATTAACATGTAATAAAGACCTAAAAATGCTAAGATAAATAAGCAAAAATATTTACAAGGTAGTGTTTGGAGACTGGTTGTAGTTGTAAGTGCACTCAATATAAGAATCTCAAGAGAAAGGAAATGTGTTATAGTTGACCACCAGATGTCACTGTACTATATGGTTTAACCGAAAATAAGTGTTTCAAAGTATATAGAAGAAAACAAACTACGGACACTCAAAGTGACCAAACCATACAATTGTTCTTCTTATTTTGTGCACAGCCTTTCTTCATTGGCACGAAAATTGTGGACAATCATGTCAGCTCCTCAAAAATTAATACGTATTTCTAGACCTACGAATATGTATGTACGATAAATACAAATTTCTAGACCTACAAATAAGTAGGTAGGTAGGTCGCCAGACAGACAGACAGACAGACAGACAGACAGACAGACAGACAGACAGACAGACAGGCAGGCAGGCAGAGACAGACAGATAGTTGTCGCGTAGTAAGTTCAGATCCAGTAGGAAATAATGTATCTGAAATTGAGCAATGATGATGATAGAAAAGGACCTATCACAGGGTATAACTCATGATAAGATAGCTTTCTGGCGAGAATTTGATTTATGTGGTGGCAGGGGTGGAATATTAGACATTAGCGCTGCCGGGGAGGTGACACCGGGTCAAGAAGATTTACCGTTAGTCCAGCGGCCCCAATGTGTTTTAATTTTCGTCTCTTGACTTTGATCCGGTTAAGTTGCGTCAAAGCATTCTCCAATCACCAGTGAGACATTTTAAAGGCCTGCAATTAGAAGCCAAATAGCCGGCCGTTTATCAAACTCCTTTCATGTCCACCACTTTGGTGAAGGCGGTCGATTGTCTGCGTGGCACCTGAGGCTCGGGCTAAACTCAGCTTGCTTTTACTCCACAAAAGTGCAAATGGGCCGAGTGAAAAAAATGGACAATCTTAGCTTAGCTTACTGCATCACTGTGACCACTATAAAACTATGTTTTCACTATAGGTCAGATTTCCTGCGGCACAGTACCAGCTCTACCCTAACCAACTTGGTTCAGTGTAGTTGACTTCACACTGCAAAACCATTTTGGAAAAAACATACATTTGGGGTAGCAAAGGAGACATTGTAGAGAGGGTCCAGTCATTCAAACTCCTGGGCGTTCACATCTCCGACAACCTCTCCTAGTCCGCCAGCACCGAGGCTGTGGTATGGATGGCACAACAGTGACTCCACTTCCTGAGAGTGCTCAGGAAAAAAAACAGGAACAGAAGCTGGTAGAGTCAAGGTGTGATCTGCTTGAAGGACAGCAACAGACAGAAAATCCGCAGTCATCTGCTCTGCCCAATCTGAAGGGCATTGATAACATTCCATACAACAGCAGAACAGTTAATGTTATAAAAAAAACTCTTCCAACTCCAACCACAACTTCTTTGACCTGCTGTCCTCTGGTAGGCGCTATAGGTCTCTTAAAACAAGGACACTGGGTCAGAAACAGTTTTTTCCCCAGGTCCATAACCACCCTAAACTTGCACACAAGTGTGTGAAAAACATACGTCTTGCCTATATACAGAAAAATGTATATTCATATGTTTTCTCGACTTATTTTGGAATTATGTTGCTACTAAATGTCATTGCACTACTTTTTCATTAGATTGTATTTGTTTTTATTATTCTGATGCACTTACTACTTCTCCCGGTCTATAAGCTCTACCTTGTGAATTTACTTCCCTGTCCATTCTGAAATTCACTTTATCTTTTTTACCCTCATTTGAGCCGTTGCTACAGTACATGTTTATCTATGTCTGATCTAATTTAATCCAAAACAAGGTTCACTGCGTTGTTATCAATGGCAATAAAGATAATTCTAATGTTGAAGAGTCTATAGGGGAGATGAAAGATGAAAGTTAAAAACTGTAATTTCAAGTGCAGTTCTGGTTTATATTTGGGCTGCAACATTGAATCGATAAAATCATTTAAAGTTAATTATCAAAGTGTTCGCAACAAATGTCATCGTCAACTTGTTGTGTCATGTAATTTATGCAGCACTCAGCATGTTAATTCAATGCAAATTGTAGAATATATTGAATTCCTTCTGAACCACGGACTTGCGACGGACTTGTGGTAGCACTTTTGGGCCGGCACAGGGCACTTCGACACCATATTTTGATGCACAAGGTCATCTTGATCCAAATCCAAATTTATTTATACCACACTTTTAGGCACCGAAATAAAAGTCAAAATGCTGTATAAAAACATCCAATGTACAATAAGACGACATCCAATGAAGTGCTCAAATTCTCCTCCGAAGGTGCCTCTTTTTTTGCACTTTATGAAAAATGATGTGACATATTTACAGGTGTATAACAAACATTTTGTATTTTGTATTTATGTTTATTTTTATAATAACTGACAAACAGATGGATTTCTTTATTGTTTTATATTATAGAGTACTCTGTTGTTATGTGCACTACGTGTCCAAAACTTCAATATTTGGATACAGGAGGAAATTAAAAATCAGGTTTGTTTTGTTATCAGATTAATTAATTATTAAATTATCAACAGTTGCATCCCGAGTTCACTATACACCTTTGAAATACAAAGCATAAACAAGCACATATTATGCACTCAGATTCAGAACTAATAAGTGTGTTTTCTCCCTTGCTTGAATAAAAGTTTACTTTTTGTGTGGCATACAAGACTACTGTACATAGAATCCAGTTAAGCTCCAACGGTGCAGGGCATGGTAGGAGGAGGAGGAGGCTGCAGGGACCTGACCACATAATCATCTCCCAGAGAGCCTCCATCCTTGCTTCCAGCGTCCCTGCACAGCCACGGCGAGCCTCGGCAAAGACGAAGAGTGCATACAGGAAGAAGACGGTAAATTAGACGAGGGAGAGGCCTGTGTTGATGGGGGGAGAACATTGGGAGCAGTACGAGGGCAAGCTCGGGGGTCTCTGTGATCACAGGAGAGGCGAGCGGGGAGAAGGGAAAAAGTGAACAGAGACATTAGGAATGACAGAGGAAGTGGAGAATTGGAGCTGACAGGAGGGCCTGCGCTGACAGGAAGGAGGAAGCAACAGGGTGAGAAGGGTGGGATGCTGCCGGTTGAGTGGGACGGGGATGCTCGAGTGCGGGGGGATGAAGGAGACAGAATAAGACGAGTGAGCGCATCTGTTTGCCACTCGTGAGTTTGCAGCGGCGTTGCCCGGGAAACGGCAGTCGCTTGGATTATGAGCTCATTAGAAAGCCCTCATAGCGGCCACTCCACAATCTGACGCACAATAGAGCACGTGTACGGTTATAAAAATAAAAATAAAACAAAGTTTTTCTGCTTTTGTCCCTGGGGTGACTGGAGGTAAAAGTGTGAATCCAAACCAGGGGTCTCTAACCTTTTTCAACCTGATAGCTACTTTTTGTTACTAATTAGCGCAAAGTACACCCAGTTCTACATTCATTTCTAAAATAACACCTTATCATACTATTACTATGTTGTTTCCATGTTACTACTTGGTTAAAACTTACAGAAACTGATCAACACATCCCAGAAGATCATCGGCTGCTCCCTGCCCAGTAAAGCGGGCATTGCTTCAGATACCGTAGCAGAGCCATCAACATTATAAAAGACACTTCTCTTTGACCTGTTGCCCTCAAGTTTGTGCTACAGCTTCCTCAGAATAATGACAAACAGGTTTTCAGGGCCATCACCACCCTAAACAAGCGCAAAAAATTGTTAAAGCATATATTGCAACATTATTTTTTCATTGCACCATTGATATGATGCACAATTAATTTAGGCTACGCGCAATCATGTTTGTACTCATTTTGTCAAAGCAATGTTTCCTCAGTGATGTTCTATTATTCAGATTCAGATTCAGATTCAGATTCAGATCTACTTTATTGTCATTCTAGTACACGTGTATACAGAACGAAATGTCGATGGATCTGACTCCCACAGTTTCCCTCAGTGTCCTTCAGTGTACAGATATAAATAAAGCTGTATTGTGTTATTTACCATAGTGCCGATAGTGCAAGAAGAGACGCTAACCAGATGTGCAAGATGGGCAGTCAGGTTAACAAGTCAGGTACACAGTACCATTATATTGTAAACAATAACACTGTAAGTAATAACACTGTAAGTAACAATAGTGCAGAGATCAAATGTGCAAGGAGTGGCAAGCTATAAAAAAACTGCCACTAGTGCAAAAGTCAAATTAGCAGCCGTTTAGATTTTAGTTAACTATATGTTAGATTGACCATTTAACAGTCTAATGGCCAGGGGGACTAGACTATTGCGGAGCCTGGTGGTCCTGCACCGCACACTGCAGTACCTCTTCCCAGAGGCTAGCAGAGTGAATAGTCCATGATGGGGGTGAGAGGGGTCCCCGGTAATGTTCTTAGCATGGGATAAGCAGCGCTTCTGGCCAATGTCCTGAATGGAGGGAAGTGTAGTCCCGATTATTTTCTCCGCTGTCCTCGATACATTATACATTATAATGAAATATCTGCAGAATTGTGAGGGGTGTTCTCCCTTTTGTGACAAACTATATGACTGGCACACCTCTCTCACAAGCTCAAATGTCCTGGTTCAATTCCAGTGACCAGCCTCCCTTTTGGTAGTTAACGTGTTCTCCCTGACTTGGGTGGGTATTCTGTTTCCTCTCTGGTTTCCCTCCTTGTACCAAAACATGCATGGTTAGGTTGATTGATGAGTCAGACTTGTCTCTAGTGAAGAAGAAAAGCCGTTTATTTTTCTTCCTCAGCGAATTAATTTACATTCAGGAATTGAGATGTGTAAAACAAAATTGAGATAAGCAGTTTCTTAGAAGTTATATTACAACAGAATATTCTGGCCAGAAATAACCCCATGACAATGACTTATAGAATTTATGTCCAAAGTCCGGCCCAGGGGCCAGTTGCAGCCCGTGATCAAATGTGTATTGGTCCGCAGCCTCTGTCTTAAAAACATGACAAAACAAAACTTTACAGTTAGTGCAATAATCCTTATTTAACACCCCTTCATAGTCTAGACTGGTTCTGGCAAGCCCCGCTCCTAACTACAAATTATAACATGATTTGAAAACATCACCTCAAACAATGTAGAGACGGAACTACAACCGAATGAATGGATATATTGAAAAGAAAAGTAATTATATCAAGACATAAATAATTACATTAAAATTCATGAATGATCATGAAGGTTATTACTATGAGTAGAAACGCGTTGGGGTAGGGATCACTAAAATAATAAAATGGTTTTAATCGAGCAATTCTTATAATCATGGCTATTTTTGCAGTGACACATTTCAGTAATACTACACTAGGAATGAAGGAGTGAGTAAATTGTTGTATATCTCTATATGCTGTCTTGGCAACCAGTTCAGGGTGTTCCCTGCCCAAAGCCAGCTAGGAGGGGCCCCAGCACCCCTTTCTATCCTGGTAAGGATAAATGGATGGAAAATGAATGAATAAATCAATAAAGATAATATCAATTCAATACAAACAGAAGCATTGTTATAAAAAATACCCCTGGAGCTATTGTTATAAATAATCGTATTGCCTCAAAACTGGAAAAAAAATGTAAGCGGTCTGCAGTTTTAGAAGGGTCCCTACCACAATAAACCCCCAACAAATTTTGTGCATGCATGCATGTACTCTCACCCACTCCTCAGCACGCTAATCCCTACTGCTGGCATTTGTTCTGTTAGCGTGCTTTGCCGCGGGGGCGCCTGCGGCCCAGGTACTACAAATAATGAAAAAAAAACATAAAATCCCTTTTGAGGAGATTTAATATTTTCTTCATTTTTGGGGGTAAAGGGAGCACTTTTATATGGGGGCAGGAGTGCTCCGGTTCCCTAATGCCGCAGTAATTGTAGATAATGGAGTTTTAAGGACAGCCGCCGATGCAGGTTTAAGTAGGATTTGAGTGGAGATTTACGGCGGGGTGCGAAAGTTGGAGAGGTGCGAGAGAATGAGGAGGAAGTCAAGGAGGGTTTTCAGGAGAAGGGGGCTTTAGGTGAGAAGCAGGTGCGGAACTAAACTGTGATAGGTGTAAAAAAAAGAGTGAAACTCAAATCAAAAGATCTGGGTAGTTTAGTGGACTGGCCCGCAACCTTTTCCGTAACACTGACTGGGTTTAATGTCGGACAATATTCCTGCATCCTGGCTAAAATAATAAAATCAACGATAATAATAATACGTAATAATAAGCCTATATCCACTATTTCATCACTGAATGTAGGCAGATTGATCTTAATATCGGTATTATCAATACTCTGCGAGTACTTGTATTGGCTCGATACTATAATCTGAGATTAAGATTAAGATTGATACTATGTTTTTTGAAATATCACTGTAATAATGTTGTTAGTAAATTGTAACTTCATACTAACTTAAATCCAATTTTGGTTGCATTTTATTTACACAACTGATTTGATGTTCACAAAATTGTGCAATAATATTAAACTGTATTTTCCAGACTATAAGGGATACTTGATTTTAAGACTCAGGTTCGAAAGTAACCCCTTGTAAAATATTATGAGATTAAAACAGAATTATACATATATATATATTAATTGTATGTATATATATATATATATATATATATATATATATATATATATATATATATATATATATATATATATATATATATATATATATATATATATATATATGTAACATACAGAGGAGGGTATCTGGTTTCGCAAGTAAAAGTAATCAATTAGTTGATAAATGGTTAACGTACGTAGAAGCATTTTGTTTTAATTATGGATTTCTGAATTTGTTTACCATATTTCTAGCGCACTTCAAATTTTAGGGTTTTGGGTGTGCCTGACAGTCAAGAAATAACAATATTTTTGTTGTCTTGTTGACCTCGTCAAACAGTAATTTTGTTACATTGCTGCTTTTTCGGTTAAACTCCGTTGACTTTTATTTTGAAACAGTTATAGTCGGTAAAGTACTTTTAAGGTCGTATTGTTTACACTATTTTGACTGTGACGTTGTTTTCATGATATTATCTAATGGAAGGTATCATAGGATTCATGTTGACTTTGTTATATTTGTACTTTTGTTACAATTGTACTGTTTTGGTGTCGTTATTTTATAATGAATAGTCCATTGATTATAATCATAAAATAACTCAAAGGGGATTCAATTATTTAATGATCATGAGATTTCCAAACAAAGCGTATTGGTATTGGATCAGTATTGATCAACAAAACACTGTCTTTAAATGGATCAGATCAATACCAAATATCCCAGTATCGCCAACCTCTATCAATCAGTAGACCACTAGGGATCTAAATGACAAAGGAAAAGACACTCGATTTTATACAACCATAACATTTTTTTATAAACTGTACCATGTTGTACAACATTGTTTTTACTGAAGCATTTCTCATAATCCTCCATTACAACATTTACAACATGATGGTGAGATAAAATCTGGTGCCTTTTGCTCTGTCATCTACGTTCCAAGTGGTCTGGTGGTTAGGATTCGGCGCTGTTACCGCTGCGATTTGGGTTTGATTCCAAGTTGCATTTAATTCTGAGGAAATGTAGATAGCAGAATTTGTCAACTGATCAATCGTTGCTCAAATAAGGTAATATACTACTGTAGACCCTCGTGAAAGACGCAAAATAGTTTTTTACAAACAAATAAATACTGTACAATCGATAAAACGGAGGGATTTTTTTTTTTTTTTGTGCGGCACGGTACCAAACGACCCATGGCCCGATCGTGGTCCGTGGCCCTGTGGTTGCTGACTACTGGTTGACAATGAAATGTAATGAAGAAGTTGGGACGGGAAAAATGTGGGGGCTGCAAAGGGCACAAGTTGGATGACTAATTGGGGGGCTGGGAAATGAGGCTTGACTCAATCTCCACCCTTGAATCAACTCTGCCCTGCAGCATGCTTCAAATGGTCTCCCTGAGTGCCCCCTCCCGTACACACCTTGATTACGCCCTTTCAATGTTACGCTCCGACTCCTCGTCAGGATGAGAATTTGACAGAAAAAAGAGCAAAACTCGAAAGTGGGCAGTTGAGATATCGGTCAATACTTAGCGGGGGCACCAAAGTAGGGGAACGGAGAGTGAGTAATATCATCTAAACGCACCGCCATGAAAGAGATTTGAAAGCTGGGAGCAGGTGAAAGAGAGGGGGGCTTGCTGTAAAAGCATCCGTGCGTGGCTCCTCGCCTTCCACGGCGCTCGCACTTTACGAGATATGGAGGTGTCGTCTCCCTTTTTAATGATACAGTTTAAATGGAAAAACGGGTGCCAAGGACTCAATGGGACCGAGCACTGCAACCTTCATCTGTGTCGTTTTCCAATGTTTTGTTCGATAAAGAGTATCTTTTCTGGGGATGTGAGTCAACAGATCACCTCTTGAGGGTGTTTTCGTTCTTTTCCGAGTTTGTTTGAGTTCAGCCATTCAAATATTATTGCTGTCATGTGAATGAACCTCCCAAAATTTGTTTTTGTTTGTTTTTTATCTAAATGTTGGGTGAACACACTATTTCCAGTAGGTAAGTGAGCTACTTTAAAATGACCATCCAATTGCAACAAAATAAAAAGTACCACTGTGCTGCTTTACTGCTGATATACTCCATACGATCGCTACAAGGCATCCCAACAACCGCAAAGCACAGACAAATGTTCTTTTGATCAAACAGTACTACTGTCGTGATCCACCTCTAAATCCCGATCTACGTAATGACAACCACTGATGTAAATTGTCACTCATTGGTTTATTATTCAAAGAGCAATTGTTTTCTAAATATGTCAATATGAAATGGGTGCCAACAGGCTGTACTTACCAAAGACACCTCACAGAAAATGGTCCCCCTACCCCCAGTGGTTAAGGGATCCAACGAACCAACGAACAATAGTACAAGTAGTGACATGATCAAATCACGAAATCAACCTTCAAATAGAAAGAAAAAAAGTTTACATATCTAAATATAAGAAAAAGAAGGAAAACTGAAGGCATTTAACTGCAAATTGTTTACATCATTCAGAATAGTCCCAGTTTAGGCAAGATGGAATAAAAATTATCTTGAAAGTGGAAATCTAATAATGACATCCATGAATTTGTTTGGATATTCATCATACCAAATTGGACTTTTTTCACAATATATCAAGAGGTTCAGTCAACCAGTCCTCAAAGACAGTATTGGACTTCCATTTGCAGTATATACTTTAATCATGCTGTTTGTGGTTAAAAATGTTTTAGTAATCAAACAAAGTTAGCTAACATCTAATGTGGGGTCCATTCAAATTATCGGGTACCATGTTTTACCAATTGCCATGTTCCAGAATAGTCTGAATCTGTTACTTGTTGCCTATGGACCTAAAGCAGACCACACTCTAAACTAGTTTATTTCTTAAAGTACACCAAGGAAATCCTTGTTGCTAGTCAGCAATGTGGAAAGGTGGCAAGTGATGCTCTCAATGTGGACTACAGTGGTACCTCTACTTAAAAACTAATCCGTTCTGGGAGTAACCTGAACACTTCGTAAGTAGAGACTTTTTTGAAAGTAAACTTGTTAATCTTTCCGAGGTCCACGAAAGTAGAGTGTAATATATAGATATACATATTTTTTAAGTCATAAAAGAGCTTCAGAACATGAATGAAATACATATTAGAACTGGATTACCGCACAATATACATAAAGCGATAGGGACATTAAAAAAGAATAAAATAAATAATGAAAATATTAATATAACTTTTTGCTTCGAGTTTCTTGAAAAACTGATCCAATGACATCTACTTTTGTTGGCTATCAACAATCTGTCGGAAATGCGAAAGTCAGACATAACAAACAATAGCCTGACTTGTCAACACTTTTTGCGAGTGATTCCTTTGCGCAATTTCCAAGACTATATGGAATTTTGCTAAAATATCTTTGATAGCTGCGTCCATCTCACTGCCATCTTGCCGGAACCCATCCTCCTCCTCGTCTCTGAACACTAAACTGTGACTGTGACACGAAGAGCATGCTGGGCTCCACGCACCCTGTTTCTTCACATTTGGGAAACTCTAGGAGTGGCTAATAGCAGCGTGTACTTGACTTTTTATCCTTAAACGCCCCTTGTCACTAGAGGCAACCTGGAATTTCTGTATGTGGAGACATTTGTAAGTAGAGGTATCATTGGAATAGTGTACAATGTGAGCCCACTATCAGCAATTATTCCATGTGCAATAAAACAGGCAGACTAAGTAATGAAACCACCCACACACAAAGCTTATTTTTTTTCCCAAATCACACAACTTTCACAAACAACACACAAGTGCAAACGCATGCTTTGTCCCAGCCCACTCATTGCTCATTAGGCCTCTATTCTGTGTGCTTATTTTTTTCTTTTTATGGTGTATGTTGCGGCCACTCTCTGGGTCGCTGCACAAACCGACTTCCTGAACAAACTCCCCCCTCCCCAATTACCGTTTTGCTTTCGCACCATTTCTCCTTGTCTGCAACGCTGTCTTTCATCGCACGTAAACAAGCGCAAGGTCGTTGTCTTCCTTTGACAATAAAAGGCGGGAGATAAGCGAGTAACGTGCATGTGGTTAATCCTTCGGACAAGCCGATGGAGGAGTTTGTTCCGGTGATGCTGCCCTCGTAATTATGTTTCATATTTGATTCCTCCCTCTCTTGTTGTGACTCAGCAGTTCAGCGGCTATCCTGCTCCAGCAGTATGTCAAGCCTTGTTGTATGGATCGAAAGATAACGGAAATACAGACATCCCTCACTATTCTGCGCTTTGGTTGTTGCTGGATCACTGCTTCCCGGATGTTGAATTGAATTGTTGTCATTGATATCAACGTATTGTGTTTTACGCACACAGCAAATGCTATCACCCGGTGGTAGGTTGTATGTATTAATGTTGGATGGGCATGGTTTGTCTGTTTGTGCGACAGTGAAAGGCTGTATTGTGTCAGTTAAAAGGTGGATGCCTTAGTCAGTTTGGCTATTCCCCCCAAAAGAACGGCGGAGCACGACTATAACGAGTATTTTAGCAGCTCGTAACATTGAAATACACCCATTAAATCGAACTTTGAGGAAGGTCAGAAGAGCCCAAAGAAATGCTGATCACCTGCGGGTGCTCCGTGGATTGTTATTGAGTTCATGAAGAAACAGTGGCGGCATGGGGTGATAAAGTTATAGCAGAGCTGCAAATCTGGCCTACTGCAGCTAGGCTACATGAAAACTCTTACAAGCCACCCTTGCAAGTCCTGTATCTTACCAACGACAGATCCATTACCCATGAAATGGCTCTGGAGCTACAACTCGTAGGAAACCACTACATTAGGGACGGTTCTTTTAATAATCCGACCGGGCTAAATCCAAGAAGGTGCTGCTAGCCAGCCATTCTGCAAGTCACGTTCTCATACTGAAAGGAGAAAACGTCCAATTTTGTTGAACTATTGTAAAATGACAATAAAGACGGTTCTTTTAACTGCAATTCTGTGATTTGTCAATCAATACTTGTCATTTTGTTAACAGTTGTAAACTCTCATCTGGTAAGGACTTGGGTTGAGTTTGACCCTTGGGGGCTTTTATGAAGGTGTGACGCTACCTTGCGGATTTTCACCATTGGCAGGGGGTTCAGTTTATTTCTGTTTGTTTATTATTATTATTTTATGCAACTTTAAACAAGCAAGTGATCTGCTAACTACCATACTAGGAAAAACACTTAATTTAGGCAATCTATCTCTTATTTTACTTCAAAATATTATATCTTAGTATTCTTACTCCATTGGCAGAAAATAAATCCACAATATATTGTAGTTTTAAAGATGTTTTTCCGTGTGTTTGTGTGTGTGAGCTTTTTTGCAGTTTATATGAAGTAGTTGGAACTTGGAATATGTTTAACTTTCTATTTGTCCGCCTAAATATCCATCCATCCAGTATCTGCACCGCTTATCCTCAGTAGGGTCGCCAGGGTGCAGGAGCCCATCCCACCTATCTTCAGGCAGTGGGCAGGGGGACACCCTAAACTGGTTGCCAGCCAGTATGGCACACAGAGACAGACAATTTACTCACTTATTCACACCTAGGGACAATTTATACTGGCCAATTAACCTGACACGCATGTTTTTAGAATGTGAGAAGAAATTGTAGTGCCCGGAGGAAACACACGTAGGCACGGGGAGAACATGCATACTCCACACGGGGAGCCTGCGGCAGCAGGACTTGAACCACAAACCTCTGCACTGCCGTGCCGCCCCTGCCTACACATGTCATCATAATATTTGAGGTACAAAAAAATGTGACTTATGTGCTTAAGGGCTGTACGAAAAAATGAACAGGGAGGCCTGGATATGGTTCCATCCCTGATGGCGCAGTTTATTTTCAGTGGGAAAGGAAAAGTCCTTATTTTCTGTATATATTGTAAACTGAGCATTGGTGCTGCTACAGGGTCTTTGATTTTTAATTGCTTGCGGCAGCGGACTCTCCCAGCTGCCGGCCCGTCTTAGATGCGGCAGCCCAGCTCGAATGGAGGTAAACTTTAAAAAAACTACTTTTGACGCTTTCCTTCTTGGAACGGTGACAGCACTCTCACCCTTATTTCCATTCTTTGCTATTTGTCAGCACACCCCACCTCACCGACTCCCTCCCTGTCTGTGAAGCAGGGATGTTAACAATGCTGCCCCCCCCTCATTTACCAGTTCTGCCTCATTACAGCTAAAGAAGCAGATACATTTGTGCAGGAGAGCGTGCACCTGTCAAAAATGGGGAGCTAAAGAAAGCGCTTACTTTAACACGCTTATTAACCAAACCTCGTCGGCTTCTCACCTCCGAGCGCCTGCTTCATTATCAGCAACGCTCTACAGCAGAGGCAATATTTGCTGACCGATATAAAACTGTCTGGCCCATTTTTTTTTTAATCTTGAAAGATTTAGTTGATAATCCCTTCTTAATTTGTCCCTGCGGTCATTTCGGAAGGGATAGAGATGGCCGGGTCTCATAAGCGAAGGCCAAAAACGTGTCATAAATTAACCTACCGTGACCCAGCTCCTTTGTGCCTGAACATTACATGTAAGCTTTTCTATCACACAATCACAATCGTCTTCTTTCATTATCATTATTTTTTCGTTATGGGGCGGATATGGAAGAAAATGATCAGCGTATAAGTGAAAACATTGGGAGAACGATGTAAGTTATAAAAGATGGCAGCTAATTTTGTTAATACAATTATTTTCTTCTCATCTCATCTCATTAACTGCACCGCTAGTTTTACTAAAATTACCATTAGTTGCCTTCATTCAAGACTAACACATGCCTATCTTTTAGGATGGCTATCGCAAAACACCAGATTCCCTTGAACTAGAGAGGATTCAGGGTCAGCGTGGGCACCAGAGATCCAGTCAAATATATGAGAGACTGAGAAAGCAAAACTTGAAAAGTAGTTTTTTGTATGTATTTATAACAGTTCATATTAAGAGTTTTGGTTACCTTACAACATATTCGTAGTCAGTCCCAGTCTCTACAGATTTACTGTTTGGGTTTATTGGAACATGTGGTAGTGTTGGCAGGTCTGGTTTTGGGGAATACAACTAACTAACAGTCATGTCATGATTACTGATGTGACTCAGCTGTGCACGCTCATTTGGCGCCAACCGCCGTGGGTTCTGATTGGCTCCCTGTCACTATTTGAACCTGGTCCTGTCAATCCCCTGTTGTCAGTCCGTCTGCAAACCTCAGTGTATACTAGGCAAGCCTTTTTCGACCCTGACTCCCACCTGTCCCGTTTTTGCTCCCGTCTATCTCCGGCTACCACCCGTTTTGATCCTGACCACGTCTGCTCTCCCATCCCGGCTTACGACTACCACGTTTTTGCTCTCCTGTCCCGGCTATCGACTTTTTTTTCCATCACTGACACCGCCATCGCTCGCTACGGAAGATCCACTTACGTGTTCGGATCACAAACCGAGTACGAGAGCCACTTGCTTCCCGCGCCTAACGAACCAGATCGTGGGCGCAGCCTTTCCTCTTTCCTTTAATTAAACTTGTGAGAAACGTTACGCAATTGGGTCCAGTTTCTGTTCTGATCCTGACAAATCATCTTATTTGGATCGGTAACCATACCACAATTTAGGGGCCAGTGTGTATAATTTGACCACTAACGAAAGCTCACTCTGACCGAACCGCACCAATCTCCTTTGATAAAAGCGTTCCGAGCTTTTTGCAAGGCTTTCAGTTTTGGGGTGCCGCAAGATACCTGACAAGTATCTCAACTCCCACTAAGTCAGGCTTATGTTACGCAAAATAAATGCAATCTAGTTTTAAAAATGCACAATTATATGATAGTTCATGTATCTGTGTGATTTTTTAACCAATGTTTTTTTTTTAATATTTTATTTTTACCACTATTAGGTGTTAAATACTAATATAGTTCACCAGTTTATAGTAGCTGGCTGAATGTTGGATATATGAGTAGGTGTTGATTAGCAGGTGCAAGCGAGAAATTTACATGAGTGATTCACGTGTTTGTCAACAAGTGTATGCTTACAAATGTCATGCTCTATTTATGGTTAGGGCTTATTTAGCAATGCTACGCTAGTAATTCACATACGTGATATATGACTAGGTGTCTGTTAACAAGTTTAGGACAGAAAAATGTCTAAATCGATGCTCACGTTAGTTGAGAAGTTAACACTTTCAAACTACATTTTTAATTTATTACAAAGGGTTAGTTTTTACACTACATGAAAAGTTAAAGGTCATATCCATGCAGATCATTTTTTAAAAATATCAGTTTAATTATATGTTTTCATCTTTCTTCATACAATATCCTCCACAAATTCGTCTGCTTACTTCTAGACTGTAATGTTATGTTTATTAGCACTTTATATGCCTCTCAGAATATGTGAGACAACTTTGGGCCAAAAATGGGATTTATAAAAAGAAGTGTGGATGCATCTCCATGTGTGTGCTTGTACCAACTTGCAGGAAGTCACGATTATTACATCATGGCCGTACCGGCGGAAAATCTCATGTTTTCCTCAACTCACTACATCTTATTTACTTAAGCTTGCGCCGTTGTGGGAATGGCACAAGAGGGAGATGGTGCCGGTGCTCTTGCAGCAAACTTCATTAACATTATTTGATGAATTTTATGTAAAGACCATCATGAGTGGTGCTGAATGAATAATAAATGTATTCAGCAGTGCAGTATAAAGTGTGTTTCTCATTTTTTCTACATTACCCGGCTTTCGCTTTGCACGTAGTCTCAAAGGTCAATGATTATAAGAGAAGATTCGACTATTAATTTATAAAAGCACATAAATCTTTTTAAAAGGCATATTCTTCCATAAACAGTCGTAGTTTATGAAATACATTGCCGCACTGCTGGTGCAACAAACAAAGGCAACAAACTAGCACAGGGCCAAGGAGACAGTGTGATTATCATTGCAGCACATCAAGTACAGAAATTAAATTTACTTAACAGGTTATGGAGACCATTGCAGAAATGTATATTTCTTTGAAATCTCCGAAAATATATAAAAATCTTTGGAGATGTTTCCTGGATCCTAGTGGCCAAATACCAGTGCTCGTTGATATTTAGCAGTCATACATGTCTGTGCACAAGTATTAATATTAGTATTTACTCACAAGTGGCCTCAAAAGCCAGTATTAATATTTGGTATTACCTTTTTGTTGCTGCATTGTTGGGCAGACATTTTGTCTAATCTTAAGCTTTTTTTTTATATTTGATGATGTTTTTCCTCTTGTAAACTACAGAAATCTGTATTGTGTTACGTTTTTTTTTTTGTGTATTTTTAGATACATTTGTTACATTTTAAAATTGTTATTTAAAGGGAGATTGTGTATTATTTAGCGCCTCCTGGTGCTGATGAAAAAAGGTAATTTATTAAAATATGATTAAAATATTAAGCAAAAATGCATGAGCTCAGTATTCTCGTTTGCCCGCGTCCCTGCATCCTAGACGCATCATTTTTGTTGGGGGACGCATAGTCTCAAATCAACGTGCGTCCCTGGGAGGCAACTTTTTTGACACAAAATTGTCATTATTACCCGACTACTTTTTTTTAACAAAGATTTACTGCACTCCAAACTTTTTGTCAGGCAGATCCGCCATTGTTGTTTTGATCTCGCGGTTCGAGTTTCCGTCTGCACGCCGATCTCGGCCAACGAGATTTGTTGTGTAGTGAGAGGAAGTCCGTCTTTTTTTAGAGAACCGGCTTTTTCGGCTCAACTCATTAAAAAGAACCGGCTCTCAAACGACTCACTTGCTTTGATGATTGATATTACGAATTATGTTGTATAAAGAAGTTAAGAAAAAAAGGAAGTATAAAAGGAGAAAATAAAAAAAAGACAGGTTTGTGGTTATCCCTTTAATCGGAATATTAACAACAATAATTTGATGCAGAAAATGTATTAATAATTTGATGATTAAAACTGAATAAATATATAGATTTATATTATAAATTTGTCGCCGATTTACGATTTCAACCTCGATAACACAACATTTTGGGGACCATAGATCTCTGTTGGGACCCATAGATTTTTGAGCATGCGAGTCCCCGGGACCCATCACTTTTCAGAGGTAAAATGAACACTGTAGCTATTACATAACATGCTTTTTTTTAATACACGTAAGTCAAGAAACTATGTATTCCAAATGTATGGCGCCCTGATTACCCAGGTGAACTGTGAGTGTTGTGTAGAATGGTATAAATACAATTAGAACATATATCTAAAAACACGGATAATATTCCACACCTGAAAACATATTTTTTATATATTTAAATTGTATATGTTCTCTTAACACAAAGAAAATATTCAAAATGCAGTCAAATAAAAATAAAATACTTAGAATAAGGAAAAGGTTTTGTTTATGTGTTGACCGACTATTTTTTATGTGTTTGGGGAAAGAAATATCCACTAAACTACATTTGTGTGTTTCTTCTCTCTTTTTTCTAAAAAAAAAGAATATTACTTAGGGGCCACACATCTACAGGTTTACTTTCCTGATAAACAAAGAGATTTGAATAAAAATCACATTGGACAAGTTTAAAGTTTATCCCCTCCCCCAAATGATCCCCGATGACTTTTTGATTGCTCAGGCATTCCACAACAATCATCTCCCCTCATTGGCAACGCCATCTGGCCGTAAAGGCGCCACGCAAGTGTAACTAATATTTGCCGTTGCCGCTGCAACCCAAATGTTTCTTACAAGTGTTTGCCAAACAGCCTCCTGACATCGGAGGAGCTAATCTTCAAATGAACGTTGCTCCCTCCTCTCGGGGGCCACGCCACCATCTCCTCTCGGGCCAATTAGCTGCTAGTGTTTGCGTGTAACAAGCATGCTAATTGGGCACGAGTGAAACCCAAAAGCCAATTATAATGTTGGGGGAGACCAAAAAAAAAAAGCTTTTCTTTGTCTGTCTTCCCCCTCCCACCATGCATAATTTCTCTTCCGCTTTTGCTCCCACCCCCCTCTCCTGAATTCATACTTGTAATGTGATGAGTTCTCATAAATGTGGAGTTGTCTTTGTTGGGGTGAGAGGCTGAAGGGAAGGGATGGGGGTCTACAATCAGCACCTGTCTGCAGTGTTGATGATGAAACCGGCAAATGAGCTCAATGCAGGGAGAAATGTGTCCCAAAATGACTGGGCTGCTATACCCCCAGCCCCACCCCGCTACCATGGAAAATTCCAAAGATTGACTCATGTGTGCATCATAGCAAAACGGGGTCAGGAGGAGATTGCGGCTCATGTAATCGCGTGCATGTTCACAATTTGCAAATGTCATTGTGGGGGTATTAACATGCGTTTTACATGAGTGATAGTCAAATATTTTTACTATTTCCATTGATGCAAGGTTCTGTAAATGTGGCACGTATGCGGGACTATGGCCTTTGGAACAAAAATATTTCATTAAAAAACAAAATAAACCATAATTTGAATAAAAATTGTCATTACGGTCATAAGGCTCATCTAGAGGGAGCTGACATCATTGTCTGCTAGGGGTACCCCCAAAAACCACAAACCTTGTGAAAGGTTAAGCAAAACAAAATAATAAAAAAATGTGCATTTGGGACATATTAAGTATCCGTAGTTGTATTCTTTCTTGTGCTTTGTTGCAATTGTTTTTTAATACACTGCACACTACAGCGACATCTAGTGGTCAAATATGTCACAATGTCCCTGTGAGAGTTTGGTTGCAAACAGTCAATAAATGGTTGGTTTATTATTTGCAATTTGAAAATGTTCATGGGGACTGTTTGAAAAAAAAACAGGGCACTAGTATCATATATTCAAAAAATAATTGTTGTGATTTAATTAAATGATAAACCTAAATACTTTTTACATATTTTTTTTACAGTATTCAGTGAGAAAAACCAGTGTCAAAGAAAAAATATTATAAACAGCGAATCGTAAATTATTTTTCTAAATGCATATTAATGTAATCGTTCTTATTATTCCAGCAATAAGCAAATGCAATAAGAAACAATTATTTTCTTCATCTTGTGTTTTAAAAAAAGTGACATTTCTGATTTTCTTTCCACAAATATGGTAAAACAGGTATCAATATTTATGAATAAAAACAAAACACTGGAAATTAACGCAATTATCTTCCAACACTAAAAGGTATTTGACTATTTAAAGTTCTATTTACTGCATTTTTCAATTTGCCTATATTTGTATTTTGTTTATTTTTTTTACTTCATATCTTTATGCATTTATTATTTATCTGTTAATGTATATTTGAGCCTTGATGGTTACAGTGAAGTGCAGTGAAAGCAGTTCCTGAAACCTTGACTTTTTTACAACCACTGTCATAAACTGTAAAACCGGTAATTGCCCTATGCCTAGCCACAACAGAGTCAACAGACACTGAAAGAATGAAATGGATTAAAATTGTTCGTACATAGTTTTTTGTAATAGCCCCACAAAGTGATGCAAAGTATCATTGGCATTGTTATTTTTGCTGGAAAGATACCTTTTTGTCCATTATTTTGACATATGAGAACATTTTTAATCACAGCTTGAAGGCAATTGTACAAGTATTTTCAACAGTTTGAGGTTTGCTAAACCCTACGATTTATCAGAAAAAAAACGTATGTACTAGTTTCTTGTTGCCAGTCCTCCAGGTGTATGCTTTACACCGAGCTCCTTTAGATCCATTTTTCCTCTTTACTTGGACACCGCAGCTCTTTTATGTATCCTTTTATGGGACTAATTGTGTCTGCTGCTGATCAATTTGTCCTTAGTGTAAGATTATTCCACCCCCGGAGCCCCCTGAGCAGTAGCAATTATGCTACAAAAGGTCCAGTTTAAAAAAAAAAAGAAAAAATTTGAGAAACTGGATGCGAGAACTCTCCAAACGATCCCCGCGCTCTCCTAATCATCAATTAAGTCGGTATCATTTCCCTTCTACTGTCCGCTTTAGAAAATAAATTAAAATGGCCTATTGTCTTTCTTATCCCAGCGGGATGAAAGCATTTATTCCGTTGTCGCGGCACACAGACCCATCCCGCCTATTTCTGGAGCGGATGGATTCACAATTACGGTACGGAGTCTGCCGTTATGTGACCGGTGGACCTCCTTATTGTGGAGAAATTAATTTTGTCCCATCTGATGAGATTTTCAACCTTGGAGAGTGGTAAATGGTAACCCTGACAAAGATTCTTGTAGGGAAGCAAGCACTGTTACTTTTTTAAGACAAAACAGTTGATTTTTAGAGGCAGGCAGTAAATGTGGCAGGCAGCAAAGTACTGGACAGATAGCGGTTTTATTGGCCTCAAAGCTCAAGAACTCTTGGGCTGGAAATGATAACGAACCCAAACAGTAAATCCACTCGGGTTAAACAAATGCGGAAACTAGCAGAATCAATGTTTCTATTTCCACATGCAGTCTGTTTCTACACCATTGGACACAAAGCTGATAAAGCTTAATGGCTATGCGCAGGAAGGATGGAGCCTTGGTAGAGGCACAAAACACAGGCAATATTGTCCCTGTAATTAAGTGTTTGGATGACACTGACCAGGTTAGTGACCATCATTGACCATATGCACATCTTCCAATAAACCAAAACAGTAGATATTGTACATATCAATCAAAGGACCAACTAACAAGCATTAGGCCACGCCAATGACAATATGGTTTGTATTCTTGTCTTTTTCTCCACGTGTTTTTCAGCCTTACTTTTACATCACATACACATAGAGAGGGCAGAACATCTTTATTATCCCTCAGCGTGCATCCTAGTCTGTGCATGAGATTGCAGGACTGACCTCTGCCTGAGATCCGTACAACACCAATGTTTACCCAAAGCCAGCAGATCAGGCCATTAACCTCTTTGGAGATAAAAGACAAACAAGACCATCCCATCTCCAGGCCAATAAAGACAGAAACTATCACCACAATCATCTGATTATGAAGCCGGATGAGGCAGGGAGATGGCTTGGCAGCGGCCAGCCACTATAGGCCCTCCTGCGGCGCAGCCTGCACCCCCATCCCTTCAGGGGTTCTCTCGGGCTGCAGGTCAAAGTACCTGCGATACGCCGCTGAGTGCAAACGTGTGATTAACCCGAAAGCAGGAGGAAGACGAATTCCCCCCAGCTCCCCTAAGTCCATCAAACACCTCTTCCCCTCCTTTCTTTACACACAATTGGTTTTGGTCCCTAGCCTCCTCCGGCCCCCTGGTGGTTGAAGATCCCGCAGCTCTGATTAAAGAGCCAACCTGGCAAGGGGTGCGAAGGAGGGGGATGGGCGACGCCACTGCCTCTCGGCGTAATTCAATCACACCTTCGATAATTCCCCTGATGTGATGTACAGTGTAAGGACACACAAACCGTCATTGAAGGCTTCCTCCTGGGATGTCTTTAGGGCAGGTTATTATGTTGGAAAAGAAAAACTTGTTTTAAACAGAAGCGTAATATATGACCATTAAAAGTCACTGTGGTTTATAGCGCAACCAGAAATGAATGCTAAAATGAAGAATGCAAACCATGGAGGCTCAAAATGGCCAAACCGCACCGTTTTTCTTCTCATATACATGAAGCGGGAAAATGGCAGGAAATCATGTCACAACGCTCACCCTTAGGTGAGCCTCATGTCATCGAATTTCAAAGGCACAGTCTTAAACAGCAATAAAAATGAACCCATTCACGTCCATTTTCTACATTAAAACAAAAAGGTATAGAACAGAAAAAGCAACACATTGCCCCGCAATTATGACACATGTTTTGGGGACTGTTGTCCCCAGCTGTCAATCTTGATCTGTCTTTATGCGCAGAATTTCAATCTTAATACAATTGGCAATAATACGTATGCATACCTGTCAACCTGTACATTTTTGCCGTACAAAGTATGTTTATTATGCAAATTTGTCAATTATGAGTACCATCCGGTATACACCGACTATCACGAAACAGCACATCAATCAAGTCAAACCAGTTCGCCGCGATGCCTCTATCTCTGTATAGTTGGTTTTTTTTTCGTTGGAAACGAAGCTAGCGGTTTTATGCTACTGTGCGCATGCGTCTGCCGCCTCGGATTTCATGTGGTAGTTTGTGTAGTGAAAGGAATTCCGTCTCTTTTTAGAGAATTGGCTTTTTCGGCTCAAGTCATTAAAGAGAGCCGGCTCTCATACGGCTCACTTGCTTTGATCCACTATATTACGAATTATTATTTCGTATGAAGAAGTTAAGAAAAAAAGTAAGTATAAAAGGAGAAAATTTAAAAAGACAGGTTTGTGGTTATCCTTTTAATCAGTATATTACCAACAATAATTTAATTCAGAAAATGAATTAATAATTCGAATAAGAAAATGTATTATTCTACTTAATTATATTTGCATGTATTTTCCTTTTACAGTGAACGTCCAAGCTACTTCATTTTTTACCTTTTTTTTATAATAAACCTCATTCATGTCGAGCAACTCAGTATCTCACAACAAAATGTTAATTAACAAAATATATATTATAACGAAACACATGTACAATATAACATGTTAAACTACATAAATAAACACGTTTGAAAAAAAAATATGGTGTAAGATTTTTTGTATTTTGTAAGGGAAAACACGACAGTTTATAAGGGCATAGAGCCGTGGAGGTTGACAGGTATGCATATGTGGGAGTGCTAAATCAAAATTGTATATATTTGTTCAGTTGTACTTTAGGCCTACGTGAGTGTTTAAAGTTTTGTTTTAAGGCACCCTCAAAAAATATCAACAAATTTGAGAAACATAGATGGGCATTTAACTTGGGCGAGATTATTGGGGCTGTGGTTTGTTGTTACATTTCTGTTACAATTGGCCATTGGACTGAGCAGGTACAAGTATAGGTGTTGTTAGTTGGTGAGGCAGGGCGTCATTATTTTTCTTTGTAGCCATCCGCTTTGTGCGGCACTTCTTTCACAGGTGGAATGGGAAGTCATATGTTGGCAAGCTGTAAACGAGCCATGGAGGGTTGATCACATGACAGTGATATAGAAAATATCATTTTTTTTTCACAGCTAGAATGGAAATAGCTTAACATGCCAAAGAAAATGACTAAGGAGAGGTACACGGTAATTATAGGGCTGAGGGTTATCAGAATAATAACTGCCTGATATAAAGTCAACGTTTTTGGCCCAACAATAAAAATATATACATTATAATTAGTTATCCCCTGTGACACTAAAATATATCAGCCGACAATACTTGTTGGAAAAATTTCAAGCATATATGTATAAAGATTTGTGCAGATTGAGTGATTGTGCGGGCTTCTGAATTGTAGTCAGTTTCGCTAGTGCAATGGGTAGCACATTCGTCTGACACGCAATAGGTCGGGGACCTATACAGGCTGTTCTTGCCCAAGACAGATCACAGGGAATGATGCCTCAACAACTCTAGTGGTAAAGGGATCCAACCAACCAACAGTACAGTGAGTATTGTTTTGAGAATAATTTGGTCGCAACCAGGGTTGGGTAGGGTTACTTTAACTTGATTACTTTCAATTACTTTTGGATTACTACAATACCAAATATGCTAATAAAAGTAAAAATAAGCTAAATATGAATAAAATGACTAAATTTTGTGCAAGCTTGGGGAGTAACGGAATACATGGAAAGGCAAAAATGATGTTGGCAAACTGTTTGGATTTATTTTCATTTTGTTTTTGTCGCATTTTATGTTAGTTTTGCCGGAGATCAAAGAGATCAAAGCCAGGAGAGAAAGCTTACCACGTGTTGTGAGTCATAATTTTATTCATATTTAGTTTTTTTTGTCTTTTATTAGCATATTTGGTATTGGAGTAATCCAAATGTAATTGAAAATAATCAAGTTAAAGTAACCCTACCCAACCCTGGTAGCAACATTGCATACATTGGGGCAACAAGGTATTTAGTCAATAACAAATTGTTCAAGTTCTTGTACTTGAAAAGATTAGAGAGGCCTTTTATTGTCAACATGGGTCAACTTCAACCATGAGAAACAAAATGGGGAGAAAAATAAGAGAAAATCACATTATTTGATTTTTAAAGAATTTATTTCCAATTTGGAGTGGGAAAAAAGTATTTGGTCACTTAGAACAAAGTAAGATACCTAGCTGTCAAAGACATAATTGTCTGTACTCTTGCTGCTAAGGGTACCACCAAAAATCAAAAACATTGTAAAGAGCTGGGTAAAAAAATAAGAAAAAGGTTTGGTTTAGTCACTCTGAGTCTCAGTAGTTTGTATTCTTCCCTGTGCTTGTTAACACTGGTTTTCAGTTTCACTACACAATACAGCATGTGTCAAATATCACGCAGTGTCCCTCTAAGGCAAAATGAGAATTGGAAGAAAAACGGCAGCTGGCAGCATACGAGGTTAAAATAATTGTTTATACTTACTGTTTGATTATACGTGATAATGAGAGAGGGATCCCTCAATGCAATTAGCGTTTGCGGCTGCCATATTGCGAGACGACGTGCGGAAGGACGGACCTTATGAAGCAGCGCCGATCAAATATCTTCACTTGAGTCATTCAGTGCAATAAGACCCCTTTAAGTGAGCGAGAATGCTCCCGCTTCTGTATCTGTGTCGTCATGCCAACCTACCCAACGGGGTACTCGAGGGTTCGCGGATGACGAGAAGGGAGTATACACTTACCCCTGGCAGGGTCTTCTGTTCATGGAGGGCGCTCTGGGCTTTCAGTGCTGACTCTCGGGCACAATATGTTAGAAAGGCACATCCTGCAGAGAGAAGAAAGATATCACGAATTCTTGCCTAGGACTCCACAAGATTAGAAATAGCAACTCTCGTCACAATGGAGCTCTGAATGGCTCTGAACATAACAAGTACCATATTTGCCGCACTGTAAGGCGCATCCCTGAAAATGGCTCCTTTGTCCTATATTTTTTCATACATTGGGCGCACCGGACTATAAGGCGCACGAAATTGAGACGACAGGAAGAGGTAACATGTTTATTTGTGTATAATCATTGGGCTCATTACACACGCACTGCATATTAGAGTAAACACTGATTTGCATAGTGTATCTGATTGTTTAAACAGTCTCTCCACTTCTTCGCCTGTGTGTTGAAAACTTCTCGGTTTAATTTGTATACGTATGGATTTAAATAAAAGATAAGAGTGCAGACAAATCACTACTAGTCCACCAGTGGTACTGATGATGTACAAAAAAGTATTTTAGCTCATTATCATTATCACACAATTTTTACTCATAGTGCCTTTCTCTCTACTTCTTCAATGAAGAAAACGGAAAAGTATTTTAATAAAATATTACGCAGGCTATCTTACCTACCTATAGATATCAAACCGAGAGGTTATTGATGCACAGTTGAAAAAGTGGAGAGGCTGTTTACCCTTATCAGAATGCACTAACAATTTCAGTGTTTCTGGCACTGTGAGTAAAAATAGTGTGATAATGAAATAACACTTTTTTTTTTTTTTTTTTTTTTTTAATATGTCAGACTGGTGAGCTAGTGGTAAATCGCTTGCTTACAATCTATTAAAGCGTAATTATTAAATGTTTAAATACAGAAGTATACCATTAACTAAAAATACTGTATGCATTTCCAATCTTATCCACGGTATTCTGCAGTATACAAGGCGTACCGAGTTATGAGGCGCATTTTCAAATGTCTGGCTTAATTGAGGTGTTTAGGTGTGCCATATTCAGCAAATGCAGAAAATAGTGAAATAATGGTATGCCTAATTCACAATAATAATTAGAGACAGACGAGTATTGATTTAAGGAATATGTAGTTGCGATGGTAGCCGATATAGTATATTTAATAATCAGGAACTTTAAAACAAACAAATGGTTAATAAATATAGAACCTCAGCAAGTCTCTAAACACTATTTTGTGAATATTATTGTATATTGCTCCTGACATCCTGTTAATTTTAAAGTTTTGTAGACACTCAAAATAAAGGGAAAATACATCAATGGATTTAGGGTGCAAAGGAAAACAGGAAAGCCCACACCTCATATAATAAATTCCTGTTCTAAAAGACATTTTTATGAAATCCCTAGGTTACAAAAGCAGATGCACCCTAAAGCGTATGAGGTTTTTGAGTTTTTCCAGGACAATTATTTAGCTTATCTCAAGTACAAATGTTCATATTATCATGTAAAACATCGTATTTCCATCTGTACGATTCTTCCCCAGAGCCATTACCACCCTTAACACACATCACACAAAAAAACAAAACTCTTGCAAACACACTACCTCAGACAGATGTAAAATTGTAGTCATGCCTATGCTCATTTTGTGCAATTTTGCCTATTTTTGCACTACCGCATATTGCACTAATACGATCCCAAAACTGTATGTAACATCCTACATGCCCACACTTCTTGTGTAAATATGGTGTAAATTATAACCTTTATCTTTTTTGTTCCTTTATCTTCTTAGTTTTTCTTTTATCCTCACTGTGAAACTGGAGTGCCACGTCCAATTTCGTTGTCACAATATGTTGGTTTAAGATCAGGTAATTGTGTAATTGTAACTCTGTGCAGTCCTTTGAGCAATTTTTGTGATTATGGGCTATATAAATAAATGTGACTTGACTTGACTTGAATATGTTCAACCCATTTTGTAACAATGACAATAAAGGTATATTCTATTCTATTCTATTCTATTCTATTCTATTCTATTCGATTCTAAATAAAAGTTAGTATTGATCTACACCACAAGTCAGCAACCTTTTTGATGTGGAGTGCCATTTTCAAATTTTCTTGTAAATCAGTGTGCCTCACCAAGATTAATGACTCGCATAACATTTTTTGATATCCAACAAAGCTCTCGTTTTACACCACTCCAAAAATACAACATGGATATACATTTTAATCATATAACTCAGTGTTTTTCAACCCTTTTTGAACCAAGGTACACTTTAATTTATAAAGAACACGTTCGTTGAAAATGTTTGAAAATGTTAAGTTATTTCAAATATTTTACTGTACTACCTCATAAGCAGGTAATTAGTATATAAAAAGAAGTAAATAATACTTAAAAAAGAAGAATGTGATTTATGTTTTTATTTTTTACAGTGCAATCTTAAACCGCTTTGTTGAATAAATTAAGTTATTAAATGTACTGTGCTACCTCAAGAGCAGATAATTAGTATATAAAAATCTACTGCCACCTACTGATATGGATTACTATAACAGTTCCTCATCTGAAGATTGCAAAAATACTGAATAATCGCTTGATTTTTTTGGAAAGATAAAATTGGGCAGGCAGCATGGCGGCGCAGTGGTTAGCGCGTGCGCAGCTCAGTTCTGAGGTCATGGGTTCAAATCCAGCTACCAACCTTCCTGTGCGGAGTTTGCATGTTCTCCCCGTGCTTACGTGGGTTTCCTCCGGCCACTCCGGTTTCCTCCCACATTCCAAAAACATGCATGTCAGGTTAATTGGCCGGTCAAAGTTGTCCCTAGGTGTGAATGAGCGAGCGAATAGTCTGTCCCTGTGTGCCCTGCGACTGGCTGGCAACCAGTTCAGGGTGTCCCCTGCCCACTGCCCGGAGATAGCTGGGATGGGCTCCAGCACCCCCGCGACCCTACTGAGGATAAGCGGCGCAGCTAATGGATGGATGGAATGGATGGATAAAATTGGGCAAATTCCAGCGGCACAGTAGACAAGATCTCACGGCACACTATCCTCTGCGAGGCGCCACGCAAACACACACTGACACATGAAGCAGAGGAGGCGGGGCACTAATGTAAAGCCTCTAAATAACACGGCGTGCAACTGAAAATGGCTAAATTTCAGGTAAAAAAATTCTAAAATATAACTATTATTATTTTGCCGTGCGCTCGCATGCCACTGGTTCAAAAAGACATTTTTATGAAATCCCTAGGTTACACTGCAGGCACGCGTGTCATATGTTGCAGACCCCTGATATACGCTAATCTGATCCTGATATCTTTGGGAAATGTCACCATCTTTGAAGAAGTGACCCGTCCCCTTGCGTATGTCCATACTTACTATTAACACAGGTCAAATATTTAGGCCCTGAAGGTTTTTTATGCAATTTTTAACAGTGAAAAAAATAGTTATCTATATCATTATTTATATCACAACTGTTTTAGGACATAAGCCAAAAGACTCAAACCCAAAACAAATGAATACAATAGAAATAAAATAAATATTAAATCACACAATAGTTTGAAAGTAAAATCAAAAACACCAACAAAGTGTAAACACAAACAATTGGATCTAATTTGAAAGTTGAAATGTATGTGTAATCGTAAAATCCACCAACATTATTTTAGTAGTAGTTAAACCGGGAAGAGGGCAGCACGGCGGCGTAGTGGTTAGCTTGTGTGCGGCACAGTTCTGAGTTCATGAGATCGAACCTTCCTGTGTGGAGTTTACATGTTCTCCCCATGCTGGCGTGGGTTACCTCCGGGCACTCCGGTTTCTTCCCATATTCTAAAAACATGTATGTAAGGTGAGTTGGCCGGTCCAAATTGTCCCTAGGTGTGAATGGGCGAGTGAGTTATCTGTCCCTGAGTGTCCTGCGACTCGCTGGCAACCAGTTCAGGGTGTCCCCTGCCCACTGCCCGAAGAGCTGCGATGGGCTCCAGCACCCCCGCGACCCTACTGAGGACAAACGGTGCAGATAATGAATGAATACATAAACCTGGAAGGACTCACTATCAATCCGATTCAAGTACTTGCTCAGTATCAATAATATCGACATTTGGATAGATCCGCCCACCCTTCCTCCATAAAAGTATATCTCCATACTGGGTCGAACTAGACTTTTCTGTTTTATAGTTTCAGATAAAAAAATGAAACGTGCATTCTCTCAAGAGACCTCTCTGCACGAAAAAAGTTGCAGGAAGTAAACATGAGCGAATAAACACGGCGCTAACAAATGTGCGACAGCTTCCGTCTGGGAGTGTGTTCGAGTGTGTATGTGGAGCATGGGGAGGGGTTCATAGCTGACAGTGGGTGACCCCATTCAGCTTGAGGTTTTGCACCGTGCAGCATAATTTCCCATTACTACATGTCACAGCGGCTGCCAAGCATTCCCACGAGAGAAGGAGCGAAACACGCGCGATAACCCGCTAGCAGCATATACTCGAATAGCACAAGCGCCACCCCCCACCCCGACCCGACCGGTCCCAGCCAATGGCAGCCGGCCAAGACCGCTCCCCTTTCACGAGAACCTTCACCCGCTGGCAGCCACTTAGTCAGGAAGGGGGAAAAAAAATCACCCCGGGAGACGTTGATGAAACAGCGAGCTGTACAGGGAAAGCTGAAGAAGTTTGTGGTCAACCCGGTGCAGACGGGGGGACAATGTTCTTCAACCCGTATGAGGTTCAGTGGGTGTTGAAGGATTTTGTACATTTGACTATAAGGGATTTTATACGATTGAATACAAGTCACATTTATTGAGTGCAATGAAGATTTTCACCGAGTAGACAGACAGGTCACGCCGTTCCAAATGCAGAATATTTTGACTAGGGAATTTTGATAACAGGACTCTGACAGAGGACGGCAGGCGATGTTTTGAGAACAAGGCCCCGATGACGTAGAAACGCTCGGTGTTTTTTTGAGTTTTTCCAGACATCGAGACGAGGTGGTGGAGCTGTGGAGCCCACGTGGGGGCTTCCCTGGCACATCCCGGGAGGAGCCGGCACACCAGCTTGCGGAAAAAACGTGGGCCGAGAGAAGAAAGCGAGGAGATCGAGAGAGTAGGCTTGACAGAGACTCGAGCGACACTCATTTGGCCATGTTCGATGGAGTTCACTAAGTTAAATACTTGAAGAAATTAAATCTGCCCTCGTGTGGAAATGCCGGTCTCTTGTCCATCTTTTCCATCAAGAAACGAGCGTGCATTGTTAGGTGAATGTAGGTTGTGTTTGGTTAATGCAGTTAGATAACTATTTCGAACAATTTGGTAAACGATACATTTTAATATTTAATTCCTAACAGTGTGTATCTCTGTGTCGCGTGGTCATGTTGAGACATGAGAATGATAATTACTGAATCTTTCTCGCTATAAGGCGCACACCCGAAAAGAGTAATTTATTATCTATTTTCTATACATCAAATTATTCAAAATTAAAGCTCAAGATTATGTTTTTCCCTTGTTGCCTTATTGTATTTCCCTTTTTCATGTATCATTTCCGTTTGTGCTCTATTCTTTATTTTATTTGTTTTTTCTGCATTCCTTCTGTTTTTCTATTCCTTCTATTCCTTTGTTCTTCCATTTGTTTTTTTCTTTCCACCCCAACCTTTTTCTTTTTTCTTTTTCTGTTTTATTTTTGCTTTTTTCCTAGGTTTTCCTTTTCTTGTTCTTTTGCCTGTTTTCCCCTTTGCACCCCTCCACCCCAATTTTCTCTCTGTTCCCAAGTTGTTTTTCTTTTTTTCTCTTTTATGTTGATGGGCTGTCAGGACCAGAACGGAAACAGGACCCACTTGCGTTACGTTTCTCACATGTTTTATTAGAGGAAAGAGAAAGAGCTGCGCCAACGATCCAGTGTTCGCTGGATGCGGGAAGCAAATTGCTCTCGTACTCGGATTGTGATCCTAAAACGGAAGTAGATCTTCTGTAGCGAGCGATGGCGGTGTCAGGGATGAAAAAAACGGGTCAGTATCCGGGACTGAGAGAACATGGCGTGGTCGGGGTCGGAAGTGAGTCGTAAGCCAGAATGGGAGAGTAGACGTAGTCAGGGGACAAAAAGAGATCGTAAGTCGGGACGGGAGAACAGATGTGGTCAGGACAAAACAGGTCGTAGCCAGAGACAGACAAGAGCAAAAACGGAACAGGTGAGAGTCGGGGTCGGAAAAGGCTTGCCTAGTATTCATTTAGGTTCACCGACGGACTGACAACAGAGGATTGACAGGACAGGGTTCAATTAGTGACAGGCGGTTGGCGCCAAATGAGCGGGCACAGCTGAATCGCATCAGTAATCATGACATGGGCAAGATAAAAAAGATAAACATTTATTCTTTCTTTTTCTCTTCTTTTTTCTTTTCTTACTTCTCAACCTTATTTTCCTTTTTCTTTTTCTCTCTTTCTTATCCCTTTTTATCATTTTGTTTTCCCTGTTTTTCTTCTTTATCACCTTTTTGTCCTCCTTTTTTCTTTTAGTTGTTTTTATGTTCTGTATCCTCTTTTTTCCTTTTTTAGTATTTCTGTGTCACCCATTTTTTGTCTTTGTTTTTATTTTCTTCTCATTCTTTTCCCTGTTCTCTTTTTTTCCTTTCACTTTTGGTGTAAGGAAATAAAAGCTTACAATGTAATTTAAAATCGATTTCAAAGGATCTCAGAATCATCTAAATCTTTACGAACCATTGAAAATAAAAACCATGCCCATTACCGTTGTCCCACCTGTTGTGTCATTTTGCATATTTCTTTAGGTGAAACTTCTGCTCTCGCTACAGCATCCGAGGTCCGTAGGACTTTGATTTAGCGGCCCTGATTCAGTATCTGACGGGAGGGGGTGGGGGTCTTTTTGCAGAGTACGACAGCTGGCGAAAGGTTGTCCCTGTCAGCAAAAAAATCTTCCGATTGACTAACGACCAAGCCTCCGCAGCAACATGACACGATAGTGAGCAAATATCTATCCTGTGATGACAATATATTACTTGTAAAAAGTTTACGTCAGGCTACCGCTCAGCTCAACTTCTACGTCTCCTTTTGTCCTTTTCAAGCTTATGTTTTTGATTCGTTGAACTGGTGGGTAAGGACCCAAAAGTGGGTCACGGACCCGATTTCAGCCCTGGCAAACTAATGCTAAGAAAAAGAAAAAAAACAGAAGGTCGATTACTCAATAGATAATGGTAATGTCATGTTCCATCTCTTCTTCCTGTTTAGTCAATCAGCGCTGTCCCAATTTTCTTTGAGAGGGACCACATCTCATTCCATGGTAATTTGCTTGTTTTATTTCCTTTTTCTGTCCAAGAAAATTAGTGATGAGGGGAAGGAAAAGTGGGAAACAGTGAGAATGACGATAGAGTTGAAGAAGGATTCAATTGTGAAATCCGAAACTATTTTATGAGTGTCTGCTATTAAAGCATTGCTTACAGATACAGTAAAAGGTTGAAGATTTTATATTCCTGGCTTTTTTACCAGTATATTGATCTTCATTATCGACAAAATTAGGTAATTTCCGTTCTTAAGGTACTCGATTATTTCGTATTTTGGGAACACACTTATTTTATTATATGGCTATTTGAAGTTTTAGGGGGTCACCTATATGTTGTTTAGACCTACATTTTATGCAAGTAAATGCGGTACTTGAAGCCGTTTTGTTTTTTCCGATAATATAGTTTTTTGAAAAAATGTTGGTTGTATGATAAGATAAGGATGATGAGACAATTGCTGAGAAAATACTGATATGAAAGAATAAATTCATATAAATACAGCAAGTAAATCCTTCATTAAAACATGTAGATGCATATGCTGATTAAATAATAAAACTAAAATAGCGGGAAAACAAATGTGATAGTGGCAACGTGCTCAGTGACACATTTTAATATTTTAACAATATATTCTCAGATCTGTGCTATAAACTGTGAAATCATTTTATTGGATACATTTGAGAAGTGGAATTGATTTCTTGATTTGGATTCCAGCTTTTTATTTTGGTGGAATGGTGAGTCGTCGGGTCAGACCAGTTGAGAACCACTGCGTTAAAGGGCATATTTCAAACTCATGGCCCACGGGCCAGATCCGGCTCGCCGCATGTATAGTCAAATTTATTTGTCTGGCCCTTAATCCTAAAATGTCTCAAAGGACTGCTCAGGTTACAATTATGCCATCCCCGGATCTTAAACCAACATGCGGGCAAAAAAAATAATCTAAACCTCAACATGAGAAAAAACCTTAATAAGGTTCCTGTGAGAGCTTAAAGTTTCTGAGCCTCTAAAAATAAACGAGTAAAAAGTGTGCCTTGACTAAAAACTACATTTCCCACAAGGCCTGTTGACTACAATATCCACGAAGAAACGGCTAAACACCAGTATTTTGTATCGGGGTCAATGAATGGAATTGAGAAATAAATGAACCTACAAATTACCCAAAAAATTGGCTTAATTTACTATACAGTATATTTTTTTCAGTATTGCAGTTCACTTATCGTCGTTTAGCTTCTTCAGGGATTTTTATTTTGCGTTGTGTTCTGCATTCTGATTGGCTAAATAGAGGAAGATGCTTTATATCACCAACAAACCTGGACTTCTCCACCCTAAACTTGCTCCGGGGCCGATCAAAAAAGGCACTCCTTCGTCGCTCCCTAGCATTTTTAAAAAGTGTTTGATGATCAATATGTTTCCTTTACTAAGATTTGATGTCTTGTCATGTGTATTTACTGTGAATTTGTAAAAACCACTACGGTTTATTTAACATGCAGATTGGAATGTGACAAAAAAACACAAATTAAAATGATTGATATCATGATTCAAAAGTCCTTTTATTTGTATTTTTATTTTTAATGGGTACCTGAAAATGGGAACTATGCTGTTAGATGTTTTATCTATTAGAGAAAGGAGCTTAAGCGTCTCTAGACTTCTGCTAAGACACCCATGTGTCTAATTTTACATTTGTATTTCTCGTATTTCCTTTAAAGGCGCGTACATTCAATTCATTTTAAGTCAAACAACATCGGGATGAGTTTCTTCAATATTCTCTGGTTGATTAACAGCAGTCAGCTGATAATACTACAGTGGGTGCTTTGCGAGTAGTGCCATGTTTTCGTGGTTTCCAGCGGTCATATTTAATACACCGTTATGCATGTTATTTTTCTCTTGTGCTTCCCTCAGGATTGTCTCCCTGGCGCGCCAGATGTTTGATACCGCCGCCATAAAGTTTCTCCGAGCTCCCAGACGCGATCAAAAGCGATATTTGACGTCAGTATTTAAAGTTTGCGAAGCAATTAGACGCGGTAGTCCGGCAAGTGGAACGGACAAAAGCTGGAAAATGAAAACATAAAGTGTGTCGTTTGCGAAGCGGGGAAGTGGCGGCGTCCCGTGATGTGCAGGTTAAGTGGGGTGGCCACGATTGACTTTCCCATCATTGCGAGCGAAGCACCACAAATTCCTTTGAAATGGAAAAGGGAAGCAGTTCAGACACAATCGCTTTGATTACTTTCGGAACTTTCTTCGGCGATGGTTCGTTTGTCGAAATTCAAAGTAAGTATGAGCTCGGATTACCGCCACACGGGCGCGCTCGTGACATTGCATCATAGGCGCCGCCGCGAGCGGCAGCCTTTCCAGCAGCTCCGTGTAATTTCGCTCTTTTTGTGATTTATTGTTTTAATTGTCTGCTTTTATCTTCTGTGTTTTTCGGCCCGTTTGACGACTACACTTTGGATTACTTTCCACCCTATCATTATGGGTTTTAATGCACAAAAATGCATTTATTTGAGGGATCAACTCATTGCCCTGAAGAATGTTCGTGCCAGCGTGATGAGAGAGCCCTATCGTGGCTGCTAAGCGGCTAGCGGCGTTATAAGCCTTCGGTACCGTCCGTAATTATGGTAAACTCTCCACCAAATAAGACCGACGAACTGGCTGTGCTGGTGAAAAACATTAAAGCATACAGGGAGTGCAGTTTGCTGTGTTTAACAGAAACGTGGTTCACGTCTAGCGTTCCGGAAGCTAACGTGGAGCTACCCGGAGCTACCCGGCTTCAGCGGTGTTAGGGTGGACAGAGACACAAAAGCCTGCAGGAAGCGGAGAGGAGGAGGACTCGCTATCTACGTGGACACAAGATGGTGTAACCCTGGGCACAAAGATTTCCATCTGCTGCAGGGACGTCGAACTTTTGGCCTAGCGTGTGACCTCGTCCACTCCGCTGTTGCTAAACTACAACACAGCACCCCGAGGCCATCCTGTTAATCTGTTAATAAACAACAAAAGGGTACTGCTGGAAGTGTGAATTTCCCTACGGGGATGAATAAAGTATTTATCTATCTATCTATATATCTATTGTGCATTGAGTTTCTATAAGACGGCCGGTGTGGTCCATCCAAAATGCTCCAATCTCTTTGAGTGAAATTGAAATTATTTTGGTGATTAAATAATAATGTTCATATGAGTCAAGAAGAGGATGCACTCATGCAAGGATGTCACACATTCATCCCTTCCTTCTTTCCTTCCTTCCTTCCTTCCTTCCTTCCTTCCTTCCCTCCATCCTCTCTTCTTTCTCTCTTTCTTTCTTTCTTTCTGATGATTTTTCTGATGATCTTTCTGATGATCTCTCTGTGTTTTTCTTCATTTTTTCTTTCTTGTCTTCTTCTTTCAAACTGCAGAAGAAAGGCGTTGCCAGCGTGGCTTCTCTCCTTCCATGCTTTGTTCTTTCCTGCTTTCTTTCTGCTTGAATTTCCGTACTTTTCTTGCTTTCTGGCTTTCTTTCCTTTTTCCTGCTCAGTTCCTTATTTTCTTCTTTCCTTCACCCTTCATTTTTCCTGTCTTCCTTCCTTCCTTCCTTGCTTATTTCCTTCCTTCCCTTCTTTTTTCTCTTTCTCTCATTCATTACTTTCTTCATTACTCCCTTCCTTCCATCAATCCCAATAATTGGTATCAGGGTGATATTAGGCAATATTCTGAAGATCTCAAAACTTGTTTTTATCGTGTTACTTTCTAGTTAGGTTAGTTAGACTTGTCTAGCTAAGTAGCACATGCATTCATATTTTGTTTATTTTACTCGAAAAAATGTTTAAGATTGGTGTACACGTTTGCTTCCATTTATTTTATTATGTGGCTACTTTAAGGCAGTATTTGGGGGTTGTACTTTTATGCGAGTATATACAGTAGTTCGTAACTGCATAGTCATTTTCTGAGTAACGCGCTATTTTTGCTTGCCAGTAATCCTGAGGTAAACACAACTAAGTAACTCGTGACTGCAACCCAATACTGTTTTCCAGTAACGCGCCCCATCATAGTTTATTTCTCACCGACGGGTCGCACAATGGATGAGGACGATTAGGCTCCCCCTGCTTCGGCGGGTCCTGCACTCCTCTCTCCATGGCCGACGGATTGATAAATAATGCTACTGGAGCAACAGCTTTGCCCCCCCGCCATTATTCAGCGCGTCTGAGCGGTGCACGCTAGCTTCGCGGCTGACACTAAGTGTTATGATAATATAGTGCCGGCCCAAAATGATGGATGCGGAGCCGAGCAACCTGGGCTGACGAGCACCGTGCCCTCTGCTTAGAAGAAGCCAATATTCCCCCTCCCATATTTTCAGCTACCTGACAACAAACACGAGTCGACTAATGCTTGAGACATTGCAGATGAAGACGTGTGCACCCACTTCAAATCATAAAGAGGAACAAGGAGTACCGACAGCAGGCCTTGTTATCCATCCAGAATGTTGTCTTCTTTCATTTAAGGGACTCACAATGTCCGTTTTGTGAACTGGAACCAGAAATTAGAGCCGGGAAAATGTTTCAAGAGACATTGTGTATTATTTAGTGCTTTCTATTTCTTAAATATATAATGATTATGATAATACATTCATTGCACACTTGGTCATCCTTTTAATTAAAATTTCATTTTTTTATTCTTTATAATACTTGAATTGCTTTATATCTTATTTTATTTTTTATTGTTTAAATGTATGTAATCTGGCTGCATTTATATAGAGCTTCTTAAGTTAATGTGCTTCACACTTTTCCCTTTTACACACGAACTAACCAATAGCAGCGTCAGCCATGCAAGGCAACTACCTGCTATTGGGGGCATCAGGGATTCAGTGTCTTGCCCAAGGGCACTTCGACCTATAACACGGAGGAGGCGGGAATCAAACCTGTGACCTCTTGATCCCAAGACAAGCGCTTTACCTCCTGAGCTAATGCCGCAACATATATTGCAGCCTGGTCATCCTGGAAGGGGGATTACCTCATGTGCGGTCCCATCTCAAGGTTTCTTCATTTACTTCATTTTGAGGTTTTGAGTTTTTTCTTGCCCTCATGTTGGTTTTAGATCAGGGGATGGTGTAATAATAGTCTGTAGTTTGCAATAGTCTGTGCAGCCCTTTGAAACTCCCTGTGATTAAGGCCTACACAAATAAACATGACCTGACTTGACTTGTTCTATCATATGTTCCGGTCCGGAGCCTTCGCTCTAAAAAGGGGTGATTTACTAGTGATCCCAAGAGCCAAGAAGAGATCCGCAGGTTCGAGAGCGTTCTCCATTCGGGCCCCGGTGCTGTGGAATGCTCTTCTTCCTGAGATTCGACCTGCAACCTCAGTGGAAACATTTAAATCTAGGCCTCAAACACACTTCTATTCAATAGCATATGAATAACCTATATTTTATGTTGACAATATCCGTGTATTATTTGCCCTCATGTAGGTTTTAGATCAGGGGATGGTGTCATGATAGTCTGTAGTTTGCAATAGTCTTTGATCTGGCAGCCCTTTGAGACTCTTTGTGATCAAGGGCTATACAAATAAACATTACTTGACTTGATTTTTTAAAAATACTCAGGTGTCAAAAATGTGTATTTATATTGCATTTCCCGCAATATATACATTATAAGGCACAGCACCCAAAAACACATTGAATATACTGTACTTCATTTGCTTGTGTAGTGGGTTTATCGTTTTGGTGAATTCTGCTTCTCTATGTTTGTGAAAGCTGTACGGTTCACTACGCCTTCATGCAGGCCCATTTGAAACAATTCGAAATGTGAATGGCTACACACACAGCGATTTCACATTGATGTGGAGCTGCAAGGATGCCTGCAGATGAAAGATTCCAGGCCCATGGGCAGATATCAGAGGCTAGCAACAAGTTATCCTGAAATTAGTTTGGTTAAAGGATAAGGTATGAAAGCACAAGTCAGGAAGCAACGCAAGCAGGAGAGATGCAATTAAGAAAAGCTGACAAGCAATTTGGAAATTCTGTCTTCTATGTTTACCATCAATTATGTCTTTATACAGGCATAGCACAAAAAAACAGCATCAGACATTAATTAACATATATTGATGGACAAAATATCATTGATATCACATGATTCATTGTTTTTTAGGCCAGCAGAGAAGGCCTACCAGGCTCTCATGGCCCACAAAGGCTTTATTCTGATTGGCTAAACAGAGGAAGATGATTTCTATCTGTTGCTGCCGCCAAACTTTGGACCAATTTTCCCTTGCACATCAGCTCCCTTATTGTGCATTTTAAAAATATCTTTTAGTCCTTGGCTTTTAACACAGAATGAGTCTTTATTTACTGTTTTATTATTTAATTAGTTTCTGACTTTTAAAGTGTTTTTATTATTTAATGATCTATTTAAAGTTTTTTGTTAACTAGATTTTATGTCTACAACACTTTGTGTTCAGCTGTGACTGTTTTATGGGATTTGTTAATAAAATTGAGTTGAGTTAATATGAGACAAAAAAAGTTGGAAGTCTCCACCCACTAAACTTGCTCTGAAGCCACATGCAGGCACTCCCTTGTGGTTCTCTGGTGGGCTTTCAGAAATTGTTGAAATGAAAAAATTATGAGGTTTCTGTGGGAGAGAACTGGAGGGTCAATGCATTAAATTGAGTACATCACTTCTATATACTCGTACAATGCAGTTTTGTTCTAATACTTTCACCATTGAAACAACATTATTATGCTCACTCTAAACCTGCATGGATTTTCACAGGCATACTTCAATTTTATTTCCACATTTTAAACGGTGCAGCCGGACGGCTCTCGTGTGTTTGCAGTGTTGATATTCCAGATATAAGTTTTACGTTTTGATAGACTTTCTGTGGTTATGTATTCCCTTTTTGTGTTTGCAATGTGATTTCTAATTTCCTTTTTTGCAGGAGATTAGTCCTCGGACACTGATTGAGATGTTTTTTTTACATTCCTCAAGCAAGAATGTAACCCAAAATCTTGGACGCTAAACGATTAGAACAATCTAGGCACGTCCGATACTTTAATCTGCAGTAATAGTAATATTGGTGGATAAAATTGATACTGAGCCATGAGTGAGAAAACTCTCATGTGAATCTTACTTATGAGTCAATTTGACTTTTGCTGATGCATAACAACTTCAACCGCGTCGCTCTGAGTCATCTACAAACTACTGCAAATTGTTGATAGAAAAAGCGAGACCCAGACTGTGGATCCCCAGCACAGGGGAATCATGTGGCGCTTGCTCCCACCTCTCTCCTGGGAACTTGACTACCACTTTGAGACCACCAACAAGCTTTCGGCACTCGAGGAAAGATACTGTACATACAATAATCAGCTTTCTACCTTTATATATGTTTCAGTCCTTTTCAGAAACATTTGAAAGATGTCTAATATAGATACAGTTCTGTTCAAAATAATAGGAGTTCAATGTGACGAACCATAATATCCCTGTTTGTTTAATATATTTCTTATTGTTACATGACAGAAAAGTTACCAGTAGGTGCAAAAGATTCTAAGAAAACAAACAAGACCCAGCATTCACAATAGGCACACACAGAAGGCTGTGCAATTGGGCAAATAGTTAAAAATAGTAGTGTCTGCTGTCGACTGTACATACTCAAAACGTTTTTTTCTTGAGTTACGATTTACCAATCCTAATAATTTGCATGACCACAGTTTTATATAACTGCTTCACATCTAGGTCGCATGGAGTAAACCAACTTGTGGAACCTTTCAGTTATTTCACTAAATGATTGCTTAACAACATTCCACAATTTATTTTCAATTCTTGGTTTTGCTTACAAACAGCATTTTTGATACCACTCCACAAGTTCTCGATTGGATTGAGATCTGGGGATTGTGCTGGCAACTTTACAACATTATTTTATCGGTTCTGAACCAAGAATTCTCTTGGTGTGTTTTGGGGTCATTGTCTTGTTGAAACATCCATTTCAAGGGCATGTTCTCTCCAGCATAAGGGAACATAACCTCTTCAAGTATCTTGTATCTTGACAAACACAAACTGATCCATGAACAGCACTATATATATATATATATATATATATATATATATATATATATATATATACTACTTTCAACTTATTAAGGGCACCTCAAATGACACACCCCACCTTTAAAGTGACTATAAAAAAAAGAGTCTGCGTGCAGCTATCTTTTCGCTTAATCCAAAAATAAAACGAACATGACATGCAAGCTGTGAATACAAGGCCTCCTCTACAAGTGTCATCGCTTTCAGCCAATGAGAGCTTGCATAAGTCCCCTAGCGGGCACCCCACCCTTGAGGCAACACAGCTGCTGATTCACTTCACCTACTTTGGCTTTCTTTAATGGCACTAATCCTATTTCCTTGCATCCTGCCCGGGTCCCCACTACCGCACAAACACGTGTTACACCACGGCAAGAACTCATAACTGTAATGCATTGGCGGAATCTCATTAAAAGTGTAGACAAAGTGACTTTGAATCTGAAATCGGACCAACAGCGGGAGCCCACGTCCGCCCGGGAGAGGCCTAGGCCTGGGATCGGTCTCCGGAACAGGATTATCCCTCTCCTCAGCCAAGTCGTACCTCCCATCATCCTCCGTGTTGACATTCAGGGATGGCCGAGGACAGAGCGTCAACAGCAGCAACAGGAGATGTTGTTTTAATCGATCACAGAGGAGAAATAGGTGGAGCGAAGGCGGAACAGGTGGCGCCGGGGGGGTGGGCGAGACTTTTCAAGGCTGCTCGAGCTGAACTCATTTCAACGTGATCAATAAGATCATGAACTGTAGCCACCGCCTTACATATCATACATAATTTGACGGCAAGCACCGAGGGGGATGATTGTGAATCTTGATGATAATACCCATGTGGAAATGACTGACATGCAGACATTTTAGCCCCAAATCAATATTCTGTGCATTAAAACCGAATATGTTTAAATATAAACACGTAGTGACACATCTACACTCAAAACTACATAGTAATGCAATATGGGCCAAAATAGTAGCCAATATGAGCCAAAATTTCAATCTATTTTGGCTCATATTGGCTAGCATGTGCACTGCAAATATATGTATATATATATATCCATCCATTATCTGCCCCGCTTATCCTCAGTAGGGTTGTGGGGGGTGCTGGAGCCCATCTCAGCTATCATCGGGTAGTGGGCTGGGGAGACCCTGAACTGGTTGCCAGCCAGTCGTAATATATATATATATATATATATATATATATATATATATATATACAACACATTTTGATATATTTTAAAACACTTGTGGCATTTTCCTAATTTCAGGTTTTTGGCATTTTCAGTTGTATCAATGTTTTCTAGTAATGTTTTTTTCTTAATTTATCATTGTTTTGTTAAGAATGTATTTTCTAGTCGAATAAGAAATGTATGAGCCAAAACGAAAATAAATTTGTAGAAATAATTATTTTTTTAATCGTTTTACTTTGTTTTCCATTTATTTATTTATTTATTTATTTATTTATTTATTTATTCATGTATTCATCCATGCATTCATTCATTCATTCATTCATTCATTTTCTATTAAAGTTTTGGTGAAATAAACCTAGGTAGCAAATGTATGTGCCATTTGTCATATGAAATTATTTTGCTAATGTCCCATTGTATTTTTTTCCCATTTTTTATAAATAGGTGAGATGATGAATATAATTGGAAATTGTTTCATTCTTTTTAAAATTATTTAAATATTTTTATAAAATAAAAAGATGTACATTTTGGTAGATATGACCAATAAAGTGGGTTCACTAAAAAATTATCATTCAAAATTAATTTAATAAAAATAATACTGATACATACAATTTTAAATACATATCTATTAAAATAAATCTCAGTTAAGCGAAAGTTTAAAATATATTTTGTTAAATTTAAAATATGATTATTTGACAATTATTTTCTTCCCTAAACTTTTAAGATGTGTGACAGATATTAGGAAGGAAGGAAAGAGTAAGTACTGATAGCAGGTATCCTGTTTAATCAATATTTTTTCAAACTCAAAAATTCTAATACTTTACAAAACTCAAACACATTCAAAAAGACAATACACTAGAATGATTTCCTGTTGCAACACAAACACAGCCTTTGCATCTAGCGGCACCAGACATGCGCTTAAACGTATAGGAAAGGTGCAGAAAGCAATTAAAGTTCTGCTAATGGACTTTAGGCTTAATAGCTCCCGGTGCCTAGAAAAAGTCTTGCGCCTTCGCTTTTTTGGTTATCGTTAAGAAGTGATCGATCTCGGCGTAATCAGCGGCTTGTCGCTGTAATTACCAGGTGATTACTGATCTCTCAGTCGGGAGGGACAGCGAGCAGAAGGCTTCATGGCACTGCGCCGGTTGACAGCCGGGGCATTGGGCGCACTGCCTCAAACAGTGGCCACTGTGCTGGAGGATAAGTAGATGCCACACCCCAAACCAGGATGGATAACATTTCGAATGCTGGATTTGTAAAACTGCTAAGCCAGTTTCAACATGGTTGCTAACCAAAACAGAAGCATTTATGGATTAATTGATTACCTAAGTTGGCATCTTCAACTGTTAACTCCTCGCTAATATCTTTACTTCACAATGTTGTGTTTATACATATAATTGTGTTTTGTTCTGTTTCTTTAAAAGCTGTTTTTTGTTTTGTATCTACAGAAAAAAAATATTTTGATTTCATAACTACTGTTATATGTTATACGTAAATGTTATTAGACCGAGTTTCCATTGCTCTACCTTTACAATGCATTTACATTTTAGGTGAGTCTCACAGCACTACCGTATAAATATTTTGCCCATTTAATCCAACTTCCATTTATCTTTTTATTTCCCTTTTTAGTTTTCGTGTTTATTCTGGAGTGCCATGTCTAATCTCGTCATTAATCAATCTTAATTAAATTGTTATCAACAACAATAAATGTAATTCTAATTCTCATATGTGGTCGCCTCACAATGTTGTGTGTGTTCTGGTGGTAGGGGGGGAATTGTAAATTTACAAATTAATCTGACAATATATGAAATGGAAAATATCTGTCTCCTAGGATGCTTCCACCATTTGCAATTTAGTTGTTAAACAGTGATTCTGGCCACCATGTGGAATAATGAGTCATGTGATTATGTTTTTACTTTTATATATATTTACTAACCATGTAGAGTAATCCCTCATTTATCTTATCAGGGTTATGTTCCGAAAGAACCCATTAAAGGCGAAATCAGTGAAGTAAAAACAGTATTTGTTTTACAATTTTTATATTTTTTTATTTTATTTTATCACACACTCAAACCAAACAACATGTTTTAAAAGCCCAAGCATTTACTTACAAATAAAAGTAATGTAAAAAGATTTCCAGTATATATTTATTGTTCTTTTCTTTTTACAAATAACTACCGGTAACACAGTTTTAGTTAAGTTTATTACCCCCCTCAATTGCAGGACCTAAAGTTATAGGCTGTGAGCAACGGAACCACATACTCCGCCATACCTTTATGTAGATTTACAACACAGAATATATGTGCATAGTCCTTTGATTTGTGTTCATACATATTCCTTTCTTTTATTTTTTTCTTAGTTTTAAACTTTTTTGATAATAATTGGACACCAGGGTTTCAAACAAAATGTTATTGCCATTTTTACTACATGACAGTAAAGACAATCTTGAATCTTGTTTAGCCAATCAGAATGCAGAACTCAACGCACGAGGTAAGTGAGTGAAGTAGCAAAACCATGAAAATTAAACTTCATAGTAGCGAGGGATTACTGTATTTGGTACCGGCTTGGGTTTCAAACTCACGGCCAGGGTATAAACTATCGTCCCGAGAATGGTAGTTTGAGGCCACCATCTTATGAAAAGTTTAATGTAAGTTCAGCTAACAGGAATTGTGGATTCAATAAATATTGACTGTATTATTGTTTTCTAAATTATTTCTTACCGTTTTTTATTTTATTTTTAGATTTTGTGTAGCGATGTTCAAATAAATTTGAGAAGAGTGGAATGTTCTCATGGGAGTTTTTCATGGAGAAAACCTCATCTAGCCCAAACTCACCGATAGACCCTAGTTCTGGCAGCCCCTAAATAATTCGAGTTTGAGAGCCCTTCTCTAAAAGTTCCCTCCCCGCCCACGCCTGAATGTGTTCTGCGTGCTATTTGTTGTGGAGGGCTGCACAAGCTACCACAGCATGGTCCCGCCCCTTTTCACGCTCCCGAACGTAAACACGCACACACGCACAAAGGCGTGTAGTAACTGCCAGCCACCCCCCCCCCCTTTCACGTGCTCGCGCAAATTATCGCGCGCGTGTTAAATAGTTCGTTTAGGTCCACTACCCCAAAACAAAAAAACAACAATCGCCCACCCTCCCCACCAAAAGAAATAAACGAGGTCACAGTTTAGTGTAGTTGCGCCGGGGACGGCAAACAATTAAAAGCGATCGGAACCAACCTTTATGCATCCCGGTAAAGCGGTCCTTCAGTACCGTAAGTTCGTAAATCTTGCCGAATTCCTCAAAGAGCGGTTTGAGGTCCTTCTCGTCCAGGTTTCGGGGGATCTGGCCGATGAAGAGCTTGATGGCGTCGTGGTCCTTCATGGGGATGGTGTTCTGGCTAAGGAGGCTGAGCCCGTTCATCCTGACGACGCCGCTGTCCGTGGTGCTGAATCCATTCTCCCGCAGCACTCCGTTTGCACTGACCGTGGCCATCTTTCCTCAATGGGCCGCCGGCGGTGCTCCGCTCAGCGCTCGCTCGCTTTCGCTCTCTCTCCTCTATCTTTCTCTCTCTTTCTCTCTCTTTCTCTCGCTCTCTCTCTATCTTTCTCCCTCTCCCTCTCCTTTCTTTTTTTCTTACGTTCAACACCCCCTTCTTTTCCCTCCCCTCTCCTACTCATATTTTTGACGTCACATTTACAAACAGGCGCGGCCGCCCACAGTCTTATTTGCATATATCAAGCACCCGCCCCCTGTCCAATCCGCAAGCAGGAAGTGGCATGTAGGGGCGGAGCTTAGCACTGAAGGCAAACAGCCACGAACACCACTGCTTGTACATTATTGTCAAGCTTAGCCACGAGAAGCCATTTGAGAGGTAGTTTATACTTTCTTTTACATTTAAGGTCATACTCTCACATATGTCAAGTCAAGTCATTTTTATTTGTATAGCCCTCAATCACAAAAAGTCTCAAAGGGCTGCACAGGTTATTACACAGACTACTTTTCAGACTATTATTACATCATCCCCTGATCTGGAACCAACATAAGGGCAAAGAAAAACTCAAAAACCTCAACATGAGGAAAATGAAGTAACATTGAGAAGAGGCCGCATATGTGGCATCCCCCTTCAGGATTACCAGACAGCAAAGGATGTTGCAATCACAAATAATACAGAGATATTGTCCACGAAAAGTATAGGTTATTCATATGCTATAGAGGAGAAGTGTGTTTTAAGCTTAGATTTAAAAATTTCCACTGAGGTTGCAGATCGGATCTCAGGGGGGAGAGCGTTCCACAGCACCGGTGTCCGGATGGAGAACGCTCTCGAACCAGTGGAACACTTCTTGACTCTTGGGATCACCAGAAGACCGGCGCTCTCAGAACGAAGGCTTCGGACCTGAACATAGGGGGAAATCAGATCTGAAAGATATGAGGGAGCAAGTCCATGTATGATTTTGTATAATACTAAGAGAACCTTGAAAACACATCTTAGGCTAACTGGGAGCCAATGCAGGTTAGCCAAAATCAGTGTGATGCGATCGGACTTTTTTGTCTTAGTTAAAAGCCTCGCTGCAGCATTTTGTACCAGCTGAAGACTTGATTCTGGACTTCTGGAGACCGGTGAGTAGTGCATTACAGTAATCGAGACGGGAGGTAACAAACGCGTGAATTATGATCTCCGCATCCGACTGAGACAGTATAGGACGAATTTTAGCAATGTTGCGAAGATGGAAGAAAGTGGTTCTAGTAATTTTCTTCACATGTATTTGAAAAGACAGATCGGCCAGAACTCTACTTTCAGACCAGACACAGTTATAGCCATGCAAAGACTAGAACTATACTCTTTTATACACATACTGCACTCTTTCACAGGTAGGCGCTACACGTCCCTTGAACTGGGGTGTAAACTTTTTTTTAAATACTCTATTTAATCAACAAAATCGGCATCAAACGTCAAACCACAAGTAATCGCTGCAGAACTACAGAGAGAAAGAAAGAAGAAGAAAAATGTGGTGAATAAATCAAATAAATCATCTATCCATTGATCCCTTCTCTGCACCGCTTATCCTCAGTAGGGTCGCGGGGTTGCTCGAGCCCATGCTAGCAGTCTTCGGGCAATATGCAGGGGACACCCTAAACTGGTTGCCAGCCAGTCGCAGGGCACTCATAGACAGACAACTCACTCGTTCATTCAAACCAAGGCACAATTTGGACCGGCCAGTTAACTTGACATGCATGTTTTCGGAATATGGGAGAAAACCGGAGTGCCCGTAGGAAACCCACACAGGCACGGGGAGAACATGCAAACTTCACACGGAGATGCTGCGGTAGCTGGATGAGAACCTTGAACATCTCCACCATGGGGGTGCCTGCAAACCACCCAGCCGCCCAAAAGAAATCATTTCAGAAGGAAAACATTACTATGTGAAAATATTATGACATGTTTGAGGCTCACCTAGATGGACTTGACATGTTTGTCGCCCATCTTGCTGCTATGAGTATTTTTCCAAATTTTTCTTTCCCTTTTCTTTCTTGTGTTCTCTTTTAACCACGTTTCTCTCTTGTTTAGTTTTTCTTTTTTTGTTTTTGCTTTTCTGTTAATTCTTTTTCATCCCTTTACTTCCCATTTCATATTATTTTTGTTTTCTTCTTGTTTCCTTTAGTTTTCCCTTTTTTCAATTTGTTTTACATATTTTTTTTGTACCTTCTCTTTGGTTCTTCTTTTTACCTTTTTTTTCTCATAGTCCCTATTTGGTTATTTATTCCCCTTGTCCTTTTCCCTTTTTTTCAAATTGTATCCTTTCATTCATTTTTATTTTCGTACTTTCTTTGCAAAAGGCTGGGCATAAATGTACCAAAAAATGTGTCTCAGTCAATTCTCATCTCATCTCATTAGCTGTACTGCTCCTCAGTAGGGTCGTGGGGGTGCTGGAGCCCATCCAGGCAATCATCGGGCAGTGGGCAGGGGACACCCTGAACTGGTTGCCAGCCAATCGCAGGGCACACAGGGACAGACAACTCGCTCGTCAATCCACCTGAAATGCATATCTTTGGAATGTGGGAGGAAACCGGAGTGCCCGGAGGAAACCCACGCAAACACGGGGAGACCATACAATCTCCGCACAGGAAGTCAGGTAGCTGGATTTGAACCCACACAGGAGGTTCCCAAGACCTTAGAACTGTGCCACACACGCGCTAACCACTGTCCCGCTGTGCTGCCCCTCAGTCAATTCGAGTCTCCATAATTCTTTCTGAACTCGCCTGACTTCAGGGCCAACCATTGCATGCTAATTACAAGCCAGGACCCAAATAAAGTAAGAAAGTCCATATCTCAAACAAATTGAATGAAAGGAGTTTTAACGAGAGATATTAGAATATGTTTGTATTATTTAAAACACAAAACAAAATGATTAGCAACATCAAAACGACTTTGGGTAATAATATTCCCTTCAAAGTTCAAGTCACACCATTTTTTATGAAATCAAAATAGCTGGGTCACTTCAACAACACAAAATTGACATCTCAAATATGATCTACTTTGTCAGCGTTTGGCCATGCTCAACAAATGTAAACAAACTTTATGCATTTTTGTTTTGATAAGGTCTGAAATGGGTGGTGTCGCTATCTACTGTTAGGAAATGTAAATGACCCTCTGTTATTTTTTCCTTTTCTTATCATTCTTTTTCCATGCAAAAGGCCAGTGACCCACTGAAAACAGGTTCGCGACCCACTTTTGGGCCCTGGCCCACGTGTTCAGAAACACTGCACTACATATAACAGTGACATCTGGTGGTGAAATATTACAAATTGTCCCTTAAATGCACAGTACAATTTTGTGTGTCATTCTGTAGCAAACATAGATGATCGAGTGAGATTTAAGTCCCCACCAGACAAATCTTACCAAGGAAGACAGAGGTCTTGTGGTGCACCTCATTCATTCACTTGCACCCACAGGGGGGAGACAGACACATGCTTGGACCTTTTGAAGGGGTCAAGGTCGATTCATAAATAGCATCCCTGGAGGGCTTGCAGATAAAGAGCATCCGTTTTACAAAGTGGACCTCTGGAATGTTACCACACAATTACTTAATGCTAACATGAATCCAGATGTATAGAGGTCATCTTTTAGTGTTCGAGACCCCATGAAAGCAGACCACACAAAAGCAGACTTTTATTAATTTCATTGGTATTTATTTGACTCGAAACCTAGCTAAAGACACTTGGCGGGGCTTAGTTCAACTCTGTACATTTTCACGAAGATCGGTTCAGCTATTTCAGAGCCTATTAGGTCACATACAAACACAAGCCTCATACACAGACACACAAATCAGGATTTATGAAGTAGTTTATATAGATCAGTCATCTTTAGGTTATTGTATGTTATTTATAATTTGAATTTCATAGTAGTTGATATATTTTATTTTAAAGGTGCTTTTGAATGTAATTTTTATTTTACACAATACAGTATATACATTTTAAATATTGAATTTAGTGCCTTTTATATTAGATTTAGATTTATACCATTAAGGAATTTTCCATATTTTTCTACACCAGTTTACAGCAAACTACAGAATACGTAATTTCTATGAAAAATACAAAAATCCCCAAAAATAAAAATACAGCAATGCTCATTTTTGTTTTGTTAATAGAATGTTTCTTGATCATTTATGGTGTAATAGGTTTTAAATCAGGGAATGGTGTAATAGTATGTAGTCTGTACAGCCCTTTGAGACTCCTTTTGATTAAGGGATATACAAATAAGCATGACTTGTCTAGTGCTCCACAACAATGGTGTTTAAGTTTAACAGTGGATATTTGTGGCAAAAACGAAAAAAAACAATGTTTCAATGGGGTCACGCGCCAAATGGAGTACAGACGCTGCCCTACTTATAAACCAGATAGGTTCCGGACGATCGTTCGGAAGTTGAATTTGTTCGTAAGTTGCTTCAGTGCTATATTTTGTATGGAATGTATGTTTAAGGTTTATATAAGTATGTTTAAAGCTCGTATACATAACCTGTAGGGTTTTGTACTAAAAAGACATTTCATAAAATAATATGCTCTACAAAGATAAACAAAGTTGAGTTAAACTTACGTTTGGAAGATGCGCCTCAAGAGGTCTTCCTCCGTGGTAGAAAGTGGCCGAAAAAAAACGATCCGACCATTTTCTCAACCGCATCAAGCTTTCTTATTACACTTTCATTTCAAATAAAACGATTCGCCTCTTCTTTATACTTTACACCAACTATATTAAATGGATGCATGAGATATTAAACAATAAAAATGTTCATATCGCACTGGAGATACAGTATAGAAGGTTTACACACAAACTAAGAAGAGGAAGCCGGATTTCTTCTTCGGGGTGGATGCTGGGTGACCTCGCACAGCGCCACCACACGCCGGAAGCGGCAGAAATAAGCATTTCAGTACTGTCCTGTACTCGTAAAAAGGTGCACACGATACAAAATCGGACTTACAGCAATGTGCTGATATTTTTCGACATCCCGAAAAAAAATTTTTGTATCTCCCGTTTCACGTAAGTCAAATGGTCATAAGTAGGGGAGTGTCTGTACTTCCATTCAAACTTGCTTTTGAGTTATTTTTATACTGTAGATCAGGGGTGGGCAACTCTTTGGGTCGTGGGCCGCATTGGGTAAAACAATTTGGCCAAGGCGCCAATCCCGGAGAACTATCCAATAATTTTCGTTATGAATAAATATACTGTACATGTTAGATTCCTGGTTTCTTCAAATTGGTCAATATTCAAACACAATAATATATTATGTCCCTATTTCATGCACTTAATTGGTAAGTTTTTTTTTAGTACTTCTTTTTTGTGGGTAATATTTTAGTATTTCCGCAGTCGGATTTTTGGAAACTTTCTTTAGTATTTTTGTAGTATCACTGTAGTTTTATTTTTGTCCCATATTTTATTTTTTCTGCAGAAGTATTTTGATAGTATATCTATAGTGGTATTTTGTAATATTTCTGTAGTGATTTTGTAGGATTTCCATGGTAGAATTTTGTAGTCCATCCAATATCTGCACCGCTTATCCTCAGTAGGGTAGCGGGGGTGCTGGAGCCCATCTCAGCTGTACTTGGGCAGTGGGCAGGGGACACCCTAAACTAGGTGCCAGCCAGTCGCAGGGCTCACAGAGACATACAATTCACTCACTCATTCACACCTAGGGACTCATGTTAAAACAGTTCGTATATAGTGAACTTGTGTTAAGTTTTAATCTTCTTTTATTCCCAATAGTTTTTCCCTAATGATACTATTGCAATAAATAGTAGTTAAGACTTAATGCATCATGTATACCTACATAGCAATTTAATTAAAATTAGTTTTCATTAGTAAAGCACGGCAATTAAGTCCAATGTCATGTATCTTACAAATTAATGCAAGTTCACACATTACCTTTTGGTTGTACTCTTAATTATCAAATACTGAGTCAAAATGTAATGTTTTTTTTTTTTAAACACATTTATAATTGTAATAACCTGTCATTTAAAATATTTGGAGGTCTCCTATTCATTACTTCACTGCATGTGCAACATTTTTGTTCATGCTGACATGCAGCCATGCCATCGCCCATTATATGGCAATGTGCTCTGAATACACATTCCCGAGTTCCACCTGTACTAATTCTACAACCTGCCTCTACCAGTAGATTGGAATTGACGCAATAAGCACCCTTGGTGTGGTGATACTGAAAATGAGTGCTATAAAGCACAAGTAAGAATACAAACTATGGAAACTCAAACCGCCAAGCCTTTCACAAGGATTTTGGCTTTTGGGGGTATCGTTAGAAGCAAGATGGCGGACTCCCTTTCGGTGAGCCCCATGTTGTGTAAAATAAATAGAAATGTTTTGACTTTCGAGTACGGTATTTTTTTAAATGCACAATTATAGGATAGTTCATGTATTTTTGCTTATTTTTTTTAAATCAATATTGAATATATTACATGAATGAAGTTTAATTTAGAACTAGACGGAGCTAAATTATACACAAAGTCCCTTTAAAGTAGGTTTGGACACATGTGCTCTGTAACCCAAATAGAACCCAATGAGTATATGGGTAAATGGTCTGCATTTATATAGCACTTTTCAAGTTACTGAAGACCTCCCAAAGTGCTTTACAATGTGCTCCGCACTTAACCATCCACATACACTCTCACACCCAAGAAAAACAAATTTGCAAATGGAAAAAAACGAAAAAAGGAATAAAGAAAGCATGAAAAAATTATTAAAGAGCTAGGGAAAAAATAAACAAAAGGAAAATTAAGAAAAGAAAAAGGGAAGGAAGAGACAACCAAAAAAAGAATCAAAGGCTAGGAGAAAAGAAACACAAGGAAAAAACGAGGGAAAATAGAAAGAAATCAGGGGAAAAAGACTGAGATAGTGCAGTGGTAAGCACATTGCCTAACGCACCGAAAATTCCCGGTTCGAGACCGGGTGGAAACATATGTTCGCCTAGAGAGGGATGGGCGCCACCAGGATGCACTTGCCCAAGACACACCACAGGAACTGATACCCCTATGACTCTAGCGCTTAAGGAGCCCAACCAACCATATTACTAACAATGATCTAACATGAGGCACTCAGTTAAACTTTCAACCTTTTTATACGATGTAACTTTAAAGTCGAGTTAAATATCCTCTGCTGTTTCTCAGTTCAACGCGGAATTATTTAACTCAAAAGTTATTGTTGGTGAGTGATGTAAACTCGCCACGTGACCTGTCGGTGCAATTTCACCAGTCGCACATGGAGAGGCTTCATAATTAGCACAGTTGGGGACGTAGCGTCAATACAAGGGCAGCCGGGCCCCCACGCTGATACGGGTAATTAAGTTAGATGCGATGGCGTAGTATCATGTATCAATAATTGATTGCGTGTCGCAAGTCAATTAGGGTAGCTGCTAATGAGGCCTGCATGTTAGCTTACAAAATACTAACGCCATGTTTGAATGAAATATCCTTGAGTTTGCTTGTCCTTTCCTTGTGTCATTAAAACTTGTGATTTGTATGAGCGCGCAAATGTTCCATTTGTTTAATCAAATGTTAAAAGTATGATTTACACCAGATGATGAAGGTGCTGTATCTGAGTCAGACCAGGAGGCTTCTCAAGCTACTGGTAATCAGGGAAGACAGTACTACTGTTTCATGTGGGGGAGCAAACTCTGAACCCAAAATGCTGCCTGGAGAGGGATGGGTGTGGCCAGGCTGTACTCGCCCTAGACGCACCCCAGGAAGTGGTACCCCTACAATACTTGCGGTTAAGGGTTCCGTGCACCATAAGTATATGCAAATATACAAGTTAGAGTTAAGATCTTGGGCCTGGGTCTGAACCCAACCCGAACCCGGCCTTTCATTCGGGCAGGTTCAGGCTTAAAATGTCAATCATTAAGTCGGGCTTGTCGGGCTTCACTCTCAACGTTTTTTTTTCTTTTTCCCCTTCGTAGAGGTTCTACACAGCACTTATTTTTACTCAAGTAATTACTTAGATAAAGAAAATACTTACCAAACTGTCAGATTAACTCAAAATCACTAAATACAAAGAAATGTTCCTCCTCTGTGATGGTGTAAAAGACGCGCGGCTTCCTCCTTCCACTTCCCTCACGTCAGACGTCATTTCTGCTTCTTGCCAATAGCTTACAAGCTTTACAAATTTTCTTACTGCTTTTTGCCCAAATATTTTACAATTTGCAGCTTGTAATCCGCACGATTTGATTTTTTTGGGTGCCATTTTGTTCAGTTTCACTTTGGCACAGTTCTGCGCTGAAGTATGCACGGCTGGAGATAGATAGATAGATAGATAGATAGATAGATAGATAGATAGATAGATAGATAGATAGATAGATAGATAGATAGATAGATAGATAGATAGATAGATAGATAGATAGATAGATAGATAGATAGATAGATAGATAGATAGATAGATAGATAGATAGATAGATAGATAGATAGATAGATAGATAGATAGATAGATAGATAGATAGATAGATAGATAGATAGATAGATAGATAGATAGATAGATAGATAGATAGATAGATAGATAGATAGATAGATAGATAGATAGATAGATAGAATGTTGCAAAGATGGGAAAAACTATACCCTTAATATGCTTAACGTTGAACTGGAAGGACACATTAGGGTCCAAATATTTTACTTAGTCACTCTGGGTGATCTTCTCCTGGTCCCCCTTGCAAGTTTAAAATCCACTGATGCCTTCTCGCCTTATTTTGAGCGTCCACTAAAGTTTTAACTTAAGATCATGTATTTAAAATGTCTATGTATTTATTATTCGTCTTATTTTGGAACTTTATTGCTGCTAAATGTCATTTTATTTTTCATTTCTCATTTCATTATGCTTCTGATGCACTTAAAATTTAGGCCTGTCTCCCAGCACTACCTTCTAAATATTCTTTCCCTATGTATCCAAGCATTTACATTTATACAGCTAATGTGTTAGCGTCATCTTCATTGGAACACAAGCAACCGTTCTATCTTCTTGGATCTTTAACGTGCCAATTCTACCCTTTTTTTTTTACCTGAAAAAGCAAACCTGCAACGCCTATATAAGACACTGACTCAAAAACAAAATAAAAATCCCACTAGGCTCTCTGCTCACAGAGGTGTGTTTCACTCAAATTAGCTTCGGATGGAAAACCTGGCCCATTCGGTCATTAGCACCGGGCGTCTTTGACAGCAAAAAAATGCAAAACCTCGTTGATCTTTTAGTAGAATCATTCACGGTGCTGTCAAGGTGACTTATTGTAATGTCACAATATATGCGCTGAGCGTTATACGCTTTAGAGCTGTGAAATCTGGTGTCAGGTAGTGCGTCGCCGTCAAGTGTTTTCCCGCCGGCCCAGGGTGAGAGGGGGAGTAATAATTGATATTCTTGGCACAGTTCTATGAAGTATGATGGTTTTTGTGGGTCAGAGTGTGTGTTGTAGCAGAAGGACTCCCATAAACTCATAGTATGGAGGAAATGGGTATGGGTATGCACAATGAGATGTGATAACTTCTTATTCAGAGCGAATCATTTGCGAATGAACATTAGAAACATGAATTTTAATTTATTTTTTGTTTGTGACGCTCTTATGAAGGCTCCATGTGGTTTGTTGTTCACATTCTAGCGGATAATGATGGACTGATTGGAAGGTGGGAAATATGAGAAAGGAGAAAAAAAACAAGAAAATGAGAGGTCAGAGAAACATCCTTTTTGTGGCTGCTAATGAATCCCCTAAACACAAGAATGCATTTTGCTCACTGTTTTTACACAAATTTAGAGATGCACGGACATGCGCTTTGTCATGTTTTATGCTAACAGGGCTCATCTACTCTATTATCGTATGTTGTGTTTCATTTTTTTATGAAGACTTTGACTTTAAGTACAGATAAAACTACTATTACTTTGCGCTTCGGTTATCGCTGGTTTCACTGCTTCACAGATTTTGAATTGAATTGACTCTATCGTCATGGATATCAACTTAGCATGCACTGTGTTATGAGCAGACAGCAAACAGCACATGCTATCATAAGGGCAGGTTAGGGAGGGCGTTTTGTTTTCGGTGGGTGTGACTGTCTGTGTGTGTGGCTGTAAAAGGCTGGTGAATGCTGTGAATCAAACAACCGGGGAGAACAGGTACACAAGTCATTTGTCCATCAGCTTCTAAAGTAAACTGCAGAGCACGGCTACAGCTGAGATAGTATTTTGGCACCTGGTTGTATTAAATATAAATGTATCAATTGAATCGAACTCTGATGAAAGTAAGAAAAATGCAGAAAAATGGTGATCACCAATAGGTGCTGCGTGGATTCCTAACGGGTCCGGGAAGCGACTGAGGCGTCGTCTGGAGCGAAGTCAATGGCGAAGCTGGAGGTCCCATCTACTAATATGGCTAGGCTATGTGAGAAACCTCACTAACTACCCCTGCTAAGCCTGCATTTCAAAAACGCCAGACCCATTTCCCTTAAAACGAATGTTGGAGCTAAATTTTGTGATAAACCGCTACATTCGGGATGGTTGTATTTTAATCAGCGTGGAGACCTGGCTAAAATCAAGGTTACCCAATGCTAGCTTGCAGCAAGCCAGATGCTCTATAAATAGCTTTCTTTCTCGGAAGGAGAAGCCCTCCAATTTTGTAGACCATTTATTTATCTTTAATTCTATTTTCTGTTTTTATTTGTAGATATATAGTTGTTATTTTGTTACAGTCGTATACTCTCAGTCGGTAATGATGTCATCTCGAAATGACTTTGATCTTTAATGAAGGGCCGTCTCTACTTTGTGGAGTTTTACTTTTCGCAGGGGGTTCTGGTCTCTATTAACCGCAATAACTGAGGGATTACTGTTAATATGGTGATTATTGTTAATACGAATGCAAGAAAGCAAATTCAATTAAAATTTACATTCAGTCGGTCTCGAAAGGTAAAAGTCTCATTTTGTGTGGTGAAGTTAAATTACTGTAGAGCGGTCCCTCTACATAATTTGTTCCCAGATGGAGCTCATCTAGAACTTCTCAATCAATGTTCCCCCCATAAGAAATAAGTGAAAACCAATTAATCTGTACCTGGCATGCCCAAATCATTTAAGTTAATCTTAAATAGTTATAACACACATTTCCTTTACCCACTTAAAACACATTTGACACCTAATTTCAATTTTTATAAGTATTTTTTAATTTAGCATAGTATATTTTACTTATCAATAAATGTTGACAGAAGATTTTATTGCAACTTACCATTATGCAATACTGTTGTAGGGATTTTTCTAGCTTTATTCTTAAAAATCATTGGGATTGAAACAAATTATTCTTTACTACAATCGGTAAACAAATTTGCCTCTAAGTGTTACTTATGCGCCACCAAAAATATTTTTATTTCTCTGAACGATGCTAGAATTCCCTACACTGATAAACATTTAAATTACGTTATTACTTGAGTTCTTTGAGTTCTGATATGAATTAATGAACGAGGCTGATTGAAATAGCACACACACAATTTATTAACACAGAGAATTAATGATAGACAATAAGGAGGGAGGGGTGGCGCCGGGGAGTTTCCGACCGCTGAAATCTTGAAGTTACTAGCAAAAAAGAAATCAATTCTAGTTGATTTAGGGAGATTCCCTTGTACAGAAAAAAGGCTCATTCCCAAGAACCAGCAAACATGGTGTTAAATTTGGAACCGTCCTCTTACTTGATGTTGCGGAGAGATTTGGCTTCGTTCTACAGATGGTCGCAATGTATGGCCCACGTGCTGAACTCGAGGCCGCACTGCAGGCGCCACGCAGCAATCATGCGAATCAATAGAAAAGAGTGGACGAGCTATCGACTAGTTCCTCTTTTTTTATGGACCAGGGACGCTTGACGAGATCGTGCCTCTTTAGGCCTGGTCTTAGATGTCTGATACTAACAGTATCAGGAGGAGGTGTTTGAAGTTGCTCAACTTGTTAGAAAGCCAAAGAGGATATACATTTGCATTATGTTCTGTACTTGAGAATGCCCCTCAATTGACATAATTTTGTATGGTGAGAACATTATCTTATCAATACGTGATCTTGTTTTTTTTGTTGTTGTTTTTTTTTGAATGACATTTCCTTTTAGGCAGTGTCATTCACCTCTATCGTGACCTACCTGAATGCTTGTAAAAGAGTCAACAAAACCAAAATTGGTGAGTCAGCTTTTTGAGGCCTTTCTATCATCTAAGGTAACCTACCTCACTGCTTGACCTCGACAGTTTTTTTTTTTCCAGAGCTGTAAAGTCCATCAGCCCTGTCAGCTGCAGGACAATGACTCATAAACCGTGAACACTTTACTACTTAGTAAAAACTTGAGGTACATACTATATACAACACGGAATCCACTCGGAAAACAAATCTATATACATGTACACTGTTTCTTTTCCTCAGTGTTTAGATTGCCTGCACCACAATTTTGAGGTCATGGCTTCAAATGTTCCCAGAAAGCTCTTCGTGTCACTGCCACAGTTCAGAGTTCAGAGAAGAGGAGGAGGAGGGGTTCCTGCAAGATAGCGAGGAGAAGAATCAGCCCAAATGAAAGATCAATGAAGTATTGGAATTTGTGGAAAGGGAACCCCTGAAAAACTGTTGACAAGTTGGGCTGTCATTATGTCTGCCTCAAGCATTTCCTACGGATTGTCGAAAGACTGCCAAAGCAGACTTCATTGGATCGATTTTTCAAGAAAACCGAGGCAAAAAGGTAAGTAAATATTTGTATTGTTTTCTTTTATTTACAATATCTCATTTTATGTTTATTGTGCAGTAATCTAATTTTGACCTATATTTGTTTCACGTCTGATGCTCTTTTATTGATTTATCAAAAATATATCACAACGGATTAGCGCATTTACATTCAAAATGTGTCTCTACTTTTAAAGTTTACAGGTTACAGAGCTACTCCCAGAATGATTGAATTCGAAAATAGAGGTACCACTGTTGTCAGGACCAGAACGGAAACAGGACCCACTTGCGTGACGTTTACCACAAGTTTTATTGAAGGAAAGAGGATGGGCTGCGCCCACGATCTGGTGTTCGCTGGAGGTGGGAAGAAAATGGGTCTCATACTCGGATTACGATCCAAGTGCGGAGGTAGATATTCCGTAGCGAGCGATGGCGGTGTCAGGGATGGAAAACCGGTCAATTGCCGGGACAGGAGGGCAAAAACGTGGTCGGGGTCGGAAACGAGTCGTAAACCAGAGAAAAACGGAAACAAAAACGGGACAGGCGGGAGTCAGGGGTCGAAAAAGGCTTGCCTTGAAAATCAGAGGTTCACAGATGGACTGACAACAGGGGATTGACTGGACTGGGTTCAAATACTGACAGGGAGCCAATCAGAACCCGCGGCAGTAGGCGCCAAAAGAGCGGTTACAACTGAGTCACATCAGTAATCATGACAACTGTATTATTAACAAGTAACATTACCTTTGACAGAGAAGGGAAAAAAATTGACCTATAATCAAACATAAATCAAGTATAAATGCCAGAATCAGTGGAGACTACCATGTGAGGAAATTCAGCATTTGTCCATGATACAATCCCTGACATCATCTAACTTTTGTACCTTTAACTCAAACTCACGTCCTACAATTATTAAGCCACGAAAATAGAATGCTACATGTTATACAAAATCAAGCTGGGCTGCCATAATGTTTTGCATATGCTATTTTGTGTGTTTTGCTGCTACGCGGCAGGGCCCTTCTCCCAGTCCCTTTCCCTGAGGCTGTTTTTGCAAAACTGATGGCGTTTTTTTCTTGTCAAGCTCAATTCCCCCGATATGGATTTGAAAAGTACCCACGGCTGCGTTACGAGCGGCATCTGTAACTTTACTTCAAACAACTTTTTCTTCTTTCAACCTTTTTTTGTTGTTGTTTCTTGTGCGTATAGCGTGTTTTATAACCGCATTAAAAGCAAAAGTCGTGAAGGGAACGTCTCGGAGGAGCTCTGTGTAATATATCAGACGTGCATTAAATTGCTGCTGTTTGTCAGTCGCCGGCGTTGAGCCTTCATGACCAAGCTTTGATCTGATTTATTTTATCGTACAAATGTTTCAAATAAGGCTTTAACAATAGAAAATGTGTATACGCACTCCAAAAAGCCCTGTCGGCAAAATGTAATAAAATAGGTAATATAATCATCTTTCCATCTAAAATGTTTTTGTTCTACTGGCAGATTATTTTGCAGATCTAGTGTTTGTTTCCTTGATGGTTTCCTTTTATTTAAATATTTGTATATAAAACCAGAAAATATTTGTATTTAGGTAATTGTATGCCATCTGCCCTATCAGACCATTTAACCAGTTTTAAGTATTTGTATTATTGTAAAAAAAAAAAAAAACAGTTAAAGCATCGTAAAAAATGAAGACAGTTGTTTTCAGATATAGAAGGAAGTAAGAAACAATATTGGCAACTGTATCTTCTGATGTATAATGAAAATAAAGCAAGATGTACTTTTTTTGCTAAGGATTTCATTTATTTTGTTTTAAATCGAAAGAAAAATGTTTAAAATATACTAAATATATACATGTCATTTCCATGTTTGTAAGTGTAATAAAATGATGATTAAAGGGACATTTATAATAAATTAAAATGGGCGGTTAATGTACGATTAATAACAAGGTAACTATAATGTTCATGAGATTAATCACGTTTAAATAATTATATATATATATATATATATATTATGTTTTATTTTATTTTCAACTTGAAAAACATTTTTAAAATACAGTAAAGAATGTAATTGTAGTTTTGTTGGTTTTACTACCAAAATAGTTTCAAAAATCGACTAAAATGAGAAAAAAAAATATATAAGGACAATGTAAGACAAAATAATATATTAAATATGAACTTATATGACAGAAACACAATACCCAAAGTAACTTTCTTCTGGCTGTTGTAACATTCCATATTTTTACTGAATAGATTAGAATTTTCTTTATTGTCATTGATATGAACGTGGTGAAACATTGAATGCAATGAGATTAGACATGGCACTCCAGGGTAAAGATGTAATAAAGAGAAAATAAATAAGATGACTGTCAGAATAAATAGGCAAGAATATTTACAACGTTGTGCTTAGAAACATGCCCGAGTTATAATATTAGTGCAAATAAAGAATAGTGCACCGTAACAAATGCACAATGAAGAGTAGTAAGTTATCATAATAATGTACCTAAAATTAAAGTGCATCGTAACAATAGTGCAAGGAATAAAAGTGCAATAACATAAGCAGCAAGAAAAAAATTCCCATATAAGTTGCAAAATGTATACTATATGGCCATGGGGAAGAAACTGCCTCTGAGCCTGGTTATCCTTGTTTGAGGGGACCTGTAGTGCCTAGAGTCAAGCCAGGAATGTCCACCAGACTGGGCAAAGAGCAGCAAATGAGCTTCTGGGCTCTGTTGATTTTCCTGGCTTGGATCATACCACACAGTATAGATCAGTGTTTCTCAACTGGATGGTCAGGACCCAACAAAGGGTCTCAAACAAGTTGTCAGTGGGTCGCAGGCCTTTGCCTTGGCAAAATGATGCTAAGAAGAAGGAAAAAGGGAAGGTCCATTACACTTCTTAAAAGTAGATGGCGATAACGCCCTGCTCGATCTTTTCTTGCTGCTCAGTCGATCTCCGCTATCCCAATTTTGTTTGAGAAGAACTGCATCTAATTTTATAGTGATTTTGCTAGTTTTAATTCCCTTTTTTCCCATAAGAATGGGTCCTAAGAAAGTTTATGATCAGTTTATGATGGAAAATTGGAAACCAGTTACAACAACAAAGGAGTCGAAGAAGGAAATGATTAAAAAATAAAGAAATGCTAAACAATTATCTGCCATTGAAGCATTGCTTGAAAGTACTTTGAATAATTAAAAAAAAAAAATTGCTTTTTTAACAATATATTTGTTTATTTCATCTACATAATTAGTTATTCATTCTTATGTACACAATTCAATAATATTTTGGGTATGAATTTAGCATTTGGTTATTTTGAAGCAGTTCATGGGGTTTCCCTATATGCATTGTAGGCTCATTTTTGAGCATACAATACCGTGATACAGCAAATTTGAAACATTTTCGCAAAGAAGAGTGGCCCAAAATTCATCCACAGCGTTGTGAAAGAGTCATTATCAATTATCGTAAACGTTTTCTTTCTGATATCGCTGCCAAAGGTGGCCCAACTCACGATCAGGTTCAGGGTGCAATTACTTTTTCACCAAGGGCCGGATTTTAATTTCTTCTTTGTACCTCAATAAATAGAATTCACATTTCAAAACTTTTTTTGTATTTCCTTGGTTTGTATCTGTGCAAGGTTCAAATGGGTTTAATAATCTAAAATATTTGTGTGATAAGCACGGTGGTGCAGTGGTTAGTGCGTGTGCGGCACAGTTCTAAGGTCTTGGGAACCTCCTGTGTGGATTCAAATCCAGCTACCGGACTTCCTGTGCGGAGTTTGTATGTTCTCCCCGTGCTTGCGTGGGTTTCCTCCAGGCACTCCGGTTCCCTCCCACATTCCAAAGACATTCATTTCAGGTGGATTGGCCGGTCCAAATTGTCCCTAGGTGTGAATGAGCAAGCGAGTTGTCTGTCCTTGTGTGCCCTGTGATTGGCTGGCAACCAGTTCAGGGTGTCCCCTGCCCACTGCGGTGCAGCTAATGAGATGAGAGGAGATTTGTGCGATAACTATTCCAACACATGCAATGTTGGGTCAGAATTCTGTTTTGCAATGTCCAATAAAATTATGAAACAATGTCAGTACATGTACATCAAATACCATGCTTTCATTCAATTATTCACAGTGACTGAGGATTATCATAACACCTGGGTGTGAGATTTGTTATCGTGCATGTTGCCTTGATAACGAGTCCCCAGGAGGCTGGTCAGAGTTGTGGCTTCTTTGTATTTGTGTTTTGGTCAAGTTTTCTTTGTAAATTATTAGTATAGAAAACTCCATAAATCCGAAAGTGTGTATGTTTTGATTAAAGTATATTTAACTATCACAAAAGGTTGGCTGGCAACCAGTTCAGGGTGTCCCCTGCCCACTGCCCGGAGATGGCTGGGATGGGCTCCAGCCCCCCCGCGACCCTAATGAGGATAAGCGGTACAGCTAATGAGATGAGATGAGATGAAAAGGATAAAACAATGAAAGTTGTGTCTAGCCAACTTTTCTGAATAACTAAAAAAGTTTTTCATCCGTTTTCCTGATAAAATGTTCCATATGTATGTGGTGCTCCAAAAAGGCTGGACAAATTTAGAAAAAAGTTAAACTCCCATCCATTATCTTCACCGCTTAACATCACTAGGGTCACGGGGAGGCTGGAGCCTATCCCAGCCATCTTCGGGCAGTTGGCAGGGGAACCCCTGAACTGGTTGCCGGCCAGTTGTAAGACACGCAGAGACAGACAACTAACTCGCTCATTCGCACCTAGGGACAATTTGGACCAGACAATTAACCTGACATGCATGTTTTTGCAATGTAGGAGGAAACGGATTGCCCGGGGGGACCCACGCAAGCACGGGGATAACATGCACACCCTGCACAGGAAGACTCGTAGCTGGATTTGTACCCATGCCCTCAGGACTCTATATCAACACGTTGCATTGGGTATTTATGTATTGTATTCCTTTTACTTGATTATTGTTTTATTTTCAACACAAGGATACTGCTGGAAGTGTGAATTTCCCTATGGGGATGAATAAAGTATCTATCTATTTATCTATCTATTTATATAGGACTGTGCCCTGGACGCGCTAACCACTCATTCATCGTGCCGCACGAGTTAAACCTACTTCTTTTATTTAATTGGTCAATGGATTATTTTATTTTTTTATTTATCGACCACCCAAATTTCACCACATAATAAAAAAAAACACACAGAGATCAGGAAGGGGGCAAATACAATAGTTTGTATCTGGTTATTTTGTTTTTGAAAAAAAAAAGGCTAATATATTCTACTATGTCCACTTCAAACTATACAGTCCTTTCATTCAATCAATTCAATATTTTTATTATTTTCTTGATTTGGCTCTAGAAGTAAGATCAGGCCTCAAACAATCCAGCCCGACCCAAAAAATTAACTTGATTTAAGGGGCCGGCCCTTAAGAAAACCTGAATCTTCATATTTTATTTGTGAGTTATGGATGCACTGCATGAAAGAGGTCTAAATGTAATGGAAGCTAGAGCTCTTGTTGGTGATAGGAATGAGTGGAGAGGTGTTGTGAAAGAATAAAGGATGTTCGGACATGTTCTAAGGGATGGGCAGAGCACTTGTATGATGCAGCAGGGGTAAACCAGTGAAAGCTGTCAGACCCTGCTGAACAGAAGAGTGTGTTGTGTCACCCTGACCCAAGTGACATGGCCTCTTTCTTGTGTCCCGTTTCATCTGGAGGGACCAAAGCATGACCAACTTTGGTGCCGATATGCTTAACTTGTATGGGTGTTTGGGCATTAGGGTTGGCCATGGTCAAATTTTGTGTGTGTTTTTTGCAATATTTTTCCTGTGTATGTGTTTGTCCTGCTGTCTATCACCCCTCTCGAGGGATATGACCAGGGTAGATAGATTTGTGACCAATCAGGAATATAGTGATTTTGGCCAAAATGAGGGCCGTGTTCAAGCTCCAGGCCTAAGATCTTATCTTTATTGTCAAATGGGCGAAATGGTGGTTCCTAATATCAGACCAGTTGAGAACCACTGGTGTAGAGCTTATGTTTGAATTCAGTGGTAATTGGCTCACTTTTATATTAATAGGATTCAAAAAAGATAGGGCGGGTATTGGAAAACAGCGCCATTGATACTTTTTAATTTAAATTTTAATATGCTTGGTTATTATATTCGCCCTTGGAAGCTGGAATCCATCCAGGACCAACTGCGAACCAACATCAATACAAAGTCCCTCCCCCAACCCGACCTACCCCCCTTCCTCAGCATATGTAATAAACACAACATGTTCCTCCAGTCAGACCTGGCAAGGATTAATCAGGGTGACAAATCGTACTCGTAATCAAGGCCTTTATTTGAATATACAGACGCTTAGGACTTTAATTCTTTTGGTCGGCGGCCAAAGCCTGGGAAACGACAGCTTGGAAAAGGAACGTTTGCCAAGAGCTGTCAGGCCGAGCGCTCCTCAAATAAACACCCCACTGAGCTCGTCATTACCAACAATAACATCAGTGCAATGTCACCCACATTCCAAGAGCATTCCAATAAAATGGCTCTTTCAATTTGCACAGGCGTTATTGAACAGATGTTTTTTTTTTCTTTTTATGAAATTAGAGTCAAGCGATACGAAGACACGCTGCAGTGTCCTTGGATTCGGAATCGGCCGTCGTTTCCTTTAGTGTAGGAAAGCGTCGCTTTTCTCTTGGTAGGAATCATTACACGGAGATGATACGTGGTGAATGAAAGGACTTCTGGAGAGCTCCTGATGATGCCTTCACAATAGCAAAGCGTCAAATTCGTACATTTTATGAGTAAAATGGTTTTCATATGCAGGACCAATCCTCCGTAATGTGCAAAAAATGTAAAAATATATAAATACTTACAAATGTATGCCATATAAATCATTGAAAACACAAATAAATCACATTATACCTAATTATATGACATAAATGCAATGTGTTCATTAATGTATTTAATTATTTGTTGTGCTACCTATTTGTTTCGGAATTTATTTTGCCATGTATTTTGTGACAACAAAATGTTATTGAAATGATAGGGCGGGTCAAACCAGCTGAGCGTTTCACCTATTGGTTGATCGAAGAGTGCACAGATCCACTCCAATTCAGGAAGAAATAAGTCAAATCAAGTCATTTTTATTTGTGTAGCCCTTAATCACAAAGAGTCGCAAAGGGCTGCACAGGTTATTGCAAACCACAGACTATTATTACACCACCCCCTGGTCTAAAACCTACGTGAGGACAAGAAAAAGTAAAAAAAAAGCTCAACATGAGGAAAATGAAGAAACCTTGAGAAGGGACCGCACATGTGGTCATCCCCCTTCCAGGATGACTAGGCTGCAATAGATGTTGCAATAACAAATAATACACATATCAACCAATGGGTTGATTTTGTTTGACGAACTGCACAACAAAATACATGACAAAATATGAGTCAAAATACCTGACAAAATACATGAAAAAATACACAGACACATGACAAAATACCCAACATAATACACACAAAAAACACAACAAAATATACAAAAAAAATACAACAGAATTCATGCCAAGATACTTGAAAAATCACATGACCAAATACACAACAAAATGCATGACAAGATCTATCTACCTACCCTGGTCATGTCCCTCGAGAGGGGTGACCGACAGCAAGACATACACACACAAAAACAAAGAAAATAAAATACGAAAAAATATTATTGTGGAAATACGAAAGAATTCTACAAAAATACCTCTAGAATACTGCTTCGGAAATACATCAATTATACTTCTACTGAAATACTAAAAAAAAAAAAAAAAAACGTAGTACTATAATCTAAAAGACACCTGGAGAAATGTTAATACAAAAATAATACTAATATAGGTTTACAACAGAAATACTGCAAATTGCACCTATAGTGATACTACAAAAATTATCCGATGAAAATATCAAAAAAATACTACAAAAACGATATTAAAGTAACACTGTCCTACAAAAATACTACAGAAATACTACAGATATACAACAAACATTCTTATCTGGAAATAATACAACACATATATAGTAAAATAATTAAAAAATTATAGTACAGTAATACTTCAAAAATACTATAATAATAAAACCACAGTAATAATACAAAATACTATGAAAAGACTACAGATATACAACAAAAACCCCTACTTTTGAAATACAACAAAACTACTACTATGGAAATACTACATAAATATTACTTCAACAAGACTACAAAAATAGTACAAAAATTAAACGACAGTACAGTAAAAACCACAGAACTTTCAATAATACTTCAAAACTAAATAACAAATGAAGTGCTTAAAATAGGGACTCAATATACTATTTTGCCCTAATTGTGGTTGTTTGAAAACATATTTAAACAAACTAATCCCTTCAAAAAGAAATTTAACATGTCACGTGCGGCCCCAGACTCCAAATGTTTTCCCACCCCTGGAGTAGAACATGGAATAAGTTCTAGTAGTTATGCAAATCAACAAATGCCAAACGCAGTAACTGACTCTGTTTACATGTAGGCAACAGTCAGACCTGAAACGGAATTCTGGATTTCTGTAGCATTCAGAATGGACATTTCGAATACCTAGAGACAAAATAATAACTCTGCAAACAAGGCCCTTGCGATTATTCGATTAAGTGGGTGAGGAAGGCATCTATTTACTCACAGGAGGACAAACTATGTAGAACACTATACCCCGACAATATGAGCAATGTTGTCGTCTGCTACCAGTGACCAAGACAATCCTGATTAGAGCCAGATGACACGAACCAGAAACAAACACAGGACCCAACAGCGCTCATTTTCTCAGTTTTTATTAATAAAGAGGGAGAGGAGGGCTTACTTCCACGATCCGATGGTTGACGGACAAGGCTAGCAGGAGACGCAGAAGTGGCACTTCCGTGTCGAGCGAGGAGGATCGAAGACAGGCAGGAAATACAAGTCGTTACCCGGGACTAGAGAGCGAGGGCGGTGTCAAGTTCGGAATCAAGGTCGGCAACAGGAATCATGCAGGTAGCGGGCAAAACAGGTCGGATAACGGGAAGGCAGAATGGGGCAGAGTCAGGTCCGGAAACAGGTTGGCAACGAGGATCAGGCAGAGAAAAAAAGGGCAGAGTCTGACGTGAGAGCTTGCCGAGCTGGGAGCAACGGTTCGCATAACGATCTGACAGGGATCTCTTGAAAGCCGGGGGTTTAAAAGGAGTTCATCAGCCAATCAGCTCTCAGGGCTGTTGGCGCCAATTAATCAGTCGCAGGTGCTCTGAATCGGCAATCATGACACCAGAACGAGCTTTCCATTTAATAAAAAAAAAATCCCATCCAAGAATTATTATATGGCATTTATAATTTTAAATGATCGAAAAAACTTATTAAATACGGGGAAAACGTGTAAGTTGACAGGTATGGAACAAATTCACCGGATCGACCTGCAAGTATCAAAAACTGTCATCTTCTCTGGAGAGATGTACACCCTCATTAAAATGTTTTAACATTGTTGTCTACTTTTTTGCGTTTGCACCAAAACCAAAAGTTAAGATAAGCCTAAAACTGCAGCACAGAATGAAAAAAAAAGCGTGCAACATAGCGCTAAGAGCTAATGAAAAATAGATCTGGAGCCGGTTGCGTTATTTGCGGCTCTGGCAAGCGCCGCGAGAGGAAGCAAAGCAACTTGCAAGGCGAAGCGACAACGTTCTGCGCGTTGACGCCGTGAGCTTCGGATGCCGCCGCCGCCTCCATCCCAACTGGGTAAAAATAGAAGTCGTGACAGTGGCGTAAAAGACCCCCATTAACGACACATTTCTACCCCTGCCCGAGGGGGGGCACTTGTCACTTCACCTGACACTTTGTAACAATTTGAGACAAAAGAAGAGCACATTATGAATGGTGTGGAAAAGTGTGAACAAGCTTAAATGTGACAAAATGTGGAGCAAGGCTAAAAATGGGACGAGCCGACTAAACGTGTATGACTGCTGTGTGTTTTATCTCATAGAGAAGAAGAAAAAGGAAGATGAGCTGCTGATGCACAGTAAAGGTTTATGGAGAAAACTATGTTAAACGTCTCAAATAATCTGCAAGTTTTTGTACGGTTTTTAATGTTATTGAAGTGAAGAAAAAGAATGTCCAGAATGGAAGATAATTTTGCTCGTGAGCTTTGTCCATGATTGGTGAGCAACTATATACAATTTTTACCCAATCAGGAAAAAAAATGGCAATTTTCAGGATCTTTCCTCATGTCTCATCTCATCTTATTAGCTGCACCGCTTATCCTCAGTAGGGTTGCGGGGGTGCTGGAGCCCATCCCAGCAATCATCGGGCCGTGGGCAGGGGACACCCTGAACTGGTTGCCAGCCAATCGCAGGGCACACAGGGACAGACAACTCGCTCGCTCATTCACACCTAGGGACAATTTGGACCAGCCAATCCACCTGAAATGCATGTCTTTGGAATGTGTGAGGAAACCGGAGTGCCCGGAGGAAACCCACGCAAGCACGGGGAGAACATACAAACTCCGCACAGGTAGGCTCGTAGCTGGATTTGAACCCACACAGGAGGTTCCCAAGACCTTAGAACTGTGCCGCACACGCGCTAACCACTGCTCCGCCGTTATTTTATTTTTTTATTAAGATTGGAACCTGTTTCTTTGGTAAAAAAACAAAACAAAAATTAAAATCTGCAAAATTTGCAGCGATGGCAGATATCAGGTACCTTTGCTACATTTAATATATTTGCCCGGAGAAGGATGAGTGCCACCAGGCTGCACTTGCCTAAGACACACCACCGAAAATGGTGCTCTATTACCCTAGTGGTTAATGGATCCAACCAACGAAGCAACCAACATACACACACACACACACACACACACACACAGACAGAGACAAATATATATATATATATTATATATATGTATATATATAATTATTATTATATTTCTCACTCTTACAATTACCGCTCCGGCGCCCCATTTAGATAAAGTGTATAAATCAGCCGTATCATTGCATAAGTTGCAAGGTTGAAAGCTTGGGGAAAAAGTCAAGGCTCATTTATAGTTTGAATTTTACAGTATAATTTTAGTATTTTGAGGATTGAATTCAACATTTTAAAAGTTTGCTTTTTTTCGATTTAACTAAACCGCATTAATGTTTTACACTTTCGATGGTTTGGCACTCGGTGCAAATAACAGTTCACTGGGGGGGGTGGGAAGAAACGCCTGAAGGTGTTATATTAAGTTAAATTAAATGTAAATGTTCTGCATTTATAGACCACTATTCAGGTCAATGAAGAGCTCCCAAAGCACTTTACAATGTGCTTCACACTTTCCCTTTTTACATCAACTAACTGACCAATAGCAGAGTCAGACATGCAAGGCAACTACCAGCTCATTGGGGGCATTAGGGATTCAGTGTCTTGCCCAAGGACACTTCAACACATAATTCGGAGGAGCCGGGAATCGAACCTGCGACCTCTTGATCTTAAGACAAGCGCTTAATTAGAAAACAGAAATGATTGAATGCTTAAACATACCAGCTAATGTCCAATTTAGGGATACAGTCTTTTTTTCCAGTAATGTCAAGCACTTAGCAGCCTTATATAAATTATTGGGAATGAAGGGAGACACTTCAATTTGCTGGGAGTCGTCTGCATTCCATCTCAAAGTAGTGCGGGGAAAAATAAAACCTAGTCTTGTGCTGCGTGTAAACAAGCTGGTAGATGTCTGTTAATAGAAATATTTACTTTTTGTTTGAACATCAATACATGATGGTTACTATTTCTGCATATGTTCATAAAAAAGACTAGTTTTGAAAGTGAATTATATTCTATACGTGTATATTTTGTGTGTTTGTGAACATATGCTGGATTCACGTCTCTATTGTTGTGCTGCCTTATGATTTGTCTGCAGGGTTTTCATTAAATTCCCCAACTAGCAATTAGCGCTCCTCTCCGAAGCAGAGGTGAAACAGTGGCACTCAATGCCCCTTGCCTTGATTGCATGGTTAAGTAGCCTCCATGCAGCTATTAATACCACAGCCGCTATAGCTTACAAAAATACATACTTTGGCTAACGAGGCTACTGCAATCTTTACTTTGCCTCAAAACATTACACACAATGTTCTGAATGAACAAATATACCTTATGTTCTTTTACTCTTTTTTCCTTCTTTTTCTAAGCCCCCTATTTTCCCGGTTCGGGCACAAAGAGATGTAGGAAGAGAAGTTAATTAGAAGGATGTCTACAGAGGGGAAACAAGAAGAGGAGGGTGTATTTGGTAATGGAAAAAGGGGCTCTGCATGAAAACAGATGGGCCAGAATTTATCAACTCGCAGGAACGCTCGAATGGCAACCAAAGCAGACGCCAGGCCAGTCAGTGTCTGTGTCCGAATGCTTGTAGGAGGGGGCCGGATACAGGTTGGGGCTGTCTGGGACCCGAAAATAGAACGCAGATTTATCTCCGGATTGTTGCAAATGACCCGTCAGTGCGGAACAATGGATGCAATCCGGCTCACTGGTTGACATCCTTTGGTTAGCAGCTCAACAGAGAAAACGAGTAACGGACTTTATTTGCTTCAAAAGTTTGTTTTGGAAAGTGAGAGGACTCTCACTTTTTTACACACACTGAATTTAATAATCACAAAACAAATATAATGCAAATGGGAAATTTTAAAGATTCACAGTACAGAGAGTGAAAACAGAGAAAGCGTTGTCCCTCCTCTATATGCTCAAATCAACCTCTGGGTTCCACAAGACTTTGACAAGGAAAACAATAGCTGGAGCGAAAAATTCTGTTGACATGCTAACAACAATTCAAACAACAGCGGCCGTAAACAAAGATATTCATTCAAGTATTCGCTATACCATTTGTACGTACAGACCATTATTGTCCAAAACAATAAAAAAAAGAAAAACAAAAGTTGGCGTCTAAGCTGTCATCCAAGTTCTGCGCCGCTCTTTTGTTTCCTTTTAGCAACAAAGAATAACATGTTAACCAAAAGAGGGCACTCAAAGACCACTCTATATGTTTCTTAGAGGAAGAACAGCTATCCATATGCAGCATTATTTAATTGTAACTATGCATTGACAATTTCATTCACTGTATTTCCAGGTATATACGGCGCACTTACAAATTTTTGGCCATTTTGTTTTTTTAGGTGCGCCTTATTGTCCGGAAAACACCATATATTCTGGGCCTGTGAAATGCAGAACAAGCTGTTGTGCTTGTCACAAGGACGTCGACAACATGGCTGACAATATTTTGTATATTCCAGAAGAAAAGAACGAAACTTAAGAAAGGGACAGGCCATGACAAGGACAAATACTGAGTATAGTGGAAAATTCAGAAAATCTGTTCCTTGCCCTTTATAGGAATTCCAAGGCTGTCTGGCGAGACGCACGCCCCCACCCCTTAGCAAAACAAATAACAGATTGAACGCACTAAGAGGTAAATACTTGATATATGGATAATTATAAGGAGCAATTACTACTAATAGAATCAACTGATTAAGACAATTATGAGATGATTAAAAATAATCAAACGGTAAGTCCTGGAAAACTCATCCAATTATAAATTACATACAGTGACATATTACAATATTCCATCAAAAGCCAAAAACATACCACTTCACAAAATTCGTGAACACAATTCCAAACATTCTCCGCTAGCACAGCATTTCAGCAGGCGACAGTACATAAAGCCAGTGTGAATCCCCATGAGCAACAATAAAAAATGGAGCAAGCTGAATTTAAGGGGGGAGTTACTAAAAAGAGCTATTAGCTCCAGAAGCTTCATTCACATGGCTAACACGAGAAGCTAGATGCAAAAGCTAACAAAAAACATGCAAAAGAAAAACAGAAATGGTGAAATGGAGATCGTGAATCACGGAATTCAGCAATGTTTTATTCGTTGACCAGCGGTGAAAGGCTTATTGCATCGAAACATTCCAAAATTAAACTGAATAACAACAATGGCCACCGGAAATCAATAGGCCGCAACCTTGTGACTAAGATTATTGGATAGCGGTTAAAAGCTCGTACAGCTAGTGAGGTCGCAAGAAAATATGATAAGAAACAAAAATCTGAACCATGGAAATGGTGATTATTAAATGAAGCACCGAGCGGTCCATGGTTAGTAGCTGTTAAACCAATGCTAAAAGCTGTTCTGGGACTGGCTAGTTTGGCTAAATTGTGACTCCCTTATCCAAAATAGGAAATGGCTTGGAAAAATCCTATGAACTTCATTTCACTTCTCAGATGTCACTGTGTTTGTCTGCTATTTGATATATTTAACTGAAATTGCTGATCCGAACTACCAGGAATTTATAAAGGAAAATCTTAAAAATGATCAGGTGTGCCCAAACTTTTGCAAAGGACTGTAAATATGTATCTGGACCAGTGGGTCAGGATCCTGTTATTGTTTAAACTGTAGCACACTTGTCGTGAAAAATACCCTTTTTCATTAAAAAACTGACACAAATGATTTTAAATTTTCCACTTAATTTTATGAGACCCCCAAAAGGGTTTGTCTTAATACAGTACTTTGTAAATGTATTTTGTACTTTGCACTGGTCAGTAAAATTAAACAAATTAAATTGGAAAAAAAAACAATATTACATGGATAGGTTCTGACCTCTTTGTTTTTTAGTTTAAAAGAAAACAGACTTCGATGTTGGGGGCCATAAGAAATTGACAAATATTGACTGTTGAGAAGCTAACATTATGAGGATTTTGAGGACTTTTGTTTCCAAAATTATGCAAACAAATAATTGTTTATGAAAATATAAGGTGGACTATTAATTGCAATTTTTCATTTTTAGTTAAAACTCTTGTTCTTACAGTGGGGGGCCATTGTGGACAGCATTCTTTGCTAGCCTAAGCTATATCTGAATAATGTGATGTGAATTATATTTTGTCTACGAATACTTCTTGAATCATTCCAAATTATCTGTCAGCTTCCTTTCTTTGCTTTTCACCTGGTTGCACTACTTCCAGATGTGTGCTTTCATGTCTAAGCGTTTAACCAATCCCATATCAGCCATGACTTGCTACCAGGGTCAAAGATCTACCCGGAGGCCTTCAGAATCAGTTCTGCAGGCCCTGGGTCATATAATATGTGTCGATAAAGCTGTTGCTTTAGCCAATCAGATTTTGACTTGGTGAAGCCTGGGCCTTTTAGCAGGCTAAGCAAAACAACATTGGTTTCACAAAATGTAATGATGATTCCACTTATTTGGTCCCCTAGGGAAATTCGTCGCCATAGAGCATGTGCTAAATGACCTATATTACAGCATCTGGTATTCCCAGGCGGTCTCCCATCGAGCACTAACCAGGCCCAACTGCTTAGCTTCCCGAGATCAGGCGTTCTCGGGGTGGAATGGCCAACTTTGATTGGCTAGGGGGCCGCAACGGATGTCTCACATTAAAATTGTGAAGACAAATGTTCGACATTCAACTTTTTGGGGATATCCTAAACGATGCCCACCTTTAAGCTTAAACGGACAGTGTGCATTATTTGCAAATAAAACTCAAAGTTACGACACCATGCCATTTTTCTTCAAGGCTTTTTGTCAGTCTTTTTGCTAGATTTTTGTGTACCCTTGTGTAACAGCAAGATGGCGGCAATTTTGTCAGCTCCCTCTAGCTGTGCTTCATGTGATGTAACACAAACGGAAATCCATCAACCTACAAGTATTTAGAAAGAAAAACCTCGTTCATATTATAGTATATGTATTTTTTGTGTATCACACTAATTAGCTTTGCTCAATGAAGTTTTTTAATCGCTAAATAAATAATACACACTGTCCCTTTAAAGTGTTTTTATTGTCAGGTTGATGTATTTTTCACACGAAGATTGTCACACTTTCAAACCGATTCCTTGTTAAAATGCGCCAACAGAGGTACAGAAATGCATTCCTTTTCTGTATTTCCCTCTTTATGAAATTTTGATTCGACTTCTTTTCAAATCTTTCACGCCTGATGGAAGGAGCCAAGCCAAAACATATAGTTTTATAATAGATCATTGAACTCCATTTGTGGACAGAGTGTTGCTAAATTACGGTTATAATTCAACGCCTCGCACCTTGCCAAGGCAGCAAATTACACACCGATTGCTCCACTGGGTGTTTGGTGAAATGATGAGCTAATGTGTAACCCAAGGCGAAAGCGACATTGGCAATAAGATTGACTTAAAATGATGTTTTGGAGACGCTACAATTAAGAGCGCCGTTGTTGTGGTGTCGAGCAGGCTGCTGGCTGCCGCGTCTTTCTTCTGAGAGTAGCGGCCGGGTTCCCGCGAGATAACGTTCTTTTTCACAGCGTTTTGATTTGCGTACAATGGCTAGAAGAGCGCAATTAAAACTAAAGCGAAGGCTTGGACCCAAATCAAGTGGGTCCGTCTAATTTACAGGAAGTGAAGGGAGTTAAAATGGGAAGTAGAAGTGCAGGCTTTAGAGTCTAGGCCAGCGTGCGCTGATAAATGCTTTCCAGCAGTCTGCTAAATGTAAATAGTAAGAGTGTCAAGGGACTGCAAGCAGAACCTTTGCCAAACTTTAAAACCGTGTTGCTATAAATACATGCCGTGCATGGATACTTACCGTATATCTGTAGGGTAACATTGCTATATGTGAGAGCTCAGTGTTGGGTCGTGCATTTCACAACTGGGCCTTCGGTAGTGCTACGAATCAATCCAACGCTCAATAACTATTTTATGGCTATAAAACATAATAACCTCATAAAATGAAGATCATAATCAGGAATATAGCCACATTTTACTCACAAAAATAAAACGTTTTTATTTTTTCACAAAATCCATCCTCTTTTCTTTGTTATTTGTTACAGAGAGTGAAAAGCCATTTCTTTCTGAAGGCTTCAAACAATAATTAAAGATGCTGACGCAGCACACATGTAAACATTCTACTCAGACAGTACTTCCTTGTCTGCCTTCTTCCCGGTGCACATCTGAAGGTCTAGACAAAAGGTCATGCTACCACCTAGGGTAAAAACATAAATTGTAGAACATTACAGAACAGAAATTGCAGATGGCAGAACTCCTCATCTTCAGATGCCACTAACGGAAAGAGTCTCGTATAAACTTCTAATTGTCCTTTTAAAAGAGTAGGACAACTTTGGAAATTGGTCCGAGGAAAGAATTTTGCTGTTGCGTGAGATGTTATCCTCACCTCTATCTTCTGGACCTTCCAATCGCTGCATGGAAAGGTTGAGGTAACAATTCTGTTAGCCACTCTGCGTCTGGGTTGGAGCATGCTAAGGAATTTCGTTGTGCCACGGGGCAGAACTCATTTGCTAGGTCTCGTACTTGTTAGAAGGGGAAGGAATGTTTCTTATCCGAGAGCTCTTCTCCCGGTCCTCCGTGCAAGTTAAAAATTCATTGATTTCTTCTTTTCTTATTTTGAGTTATTTACGTTATTACGTTATTTACTACCTTTGAATAAGTAATTTCTGTACTACAAGACCAAAATTATTTACAGCACCAACAAGGAACAAAAACATAAAAGATAAAGAAATATCTAATTCACAAAAGGGATCAGGTAAATTGAACAGATTCACATCATTGAGTATTACGCTTATGGGTTGAGTAACCTAACCGTCTTAATCAGTATAGTAGCAGTCCGGATAAGAGCATATTCAGATTTCTTTGTGTGTTAATATTTCCTCGCAAAATCAAAATAGCAGCACTTTTTATTCCAAGTATGCTCTGCATGTTAACGTATTGTATGAATACATGCAAATACATTTGAATAAACACCAAATGCAAATCGCAGCCTAATTACATGCACAGCGGTCAACATCAGTTCCCTATTCATGTATACACATCAAGCAAACAGTTTGTCCGTTCACAATGTGACCCTCATAGCTGCTGCTTACTGACTGACTTTGTGTGGTTGTTGAAAAAGCCTTCTTTGCACGTGAGGTAACGATGACGTTTCCCTCTAAATCCAAATGAAACCATTAGTTGGAATATATGGGTGGTGTCCTGTCGTGAAGAAAAAGGGATGTAAATAACCAGAAGAGAAGGACTCTCCTCACAAGGTTAGGAGTCCCTATTGTGGAGGGAATCTAGTGATACGTCTCCATTAAGAGGCAATGATACCATTTTCTTTTTTTTATCATGATGCCGTTGACTATTCATGGATGCCGGCTTTAGGAGATTAGATCCCTGCTGTTCCAGGGCACCTTCGTAAGCCCTTCTTGAAATTTCCAGCCGTTTACCTGTTCGGCAAAGTTTATGTGGTTCTTTATAGGGGTGCCAGCTGTGTGACCCCACCCCATCTCAAGGGGTGGGGGTTCTATTCATAAAGTCAAATGATGATACATGGTTGTCAGTATGAAAATAAGGCTCCTTTTCCAATATACAATTCTTCTTAGCCAGTGGCGGCTATATTTCTGACACGTGTTGGAAGCATTTGCATGAATCCTATGCATATTACATCGCTCCGACCTGTTGGCTAGTGCGGGAATTGTCATTGTGGTTTGCAGGCAATAATAGTAAGTTACCGCTGCTTGTCAAATGCCATCCTGCACTCGCCGTAATTTATGTGCACGGGACCATTATCTCGGAACCCGCCGGGCATTTCAGCTCTACGTGGCCCGGGAAACCGACTAAAGCCCGTGCCGAGAATACCCTCCCCAAATGAATGTTTCACTTGCCTCCTGTAAATTGATTCGGTAATGGCGCAGAATTCAAGAGTGGAAAACACAAAGGTTTGCGACAGTCATGTGAAAACTCCAGTCCGCGGGCTGCAACCCTTTGGAAAGTGGCCCGCCCAATGAAAATAGTGAAAATGTCATTTTTAAAGGCTACTATAGTAATCCCTCGTTGTATCTCTGGTTACTTTTAGCGTTTTTGCTACTTCAAGGATTTCAATCATCCATTGTGTTCTGCGTTCCAATTAGCTAAACAGTCACCCCGCCACTTTTTATGCTTGTGTCTTCCTGTTCATCGATAATATTGCGATCTAAGTTGTACATGTACTCAAAACTACTTAAAGAACCTTCATTACTTACGCGCACATCTTTTTCAATTTTGAGACTCTCCAAACACCAGCATGTCAACAAAGCGCTCTGGATCAACAAAAGCACAAAAAAGTCAGAGGCAGATGCTTTATATTGCTAACAAAGTTGGACCTTTCAACAAGCTAAAGCAGACCTGGGCACTCCGGTGCTCAAGGGCCACATGTCCTGCAATATTTTGGGGGGTTTTCCTCTTCAACTCTGGGAGCACAGTTAATCAGCTCCCTAGCAAACATGTCAGGAGCTTGTTATTCATCCTGCTGACTGGAATAACCTGTATTGGAGCAGAGAAACCTCAAAAACCATGTAGGACATACAGCCTTTGAGGACCAAAGTAGCCAGGTCTGTGTTAAAGGAAGGTCAAATCTTATTTTTTCCACATTTTTGCGCCCACATAATAGCAAAACGAGATCATTTGACGTAAAAAAAAGTGATATTGTCCTGAATCAATGCAAGAGCACAGAAATCAGTAAAAAAAAAATGTTACAAATAACAATGCTTGTAGTATTTTTTTGCAATTTTATTTTAATTTTTATGCCTCATTTTTGTTTTTCAATGAAGTCCACAAGATGGTGACGAAATATTATCCGGAGTAAAAAAATGATTTTGTCGATTCCGTGAGCCGGCGAGTTAGCACCAGCGTCAAACGAGGCGTCCAGTCGCTCATACGTAGACACTTTGAAAACAAAGAAACAAACAGCCGAAGTCCCTCAGCAATGACCCTCACTCGAGTACAGCATTTCCTCACGTTGCCGTGGTAACCGGTGATGTATATACCGTATTTATTCGTGTACTAGCAGCAAGATTGTTTTTAATTTGACATTAAGGAAGTTCTTTTTTTAAAGAGTTAATAAAGTACAGTATTTTGATTTGCTACACACATGATTGAGCCTGTAAATAGGGTTTGTTCTCTGGTTTTGAGACTCTTTGTGATTAAGGGCTATACAAATAAAAATGACTTGACTTGACTTGGTTTTAATGTATAATAGAGTAATAAATAATGTTTCTACCTCGTGGGATTTGACTATCGTGTGTCCATTTTGGAACGCAACCCCCGCTAAAAACGAGGGTTGACTGTATTTATAATTGTTTCCCCTTTGCTGCAATGCTCACTTGTAACCAAAAGACGGCTCACTCACATCATGTGGAACTTTGTTGAAAGAACACCATTTGATCAAAACTTCACGATTGGCGAGATTTTTGTGCATAGAACTGGCATTACCATTAAAAATCTTTTTTGAAATTTTGTTTTCAATCCGTTCCAGGCTAACATTTAAGCCGTTCATTAAAAACGAGTGAAGCAAAGATTAAAAATGGACAGTGCACTGACGACATTGGAGAGGTGTTAGAATGATGGTAATTAGCAGCTGCGATGGATGTTCCTTCAAAGTGTTAAATAAATGCTATTTATTTGATGACAGATAGCTTGGTCCCCGCAGCACGGCGGCGCAGTGGTTAGAGTGTGTGCGGCACAGTTCTGAGGTCAACAGATCGAACCTCCCTGTGTGGAGTTTGCATGTTCTCCGCGTGCTCGCGTGGGTTTCTTTTGGGAACTCTGGTTTCCTTCCACATTCCAAAAACATGTATGTCAGCTTAATTGGCCGGTCCAAATTGTCCCTAGGTGTGAATGAGCGAGCGAGTTGTCTGTCTCTGTGTTCCCTGCGACTGGCTGGCAACCAGTTCAGGGTGTTCCTTGCCCACTGCCCAAATATAGCTGGGATGGGCTCCAGCACATCAGATAATGGATTGATGGATGGATGGATAGCTTGGTCCTCATTGGTGAAAATTCACAAGCTCATAAAAAAAAAAAAAGTTGTGCTTATATGTTGATGAAAGAAGTCACTTAGTTGCATTTTTAAAATCCTATTAATGACCTTGTCGCCATTCTTGTCCCAGGAGTCCCCTTGTGAACCCCACCATGAAAAACATTATTTGTAATTCCATTCAAATTCCAAATATAATCCATTTGTCAGAATCTTAGCTGCACATTAAAGTTTACTACACTTGAGGCCACATTATAATGATTTTATGATTAGGCCGTTATTTTTTCGGTATTTTACAAATGTATCAATGTTTTAACATTTGTTTTGTCAAAAAAAAAAAAAAAACACAACAGCTACAAAAATTAAATGTTGGGTAAAAAAGAAAATGCACTTCATTACCTTTTTGTCTTTTAAGTTTTCCACACAATTTGAAAAATTAAGTGCTTAAAAAAAGTGTAAGGAAAATTATGGTTTTAATGTGCTTTTAATACTGTTGTATTTTATACTCTTATACCCCTTGGTAAAATGTTAGAACCCAATGTTGCCTATGCATCAGAAAATTCGGCCACCCTTGTTTTAAGATGTCATCTAGAAATGCAGGTCTTGACCTCCTTCTTATTTCCGCCGAGCATGAAATTTGATTGAAGGGATCTTTACTTACTTGGTTGGGAAATTCATTGGAAATACAGGAAGCCGCTAGAATTTAATATATTATACAGAATTGTGCCTGCGCTGCCTGCATGCAAGTGGTTAGTATGACTTACGACAGTGAAGGTTAGAAAGTGTACAGAGTTTGGTGATGTGGCAACTCCATGCACCAAAAACTCCCGACATTCATTTACATACAGTTCATTAGAATTCTGCAGCTTGTTGATAAAGTATGTCAAGGTGGCATTGCCTTTAAATAATTCAGCTGCACTGCGGAAAACAAGCTTTCAATTGTCAGGTCATGTAAAAAAAAATTTAACTATATTTTACAACATTTTTTTTGTTCTAGTCATCATATTAATACAGTAACTGTTTTAAATGTATATATTCATCATTGTTTAACCTATTTCTGTTGTAGTAACCGAAACAAAAACACATTAATAACACTTTTCTTCTCCATATATGTATTATGTTTCTTGTATTTATACATTTTGAATTTCTTTATATAATAGTGTATTAGTTTAGTACCTATATTTTGTATCTATAACTTATTTCATAACTGACTTAACATGTTTAGATGTTTTTACTTATTAGTCCGGGAAAAGACAAAATAAATTGTTAAAAAGAGCAAGCATTTATTGATAAGTGACAATATATTTAATTGTTTTTCATTAGAGCATGTTTAAAGTTATTGTTCAAATAAAACTAGGGGGGAAAGTCTCGCAAAGAACTGAAAATGTTGTGATTATACAGCTTATTTTAATATTTTTATACTAATTGTAAAGAATTATACGTATATATATATATATATATATATATATATATATATATATATATATATATATATATATATATATATATATATTTATATATATATATATATGTATATGTATATAAAATGCTTAAACATATAAACACGTTTAGTAACTTGACGCATTGCCCTGTTAATCCTTCAACATGGATGTGGATGGATTGGACATGACCAGTCGTGTCAGCCATTCTCTGAGTATTTGTTTATGTTGAGCTGGGGAACTAGAAGTGACGCTGGAAACCCGAAAATAGTATTATTTCACTACACTTTTCAACATAAAATCCAAACAAACTTAAAATATTTGTGTTGAACACTTCTTATACTGTCATCAATATGACCCATAGCTAAACCACCAAAGAAGGAACGTGACCGCAGTGGACCAGTAACTGAAACTTGAAATTCTTTCTGAATGGTGAAGACTGCAAGTACATTAACACACATTGAGATCACTATTCACTAAATTAACAAAATTAAAGAACATTAACTTTACATCCGTCTAAACTATTGCGAAATTAATTTTTTTGTACATCATATAAAGACTTAAAAGCATACACTTTTGCCTCGATGATTCTTTAACATTGATGGATATGGATAAAAACATACACCCGTCCTATCTGTCTATGTGTGAGACTACTGATAATAAACAGATTTAAAGAACAGAAAGTGACACGGAAAACCTGAAGTAGTGTTTTTCGGAATTAATATTATTATTATTTTTTTCAACTTTAGTTGAAATAAAACCCAAACTAATTATGTCGAACACTTCTTAAACTTTTTGAACTTACATCAGTGTTTAGCCTTGTATTAAATTTTAAACACAATCAACAGTTACTGTAAGGGCCACACAGTTATATCTACACGTTTCCAAATTTTCTTTAGAAAAAAACACAATTTCAGACTTCCACCAGAGAGAGAAGAGTAGGGATAAAAATAGAGGGTTACAACAAGGAATGGGGAATTTGAAGCGTTTTAAGAAGAGAACGGAGGGCTGGAGAGAGAGTTTGCAGGGCATTGGTGTATATTTCGAGCGGTGATGTCACGACCGGGCCGTCTGAGGGAAACAGAGGGTCAACGACGGGGCAGATGAAAAGGGCCCGAGGGCCCGGTAAGCAACGTGAGGGACATCATGTCATCAAATGAGACACGGTCCACTGGTGCTGTCTAAACATCATTCTTCGCTCACTATTTGCATCCTAACCATGTGTAGCATTCAATCTGCCCATAGGTTAGTCTGTTTACCAAGAAACCCTACAAAAACCTTCTGTTCTTCTTCTATGGGCTTCTATTTTTAAAGGATGGGACAGAAGACCCCCCTGGGTAGACGCTTGTTATTAAACCAGCGTTGACATCAAACATCTGTCCCAAAGACGGTCTACGCGTCTATTATCAGCCGTTGCATTCAAAGCAGAAGGCTGTAATCACCAATTGAATCCTTTATAAGGCACTCAGTGGAATACTTGTAAATTTCAATCATTTAAACTTAGCGGTACATTGCAAGGCAATTGCACCTGGGAGTTCTGTGGCGGTTCAATGTCAGATACCGAAAAATTAATTAAATAAATATAGGTTTGTTTAGATGACTTTTTAACCTTAAACCACAGTATACTATTCAAGCATTCATCAATGAGATAAATATTGTTATTTTTAACTAATTGTATTATTTTTTCATCTCATTAACTCATCTCATTAACTGCACCGCTTATCCTCAGTAGGGTCGCGGGGGTGCTGAAGCCCATCCCAGCAATCATCGGGCAATGAGCAGGGGACACCCTGAACTGGTTGCCAGCCAATTACAGGGCACACGGGGACAGACAACTCACTCGCTTAGTCACACCTAGGGACAATTTGGACCGGCCAATTCACCTGAAATGCATGTCTTTGGAATGTGGGAGGAAACCGGAGTGCCCGGAGGAAACCCACGCAAGCACGGGGAGAACATACAAACTCCGCACAGTAAGGCCGGGAGCTGGATTTGAACCCACGCAGGAGGTTCCCACGCCCTCAGAACTGTGCCGCACACGCGCTAACCACTGCGCCGCCGTGCTGCCCGTATTATTATTTTTTTTTTGTCATTATGATAAATAAATAAGAAATATATCTATTTTTTTTAGTTTTTTCTATTGTTTTCCTTTGGAATAATACATCTCAATTATTTTTTGAGAAAAAGGTTAAAACTGAAACAATGAAACAATAGCTGCACTTAATCAGATATGTTTTTGGAAACCACCAATGAATTAGTATTGATCCCACATAATTATTTTGTTGTAACAATCGCTTATTAGAGAATAATTAATAAAAACATGCTTCCGACTGACTGTTTACAATTGTTTATGCGATAAGGTCCTTACCAACATCCGATAAGAAAAATTTTACCGCGTGACCAAAAACTTTATTTTAGAAAATGTTACATAGTGTTTAATTGATGATTTGTTGATTAAATATATTTAAACTGGTGAAAATAATCAATAACTGGTGATAATAGCTGATGAATTTGTAAGAAACATTAACGAAAAAATATCGGAATTCAAAACGATATTTTATGCGATTATACCATTACAGTACCTCAGTTCGTCCATTATTACATACTAGGTATGTAAAAAGTTAAGACTAATATTGTATTCCAACAGTTAAATGATGGAAGTCAGAATGTTTATAGAAACTAAACAATTCCTGAGGCAATTGTGAGAAGATGTTAGCAGAAAACCAGTAGCATCAAGTGGTTAGTATCAAGTTGTTAGCATGTCAGTGTTAACAATTAGGAAATACATTCAGGAAAAGTATAAAAAAAAACACATATTTAGTAACCACATAATAGTAAGATTGTTATTACAATGTGTAATAACATTTTCAATGGGCCCATTTAAAATAAATGGCCCATTCAATTTAAATGGACGCATCTGGAATGCTTTGGCCCATTCATTTCTATTGGTACCCAGAGAAGTTTCCAGGGGTGGTCCAAGTGGGTCACCGTTCCACTTGAAATTTAACCAAGGGAGAATGGTGGATGCTAACGAATGGATGACTTGTTATTATGTAACTGTTAACGTGACACTATTATGTGCTGTTGAAGCCAGTACCAACTAATAATAACTGCCATTTTTGTACGACGTTAATAGCAGTGGTTATATCTACTTTGACGATGAAGGTAACAAATACCCAAGTAAAATGTAACTAGTTCTTCTTGCTGGGAGTAATTACTCAACAAATTACTTTTTTATGCAACAAGCTAGTAATAACTATCGATCTTGAGAAAATCTCCACAACAGAGGTGCAGAGCTGCTAAATTCAGAGCTGAAAGTGACAGAGAAGCTGTCAAATATCCAAAGTTGCTAGTGCGTTTGTGCATTTGCACAAAATGTCAGGACTTCAGTGTCAGACAAGTGGATGTTGGTGTACTGGTAAATGTCACACATGTTTTGTTTTGAAACCTGGGATTTGTTTTGAAATCCTGCGTATTTTTTTTCTTTTCAAGGTTGAGAACATGATGAATGTCTGTCATCATGCCCTTGACTTTTCAAGACCACTTCTTCATAAGGATGGAAAAGTTATTTACCGCTCTTGCAAAAACATATTTTTACTGTATAGAGAAGGGTAACCTGTTAAACTCGTAGCACGTGGGCCAAATGGGGCCCGCCACATCATCGTATGTGGCCCACGAGAGCGTAAAAAGGCTGGGGTAGGGGAAGGGGATCTGGGGCTACAGGATTTCTTCTTCCGAGGGGGGGTACAACAGAAAATAATTGAGAAGCACTGCTTAAAAACAATGAACAATTCTTCATTAATTCTTTACAAAAATTAGCCTTTAATTCATATGAGTGAATCACTTAGTGCTCTTTCAGAGCAGATGTTTTAATGGTTTCCTGAGTCAATTTGAAACTTAATCCTCATGATGATACCTTAGAAATAACATAATATTGTAACAACATAGCCATAACATGATAAGTTATTTTAAGGATATATATAGAACTGGGAGAAATGTGGGTGATGTTTTGAATGTGAACACAAGCGCAGGGAAGCCAGAATAGAAGCTGCACTAAACAGACCTTTTCCACTGGAACGGACGTGTTGCCCCTCATCACCGAAACATGGCCAGAAGCGGCCGAGGAACTTTCATGTCTTTGCCGAGACAGGAACCAGATTTCGACTGAGGTACTTTCTCCTTGCCACCAGGACAGGGGCATGGAATCTTCCATCTAAGTCATTTGGTTGTTGGGTCATTCTCATCCTGGTTGCCAATTTCATGCACTTCCATCCTGTCTTCAGTTACCATGTCAGGTCTGGTTCTTGTTTCAGGTTTGGACATTACGCTAGTTGTTTTACGACCTATTCTATTATAAATATCATCCTTGGTTAAGCACACCTGCCTTTATTCAGTATTCCCTGTATTTGGGTCCATCTCCGTGACTGTCAGGACCAGAATGGAAACAGGACCCAATTCCGTTACGTTTCTCACGAGTTTTGTTAAAGGAAAGAGGAAGGGCTGCTCCCACAATCCGGTGTTCGCTAGGCGCGAGAAGCGGGTCTCTCTGGACGCGGAAGCAGATCTTCCGCGGCGAGCGATGGCGGTGTCGGGGACGGAACAATGGGTCAGTAGCCGGGACAGGAGAGCAAAAACGTGGTCGGGGTCGTAAGCGAGTCGTAAGCCAGGAAAGGAGAGTAGAGGTAGAGAGAAAGAGTAGACGTGGTCAGTATCAAAAATGGGTCGAAGCCGGTGGACAGACGGGAGCAAAAAACAGGTGGGAGTCAGGGTTGAAAAAGGCTTGCCTAGAGTTAACTGAGGTTCGCAGACGGATTGACAAACAGGAACAGATAGGAGTGGGTTTAAATAGGGTCAGAGAGACAATCAGAGTCTGAGGCAGTTGGCGCCAAAGAAGCGGGCACAGGTGATTCACATCGGCAATCATGACAGTGACACTTTGTGCTGATCAGTAACAAAAAGTAGCTCTCTGTATCAAAAGAAGCTTGATTACCACTGGTATAAAATAATGTAATAATTCTTGTGCATCTCTTATGAGTAGAAACATGACAGTAATTGCAAACACTAAGGACAGAGCACTCTGACTGTATTGAAAGTCTTCTTCTCACTGTCACTTTCCATTTGTCAAGTCCACAGCCCGGCATTAGACACCTTGTCATAGCAATTATACACACATGTTTTAATTGACAACTTATAATAAGAGAAACAGGACATACTGATCGAGGAACAATGTAAGAAGCAGCTGCTATAGCCGAAGGAAAAGCGTTTGCAAATGGATTTACCAAGGAATGTGTTTGACATGATTGATGTTTTTTTTTCTACGTTTTTCTATCTTACACATTTGCAAGGATAAAAAATGTGTAGTTCTGCAAGAGGGGAATTTGTTGCTCGATAATGCGCATTTTATTCTGCCCAAAAAACAGGATTCCATCACATAATGTAAAAACGCAGTCATTACATTCTTCACGAGAACACTCATTCATGCGTCGCCCTCTAAGATCACTTTCATGAGACGTTGCTTTTGGGTTAGATTTTCCTTTGTTTCTTTGTTTTGGTTGTTTTTGGGGGGTTATTCGCAATGAGTCTCCGCATAATAGTTATGCACGAGATGGCATTATAGTACAAAATATGCGCCTCTCAAATGTAATGAACTGCAAAACCTTCATGCACAATCAAGAGGAAATCCGAGGCCAAGCAGAACATTTTAATAAATGCAACGCTGTGCCATTGTTCCTCTTTTTTGCACAAATCACAAGGTTGTACAGTGATGTGAAAAAGTATTTGTCCCCTTCCTGATTTCTGTGTTTTGGTATATGTATCACTCTAAAAGGGTTTCATATCATCGAACCAATTTTAATATCATACAGAGACAACTCAAAGAAATACAAAAGGCAGTTTTGAAATATTGCTTCAAATTTTTAAGCCACAAAATCTGGCTCTATTTGAAAAAATAATTGTCCCCTGAACAAGTTTGGTCACCTCTGGGAGCAATGACAAAAATCAAATGTTTACAATAATTGGTAATGAGTCTTTCACAACGCTGTGGAGGAATTTTGGCACACTCTTCTTTGCAAAATTATTTTGTGTTGGAGGGTTTTCTGATAGGACCTTCCTACTTAATGTCACACCACAGCATTTCAGTTGGATTTGAATCCGGGCTTTGACTTGGCCACACTAGAACCCGTCCATCCATTATCTGCACCGCTTTTCCTCAGTAGGGTCGCCGGGATGCTGGAGCCCATCCCAGCCATCTTCGGGCAGTGGGCCGGGGACACCCTGAACTGGTAGCCAGCCAGTCACAGGGCAGGCAGAGACAGACAAGTCACTCACTCATTCACACCTAGGGACAATTTGGACCAGCCAATTAACCTGAAATGCATGTTTTTGGAATGTGGGACTGCTCAGAGGAAACCCACACAAGCACGGGGAGAACATGCAAACTCCACACAGGATGGTTGGATCTCATGACCTCAGAACTGTGCCGCACACTCGCTAACCATTGCGCCGGCGTGCTGCCCACTCTAGAACCTTCTATTTGTTTTTGTTTTGAGACAATCAGAGGCGGACCTGCTGGTGTGTTTCAGATTGTTGTCCTGCTGCATGATCCAAGATCGCTTGAGGGCACGAAATGATGGCCGGACGTTCTCCTTCAGGATCTTCTGGTAAACACCAGAGTTTATTAGTCCGTCCCAGAACAAGTTGTTCAGCAAAGTAGCCCCAGACCATGTTTGTTGTTTGTTACCTACCTTTGTTATTATACATTAAGTTATCATGAAATGAAATGAAATGATCTGCATTTATATAGCGCTTTTCAAGTCAATGACTTCCCAAACCGCTTTACATTGTGCTTCACATTTCCCAATAGCGGCCGTGATCTGTGCAGCCATGTAAGGCGCTAACCTGCTTATTGGGGGTATTGGGGATTCAGTGTCTTACCCAAGGACACTTCGGCATGTAACACGGACAAGCCGGGATTCGAACTGAGATCCCTTAATCCTAAAACAATCGCTCTACCTCCTGAGCTACTGCCGCCCCTATCCTTATTTTGATCACCCTTTTTTCTCGAGTATGAGTTATAAACATATGTAAAGGTGGAATGCATCGTTTGAGGTGACCTTAAAAAGTTGAAAGTATAATATTTTCTCTATTAAGGATATGCTGACAATGACCAACTGAGTTCAAAGAGTCTTTATAATTTGTTTTCACTGTGCCTATCTGCTTTTATTCAGATTCAGATTCAGATCTACTTTATTGTCATTCTAGTACACGTGTATACCGAACGAAATGTCGATACATCTGACCCGCACAGTTTCCTTGAATGTACAGATATAAGTAAAAGTGCAGAGAGCAAATGTGCAAGGAGTGGCAAGCTATAAAGAACTGCCAGTAGTGCAAAAAGTCAGATTAGCAGCCGTTTAGATTTAGGTTAACCCTTATGTTAGATTGACCATTTAACAGTCTAATGGCCAGGGGGACTAGACTACTGCGGAACCTGGTGGTCCTGCACCGCACACTGCAGTACCTCTTCCCAGAGGCTAGCAGAGTGAACAGTCCATGATGGGGGTGAGAGGGGTCCCCGATAATGTTCTTAGCATGGGATAGAAAGCGCTTCTGGCCAATGTCCTGAATGGAGGGAAGTGTAGTCCCGATTATTTTCTCTGCTGTCCTCGTTACCCTCCTCACACTACCCCAGTCGGTAGCGCTGCAGCCTCCACACCACACAGAGATACAGCTGGTCAGGATACTCTCTTTTATGTTGCTTTTATCAGAGTTGCTCAGCTCTCGCGACACATAAGGAAGCAAGGAAGGGGAGAGGGAAGTCTGAGAGTGATTGTCCTTGTGGTTTTGTTTGTGTATCATGAAAATGGTGAAAGTAAGAAGAGGACTGTTTCAAATTCAGTCTGAACCATAAACAAAACCCCCAAAAACGTTTAAAAAAAAGAGCTGGATTAAGCCAATAAAAGAAATGCATGTACTTGCATGCACCGCACAAGCAGCTTGACAGAAGCTGCAAAGATGTCTTAGACCAGAAGATGGCAGCAGTGAGTTGAAAATTAAAAAATTCCAGACAGCACCTTTAACATATACTGTATTAAACTAACATAAATATATATTACTCAAATTATGATCAGCCAATTACTTAAATGTTTGTTGTGATAATAGGGACTTCTTTTTATGTTCTGCTCATTCCTAAACTTTTCATTCTTTTTCCCGTTATTCCTTTTTTCCATACCAATACAGAGACGGCGATCTTACAATACCTTTAGTAGTCACACTTTTATGCTTAGTGGAGATAGTCTCTGATTTGCATTTGCTGTAAAAGCTTTCTCCAGAGGCTCGACAAACCCATCCCCCCTTTGCAAAATGGAAGCTGGAAAGCTGGTGAACATGTGGTGGGCGAGCAGTGATAAGGAAGCTACAAGCGCCAGAACCTCTCTGTCATCCTTGTCTCTGGTGCCGGTATCCAAGAAAGACAGATGGATTTGCTTCTCCCTAGATATATATCCCATCATGCGTGCTTGCTCACGTCTTGGTGTGCCTGTACACACAAATGTACCACTGTGCAAACCTACTGTATATACAGGAAAAAGAATTACGCGTGAATGGGAAGGATTAATACACAAGCAAAAGGCACAAATATCTCGAAGAACGCAGGCACGCTGAATTTGACAAACAAATAGACTCCAGCGGGCACGTGCTCAAACACTTGAAGGCAGCTGCGCAAATATTTCGACCCACATTCTTTGCAAGCGAGGAGCGTTCCAAAGACAACAGCAAATATTTCCCCTGCTGTCATCTTCTCTATTTTCTCTCACTTATTTGTCAGGAGTGTGCCTGGGAAGTACGGGGAAGGGTGTTCTGAAAGTCCTCCCCATCTATTGGGACTTGCTACTTGTTATGTTTTGTAAATGGCTGGACCCCGAAAGCCGAGACGTGAGACGGAAGCAGTTTTGCATAGTTTGTCATAAGAAGGTACTCAGATAGCAGCTGACACTCTGCCGGATCCATCCACAAGTTGTCAGATCCGCACACGTGTACCAGTTGTGGTCCGGACCATCGGTCTAACAGTCTAAATGATTGGTTCGGGGCTGCTATGGGCAGACCCTGCAGCCCCAAAGCGCAATAAAAAAAATTTTAAAATCACTTGTGCGGATGTGTTTTCCTGATCCGGACTGAACCTTTCAGCACATGTGGGCCAGTTCTGGTCCAGGTAGATTTTGCTGGGTAGCGGAGGGAGGGAGCGGAAACCAGTATGACAGTTAGCAGTAGTGATGTGCTCCTCGGCTTGAATCCCCTGAAGTGTGTCCCAAGTTAGATGAGTTGTTCATGAACCGCGAGTCGAGGTGTGTGTTGATGGCCTAAAAAGTGATGTTAAAAGTATTTACCACGTGACTGATTCAGGAAATGATTCGCTAGCTTTCAGTGTGGTTTGAAATAATAGTAGCAAAAGAAACGCCCCAAGAGACAAAAGTCCTCTAGAAATCACAGAAATATGCACTTCCAACTCTTTACAAACTTGCTATCACAGATCAACGCACGCCTGCTTCATCTGTATCTTGAAATCTGCGTTTTTTATTTGTTTTCCTTTTTTTATGACATTAGTCAGTAAAATAATCCCTTTTTTTCAAAAGCAAGTGACATTTTCTGCAAAAAAAGAAACTGCAAGGGTCCAAAAATCTTTGGAAAAAACATTGTCTTTAAATAAAAACTAATAACATTTTATTTTACCTCTTTTATTCAAATAACACAGAGAAATACATGATACACTCTTATTCAGTTACTCTCTTAATACACTGTTCAAATATATACTTTTTAGATATAGAGCGTATTTTACACAAGCATGTATACATTTTTCTGTCTACATGAAAGAGTAGTTGAGGTAATGAAGCCCCTATGTGTGTGTAGAGCAATTCCCTTAAAGGGTTTTACTGCTTTATGGGGCTTCATTTTACCATCACTAGCCGTGGTCCAGGGAATTTACCAGCGACGTGCTGCTCCGATGTCTAAGCTTATATGTATGTATGTATGTATGTATGTATGTATGTATGTATATGTATGTATGTATATATACGATCAAAATATCTTTGTATCTTACTTCTGGACGATTTAGCTCATTTTAATGTAAATTGTTCGAGTTTTATCATAATTTTAACTTTGCTTCGTTTTCAGACAGTTGTATTAATTTCGAGTGATGAAACATGCATGTGAGTAAATGTATAATTTATTTACATTACATTAAAAAAATCATGTTTACGTTAGTTTTTATTTTCCATAAAAAATATTGAAATAAATCTAAAATAGTAAAGGATTTAAGGGAGCTGTACAGCATTTGAAACAGCCTCATACATATCTATCAAAGTGGTGAATACTTCAAATTTTCATTTTTATTTAGTCATATTTCACTCTTCACTGCTTCAAAATACTGTTTTTAAGACGTAGCATTAAAGACTGGCATGTTTTTACGTGGTAGCTTTCTAGCAAAAACAAAAAAAGCTTTCAAAATTGATGCTGTCAGGAAAACCCACAGTAGGATATCTCAACAGGGTATGACATTTCGGAATAAGAAGGGTTTCACTGGCAGGGTTAGGCAGATTCTGTTTAAAAACTAATTACATTACCCCCCCAGATTACTGATCCCCCTACTATTCGCCACTGGTGACACACAACCAAATATGTATTGTATGTACATATAAACTGACCCTCTTAAAAATATAAATATAAATAATGCCTTAGATGTGAGTATATATGGTAAAAAGAATATCAAAATATCAGTTGGGGTAAATTATGTGACCCCTTACTCTGTGCTTAAGACAGCCACACCGTAACTATATTCAATTGATAGATATAACCATCCAGGCCTTGATCATTTGTGCATTGTCTTGCTGGCAGGGGAGAGTTATATATGATTTAGAGAGTGAAGGTAAGGAACCCAAATTGTAGTCGACGTTGTAATTTATGATCTGCTTTCAAAAGGTAGCGGAGTAATGCACTATGTTGTAACGAGAGGTAATTCACTAAATTTGATCAACAACATCTTACAGTACTTGTTAAAACGATTACAAAATACCCATTTATGTTTAACTAGGCACAGAACGTGTAGTGCTGCTACCCACAATCATGCAGCGATGTTTCAAAATATTTCACACGCCATGGACCTCGAGGATTTAATTTTCAAAGTAGACAGTTTGATCTCATATCCCCTAGAGCTGTGACGTCACCGGATGACAACGAGAAGCAAAACAATGGCGTGTCCTGTTGAAAAATGACAGAGATTGTAAGAACCAGCGAATGCATAGTGCTCATTTTAGTTGTGAGTAATTGGAAATTTGCTTACCGTGTCACCGCTTTGATTATCTCAATCTTCATGTGGTATATTTACCTGCCGTCTCATACATCGTGCGTTATTTTTTTAGCCTGTCCCTCCTTTTAGGTATGTGATTGTGACTTATATTTTAGTGTGTTTCACCTGTGTCTTGCCATCAATTCAATATTGTCCTGATAGCTTCCCGTTAGCGTGCGGGCTACCGAAGTCTTTCAGTTTTGTTTGGTCTAGGTCAGCCCCGTCAGCAGTCGGCTAGCTGGCTTGCCTGCCGTACTCATTGTTTTTTTCTCCTGGCTAGGTTTGTGTTTGTTGACTGGTAGCCTTCCATGTACTTGTTGGTTTAGCCGCGGTTAGCTCTCTGTGTGTTATTTTCGCCAGTTTGCCTCATTTTGGCTACTCGCCATTTGTTGTACCATTGCTGCACCCATCTGCGACACAACGCCTAGGCATTATTATTCGAAGAAATTTGAGTATTTTTGTCATCACGGAGTCTTGGCTTCCCCGACGCCGCAGTCCAACTAGCAGGCGCATGCTTCACCGGCACGAACGAGACGGAGACTCCGGTAAAAACAGGGGTTGGGGGGCTATGCGCTACAATAACAGCCGAATCATTCACACACACTGCTCACGCGATATAGAGTTTCTAGCAGTATCGTGTAGATCCTTCTATCTACAGAGAGAGCTAACTGTGGTCATTGTGGTTGCTGTTTACGTTCCACTGGATGCTAACGTTAGCATAGCGCTAAATCTCCAGCCCGCTGCTATCAATAAACAGCAGCTTGCACACCCCGATGGAGCTTTTATCGTCGCCGGTGACTTTAATCAGGCATGCTTAAGGACTGCACTTCCCAAATTAATTCAATAAGTGGACGGAGCAAACAGGGAAAAAACACTGGACCGTGAGTACAGTAAGATCAAACATCTAATTGGATCCGGCCATCTCTGTCTGTCCCTCACCCCCTCATACACCCCCCTCCGGAGGAAAACAAAGCCTATGCAACAAGGACAGTACAAACATCTTCTTTGTTCCTTTATCTCTTTGTTTTTTTTATCCTCACTATAAAATGTGGCACTGGAGTGCCACGTCCAATTTTGTTGTCACAATATATTCAACCCATGTTGAAACAATGACAATAAAGGTATATTCTATTCTATTCTATTCTATTCTATTATCCAGAAAAATTCCCAAAACTTGGCTTAAAACACTCAAAACCTTTTTGACTACTCAACATGTAAACCAAAATGGCTTGCTAGGGTGCCGGTGTGCTTCACATGACGTCAGAGCTCGGGAAGTCAAAGACGAGATGCACTATCCTGAAAATGCATTATCTTTGGAAATAATTGGAATATACCAATTACATATATCGTCAAGTCAAGTCAAATTTCTGAGTATAGCCCTTAATCACAAGTCGTCTCAAAGGACAGGACAGGATTACAATTACACCATACCCTGATCTTAAACCAACATGGAGGAAAAACTCAAAACCTCAGCACGAGGAGAATAAGAAGCCATGAGAAGGGGCCTCAAAAGTGGTACTCCCCTTTCAGGATGACCAGGGTGCAATAGATTTTGCATCGTGTAACAGTACACAAAACATAGTGAACATCAATAAAAGAAAACAATATGTAATATATTGAAATTTGTGCATGACGCAGCCTCCCATCTCTGCCGGCTGGTTGATGCAGGCGTTGACATGCTTCAGGTCCAGATGCTGGTCTGCTGACTCATCTCTAATCGTCCTTCTCCCTCGTATCACCACCAGCCAGACAGTCGAAAAAAGACAGGAAAGTATAGAGATATTGTGCAAAAACGTATTATTTTCTCACATTGTGTATGTTTTAGAGTTTGGGTATCCCTTCAACAAGAAAAGTAATTACATTCCAAGAATGTGTTCCTTTGCAACTTGTTACCCCCAACAATGTTCACGGGATGGACCCCATACGCAGAAAATTGTCTTCTACCCTCCGCTAACTTGCCCCCCAAAAAAGATTAAATGTAAATTTAGCAATCCAGGCTCATTGGCGGGAGTCTAGAGTTGCGTGATAGGATCTGACTGGAGGCACTTTTGATTAAGCTTCCATCCTTACGTGTACGTTGATTTGAGTGAGAAAAACACTTCCTTTAATACCACGTGCGTGACTGTGAGTTCCAAAATGAAACCGTGCTAGGCAAAATCCAAGAAGTAATTATTATACAATCAAATTCATTATATTATACAATGAAAGTAAAGAACAAACTAGTTTTACAGGCACAAATAAAAGTGTTATATATATATGTTTTAATATATACATATATCCTGGTCATATCCCTCGAGCGGAGTGACCAACAGCAAGACAAACACATAACACTCTTCTGTTCAACAGCAGGGCCCGACAGCTTTTACTGGTTTACCGCTGCCGCATTATACGGGTGCCCTGCCTATCCCTTAGAACTCGTCCAAACATCCCACTATCCTTTCACAACACCTCTCCACTCATTCCTATCACCAACAGGAGCTCTAGCTTCTGTTATATTTAGACCTTTATCCTGCAGTGCACTCATACCACCATCCATCCACGTCATTCGCGGCCTCTCAGACCCACACGCTTGCTCAAATTTGACTACTACTCTTGCCAACATTCACACATAACTTACGCCTATCACACACTCTTCCAAACTCCATTACAAACCTTTTCAATGTTTCCCTCAGAATCAGCCACAAGTCATCTGCAAACAACATCTGACTTACCTACCACACCGTTCCACTGTTATCCATCATCTCTACACCTCTGCCACATACTCTTGCATTCACCTCTCTCACCACACCATCCATGTACACATTAAACAGCCATGGTGACATCACACCAGTCAACCCAGGGAACCACTCACTTGTCTCACTCCCTACTCTTACACATGCTCTGCTGTTCACATAAAAACTCTTCAATGCTTCCTACAACTTTCCACCCACTCCATACATTACCATCACCTGCCACAACACCTCTCAATCAACTCTGTCATATGCCTTTTTTTCAAGTCCATGAAAGCCAAATAAACGTCCTTATCTCTTGCAAAATATTTCTCACACACCTGTCGTACTGCAAACACCTGATCCACACATCCTCTTCCTTTCCTGAAACCACTCTGCTCCTCCATATGCATATTATATATATACTTCAAGTAAAATAATACATTCTAATGGTTAGGTGAAGTCTTTGAAGATTATGTATTTGTGGCAAAAGAGTCAGAATGGGGAGAGTGCTAAATCGCTCACGTATATTCTTTAATTTGTTTGAAACTGGTTGTGGAAGCAATTGAGGCAAAATGAAGCGAGCACTACTCGGCTACAACTATCAGATACTCGATCGATTCCTTCTCGTTTGCTGTCTAAAGAAGTCACGAGTTACTTACAGGTCACTGGGGACAAGCTGAGCGCATTTCAGATAGAAGCACATATATCACACACGTGCTTAACATGCGCACATAAAGTAAAACAAACACCTCAGCGCGCTACGTGCATGTACACACAGCGGCGCTATTATCAGCGCTGGATTTAAAGTCGGCCGTCAGCCTTCAGCTTTTAAAGCCACGCAGAGCCTGTTTTACTGGTCGGCCCCAGGCCCCCCAGGGCCCCTCCACCCTTATCGGCATTCAATTAGCAGGTGAGCTGCAGCCCAGTTCCCGATCAATAGCCAAGGCAGAATCTGGACATTCAAAAAGAAGGGGAAGGGGGGAAGGGTCCCTGTTTTTCATGCAATATTGTAAAGGGTAGTTTTTCTCCCATTTATCCGTTTTGTACAGTGCTTAATGAAAGTATTGGCCCTGCAAGAATTTTTGTCATACTGTCTGAGTTCACTATTAAAGTTAAAACACTGAAAAGGTTTTGTAAGAATCAACAACATTTGAAAGACCATCATGAGGTGAAACCAATTTTTTTCAACCTATATAATATTTCCAACGAAATAACTGAAAGGTAGGTGTTGCAAAATAATTCGCCCCCTGTTCCCTCAGCTAAGCTAAATGACTCCAGAACTTTCCAGATGACTTCTGAATTATCCAAGGTCAACCTAAATGACTGAAAAGTGTACATGTCTGTCACCAAGTCTCAGTTTAAATGCACCTAAACAGACAGCATTATGAGGCATTTCGACATAATAGTTAAGACCAAAGAGCACACCTAGCAGATCCGGGATAAAATTCTGGAAAAGTTCAAAGCAGGAATGGGACACAAGAAGATTTTGAAACATATACAAATTTCCCTGAGCACCTGTGACCCAAAGTATCAAGATAGAGAGAGCATAGATAACTGCAAACCTACAAAAAGCCTGGCTGTCCCCCTAAACCTTCAACCCAAACAAGGAGAAAACTAATCAGAGAAGCAACCAAGAGTTGTTTGATCAAATTGTATGACCTGCAGGCATACATAGCTGAGGTGGGACATAAGACAGCTATCAGTCATACTCTGTATCAATCTGCCATTTATGGAAGACTGGCAAGAAGAAAGCCTTTTCTGAGAGAATACCATAAAAAGGCTAATTTGGTGGTTGCAAAAAACCACATTGGAGTCACAAATAACATGTGCAACAAGGTGCTCTGGTCAGATGAGACCAAAAGAGAACTTTTTGGGCTTGTTTGACTCTCTTGGGTTTTGCTCTGTAACAGTTTGTTGGAGTAGAACCATTTTATTTATTATGCTGTTAAAGTTTTTTATTCTGTTTTGTCTACACTATTTGCACTCTCTGACTTTAATTTTAATACAGCGTGCAATGAAAGGTGTAGTTGACACGTATGACATATGGCTGCGGCTGCATCGGCTCGCTACAACGGGTCAGGTGCAATCGACATTTCGTTCTGTGTACATTGTTACACAGAATGACAATACAAGGAAATTATTATTATTATTATTATATACATTTGATGAATTTGACATTGTTATTTTTGTATATTTGTTACATCGCCGCTTTTTTTATCTGACTCTCTTTGCCATTGAGAAAAGAGAGTCAGATAAAAAAAAGGTTTGAATATAAATATCTCTATTGTTTTTTTTGTTTTTTTTAGTTCGTAGTTATATAAATTAAAAACAATGAAACATTTTAGTACCTGATATATTTATGCTGTGTTTATTGTAAATATGAACATAAGAGTGAGGGTTCCATTATTCAATGATTTTGGCATTTCCAAGCAATAAGTATCTGTCAAGAACCAAAACAGGATCAGGACCCAAATGCGTGACGTTTTTCACACAAGCTTTTTATTTTACGGGAAATGGGGAGTCATGCAGGTTAGGCAGCAGTCTGGCGTGGAATGATAGGAAGCCAGAGGCTGACAAGATCGATACCAATTGCCCGAGCAGATATCGGACAGATGGGGTCGATACCGGACAGGACGAGACAGACGGGATAGATATCAAAACAGGATATTGAAAATAAACGGGACTAACTAGACGGGAACGAAACTGGAAACCGATATTAAACAAAGGGACAGACAGGATTGATATCAAAACGGGATATCGAAATCAAACAGGACAAACTAGATGGGAATGAAACTGGAAACCGATGTTAAACAGGACCAAATAAACGGGAACAATAACGGACCGGAAATACCAACAGGAAACAGGACCGAGTCAAAACCCACGTCTTACGGGGAAGAGGTTCGTTGATGGACTGACAAATGAAGAGTGAGAGCACTGAGCTTAAATAGACAGAAAGCCAATCTGTCGACGAGCCGCAGCTAGCGCCACACGGGCGGGGCCAATTGGGCGCCATGACAACCGTGACAGTATGAATCGATACTACAATTTATTTACTTGGACTGGATCATACTAAAATTCCCGAATTCACCCACCCTTAACCGTCGCTGCAAACATATGTATCATGTATTCAATCATTTCATTTTTTTCATTAGCAAAGACAAAAGAGACCAAATAATCATAACCTGGATTTCTTTTGGAAAACAAACTAGTTAAAGGCTGCAAATAAAGAGTGTTGGAAACTAATTAGCGCCTGTTCTGAAATTCCGTGTCATAAGCATGGGTTTTTTTTTCCGGTACAAGACATTTGATGGTAAAACGTCGCCTTGGCTCATTATCGCAAATTGCTTCGAATCTGTTGGGGAAAAAGTTCAACTAATTAAAATCTTTGTGATTGTTTTAAATTGTGAAAAGCGTGAAGAAAAATCCTTTGTAAGCAGTTTTTAATTTTAAATGGTCTTTTTTTTTTTAAATCCAGTTTACCGGTTGAAAAATAAACAATTCAGGCATTCATTAAACAGTCTGTATTGAATTCTGACGTTTGACATGCATTGAAATGTTCTTCCCTCATGTTTTCTCTTTCTTTTTTCCTTTTTTTTTTTTTTTTAAAGAAGAGAATGCCAATTGATTCAAGAGGAACATGAAAGCTTGCTGCATTACAAAGACAGCTTGGTGACAGATATAAAGATAATTGGAAGAAATGGAAACAGGATTTTTGTCAAGTCTTCGTCATTAAAAGCCATCAGCAATCGAGTTAAATTCATCTGACGCTCTGTTTGGATGTGGAAGTGCGGAATTATTTAACGCTTTGCTGGAGAATCGCAATCAACTGGCTCTCGGAATTGTTCTTCGTGTCCATTCTGCAACTCCTCGGAGGGAAACAAACTGAAGTGTTTCGATTCCTGTCCGCCCTGTCGAAGATAGCCGAGTCGTTTGAAAAAAGAAAAAGGGAAAAAAAATCTTTAATGGCAGCAGAGTGCGCGGAATTCTGCTTGCCTCTACAGTACAACGGTATTTTTTTCTAACGCCATCATGCTGCAATGATTGTCAGTGGAATAACGCATGTCAAGCAAGCTGTTCTCATGTTTCTTTTGTTCAGCAGCCCCTCCTTTTTTCTCCAGGCAAACAAAACCCAAGTGCAAAAAAAAAAAAATTGTGAGGCCGAACGAGGTGACACAACGGTCTTTGAAGGCAACACAGCAGGGGGGTGTGGTCAGGTGAAGAGGGCCTTCAGAAAACATACCTTGGTGGCCTCCTGCCTCAGATTGAAAAGTAAAAATGGGCCTTTGAAGGGCTCCCTCTGTGGGAATACTTGATTTCTTTTTTTGTGGGTCACATAAGATATGGCCAAACAACAGTAAATCACTCAGTAAAACAGCAAACGGTTGACAAAAATCTGTTGACTACCTACAACCAAGCTGATTTGAATGCATCAGTTAGAATTTAAACGCTAGCAATGAGACACTGAGTAATATTTGACGACTACATGTCGCTGGATTGAGTAACACATCCAAAAACGAAGAAGAAAAATAACTAGAGACTCAAAGTAACACAACTGCCCAGCCTTTAAAGACGATTTTGGCGGGTACCTGTTGCACCAAGATGGCCTCATGCTATGTAAAATAAATATGATTTCTTGACCTACGAGTATTAAACAAAACTCCACAATTATATGATTAACCAGAATTGAGAAAAAATACTCAATATACTCATCATAATTGATAGGACTTGATCGACCATTAAATCAGATAGCAAACTGTCGATTTTCAATTTCACTACCTGGAGTCTGTATACAAACTTCAATTGTCATGGTTTGGTGCCTGCAGTCCCTGATTTCCCCAAAAAATGGCAGCTTTTTCCCATTTCCCCAGCTCCTTCCTCACTTTGCTTAACCTTTTTGATTCCTTAAGCCTCTCACGCACCAAAACAACACACCTTGCCTCCCACAACCTCAATCTTCAATTCCCTCCACGTTCCAGTTTTGCCATTCTAAGACACGCCAAACCCTCTCAGAATCCAGTTCCCACATAGCCCTAAGACCGTCCACCCAAGCCATCCTCCCTAAAGGTAGCTCCAAATCTCCAAATTTCCCTCGCAAGCCTCCCTCTCAAGTACTCTTCCTCTGCTATCCCAGTCCCACACCTTCTTCTTGCTAGGAAAAAGTATTTTGTTTTTGCTGTTTTGAAAAAACACATCCCTTGTGCCCCGCGTTTGGGTCTTTCCGACACCTCAGGATATTAATAAAAGCAAAGTATATGTAAGTCACTTCACTAATCCATTACAAATAGTTGCCACATAAGAAATGTGGATCACGGCTAACTAAGAGATTAATTTTGAACTAGACTGGTATGAATTAAACTATTTAAATAGAAAGATAAAGCTTGGTTGAGATGTGGTATGTGGATAAATTATTGAACTACTGGGTTCAATCACTGCTGAAATATGCAAATTAAAGAGGTGGTTTGAGAGGAACCAGTAACCATGTCATTGTATTTGGTAATTGTTGTAGGCATACTGTAGTGCACATGCAAGAAGAAGAGCTGACCATAGAAATAGTTCAGTAAAATAAGGTTCTTGCTGTCATAATAGATAACAAATAAAAAAAATTAAAATTAAAATCTCACTCAGAACATGTACAGAACAAACGGTCAAGAAGCATGTCAGTACTTGGGCAAGGCAAAACACATTCTGGGCCATAAATCACTTCATTCTTTATAACACACTGTGTTTTCTATTGTATATAGCAACACTTATACATGTACAGTATAATAACTATCAAAGGAGATCCATAAGGATAATTATTTATCACCAGAAATGGGGATTAGAATGTGAGGGGAGCAAATAATCCATCCATCCATTATCTGCACCAGTGTTCATTTTACCTCTGAAAAGTGATGGGTCCCGGGGACTCGCATGCTCAGAAATCTATGGGTCCCAACAGAAATCTATGGGTCCCCAAAATTTTGTGTGCTCCATGCCCTTACAAACTGTCGTATTTTCCCTTACAAAATACATAAAAAATATATATTTCAAACATGTTTATTTATGTAGTTTAACATGTTATATTGTAAATGTGTTTCCTTATATCATAGATATTGTTAATGAACATTTTGTTGTGAGACACTGAGTTGCTCGACAAGAATGAGGTTTATTATAAAAAAAAGTTCAAAAATGAAGTCGCTTGGACGTTCACTGTAGAAGGAAAAAATACATGCAAATATAATTAAGTAGAATAATACATTTTCTTATTCAAATTATTAATTCATTTTCTGCATTAAATTATTGTTGGTGATATACTGATTAAAAGGGATCACCACAAACCTGTCTTTTTTCATTTTCTCCTTTTATACTTCCTTTTTTTCTTAACTTCTTTATACAACATAATCATTCGTAATATAATGCATCAAAGCAAGTGAGCCATTTGAAAGGCCGGCTCTCTTTAATGAGTTGAGCCGAAAAAGCCGGTTCTCTAAAAAGAAACGGACTTTCACTACACAACTCGATCTGGAGATCGGCGTGCAGACGAAAACTCGAACCGCGAGACCAAAACAACAATGGCGGATCTGTCTCACGAAAAGTTTGGAGTGCGGTAAATCTTTGTTAAAAAATGATAATGACAATTTCGTGTCAAATAAGTTGCGTCCCGGGGACGCACGTTGATTTGACACGATGCGTCCCCAGCAAAAATAATGCGTCTGGGACACGGGGACGCGGGCAAACGAGAACACTGCCGCTTATGCTCAGTAGGGTCGCGGGGGTGCTGGAGCCAATCCCAGCTATCTTCAGGCAGTGGGCAGGGGACACCCTGAATTGGTTGCCAAAGAGTCGCAGGGCACACAGGGACAGACAATTCGCTCGCTCATTCCCACCTAGGGACCTGCCAATTAACCTAACACGCATGTTTTTGGAATGTGGGAGGAAACCGGAGTGGCCGAAGGAAACCCACGCAAGCATGAGGGGAACATGCAAACTCCACACAGGAGGTTGGTTCTCATGACCTCAGAACTGTGCCGCACCTGCGCTAACCACTGTGCCGCCGTGCTGCCCGGGAGCAAATGATCTAAAACATATTTGTGTCCACAAAACACTACAAACTTTGATTTCAATATGTGGAGTGAAGCCGAAAAGGATTGGGTGCGGAGCTCAAGCATGACATAGTTAAAAAAAAGCATTGTATTCAGAGGGTACAGGGAAAATGAAGAGCTTTGAGGATAACTAGATGTTTTTTTACAGATCGAGTTCTGTGTTTACCTTTTATTAATTCATAGTAGTTAATTCATAATAGTTTTATTAACTATGTTTGTTAGACTATAAATCACTCCCAATTATAACTCATACTGGCCAAAAAAGGCATAATTAAGAAGAAAAAAACATGTATAAATCACAATGGAGTATAAATCGGATTTTGGGGGGGAATTGATTTGATATAGTATAACACAAAAATATACATGTCATAAAGAAAAAAACAACAAGCTGAAAGAGTGTACAGTTTACTAACATTAGATGACTGACATACCTTGTAATGTCGTAACTGTCAAGACCAGTAGGGAGACAGGACCCACTTGCGTTACGTTTCTTTCAGTTTTATTGGAAGAAAGGAAAGGGTTGCTCCACGATCTGCTGATCGCTAGGCGCGGGAAGCAGGACGCTCTGAATGCGGAAGTGGGACTTCCGTAGCGAGCCATGGCGGTGTCAGGAACGGAAAAACGGGTCAGTAGCCGGGACAGGAGAGCAAAAACATGGTCGAGGTCAGAAGCGAGTCGTAGGCCAAGAAAGGAGAGTAGACGTGGTCGGGAGACAAAAAAGGTCGAAAGCCGGGACGGGAGAGTAGACGTGATGAGAATCAAAAATGGGTCGAAGCCCAGGGACAGACAGGAGCACAAATACGAGTTGGAGTCATGGTCAAAAGAAAAGGCTTGCCTAGTGTAAACTGAGGTTCGCAGACGGACTGACCGCAGGGGACAGATAGGAGAGGGTTTAAATAGGGATAGAGAGCCAATTAGAGTCCAAGGCAGTTGGCGCCAAACGAGCGGGCACAGGTGAGGCATATCGTTAATCATGACAGTAACGACATAACACAATAAGAGTTAATCAGTTAATTCTAGCAGAAAAAAACGTGAACAGGTTTACCAGACCGTCAGTTTCATTCAAAATCACTAAATCCAGTGAAATCTTCATCTTCGGTATCACTTTAAAACTCCCCCAACTCAGATGATTCTCCACTTCCTTTTCTACGTGGCTTGTGTCAGACTCATGGTCACCTCTGGTTTTCGCCAGTCCCTTAGTTTTTTCACTTACTCTAAACTTTCTTTCTGCTGTTCAGTTACCCGTTTTGGCTGCATGCTTTACTATTTGCAGCTTGTAATCAGCAGAATATGATTTTCGTTTCGGTGCATTTTTGTTCAGCCATTCTCATTTGTTTTTATAATTTACTAGTAATTTTGAAATAATCAACACAGGCCTAGAGCGCCCTCTCACAGTTTTGTGTGAAAACAAATGTGAAATGATATCATAATGTGTGAAGAATTTCACATGTAAAACAAAGTTTATTGTTAAAATAGCATGTGAAATGATGTAATAATGTGTTAATGATTTCACACATAAGTCACACCAGAGTATAAGTAGCACGACCAGCCAAACTATGAAAAAAAAACTAAAACTTATAGGCCGAATAATAGAGTATGTAAATATTTTCACAGACAAAAGTTAACAAAAAAAAAAGCCATTTTGACCCCCACTTTCGAATTAAATAGAAGAGCGAAAGTTGCTCTAACCTGTCATGAGTAATGACCATTTGTCATTTTCTTCTCAGAATGAGTGCTGCTATCGTCACCCATTGCCGGAGTTGTCTAAGCTCTGGCGGATGGGAGACGTGGCAGCTCTTCCCAACCACACATCTTTTTTTCAAAGGCGCCATCAAAGTCTGGCAGAAATGTCAGTGCTGCAGGCGGGGGACCGGCCCCTGAATGTCAGCCCTTCTCAGGTCAATGCTGCCAGCGAGCTAGCAAGCCAGCCAAAGAGAGAGAGAGAGAGAGCAAGCCTGCCTCGCATGGGCGCCGTGACACAGAGAGAGAGAGGACGGCAGAAGAGACAGTGCAGTCAATGAAGATAAAAGAGAGAACACAACGACACTGATGAAGGAAGAACTTGATGGACTGATAAGACAAAAATGGCTTGGACCTTGTACAGTGTGGAGTAATGAAAAGAAGATGAAAAGCTATAGAGACTTTGCATGAACATTATATATACATATATATATATATATATATATATATATATATATATATATATATATATATATATATATATATATATATATATATATACATATATATATATATATATATATATATATATATATATATACATATACATATATATACATATATATATATATATATATATATATATATATATATATATACATATACATATACATATATATATATATATACATACATTGTTGCAGTAGCGGCAGTAGCTCAGGAGGTAGAGCGCTCGTCTTGGGATCAAAGGATCCCAGTTCGAATCCCGGCTCGTCCGTGTTACATGTCGAAGTGTCCTTGGGTAAGACACTGAACCCCTAATACCCCCAATAAGCAGGTTAGCGCCTTACATGGCTGCAAGGCCGCTATTGGGAAATGTGGAGCACATTGTAAAGCGCTTTGGGAAGTCGTTGACTTGAAAAGCGCTATATAAATGCAAATCATTTCATTTCATTTCATTTTTCACGTGCAATTTTGTGTGAGTATTTTAGACGCGTTCTAATAAACTCCACCCTTTTCCTCTGTTTTGGGGTTTGGGTTTGCATTTTCTTACTTTCACCATTTTCATCCTAGAATAAAAGAAAACTACCAGTTTACACAAAAAAACATTCCTTATACTGGTAAAGTTTTCATGGTAGTTGCATAATTTAAAAAAATATTGTATTGAATGTTTGTGCTTTTTTTTTCGTGATATAAACTCATTTATTGCCGCGCAAAAGTGTCGAATCAGTACAGATCGGTGCTGCCTTGTATTTACCTGCATGACGTCAATACCTAAAATCCTGGTATCACCCACCCCAGTTCTAACCAACCTCAAATGCAAATGCAGAATCGGCTGATATGAGGTCAAATGCATAGAGGCAGGACACACCTACGCAAAATGACCAATACACAGACACATTGGCCATGCGGAGCCTGTCAGATTACAGCCATGTAATTGAATGGTAGAGGAGCAGGCGACACATCTCGCACAGCCGGACTCTCGAGACGAACGTCGCCATAACAGAGCTCAGGGGAAATTCAGGGTCCCACTTAATAGTGAATTGGAGATGGGCCGTTTTGTGTGCGTGTTTGTGTGCGGTCGTTTTTTCGCCAGTTGCCTGGAAAAAAGGGAGACGGAGCGCCCTTGGCAAGTGAAAAGGGTCCCTAAAAATGTGGCGATTTGAGAAAGTGGCTGACAGGAAAAGCACAAAAAGAGGCGAGTCACAAAAGAATGATGGAAATAAAAGATTGACAGAAAAGTAGAAAAATGGGGAGGGAGGGCTCATACGGTTGACAGCGAGAGGAGAAGAATGGAAGACAGTAGATTGGGAAGTGTGATGGAAATGGTGGACAGGAACATTTGAACAAAAAGGAAAAGCGAGAGCAAGAAAAGAAAGAAGAAACATAGGGGACAAAAAAAAACGTATTTCAAACCCCAACTGCCTAATTTTGAAACCCTAAACTTATCTTTGACAGTGGTGGAATAAAAAAATATTTTAAACCACAATCATTATTCTTCACCCTTGTTTAAAGGACTTTCAACCTTAAATCTTGCTGAGATTGTTAACCAGGTCCAGAACCCTGAATTTGGAACCGGTTTGAATCCTCTACTTTGTACCTGAAGCAGAATAACTAAAAGCCTTATACTGTGGAAGTAACCATTTTTTTGGAATCTAAACTCGGGTTTAAAGACTAACAATAAACCCTACCTACAATTTAAAATTTTACAACTCTTGATTTAAAGTACTTACTATAATTTTTGCCTGAAACCTTTTAACAAAGTCCTGAATCAGACATCATCCTAACCTTATCTTCAATTTGAAACCTTAATTTTGGCTTGAAACCCAATTTGAACCATTATTCGTGTTTGCAGTCACAACCCAGGTTTAATTCTCACTGTATAATAAATGTTTAGAAACTTGAAATCTTAGCCTTGTTGGAATCAAAATTTGTAACCTATGATCGCCTTGAAACCTTAATTTAAAATGCTAAAACCTATAACTGTGAATTGAAACCCTATCATAAAAATTCAATTTGAAACCATTATGTTCAGGATACCTCATCCTTGAATGTAGTACGATACACTACCCCTTTAAATCCCAAACACACAAGTATCCCCAACGAAAGTTTGAAAGAATCCATTGATAAATATCTTCGAATATTTAACTTTGAATTCAAAAGTTGGTGTCAGGCACTAATTCTAAACTGGAAACATGGTTTTATTTTGACACTCTAAACAGTGAACATGACTTGACACCAGACCTTAAAACTCAATCACATAATTTAAAATCGTAAAACCCGAATCTTCTTTGACATAGAATCTTTGGCTTGATATCATAGTTGAAATCACAAATGCTGTCTTAAATTAATTTCAAAACCTTACTTTAAAATCCTAACCAATTAAATGCTCTCCACACCAAAACTATACTATGTTTGGAATTCAATGATAAGTTTAAAGAAGGCATAGTCGACATGTTGACGTTATTGTTATGTTTGTATTTTTGTTACATTGCTGTTTTTTATTTGACTTTCTTGGCTTTTGTTCTGAAATAGTTTTATTTATATTTATTTTGTACCATGTTAAAGTTTGAATTGTAGTTATCCTATAAAAAATAAAACATTTGTAGAGCCTATGTCACGGTTGCCATGGCGCCCAATTGGCCCCGCCCGTGTTGCGCCAGCTGCGGCTCGTTGACAGATTGGCTTTCCGTCTATTTAAGCTCAGTGCTCTCACTCGCCTTTTGTCAATGAACCTCTGCACCCGCAAGACGTGGGTTTTAACTCTGTCCGGTTTCCTGCTTGTTTCCTGTCCGGTAATGTTCCCATCTATTTTGTCCTGTTTGATATCGATCTCCAGTTTCGTTCTCGTCTAGTTTGTCCTGTTTAATTTCGATCTCCTGTATTTATCAATCCTATCTGTCCCGTGCTGTCCGGTATCGATCCCATCTGTCTGATATCTGCTCGTGCAATTGGTATTGATCTCGTCGGCCTCTGGCTTCCTGTCATTGCACGCCAGACTGCTGCCTTACGTCTTCCACCCAACAATCACCGAATCACTGGCGTTTGGGTTAACGTGCATGACTGCCCCATTTCCTGTAAAATAAAAGCTTGTGTGCGAAACATCCCGGTTTTGGACAGCCTAAAATCTTTGTACTGCGTTAATCGTAAATATAAACTAACTCTTGGGGAAGGGTTCAGTGATAATGACGTTTCCAAGTAAAAAGTCTGAATTGGATTGGTATTGATCGATACTACCATAAATTTACTCGCATCAGATCAATGCTAACATTTACAGTATCGCCCACCACTGGCAACTCTGTAAAATAAGTTATAAAGTATATTTCTTCCTAACATAGTTGCGCAAAGTATCACAAGGAATTAAAGTCAAAGGTCCGCCGGGTATAAAGTTGCCCCTGAATATGATACGTCGATACATGGATGTCATCAAGCCTGTGAAGTGGAAATAATAAAGCATTAGGATTGTCTCCAAAGACGAAGGGAGGAATTAATCCCCAAAATGAATTATGAAGGGAGGGAGAGGGAAAAAAATTGGTAGGGAGTTGAGAAGGGGGGTGTTAGACAAAGGGGAAGAAAAAATCAACATCAGCTATTTCCTTTTCCTTCGCTTGAAGGCAGATAGGGGGCGGTTTGGTTTGTGCGTGCTATAAAAATTAATAACAAAAGGGAAAACAGCGCACAGGAACAGAAGACAGATTGAGAAAGAGGAATGCGACTGTTGCTGCCAGATTGCGCCACGTTTTCGCATCGCCCCTTTGGGGAAAGGCTCGTGGAGGCCACTGTCATAAATGCCACACGCCGGTTTCGCTGCGGAATAATACGGCCTGCACAAAGATCTGATGTGCTGAGGAAAAAAAACTGTGACAATTAAGACTCAGGGGGTGAATGACAGAGCGGCAAAGGCATTTGTTGGAGATGGAACACGGCGTCTCCCGTGTCGCTCTCTGAAAAACAGAAGGAATCGGTGTCACAAAACATTAGCCACGCAGCTGCCGGCATGGTGTCAAAGCGGCGTTAGCCCCGACGTCTTATGATGCCCGCGACGCCTCATTCGCTTTCGACGCTTCACGCCAAGAAAATTGGCAGTTCAGGGTAGCCGAGAGAAACCGCTTGATGTGAAAAAGAAAAGAGAAAGAATGACGGAAGTTATTGGTTGGCTATAAAGGAATGTGAGGGTCACACGCATAAAAACGTGTGAACATGAATATTAATCAAAGAATTTTGAAATCATTCTCCTCAAAAATAGTTTATGGCCATATTTTTTACATATATAAGGCGCATGTAAGTAAGAGCTACATATTCATTTGTGTATAACCTTTGCATATGGCCTCACGTCAAACATCTAATGCATTTTCAGCACTATAAGAAATAGCAAAGTGCACCTTCAGAAATAGGGTTTAGTCATATATTTTTCATACACAAGGCAAACCAGACTAAAAGGCGCATGAAATTGAGATTAAGGGCTAGAGGTGGGCAGATCTATTCAAATATACATATAATTGATAGTTAGCAAGTGTTCAGATCGGATCAATACTACTCTCCTACAATCGATACTTCAGTCTTCCACCGGTTTCCTTAAAGTGCCGCTTCTACAGTATATTTAGATGGCTTAGTCCTTCTCTCTCTCACCCAGCACCCTCTGCTACTGTCTAAAACGGCAAACAGAAAGTGCAGTTTGGTGTGGACAGAAAATGACAATGGCAAGTGTAATTTGTGTGGTAAAGTGGTATGCGACTGTGGCAACACCACAAATGTACATGGACACATGAAAAGCTCACTTGGCAGAGAGCAACAAGCTGCAACCAAGAATGTAAACACGTTACTGTTCCTGAACAAAAACTTGTAAATCTGTTGTCACTGTGGCAACAAAGCCAATAAGAGACACTTGACACTATTTGCAATACTGACTTTGTTTTCAAAATATTGTGCAATGGAGGCTATTTTAGTTGACTAGTTGGCATTTTTATACAGTCTTGTATTTTCATTACATTACCGCTTTTTACGGTTTAACTTTCTTGACTTTTGTTCGGAAACAGTTGTAATAGAAATATTTTATTGATTCTTTTATACTCTTAATGTTTGTAATGTGGTTATTTAATTAAAAATGGAACACGTTTAGTGTCAAAAATCTTTATGCTGTGTTGATCATAATTATAAACTAACTCTTGATTGTCCAGTTATTAAATGATATTCAAGTACTAATGGTATCAGATTGGTATTGATGAATACTACCACGTATTTACTTGAATCAGATCGATTTAAAATTTATTTTTAGCAATGATTGATCAGTCGATAGGGCTGCACGGCGGCTGAGTGGTTAGTGCTATCGTGGGTCAGTTCTGAGGTTATGGGATTAAACCTTCCTGTGTGGAGTTTGCATGTTCTCCCCGTGCTTGCGTGGGTTTCCTCCGGGCACCCTGGGTTTCTCCCACATTCCAAAAATATGCATTTCAGGTCTCTGTGCCCTGTGACTGGCTGGCAAGTTGATCAGGGTGTCCCCTGCCCAGTGCCCAAAGATAGCTAGGATGGGCTCCAGCGGCCCCGCAACCCCACTGAGGATAAGCGGTGCAGATAATGGATGGATGGATAGATGATCGGTCAATATACATCGATGACCAAAATCGCAAATAGTGTAAGTAACAGGAATAGAATTCGGGTTGCGGCTGTGAAAGCGCATGAATTCTTCTAGTGATACAAATGACACGTGAAAAGGCATTCGATTTTGTCTCATTATCACACTATCTATACAGTGCCAGAAACTAATGTCACAGAATGCTGAAAAAAGAAAAACCTTGTGAAAGCTATAAATACTCACAAAGTAAGCACGATGAGGGAAAGGCCCGTTTTGAAGACTTTGTTTTCTCCATTCTCGACCATTTGTTTTTGGAACTGATAATGAGGTCAATTTAATTTTTGGCTATAAATGAACGTGAGAATCTCACAGAGAAAATGAAAGGAAACATGAATAGTAATGTAAGAATTTAGAAATGAGTCTCCTCAAAAATAGTCTTTGGTCATATATTTTTCATATATAAGGCACACCTGACTATAAAGGGATGATAACTACAGCAAGAGCCTTGATTTTTTTGTGTATAACTTGCATACGGCATATTTTAGTGCAATGATTGATCGGTCAATATACATCACCGACCAAAATCGCAATTAGTGTAGGCAACAGGAATAGAACTCGGGTTGCCTCTGTGAAAGAGCCTCAATTCTTAATCATTAGACGAATAGTGATACAGATGACATGTGAAAAAGCAACGAATGTCACAGAATGTTGTAAAAAGAAAGCAATAAATAAACACGAAGTAAGCACTATAGGGGAACTAACTGTCTGTTATTTTTAAATTATTATTTGTTACCCCTAGGAGTTGCTAAAGAGCACACAATATTATATACATAGTATATTATTATATACACAATTAAAAGTGTTAATTTTTGGTTGATTTGATTTGTAATTTGTTACATTGCTGCTTTTTTTTTTACTCTCTTGTTTTTGTTCAAAAACAGGTATAGTAGTAATATTTCATTTTTTACTGATAAAGTATAAATTATAGATATGTAATTAAAAGAAACATTTCAGTGATTTAAATATTTGTGCTTTGTTTGTCATGAACACACAGTAAATTAACTATGAGGGAAGGGTTCCATTATTTATTGATCAAGACATTTTCAAGAAAAAATTATCAGTATTGGATCAGTAATAATCGATATTACCATGTATTGGATCGGATCGATAATAAAATCCCCAGTATCACCCACCCTACTAAGGATGGGGAAAAAACGGGTATATTTTGCTTCCTGACTTATATCCATAGACGTGGTATTAATCCGAATAGGTCATGTTCAGAGACGCCTGCAAAGAAATATAAGGATAAATAAAACATGGGCTTGATTTGATGGCCAATAATAAACATTTGTGGGGCAAAGCCAGTAGGGCATAGTCCCTATCCTCCCATGAAATAGTTTTCCTGTCCTCTCATTTTGTTCATTCGTCACGAGACAGGAAACTATATGAAAGTCATATCAAAAAGAAAAACAGCAGCCATCTGCTGGATTTCACACAATATAAAGTACACGCACGCCCACACAAAGAGTCGGGCTGTGTTTTTGTGGGATTACCGAAGCTCAAGGCCGGACTGTAAAGCAGGGAAGCGGAATCTTGTTGTTTTTGCCCGCTACCAGCCCGACACGTGTTTTGTATGCTCAAGCTAGACCGAGAGCCGCCTTGCGCGCTAATCACCCCTAACCACCGTTTGTGTTTGTCTCATGTCAAACATCTACTGCATTTTCAGCACTCTGAGACATAGCAGATTATAAAGTGCACCTTCAGAAATAGGGTTTAGTCATATATTTTTCATACACAGGGCAAACCAGACTAAAAGGAGCATGAAATTGAGATTAAGGTCTAGAGATGGGCAGATATATCCAAATATAGATATAATTGATAGTAAGCAATTGTTCGGATCAGATCGATACTACTCTCGTACGTTTGATATTACAGTCTTCCACCGGTTTCCTCAAAGTGTCGCTTCTACAGTATATATAGATGCCTTAGTCCTTTTCTCTCTCACCCAGCGCCCTCTGCTGCTCTTTAAGATGGCAAACAGGAAGTGCAGTATGGTGTGGAGAGAAAATGGCAATGGCAAGTGTAATTTGTGTGGTAAAGTGGTATGCGACTCTGGCAACACCACCAATGTACATGGACACATGAAAAACACACTTGGCAGAGAGCAACAAGCTGCAACCAAGAATGTAAACACGTTACTGTTCCTGAACAAAAACTAGTGAATCTGTTGTCACGATGGCAACAGAGCCAATACTAGACACCTGACACTTTTTGCAATATTGACTTTGTTTTCTAAATATTGTGCAATGAGGGTTATTTTAGTGGACTAGTTGGCATTGTTATAGTCTTGTATTTTCATTGCATTGCTTTTTATGGTTTGACTTTCTTGACTTTTGTTGCGAATATATATATATATATATATATATATATATATATATATATATATATATATATATATATATATATATATATATATATATATATATATATATATATATATATATATATTTATTTATTTATATGTGTGTATATTATACTGTTAAAGTTTGTTGTGTTGATCGTTATTATAAACTAACTATGCATTTTTCAATTATTCAATGATATTCAAACAAATAGTAACGGTATCAGATTGGTATTGCTCAATACTACCATGTATTTACTTGAATTGGATTGATTTAAAATTTCCCTGTAACGCCCACCCCTAAAAAGGGCTGCTAATTGTTGGGGACTTAATACACTTCACTTTGTAAATGACAATAAGTATCACTGATTACAACCACAAAACAATGCTTGCAACGGGAATCAAACGCAGATCACAGCATGGGCACATACGTCTTACCACCAGACCACTAATGGCAAAGACGATGTGCCAAAAACCATTAGATCTTATCTCCATCCAGCCATCTATTATCTGCACCGCTTATCCTCAGTAGGGCCGCGATGGTACTGGAGCCATCCCAGCTATCTCGGGCATTGGGCAGGGGACACCCTGAACTGGTTGCCAGCCACTCACAGGGCACACAGGGACAGACAATTCACTCGCTCATTCCCACCTAGGGACAATTTGACCGTCCAATTAACCTAACATGCATGTTTTTGGAATGTAGGAGGAGGCCAGAGTGCCCGGAGGAAATCCACGCAAGCACGGGGAGAAGATGCAAACTCCACACAGGAGGTTCGATCTCATGACCTCAGAACTGTGCTGCACACGCGCTAACAACTGCTCAACTATTTTCACTCCCGGTGCCAGAAACACTGATTTGCATAGTGCATCCTGTTCTGAATTCTGACACAGTCTCTCCACTTGTTCAGCTGTGCATCAATAATGTTGCGGTTCAATATGTATATGCACGTAAAAGAGCTTGTTTAGTATTTTGTCAAAATACTTTCTGTTTCTGTTTCTGTCTTTTGCAACTTTATTGACGAAAAGGTGAAGAAGTGGAGAGACTGTTTAAAGGAACTGTACAGAATTTGGATCTTTGTTACATTCTGCCATATCCTGGATTAAAGTCATGATGGCTGCCTCAGTCAGCTCATTTATAAGGCACTTGTGTGAACGCACATTTCTTGGACATGCTTCTTTTTGGGGGTTGGGTTTGGGCTTTGGATTCTACTAAAAGCAGGCAATTTCTTACTTTCAACATTTTCCTGCTACACTGACAAATACAAATAGAAAAAAAACTGCTGGGGCCATTATGATGTCACTTAGTAGCACTCCCCCAGCCCCCTATGACCTAATGTGTGCCCTGAACAGCTCTAGTATAAGTAAGATAAAAACAGATAGGATAGGATTGAAAAATAAAGCATAATGTTTCGAAAACTGTAAAAATAGTGAAAATATGAGATAAGGCCTAATGCTTTTTTATTTGTCATTTGTACCACTGGTGCTTTAGTGATAAAGTGTTGGTGCCAGGTTTGATTCCCGAGGTATATAATGTATTGTATTTTTGAGCTAGTGTCAAATAATCCAATCAATACTCAAATATGGTACTATACCGTGAAGCCTTGTGTAGTCATTGATAAATACTGTACACGTTTTCAAATTAATCTGCGGTATACAAGGCCCCCCCCGGGTTATAAGGCACACTTTCATATTTCTGGCAAAGTGGGTCTTTTTAGGTGTGCCTTATAGTCAGTAAAATACGGTACTTCTTGAGAAATCATCAACAAACTTTCTTCCTGGGGGAGTTTCGGCCTAACCGGCTGCACGCCGCTCAAAGTGTTCAGTCCATGTGCCTGCATTAATTGCCAGGCACAACATTCACGTCTCATTTAATACACTGCAGGGGTGAGCTGCCCGACCCCCCTAACCCGCAGTACTGCCCTCCCCCACATCACCCCACAGGGCCCGGGTTGCGCCCCCGAGCTCGATGAAAGCACGCTTGATTAACACAACCCTCCCGGTAATTGCTCCTTTTGTGCGGGAATCGAACTGTCGTAGGTCCTTGAACATAACACGGGTCGAGCCCGCCGACCCTTTTGGTAGACGCTACTTGTTTTGAGTTTTGTCACCTTTGGAACAGAGCGATAAGTGTAAAACCAGAGCTCCTTCTTGTGGCCAATTTTGAAATTGCATTGCACTGTCAAAATAGAGTTGGAAATGCTTTAGAGCAGGGGTATTCAAGTAAAAATTGAAAAAGTTCAGTTGAAATAAATATCCTCAAGCTGAGGTCTGGAACATTATATTTGCGGTATGACTGATACCTGAGAAAATTAACAGACGAAGGGGGAAAATAAACACAATTGACATGAAAACATGGGCTTACATTACATGGCTGCAGTTTAAATAAAAAGAACTAAATTGTGTATTCAAAAACAAAGAAAGTGCTTAAGAAAAAAAGATTGCAGTTTCAGTTTCCTGTTGACTGAATAATGTTAATGTTGTCTTCAACAAAACATTGTTATAACATCTTAACTGTTTCTTTTCTTTTGGGCTACAGAAAAACTACCCCCAACTCCCTAGTTTTTTTCAGTGTGAGAATTGAGCTTTACCCTGACAAGATTTTAAATCTGGGCTGGAACGAGGTCAATGCAATTCTCGCGCACAAGTGCAGATGCTCATCAGTGAGCTTGGAACAATATTTTGTTTTTATTATGTTAATTGTAGAGAACTCTGTCTCACAGCTGTATGTGAAGCCGAACATGGTCAAGATAAACAGGACCACTTTCTTCAGATATGGGAAAGCTGTCTGAGATACCATCTGAAGCCAGAAGGTGGCAGAGTCAGTTCTTCCAAACTGCTTCCGTCAGGGCCACATCTGCCGGGAGGTCAACCATTTGCATCTGGAGGGGCCCAGCATTTGCCCACTTGAAGTGATGCGTGACATCATTTGAGAATGCTCTCACATCAGTGATGGGAAAAGGATATTGTATGAACAGTGTGAGCTGCTCTCCAATTCTGAAGCTTTCAAAACATTTGCTGAAGTTTTCAATCAACTTGTCAAGATTGTAAACAATAGAAGAGGCATCTCTGTCCCTGCACCTGTTCTTTTACTTTTGGGAAGTGTGTGTAGTCTCCTTGAAGATCTTCTTTGAACACCTCAAGTTTTCGCTGAAATTAGCGGACACTGGTCTTTAGCTCACAAATAAAATTGTTCTTGTTTGTTCCCTGCAGCTGCATATTAAGCCCATTCAAGTGTGACATGATATCAGCTAAAAAAAACTACGATATCCATGTTTTTCTCGTGATTTAGAAAAACAGTAAAGTTGGATGTTTTTCTGACTTTTCAGCTCTTCCAAGAAAGCTTTTACCTTGAGTCTAATTGGCATAATCACTCTGGCACCCTGCCTTTGCTGAGCCATCTCACGTTGTTGTGGAGCAAAGAGTTTGCATCAAGCTCTATGAGGAATTCCCTGAGCATGCAATGCTGAGAAGAAGATGCCCTGAGAAAGTTGATGATTTTCATCACTGTCTTCATCACCTCAGTATAGTCATCTCACAAGGTGGAGCAAAGGACAGTCTGATGAATAATGCAGTGGTAAGAGATCAGCTCAGCATTGTCTTTTTTCATCCTAACCACAGCCCATTTTTCTCTTCCCATCATGGCAGGGGCTCAATCAGTAGTTATGTATACCTTTTGTTTTGACTCTATTCCTCTCTTTAATAACATTTCCTTAATTGCCAGGTAAATGTCTTCTCCTCTGGTAGTAGTCTGCAAAGAAGGGTCTTCACAGAACTCATTTTCATCCCTGTTTAACAATCTTATGTAAACCAATAGCTGAGCATTGTCAGATACATCAGTCGATTCATCCACAGCAAGCATACACATGGTGCCTTACATATAGCTTCTTCCAGCTGGGACAGTACATCCTCAGTTAGGATTTCGCTGTGTCCTGTGGATGTGTTGTTTGACAGGGGTATTTGCTATATTTTGTCACATAGCACCTCTTTTTGTTTACCATCAATTAATGCTTCTGTTATTTCAGTCATGTACTCTTTTACAACACTTGCATCTGTAAAAGGCTTTTTGTGTCTGCCTAAGACCAGTGTCTGAAATAACATCTGCGTGCATCTTTTACGTCGGGCGTACAACTTACAAAATGTCTCCGCCAAGGTGCCCGACAACTTTTTCAAGAAAAAAAACAACAAAAACGTTTTTTTTTTTAAATCAAACGTTTGCTCAATTCAATTTCAAAATCTTCGTTCGGTTTGGAAATTTAGGAATTTCGGTTCATTAGGCAATTTGCATACTCGACAGCCAATCAGAAGCCTGCGTCGAACAACTTCCTGCTTCCAGACTTTCCCAAGCGTTACAAGGTCGTGCATTTGCATATCATTTTCCAAGTAGATGCACAGAGAACGGAAGAAAAATGGATAAGTGGTTAGGAATGAAGCCAAAACCTCAGCCACAGAAGAAATATTCAAAAGAAGCTAACAAAGTTGATGACGCTACAAAACATAAACATGCATTAAAAGCATCGTGGAAAGAGGAGTTCATGTGGCTTGTAACAGACGACGCAACGCAAACATAGCATTGATTAAGATGAGTAAATACACGTAAATACTGAATTCAGATGGAAAACAGCGATGTCATAGTCATATACATGCATTGAATATTAGGAGTAGATTTATAATAAACTTAATTTTAAAGTGTTGTTCTGTTATATATTCTTATTATCAATCCTTAATACTTTGCAAAATGTTTTTATTTGCGATTACCGTAAATTCCGGACTATAGAGCGCACCTGATTATAAGCCGCACCCACCACATTTTAAGAGGAAAACCAATTTTGTACATACACAAGCCGCACCTGTATATGAGCCGCATGCGCCCACATTTAAACATGTAACACAAACACAAAATTAACCCAAACCCGACTTCAAGTCCCGCGATTGAAACTAAATGTCCTTCATTAAAGTCCACGGTCCAATAATCACAGCCGGCAAAATGAACGGAAAATGATACCGGTACTTAAGGTTTGATGCAGACCTGCAGAGTCCAGGTCCAGTTATAAGTAATCCAAGGAAAAAAGTGTATATATCCAAAGTTGAGGGTGGGAAACATATATCAGATGAACACATTTACTCATGCAACTCCTTTTTCTTTAACCAACTTTTTACCCCCTCTTCTTTCCTTGTCTGTCCCTCACCTTTAGCGGTCCCCACTTAAACTCGGCAAACCGCATTTGTTCCACCCCTCATTTTTCGTTCATCCGTGCAAAACATATCAGAATAAGTGTCTAAAATAAATACAAATAAATACATTACAAAAATATACAGTTGCAAATATATATAATACATGGGTTATACATATTTTCAAAGAAAGACGGTACACCGAGAGAGTTTTCAAACCTTTAATAATAATAATATAGCTTTGACAGGGCAGTTAATGGTAGCAACACTCGGGCGCCGCTAGCGGCCGTTAGAAAAATTATATAAATTGGCCGCATTATATAAATTGGCCGCATCGCAGGGTTGAAAATTAGGGAAAAAAGTAGCGGCTTATAGTCCGGAATTTACGGTAGTCGTCTTATTGTGTTTCAAGTTGTGAAAAATGGGGCAGGCAACTTTACGGCTGGGCTGGCAACTTTTCAGAGTTGTCTGCCCTGTTGACCGGTAACTTTTTGTCATGAGTTTGAGACACTTCTAAAACCCACGGTACTCGGCAGGAACAGTCATGAGCATGTTGTTGTGCGCTGAAAGAACAGCTTCATACCCTGGTGGACTGATAGTATTGGGAAATGAGAGTATGAATTTTCTGCGACCAGAGTTCAGACTTCAGTTGATATGATTGTTAAAATACTTTGTGCTAAGTCTCATAGTTACGCTTGACGTTGCCACTTTTAATAAGTGCCTCCATTTCGGAGCATGTAGGACAAACTGGTTTCGTGCTCGTGGGCGGAAGAATGAATATGTACACGTAAGTCCATCCCGCATTGAAAGCTCGATTTCAATCTTTTCCAGTCTTTGACAGCGCCATAGTTGTTACTTCTCTAACAACTAATTCACGCCCTCTCTTCCAGTATAATCTCCCTGTGTTTCATACACTTCAATCTCGATGCTCGCTTTTCACCTTCGCTTTCTGACTGACTGTCTCACTACCATACTCGCCGCAGCTTGTCTGGATTTAAGTTGGCGATTTGATTGGCTAGTTAAAATCACATGGGTAGTATGACTCGAACACGATTAGTTGGTAGCTCCCAATGTTTGCTCAGTGCAGTGCTCTGACAGAGAAAAATAATGTTACGGCATGAAATAGATGCGCCTGTCAAAATTAAAAATATTTTAACAATGATATGGCGATACGGTCCGGGTCCAGAGCCAGGTCCACGGGTTGGGAACGTAGGCTTTAGAACATGAGCTCAATTGACTTGGGTTAGGACTTGAAGGAGAGTCTGGGTGTGTTTGGGCTAAATGAAGTTTTCTACAAAAAAAAATGTTGGTTAGCATTACACCGTCCCTAAATAGAACTCTATACAAAATAAGATATGAATATAAAAAACAGTCAATGAATAAATCCACAATCCGCATGAGCTTCACTTAAAGAGACAATTTGTATTGTTTATTACTTAGTACCTACTGTTAATAATTCACTTGTTAAAAAAACACAAATTCTTGAAATAATAAGCCATATAAATACACTCATGCATTTATTTCAAGAAATTTGAATTTATTTTACATAAGGCTCAGCTGGTAGGAGCTGACATGATTCTCCACCATCTTGCTATTTTACAGGTACCCGGAAAAACTAAGTGCTGAAGGTTTTTTCTTGTTAGTTTTTTGTGTGCTTTTTTCCCTCCTTTTGACCATCTGTTTATTAACTACATGCTAAATAAATAGACACATACCTCCATAAATTATCAAAATGGTTCCTCGCCTTAACTTTATGTCGTTTGAATAACAATACAATTATTGATTTAACTGTTAGGCTGAGCGCTACACATTAGTTAAATGTGGAAGCATTGGTGTACACCAGGTTCCCCAAGCCTTTTTGAAGATGAGAGTTACATTTTTGTCTTAGACAGGCAACACGTAAAGACGGTGTTTTATCAACTGTATAAAGAATGTATTAACAGAGACAAAGAAAAACAATGATGGGTGGATATTTAAATAAAGAGGAAAAAAAGGGTTAGCGAGAGTGAAGCTTTGCCAGACCCGAACATAATGAATGACATATTAGGCCCAACACAGAATTCAGATCGGTTCGGGCTCCAGCTTAAGATTTTATCTCGAGGACAAAACTTTTTCCCGCTGGCGATAGGTTTGCTCGCTTCAGGGTGGTCCGGTAACATCACATCAAAATAATTACTTGAGCAACTTCAGGTTTAACGGCTGTTGGTTCTATTGCTTTGGTAAATTACTGCCCCCGAACCAATCATAGTTTGTAAAATTGTTGACGTTTCCAGACGCCCGCGAGCAGGCGCTCAGGCGCCAACACAAATTCTGATTGGCTTTTCCAACAGCTTTCTCGAATACTTATGTTACGGTACGCGGCCTTCAAGGATTTTTTGTGAAGGCCTCCAAGTAGATTTCTGAGCCTACCAACAACTGAAGACTTGAAGCAGTGCAGCCATAGAGATGCAATAAAATGAAACTGACAGTCATTTTGAATTATTAAATAAGTATTGATGGGCAAAATTCATATAACACCACATGATTTATGAAGAAGGCCTTTAAGCCCTGACAATCCACGACTGCTTGCGATCTATTTTCAGAACTAGTCCTGTGCAACTCAGGTGTTCCTATAGATCAGGGGTCAGGAACCTTTTTGACCCAAAGAGCCATAAAAGCAAAAAATGTTTTAAATAGAAATTGAAAGAGCCACATCATATATTTTCAGACAAAATTGAAAAAACTGCCAAACACACTCTCTAGACAAAAGCTAATACTTTTCATTTTATTTCACTGGGTGTTATTTGATGATTTAATCAAATGTATGAAATGATAATAATGCCAAATCCTGTGTCCCAAATCAATGTAAATATGCCATTTACAATTTTTCTTCCACTTTCAGTTAAGAGTTTTGAGGCAATTGTTTTTCATGAAATTTGTCCTTAATAACGGTTTCAAAACAATGTGCATGCAAAGTTCTTTTGTAAAAATGTCACAAATTACTGCAAACGATAAGCATATCGTCATATTCACTTTCGGTGTAGACTGCACTGAGTGAGAGAGAGGGAGAAGGAAGTGCCTTGCGCAGTGTGCAGGGATCCGCCCACCTGTACTGCTCACCCAATCACAGTCGTTTGCCAGCGTTATTATTTATCAGTTTAAATGGTTTCTTATCAAACTTCTGGATTAAGTTGCTTCGCTTTATATGGACCAAAATCGGGATGAAATCACTTGACTTTGGAACGCCACAGAGAGATCTGCAATATTTACATTTTATTTCGGAGCCATACGTACTCATGAAAAGAGCCATATATGGCTCCCGAGCCATAGGTTCCCTACCCCTGCTATAGATAGAGGGCTCATGGGCACGACGTTGGTGCCTCCTGGTGTACATTGCAGATATATTTTCTAAGACTAATGGTGGTGTTATGACTTGGATTGACTAATTTGTTTTTTAATCATTGACAAGCATTATTCCCTTGTTGTACTGTTGTATTGAACCAATCTGCCCTTTTTGTTGCTTTATAAGTTATATACAGTGCATCCGGAAAGTATTCACAGCGCTTCACTTTTTCCACATTTTGTTATGTTACAGCCTCATTCCAAATTGTATTAATTTAATCTCTTATCTCAAAATTCTACACAAAATACTCCATCATGACAATGTGAAAACGTTTATTTTTTACTTTTTGGGAATTTATTAAAAATAGAAAACTAAGAAATCACATTTACATAAGTATTCACGGCCTTTGCTTAATACTTTGTTGATCCACCTTTGGCAGCAAATACAGCCTCAAGTCTTTTTGAATATGATCCCACAAGTTTAGCACACCTATCTTTAGGCAGTTTTGCCCATTCTTCTTTGCAATAAGTCTCAAGCTCAATCGGGTTGGATGGGAGACGTTTGTGCACAGCCATTTTCAGAAGAGGCAGCGCGGCTTGGCCTGCAAGTGAGTTGGACGAAAACCAAGTTCATGTATGTCGGTGATGGACCAGATCCACCTCCCATCCAAATTGGTAGCGACATCGTAGAGCCTGTCAAGAGCTTTGTATATCTGGGGTCCATGGTGACAGACAATGGGGACCTAAAACCAGAGATTCTCCGCAGAAGAGCCCTGGCAGCATCTGCTCTGCAGTCTCTCTGGAAACCACTCTGGCGGCACCAGACCATCGCACGCAAGACGAAGCTCCGCATTTACAACCTCGCCGTACTCCCTATCCTGCTTTATGGCTCAGAAACATGGCCCCTGAACGACACCCTGGCCACAAGAATCGATGGTTTTGATAGCAGAGCTCTCAGAACCATCGAGAACATCAGGTGGCCCCAGCGAGTCTCCAATAAAGAGCTCAGAGCCCGCACGTGCCAGCCCCAAGCATCTTCCTTGGTCGCACAACGCCGCACCCGCTGGTTTGGCCATGTCCTTCGTCTACCACCAGACCATCCGACACGAGCCATTCTCCAGTTTGACCCAAAGGCCGCAGGCTGGAGACGACCACGAGGGAAACCCCGCACTCGATGGCTCGACGTCGTTGCGGGCGACCTCCAACAACACGGAGTTGCCGTAGAGGATGCAGAACAGCTGGCACAAGACCGCCAGCATTGGAAAAACCTGGTTCATCTGGTCGGCTCAACGCACAGGGACGGGACCCCCCGACCTTCGCTGGAGCAATAAGCAAGCAAGCAAGCATTTTCAGATCTCTCCAGAGATGTTCGATCAGATTCAAGTCTGGACTCTGGCTGGGCCACTCCAGGACATTCACGGAGTGGTTCTGAAGCCAATCTTTTGAGATCTTGGCTGTGTGCTTCGGGTCGTTGTCCTGCTGAAAAATGAACCTTCGCCCCAGCCTGAGGTCAAGAGCGCTCTGGAGCAGGTTTTTATCCAGGATATCTCTATATATTGCTGTATTAATTTTTCCTTCTATCCTGACTAGTCTGCCAGTTCCTGCTCCTGAAAAACATCCCCACAGCATGTTGCTGCCACCACCATACTTCACTATAGGGATGGTATTGGCCTGGTGATGAGCGGTGCCTGGTTTCCTCCAAACTTGGCGCCTGGCATTCACACCAAAGTATTCAATCTTTGTCTCATCAGACCAGAGAATTTTTTTCTCATGGTCTGAGAGTCATTCAGGTGCTTTTTGGCAAATTCCAGACAGGCTTCCATGTTCCTTTTACTAAGGAGTGGCTTTCGTCTGGCCACTCTACCATACAGGCCTGATTGGTGGATTGCTGCAGAGATGGTTGTCCTTCTGGAAGGCTCTCCTCTCTCCACAGAGGAACGCTGGAGCTCTGACAGAGTGACCATCGGGTTCTTGGTCACCTCCCTGACTAAGGCCCTTCTTCACCGATCGCTCAGTTTAGAAGGCCGGCCAGCTCTAGGAAGAGTCCTGGTGGGTCCAAATGTCTTCCATTTACGAATAATGGAGGCCACTGTGCTCATTGGGACCTTCAAAGCAGCAGAATTGTTTCTGTATCCTTCCCCAGATCTGTGCCTCAAGACAATCCTGTCTCGCAGGTCTACAGATAGTTCTTTTGACTTCATGCTTGGTGTTTGTGCTCTGACATGCACACTCAACCGTGGGACCTTATATAGACAGGTGTGTGCCTTTCCAAATCATGTCCAATCAACTGAATTTACTGCAGGTGGACTCCAATTAAGCTGTAGAAAGATCTCAAGGATGATCAGTGGAAAAAAGATGCACCTGAGCTCAATTTTGAGCTTCATGGCGAAGGCTGTGAATACTTATGTAAATGTGATTTCTTAGTTTTCTATTTTTAATAAATTCAAAAAAAGTAAAAAAAAAAAAAAAAAAAAAGTTTTCACATTGTCATAATGGATCATTTTGTGTAGAATTTGAGATAAGAGATTAAATTAATACAATTTGGAATGAGGCTGTAACATAACAAAATGTGGAAAAAGTGAAGCGCTGTGAATACTTTCCGGATGCACTGTATAATTCTTATATTTATCAAAGAGTCTGTGATACAATTGTCCTTGTTATGTATAATTATTGGTAAAATACGTGTACTTGTTATAGTGTTACCAATGCAATTGTACCCACTTCAAAAATGTAAACAATTCAACCTGTCATTGCACTATAAATTATTATACAAACTATTTCGCGAAATATTAATGACAAGCAATGGGGGTCGTATTTTTTATCTTACATTTATCTTCAAAGAATAATTAATGATTATTTCATTTGAAAACATGCATCCCCACTCATCCCTTATCATATCACTCACGAAGAAGGTCGATTTAATCCCATCCCCAAAATACAAATATTTTACACTCAGTTTAAGATATATCACTACCTTGATCTTGTGTTATGGCGCCATCTTGGAGTGCTGAAGGAAAAGACAGCGTAACTCAAAAACGCAGGCTCGTCAGTTATGTCGTCCTACAACCACACAGGTTGAAATATCCAGTTCTCCAGCAATTCCTTGTATTCTTAGCTTACAAATGCAGACCATTTAACATTTTACCATTTTAAAGAATAAACAAATGAAAAACACACGCTCCTTCAATAAAGTTCACGCCAACAGGTAAGCAGTTTCGTTTGTTTTCCTATGCTGGTGGAGCGCCCCCTGCTGCTGAAATATGCTCTATGTCGGTTATGCTTTTGTACTGCGCTGGCAACCTTTGTTAGCCTGGAGATGAATGGGCGCCCCCGGGCTTTACTTGCCCAAGACACACCACAGGATGAGGTCCCCGTACGACCCTATTAGTTAAGGGATCCAGCCAGCCAACCAACCAACCAACCATGCTATGCAAACAAAATAACAGGAGTTTATAAAAATTGTGCAAAATCAAGGTTTTATTTTTTTTAATGCCACTTTACATGACTGACTTTAATCTTTTTGAACACCTTGTTTTTTACACCAAAGACAAGAGAAAATGTTCAAATTTGCCCCCCAGCCAGACCAGATAAATAAAAACTGACATCAGTTCATCGCTATTCCGTCCATATTCACAGCCCTTCTCTAAAAAGTTGAGAATAATACAGTCTCCAAATGCATTTATATTTCCTTTTGACTCCGTTTTGAGGCAAGACCACTGGTTAAGTGCAGTATCCCATACGATGACGAGAATACATTGATAATTGATATCTCAGAATATCTACATCAGGTCCTATATCACTGATATGTGTCCCAGGTACTCTTATGTCAGGGGGTTTAACACGTATAAGTTAATTTTAAAGTCCTGTTCTGGTTAAAAATCTGGTCATTCTGTTTTTTCCTGAAAAAAAATCTTGTAACAATTAGCAGACATTTACTTAAACAATAAATATTGTTCGAGTCCTGAAAAGACATCATATGGTGAAACTAATGTATTCTGTAAAATAAAGGAAAGTCTATAAAAACATACAATCAATGAAAGTGAACCGATTTATCCATTATAGGCCTTGATTTCCTCAATTTTGGGGGAGGTTTATTCTAAGGTGCTGTTCTGGTTCAAAATCTGGTCTTTTTTTCCTGTAAAAAAAAACTTGTAACAGTTAGCAGAAATTTCCTTTGACTAAAAAGGTTTTTAGAGTCCTGAAAAGACATAATGTTGGTGAAACAATTGTTTTGTAAAAGGTTGGCGGGTCTACAAAACATAAAATAAAGCAATTCATTGGTAAGCTTATGTGTTGGCCCGGATTTCCTCAATTTTGGAGGGATCAAGATTGGCTGATACCTTATAAAAAAGAAGATTTGAATAATAAAAATGCCAATCTCATCCTTCTTATTAATGTCCTTGGGTCACACACTGTCTTCGTCTGTAGAGATGATTAAAAGGATTTTGGAAGGGGGATTATCTCATGTACGGTTCTCAAGATTTCTTCATTTTCCTCATGTTGAGGTTTTTGAGTTTTTCCTTGCCCTCATGTAGGTTTTAGATCAGGGGATGGTGTAATAATAGTCTGTAGTTTGCAGTAGTCTGTGCAGCCCTTTGAGACTCCTTGTGATTAAGGGCTATACAAATAAACATGACTTGACTATGTTTACCACTAAAACAATTATGTCTTCAGAAATAGTTCATTTTATAGTCAATCGGCTTGTAGAATGTGGATTTGGGCGGGTCATGTTATTTAAATTGGGGCAGCAAGGCGGCGCAGTGGTTAGCGTGTGTGCGGCACAGTTCTGAGGTCATGAGATCGAACCTCCTGTGTGGAGTTTGCATGTTCTCCCCGTGCTTGTGTGGGTTTCCTCCGGGGACTCTGGTTTCCTCCCACATTCCAAAAACATGCATGTCAGGTTAATTGGCCGGTCCAAATTGTCCCTGGGTGTGAATGAGCAAGTGAGTTGTCTATCTCTGTGTGCCCTGTGACTGGCTGGCAACCAGGTCAGGGTGTCACCTGCCCGAGGATAGCTGGGATGAGCTCCAGCACCCCCGCGACCCTACTGAGGATAAGCGGTGCAGATAATGGATGGATGGATGGATGTTATTTAAATTGTCCAAAACAGCGAATTGGCATGTCTGTTTTTTCTTGGTACCCGTGAATGGCCAGAAAATTGCAATTGGTACACCCTCATATAAATGTATATTTTGATTTATCTGCTTTAGAAAAAAAAAAAAAAAACTCCAATGCCAAGTAGCTGAGAAAAACAAATCTGGAAGAGAAACTTCTTATTCACTTTCGTATTGAGGACATTTCCCTTGCAGTGAATGTTTGGCGGTAAGGATTTATTATGGCAAAATAATAACACTATCAATAAATCTCATTTCGTCAAAGTGCTTTTAGTGAATATTTCAGAGCCACCTTCATTTAATTCTGCCAAATGAATTCCATTGTCCTTGGACAAAATGATGGAACTGTGCTTGCCCTTTAGATAACAATTGTACAGACGTAATAGATGCCATTACTCAAACGATCAATCCCCGCCCCCCGAAAAAGATGATCATTTTTCCAAGTTTCATAAGAACCCACTATTTCCGATTAAGTGCCTGATGTGGCGTTCTGAAAATATATCAATTATAAAACGTCAAAACTCATGTATAATATTAAATGTTTTGCATCATAGGAACCACAAGGGGATAAACTCCAATGTCCATTTACATCCTTTTCAGATGACCCAACAACAAATGTAGTAATCATTATACATATAACCGTGGATATAAAATGAAAACATATTGGTGGGATGAAGTACATAAACAGCAAAGGAGAATAAGCTGTAACTGTGGAAAATCCATGCTGGCAACTTAGTATTCCATACAGTAAGCATGTTTACAGTTAAAAGTGTCCCGGCAAGAGAGCAAGCTCGTCTGACGGAAACAAACACAAACAATGTCCCTCGAAGTTTAACTCGCCTCCTTGAAAACATTCACTTGCTTGTTTTGTTTATGTTTTATTTCTGCTTGCTTCTACTTTACATCAAGTGCCTGGAGACGCAGATCTAGGTCCCGATCACGCGCATGATTTCCTTTTGCACCTTGGGCTCTTGTGTGTTGATGTTGGCGTCTCCAACCTGGCCATCTTCGTACCTGAAAACACAAAAAAAACAAGAACAACACCAAAAAACAAAACATTTATTCCCAGGGAAATAAATTAAGGGACAGGAAAACAAATTTAAAAAATCGTGTTTAAAATAGATCGATCCATTTAATTCAATAATGTTTTTGCTTCATGATCTGAACCAATGTTTCAGCCGGTTCCAAAGAAAATAATTGTTAACAAATAGAAAAAAAGCATCATATAAGTGGAAGTTGGGTATTTTTTATTTGCATTCTGGGGGGGTTGTTGTTATGTTAAAAAAAAAAAACGTGTTTTTTGTTGCTTTTAAACACGATTACATAATTTGTGCGTAATGACGTAATTTCGTTTTTTTTTAGGACAAAAGACCTAAATGTTAGTTATTGGTCCATCTAAATGCCGTGACTTGTTCTCAAAAACTGTTTTGAACATTGACAAAAGTAATATCACCCAGAGTGACTGAGTCAAAAATTTAGGTGTCATATTTGACCCCAATCTGTCCTTTCAAACACAAGTTAAGAATATTACTAGAACCGCTTTTTTCCATCTTCGTAACATTACTAAAATTTGCCCTATGCTGTCTCAGTTGGATGCGGAGATTATAATTCACGCGTTTGTCACCTTCCGTCTCGATTACTGTAATGCACTACTCTCCCGTCTCCTGAAGTCCAAAATCAAGAGCCTTCAGCTGGTACAAAATGCTACAGCAAGGCTTTTAACTAAAACAAGAAAGTCTGATCACATTACCCTCTATTTTAGCTAACCTGCATTGGCTGCCTGTTAGCTTAAGATGTGATTTTAAGGTTCTGTTGGTAGTATACAAAATCATGCATGGACTTGCTCCCTCATTTCTTTCAAATTTAATTTCGCCTTATGTTCCGGTCCGGAGCCTTTGCTCTGAAAATGCTGGTCTACTAGTGATCCCAAGAGCCAAGAGGAGATCCGCCTGTTGGAGAGCGTTCTCCATCCGGGCCAAAGTGCTCATCCCCCTGAGATTGGATCTGCAACCTCAAAGGAACTGTTTGAATCTAGGCTTAAAACACACTTATATTATATAGCATATGAATAACCTATATTTTATGTTGACAATAGATGTGTATTATATGTTATTGCAACATCCATTGCAGCCTGGTTATCCTGGAAGAGGGATTACCTCATGTGCGGTCCCTTCAAGGTTTCTTCATTTTCCTCATGTTGAGGTTTTTGAGTTTTTCCTTGCCCTCATGTAGGTTTTAGATCAGGGGATGGTGTCATAATAGTCTGTGGTTTGCAATAATCTGTGGTCTGTGCAGCCCTTTGAGACTCTTAGTAATTAAGGGCTATACTAATAAACATGACTTGACTTGACCTGATTGAACAAACCAGTTTTAAGGGGGCTGTTTTAAAAGAATGCCCTTTTTCTTACAAGTAAACCCAATTTTGTACTAAAAAAAATGTTTTTTTTGGGTAGCGGTAAAAATATGCAGTTGAGTCAAAAAAATCTAAGTTGTGGACCAGTCCACTGTTAATCCAAATTAATTTATTTTTTTAATCGCTTGCTACTTTCTCAAAATAAAATCTCAATGTTATAACTTCGTCGGGATGATTACAATTGTAATCGATTTCAAAAAATAAACCCTACTCAGACCCACTTTTATTTAAATAGGTTTTGTTATTGAAAAAAATACATCTAGTGCAATTTTTTTAAAACAATAATTGCTGAATTCAATTAGTTTTATTAGATTCCTATCCCGCATAATATGTATTGTTAATATTTAGCACTAGCATTAAGTCTTTTAAATAAAACTTGAATATCCCTTCCCGTCGGCTTTACGGTTTAGCAATTATTTTCAAAATGTTGATTTTTTGGGGGGAATACTGAAACAATAGAATAATTAAATGTGTTGCATAGCCCTGAATCAACTTTCTTTGGACTGTGCCTGAAAATTGACTCTGAGGCTGCTGGAATCGTGACTCACACGAAAAAGAAGCGAGTACAGACGTGGTCCGATACAGGACACACCCAAATGTTGCCGTGCTTCTGCAGATCCTTGGATGTAATCACTGTTTAAGAAGAAAAAGAATGTGAAACATGAACCATAGTCAACCCTCCTGTGTCATTATTTTTGGGTTTACCTTCACAAAGTGCAATGCAGTTCAAATTTCGACTTTGCAGGAATCTCGATTGGATCGGACGACTTTGCTTGAAATGGCAAAGGAGTGACATATTGAACAGTGTTGTGATTATTTTTAGTAAAACTCAATCTCTTACCTGTGGTATTGTATTCATGCGGTTGTAGCGCTGCACCAGTTCGTTTTTAGTGGGCATGCGGTGTTGGCCCTTCCCCATTCCTGAAAACAAAACATGACCTTTACTTTAATGGTGTTGTGCATGCTTTGTTACAAAAGCCAATGCTATTTAGAAAATTACAAATACACAAGAAGGCAAGATGTCAACACAAAACCAGAGGACTATGTTGTCAATCCAAAGCTTAGGGATCCTTTTCAGAAAGCAAGTTTCATGAAAACCTTGAGTATGTTAAACCTGAAATGTGGGGAATGCTGAGTCACTGAGCAGAGGTAACTCAAACCAGAGAGAGATGGGTAACTTCCACAAAGAGACGTAACTTGAGACCTCGGAGTTACCGAAGTAACATTGTATATGAAACAAACCTGCTTTATTACAGGTCTAAGTCAACAAACTTCCAAGTTGTTACTCTATCCCTTTTTAGCCCAATGCAATATTTCATTTCCTCATTCATCCAGTCATGTGACCAAATTTGCCATAGTGTACCATATAAAACACGGTCATATTAAAAGCCTTCCCTATAGCCATTGTGACTTCACAAATCAGGCCTTCATTAACGCTGTATTTTTTGAGCGCAGATGAGCCAAGTAAAATTATACCAATTTAATTTAACTAACTCAAATCTGTAGTACTAGGAATAAGATCTCATTGTTTTCCATCTTAGAGTATCTCAATTTCGAGCTCAAGGTTAGATTTGGCGTCCGTTGAACAGGTCATGACATAAAAGGTAACATAATTACATTGAGTCATTCCTTACCTGAATAACCAAAGGATATGCTGGAGATGGGACTGAGATAGATTCCCTTGCCATATGCTGCACCATGCAGCTTGGTTTGGAAAGAGCAGTGAGAGGGAAAGATACATTTATAAGCAAAGAACCAATATAGAAATCCTTGAGCTCAAACAATTTCGAATTTCGTCACAAGCCACATACTGTAAATACAGTGGCAATGTGACCATTTAATGTACCGTAAATTCCGGACTATAGAGCGCACCTGATTATAAGCCGCACCCACCACATTTTAAGAGGATAACTGCATTTGTACTTACACAAGCCGCACATGTATATAAGCCGCATGCGCCCACATTAAAACATGTAATACAACCACAAAATTAACCCAAACCCTACTTTGAGTCCCGCATTTTTAACTAAACATAAAGTATGCAGTTTAAAAACCACAGCCGTAAAATAACGGAAAATGATACGGGTAGTTAATATTTGATGCAGACCTGCAGAGTCCGGGTCCCGTTAAAAGTAATCCAAGGAAAAAAAAAGTGTATATTTTCAAAGGTAAGGGTGGGAAAACTATATATCCACTGCCATGTCCACAAACACTCACCTTTACCGGTCCCCACTTCCCGTCATCCCCCGCGTCTGTTACGCCCCTTCTTTTTAATTGGTCAGTGCAAGACTTATCAGAATAAGTGTCCAAAATTAATACAAATAAATACATTACAAAGATATACAGTTGCAAAAACAAGTTATAGATGGTTACACATATTTACAAAGAAAGACCGTACACCGAGAGAGTTTTCAAAGCTTTATAATAGTATTATAACTTCTATCCCAAGGGTAGCAAAACGCTACTAACAACACGCTCGCAATACAGTTAACGGGTCTGTTAAAAAAACATACCTTACATGTAGAAATCACGGTAAACTGTTCTCATCTTCCTCCCTATAACTGACGTCATCAAAGTTCTCCTCCTTTAGTATGGGAAAGAGACTGTCATATAGACTTCGTCCCACGCTCCCTTATTCAAAAACACGCTAGCAACACGCTCGCAAGGTAAAGTTTGCGTGCAGTAGCTCTGTTTCCTTCTTTATCGGACTGCTCGATTGCGCTTAGCTTGTAAGCTGTGTCATGTGCTTTGAACTCGAGAGCCGCTGGCGGCTGTTGGAAAAATTACATAAATTGGCCGCATCACTGAATAAGCCGCAGGGATGGGGAAAAAAGTAGCGGCTTGTAGTCCGGAATTTACGGTATGTGAAAAAGTAAAACACATTTAGGTTTATAACTAATCCTCTGGAGATGACTTTGAAGCACGTCCCATTTTTTGGAGCAGCTTTTTATGCACTGCAGAATTCATCTCTTAAGTCAGTGAAATGAGTTCAATCAAAAAAGTACACATATTTGTTGCCATTGGATTCAACGATGCACGTAGTGATATTGCTCTTATATTACAGAAAACACACACACACAAGAAATCTGAATCAGTAAGCTGAATCGGAAAACATACTTTTTGTGTTTTGTTGAATCATTTACTTTGGGTTTTAGTCACTGACCTCCTCTGATGGAAGCTCAATGAAAATTCTTTACTCACTACCGGTCCAGTTATCCGTTCCATCTGGAAAACGTCAGACCTAACCAACACCATGCTCTAAGTGGTTCACCCCAAGAGCGTGCACAGACAGCCTCCTAGCTGGCATCATCGAATGCCACAAAAATGGTGGCATTCGCTGAAGCACATCACAGCTTTGGAGGATACTCTGTCAGTACACACTGCTGGCTGAAATGTAAGCGGCAAACAGCCAATAAAGGGAAGCTGGCATCTATCAACTGCAAAAATGAATCAGCCGGACAGATAGCCTGCTCTTTCACAAAGCAGGCTAAAGGTCCGAGGGGACAATCTGCAAGGTTTGACATACCTGCAGTTTGGTGTAAGAGGCGTTAACTAGTCCATTTCTCAGAACAGAATGCCAGTTCTCTATGTGGGAACCACTAGAGCAAGTGATGGGGGATGACAGAAAACAGGAAATGTATGAAATTCAAATGCAAGTCATTTATTTCACTTTTTACACTTATTTTAGGTGCTACTTGGAAGAAACAATAACCTTAAACTAGGTGGTAACTAGTTTATAACAGTTTGTGCAGATTTCTAGAAAAAATAATATAAAATAAGTAGCACTATTCCATATAGAATCGGTGACCACATGCATCCTTTTAGTGAAAGACTCCTTAAAGTTGTGTATAATTCATTATTATTTAGCTGTACAGTATTTGTAGAAAAATAACTACTAATGGATAATGGTGCTTTCAAAAGTTGAGCAAATAAAGACACCTTGCGCTATGTGTAGAAATACTTAACTCAGTAGATGTTAAATTTCAGGCCCAGCTCCGGTATGTTGATGTTGTGCAAAAGGATTTTCTTTGCCCGTTTTACAGTGACTGCATAAATTCTATCCTTCCTAGTATTCATCTATTGATTTGTTATTCAACTGAAAATCGGCCCTTAACGAAAAAATAAAAAAAATTGTAGACCCTTACTGTAAAGAAATCTTTATATTTGTATTATTATTAAAAATAGATAGGGGATGCAATCAGATTGGTTGATTGTCACATGCAAGCATATGCATATGACTAGCTTTATATTTAGATCAGCTTACTTTAATACTGTGTTGTGGGTGTTGTTGGAGCCATATTGAGTTTAGTAAGTAATTAAATGCGGAGAGTATTGATTGTAAGCTATGAGTTGGAGGAAGCACACACCGTGTTTTTTTTTTTTAAACCTATCTGTCGGAGGAATGCATTTTGTTCAACTCTTTGGACAATAGTGGGAATATATTTAAAAGGTGTTTTGATTTGTGCTCTATAGTTTTCTTTTTAGTATACCACAAAACTGGATGTTAAACAACTGTTTGTGATGTAAAGACACATGTGTAAAAAGTTCAGGGGTGTTTATCAAATAAGGAGTTTTAGGGAAAACACTATATTGGTTTAGTGTGAAGGCGTAGAATGAGGGAAACACTAACTGTCAAATACTGTGCTTCAAATTTTAATCTTACCATGACTCTTTCTTTCATTTAAACATCCACAAAACATTTCTCCTGCTGAATTGTAGCTTTCATTATGATTCCATCCAAATCTTACTAGAGTAGACTATGGCCTACTGGCATGTCATAATGTTGTTACGTAATACTACACAAATGGTTGCACAGGATGTCACTGATCGTACAGCAACACAAAGACTCACTGAAAGGCAAAGGTGCTGCCATAAAGCTTTTTGGCAGTGCGGAAACGAGCCTCCTTGGCTGGAGGACTGCTTAGCAGCAGGAACTGGTGGGAGGTGTGCATGAATTTCAGTTGCTAGCATGACGACGTCGACGTATGAAAGAGGAAGCCAAGGGGATTAAAAAAAAATGTTAAAACCTTGAGAACACAAGATCAAATGTGTTTAATAATAGAGAATAGGGGGGTGTTTTAGATTTTCTACCCTAGTAAGAGGCAACTTGACAATGTGGGATCTGTTACTGGAAATAATCCTGCAAAAAAAAAAAAAACAAGGAAAACAATCAATGCAGGACGATCAATGTCAATGTACTGTTTTACTACCATGCAATGAAGTGTTGCGTATATATTCCATGCGACAGATCTTTGTTATGAGAATCTGATGGCACAATCTGCAGTTATTTCTTGTCATTTTATGCTTTTTTTTTGTCTTATTATATATTTGTTCTGTATCTTTGTTGACTGTAGGGTTGCAACAATTACTCTTGTTAAATATTTGGCTAAACAAAAGAATTCTATTCAATCTACATGGTATAAAACAGAAAAAAAAATCAATATACTAATATAGTAAAAATAGATTTATGATAAGTATTATTCATTTACTGATCCGGCCAGCTCTGTGTCAAAGTGGAAAAAGTTGAACATTATTCCCAAAGTAAAAGAAAAAACAAAATTGTGTTTTCCCAAAAAAAAGAAGCTGTAAACATTTTCATAATTTAAACACTATCTCAACAATTAATCAATTATAAATACAGTTGTCAATATTTTTTATAATATTCAGTTGTTGTTTAAATATTTAGTTATGGCACGGCAAATTTTATGTTCTACTGTTAAACACACAGTATCTAAAAATGTTTTGGGTTTCCATTCATTTAATGTGTCCGTCTGCAATGTTCCCAAGCAAACTCAAAAGCTTTTTAACTGGTGAGGGAAAATGCTTCTAATAATCATAAAATATTCTCTCTACCCACCATTGTAGCAAGGGATGGGCCAGAGGGTCCAGTTTGTCCATCTGCTTCTTGATTTCCAAATACGAGCCCTGGAAAAAGCACGCATTGCCTTGTGTTCAGCAATTAAACTCTACACCGAAAATAGAAGCAATTGCAAGAGCCGTAATGTATCAAAGGGCTTATTTTAATCGTTTTTGACATTATGCAGTCATCTGCTTCATGTACCTGCGTCATTTCCCGTATAGACATGACGCTGTCCAATGCTTTTTGCAGCCTCTCATAATTTTTCTTCTGTATTCATTGGTGAAGCCCAGAAGAATTTGCATGTTTGAAAAAGGGGGAAAAGATGCAAACATCAGCAATCAATACATTATCTGCTTATCACAATATGAAAAAAAAAACGTTGTCAAGAAAATTTCAGGAGAGCATCAAATCTTTTGATTTATGAATTGTTTATCGCGCTCTTGGAAATGTATGTATTTGAAATGTAGTATTTATTTAAAAGCACTAAAAGGGATGCTGACCTTTGGGTTGAAAGCCAAAGTCTTGGGATCATTGGGGTCCACGACGGAGGGATAGGGCTCAAAGATTATACTCTTGCGTGGGGACTCGAGTGCAGCTCGGCACATTGCCACCAGGAGATCTACTACCTGGAGGAAATGAAAAGGTAATATCATTACTGTTATTCTCTTGGACGTTAACATCTATGCTTAGATCAAATCCTGTATGCATTTTTTTTCTCAATTTCACATGGAGGATGCAGAACTTCGGGTAAAAACAGCATCCACAAATAATTCCTTAGCTCTGTGTCGTATAAACATCCACGAATAGGAAATAACTATGTGCTCTCATAACCTCTGCTCCGGTGGCCACTTCATCTGCAGCCCCTGACATCACACCCAGTGTGGAGAAGGAGAAGACACACAGCTCCCTTGTGCACACAGCCGGCTACAAACAAAATCATAACAGAGGGCATTTGTTTATCACAGTTACAAGACAAGTCTTGAAAATGACAAAGCATGTTAAAACTATTAAGTTCGATTCGCTCCTTACACTCAATGTGTGATTTATTCATGTTAGTCCACTCATGCATTTAAAGAGACATTACAGTGTGGCACTTAAAATTTTGTCTTGGCATATCTACACTGCACACCAAGCTTTCTACCCCGGAGTAACTGATAACTTAATAACATAGCTAATAACCTAGTGCTTCAGGTCCTCCATTGTACCACTCACATCCTTTAGGCTTGTTTTTCTTTTTCTTAATTTCAGTTAAATTTGTGTGGTCTTGCCTATAGAAGAACCAAGGTTCACGAAAATCATCATAGTTTTTTTTTTCCGGTTAGAGGATTGTGTTGAATTTAAGGTCCATTTAAGGTCCAACGAATTTATCTTTCTCCTCCTCCTTCCACTTTAGTGAGGGCAAGACAATTATACTACTACAAATTGGGAACCTTTAGTGACATTAAATATCCTGCAGTTGTTCATTTCTTTTTCGTTTTTTTTTTACTTTTTTTTATCTGATTCACTTAAGAATAGTGACATTGGAACGACTTACAACAGGAAACTGCAGTGTTTCAACTGCATGTTTATTTAAATGGAAAGAAACAAGTATGCCAATGAGTACTGTGTTTCATTCCTGTTCATTGTTCCTCATCTTTCCCTCAACCCCATTTTCTGCCTCTGTCCTGCATCGCCCTCTTTTGAAATGTATGCTCCACAGCAACAAATTAAACATAATTGGTTCATTCACTTTCATAATTGCTTCCAGTTGGTCAATATAGGACAGAAAACGTTACTTGGGCGCTCCCGACCTGATTGTGGCCCTAACCCAATTCTACGCTTTTCTAAGTGTTGGGAGTCTCTTACCCTCATCGTGAATGCGGTTTGCTGGAGTTGATGGGAAGGAATTCAGATGTTATTGATGTTGAGGGGGGTGATTTATCAATGTTATCCAGGTCCTGATCTTTACAGTCACTTTGTCAATGTCATTTTACTCTGACATTTTCAGGTTAGGTTGCCAGAACTACACAGCTTTTAGAAAACTTAAAGTAAAAGTCTGCATCATGACACAGCAAAATATCTTCTTTTCTGCTGTATCATTTTAAACTGTCATAAAACAAAGAACTATATGGTGACAAAACCATCACGAAAGAAACAGCTTTTCCTTTCCAGAATCATGGCTTCCATCCCCTGTTGGTGGACTTTAAATAAAAAATCTAGCGTCTAACGCTAGCAGATGATTAAAAGAAAGTTTGTAGGTATCTTGTGAGAGTGTATTTTGATACCTTAAGCATTGATCCATTTTGAAAGACATGCTGCTCGTCACAGACCACACAGTATTCATTGAGCGTGGGAATCCTCTGCTCGGAGTATTTCATGATCTGGGGTCGAGAGAACACAAACAAGCACACACAAGCGAAAAGAGATTGTCTTTTTGCTCAATACTCCCTAATTTAGAGTTAAGATATCAATATGTCACTGAGCGTTAGACAGGTAGTAGAGTAACTACTTGTTCAATTATGAAAACCTATAAGTAAAATGAATTCAAAATGGGTTAAAAATTGGACCGAATTCTTATTCGGATAAATTTAATCCAACACTATAGGTTGTTTTGTATGGAAGGATTCCATTATTTGAGTTTTTCTAGACAACATAAAACATTTTGGGTTGTTTTTTTTTACAACACGATCAACTGTTTTTCACATCTTTGAATAAAATGTTTCCATTTTGGAAGTTGTTTTCTACAATTTTGACTAATATATATATATATATATATATATATATATATATATATATATATATATATATATATATATTTATTTTTTTGTTTGTTTTTTTGTTTTGTTTTTTTCAATAAAACAGTTTTATTTGTCAAGAAATAGGTTTTTGTATTGGGGTTTTTTTTTCCAACCAACTTTATTTTCTTCAAAACAACCGAGAAAGTTAGGTCAGATTAAACCAAGTCAGTCCGCGCTTAATCTTAAATAGGTTATTTTTGACCATACAACTTCTAGGATGTGAGGAGTTTGTATGGCACCTGCACTAAGAAGCCATATTCCAGTGTGGGAATGGTCTTGCAGTGTCCGCCAGCCTGGGACGAGAAAAACAATTCAATCAGCTGCCTCGTGGTGATTTGCGCTGGGGCCCTGGCTGCTGGGACTGCCACGGTCTGATGAAGTGAAGAAATAACATTATGGGTAGCATTATGGGTAACAGTACGAGTCAGCAGTCACTTTGAGGATAGGATAAAGAACATCTGTGATATATAAAATAAGAGAACAATGAACGCTGGGTTTGAATTAAATGTACAAAGATAGTGTACTTTTTATTTTAAAAATAAAATCTTGAAAATATTTATTAAATTATTATTTTCAAGCTTCAGAGAACCATATGTTGTTCTGGGGTTAAATATTAACTTTTTTTTTTTCATTTCTAAATTCAACTGAAAGCAATTCATAGACATCCAAGCATCACACATAGTTGTGGAATTTTATATAATCTTGAGAAAAATTTTGCTCCACACTCTCCCCTCGCCATGCAAATAAAAGCCTTTCTACAATCAATTATATGATACCGACGATGACAAATGGAGAATGCAAGAGTTCACACACTCACTTGGCTGTTTGGTGGATAGCTGAAGAGCTCCCCTTTTGGGTTCTTCATGGTGCATGAGATGGAACGATTCATGAGGCGGGTCACACGGAGTTCAGGGACGCTCAGCTTCCCTTTTAGGACTGTGTCTTGAATCAAGGGGAAGCTAGGAGACCTTGATCACAAGAAAAAAAATATCCTTTATAGAGATTTTTGTTTACTTCTAGAAAACAATGCTACAGTAGTTGTTGCATGGAAATTCCGGGGGCCTGCTCAAAAAATATTATAGTGTACAACAAAATCTTACAAAAAGAGCCAGGTAGACACTAGAGCGTGACGAAAAGCTACGTCGCAGCATGAAGCTCCAGAGCCGCTTGGTGTCGAAAGCAAATTTTTATAGATTCTGTTGGTATTTATTGGGGGTGCCTTGACACAAAACCTAGTTAAAGACACTTCCAGAGGCCTATCAGCCATATACGCAATCGTGAATTATATAACAGTGTAGGTAGGTAGGTAGGTAGGTATGGATATATATTTATTATGTTAATTCGGAACATCCTGAAGCTTACAGCTCATGCAATCAAAGTGCATTAAAATTATCATTAAAGGAAATCCCCTCAGTCATGACTTTGAAACACTGGATCACTCAAGAGCCTAAAATGCAAAAATCTTATTCTAGAGGTAGCAGATAATTACTTTGGGATTGGGGAGAAGATGCTGAGCCCGGCGCGGAACTTTTTGATGGTTCCGCCCGCTTTGAACCAGCTGTGCCTCTTCTCCTGCTGGGCCTTGAGAAACTCATTACTGAGCTGCTTCCACTGCTGAGACGTAAATGTGCTGAGGATTCTGTCAATTAAAAACAAAAAGGCCCCCAAGGGTTTTGAACATGCGATTAACTGGCAGGAATAAATATTTTCCATTACATTTCAATTTGATTATAGTTCTGGTAGCAATATATTTTGCAATAATACAAAGTAATATATTATGTGAAAATACAAGTACAAAGAAAAATCACTTTTTGAGTTGCAAGCCAAGGCTGAATCCTTCTTTATTGGAAGGCTGGAACACATCGACAGTTGGCTCTGCAAGAAGATGACGACCATTATGACAGAGGGCACTCACAGAGATTTTTTTCAAAGCATCCACTGACTCCTCATGCTGCACGCGTACTACTCACCTCCTTTGCTCAGCGTATGGCACAAATTGCTAAAAAGTGTCAACATCAACATCCCTACTCACCGGGCCCATCGAGGTACTGGGAAAGAGAAAAGCGGAGTCTCAGAATAATGGGCTCTGTTCTGATTACTTTCCAAGCTGTCGCAACCTCCTCCTGAGTCGAACACACACGCACATGCACATATACACAAGATTAGTCTGCTAATTAGGGCACTGCTCTTCACATGTATAAACTGGGACTATAAGGTGCATCATATATTAGGTTCACTTGAGGTGCACAAGAGTGGTAGCAATGCAAAAGGATTACTCACATCGAGGAAGCCAATATTAATGTGAAGATCGATTTCGACGTCGTCAATGATGCCATACTCCCTGATGAATGACACATAAATAAAAACATGTTGTAGAATCATTTGCTTATTTTAGGTATCAATTTCTCAATTTAAGATATGAAACTTGTATTTCCTAAACCAAACAAAATATTCTTATCTAGTAGATGGTATTTTTGCTCATGTGTTTTATTTTCAATTATGTATTTAATTTTGTACTCTGAAAAACAAAACACCTTACCCTACTGACAAAAATGTTGCTCAAATTTCTACATTTTACAATATCAAAATATTTCACTGTTTTTCTTCTAAAAAAAAAGGAACGATTTTTAGTTTAAAATAAGCTCATGTTTTTAATCTTGCAGATGAGAGCTAGTTTTACTTGTTTTAAGTTTATTTTTCTACGATAGATAAACATTGAAAACCAAAAAGTATCAATCAAATTTTGCCAAAAATTAAAAAAATGCACTTAAAACAAGAATAAGAGTTATAAATGGGGGTAAAATGTATAATTTTGTAACATACGCTGCAAAAAAATTAAATATAAATTTAGTTTCTTACAAAGAATTGAAAAAGAAGAACTTAAAATTATGTATCACCTCCTAAAAAGGTTAGCAAGATTAGAGGTCTTAACACGTTATTTTTGTTCTTTTTTATTTAAATGAGTAACGTTGTATTCTATTTAGCTTTTTGTTGATTTTTTACATAAAATTACACTTTTTAATAGTGGTCACGATATTTTTGTTCTTATTTATTTAAATTAGTCATGTGGTTTTCTATCTATCTTCTTTGTTTGATTTTTATGTTAAATTACTCTTTAGAGCAGGCTTGTACTTTGTTAGTGTGATTTGTTTTATTCTTAAAACACATTCCTGAAAGGGCGGCATGACAGCTAAGTGGTTGGCGCGTCTGTGGCAGAGTTCTGAGGTCATGGGTTCAAATCTAACTACCAGCCTTTCTGTGCGGAGTTTGCATGTTCTCCCCGTGCTTGCGTGGGGTTTCCTCCGGTTTCCTCTCAAATTCCAAGGACATGCATGTCAGGTTAACCCTGCGACTGGCTAACATCTAGTTCAAGGTGTCCCCTGCCCACTGCCTGAAGACAGCTGGGATGGGCTCAGGTACCCCGTTGCCCTACTGAGGATAATGGATGTTCCTGAACAGGTTCTAATTAATTTTGTTTCAACGCTTCTTAAAGCAGGTTGTTTTTGTGTGTGTTTCGATACAAATCATTAAAATAAAGAATTGTATTCTTTATTTATTATCTAGTTTGTGCTTTTGCTCTTCGATCATTTCCTTAGAGTTTTCATTTTCGGAGTGTGGAAATAGCAATTTCATTATTCATTATTTTAACCACGAGAAATCTTATGTTTTTTTTCTGCCCAAAATACAATGGGATGAAGTGATGCTAAAACTTGACGGAAAGTTTTGAAACGTCCTCCAAATAAAATGTGCAATTTCAGTCTTTTTCGGGCTGGTCCTACAAAATCAAGTTAATTGGTCTCACAGCTGCCCGACAAAAATATTAAATTTGGGGTTTGCTTCAGGCGCGGTCCTGTTAATCAAGTTAATAAGTTGGGTTTAGGGTAGGATTGGGTTTTAATACTTGCGGGCGGGGTCGGGTCGGGCTGTATTTATTAGGCGCAATCTTACCTCTTATATGAAGGGATAGGAAAGAAAACATTTATTTTTAATTCACTGTTTATAATTTTCGAGTAAGTTAAATGGCTGCCAATGAAAGGCTTAGTCTTTATTGTGATTTAAATTCCAATGCAGGTTCTATTCCCAGTTCGTCCGTGTTATATGTCGAAGTGTCCATGGACAAGACACTGGATCCGTAATGCCTCCAATAAGCAGTTAGTTGCCTTGCATGGCTGACGCTGCTATCGGTGTGTGAGTGTGTGTGAATGGGTAAGTGCAAAGCACATTGTAAAGCGCTTTGGGAGGCCTTCAGTGACTTGAAAAGCTCTATAAAAATGCAGACCATTTACATTGACATTTATATTTCATCAAGCAGGCATAACCATTGTTTTGGCAGTGTTTTCTGTTTTGTGGCCAATTTTTTAGCAGTTTGTGTGTGCTGCCATGCGAGTACCTGACGAAGACAGCACTGTCAGTATAGATGTCTTTTACTGCCTCAATGTCTGCATCAAGTTGAGGATGGCGGTAGAGGTCTGCGGCGCAACTCCCCTGTCACAAACATTTACTTTGTCATCAGTTATGCAGCAAATAAACATGGGAGAAGTGTCATTATATGTATACTTGAAAAAATGAACGGGTAAAGCAAGGACAGTTTTTGCTACAGGCAATGTGAGCAATTAACAAGGGAACAATGCATGTAAGGCTCTTGTAATGGTGGCAGGCTTTGCCAGAGTGGGCAGGGAGTGTTTGTCCCACGGCGCATATCTAGCCAGGCATGGGCAAGACAGTACAGCAAATCATTTTTTTCATTCCTGTCAGAGGCGCAGCCTCTTATCGGCCCCACTTTATCCCTAAAAATGGCTCATGTGTGGCTGCAACTATGGCCATTTGTTCTGGTTCCTAGTTACCTATTATTTTCTAACAAGGCTCAAGTACATACGTACAATGACACTGCATGACTCTAAGCAGTCCACTTTTGTCAAGGTTTGAAGTGCTAAAAATACTTCAAGAGTATGGTTATCTTCCATAAAATTCTAGTTCTTTGGGCTTTGAAAAAACAGAGATAAAAGTCAGCATTTCTCGCAAGGTAGACAGGTAGTTAGACTCTTGATCACCTCAGCTTGCGATGACATTTTGCAGTCCTTCATCCTTATCTTCTACCCTCTACTTTTATGTTCTCGGCAAACTTGTTTTCAGCTCCAGGACTGGATTTACATTTCAATTACAGGTCTTGGATGATAACACAGATTGGGATCACAAAGTTCCAGTGAAATATGGATACTGAGGAATGGGAAAATGCTTTGTGTCCACAGGTGACAGCTAAAAAACCCTGCACAGATAATAGCCAGTATCATTTAATATTTACTTCCAAAAGTTAATGCTGAACGAAGAATATTTAAAAAGAAAAACACACAAACCATATCAGTATATCTGAGCTCAGACAAACTATCCTCTTCTGAAATGTTGTTGTTTTCTTATATCAAAACTCTGGTAAAATTGGGGCGATATATCTGATCACTTGTTTTGTGCACATAAAACAGTACGAAAACACATATACAGGACACTCTCAGAAAATTGGGATATTCTGATAAAGTTCTTTATTTTCTCTACTGCAATTAAAAAAACAAACAGATGTTTCATGCATTCTGTATTCATTACAAATCAACTGAATTATTGCAAGTCTTTTACGTTTTGATATTGCTAATTATGGCAAAAACTCATGTTTCCCATCCCAAAATATTAAAATAATCATTTAGATTAAAGGTTGAAGCTCATCATTGTCACCGTAGACTAGTTACATCACCTATTAAAAAAAGTTATTGTACTTTCTTAAAAATATGTACTTAAGCCCCAAACTGTAACTGTTCCCTTCAATGTGAGCCACACCATCGTACATCTAAAAAAGGTATCCCATTGTTTGCTTTGTTCATTGCCTGAGAAGAACTGAGAGTTTTAGCAGGCTATGAAAAAAAACATGTGTGATTTTTCAAAAATATAAGATACGCATATAGTAGGATGTAAATAGTGTGCAATATCGTCAGTACACCTCAAGTGAGAAAGTGCTTTCTCAGCACGCACAGTGACTGCGTTTTTTTTTTAAAACGGGTTTATCTAATGAATGACCCTCAATTGAGATGGGTGTAACAATTTTATTACTACTGGGAAAAAATAACATTTCACCTCAATGACAAAAAAGTTCTTTCTAACTCGATCTTCGGCAAGAATCTGTACTTTATAACCCAGATATCCCATAAAATGCTGTTCTAATTACCTTCCCCTTTTTACTGCTTACACCTTCACAAAACTTTATCTAAGGACTCTCTCTTGCACAGATTTATACAACAAACCTCTTCACAAAACGTTCCATTTGGCACGACAAGGTTAAATACGTCCCAAAAGCATCGTTAAAGACTGAACACCCGCCTCCGTACCTGGATTCCGTACAGGAACTGCTCCGGCTCGTTCTCCCCGTCGGATTCCTCGTCGGTCCAACACTGGCCTTTGATGTCCTGTGGGTATTGTAGAGAAACGCTTGTGTGAATTCAAACGGCAAACGTTGGCTACTGCGCCCTTTCATCACACTTCACTATTTATCTGCTTCCAAGCTTTGAAACATGGCTGTATTCTTAGACAACCTAGTTAACAGAAAATATTTCACAAAGTAGATAAAAATAACTGTTCTTTTGTTATCAGAATCCCCAAAAAATCTTCTGAGCTCTAGTTTTATAAATAGTTTATCCCAGGGGTACTCATACTTTTTCAGCATGCGAGCTACTTTCAAAATGACCGTGTCAAAATGTTCTTCATACTTCAAAAAAAATTGCATTTGGAAAAAAAACGTCCCATTTAGAGGAATTGAACGCTCACAAAATGTGTTGAATCAAAATTTAAAAATGTGTAATACAATAGTCAAATTGTAATAAGTGGCAACTCAGCGACTTAATTAGTCTTTTTTTTGTTGACAATGTTTTTCTCACATGATACTCTTGCAAGAAATAAGTAACACTACTGCTCTAGCGCATGTCAATTAATCGGAAAAGATAAAATAGCATGTATTCAAACTAGGCAAATACAATGCTTACATTTTTGGTTCATAATCAAAATTGCTACATGTACTTAAATAGTAAATTACCACTTTTCCTTTGATTTGTAGGGCAGTTTGATAATAATTTTACAATACATTAATATTACATTTCATTTGAACTCTTAATCCTTAAATACTTATTAAATCATAATTAATAAATCAATACCGTTTTAAAAACATTTGCAATTGTAATGAATTACACCTTTCATCGACAAAATGTGTTCTCCAATTTGTTACTGCAGCGTGAGCAAAGTTAACGTTCATGCTTACATGCTGCATTTGACTATTAGATTACAGTGTTTTCCACAAATACAATACACTGAGTACGCTCTCTCGCGATTTACAGTACCACTACTACCTCTGCCATCAACTAGTAGATCGCAACTTACTTAATGAGCACCCCTGGTCAACTCAACGTGCTTATGACCTGACACACAGAAGAAGCAAATTTGGCCAAGCAGATAATGCTATCAAAAAAGGTGCTAACTAGCTTACCATCAGTTCGGCTAATCTCAGGGCTCACTCAGACAGTTCAGGCCAAGAGCCAAACATTGCAGCTGGGACGGAAGGAAGCCAGTTTGTCTTGCACACCTTGCTACAACAAACAGACAGACAGAGGTAGGACAAATCCATAACACAATGTCCATGGAAACTCAAATAGGCCACCTCCCAAGATTACACACTTTGTCAGCAAACTCTCCTTTAAACTGTCTGCGCTCCACCTTGCTGCTGTCTCCTAGCAACAGCCATCTCTGCCTCCTTTTCAGAGTGGCATTAATCACTGTGGAGAGTGTGCGTGGGAGAATAGTGCTGGATGTTCAGCACTCTGGTTGGCTTTGTACTACATTGTGTCTATCCGCAGGACAAACAACAAAAATATTCAGGATGGTCTTAATAGACTTGTTGTAAAAATAGTTGTGCTTCTGTCAGCCCATCGGTAAACATAGGCATTTCTCTATATGCCGGCATGGATGTTTATCAATGCAATGTTTCAGTATGTGCATAATTATTCATCTATTCATCGCTTTGTTGTGTTGCCCGCAATTGATTCTTGATTATTGCTTTTGAATTCTCGCAGTAAAAGGCATGCAAGCAGATATGATTATTAACTCTTGTTGCTCTGAACAGGAGTTAAGAACAATCAAATAATCATAAGCCTATGTATAGAAAAATGTGTATTCATATTTTATCGATAGACATTTATTTTGGAAATATGTTGCTGCTAATGTCATTACACTATTGATCTGATGCACTTAGAACTTAGGCAAGTCTACAAGTACTACCTTGTAAATATTTGCCTCTTCATCCTAGCATGATTTTAATAGTATGTTTCATTTTCAGGTATTTTATCACGTTTATCCTGGAGTGCCACCTCCAATCTTGTTGTATACAATGTTCACTACATTATCAATCACAACAAAGACAATTCTGATACTATTACATCATGGTTATTATTAATGTTAATTCCATTAGAAAATAAAGACATGCATAACTGAATTGAGATAAAAAATGAACTTAAAGTTAGTTTTTGCTGTCACATCCTTGCTAGGCATACGAGCCACAAAGAACAGATGTGAGAAAGGATGATAAATATCAAGAGTTGTGCACAGTTTTAGGGGCAGATCACAGCATGACAGTAAAAATGAAAAACCTAGATATATAAAAAATCACAGTATCGTAGAGAAGTATGTAAAAAATACTCATAACTATAAAACAGTACAAAAACAGACAATTAAAAAGTGCCTTTTCATGAATGTGTTCTTACGCAATTGGCAGTAACTTTAGCTTACGTAATTTTAATTATTATTATTTATTTCAGGATATTTTATCTTGTTTTTCTCCTAAACACGTAATCCTAAAATTAGCAAAAATGAATTCTTTAACAGATAGTTGATCACCACCTTAATGAATAAAAGATTTTTCCTGAAAATGCATACAAATGCTTATTTTAAGTATAATCTTTGTTGTTTTATCTTATTTTAAATATCTTCATTGACTCACTTATCTAAAAATCATTAAAAAAGCAGGCCTATAACAGCCAACCAGAGTCTTAATACAGGCAAAATAGTCTAATACACCAGGTGATAATTTTGCTCATTTTAGAAAATCAATTCTAATTAAATTAGAAGAAAATACTGAAAATTTAAAAAAATGATCCACCATCTGCTGGATAACACCTGTTTAATTATTTGGAGTATCAATGTTTTTATTCTACAAGAAAAACTAGATAAAATAGTTTAAAACATTAAAAATAAATCTAAACCGACACTATTTTACCCCGAGTATTTTTCTGAAGGTGACATTTTCAAATTAAAACTAATAATTACTGTTGTCCTATGTCTGCTGTTTTGGAAATCAATCAGATAAAAATTATCCATCAAATTATGTTGGTAAAGGTTCCGCTCTAATGACAAAGCTGACATGTACTGACAACAAAACAGCCATGAATTATGTTTTCGGGTTCACTGAGTTCAAAAATAAATGCTACCTTAACATACCCTGTTCACAGCAACCCAAAAGCAGTTTAATAATTCACAAAAAAAAAAACACAGAGGGATTTAGTGTTGCACTCGGCATATGCAGGGCATCACAATAAAAAATACGAAGCCCATATGATGGCATCAATCCACAGGCTTTGTCTTTGTCCGCTACCTCACTTCCTCAAAACAGAATTCTACCTTGCCATGTCCTGAATGTGAAATAATCTCTTCCACTCTTTCAAATGCACACAGCATCCTGCCACGCTACCCCCGCATCCGCACCTCCATTTCTATAGACTTCTCGGTGCCACATACCAACAGAGCACCATCGATCCTCATTTCTCCTTGCGATGATTATTTAGCACAAAATTCAGTCAAGCGCATTACCCCCTCCCCCCTCTACATGCCTTGTACGTTCCCTCCCTCTCCTCCATGTTTACCTTCAGAGAGGATGGAGACGCAGGATGCTGTCCTCGCCTCAGCCTCTTCCGCCTGTAAGCACAGACGACAATAAGCTCACATGAAACAACTCATCTATTTTATCAAGCGCAGCTCTCACCTATCTGACTGCCGTCTCGTGTATTTTGCCTGACAACACTAAAGGGTTTGGAGCATGCTCAGTGAGAGCAGACAGCCAAGTCATGTGACCTGCAGCTGACTGCACTGCTGCTGCACGGAAGGGAGGGTGCTCTCTTTCGCTTTCTTTCTCTCTCTCTTTAAGGTAGAAGATGGTGAGGTGATGCTTGTGCGCATGTCATTAGTCACTGTCTGCTGATGAGTAATCATGTCGATGCCGTTGAGGGCATTTATGTCATCCATAAACATTAATGAAGTAGTTAGCATGCACTATGATGAATCTGCAGTGTGGAGCCCTAATGTAATGCTGTTTACCTTCCTTTGTTAATAAACATTGGATATGTATTTAAGGTATTCCCAAATTCTCAAAATGCAAAATATGTTCTGCCAATAAGGTTTGAAGGGCTTATTTTGTGGATGGAATTTTTTGTCACAATATTTGTAAATATTAGGTACAAATATGAAAAAAATCTGAAACACAAAACAAATTCAAGGCATGCAAAGTGCAAGAAGACCAGGATTGATCAAAGATGGAAGTCAAGGCTTTGTGAAACATATGCAGGAGGTTGCATCAAAAGGGCAGGCAACTATCCAATAGCTTCTGCTGTTGGCTCAGTCCTTAAAGGTAATCACAAATTCTTAGACATGCAAAATGTGAGAAATGAGTACATGTTTTGCACTAAATCTTGATATACTACAATAGTAATTTCCAATTATTTTCCGAGAAAATGTATTTTAAAGACAGTATTCTTGTCCTTGTCCTCCTTAGCTGTGACGTCTTTGGAGGAACAGCAGCACCGCTGCAAGCCAGTCGCCATATTGATTTATTTCTTAATCAGTCAAAGGATAAGAGTGTTTAAAATTAAGTTTTGGTAGTTTTTGTGGAGAATGCCTAGGCGTTGTATTGCATGTGGATGCAGTAATGGTACAACAAAGAGCAAGAAGACAAAAAGGGGCTAACTGGCAAACATAACACACGGAAATCTGCAACCAGGGCAATGGCAAGGGCTGCGGCGATTAAGACGAAGCCACCGAGGAATAATCCAAGGGACCCATCAAAACAGAAGCTAACACTAGACTTGCCGGCCAAACAACACACAGTGAGCAACCAACGAGCACCAACAAAGAGCCAACAAAACAGGAAAGCCTTTGGCAGCCCCAACGTCAATGGGGAGCTTGCCGAGCAAAATCATACCAACCGTGACACACATGGCGAACAACACAAATGAAAAGCCACTATCACCTACCTAAAAGGAGAAGGCAAATAAGAAACGCACGCTGTAAGGACAGCAGGTAACCTTAACCTACTCAGCTTTTGAAGGTCGAAGCATGCGACTCTGAAAAAATAGCCACAAGGCACCCAGCAACAGGGTGAGCAAAGTTAAAATTTCTCCTAGAAGAAATGGTCAGTGCGCAATGGCTGTTCCTTACAATCACTGTCAGTTTCAGAGCTGCCTCACGTGTTGTGTTAATGGCATACGCCATGTTGAACGTGTTGTGTTCCTTCAATGACGTCACTTCTCTTGAGAAAATAAGCCAATGAGGTCTACTTTGAGACTAAATTTCTTAAGTCCCCCAGCACACGGAATATTTTGCAACATATTTGTAAAATTGTCGGGAGGAACACTACACATTATGTGCCTGATTGAAAAATGAATCTGTTTTGGAATAACTTGAAAGCTGAATCTTTGTTAAAAGAATGAACAGATACCGATACACCCTGTCAAATTATTAAATATATATAAATATATGTTATATATAGGTTCTGTTGAATTAGTTATTTAATCAAAAAACAGAAAGGGTTTATTTTGGTGATTATCTCAACCATTAACCAAGTGATGAATGAGACATTTTAATATTTTTCGTAATAGAAATCAATAAGAATCTGTTATTTAACTTTGTGTTTCTTTATTAAGTCAAGTCAAGTCACATTTATTTATATAGCCCATAATCACAAAAAATGTCTCAAAGGACTGCACAGGATTACAATTACACAATTGCACAATTACCTGATCTTAAACCGGGCAGGGAACAACTCAAAAACCTCAGCGTGAGGAAAAAGGAGAAACCTTGAGAAAGGACTTATTACTATTACTGCTCGTGTTGTAAAAAACAGTAATACCCTACTGTCTATCCTTTTTTTAATACGAAAATTGTTCATTTATCTCAGGGGTCTCCAAAGTGGCACCAGGTAGCCCCCATAAGAACACCTGAGAAGCCTGCCGACAGGTTCTTAAAAATAGCTCATCAGTAATGAGTCATTGCGGTTTTTTAGTAAATGTGATTTCTAACTGATATGATGTCTTAGTGGTTGACTTCACTTCTTATAATAACAACCTGGTAATAACATGGTAAGAACTTAATAATAGCTGAGTAATATGTCATCTAAACGGTAGCCACTGTACCAAACAGTAACAAATAGCAGCTATGAGCTTCAAAAAAGTTGATGACACTTGATATATATTTTTTTCGATACATTTCCATTTTCAATCACAGATGTATTAAGTGTCCTCAAAGTCTAAATGTATTGTGTACAAAAAAGATTTTAAGAAATTACAATTGTATTCATTTGTATAAACTTCACCTACATCTCACAGAGTATCACATTTGGAAAAATTATTGTAAAAGAATTAAAGAAAAAAAGTTATTACTAGCAACGTTTATTTTAATTTTTTATTACGTAAAATTCAAACAAAAACCGCTTTTCTTAATTTGTTTCCTCCAAATGCATTCAGACAACACCATTGAAATGATGATCATGAACAATCAAGGTTGCACTGACCCACTGTATATATTGTAAACAAAGGCAAAAAGGCTTTTGGGATCATCTGTCTTTACCCTTGTTATTTTGTAGTGTCTGTTGTAGACTCACACCAACACTGAAGGGATTAAATTTGAGAGTTGTCTGCTGTATTGAAAAGATAAATTGCAAACCGCAACTCCCAAATGATGTGGTGTACAGTATTTTACTGTAATGACTGCTGAGTAAATGGCCTGTTTACACAATATTTCATATTTTGTATGCTTTCATTAAGAAGCAATCTCTTTAAACAATTACAATTTTCATGTAAATCTCAACACGTTGTTTTACATTTCAGTCACACTTCAGATCAGGGGTCACTCAGCTTTTTGAAGCTGGGTTGTCTTTGTTACTAAAAAGAGCTACCATTTTTAATACATTTCTAAAATGACAATGTATATTATTACTCTTTGGTTATTATGTTTTCACCAAGTTGTAATTACTAGAAGTTAAGTCAACTACTAAAACATCTCACTTCAAAATCAAATATCTTGGAAAAATCGCAATGATCCACTAAAATAACAATGTATATTATTACTCTTTGGTTATTATGTTTTCACCAAGTTGTAATTACTAGAAGTTAAGTCAACCACTAAAACATCTCACTTCAAAATCAAATATCTTGGAAAAATCTCAATGATCCATCACTGGTGAGCTACTTTGGAACCTGTCTGTGAGCTACTCAGGTGTTTTTAAGGGGATACCTAGTACCCGCAGGCCCTGCGTTGGAGACCCCTGCTTTAGATGGATTACTATGGTTAGGTATTGTTTATTGCCGGGCGGCACGGCGTGAGAGTGGTTAGCTCATCTGCAGCACAGTTCTGAGGTCATGGGATCGAACCCAGCTGCCAAACTTCCTGTGCGGGATTTGCACGTTCTCCCCGTGCTTGTGTACGTTTCTCCTGGCACTCCGGTTTTGTCCCACAGTCTAAAACACATGCATGCCAGGTTATTTGGCCAGGCCAAATTATCCCTAGGTGTGAATGAGCGAGTGAGTTGTCTGTCTCTGTGTGCCCTGCGACTGGCTGGAAACCGGTTCAGGGTGTCCCTGCCCACTGCCTGAAGATAGCTGGGATGGGCTCAAGCACCCCCGCGACCCTACTGACGATAAGCGGTGTAGATAATGGATGGATGAAACAAACAAACCAAAAAAAAAAACGTTATAATTACGACTCTGACCACGTTTGGCTCTCCTGTCCCGGCTACTGACCCGTTTTTCCGTTGCCGACACCGCTCACCACGGAAGATCCACTTCTGCGTTCCCGACACTGCTCACCACGGAAGATCCACTTCTGCGTTCAGAGCGACCTGCTTCCCGCGTCAAGCAACCACCGGATCGTGGGCGTAACCGTTTCTCTTTCTTCCAATAAAACTTGTGAGAAACGCAACGCAAGTGCATTCTGTCTCTGTTCTGGTCTTGACAGTCCGGCCTCTATCCAAGCATGTTAAAAAGTGAATTTATGTTATTTTAAGCATTGTAATTTACATTTTCAATCACGTTTAATGCAATAAAAAAATACATATATATATATATATATATATATATATATATATATATGTGTGTGTGTGTGTGTGTGTATATTGAAATAATTTAATCTGCATTGGGAACATGTTTGGTTGCACCGCAGCTGAGTTCTAAGGTCATGGGTTCAAATCCAGCTACAGGCCTTCCTATGTGGAGTTTGCATGTTCTCCCCGTGCTTACGTTGGTTTCCTCTGTGCACTCTGGTTTCCGTCCACTTTCCAATAAACATGCATGTCAGGTTATTTGTCCGGTCTGAATTGTCCCTAGGGTCTGAATGAGCGAGTGAGTTGTCTGTCCCTGAGTCCCCTGTCCACTGCCTGAATATAGCAGGGATGGGCTCCAGCACCCCCACGACCCGACTGGAGATAAGCCGTACATATAATGGATGGAAAAATGGATGTATTACAGTTTCTGATAATCAATGGTTTTAGTGATTACAATTTAAATGGTGACGACAACTGGTTTCATAAAGCACTCATTTTGAATGATCGGTGGATATCGTACCTGCAAGTCAAAATTTCAAACACTAGATGACGCCATTGCACCAGGTTATTGAAACAAATCTCGCTGCTTTCTTGTATAACCTTCCCTGAACAAGGCGTATTTGTGTCATCAAGTCGTGTACATATTTAAAAAAAAGAAAACCACCATTATCGTTGGCTTGTTTCTCCACAATAAATACTTCACCAAAATAAGTAAGACAGCCTATTCTCTGGGAACTTGCTCCTACTCGCCACAATGACTCACATGTTTAGACCCGGGTGCTGCTTCTGTATGCTGGTTAAATGCCGTGTTCTGATTGGCTAAACACCACTCAAGAGTCTCTTTGCAGCCATCTGCCACTGTATCCTTCCGCGTGCTACAATTGATACGTCTTATTTTTGATTTCCTGGTGATTAACCTGACAAGCGACACATATGCGAAAAGGATCGACTATACATGTTTAGTGAAACGATGAATGTAGTGGAATACTTTATGGGTGTTCGTTTATGTGGGCTGTGAGCGTTTTAAGCCTCGGAGGGATATAAACACAGCATCACGGCGAAATAGTTCACCCGCTGAGGAAAGAGCGCAGAGATCACCTTGAGCTGCATTTAGGTGTACTGTTACGTCACTACAAGCTTCACATCACGAGAAAAGGTGCGTTCAAGTGACTCTCCGTAATTTGCCTACTTCATTTTAGCCTTTGATTGCTTTTTGCCACTGAATTTTCTTCACGTTGTGCCTATACTGCATCGCGGTTGCTTCTCCCTGTGACCCGTCCAAATGTGTGTGGGAAATACCAATTCAGGCGGTTAAAATATGCGTTTTTGAATGGCGTATTTTAACAGATTCTCATTGCAGTTCGTGTTGAAGTGAACGAGCGTGAGGAACTTTTCAGCCATCTTGACATTGCTGCGTGTCGTACTGTCTTTAGATTTTTGACAAGAAGATACCGAGTTGGGTGCTACACAAGCTATCTCTATTCTTACAAAAGGTGTTTCAGACGATGTAAAATTCATCAAGAAAACGAACCGCCAGTTTGTATGCAGCATTCTTCCTGTTGGAGTCTGGCTTGCTGATGCTTCCTGGAGTAGGCGCGGCCTCAGTGTATCTCGATCTCTGGTTGGTTGGTTTACTGCCAAGTCCTGCGTAAAGAGACAATATGACGCAGTCATGCGAACTTGAGTTTTGATGCATCAAATGTGCGTTAGTAACCTTTTGTCCATCCGGCACTGAGTTTTCTCACATGCAGTATTATCCTAGATAACCACCCTTGCTCTTATTTCAGTTTAAAGTTAAACTGATTTCAATTCGCTCAAAAATGTCTCCTGAGGACGGCCAAGACTGCAGCGCAATAGTGGAGGAAGGTCTTTGTGCTGAAGTGCACCCAACGTAAGGTCTTCAATATGTAGCTTTTATGTACTTTTTAAAGCACAGAGGTTCTGTGAAAATGATTCAGCAACTACATAGGAAAGGCATTTTTGTTGACAGTAAATAGTGTCTGAAAAACATGGGGGGCCTTTATGGTCAATGCAAATATATAGGATATATCATTTCACATCTAATAACATGTTGGGTAAAGCTGATAGGAGCTTGTTGCCATTGAATAGTCTAATTTTAAATTACCCTTATAAAAACTGTTTAACGGCTCCTCATGTCTTGATCACTGTAAAAGAATACATCCGTCATGTGTGGTCTCTAAACTGTAGTTTATTCCCAGTATATTCAGTCAAGATCATCACAGACATAAAACCACACAGTCAAAGAAAAGTTGCCTTTTTTTTTTTTTTACAGAAAACACCCACAACCACCATCTATGGGATTTTTTTTAGAATTTTAACTCTTAGTAACCCAAGAACCCCTTTTTTTGGGGGGGGGGAATTCCCACCCGTGTTTTTTTTTTTTTTAATGGTAGCCTTATAATACAAATTGCAAGATAATATTTCCCGTTCAAATGTTCTAAAATTCTCATCTATGTGGACAAGACACAATCTACTACATTCTCTCTAACCAGTTCAAAGCAATTATCATAGTTTGTTAGTATTGTGTCAATTGTGCATGCTTCAAAGCACTATATCAATAAAAATATAACAGGGTTAGTATTCAGAAGGGAGACTTGGTGTTGTCTAGTATTGTTCTCAGCTCAGGGATGCTGCTGGAAATGTGAATTTCCCTTCGGGGATGAATAAAGTATCTATCTATCTCTATCTAGTCTCCTGGACAAATAAGAGCTACTATTTCAATCAGACAGTGGCATGATTACAAAAAATGTGGGAGAAGTTCTTAAGGGAATAGTTTCATTTTGAAAGGTATACCTTTAATAGTTATTTAAAATTATTTACTATATACATATAATGTATGAGGTCTGTTGAATTTCTTATTTCATTAATGAGGTAATTATTTTGTTGGAACACGTGCTGTCAAAACTAACCTGTTTTTTTAAGAGGAAGTATCCCTTCCCCAAATCTATTTTAAGTTTGACAACTTGTCAACAGTAGTCATGAGAATGACTGTTAATTCCCTGAGAATTAATTAAACTACAATTCTTTATCTTAATTGAAGCAGTACTGCTTACAGACTGCAGTGAATTGTATTCAATGTTGTCGGCTCTATTTTTTTTTTTGTGTTCGTCACCTATAAAATTCCTCTGCCTGAAGTTTTTACTTGCAACATGTGTCAAAATACGAAGAACACAGACACCAAAATTGGCCCAGGACATTTCACTTGTCCCAACAGCAAATTGTTTATCCAACCAACTTGTCCAGCTGCAACTGCGTTTTCTGGTTTATTGTATTGTAGTGTATTTATTTATTCAGCCAGTATAAACCATAAACATGATACATACAAGAAATCATTTGACACGCAAACTCTCAATAATGATAATACTGTATAATAGATTAAAAGAATAGATTAAAAAAGATATTGTAGTGTATAATACAAGATAATTATATGGAATAGTTTAAAAAGTAAGAATATATAAAAAAAAAAAACAAGACTAGAGTAGAATAGGTCGGAGGAACGCCGTTGGCATAATAATAATACTATACATAATAACCTAAATCAATTCCCTTTCAACATACGAATAGCAGAAGGGTAAAAACTCTCTTTAAGACGTGTAGTCTTGCTTGCAATGGAGCGAAGACCGTGACCTGACGGCAGGTAATCAAAGTACCTGCGAGCAGGGTGACTGGGATCGTCTATAATTTTTACTGTCCGTTTTCTAGTTCGCTCGATGTAGATACGTTGAAGGGATGGGAGGCCAGTACCCATTATTTCCTCTGCCGTCCTCACTACTGATTCCATCTTTAACAATTCTTTCTGATTGACGCGACCAAACCAAACTGTGATTGACCTAGTTAAAACGGATTCAATGATGGCACGATAAAAATTGACTAGAATGGATTGACGGAATGATTTGAGTTGACGAAGGAAGTAGAGCTTTTTTCTGGCTGACTTTAGATAAAGGCTCTACTTCCTTCGGCCTGGCTTCCTTCAGTTTTAGTTTTGTGGTGTTCAACTGCTAATTTACGGCCTTTTGCAGACTAGTTAAATACATTTGCAACTTTTCCAATTTGCTAACGAGGGCGAACTAACCAGACTCTGAGCCAATAGACCCTTGCGGACTTCACTGTGTCAAGGAATATGGATTTTAAAAAGTTACTTTTAATAACAGTGTTCATATCTAATATGGATATCCAATCTTTGTTTAATACCAGCCACACAAATACAGTATTCCGATTTATTCCAAAATTTCAGATATCTAACTTTATATTTCTCACACACACTTTGACAGAGGGTTGGGTCATCCATCATACAGCAACAAAAACAAAAAATGTATACAATTGACGTACCCATAAATGACAAAAGAAAAAACATTAATAAAAGACATAAAATAAAAGTTAACGCGTCATCAAGTAAAAATTGATCTAGTCGTTTCAGTTGAAGTCTTGCAGTGATTTTTTTTTTCTCCATAATGTACATTTGCTTTAATTTGTCTCTCCATTGTTTTATGTCAGAAGATTTTGGTTTCAACCAGGAAACTGTGATCATTTCCTTTGCTACCAGGAGCATAACCTTTAGTGCATATTTATGTTGACCAGTCAATAATTCTTCTGGCAAAATTCCTAATACATAGGTCACTGGGTCCAAACGAAACTCCCAACCAATAATTAATTTTATTTCTGTCTGAATATAGAATAGAATATGCCTTTATTGTCATTGTTACAACACGGGATATGCTGTGACAACAAAATTTTAAGGAAACAAAGAGATAAAGGAACAAAGAACTAACTGTCTTTGTTGTAAGGAGGCTTTGTTTTATTTCAATTTCAATCTAGGTGCTCGGTCTATTCCTGAAACGAACAGAAACCATATTTATCATTCTGAGATTAAATGACTGCAACAAATATTCTTCAGAAAGGTTTAGCTTTTACTATTGATATCTCAAATGTATGATGCGTATGACTAGAATTAAGAATGTCAATGCTAACCTGGAATGGGGCTGAGCAATGTGGCAAAAACATCACATCTCATTTTAATCTGGAAGCTTCAATTTTTTTTAATTATAATACCTACCGAGCATACTTATTTTATAAACGGTTTATTGCATACATAAAAATATTGTTGCAAAGATTTAGAATAGAATATACCTTTATTGTCATTGTTACAAAATGGGTTAACATATTGTGACAACGAAATTGGGCATGACACTCCAGTTTTACACATTCACAGTGAGGTATGAGCCAAGAAGATAAAGGAACAGAGAAGATAAGGTTATAAAACAAGGGGGATAAGGCTATAGTTATAATTTACATGGTATTTACACAAGAAATGTCGGCATGTGGGATGTTACGTACAGTGTTATCGTAATATCGTTGGTATCGTAAGGGTAGACAGAAATAAATGATTTGAAATAATTTTAACACTCAAGTAAAATATAGTTTCATGTAGTTTGTGCCAAACTTGCGTAAATGGATTTATAAAGGGCTGCAACTAACAGATATTTTGATAACTGATGAATCAGTCTATTATCTATTTAATTTTTTTCAGAATAATTGCTGTATTAGATTTTAACCCTCTTGTGTTAGGTTTGCCACCGACCTGTTATGGATTTTAAAAGCATTTAATATCCACATAAATTTGTTTATTGCATAAATGCTTCTTATCTTTTTCAGGAGTGTTTATTTTAACTAAATCAATTTATTAAAAAATCACTACAATATAAAAGTGCTCTAATGGAAATCGTTAGATTTGTATTGTTAGGGTGGGTTTCAACCCAGCTATAAAAATAAGATTATACTTACCGCCAAAACTGAAATAATAAGTGTACTAGACATATTGTGCATAAATTGCAAGTAATTTATCTGATACTACTAAAAATGTCCCATTTTTTTTTAACCCAGACATGCATCTTGTCACATACAAATTGCACACAGAGACATTTGTTCTATTTTTATTAATTTCTTGGGAGGTGAAAAGGAATCAATCTTGGTCTTTCTTGGCTGCTGTTTTATTTGTCCTGCAAATTAATATTTTGTGTTTTGACTAGGTGTGCTTTTCCTTTTAATATTTGTATTAAAGTTCTATTGCTGGAAAAAAAGAAATTTTCCCCTTGTTCTGAAGTAATATCTGTTGGTCGAAACAGAACCCAATACTCGAGATTTTTTTTTTTAATGATTTATATTAATATTGAAAAAATATATTTTAGCTGTTGTCTTGTAATACCCTTAAATAATAGTCAGGTAACAAAATAACATTATAATTTATTTATATAATTCTTTTGAGGTTCATTTTAAATGGGTTCAAAATGGAAATTGAGGGGTAAAATGGCAATGCAATAGGCCGGAGACCTCAACAAAAATGGGAAAAACATATTGTCATGGGTGAGGTACTGTAAATTCCGGACTATAGAGCGCACCTGATCATAAGCCGCACCCACCACATTTCAAGAGGAAAACCGATTTTGTACTTACACAAGCCGCACCTGTATATAAGCCGCATGCGCCCACATTAAAAAAATGTAACACAAACACAAAATTAACCCAGACCCGACTTTAAGTCCTGCGATTGTAACTGATTATCCTTCATTAAACTACACAGTCCAAAAATCACAGCCGGCAAACTGAACGGAAAATGATACCGGTACTTAAGGTTTGATGCAGACCGGCAGAGTCCGGGTCCTGTTGAAAGTAATCCAAAGAAAAAAGTGTATTTTTCCAAAGGTATGGGTGGGAAAAATATATATCCACTATTGCCCGCGGTGTCCACAAACATTCACCTTCACCGGTCCCCACTTCCCGTCAGCCCGCGTTTGTTACGCTCCTTCTTTTTAATAAACAAATCAGAATAAGTGTCCAAAATAAATACAAATAAATACATTACAAAAATATACTGTTGCAAATATATATTATTATATATACATGCTTACACATTTTTACAAAGAAAGACGGTACACCGAGAGAGTTTTCAAAGCTTTAATAATAATAATATAACTTTCATCCAGCCAGTTAATGGTAGCAACACACTCGCAACACAGTAAACGGGTCTGTTAAAAAAACATACCGTACTTGTAAAAATCACGGTAAACCGTTCTCATCTTCCTCCTTAGTACTGAACCCATCAAAGTCGTCTTCCTCAGTGTCGGAAAGAAACTTTGTCATATAAACGTCGTCCCACGCTCCCGCAGCCGGACTCGCGCCGTCACTGTCGTTGGAACTTTCATCCACTCCTGATTCTGTGCCCTCCTCTCCGTCACGCACAGCAGACTGCCTTTTCGGAACCCGTTGGTGATGGTGGATTTTTTTGATGCTGTCAGGATCCACTGGCAGACTTGCGAAAAAGTTGCCTTTCGCATGCAGCCAGTTTTAGTGAAAGATTTCTCGCTGCTAGTCAAGCCAAGAAGTTGCAGTCTTCCTCAGCGCATATATTCCACCGGTCTAAATCTTACCTTTTGTACTCGAGCGCCACTGGCGGACGTTAGAAAAATTACATAAATTGGCCGCCTCTCTGAATAAGCCGCAGGGTTGAAAGTTTGGGGGAAAAGTAGCGACTTATGGTCCGGTAATTAAGAAATATGGGAAAAAAGTTTTTATTTTACAGCTGATTTAAGACTTGCAACCAACCCACTAACATAGGGGGTGTTTCCTGAACACTAACACGAGAAGGGTTTTTAAAAAAAAAAAAATGACATTTAATTTCCTCATTTAAATTTTAAAGTTTTGGACAGGTAGAAAAAAGGTTCACAGAACAACAGTACCGTATCTTCCGCACTATAGGGCGCACCGGGTTATAGGGCGCACCCCCAAAAAATAGTTTTTTGGTCCTATATCTTCTTTACATAAGGCGCACCGGATTATAAGGCGCTACAATGGGAACGTCGACAAAACAGTCAGATAGTTCAGCCAAACTTATTACCCCCTTAACATTCCGAAAGCTTGCAAAGAAGCCAATACGTGTCTCAGACACATACGGAAACAGTGTCCGTACGATGTCACTCAAATGCATCGTTCCAAATATAATTCGGAAGGTTAGAGTCTTGGGATTCAAGAAATGCCAACCATTCCTTAGTTTCTATTTTCTTTTTCGCTCGCAACTTTACCGTGCATATGACAATAAACACTTGGAATTGAGTTTAATTTAAACAAAGACCCATCACAGAAACATCGAGATCACTCTGAAACAAGATACTGGGAAAATATATAGCCGGAGTACCTCACCGAAGTCGTTGCGTTCAATAATAATGTGCAACCATGGTCCTCTTATATCCGTGAGTGTAGTAAATCCAGGAGAGTAAAATATTTACAAATACAGAATAGTAATACATGTTCTCTTTATGCCGTAGACAACCAAACATGCTATTCACATTCATCTTTTTCGGCCAATTGCAGGCTTTGTTTTGCCCCTTTAGCCTATGCGAGCCTGTAAATGATAAAAAGGATCTGCCTCCTTTACCTCCGAATAACTTTAGCCAATAGTGATCGATTCAAATGATGATTGACACATTGGCTGGGAAATGAAACGCCAGCATACACCGTGGACGACTTCGCCTTCGGGGGAAAATCTAGTCGGCAGCTGCTTGCCTTAGTTGCAAGACTTTGCGACTTAATATTGATCCATATATAAGGTGCACTGTATTATAAGGCGCATGGTCAGTTTTTGGAAAAAAATAAAGGCTTTTAGGTGCGCCTTATAGTGCCGAAAATACGATATATTCTATAGTGTAAAACGATAAATCAAAATATTTATCAAAAAGCTCAACAATAAACCAGAATGTATAGAAATGTATGCTACAACCTTGAAACATGTAAAATAATCTTTTTATAAACAGACTCATGGAGCCTTCTGCCGGACCAAAGTGGTATTACAAGTTTGTCCCTACATCTCCACTCTTATTTGCATTTGATTATATGAGTGACACGTAAATCGCGGGACACGATGAATTGATGATGTAATGAGTTGCCAATGCTTTTAATAATTTAATTGTTTTTTTTTTTCCCCGAAGTTGCAGCCCTAGATTTGTAAACACTCTCTGCGCTGCATGTTATTATTAGCATGGCCTGTTTTTAGGCCCCGGGTGTTGCATGACCAAGACTGCTGGTGACATTGTAACTACTGCACTCGCGTGGCAGACATCTCATGTATGGCTTTAGCGTGGCATCATGGCGATTTCCCGTCCAATGCTGGCGCTCTCTCTACCCGTCATCCTCCTCATCATCATCGAAAGGATTAGTTTCTCTTGAGCTCCTCCAAGTGTTGTGCAGGGATCACGTCAAGCCTACTTCTGCATGGTGTAGGTTGCTATCGTCGTGTAGTGGAGTTACCAACACATTTGGGTTCCTTTGGAGGTCAGCAGCAGTGGCGTGCTTTTACCTTCCCAAGAGGAGAAAAGTCACCTGGGGGTATGTGGTGAATGGAGTGGATGATTGCAGCCCTCTTGGATGTGTCGCAATTGTGTCACTGTTTAAAATGTCACGATGCCCTGTTTGCAGTATTGCTGCATGTGATTGTACTTCAGCAGTTATCAGGAAATTGATAAAGCAGTGCGTGTTTGGAAAAAGAGAAGGTCATTTGACCGAGAACTTTTAAAAGAGCGAGTTTGGTGCTAGTTGGAGCTGGTTAGAAAAGGATTCCGAGGGATTATTAGCAGCCGGGTCTTAAATTAGACTCATCTGTGTCAGGGTGACTGCTAACTGTAAGTGAAGGAGAGGTTGGGAACTGACATGACTCCCACATAGGGCTATCTATTTCCATCATATATGTAAAGTTTTTTTATTCCTATAACACTTACAGGGCCATTTGTCATTTTGTCGTATGTTTTAATCAGCTCCAAAAACTGCTGTTGGTGCACCTGACCTCACAGTTCAGGGATATGTGCAGTGTGCCGTTTCTATTGAATGGCATATGCTTACTCATAAGAATTCCAGCTGCAGATTGTTTGTTCTGTAACAGGCTTTGACACACGCCACAGTGGCAAAACATAGTCTTGTAGAGATTAATCAAATCTAAATGTTTGGATTAGGGCTGCACCAAACTAATATTGAATAAATTGTTCTATCTTGTTTATTGTATCCATTAATCGGATGAAATAACATCTTTTCATTTCAATTTCAACTTATTTCAAATTAGAACAATGATTTAACCGGATTGGAGAAGACCTAAATACGTGATATTTAATCAAAGTTAATAGGTTTGTTCATTATTAATCATAAAAGACAAGCAAAATTGTTAATCTTTGTTTTACAAAGTAGAGCAAACATGGATCCCCCAAATAATCTCTTAAAGAGATTCCAAAACTGGTCAATGAGTGGGTATATATTAAATGCATGCTGTGGCACAACCATTATTACCCCCCCAAAATGTATTGCTCACCAGTGTTTTTCTGTGATGTTTTTCACAATAAACGTATTTAAAAATGTAAAGTTCATTATTGTATTTTGTAGTTTCTTTGTTTTTGCACTGAGAAGGCAAAATGTTTAAGAGACATTTTGTTGTGTCACACAGAGGTTCCATTTTCAAGTTTCTTTGTACTAAAAAAAATTAATGAGTTTAAACTTTGTCTGTGTGACAAAAAATGTTATTTGGCAAAATAATGTATTTTTCAAAAAGTATTAATTTATTTTGTTTGTATGATTAGTTACACTGAACAAAGGGACCCTCAAAACATGTCTTTTTTTCCTTTACTTTTTTGAATATAGAAATTTTGCATTTTTCTTTTGTTTTTTACTTTTTTTCCCGCATTTTTGTTTCTTCCAGCTTTTAAATTATTATTTTTTCTTTAATTTTTGTTTCTTTTTCATTTTCCCTTTTTTGTTAGATTTATTTTATTTCTTGCTTATTCCTATTTTTCCTTTTTATTCTTTTTTTTTTCCCGAGCTTTTAACTTCCCTTTTCTTGGTTTATTATTTTCTTCTAACCCTATATATATATATATATATATATATATATATATATAAAATATAATAATGTTTTTATTTTTATTTTTTCAGTCTTTGGTCATGTTTAGGGTAGAAATGGCCCAGGGGAAATAATTGTTTATGAACCTCTACTTGTAAGGACCATTAATCGTTTGCCATAAAGGTGGTGGCCGGGGGGAGAGATTCCTTAATGTAATTGGCTTTTTCGTGATATCACGAGCCGACACTGACCTTCAGACTTGGCAGAAGGCAACCGATGTTTTTCTGGGCTGTGTTGATAACCTTTTTGCCAACTTAAGCAAAGCTTTTGATTTAGCACGAGGCTAAATTGGCTTCTTTAGAAATTGGGCGAACATTTTTTGTTGAGAATCAGAAATTTTAAGCATTTGGAGTCTTTCTGAACTGAAAGGTATCTGACGATTAACTAGTAATAGAAATAGTAAGCAATTTAGTTTTATGATTTATGAGTCATTATTTATTCCATTAGTTGTTGTTGCCAGCAGGGGGTGTTTTTGATGGCATACAGGTTGTCGTCGACGTGCATACAATAAAACGCTATGAAAAATGGGCATTACGGGGGTTCCCTGTGATTCAGCTTCTTCTGCCGCTGCCTTCTTCCACTGCTGCAGAGAAGCAGGATGTGACTGCAAGCACGTACAACTCCCCTCAACCACTCTATAGTCCATTCACGCCACTGTTACATCATCAGTTCAGCATGCACGATGGAGGGTGATCGTATAGCACCATGGAATCCCCACCAGGATGTTTTTCGAAATCAGATGTAGTCAAACTGCTTAGTCCCATTATATATTATGTAACCTGAACATTTAAAAAAAGGGAACGATAATCCATTTTTTAAAAAAAAGTTCAGTGCTGTTGAGGGCATTAAATTGGTTATTAATTATCCCCTTTGTGTATTTTGCATGTATTGAGCATCAGTTGAAACCTTTTTAAATAATCTGCCTGTGGAAAGCTTTGTGATCTCAGCCCGGTCAATGGGTTCATAGTGAAATGTTGCCATTGGCAACACAGTGAGGGGTTCCTGTTGGTGAACAGAGTAGAGTGCATCATAAACGTAGAGTCTGGTCTATAGTGGATCTTGAAAATGTGTGCCCACTCCATGCATGTATTATTTTAGATGATTATTAATTGTGCGTATATAAAAACAATTTGATCAATATAATATGTATATATATATGAAGTAATATAACATGTCTATTTATTTATAAATTTCAAAAGAATTTTTTAACCAAATTTCGGTCCGCAACTCCAAATACTTGCCCACCTCTGATCTAAATTGCTTATACAATGTGTAACTGGGCATGATAGTGAGCTACTTGTCTAACATAATTTGAAATATTTAAAAAGAAAATGCCATTTATGATATCCTTGCTACTGATCTTTTCAGTTTTTTTGTCATGCTGTACCACTACTGAGAATTTGAAATAAAAATCATGGCATCTCACTAGCAAAAGCAGGCCAAGTGTGAGAGCATTTATTGACATTTGACATAAATGGCAAGACCATTTTTAGTCTACTTAATTTGCAGTTTTGCCTGATTTCCCAACGTCCATGCTGACTTTTTTAGTAGATTGCTTTAAAGCTTTAGTCATACTTTCAAGATGTTGCAACAGAGCATCATTTCTTTACTCAAGAGGCTGTAGATTGTACAACCTCTTTTGTGGGTGAATGGGCAAAGACTCTTACAAATAGCAACCCTGGAACCAGATTTCATGCATTTCATGATATGAACATTTATTTTCAGATTGGTTAGGCAGTCCAAATATTGGTTTATTGAACAAATACAGTGGTACCTCTGCTTACGATCGCCCCCATCTTACGAATGTTTCAGTATCTGAAGTTCACATCCGACTAAAATCTTCCTTGTTATACGAGGAGTTTTCCAGTATTTCGAAGTCCGTGACGTTAAGGTCCGTGCAGGTACTTACCAACAGTGTCCTGCGTGCTTCATGAATTAGATGAGACCCTTAACCCCATTGCATTAAATTGCCAAATGGTTTAGTCAATTAATGAAGCACTCAGAGGTGCTGCATAAGCTGCACTCAGGCTAGGTTCACGCTGCAAAGTTTAACACTCTATTCCGATTTTTTTGTTGGGTTAAAATCAGATGTTTTTTCGAGATGGTTTATTTCAAACTAAATGTGACTTGTATGTGATCTCATGTGTAAACACCATGGATGTCCTTCATCGGCAGAAGAGGACACATGATGTCACGCGCAATACACACAGTGTTAGCGGAAGTACTCCTGGATGTTAACGGTGTAGTGTATCTAGCTATTTTAAAGTTATTGTATTAACAGAAATGGCAAATGTACAACTTAATCATTTTAAGAAGAGAATCAGGATTTTGCCTGTGGCGTTTTGTGAAACGGTGGCCGCAAGGTCGGCCCTGAAAAACAGGTGGCAGTCGCAGTGCAGGTCGCACGAATGCATTCAAATGTTCTCACAGCAGTCGCATTCCAAAAGATCAAATATTTAGGTCTGCATATGAAAGTGGCCTGGGTCCGCTGTGTAAAAAATCTGACCTGTGCCTTTCAGACGGACTGTAACAAATCGGATACATTTGTGCAAAAACGGTTTAAAAAAAACCCTGCAGTGTGAACTTGGCCTCTTGATGGAGAGGAGCCGTTATCCACTGGAAGAAATTAAGGATGCGTTCACTTCCTGGGGAAAACTGCAGTTTTTCTTAAAATAACAAAGACATCCTGATAAGGCCAGATAGGCAATGGAACAATTTAATGAAAAAAGGTTTCAGACATTTTTAAAACATTCTGCGTTCCAGACAGACTCGACAATCGCTGGATCGCTATTTAATGCGTCCAGCGGCATAGTGAGTGGAAAAGCATGCCAAGTGGATTACATTTTCACTGACTTTTTACATTTTATCATTTTATCCGGCTGTTGTGGTTGTTGTTTGAACTCTTGTTGGTTAATAAAGCTGTTCACTGTTCAGTAACTTCATAAGTTGCATTTCTTATTTTTGTATTATTTAGATTATGTGTTTATATTTATGAACATTGAATCAAGACCAGTGTACCAACAGGGCAGTTGATTTAATGGGGGTTTGGTCGCATTTGGAGGCCTCGGAACGGACTAATCCCAGTTCATTTCATCAGGAAACCATGTTTTGTCTCTTTTGTAATAATAAACTTTTGAACCTCTTTTTAAATACAATGAATGATTCACATTTCTACCCCATTCTTAATCTTTGGTTTGTCACAGTTTACGGAAACATGCATTTGTTTTTTTGTTTGTTCTCGTCTTGGATATTTTCAAATGACTCGGTTTCCTTAACGGTTTAATGCAAGCCACTGATCTTAAAAAAAAAAAAAAAAAAAAAAAACGATGTGCAGTCGCACAGTGAATTTTACTTTTGTTTTTATTTGCAATAATTACTTTTGCTATATTGATTAAAAAAAAAATATATATTGTCTTATCAGTGTCTGAAATAACGTCTGCCCGGGGCGTGCATCTTTTACGTCGGTCATACAACTAACAAAACGTCTCCGCCCAGGTGGCCGACAACTTTTTCAAGGGGGGGAAAAAAAAAAAGTCAAAGATTTTTTTTTTTCAAAACAAACGTTTGCCTTATTCTGATTTCGAAATCTTCGAAATCGGTTTGGAAATTTTGGAATTTCGGTTTGTTCATCAATTTGCATACTCTGCAGCCGATCAGAAGACTGCATCGAATAACTTTGTGCTTCCTGGCTTTCCCGAGCGTCAAAAGGTCGTGCATTTGTATATCATTTTCCAAAGTAGACGCACAGAACACAAGAAAAATGAATACGTGTTTAGTAATCAAGCCAAAACCCCAGCCCCAGAAGAAAGATTCAAAAGAAGCTAACAACATTTATGACGTTACAAAACTGAAACGTACATTAAAAGCAACGCGAAAAGTGGAGTTCACGTGGCCTGTAGCAGATGACGCAACGCAAAGATTGCTTGAATGAAATACAGGTACATACTGATTGCAGATGCAAAACAGCGATGTCATATACATGCAATAAACGTAAGTAGATTTATAATTAACCTAATTTTAAAATGTTGTTCTGTTATATATTCTGTTTTTTAATCCTTAGTACTTTGCAGCAGTGGGTTTTTTTGCGATGAGTTGTCTTATTGTGTTTCAAAGTGAGAAAAATGGGGCAGGCAACTTTTCAGAGTACACTGGTATTTTTCAAGAATGGTGTGTCGTGAGATTCCGTATGAATGGAATGATTCATTCCTCGTTTCTCTTATCTAGTTTTAAAAACTGACTGGGTTATGGTATGATAATGGCACGTAATTTAATAGTGTATTAAGTGACTGACATATAATTTATGAAACATTTTCGTTCGTAATGTTTTTTTTTTCTTTTGAGATTTGCAGCATCATTTTGCAAATTAAAAGCTCGGTGTTTGAATTGTAATTGTTTTTTTCCTCCAGTGTCTGTCCAGACTCCCAAATAATCGCCATGCCTCAGCCAAAGATTGTCGACATGGGCTCTGCCTTCATCCAGACGCAGCAGCTCAACGCTGCCATGGCTGACACCTTCCTGGAACACATGTGCCTGCTGGACATCGACTCAAAACCCACCACGGCTCGCAACACAGGCATCATCTGCACCATCGGTCGGTCCATGTTGGCGATCTATTACTTTATAAAAGGGGTTGAGTAACAAGCAGCTTGTACAAAAATCCTTTTTTTGTGCTCATTTATAACCATCATTTTGTTTTTGTTACTTCATTTACCGGGACTTGAATCCTTTTTTTTTTTGTCTACAGGGCCAGCCTCCCGCTCGGTGGACATACTGAAGGAAATGATCAAGTCTGGAATGAATATTGCCCGCTTGAACTTTTCGCACGGCACACACGAGGTGAGCCGTTTTGTGACTTCCTCTTTAATATGTTTGAAACCAGCAAGGGGGGAGGCCAACTTCCGCAAAAACTGTCTCGTTAAACCTTGGTAGATCCTTATTGCTTGAGTGTGCCTTTTTCTTTTGCAATATTTGCTTTTTGCATTATTAGCATTTTTTGCTTATGAACCGTCATGGTTTTTCAGTATCTCAGGGCTTTTCAATATCTTAGTAATGAAAGCTGTGTTTGGTAAATGTGCATAGACCAGTTCTTTTGCAAGGTCACAGCTGCACCTGAAAATTGTCAACAACCTCAAAAGATAAAGGGTCGTACATTAGAGGCCATAAGTTAAACCGTCTCAACCAGGGCACTTCATTTAAATGAATGAAAATGATGGATTTGTCATTTTAAAAATCAACATATTAAAAATTTGCTGAATCGTAACATTTTGGGTAAGAGTCACTTTTGGAATATACAAACCGTTGTTAATGTTTGTTTTGCACAAGTGCTTTTTTAAAAGCATTGGGGAAATTTAAATGCATTATCATTGATTGTGAACCACACATAATCAGAGCATGGTTGTCAGTCTAGTGCCATTTAATATTTTAGAAATAACACCTTAATAGATATTAGTTGACCGAAATGAACAGAAATTAAGATTTTTAAGTTCTTTAATTGTTATTAAATATACATATTTACCGGTAATTGTTATGCATTAGAACTGGAAACTGTTTACTCTACTAATTCTTGATATTTTTTTAGGCAAAGTATTGTGCCAAGGGTGTGTCAAATTAAAAATAATTATTTAACTTTGTTTTGGACCCATATTATAATTTTGTGACCTGGTTGTTAGACAAGTTTGTGGACACATTTGCGTTTTAGGCATGCTACAAAAACGTAATTGAGGTTATTACACTGTTGCACATGATGCTGTTCTCTTTTTTTATAGAAAAATGTATCTAGGTTTTACCCTAATAACCCCTTCTATTGGATGATTTTTACCTTTTGTATTATTGATTATATAAGCAACCAAAAAAATGTTCTAAGCCTTACTAGGTGTTGGCTAGTATTCATTCAGCATTAACAGTCCCCAGAAACCAGCTAGGCAGTTGTCATATACAAAAGATTAAGCCCTTTTTTTCCTGCAGTCGTTTGGGTGTGGTAGAAAAAGGTAATTGACTGCATTGTGGCAGGGTAATTACTCATGCAATATTTTTTAGATTGCTGATTCTTTGTCTGCATATTAAATAATTATTTTTCGAGACATTAAATTTTTTGGGGGTTGAATTTTTATTTTATTCTTTCACCATAGTATCATGCTCAGACCATCAAGAACGTACGTGAAGCATGCGAGAGTTTTGAGCCAGGTAGCATCCAATACCGACCAATTGGAATTGCACTGGATACCAAGGGACCAGAGATCAGAACTGGCCTCATTCAGGGAGTGAGTACATCGCCCCCTTACCATGTTTTTATGGAATTTAACTGGAAGTGGCATAAAGGTGCATGTGTGGTTCAATAGAGTGGCACAGCTGAAGTGGAGCTGAAGAAGGGCAACATGATCAAGATCACTTTGGATGACGGCTACATGGAGAAATGCAGCGAAGAGATCTTGTGGCTTGACTACAAGAACATCACCAAAGTAGTCGAACCCGGCAGCAACATTTACATTGACGACGGACTCATATCGCTGCAGGTTAAGGAGATCGGTAAGATTTGTTCAATTGTAAACTGAAAATGTTTGAGTGGAAATAATGTCAATATATATCTAAACACTCCAGTACATAATAGGCCTGAGGTCTTTGACCTTAAATAATTGATAAACTCAAATAATCTTGAATATTTATATTCTTTTTTTTTTTTAATTATGTTATTTAATTAATGATGTTCAAGCTCAATTTTCAAACTAGTAAGAATAGTCAACAAGTACAAAGAAAAAAGCAGTAGCATATCGGTTTAGAAAAAATGTATGAAATAAAATATGTCAAATTCGTATAGGGTTCGTATGGGTGCATGATATCCTTGAAAATGCTTGGATTTTATGTTTAATTTTAAGGATTAAAAAGTGCTTGTAAATGCTTGACATGTTGCCATGTGTCACAACAAGTCTGCTTAAAATTGAAGCCAACACGGCTCTCTGGTAGCTATACTTCGCCATTCCATTACTTCTTTCCCGTGATCAACAACAGCTGGCATTTATTTGTATGGTATTGTCTTATGAAGCTTAATCGCCCCTCACGGTTGGGGCCCAAGAGTACAGGTGCACGCTACAACTAAACATGACACTATGAAATGTGTGTTAGTGCAAGTCTTGTGTACCAATAATAGAACTGTATTGTTTCCTGGTGGTATATTGTAACAGAAATAACTTCTATTTGTAATAAAACACCTATATGGGGAGAAATTTGTCTCAAAAACAAATAAATTATAATAGATGCACAAGCAAGATTTAAAATCGCAAATGTAAATCGCAGATATATATTTGGCTCCGCAAGAAACATGATTTACACCGGATTTCTTCTAATGGTCCTGGGTGAGCTTAGAAACTTTTTTGAAAAGGTGCTTGAATTTGGCCATAAAAAGGTGTACAAACCCTGTTCGGAATTTTCTTGTAATTGATCAAAATGTCAACAAGGAATTAGCTTACGCTAATATCCGGAAAAGTTCTGAATACTAATGCTGGCTTAAAATATGGGCGCACCTACCGTTTTTTTTTTTTTTTTTTTTTCTGTTTTTACATCTTCATGTGATTCACTTTTTGCTTGGACTACAAATTGCTAACTGACCCTATAACACTTATTTAAAGGGACACTGTAATATTTGAATTATAGATGTTGATGAATAGTGTAGTGCTACAGAGCACAAGAAGAAAAAAATGACCAAACCATACTAATTTTATTTTTATTTTTTCCCTGTCTTTTACAAGGTTCTTGGTTTGTATGGGTAGCCTTAGCAGCAAGATGAGCCTCATGTTATGTAAAATATATTTATTGCCCTACGTGGATTTAAAAAAAAAAATGCATGTTTATATGATCATGTATTTTTACCTATTGCAGCAATTTTTTTTATCTGTGTGCAAAATATTTTTTTATTCCGTTTAAAAAAGGTATTGGGTGCGACTCATAGTCATTTGGAGCTTATAGTTTGGAAATTTTTTGGGCCACTAAGAGATGCCAAATTATACAAGATGTCTGTGTGGTTAGGATAACCTTTTTATATCATGATACATTTAGCTCTTAGACGGCTATCTTTTATCACCCTTTGTTCAATACAGCATATTGTTTGTGGTGCAGGGCCTGACTTTCTCATGTGCGAGATCGAGAACGGAGGCACCCTTGGCAGCAAGAAGGGCGTCAACCTGCCAGGGGCTGCTGTAGACCTCCCGGCCGTTTCTGAAAAGGATATCCAGGACCTGATGTTTGGCTTAGAGCAGGGTGTCGACATGGTTTTTGCCTCCTTCATCCGAAAGGCCGCCGACGTGAACGCAGTCAGGGCTGTGCTGGGCGAGAAGGGCAAGAACATCAAAATAATCAGCAAGCTGGAGAACCACGAGGGTGTGCGCAGGTGTGTGGCTTATGTTGCGGCATGGCTGTGTTTATAAATACAGAGATGTTAAATCGGATGAGCACGTCGTGGACATACAGTGCCGTGAACAAGTATTAGCCCCCTTTCTGAATTCTGTTTTTTGCATATTTGTCACTTGGAAGTTTCAGACCATCAAACACCCAACTCAAGGAAATACAAAATGCAGTTTTGAAATAGATAGATAGATACCTTATTCATCCCCGCAGGGAAATTCACATGTTGATTCCATGTATTAAGGTAGACATCTGTGCCTTTTTGGCCCTATGTGAAAAATCCTCCAACCTTGGTAAATCAAAAAGTAAATGTGACCAACCACAGTTTTGGGAAAGCTGAGATCAATTCTACAGACGACACCCAAGCTTGAATTCCACCACCTGTTTTTGAAGCAAGATGTCACTTGATTTTGATCTGTTAGAAAAGAATAGAATCGAATATACCTTTATTATCATTGTTACAAAATTGGTTGAACATATTGTGACAATGAAATTGGGCGTGGCACTCCAGTGTCACATTTATCGGGTGAGGATAAAGAAGATAAGGTTATAATTTACACAATATTTACACAAGAAATGTGAGCATGTAGGACGGAAAAACGCTGGACTGTGTAATGTAAGATCAAACAATCGGGAACTCTATTTGACCCTCACAATTCCCAGGTGAAAAACACTGCTGTCACAAAAAGAACACAAAGGGTTGTCTCTCTTTTGCCCAAAAGCATCTTTATTATCCTCAAAACTTTAGGGGAAATAATTGTGTTGACTGTTGAGTCTGAAATGCACCTTTTTTTGAAGGTGTGCAGCCCGCATCTGGTGTGAAAATGGCATAGTATTTGACGAAAAAAATAAGATAAGATAAGATGTGATGGTCTAGGGCTACTTTGTTGACTCAAGGCCAGGACAACTTGCTGTAGTTGATGGAATGAGGAATTCTGGTGTTTACCAGAAGATCCTGAAGGAGATCATCCAGTTCGTGCCCTCAAACTCAAGCGCTCTCTGTTCATGGAGCAGGACAACTATCCATAACACACCAGCAAGTCCACCTCTGAATGGCTCAAAAAAATGAAGGTTCTGGAGTGGCCAAGTAAAGTCCAGATTTAAATCCGATTGAAATGCTGTGGTGTGGTCTTAACTGGGCAGTTCATGCTAGTAAACCTTCCAATATGGCTGATTTAAAGGAAGGCAGACATTCCTCCACAGCGTTGTGAACGACTCATTACTAATTATCCTCAAGGTTTTATTTCAGTTATCGCTGCCAAAGGGTGGCCCAACTTGCTATTATAGGGTTCCCTTGGACCTATAAAGTGTGAAAAGGCTTTGAATTAATTACTCCCAAATTAAGGCCTTAGTTGGCATTACAATGTCTTAAATCTTAATTGAACAAAAACGATCTTGTCAATTGTGTTTTTGATAATTCACTAATTAACTTTTGTGGCAACGTCGCAAGACCAGAATAACGGAACTATCAAAATGGTGATTTGGTTTCAGTCGAGCCTTTCAGAGCAGGCGCAGGTCTTTGGTCTCTCCACAATACACAATAGCAACTTCGGATAGAGACATTTATTTTGGACCATGGGAAAGTGGAAAACCTTTGAGAATTGGCTGTCCGATTAACATTTTTAACCATGGCTCAAAGCTGTGCCAGGTAATGTATACCAGGCACAATGATATTTTGTGCAAGAATTTTTATTGTTTTGTTTGTTTAAATTGTACTTTCTTATTTTATTTATTTATTTATTTTTTTGGGTCGATTTGGTCTTAAAATTGATTTCAAAGGGCATTAAAGTCTTGAAGTTAGCCTGTCTCAAGCTGTAGTCACCCTGTGTTAGTTCCAGGGGGCAATTACTTTCCACGTAGGGATAGATTGGTTTTGATTTTTTTTTTTTTTTTTTGTGCCTTAAAAGATGGAATCAACATTTCCAAACTACATCTTAAATTTCCTTGGGATGTCTCTCAGTGATATTAAAATTGGTTTGATGATCTAAAACCTTTGTTTATGCTGAATATGCAAAAAACACTGGCATCAGAAAGGGGGCAAATACTCTTCACGGCACTGTATTGCATCCTTGTGGCTTCACCCGACACTGCATCCAGGAAAGACTATGTCACCTGCTGACATCTTTGTGTAACTACCTTTTATTTCTCTGTAGATTTGATGAGATTATGGAAGCTAGCGATGGCATCATGGTTGCCCGTGGTGACCTTGGTATTGAGATCCCCACCGAAAAAGTATTCGTCGCCCAAAAGATGATGATTGGCCGATGCAACAGAGCTGGCAAGCCGATCACCTGCGCCACTCAGGTCTGGCTTTAATACCAGTTCAATCAATATGCATTGAATGCTTTCGCATTTTGGGTTTCCAATGAAAGGGAAATAAAACCGAAAAAAGATTTGTTGATGACGCAAAAACTGCTATGTCTTTCACATGATTCTTTCATAGCTGGATTTTTTTTTGTACACTACACGGTTGCTTGTTTTTCATTTCGCACACAAGGGAAGGAAGACGAGCGCCATAAAACTGTGAGCTATGAAAAACTTCTACCAAACAGACATTTTCTCTGTGTGTCCCTTTTTTGGAAGCCACTTTTGGCTAATATTTGTATGCTAACACTTCAATTCATTAACGCGTTGTGTGTGATGTTCAGTCGGAATCTCCTCAACGTGGATTAGCTGTGTCTAGACAATTTCCAAAAAAAGGCCACAACTATTTATTCTTATTTGTGTATTTATTTATTGAGTAAATATTGTACCGCAAAAAAAAAAACAATCTTACCTCATTGGCACAACATTTGCTAATTATGATGTGTCTCATTTAAAGACATTTTCAATTTTTCGTAAAAAATATATTATACTTAGATTAAGAAAGTTTGAAATCCATCTGATTTTACACGAGATCATTTATTTGCATATTTTGAGTATTTTTTACTATCTAGATGAAAACTGTCTCAAATTTGCTCGATTACATTTAAATTTACCATTGAGGACTTTTTTATGTTCTTTATTTAAATACTTTAACATAATAAGAAATGTACTTCAAATTTGCCTTTTTTGTGTGTCTTCTGGAGATGTTTCACTTTTTCGGCAGAGTGGTTTTCGGTTTAGTTCTGCTATTAAGTACGATTGTTCTTAGCTGTAACAATACATTATTTTCTCAAGTGGCACAACTAACAACTATTTAATAGTGCGCTCGTCACTAATGATTGTAAGTTGTAACGATTGATCAAATTATCAGATAGATGTATTTTTTTTTTAATTTAGCATGAAGTTGATTTCATTATGTGGCAACTGATATTAAACACAATGATAATGAAAGGAGGTAGAGCGGACATATTGGGACCAAGAGTTTGCAGGTTCGATCGCTGGCTCCTCTGACTTAAATGTCAAAGTGTACCAGGGCAAGACACTAACCCCCTAATGCCCTTGATAGGCAGCCATGCATACATGGCAGTCCATTTAGCATTTATTGAACATACCTCTGATTCGTACAAAAATAACTGTTTAAAATCAATTGGGCACACACTCAAGTCCTTAGAGACATAAATCCATAAATCTCTGTTCATTTTTTATGGGCAGGCAAATAAATAATTAATAAGAAATTAAGTAATCTTTTGTTAACCCTGTAAACCAAGAACGGGCTCATTAATAGTAGAAAATCAAACAAATGTAACTAGTTCAGTGGTCAACTGCAAAGTCTTCAACAAAATAACCTAAGGATTCTCAACAGTTTGAAATCAAACGGTCTCAACAACTGATGTTTGTTCTTCGGACTGAATCATTTATTTTGAATGTTTGTCATCCACTGTCCATAAAAGCTATTTTATGGCGCGATATCACGGTTTATGGATCTCTTAACCGTTAGGGTCGTCGGGGCACCACCTCCTGTAGTATGTCTTCGGCAAGTACGGCCTGGTGGTGCCCATCCCTCTCCGGGTCTTTTTGGGGGGAAGGGTTTTTCCCCCCTGCATGAAACAGATAGCACTGGTTTTTCATGGTTATCAGTAGCAAGAGAAGCTTCCTGATCTGACTCAAATACAGCATAGTAGCTGGTTGCTGTTTTTTGGTGTACAGTGTTGTCCCGCACTTCAGGGATGAGCCAGACCGCAGCAATGATGTGCAGTGGTGTAAGTGTGACAATGCTGATACTATATTCTAAATAACTAGGAAATTTATTTTAATTCCAAAATGTTGATAATCACATTGTCAAAGACTCATTACATGCATAAAATGTACAATCCATTTCATCAAAACTGTATTGGCTTGAATCTGACCAAGCCGAGTCAGACACTGTTCAACCCAACTGTCCCACTGTTCTCTTTAAATGTTCGTGCATCAACAAGAACCGCCATGATCGGCAAGGTCTGCTTTGCAAACTTATCAACTAGTCTTTTTATTTGCCGTGTCCAGGCTTAAATGCTCCCAAACTTGGTGCGCATACTTGATGTTGATGCTGTCTATTCTGTATACTATACGAGACAGATGCTTTTTTTTCATGAGCAACTCTCAGTTGAGACTGGAATCAGACGAGTCCTCACTTTGCTGGAAACATATGCCCGGCGACAGTTGTCGACTACTTCTATTAGCATTTTTTTGTCGACTAATCAGCAACCCTTATTTTCAATATGTTAACATGTTTTAATGATCTGTGTTCAGATGCTGGAGAGCATGATCAAGAAGCCTCGACCCACCCGTGCTGAGGGCAGCGACGTGGCCAATGCCGTACTGGATGGAGCTGACTGCATTATGCTGAGCGGCGAGACTGCGAAAGGGGATTACCCTCTGGAGGCTGTGCGCACGCAACACATGGTCAGTTTCAACCGTTAAGAATTGCACTCAGACAATCCCTTTGTATTAACAATTAACTCCTTGTACTAATTCGAATTGACTCTCGCATGATTGTGTCAACAATAGGGAAAGGCATAGTCGTTATTTAGCATGTTTAATCACATGATTGACAATGGATTTGAAACAAAACGTCAGTGGAGTATGAGCTTTAAAATTGAATTCAAAAGGGTGAATTAGCATTTACTAATTGGAACTTGTTTTAAATCTACGACCTATTTTGGTTAGTCTACTCAATTTTAAACTTGACCAAATTTATTCGGAATTGAGGGTTTCTTTGCTTTAAGAAGCTGATTAAAACTCTGCTTGCATGTGAATTTGCATCCAAGATATACTATATTAACATTAATACTGGCCAGTGGAAAACTGGTTGCCCTCTCTACTTCTCAACTCTTTGGTTCTCAGTCCAGTTCTCAGCTGTGACCTGGGTTTTCATTTTCTCTGCCATAATTGGCTTTTCTCTGAGATATTTCAGCTTTCTCCCACAGTTCAAAATCGCAAATACTCGGCGAGTCTGTCCCAAATCAATTGTGATAACAAAGACAATTGCTTCGCCTCTGATTTCTGTGAGCACTTTGTAAAGCACATTGCATTGGCTTTACTTCCTTGCATGCACTCTTACTGCTTTCAAATCAATTGCTTGAAATACTCGCACTTGTAGATTTCTGGACAAATGCCAGTCAGGATTAATGACTGAACCATTTATCATTTTAATTCTGGTGCAGCATTTTCTTTTATTGTGCATGCCTTTTTAAAAGTTGGTCAGCTTTCAAGCTGTGGTCTTTTTTTCTGCCTTTGAAATGTTTCTCGCAAGTTCTGCTTGTGTGCATCTATACTTTGGAAAAATCCTATAACGATAAATTCTTAACCCATTGGAAGAAAGTTTTGCTTATTTTAAGCATACTTTTATGGTATTACATCTTAATTCTTTATTTTATCTATCAGATAGTAGATACTTTCCTTAATTTATAAGAAATGAGACTAGCCTATTGTAATGGCTAATTGTGTATTATTTAGTGCCCTCTAGTGGTAAAAAAAGCCACTGGTTTTAATAATAAGCAAAAATACATTAACCAGCATATAAACATGCAGTTTTAAATACACGTATGTTGAGAAATGTATCCGCCATCTTAATGCAAAAACCTTGGCCGGGAGTAGAATTATAACAAGAAAAATTGTGCAGTTTGGACACTTTTGATGCCGTAGTTTGTATTATTTCTTGTGCTTTATCAGTTGCACTAAACAATGCAGTAACATCTAGATGTCAAATATTACCCAGTGTCCATTTTAAGTCGGCTTTTACATTAAACCAAGGAGGAAAAGTCAAGGTATCTTGATTTTTTTTTTTTTTTTAAAAGGCACTCAAAAAAGCAACGTTTTTCTGCCAATGGGGTAAGATATTTTATTAATTTCTTTGGTAAAAAGTCAAGGTTGTGGTCCAAGCATTTTGTTTTAATAATTGTCTACCGTCTCTCTCCCCCTAACTGTACTCATTTCCATTTGTTTGTTTTCTATTTTTTTTAAATTCCTCTATCCCTCATCATCCTTACTGTGTACGGTGGTGGTTTTCATTTCGCTTGCCACATCGCACACTCAACGGCTCGCCAGATTGCACGCGAAGCCGAGGCAGCCATGTTTCACCGTCAGGTGTTTGAGGATCTGCGCCGGTCCACACCGCACTGCAAAGACCCCGCTGAGGCAATCGCCATTGGTGCAGTGGAGGCCTCCTTTAAGAGCTTAGCCTCAGCTATCATTGTGCTGACGGGTTCCGGAAGGTAGGGCCGTTGTCCCCCCCGCCCCGTATCTTGCGGCGTTCATGTCGGCTTGAGAGGAAAGTGTAGGGCCAGAAAGGGACTGATGAAAACCTGGGAGAAGCTGGCAATCACATTTGCAAATCTGTTGGCTGTTTTTCCATATTGACATCCCTTTTCGCAATGTTAAGTCTACTTCCACTTTCCACAAGCTAATGATGTTATTATTGGACAAATCGAGCTGAAGCATTTGTTTGAATCAGGACTCATTTGCTGTTTATTTTTAATCAGTTGGGAGAAAATGTGTAGGGGAAATTAAACACTGCTGATGATTTACATTTGTTTTTTATTAGATATGAATAAACTGGAAATTCTGACATAGTTATCATAAAATAAGAAGTAATGGCCAACTGACTTGTCTTTTCCTCGTCCTAATAGTTTAGGCGAATTTCTTTTTGTAGTCCAGTCACCTTTATTTGTGCTGCCCTTAATCACAAAATGTCTCAAAGTACTGCACAATCCACAATAACAACATCCCCTGATCCTAAACCCGCATGCAGGGAAGGAAAAACTCAACACAAGGAAATTATCAAACTTTGAGATTAGGCCACATAAGAGGTAAGGGGTAATCCCCCTTCCAAGATGACCAAGCTGCAAAAGATGTTGCTTTGGGTAACAATACACAAAACATAGTCAACATTCCACATCGGAAATAAGTAAAGTTATTCAAGAAGTCCAAACAGGGATGAGGAAGTTTTCATCTAAGATAGCTGGTGAATGTAGATAATGACAGCTGTGGTTCTCACCTGGGAACTCTTACATCAAGGCCATTTTTGGCCAGTGTTTTTCTTATGCGGAGTCATGAATGCTGACCTTTTCTGAGGACGGTGAGGCCTGCAATTCTTTGGATGTTTTTCGAGGTTCCTTTTTAACCCCCTGGGTGTGCCGCCCTCACATTTTTGGAGTAATCTTAGTTGGTGAGACCACTTCTAGGATGGTTTGCCACAATTCCCAGTTATATCTAGTTTTGGATAATGGCTTGACAGTGGTTCGCTGGAGCCTTACAGCCTCGGAAATGGCTTTGATACTTTGTCCATACTAATACACTTCTTTTTTTTTTTTTTTCTAATTACTTCCTGAATGTCTTTGAATCGTGGCATGTGAATTGTGTCCCTGAGATTTTGTAGACTACTTCACTTTGTCTAAAAGATTCGATTTTAGTGATTTCAACCCAGGTGGTGGCAATGAATGTTCGGTGTGGCCTATAGAATTGAACTAACAGCTCCCAAAACTGTGGTTAGTCACAGCTACTTTGTTATTTAACAATGAGAGCAATTATATTTTCTTATAGGGCCAGATACGCCCAGATTTTCTTTTACACTTACTAAATGAAATCAACATTTCAATACAGCATTTTTTATTTCCTTGGGTTGTCTCTGCATGATTTCAAAATTGGTTTGATCTGAAACCTTTTGTGAGTAAAAAGTATGCAAAAGTAACAGAATTCGGGCAGGGGGCAAAAAGACTGTACATAATATCAACAATCTTTCACTTTCAACTTTTTAAGAACGCCTCGAATGCCCCCCCCCCCCTTTTTTTTTTTTTTACAAAAAGATCTTTTCAAACACAACTAAGAGAACATCAGCCAACAGTGTTGTGATTTCAAGCCTTTCCCCGTTGTGCGAGTGATGTAGCGTGTGTGATAGAATGTAACCCCGAATCCTTCCCCAATTCGTCCCCCTTCCGCCATGATGCTGGCTTAGATCGCCCGCGAGGCCGAGGCAGCCACTTTCCACAGGCAGCTTTTTGAGGAATTGAGACGTCACTCAAACTTGACCAGGGACCCGTCCGAGGTGGCGGCTGTTGGAGCCGTGGAGTCATCTTTCAAATGCTGTGCTAGCGCCATTATTGTTCTCACCAAGACCGGGAGGTAAGACATAAGGGTGCAATTTGTCTGATAGGGTAAGTAAGTAGTGGGCTTTCTGTTTATATCGTGTGTTGTGTGTATGTGTGTGTGCGCGTGTGAGAGAGAAATAAGGTGATTTTTAAATGCATGGTGATGTAGGCAAGAAAAGACAGCAATTAACAATTTCACTTTGGATTATTTGTGACATATACAGTGGTACTTTTTTATACCTGCACTTGTAAACACAAGTATTATTCGCACCAAAAATCTTGCTCGCTATACAAAAAAAAAATCTTTCTCGAGCAGTCCCAGAGGCTACCACTAGAGACCACGCATCGCCCGTATCTGCTTACCACCAACATCAGCTTGTGTGCGCATGCAAAGAGGCAAAAAGAAAGTAGTGCTTTAAGTTTTTCATGTATGTATCCATCTATGCGCCCTACCCCCAAGGCCACAGAGCTGAGTTTGTGTGTACATCCGTTTACAGTAACTTTAAGTGTACAATAAGTGCTTTCGATCAACAGTCTCTCAAGCTTATACCTAGTCAACCTCAGCCAATTGCTCCCAGTATTAATGATTGCAAATCCTCTTTATTAATCAAAAACAAAACTGACATAACGTGGTACCTATTTACTCACAGTAAGACTGATGATGTACAATATCGCAAAAATATAAGCAATCTATGACAGCATTGTCGTCTGCTTAAAGTGGCCGAGACTATCTGGATTAGAACAGAAATGGGCAAGACGAGATCGGTCTTTTTTTGTGTTTTTTTTTTTTTTTTTTTATAAAAAAAATTTAATGCGCCATTTACAATTTTAAATGATTAAAAAAAAAAAAAACATTAAATCTGGGTAACACAAATAAGTTGACGGTTATGCAATCTCTTTTAGTCTATTCCTCCGTACCACACGCAATTTGCCCAATTTCGTTGTCACAATATGCTAACCCATTTTGTAACAATGACAATAAAGGTATATTCTATTCTATTCTTCTATTCTAAACCTTGGTGACTGCCTCCATGGGTAAGAGCCCATAATAAACTCGGATTTTATTCTGTTCATATATTTTTTTTATCTTATTACTGTATTTATATCGTTTAGTAACTATCTGAATGTGTTTTTAAAGATCGGGAAGACTACTTTGGGTTCACTTTGATGCTTTTGGTAGGTTGGGAATGGTCAAATTAGTTTTTAATTATTCCATATGTGGAAAAATATCAAGCTACGAGCACGATTCAGAACGAAATAAACTCGTATGAAGAGGTACCACTGTAATCCTCTTGTACTATTAAATGCAACTTTTCCATTGCACGGTTGTTGTTATCAGCTTAGCATGATTTTGTATTATTTTGAATGTATGACACTAAAGTTCTTTCTCATATCTGTTCATGTACTTAATGTGTCATGGGAATGAAGCTTGTGTTTCAAATATTCACCCAGAGCAGCCAGTGAGACTTGCTGTTCCTCATTTTGGGCATCACTGTCTCATTTTTATATTAATGATACATTACCAGACCAACTGCAATTAATTAATTGCTTCAACACAGAAGTTGACTAACTAATTAGTTCATTTATTTTTCCAGTTTTGCCCTCCAACGTTACTACTCCTTGCTCAACATGCTAGATGTTAAAGAATATGGAACATGATTTTGGTTTAAATTCCTAATCTGAAATCTTCCAACCTAAAAATCCACTTCAAAGTGAATCTGAAACTGAACCGCCAGGTAGCATGAAAACTGAGGCTCTGCCGTTCAATGAAAATGTAGCAACGAACCCCTTCAAAGAGACATTGTGCATTATATAGCACTTCCTAGTGGAAAAAAATTGCTTAAATTTGTATATATTGATGTGAATAATGAGCCAAAATGCATGACCTATCACATTATTTTTAAATTAAAACACTAGAAGGTTAAGAATGTATTTTTTTTCAAATGAGGCTCACCTAGAGAGAGCTGACATGATTGTTCGTCCTCTTGCTGCAAAGAGTACCTCTAAAAACTACGTGAAAGGCTGGTAGAAAAATCAGTCGCCGTAGTTTGTCATCTTCCTTTTGCTTTCATGCACTCAATTTCTGGTTGCACCACACCAGGGGTCTCCAACGTTGAGCACATCCTTAAACCACCAGAGTAGCCAGTGGATTGGTACTGAAAATACAGGGTATTCCAAAATCTTGGAAACATTATGAAATTGAATATAAAAACACATCAGGTAAATTCAGAAAGCTTGTAATCCACATAACGTCACAAAAGTGAGTACACCTTAGGGTTGCACGACTTTGGGTGCAAAAAAATAATTCAGATTTTTTTTTTTTTTTTTTGATAGGTATTGCAATTTAGATGCGGTTTTCGGTTTCGCAAGAAAAGTGCATTTTCTGGGCTTTGGAGAGAATTTAAAGTGACATGCAAACTTATCTCGAGTTTCTGTCCTTCTGGACTGAGTATACGACTGTAACAATAACCATAGATCCACAAATTAAAACAGAATTACATGCTAGCGTCAGGTAAACGCGACCTCTGCAAGGTGTGATGATTAAAATACAAGAGTCAAAAATCCAGTGTACAATTCCACACAGCTAATTTTTTGTATTTATTTTTCTTCTACCCCAGGTCTGCTCACCTTATCTCCAGATACAGGCCCCGCGCCCCCATCTTGGCCGTGACCCGTAACGCTCAAACCGCTCGCCAAGCTCACTTGTACCGCGGGATCTTTCCCGTCCTTTACACAACTCCTGCTCATGACGTCTGGGCCGAGGATGTCGACATGCGTGTTAACTTTGCCATGGATATGGGTAAAACTTCACATTCATTTATTTTCTGTTTAAAGGTTATTTTGTTCTCCTACAGCCACGTAAGATGTAACATTGTTGCTGTCATTTGAAAAAAATGAACCACATTTTTTTGTCATTTCTTTTTTTCCTTTTGTGGAAAGTTTACGAATCCATTTTGGGGGTTTTGAGCTGAAAGACTTCATTGTTTTAAATTAAATAACCCGTTATCAACCATGTTTTGTACAACATGACCCAATTTACATTAATATTTTAAAAAGACAGGAAAGTTAAAATTCCCAAAATTGGATATTGGTCCTTTTTTTTTAAAGCAACAATATTCATTCTAATTCTAAAGGATTTGTGGGTATAGAAGTTGAACATAAATTGACGTTAAATGTGAAAATAATTATCTCCAACAAATATAAAATACACTCCAAAAATTACATTTTTACCCTTTGACCCTAGATTTTGCTTTTTTTGTTTGAAAATCTAAGTTCAGGAATTTTATGAAAATAAGGAAAAACTTGTTTCTAAAAGATGGAAGCTTGTTTTTGCCTTTATTTAGTATACATTCCTGGAGCGGGATGGACGCCCCCAGGCTGTACTTGCCCAGGACGCACCACAATAAGTGCTACCCCTATAAAACCCAGGTGGTTGAGGGATACATGAACGGTGAACATTATTTTTTAGAGGGATAAATATCTAAAAATAATGTGTTCTATTCTACGCATTTTATAAAATAAGCAAAATGATCTACAAACCATTTAACTTATTTCATGAATGACCTTATTTTATTCAGGAAACAGGATAACATGTTTGAATTTAGGAAACATTGTACTCAAAGATGAACAGAATACTGGAAATCGGCTACGATTTCTATTTTCTTTTCAGTGTAATGAAAGTTGGGAAGCATGTACTGCAAAAAAACTTATGCCATTGCTTATTTGAAGTAGAGTTTTTGTTACGTCATATTTTGTTTCTCCGATTAAAGAGAACATCTTAAAACAAGCTACATTACTTTATTTAGCAGATGATCATTTTGTTGGATTAAATATATTTTCTACTTCGTTAAGGGAAAAAAGCAAGGAGTAGAACAATCTTGTAACCACCAGATAAGCTAATTTAGCTCATTTTATTGATGTATTGTTTGAAGTGTATTTTAGATAAAAAAATTTTTTTTTAATGTTTTGTTTACTGGGGAACAATTTCTTTTTTGCAATGTGCATTTTCTGTAGTATTGGGCAGACAGTCCAACATAGAAACGGGCAATTTTTTCGGTTTTATAATCTATTTTTTTCTCAACCTTATTAAGTTTCACTGTCCTTCGACGCTCGTGTCCTTCAGAATTGTAAACTCGCCAAACGGACCGCTCAAGATGCACAAATTTTAGTTGTTGACATGCAGTACCCAAAACTATCAGCACGCGGCGCCCTTGCCAAAGTTCTAACGCAGTCACAAGAAGTCTCTCATTTTCTGTTTTTGTTTCCGTTTCCCCTACAGGCAAAGTGAGAGGTTTCTTCAAGGAGGGCGACGTGGTCATCGTCCTGACCGGCTGGCGTCCTGGCTCCGGTTACACCAACACCATGCGTGTGGTTCTGGTTGCCTGAGCAACCAAAAGACCACCAAGTCCACTCCATCGCTTCCTGTTCTTCGTATAACACTCCACTGTTCTTTCACTGCACCCGTTCCACAAACTACTAAGAATTATTGGCTATACAATCAAAAGACCAAAACTGCATAATGATGATTCCTTTGGGGCCCGATTATTGAATTTGCACCCACGGCGTCCATTCCTTTCATGCAAAGAAACCAGTTTTCAGGCGTAAAATCACATGCCACAAGCTGCTGTATTTATTCTCTCGAGATGCTTGTTATAAAAGCAATCCTGTTATTTGATCGGCGGATCTCTGCATGCGCGTTGCAATTCTTGTTTGGGCACCGCCGCGGCAACACAAGCAAATGAGAAACTCCGCAGCTGATTAAGCGAACAAAGAAGCGCCACCCAAAACAGATCGTTGTGTTATTGCTGTGCAGACGAAGTGTCGTCTTTGCTTTCACACTGCGAAAAAAAATACATTTGTGCAATGCAAAATATGAAATACTACCCTATTGCTAGAATAGTTTGCTTGTTTAGGGATTATACAACCATTTTTTAAGTAGCATTTGAGAATGTATACTTTAAAAAAAAGCAAAGCTCATTTCAAATATGTTTTTAATTTTGGTTGGAAAAAAATTGTAAACTGTGCAAAAAATATCCAACATTTGATGAGGAAGACATTTGCATACTTTTGGCCACACCCAAAAAGACCAAATGGATTAAATCAAGAAAAGTTATGCATAGAAAGAAATCTGTCTGCCAATGGGATAAGAATTTATTTTTTATAATGTAAGCCAATGGCAGGACATTTAACTCATAGAAAGTCTATTTTTTTCCAATTTTAAGATATTTTATGTAGTTTCTTAAAGAATGTCAAAAACTACACTCGATATTTGCGCTCATCTTTAGGTTTTTTTCTTCAACCAAAATAAGAAAATATTTAGAATAGGCAAAAGAAGACAACATTTCACTTTTCAAGTTTAATACTTTATATTTTACCCAAGAAACGAGCTGAAATGCCTTTAAATCTAGAAGAAAAACAGTAAAATTTGCACAAATTTCTGCAAGCTGCCTTTACTTAAAAAATGTACTTAGTTTAAAGGTAATCTTTCTCGTTTAAAAACATCAAAACTTGTTCCGGTAGAATAAATATTCAATTAAAATAAGCAGGACTGCTTGTTTTTAGGATGATCTTTCAATATTCTTGTTTTGAGGAAAAACAACTCAACAGAAATATACCTAAAATAAGCAAACATGTATCCCAATGGGGTAAGATTCTATTTGTTTTGCAGATTAACTTGTATTTTTCAATTATTTTGCAGCGCACTGTGTATCACTCCTTATCTTACGCCCCACTGTTGGTGTCCCTGTACTTGACTATTATGTATACTGATTTATTTGGGATATCATAATCCTAGTTTATCTCATTATAGAGAATATAGATGTCCCTTGTGGGAGCCGTTTTACTGTATTTAAGTTGGGTGTGTCGTGTAACCTTTCACGTGTAGTTGATATCTAAGATGTCACTTAAAAAATGGAAATGGCACTTTGAGCGGGATCGTGACATCAGCCTCGTCAGATGACATGGAACAAAAGTGAGAATCTTTGATACCTTTTTTTGTTTTGGTCGCCGTTGTATACATGCTAGATCAGGTCATGTGTAGCTGGTTGTTGTCACCAGACTGGATTTCATCAATAAAAAGGCTAGTAGTACCTTAACTCATATTTTTGTTTGTGCTTTATTTTAACCCTTTCTTTTCAGAGGTAACAAAGAAAAAAAATCAAGGCACAGTTGATCTTAAAAGTAAGACATTTACACCCCAAAAAATAAAGCTTTACAAATTGTGAAATGTCAGTCATACACAACTCCGACTTGTTTTAGAATTTCTTCCTTGACTTCAGCCAGCATCAGAGAGTCTGCGTGAGACATGATTGGGCACTCCTTCATCCCTGCAGAGGAGAAAAGACATATGTCACATGGCTAAAGGTGAATAGCGATATTGACGCACATGCGGATAAGAGTGTCCAATCGGCAAAAAGTTTCAGTCACAAACAAAAAACATTGTTTTTAAGGACTTGTATGGAATATTTAACATTTTAACTCTCTGCTGCCATTCCTGGTTTAAAGTCATTATTGCAGCCTTAGCTGGTTCATGATGCATGTGCAAGTACGTCTATTATTTAGACACGCTCAAATAAACCCTTTTTTTTTTTTTTTTTTTTACCTTTCTGGGTCTTCTTTTAACGGACAGATAGAAAAAAATGCCTAGAAAGTTCTTAAAAGTGCTGGAATTTAGCCATTGAAAAAGGTGAATGAACCCTGTTGTGAACACATGCTTAATAGAGAAAATATCCGACTTTTTTAGACACCTAAAATGACACACCCCAACCTTAAAGATTTTTTTTTCTAATTGACTGATGCAACAACTGTTCTCTATTAAGCATTTTTTCAATTTAAAAAGAAGAAAAAATGTGCTCAATGAGTTGGTGTATGTAGTTCTTCTGGAATGACAGGGATTGCAGTTACGTTGCGCAATGCATTGTGTTATGTTTTTTTTGTTTTGTTTTGTTTTTTTAGCAATTGTGTCATCTGGTCTCAGCTCTTCTAGTTGGCACCAGGAGAGAAAGGCCTTGTATTCACTTCAGTTTTTAATGCTACATGACAAGGGTCCTCTTAGAAAGTTAAAAAAATATGTAGTAAATTAATATCTAAAAGGGGAAATTGTCTTGTTCTACAGGCACATTATTTAGCTAGTCCCCGGTTCAAGACCGGGTGAAAACGTTTGTTGACCTGGAGTGGGATGGGCGCCACCAGGCTGTACTTTCCCAAGACACACCACAGGAAATGGTGCCCCGAACACCCTAGAGGTTTAGGGATCCACCCACTGTAAAAATAAAATAATACTTAAAGGCAAATCATATTAAATACACTAAGGTCTATAATGTTGGCCTTTTTTAAATATTATTGCTTTAAGAATTATTCTTTTCTTAACATGCTTGTTTTAAGATTGTTTTTCAGGGAGGAAGTTTACTCATCTTAGCAAGATTAGTACATTTCTTTCCTTAAAAATACTAAATTCTTAAAACATGAATATTGAAAATGGCCAAAATATTCACCTTAGTTTATTTCATATAATTCTACTCATTTTAAGTAGTATTTTATCATTTTACTACCATTTTGAATATTCTTGTTTTAAGCATTTATTTTCAAGAAAGAAAACTATATGTAAAAGTGAGCAACATTAAAATATGTTTTTAATTTTTATTATCTACCTAATTTTATATACAGTTTAGTAAAGTCAAATGTTGGTAAATATTACATTATGAGCAAATGAATCTGCCGAACGAGCAAGAATTTATTTTTTTTTGCAGAGTGTAGCGTACTCTTAAGAATATTAGGGAAGTACATCATAAAAAGCGCCGCCACCAATATTTTCTTTCTTGGCCCCCGTTCTCAGAAAACGTTGCCTAGAGATAATGGATCGTGGCCAAAAAAGTGCAATTAATTTTATGTGTGCAAAAAATGGCACGCCAGAACAGAGCCTCCCAAAATATTGCCTTCTGGAGGTACCTGCTTGCAGCAATATGGGATTTGAAAGAATTATTTTTTCCAGGAAGAAAAAATGCTAAAGTGGGCATTTGCACGTCACACTGGGTATTTGTATATTGTATTCTTTTGGCTTTATTATTGTACTGTTCTCAGCTCAGGGATGCTGCTGGAAATGTGAATTTCCCTTAGGGGATGAATAAAGTATCTATCTATCTATCTATCTATATCTATCTATCTATCTAAATGGGGATAATGGATCATGGCTATGATTTGGGGATAATATAAGGCAGTGATGAAAAAGGGAGCCCAACAAAAGTGTGATCTGTTGGTCCTTGCTCAAACTAATATTCAAATAGAGATAATGGCTCTCTGCCACACAAAGTGTAGTTCAGTTTTGGTCGACAGAATGGCATAAAAAGCCTTTACTAGGCACTCGCTCGCAGCAATTTGCAGGGTTTGTACGAGAGCTTGAAATCCTTGAAAATGCTTGAATTTGAATGTTGTGTTTTCAATGTTTGAAAAGTGCTTAAATTTGGTTAAAGATCTTGAAATTGTTTCCATGTTTCACAACAAGACACTGACACGCTCTCTGATGGCTTCAATTTTCCCTAGCATTTCTTCCTCCTTCGTGATTAACCGAAGCTGGCATTGGTTTGTACTGTCTTGTGAAGCGTTATCGTCTCCTATGGGTTGCACCCAAGTGGACAGGTGCATGGTACGCTTAAACAGGGCACAATGAAATGTGTATCTGTGCAATGATTACAAAAGAATTATGGACATTTATGATGAGCGATGCAGAACAATGAAAATGAAACTTCTTTCGAGCAAGAGCACAGAACTCAATGTCGCTGCAGCAGTACCTTTAAGCAAACACTGTCGGACTTCCTCAGCCTCGTAACGCAAGCCCGTGCTGTGCACAAAGTTGAGGGGCAGGGGAGGCTCCGGGAGAGGGTATTTGGTCTCGTTGCCGTTGACCACCATGACTTCAGGACACCACATGTGTGTCGGGAACTGGGCAAACGAGTGTGAGGAAGCCGAATCACAAGAAAGTAAAAAAAAAAAAAAGATTACAAAACCTGTTTAACGTAATTATTTCCTGAAGTACAACATGGCCTCGTTTGGCATATGAGGAATGAAAAGAGCCCTGAGGGAGGACTTGCGGGCATATTGTCACAAGGCCAGTCTTTGTTGTATTACCCGGATTGATCCCTTGGTGCCTACGACGATGGCACTATTTTCAAGATGCACGCCAGAAGAGCTGATGAACACGGCCATCCTGTTTTTGGAGAACTTGAGCGTTACAATCAAGGTCTCATCCACTCCTGAAAAGTACATTTGCATTTGTAAAGGAGATACTTTAAAATGTAATATAATAAAACTACGCAGCACACCTAAAAGCCTCATGCACAAATATAAGGAAGGACCTCAACTTTAATTTTGTACGAACCGCAAGAGAGATTAAGCCACAGGATTAGACGGCCATAAAAGTGAACTCATTCACGTCCATTTTTACATAAAAAAAAAAGAAAAAAATCAGCAGGGAAATGTCTGGTTCAGAAATGTAACACACTGTGCCACAGTTAAGGCACTTGTTTTTGGAATGTGTCCACAGCTGTCAATCTTGATCAACTAGCGCAGCAGGCATCCATCCATCATCTGCACCGCTTATCCTCAGTAGGGTCACGGGGTTCCTGGAGCCCATCCCAGCTATCTTCGGGCAGTGGGCAGGGGACACCCTGAACTGCTTGCTAGTCAGTAGCAAGGAAACTCACTCGCTCATTCACACCGGCCAATTAACCTGACATGCATGTTTTTGGAATATGGGAGGAAACCAGAGTGCCTGGAGGAGAACATGCAAACTCCACACAGGGAGGCTGTGGTAGCTGGACTTGAACCCTGAACTTCTGCACTGTGGGGCTGCGTGCTAACCACCCATTCGCCTTGCCGTGTAAATTTGAAAATTACATACGCAAGACTGCGATAAAACTCTCAAAACTAAATTTGATGGACCGACTAAAATTCAGTAGCCTGTACAATCACAACATAATTGTGAGAATATAGGTAAGTAATATTGACTTCTGCGCTATTTGATTGACGGAATGGTACAGAATTTGGAACTTTGTTAATCTCTGCCGCCATCTCCTGGTTTAAAGTTGTGATTGCAGCCTTGGCTCATTCATGATGCAAGTTTGTGCATTTCTTCAACGTGGTGAAACACTCTTCATCTTTCTTGGTTTGGTTTGGCGTTTGGACTGTACTTGAATAAGGCCTCCTTACTTTTTACGTTTTCATGCTGCACTATCAATAAAAACAATTATTTTGACACTCCAGAACTGCCCCTAAACCCCATTCCTCAAACCTAATGTGTTCCAACCTTAACAGCTCTGCTAAATGTAAAATCAAAGCAGACAGGCGGAGTGGAAATAAAGCATAAGGGCTCTTTGAACTTGGTTGGTTATCGTTAACATATATTTAATAATGTGCTACTTTTCTGTACTAGACATTTCCCCGCAGATTTTGCCAGATCGCAGCTTACTCCAAAGGGACAGTGGGAATTTCGTCCATTCATCTATGAAAATTAGATAATGAGGCAAATCACTTTTTACCCACGCTTCATTGAACTATTTTACTTTTAAATTCAGAGCAGAGAGTGGGGTAGAAATCACATCGTTTCATCACCCTCGAGGTCCCTTGCCAATTTTTGTTTTGATTTAATAGTCTGTTTCCCTGGTCTGCACCAGTTCTAAGCCAGCTGCTAGGAACCTGCTGAGGGCCCAGATGGGCACCGTTCCGCGGTAAAGGCCCGGCACGAATCCAGATCGCCACCGACATCCTCGCAACCAGCCGCATAGTTTTGTAAACGGCAAAGTAAAGTAGCGGCTTGTAGTCTCTTATTTATCGTGTATATATATATTATTACCAGTATCCAGGATGACTCCCTGGGTTGTGATGCTCTCTGGCCTCTCTCCGTACACCATGATGGAGAACTGCAGCGGGTAGATGCCAATGTCCAGCAACGCTCCTCCTCCGAGTTCCTTGTGCTCCAGCCTAGGCAGAGGCAGCACGGAAAGGCCAAACTCGGACCGGACCATCCTCACATCGCCGATTGCTCCCTGGGCGATCAGCTTTCGGAGCTCTCGGTAGGCCGGGAAGAACCGGGCCCAAATAGCCTGGATAGGATGCATGGAGTTACAGGATTTATACAAGTACAGTATGTGTACTTTTTGGATACTAATTCACTCCTAACCTATTTTATGGGGCCTCTGTGTAGTATTTGACCACTACAGGTCGCTGCATTGTGTAGGTCAACTAAAATGAGTGCTGCAAAGTATGAGAAAGCATGCAAACTACAGAGACTCAATGTGACCAAACAGCATCATTTTCTACTCATTTTTCGCACAGCCGTTCACAAGGGTTTTTGTTTTTTGGGGATACACGGTGGCAGCAATCATGTCAGCTCCATCTAGGTCAGGGGTCTCACAGTTTACTTTCTAGGGGGCCGTCGGAGCTAGGGTCTTGGTGAGGTTGAGCCAATCGGGTTTTCCAAGAGAAAATATAAAAGCATTCCACTGCTTCCAAATATCCTTTTTTTCCACTAATTAAAATAAAGTTTAAAAGATAAGCAGTATTAGAAATAGCAAGAAAAAAATAACTCTTTAATAAAAAAATACAATAATCATTCGGCGAATAAGTAAGTAATTAATTACATGTTTTTCCCAAAAATTAGCATTAAAACGAGAATAAATCAATCAGTAGAAGTGGGCCGCACTGACCTCAAGATTTTATATTTAGGTAAGGGCTTCAGATCTTGGGTATGGTTGTGTAAGAATAAATACACATTTTTCGACATACAAGTATTTTAGAAATAGAGTCATCTTTATACGATAGTTTAGGGGTTTTTGCTTTATATTCAAACTAATGTTGTGAATGAAGTTGTGTTCTTTTACCACTAAATAATAAATAGTACTCAGTTTCGTTTGAGATGAAAAATGGAAGATTAACTTGTATTTCCTTTACTGGCACTGCTAATGAGCCAATGAATTTCAAATAGTTTAATCACTGAAAACAAATAAAATTTGTGAAGCACTGTTCTTTCCTGAAGAAAAAAAACACATGCAATAGTGTAATCTGCTAAATAATATATTTGATAACTTCTACTGAAAAAGTAGGGAAACTAAAAGTCACTTTAGGTCGGTTAGCATTTTAAATTGTTCCTAATCATAAGCGTGAGATCATAGTTGTTCACGAGTTACCAGCCTGTGGCTGTTGTTTCACAGTAAATTTCATTTGAAACTTTCCACACTGTCATTGTTGCCATCCAGTGCCAAAAGCAAGCATGCAGTTTTACTTTACCTCCACACGTGGCAGTAGTGATTCAAGTCATTTTTTTAATGAAGGGCAGATTCAAGTGGGAAAAAAATAATTTAAATAGAAGGCTGAACACAAGATCCTCAAAACACTGTTGTGTTTAATATTTAAAAGTGGATATACTATAAATTTTCAATATTTTCTTTGGATTTAAATGTACAGGTTGTAATATTTAGTGCCTCCTCGAGGTATGAAAACACTTTTCTTCATTAATAAAAAAAACGTTGATTTGAATACTAGGCAAAAATACCTTAACCATGATACCAATGTTATAAGACTAAATTCTGCCTGTGTATTTGTGTTCATATGTGGCTTGTAGGCTTCGACACAGCTGAACCGATTTTTGTGAAAATTTAGGCAGTAGTACTTCTTGCCTCGGGAAGTGTCTTAGGCGAGGTTTAGTATCAAACACCCCATCAAATACCTACAAAATTGATAAACATTTGTTCTCATGTACAAGCGGTCCGGAGCTGCATGCGGTCATTCTGCTCTTCGGCACTCCCTGGTGGCTCCCTGCCTATATCTCAACAAACCACTGCCCTAACAACCTCGTTCCAGTAAAAAGCCTGGCAACGCCATGCCTGGCGACGCCGGGCTATTGAGCTTGGTTTTTATAAAAACAAAACAAAAATCATGGGTCGATCAATTTGTATTTCTCTTACATAGTGGAATCCCTACCTAAGGTTTCCGCCATGTATGTCTGGCAACTTGCTACTATGCTGTGTTCTGTGGCACTGCTTTTTGTTCGCGTTAGACAATACAGTGTCCTTTAGCAGTCAAGTATTACACATTAGGGCTTTAAAGAAACAGCAACATATATTTTGAACATTTAATTCAGTAATTATTTAATTTACCAGTAGAGGGACCCTGCAAATATTTGTCGACATATTTGATATTAGGATGCTTAAAGGGGTATTTTGTAATGTAACTTACTGTAAGTGCTAGAAAACACACGGAAGAATATAAACTACGGAGACTCACATTATCCAAAACAAAGCATTTTTATTCTCACTTTTTTACCTAGCCTTTTTTCGGAGAAATAAGAAAAATAGAAAAAAGAAAAAAAATTGAAAAAAAAGAAAAGTGATGTAAAGGAAAAATGGGGGAGACAAAAAGAAAAAAGGTGGGGAAAAAACCTAAGGGAGTACATCAAAAAATGGGCGCAAAAAAGTCAGTTTTTTTGTTTTTGGATACACTTAGATGCAAATTTCTCAACCTACATGTATTTATTTAAAAAATGCACTTTTCTATGATCCCTTGCTTTACAATTACCTCCATGAAGAAGACATTGTTCTTCTTAGCACAAGCTAGGATCTCCTTCACCTCCTTCGTTGTCATACCCAAAGACTTTTCACAAAGGACGGGCTTCTTGGCGTTCAGGAAAAGCAAACAGGAGCTCAGGTGGTTGGTCTGGATGGTGCCGATGTACACCACATCTGCAAACACAGACGAGTCATTGGATAGCATGCAAGCTAACCACGAAATAGACTAGACGGTTCGGACGCTGACCGATGTTGGGATCTTTGGCCAGTTCCTCGTAGCTGCCGTAAGCTTGAGGGATGTTGTGTGTCTTGGCGAACTTTTTGGCGTCAGTTAAGCTGCGGGCGGCCACAGCTACAGCCTGTCGGTAAAGTTCAAAAGGTCTTTAAAGGTATTCGTAAACATAGTTATTTATTTTTATTTCCAATTAGCCACAGATTGTGTAATGCTCCTCGAATCTGAGCCAAATGGCTCATTTCCTCTAAAGCTGTGATGTCATTGAAGGAACACAAGACTTTCCAAATGGTAAATCCCGTTAACACAACATGTCAACCAGCTCCAAAACAGGCGGATATTCAGGGTTCCCCCGGATCCTTGAAAGTTCTTAAAAAGGCATCAAATTCATTATTCTAAAAATAAGGCCTTATTTAACTTTGATTTTATATGTTTGAACTTAAAAGATCATGTAACATTTATTAATTTTCTTTTTCATCAATTCACTTATTTACCTGTGGCAACATTACGTGACCACAATAAGCAAACTATCAAAACAGTGATGTGATTTCAGTCTGACCTTTCAGACATTACTCAAGTTTTAGGTCCATATTACTGAAAATGTGCGCTCTATCCTGGCCAAGGATTGTCGTAACAGTAACAAATAGGCCCCAGAAATGATCTGAGATATCTAGCAAAACCGAAAGCGTGGTTTCTTCAGTGTGTTGACTAGCACAGAGTATTCTTGTGCCTACAGCTTTCGAACTGTGATGTAGGCTATGAAAGGGTCTATAATGTCAGCCCATTCCAGGTGAGACTCATGTTGTATAAAATAAATACACATTTTTTTGACTTTCATTCTTTTAAATATTGCGTGTTTAATAGTCCTCTTATTTTTGCTTATTATTTAAATCAATATTGTTTTTTTAATGACTAAAAGGTGATTTATTAAACACATGTTCTTTTAAAGCAGTGCTTCTCAATTATTTTCTGTCACGTGTGACAGCTTAATTTATTTGGCTTCATGCATTTATAACATAGCAAGCACATAGCACATAACATAGCAAGCACCCCGCCTCCTTGCAGGGAAGCCTATGTGCACTTCGGCATCTTTCCTCGTCCTAGCTTTCAAGTTTGGGAGAAAACGTTTGTTTGTCTCTTCACCCCAGTCTCTCTTCTCCGGTCTCCTCGTCCGTGTTAAATATTTTTTCCAGGGGTCACATGAGGGTCTGCTCTACTCCGTGTCAACACCTCATACTGAATGCTCTTGTCTGTGTTATATGCTATATAGAGGCTAACAAAACACTCTCTCTGTGAAATTGCACTTGATTCTGTGAAAAAAGGTCCCTAATGTCAAACGCCCCTCCTGCATGGAGCTTCACAGCAAAACAATGAAGAAAACTGATGCGGTTTGGTCCATTTGAGGCTCATAGTTTGAATTCTTTCTTGTGTTTTTTAACACACGTTTGCAGTTGCACTACTCAACACAGTGACATCTAGAAGTCAAATAATATAAGCTGTCCCTTCATTGGGGTAAGTTGGGGTCTTAATGATAGTTTGAGGCCCCCGCCTTTTTATGAAAGTTGGGAATAAATGTAAAACGCGAATCTTTACATTCATTTATTATCAATTGATAATTATGTCATGATTACCGATGTGAATCACCTGTGCCTGCTATATTGGCGCCAACCGCGGCGGGCTCTGATTGGCTCCCATTCCCTATTCAAACCCAGTCCTATCTATCCCCTGTTGTCAGTCCGTCTGTGAACCTCTGTGTATACAAGGCAAGCCTCTTTCGATCCTGACTCCAACCTGTCTCGTTTTTGCTCCCGTTTGTCTCCGGCCATGACCTGTTTTGATCCCGACCACGTCTGCGCTCCCGTCCCAGCTTACGACCCATTTTTGTTCCAGACTACGTCTACTCTTCCGCCCTGCCTTACGACTAGTTTCCGACCCTGACCACGCCTTGCTCTCCCAGTCCCAGCTACCGACCAGTTTATCCATCCCCGACACCGCCATCGCTCACAATGGAAGATCCACTTCAGTGTTCGGATCACAATCAGAGTACGAGAGCGACTTGCTTCCCACGTCCAGCGATCACCGGATTGTGGGCGCAGCCCTTCCTCTTTCCTTCAATAAAACTTGTGGTGAACATTATGCAATTGGATCCTGTTTCCGTTCTGGTCCTGACTAATTATATTTTATTTGTGTAGATTTTTTTCCTAAATATATATGTATATTTAAGAATTGTGGAATGTTTTTAGCAGACCTTTCTTGTGAAAAACCTAATTTAGCGCAATCTCACCCAGACCTTCGCTCCAGCAGTCCAAGTAAATTGAGTTTGAAGCAAAATTATGGTGTGGCGTCCATACCCGTGATTGGCACTGAATGTTTTATAGGGTATACAGTATCTCGTTTTCCCGTTACCACAATCAAACCTGAGCAAATAGCACTGACTGACTCAACTGATTAATATAACCTTTTATTTTTGTGTGTATTGTCATCAAGTAATTTATTTTACTTTTGTTTTGTTTTTTGGGGTGACATTTTTAACTGACGGCCTGTTTCGACATCAGTAAAAAATGAAATAGTGTTCTGCAACCCTAAAGACGCAATCAGTAAAACAATACTTTGAATCAAATAATTTTATAAACTGTACAGACTCATGCTTACAAATGGGTGTGAGTCTGTGACTTGGTGAAGATGACCACTGACGGAACTGTTTTTAAGAATTAAAAAAAAAAGAAAAATCTAAGAACAATAACATTTTAAGTGGTCGTGAGAATTACTTTTAGATTCTAAGAGTATTTTTTCCCCAATTCAAAAATATAAAAAAAACAATTCTGGTGAAATAAGAATGTATACCCAAAATAAGCTTTGTCTTTATCACGGTAGATCGTTTTTCCTCTAAAATCATGGTACAAAATGTTTTTGTTAAGAGACAGTGTAAAAAATGACCACTAAATATCACTGTGTAGTGTAACAAGTGCTACAAAGAACAAGCAAGGATACAAACTACAGAGACTCAATGTGACCAAAACGCCCAATTTTTCTTTTTTTTTTGCCTAGCATTTCACAAAGTTTTTGGTTTTTGGGGGAAACTCATATCAGCTCCCTCTTGTTGACCCCCTGGGCCGTAGCTTGGCCATCCCGGGGATAAAGAATACTTACAGTCCTTTAAATCTTTGGTACTATGTTGGAGGCCTTCAAACAACCATCCTGCAAAATTGAGACTGCTCCAATGCATATTAAAAGTTATGAATGTTGCACAGAGACAATAAACTTCCACTTAGTGTTAAACAAGCAATCAGGCATAACGCCAAACTCTCATTTGGCGGCAGGTGCCTGAGGTGTGCCGTACCTTGTGATCTTCAGCCGGAAGCGTTTTCATTGCCACCATGAAGTCATGACTGATCTTGCCAGCGCTGCAGATTCCCCACCTGGTAGCCATGTTTGCCTTTGTGCAAGCGTCCCGGACAAACGTCAATAAGCCGCACTCGCGGGCGAATGTGCATTCTCCTCATCAGCGCAACAAGAAATTCTTGCTGCCTCCTCAATGCCATCTGCTCCCATCCCATTCGATTGGCTGGCACCTCGCAAACGTCATGAAGTGTCGCATTTCAAACTTGTTTCATCATTTGGGTTTTTTCCACTGGCGCCCTTTGGCACTCTAGAAGAGAATCATAGCTCACTGCAGAAGACAAAAAGGGCAACGGGTTTCTATGCATATCATAAAAACAAAAAAAAGGTAGAGGTTTGACAAAGAGGGAGTTTCCTCTTGCAGTCAAATTAGACACACGCGCTCACGCATACAACTTATGTAACATCCGTAAAGTCAGTAAAGCAACACAGTGGAAAATACCAAGCAACCACAACATTCTCATGTGATCTTGTGCAAAATCTGCAACAGATACCTATGCCTGCAAGTTAAGAATGCCCAGGCCTGTACTCATGCAACAATGTGGCAATATGAGCTGAAATATTTTGAGTGCTCTCGTAAAAAAAGAATTACTGTACTACCTTTTCGGAGTGTTCGGTATAAGTGTTAAAAACACAACATCTTAATTTTTGCATTTTTTTGTTTTGTGTTTTAAATATAGGACCCAAATTATTGGGTCACTTGAAACCAAACGACCAGGTCATGTATTTTAAAGATGAGCAGGATGATGGCTTTACACTGAAAAGCGCACATAGGATGTAAGAGCTCTATCCGAGTCAGATCAGAAGGCTTCTACTGTTACTGGTAACCATCCGTTTGGTGTGCAGGAGCAAACCCCTATTTCAAAAGACCCGTCTGCAGAGGGATGGGCACTGCCAGGCTGTACTTGCTCAAGTCACACTACAGGAAGTGGTGCCCCAATGAGGTTAAGGGATTGGTGAACCTCCATGCAATTACCATGTGGAGGCAAATGCAACTAGGGGACTAGTTTGACGCGGTAACCTTTTTTTTTCAACGAACAGAACGCATACACATTTCCCAACCCAGCCACCACCTCTTTGACCTTTTGACCTCTGTTAGGCCCTACAAATCCCTTAAACTAAGGACAAACGGCTCAGAGACGGCCTCTTCCCCAAGGCCATCACCATCCTAAATGAGTGGGCAAAACTGGGAAAAAAATATTGTTTATTTACTTATTTGTTGCTGTCAAATGTTATTTCACTTCTTTTCATTGCACTATTATTACAATCCACTGTTCCTTTTCATTCCACTACTATAAAAACAAATTCTCCTCACAGTCTTCTTTTTTCTCTGTTACAGTCAAGCCAAGTCGTGTTTATTTGTATAGCCCTTAATCACAAGAAGCCTCAAACGGCTGCACAGACCAGACAGTAACAACAAGAGCCAATCTCGGGAACAAGAAAAAATAACTCAAGGTTTCTTTTCCTGTAAACCAGGGGTCGGGAACCTTTTTGACTCAAAGAGCCATAAAAGCAAAAAATATTAATTTTATTTTGGGAAAGAGCCACACCATATATTATGAGACAAATTTACTAAATTGCTAAACCGGCGCCCCAGACAAAAGCTTAGTCTTCAGCACATTAATTTTTGATGATTTGATAAAAATTATGAAAAGAGAATAATGCCAGAGCCCCTGTCCCAAATTCAACAAACAGACCACTTTAAACTTGTCTCTTTCTTGCAATTACTCAAGATCGGTTAAACTCCTTTTGACCCTTTTTTTCATACATATTGGTTTCAAAACCAGATGCAAGCATTTATTTTGTAAAAACGTCACAACATTCTGAGAATAGGGAGCCTTATGTGCTTACCTTTGGCGAGAGATGGGAGGGAATGCTTGTACTTTTTGCATAGCTCCACCCATCCCTCCCACTCACCCAATCAAATGACTAAGTTCTCTTCCGGTGTTTTGGCGTATTTACAGTTCTGTGGATTCATCATAAAGTATCCGAACACTGAACACAGATTATATAGTGAACTTTTAAATAAAGGATTCTTTAGCGTTGTCCAGCCAAAACGAGTTTTTTTTCCCCCTTTTTTTGTGTGACACCTTGACTGTAAATTGTAGTAAAAAACGTGCCCTATATATACTGCGAAGTGTTTCCTTGGCAATTAGCTTTGGTTTGACTTTACGTGTCCCTGAATAGCATGGAGTCCATGCCATAGACATTCCCGGTTTTGAACAAGATGGAGAAATTTTGCATGCAATCAAATTGGTCTCTGAGCCATAGGTACTCATAGAAAGAGCCATATATGGCTCGCGAGCCATAGGTTCCCGAACCCTGCTGTAAACCATCACCGATGAGATTGACAAAATATATCATATATTCAGGACTACAGAATGCACCCTAATATGAAAGATTGAAGGGACAGTATAAATTCTTTAGCGCAGGGATGGGCAAGCCACAGGCAGTGAAAGCTGACACGATTGGCCTGTCATCTTGCTGCTATGGGTACCCCCAAAACCTTGTAAAGGCTAGGGAAAAAAATAGAAGAAATTGGAGCACTTTGGTCACTTTGAGTCTCTGTACTTTGTATTCTTTTTTGTGCTTTGTAGCATTTATTTTCGGTTGCACATCAGAGACTTCTGGTGGTCAAATATTACACTACCTTTAAAACAATGTTTTCTATCATGATAGTGCATACAAAAAATACTTGAAATGGAAAAAATGGTCTACCGTCTACTAAATGAGAAAATTAAGCTTATTTTGTGTATGCATTCTTATTTGATCATGTTTAAATATCCTAAAATTAGAAATAAAATAGACTTAAATTTTAAAAGAAAATCTGCCTATCGCTTAATGTCTTACAGTTCTTTTTTTGCAATGTAAGATTATGCAGATTTTCTTTTTTAAACATAGATGTCAGTTGTCATCTTCAGCAAGTTAGTCACAGGGTCAAATACATTTGTGAGCATTAATTTGTACAGTTTATCAAATAATACTGAAATTGACAAATTATTAGAAATATAGTATAAAGATATCGGTTTTATGTACTCAACTTAAACCATTACTTTACTAATGGTGTTGGGCAACCCTAAAGCCAAAAGTTGAGTAATCCTGTTGTTGAAACAGGCAACAGTTGGCAGTTGAAAGCCGCATGCTCAAAACAAAACTCTATTTTGTCTATTTAAAAGCCGCACCGGATTTTAAGCAGCAGGCCATAAACATGAACTAATTCACGTCCATTTCTTACAATTTCAACCCAGCGCACACCTAGCGCCAATCGTCTAGGGAACTTGTCGTTGACGCCTTTGGCAACAGAACACCAATGGCACCGTGCACCCACAAAACTGACGTTTTCAGCTGCGTCGTTTTCAGTTCCAAGTGTTTAACTTGTAAATGTTTTCGAATCATGTGATCATTCAAAATGGCGATTACAATGACAAAAACATATTGACTACTGCAGCAAAACAAAACGTGTGCGTCACGCAAAATGTGAACCATATATTTCTAGATGACAGGGCCAGAGTATCCTTACTGCGGGCATAGTGCCACTTTGCAACACAGATGTTCCTTTTTTTTTTTAATATTGGTGGTTCCCACGGTACTGGACCAAATTGCATGAGCTTGTTATTGTTCCTTGAGGATTAAAGGGAATAACAGTGACCTGACATTGACGCTGATGATAGCGAAAGAGAAATGTAGCGTTTTTTAACGATAACTTCCACTGCTGTTTAATTCAGATGTATAAATTGAGGACTTGATTTGTGAAACGTTAAAACATTGTGAGTACCTTTTAAATATTGAATAAAATGGAGTACCGTCAAAACTGACGTTTTGCTCCTGTTATGTATTATATGAATGTTGGCAACAAAGAGACTAATTTCTTTTTAAAGACGTCATAAATTATTCCAGACATCACTGTGATGTTTTGTAGTAGAATAGAATAGAATAGAATGGAATGTACCTTTATTGGCATTGTTCCAACATGGGTTGAATATATTGTGACAATAAAATTGGACATGGCACTCCAGTCCACATTTTACAGTGAGGATAAAGAAAACAAAGAGATAAAAGAACAAAGAAGATGTTTGTACTGTCCTTGTTGCATAGGCTTTGTTTTCCTCCGGAGGGGGGTGTATGAAGGGGTGAGGGACAGACAGAGATGGCCAGATCCAACTAGATGTTTGATCTTACTGTACACATGGTGCAGTGTTTTTTTCCCTAATTGCTCAGCCCACGTATTGAATGGATTTGGGAAGTACAGTCCATAAGCATGCCTGATTAAAGTCGCCGGCGGCGATAAAAGCTCCGTCGGGGTGTGCAAGCTACTGTTTGTTGATAGCAGCAGGGAGGAGATTTAGCACTATGCTAACGCTAGCATCCGGTGGAACATTAGCATCCAGTGGAACGTAAACAGCAACCACAATCACCACAGTTAGCTCTCTCGGTAGATAGAAGGGTTTACACGATACTGCTAGAAACAATACAGAGTGAGCAGTGTGTTCAATGATTCGGCTGTTATTGCAGCGCATAGTCCCCCACCCCTGTTTTTACCGGAGTCTCCGTCTTGTTCGTGCCTGTCAAGCGTGCGTCCTGCTAGTTGGACTGCGGCGTCGGAGAAGCCAATACTCCGTGATGACAAAAATACTCCAATTTTGGACGAAGCTGTATGTGGCGATCCACAGCTCAAATTCACTCATTTTGTGGACGATGGATCTGGCGTTGGTCAAGAACATGCTTGGAAGCGCTGGTCTGTGTGGTCGCCTTCCTAGCCTAGGCCTGACCAGCAGCCTTTTACTTTTGCTCCGTCGTTGTCGGCAGGCAGATCACCCAGGGAGATCCGGTGGTCTCTGTATATCCCTCGGGATATTGTGGATGTTATTGTAGTTGTGAAAGGAGTCGAAGGGAAAATATGAGGGATAAAAGAACACTGAAAAACAAAAGACGAACTGGAGCCCCTGAAGCCGCTGCACTCGCGCGCGCCAACATCTTGGTAAGTAAGTGAGTAGTAAGAGCACACGCAAGGTGAAAAAGACCAGCTCACGGTTTCTCTCTGTGCTGCCTTAGAAAAAAGAATAAGCCGCATGGCATCAAAGATAGTGTTTTAAATATAGCAAGAGTAAGTTAATAAATGGCCTTTGTTGTCATTTTACAACTATCAAAAAATTGGAGGAGTATGTCCTTCTAAAATAGTTTGAAACCATTGTATATCTAATTACATATTTCACACCGGAAGATTTTGACCAAGGGGCAGTGCTGAAATAAATGTGTTAGTTTAAGGATCACCAAAACTAAATGTACATTTGACATCGATATCTGGATGAAATCTTTTCGCAATGTGAATTTTGGAAGGGTAAACTCTATGAATGATTTTAAACCAAATTTTTCAATTTTTTTAACGGTAGCAGCTTGGTAACAACTAGACTTTTTCCAGTTAATCAATTGTACATATTTCCTCTAGAAATACATCACATATGGCAGAGTCACATTTTCCTTCTTGCACAATTATCTTGGACTGTAAGAAGTTTGCTTTGATCTTTATTGCTGGATACACAGATTTTCCCAACCATAGTGATATCCACAATTTGTCTACACATTTGTTGGGATCCCTCACCATCCGGACATTTGAATAACATGAAGATATCAAGAAACATTGCTCAAATACTTTTGAATAGTACCAGGTAACATAGGAAAATTGTATTTGTTAAGGTTAAATGCCAAGAAAGCCGCAGCGCATTGATTTCTGTGTATGAGCCAAAGAATCGCACTTCCCGTCTGTCAGCTAATGTTGCACATTGAATTTTCCGTAACAAAAGCAAACCTCAACAATAGATAATTGTACAAAGCAGTTTTCAATTGTGTGGAAATGAGAGAACCAGTTGAACCGTCGATCTTGCAAAGGCCACATAAAGATCTTTTAAACCTCTTTTTTGTGTGTGTTGGTTTGCAAGGGTTAAATAAAAATGACCTATTTATTGAGGAATGTTATGTGGAACACAAGATGATTCTTTTCGGGGTTTTTTTTTTTAGGTTTTACGAAAAAAATGATGGGCTTTCAATAGGGGGGTGTACAAAGATCCAAAGGCATTTTGGAAGGGGTTGTTTTATATAAACAGAACAAATAGCATACACAAAAATAGTGCTACTCTTAAAAGTCACCCCCCAAAAAAGTGACTGTAGCTTTCAACCAGAAGATGTCATCAGGTGGTGTCCAACCGTCACTGGGCGTTTCGACCCTGAGCCACAACGCCCTAAAGTTGGCGGGCCAGCAGTGATGGCCAGTCACTGCCCATCTTCTCCTGGTCCCCAGCTAAACTTCTCCCTCCTAATCTAGAGCCGGCTTACCCCACCAGGGTTGTGTAACAGGGGACTCTGTGTTCGAGGGGTGCGTTAGATGCGGAGAGGTCTCCTGTACAGTGGGGTTCTTCCTGACTGGAGTCCTCATACGTCTCACTGAGTGTTTTGACCATGCGCTGCATCTGCTTTCCCCTTTCTCATAGATACTCCTGGGTTGATGTATCTTGGGGCGCCTTGCGTTTTTGCTGATTTTCCCGCAGTGGCACTTTGCTTCTAACACATCCCCCGGTAGTGTGGTTTGAGTAAGCCGTCTCGTCGTCTATATTCGTGCCATAGCCGTTGCCATTGAATCCGTCCTCATGAGTCTCTCATCCTCCCCCCCTCTCGGGAGATTCTGGGGGTATTGCTTATTGTTCTGTTCCGTAGCAATGGTTGGTGCCCTCTTGAGAGTGCTGTGGGTGGGGTTGTTAGCCTCACACACCCGTGCCAGACTTTCCTGGAGGTCATCTGTCTTTCCAGCGTCACCAATCTTCCTTGGTTGCCATCCAGCCTTTCCTGGAAGTCACTGGTGACCCAGGCTTATCCAAATTATAACATACACAAAAATAGTGTTACTCTTAAGTCTCACCCAAAAAAAGTGACTGTAGCTTTCAACTAGGAGAAGATGTCATCAGGTGATATATTAGGGTCATTAAAACAACATTTCCCTTTAGTCCTTTGAAATCACCTTTTTTTAAGTTTTACTTTTTGTTTTGTACATTGTCTTTTTAAGGGGTTATACAGGGCTGTGAAAATGTATTTGCCCCCTTCCTGATTTATGTGTTTATTGCAAATTTATCACTCAGAAAGGTTTCATATCACACAGAAAGAACCCAAGAGAATACAAAATGCAATTTTAAAATGTTAATTCCATTTATTAAGGCACAAAAAAAAAATCTAAATCAATATGGCCCTATGTAAAAAAGTAATATCCCCTAGCTATGACTACTTTTGAAAAGGCTGAGTTTGTTTCCACAGGCCACACCCAAAATTGATTGCCAGGACATGTGTTGACAAAGTAGAGTAGGCTAAAAACTCAAACAACACAATTTAAATGCCACGATCCAAAGAAATTCCAGAAAAAAATGGAAATTTATCAGTCCAGAAAAGGTCACAAAGCTTTTTCCATGCCTTTCGAAATCCAGCAATCCACTGTCAGAGCCATTATCCACAAATGGAGAAAACTGGGAAAAAGGGGAAAACCTTCCCAGGAGTGATCGTCCAACTAAGATTACTCTAATAGTGCGACAACAGCTCATCCAGGAGGTTACAAAAGAACCTTGAAAAAGATTCACGGAACGGAAGGCCTTGCTGGCCTCAGTTAAGGTTAGTGTTCATGACTCCACAATAATAAAAGACACTGGCCAAATAAAGCATCCATGGGAGAGTTCCCAAGCAAAAACGACTGATTTTACAGAAGAACACAGAGTCGTTTCACATTTGCCAAAAAGCATCTTGATTATCCTCAAGACTTGGAGAAAAATTGCTGTGGACGAACGACTGAAATACTGAAATTTTTAGAAGGTGTGCAGCCCTTGCATCTGGCGTATAAGCAGCACAGCATAAGACAAAAAGAACATGATGCCAACAATAAAGCATGGTGGTGGCTGTGTAATAGTCCAGGGCTGCCTTGATGCCTTAGGACCAGGACAACTTGCTGTGGTTGAAGGAATAATAAATTCTGGTGTTTACCGGAAGATCCTGAAAAACGTCCGGCTATCAGTTCGTGCCCTCAAACCCAAGCGCTTATATTGTGCAGCAGAACAACGATCTGAAACACACCAGCCAGTCCAACTCTATAAGGCTAAAAGAAAAACAAAATGAGGGTTCTGGAGTGGCCTAGTCAAAGTCCGGCTGTAAATCAATTTGGGATGCTGTGGTGTATCTTTAAACAGGCAGTTTATGCTAGTAAATCCTCCATTATGGCACATTTGAAACAATTTTGGCAAGAAGAGTGGGCCAAAATTTCTCCAGAGAGTTGTGAAAGTCTCATTAGCAATTATTATCGTTGCCAAAGGTGGCCCAGCTACTTATTAGGTTCAGGGGGCAATTACATTTTCACATCAGCCCAGATAGGCTTTGATTGTTTTGCAAATTAATAAATGGAATCAACATTTTGAAACATTTTTCTTATGTATTTCCTTTGGTTATCTCTGTGTGATAATAAAGATGGTTTGATGATCTGAAACCTTTGTGAGTAATACATATGCAAAAAACACAGAAATCAGGAAGGGGCCAAATGTATTTTCACAGAACTGTATATCAAACCTAATGCGAAAATTGCATCACTGACAATTGTTTTGGAGAAAAAAACAATAGCCTCAATAAATTAGTATTATTTTTTTAATTCACCGAATAATTAGTATTGATTCTACGTTTTAAGTTTGTTAATACAATAGCTTATTAGCAAAAAAAATCAATAACATTTGTGTGCAATAGTGGCTTAATTTCTTACAGATTTCTCATGATAATGACCTTACCAACATCTGAGGAATTTGTAGAAAACAACGAAAAAAATAGCGAAAATCCAAATATTGTATACAATAAAGGCCTTACAGTACAGCCATTTTCACATATTTGGGATAGAAGTAGATAGCCCATTATTGCATGCCAACAGTTAAATTAAGGAATTATAATATTAATTCCAATATCATAAAGTTGAGCCCAAAAATATATGAAGAAATAAAATGGCCCTCCTACCTTACATGCATAAAACAAAACAAAACAAAAAAATCGGGAAAAAATTCAGTAGTGCCATTTTTGCACAAGGTGAAGGAAATGCCACCATTTTCTGTGCTTTAAATCATTTCTAATGCGCTATTTTAAATCAAACAACCCAAGTTTTGGTATTTAAGACCAAGTGAGCATGTTTTTAAGCTTGATTAATGTAAGCCCATTTTGATTAGCTTTGTTATAAAGCACTATCTTTGAGGGAGTCTGGTATAATTACCCAGTTTTGGGGGACAGATTTTTTTAATTGTTATTTTCTTTTAAAACCTAACAATTCTCAGGGCCAAATGTCCCTGTGGGTTTGTGGTTTGAAACCAGATTGTAATAATAGTCTGTGGTTTGCAATAATCTGTGGTCTGTGCAGCCCTCTGAGACTCTTTGTGATTAATGGTTGTACAAATAAACATTACTTGACTTGACTATAGAATTAAACAACCTAATTTTTCGTTTAATTTGATTGTTTTTCTCATTTCATTCAAGAAACAATGTTGGGATCAATTAAAAAAAAAATCCTCAAATCAACAATTTTCAGGTAAACGGGGGGAAAAAGTAAAAAAAATCTGACATTTAGCTTGGTTCTGGCCACCCTAGATTTTTACTAAACAGCCAAATTTTTAGGTGTTGGGTGAGCAATACAACCCTAAAATATTGGTCAAACCACCCAAAAGGTAATTTGGTTAAACTGGGTCAATAGTTCCCTGTTTTGAGAGTGAATTGAGTTTTGTTTTAGATAGATAGATAGATACTTTATTCATCCCCAAAGGGAAATTCACACTTCTAGCAGCATCCCTGAGCTGAGAAAAATACAAAAATAAAGCAAAAAGAATACAATATACAAATACCCAGTGTGACGTGCAAATGCCCACTGTAGCGTGTTATATAGAATAACTAAATAGTGTTACACAGAATACATCTTGCAATAAGATTCGGTAATATGCCATGTAGGTGGTGTGGTTTACTGTGGGCTTTTACTCTGCCGGGTAGAGTTAAAGAGCCTCGTGGCATGAGGAAGAAAAGATCTCTTCAGTCTGTCCGTAGTACAAGACAGTGACAGCAGTCTGTCGCTGAAACTGCTCTTCTGTCTGGAGATAATGCTGTGTAGTGGATGCGATGGATTGTCCATGATTGACCGCAGCTTTTCCAGTGCCCGTCTCTCAGCTACTGTTGTTAGGCTGTCCAGCTCTTTGCCCACAACAGAGCTCGCTTTCCTAGCCAGTTTATTGAGACGGGAGGCATCCTTTTTAAAGCATACAAAGACCAAGTGTTCTTTGAAAATCTCTTTATTTCACAGTTTGAACAAAAACTGGGCCTTATTTACATCCACTACAGTTTGTGCAGGTTTTAGTGTCCAATTCACAAGTAGCACAAAAAGCATGTTGCCAAAAACTCAAATGATCTGCATATTGAAATGACTCCTTACGGCCTCAGGTCTTGGTGGTAGACAACGCCCACCTGCCTACGAACTTCATCCTCCAATTCTGCCAATAGAAGAGAGTCAGCGTGGGACATTATGGGACTCTCCTTCAGTCCTATGGTGGAAACAACACAATGTAGGTATATAAGTTGTAGTATTTATTTATTTTTTTTTAATTTTTAAATTTAAATTTTGTTCTGGTATTAATTCACATTAAAAGTTGCAGAATTGAAAACACATTAAAGGTTTTAGATGTGTCTCCACAATGTCTCTGTGTAATAATACTACTTCTGGGATTTCTGCGTCACTTCCAGTTTAGCGATCTAATTGTTATCAGTAGTCTCACACAATGGCTGACAGGACGGTTGCATGTCCAATCTATCTCCATCCATGTTGAAGGATTAACAAGGCAATGTCGTAAATTTCTAAAAGTGTTCATATGATGTATAAAAAGTATGTTGTAATAGTTTACATAGATGTGAGGTTTATGCACTTTATTTTTGGCACATGGTCTCAATGCATTGTAATGTACTTTCGCAGTTTTCTCCATCTGGAGAATGAATTAAAGCTTCAATTACACTTCCTTGGCGACATGGCGGTTGAGTAGTTAGCACATATGCAGCATAGTTCTGAGGATAGGGGTTTAAATCCAGCTACCAGCCTTCCTATGCGGTGTTTGCATGTTCTCCCTGTGCAGGTTTCCTCTGGGGACTCCGGTTTCCTCCCACATTCCAAAAACTTGCATCGCAGGTGAAATGGTGACTCCAAAATTGTCCTTAGGTACGAGTAAGAGTATGGTGTTCTGTCTCTGTGAACTGTTCAGGGTATTCCCTGGCAACTGCCCGAAGGTAACTGGGATGAGCTCCGGCAACCCCGCAACCCTACTGAGGATAAGTGGTGCAGATAATAGATGGATGGATGAATGACATGTCCTCTGTGGTCACAGTCCTTCTTTAGTGGTTAGGCTCAGTGTCATATCGATGACACTACAGCGACTATTTAGTCACTCTAGTACTGTGGTTAAAACCTAAGGATAAAATAAAGTCTGTATCATGTGATATAATAGTAACTACCTCTGCCATTGCCAACTGTTTTCTTATTTTCAGAAAACATTTAAAAGTTTGTGCTGCTCAATTTCCATGTTTTACTCTTGCTACTATTTGAAAGGTTGAAATTGGTCACACGACCCAGCATATTCATGAAACGCAAACAAGCCTCCTGCCTTTTTTTAACACTGACTGCTCTTGTTTACTGCTTAAGTCATGGAAATGACTTGAACAGTAAACAAGCTGAGTTTTGTTTGTTTAAGAGCTACACACTTTTGAATAGTAATATGCTGTACAATGTTAAATTTGTGAGATTTTAAATGATATAATTTCCTTAACAGAAATCAACGCTGTGTTGCTGTTAGCTGGTTTGTGTGAGCTTAAGTGTTGATGCTAATTCAGCCAAAATAATTACCTTAAAAACGTTCGTTCTATGTTTTACAAGGTGTACAACGAATAGAAGATGTGTCTGGAAGACATGGACACTGAAGTTTACTTAAATTTTTAAAAACTCATTTCATTAAAGGGACACTGTAATATTTGACCACTAGTTGTCGCTGTATGGTGCAAAGTAACCTAATACAAATATATTAAAACCACGGAGACTACACACTGTCCTTGTTTTCCTATCGCATTGCAATATGTAATGGGAACTGAATACTTGTTTTTTTGCAATATTTCTTTTGTGGACCATAACGAATGTCATCATTAATGTATAAAAATACTCTGAGTCTTCAGCTAAATGTGATTTTAAAAACATTTTGAACACAAAAGTCACCGCCAAAAGCCAGCTGTAGTTGAGATAAATTTTCCGGCAAATGCGTTAAAAAGCTGAATTACCGTGTTGTCCTTATGACAACTGTTTTTGTTTAATAAATAAGTTACTGTGTTTAAAATGTAATACAAGGGTAAAAGCAGATGTAGGTTCAATAAGAAGTGTTGTACATAGATATGTTGTTTTTATTTGAGCGTTAAATCAAGAATATAGTGAAATAATACCACTTCCGGGTTTTCTGTGACACTTCCTGTTCTTTGATCTGGTTATAATCATCAGTAGTTACACAATGGCTGACACCGTCGCATGATCTCAATGCATTCTATTGTACTTTTGCATTTTTCACCATCCAGAGAATGAATTAAAGCCTTAGTTGCACGTCCACTGTGTTCACGTTCCTCCTATGGTGTTTTAGCTCTGTGCCATATCAATGACACTACAATCACAAAATCAAGATTCCTAACTGTTCCTCCTTCGCTCACGATGTAACAACGATCCAACAACAGTTAGAAAGGGTGGGGGTGTACCTACAAAGTACAACTGAATATAGTTACGTTGGAGCTGTCCTTCTGTATATACTTCCATTAAAGCCACATTCCTCTAAACCCTAGCCAATTGCTCCCATCATTGAGTCCAATTACGCTTATTAAGCGATAATAAATCTGACAAACACAATGCGGCACCCATTTACTCACAGCAAGACAGACTGCATAGAATAAAAGCAGGGATAATTTGTCCAAACAAGTTTCTCTTATTTACCAAAAGAACCATGCAAACAATTCGGTCAGCATCTTTCATTTTTCTTTCCCCACTTTCAATAAATTAAGTTTTGCTTATTTATATATATATATATATATATATATATATATATGTAGCAGTATTTTTTTAATTCCCGTACAAAAATTGTTATATGGTGTAAACAGTTTAAAATTATCAAAAAAATGTATAAAATCCAGGGAAAACCTATACATAGACAGTTATGAAACTAGAAAATAGGATACTGAAATCAGGGATCCAGTTCTATTTGCACAGACTTGATTGTCGCCAACGTAGAATCGTAGGCAGTGCGTGGGGAGGGGGCGTGGCTTATACAGAAACAATTCAATCAATGGTGCTAGCGAAAGCACAACATTTACGGATAAAGTGTCCTGAAATGTAGTCTTTATATTCACAAAATTATTTTTTACATTACACCCTGCCTGGAGAAAAGAAGAAAACGTCTTGGACAGTACCCAGAAATGGAGGAGATCCTCGAATGGTTTGAAGAGATAATAAGAATAATATGGATTGTCTCGGCTCTTTGCAAGCTCTCAAGTTTGCACAAGCTATGTAATATGAAGGGTTCACGGCTACCACAGGTTTGTGTACAGCAGGGGTGTCAAACTTATTTTGACTGGGGGCCACACGATAGAACAAACATTCTTCCGGGGCCCGGACTAGTAGATTAGAGAGAGAGAAAAAGAGAGAAATAAGAGAAAAAGAGGATGGGACGAAGAAAGATAAAGAGAATGTGAGAAACAGAGATAAAAAGAGAAATAGTGAGAGAGGGGGAGAGGGGGAAAGAGATAGAAAGAAAGAAATTCAAAGAGAAATACAGAGGAGAGAAAAAGGGGAGAAAGAGAGAAGGGGAAATCAAGAGAATGAGAGAAAAGAGAAAAGGAAAAAGGAAGAGAGCAAAAGAAGGTGAAAAGACACAGAGATAAAGAGAAAGAGGAACAAATAAGGAGAAAAAGAGAGACAGAGAGTGAAAGAGAGATGGAGAGTGAGAGAAAATGGGAGGGAGAGAGAGCGAGGGGGAGAGAAAGAAACACAAGTACAGCGTTTTTGAGAAGCACCTGGCTTTGGCAACATGCAGTGGACATATCTAAACCTGCAGCTCGTTCTTCTCTTGTGCTTCCCTCAGCGTTGTCTCGCGGGTCATATTCAATCCCTTAGCGGGCCTGATCCGGCCCACTGCCGCCTATTTGACACCCCTGGTGTACAGTTTTCTTCAACTTTTTTCAATATGTGGCCATTTGTATCAAAGCAACTTTAGGGGGTTGCTTCGATGTGAGTATATACGATAATTTGTAACTAGATAGTTAATTTTAGAATAACGTGTTCCTTTTGTGTGTCAGTAATCGGGGCTTAACGGAATTACTTTTTTACTTGAGTAAGTGACTGTAACCATTAACTCTTTTTCAGTAAATCGCCCGACACTGCAAACGGACATGGGTCACAAGAGGCGAAAACTTAACAACGAAGGTATTGCATAATCACGGTACCTTTAAGCAAACAGTGTCGCACCGCCTCTGCCTCGTAGCGCAATCCCGTGCTGTTAAGGAAGTTGAGCGGCAGGTGAGGTTCCGGGAGCTTATACTGACTTTCCTTCCCGTTCACCACCAGTGAAGTGGGGCACCACATGTGAGCAGGAATCTGCATCATAAACAGACATTTCCTTTTATTTGTATTTTTAATTGCTACTTCAATTCCATTTGCAAAGTGCATGCATAAATTTGGGTTTCATATTCTTGTTTGACCGGTTTGTACTGCGTTACAAAAACAGTAGCTTACCTGCATGATTTATACATTCCGGGATGAAAGACAGCTCAGCAGGTTTCAGCAAAGGTAGTCCTACTGCGAGTGGGCTTTTTTTTCAGGCATGAAAATCGCTCAACATTAGGAAAAATTCACCACTTTGAAGTCAAAAAGGGGGACCTACGTGGATTGTGAGGGGGTTATAGTGAGATTTCCCAGGGGGAATCGGGTGTTTGAGGTCAGGCGTTTGAATTAAAATCAGTTTACTGTAGTTTGCGTGGGCAGGAGTACTGTACAGACGCTCCCCTACTTACGAACATTCGAGTTACGAAAAACGGTAGATACGAACATTCTTTTCGGGATGTCAAAAAATATCCGGATATTGCTGTAAGTTAGATTTTGTATTGTGTGTACCTTTTTCCGAGTACATGACACTACTGTGGTGCTTCTTTCTACCGCTACTGGCGTGTGGCGCTGTGGGTGCTCATCCACCATCCACCCCGAAGAAGAAATCCGCTGTACTGTATCTCCAGCGCGCTAGGAACTTTGACATTTTTATTGTTTAATATCTCGTGCATCCATTCAATAGGGTTGGTGTAAAGTTTAAAGAAGAGGTGAGCCGTTTCTTTTCAAATAAAAGTAGAATAAGAAAGCTCGATGCGGTTGAGAAAATGGTCGGATCGCTTTTTTTCAGCCACTTTCTATCACAGAGGAGGAAGGAGCCTAACTTTTGAAGCTCATGCTCCAAAAGTAAGTTAAACTTAACATTATTCATCTTTATAGAGCATATTATTTCATGAAATATTTATTTTTCAGTACAAAACAATACAGATTACTTTTATAAACCTTAATCATACATTCCTTACAAAAGATAGCACTGAAGCAGCTTACGAACAAATTCAACTTACGAACGATTGTCCGGAACCTAGCTTGTACGTAAGTAGGACAGATTCTGTATTTATTTGTGTGTGACGCTGATTTTTTTTTCTCTCACAAACGTTAAACAACAGAGAAAACAAAGTCATGCTCAGAGATATGAATAAACCAGAAAAGCACAATGAAAAAAAACAAGTCTTTGGTATATCTGATGATGAATCGGACTTTAAATACGTTGTAAAGGTTATCTTGGTATTGTGTTCATAGTTGTCAATATATGATTTGGATCATGTCCGCATGTATTCACAGTTTATCACCTTTTATTGCTTAGTTTGAGTTAGGAAAAATTCCAACAAAATTTTATACCGATTTTTTTTTTTTATATTAAAAAAAAACATTAGTGATGCACGTTATACATTAACAAATATGGTACATAATCCACACCCTTTTCACCTTTTTGAACCCTGACCTATGTTCATCCCTATTTATTACGCAGATGTCAATCAACACACTGGGAGACAAATCAAATCCACGTGTTTTTTATCCAAACCAGGGTTGGGCAACTACAGCCTGCGGGCTATATACGGACTTCTTAATGCGACCCGCCAAACAAAAATGGCAAAAATATAATGACAATATAGCATCACACAAATAACTTAAGTGCAAAACTCCCTTTTTGGGCCAAATTGAGAATTTGGCCTTAGTCAAGTTCCCATAGAAAGCTGCTTTATCTGCACAAGTTGCCAATCATATTGCAGATAACAAAACAAACAGCATTTCTACATAACAAGTTCTTGACTCGGACATTTCTCATGTGACAGGCATTTTTCCTAAAAAATGACTTAGTTCATGTAATTTTACTTGTTATCCAAATGATTAGTGTTTTCAATTCAGTTTTGTTCTCTCACAAACCAGGAGGCACCAAATAATACACAATGTTAAGCAATTAATGTTAGTCTGACGATAAGTTAAAAAATAAATCATCGTTTTTATGCCACTCTTGTACCTAAAATAGTGAAGCATTTTTTCATTCCTGCTATTTTTTTTTTTTTTTTAACTTTTTATTTCTCACACCGATTTTGACAGAGGTTTGATTCCCCCATCTTACATCAACACAAAATATATACACTTGACACATTCATAAATAACAGAAGGAACAACAAAGAACAAAAAATGCTATTAATAGAAAAGAAGAATAAATGCTCATACAATAAATCCATACAAAAAGAAATATATATATATATATATATATATATATATATATATATATATATATATATATATATACATATAAAATTAATAAATCAAAATATACACCCAAAGAAAAAAAAAAAAAAAAAAAAAAAAAGAAAAATACACACATAATAAATAGGGGGAGGTGTTTAGACATCAAGTAAAATTTGTGTGATAGGCTTCCATCTTTTCTCAAATTGGTCAAGTTTCAGTTGAAGTCTTGCAGTGATTTTTTCCATAATGTACATTTGCTTTAATTTGTCTCTCCATTGTTTTATGTCAGGAGGTTGTGGTTTCAGCCAGGACACTGTGATCATTTTCTTTGCTACCAGAAGCATTACCCTTAGTATATATTTCTGTTGACCAGATAGTAATTCTTCTGGCAAAATTCCTATTATGTAAGCCTTTGGGTCCAACCGCAACTCCCAGCCAGTGATTAATTTTATTTCTCTCTGGATACTTCTCCAAAAATTTGATATTACAGGGCAATTCCAGAAAATATGCGTGAAGTCTCCGACCCCCCCACAGTTACGCCAACATAGATTCGGGGTATTTTTATATTTTGAAGTGATAGAGGGTGTATAGAAGAATCGCATTTTTACTTTCCATTCAAACTCCCTCCATGTCGGGCTGTTGGTTATTTTGTGTCCCTCTTTCAATGTTTTTTCCCATTCGTTGTCTTTTATCGCTACATTAGTTTCTTGTTCCCATTTTTCCTTAACTGCCATGTCCTCATTACTGAGATCCATTCTCAGGGCTTTATATAGTTTTGATATAACCCCCTTTATTGATTGTCCTTTTGTATATGATATTAATAATTCCTCTACCTTAGTTGGCTCCTTACATATTTTCCCCCATTCCTCGTGTTTCTGGAGGTAATGCCTTAGTTGCAAATATTTGTAAAAATCATTTCTGGGTAGGTCAAATTCTTGTTGGAGTTGTTCGAATGATTTCATTGTCTGTGCTTCCAATACTTGGGTAATCAACTTCAGTCCTTTTTGGCCCCATTTTTGAAACCCTACCTCCATAACCCCAGGTTTAAAGTCTGGATTTTTCGCTATTTTGGTAGCCCTATTCACAGATCTTGATATTTTTAATTTTTTTTGTATTGTTGACCAAGTTTTAATAGTTTTTCCTGCTATTTTTTATTGCCTTTGATCAAATCAAGGGTGGGGATAATGTTTTTGTTTGGGATCTAAGTATATTACGCACACACACATATACATATTGTCTACATATCTATATATATATATATATATATATATATATATATATATATATATATATATATATATATAAATAAAATATATCAGTGTGTGAGAGAGAGAGAGGTAGCGTTAGATTCATCAATATATATATATATATATATATATATATATATATATATATTGATGAATCTATCTTACTCAATCTAGATATCTAGCCAGATCTAGATAAGATGGATCTAGATATCCATCTAGGTCTAGATGAGATTGATCTAAATATCTATCTAGGTTTAGATAACATAGATCTAAAATTTGGGTTTTCTTCAGGCTTAGTCCTTCAAATCAAGTTTATTTGTCTGGCTCTGGCTGAGCTCTAATACCGTTGGATTTTTTTAGGCTCAATCTTACCTTTAGTGCACACGCCATACGAGCAGCTTGACAGAGGCTGCAACTGTGATTTCAGCCAGATGATGGCGTAAGTAAGTAGAATATGTTGAAGTTACGGTAACCACCATTTTATCTTGAGCGTTTCAAAACCAATTTGATTAAATGTTCTATGTTTAATTAAATGAATATAATACATGAAACTACTATTCCTGCAAGTACATTAATTGAGAAAAACTGGATAGGTATTTTTAACTCCTGTATTGCCGAAGTACAGGATACAAAATTCTCTATGAAATCAAATATTCCCTGTTGGCTCCCCTGCCAAATTTTTAACCTAATGCGGCCTGGGACTAAAAATTAGCCCTCCCCTGATCTTGACCTACCCTGATGTTGCCATCGGTGCCCGAAATGACGGCGTCATTGCTGAGCTGCAGTCCTGAGGAGCACGTGAGCACGGCCATGCGGCCTCCAGAAAACTTAAGAGTGATCGACACCGTTTCATCCACACCTGAAAACAAGGACCAAAATGAGGTTATTTTGGCTTGAGACACCTAGGGTAACAGAAGTTCCGTATTTATGGCACTATAAGGCGCACCAGAGTATAAGGCGCACTCTCAAAAAGTAGTCATTTGTTTAATACATAAGGCGCACCAGACAATTAGGCGCATGATATTGAGACTACAGGAAGAGCTCTTATGTTTAGGATCTTTACACTCAGTCAATCAGTCTATTGAGAATAGCAAAATATTGTACAGGAATTAAACTGGAATCATGGAAGTGAGGGCACCGACACTTTACCACTACACGACCATTGGTACGGATAACATCCAAAAAGGCAATGGCCCTTATTTCATGATTACACCATTTTTACTCACAGTGCCAGAAAGACTGATTTGGCATAGTGCATTCTGATGGGTTAAACATTCTTACCACTTGGTCACCTGTGCGTCAATAAACTCTCTGTTTAATACGTATACGTACAGAAAATAGCTTGTATAGTATTTTGTTGAAACACTTTCTATTTTTAACTTTCCCAATGTTATTGACGACATATGAAGAAGTGGAGAGACTGATTAACCTGTCAGAATGCAATATGCAAATCAATGTTTTTGGCAACATGAGTAAAAATGGTGTGCTGATGACATAAGCTCTTGTGTGTTTTCATATGACATTTATTCAACTGGTGGTCTAGTAGTAGAGCACAGGCGTCAAACAGGCGCCCCGCGGGCCAGATCAGGCCCGTAAAGGGATTGAATCCGGACCGCGAGACAACACTCAGAGAAGCGCAAGAGAAAAACAAACTGCAGGTTGAAATATGTCAACTTCATGTTGCCAAAGCCAGGTGCCTCGAACAAAGACACTGTACTTGTATTTCTTTTTCTCTCCCTCTCTCTCTCTCTCTTTTCCACCCCTTTTCTCCCACTCTCTGTTTCTTTCTCTCTCTGTGTCTTTTTAACTTCTTTTGCTCTAAATTTTTTCCTTTTCTCTCTTCATACCTTTTGCGCTTTCTTTTCTCTTTTCTCTCCCTCTGTCTTTCAATTTCTCTTTGGATTTCCTTCTTCCTCTCCCTTTCTTTCCCCCCTCTCTCAAGATTTTTTATCTCTTTTGTTTCTCACGCTCTCTCCCTCTCTCTCTTTTTCTTTCTTTGTCCCGCCCTTTCTCCTTTTGCCTCCCTCGATCTCTTATTTCTCTATCTTTTTTCTTTTTCTTTCTCTTTAATCTACTAGTCCGGCCCCCAACAGAATGTTTGTTCTATCGTGTGGCCCCCGAGTTAAAATGAGTTTGACACCCCTGTAGTAGAGTGTCAGCATCATCCCCGCCAAGACAATGATTCGAATTGGAAATTAGGCCAGCAATTTATTTTTCTTTACCATTCCACTGTGATACTTCCGTTAAAACTCCTTAGCCAATCATAGTTTGTGAAACTAGTGACATTTCCCAAGGCCCGCGAGCAGGCCCTGCAAATTCAAAATCTGATTGGTTAAACAAACATCTTTATTGATACTGGGTGTTATGCCTCAGGGCCTGCAGAGCTCATTGTGAAGACATCTAGGTACATTTCTAAACCCTGGCCACAGGTATGACTGAAATATGATGGGTTAAATGCTTAAATATAAAGGTTTACATCTGGAAGGAGTACAAACATGGGAGAAGCAATGTAAGGAAGCTGACAGACCATTTGAAGTCATTAATGAACAAAATATACTGTAGTTAACATCGTATAATTCAGATATGTGTGTATTATTGTGTGATGGTTTTATTTAGAATAACCGTTAAATATTGAACTTATGTAGGAATCACCTTTTCCTTTAGATCAAAAATGGATAAAAATGTGGCTTTTAATTTTTTTGCGACACCAGACATATTTGTTTTTTGGTCTGTTATGCCTCCAATGATTTTGGGTTGTCGACCCCTGCTTTAAATGTTCGTGCATAGCCCAAGTACTGCTTCGATACGCAAAATCGGATTTGAAAGTAGTCTTTTTATATCCATATCAAGGCTAAAATACTTCTATATTGTAAAAGTTTTGGTATAAGTAGTTGATGTTAATGCAATTATTTCTGGCAGATTTGATTTTTTGCAGGCCCTGATGGCCCACTACTGATAAAATTATATAAGTGGTACTCTTCAACACCACATACAGTATGTGTGGAACTGTTTTATCAGTGTTCGGAGTGGCCAGGCATGGAAAGTAGCAGACTAAATTTAGTAAATTTGAATAATTCGCTTATTTTAGGATTTTGCAGTTAATTGTTCAAAAACCACTATTTGAATACTGTATTGTTATGTTGTGAGAATATTTTACTTAGCATATTAAATCTGAATATTGCAACCCCACTTCAAACAGGTAAAACTTGAACACTAAACATCCCAGTGTTTGTTAGAAATTTAGAAAGTAACAATATTTGGTTCTTAATCTCCGCTTAATGTGAAGTTGTAAACTAAAACCGAACATATCTTGTCTGCCATGTGAAAGAGAAGCGTTTTTTTTTGCTTAAAAACTATGCAATGTGGTTCAAATTTGAGCACTTTCTATAGGACTTCAAGCAACTACCTGAAAGAGGTTTTCCTCCAAGTACATTGTTCAAAGGTTTTCATTGTTTATTGTACCTATACAGGTACATATTATCCTTATTTAGTCTTGAAGTAATACAAAAGTAATAAAGTAATCAAAGTAGTTTATTGCAATGTTATGGTATTTGGATTACGTTACTGATTAAATCTTATAACAGGTAACTAGTAACTAATAATAATAATAATAATAATTTCCTTGTATTGTCATTCTGTGTAACAATGTACACAGAACGAAATGTCGATTGCACCTGACCCGTTGTAGCGAGCCGATGCAGAGGGCGCCGCCGACCTATCGGGTGGCACGGCGACTAGGTGCGTTCAAGTCCAGCAACTGCAGCCTCCCTGTGTAGAGTTTGCATGTTCTCCCCGTGCCTGCGTGGGTTTCCTACGGGCACTCTGTTTCCCCACACATTCCAAAAACATGCATGTCAGGTTAATTGGCCGGTCCAAATTGTCCCTAGGTGTGAATGAGCAAGTTTGTTGTCTGTCTCTGTGTGCCCTGCGACTGGCTGGCAACTTGTTAAAGGTGTTCCCTGTCCTCTGCCCGAAGATAGCTGGGATGGGCTGCAGCACACCTGCGACTCTACTGAGGATAAGCGGTGCAGATAATGGATGGATGAATGGATAGGTACTGTATCAGATTACATTTTTAAAGAAACCCTCCCAACCCTTTAAGTGGCATATATAATTGAATATGTTAGAATTTAAGTGGCTGACTGAAACACACAGTGAATAATTCTCATTGATTGGATTTTAGTGTTACACTGCTCCTATAACGTGTTTTTAATACAGTTTCTATCAATTCTCCCAATGATCAGAAATCAAGTCACCAGAACCCCCAAACAAAGCCTTCAGAACCTACCGCTTTCAGTGAGAACCCCTAGAGCCTTGACGATCTCCGGCTTCTCTCCACCGTAGACCATGAGAGAGAACTGCAACGGGTAGATCCCGAGGTCCAGCATTGTCCCCGCACCTTGCTCCTTGTCCACAGACCGGGGCAAATGCATGAGGGGCACACCGAACTCGGCCCTCACCATCTTCACCTTGCCGAGCTCCCCTTGAGCTAGCAGTCGCCGGATCTCCACCGAGGCGGGAAAGAACTGAGTCCACACGGCCTTGGACAGACGTGTGCAGTTTGAAACGTGATTGCACTAGGTTGCATCGATTAGTCAACGTCGTCGACAAAAATCAATTCTATGAATCCAATAGTCGAGAATTGTCACCAGACACGTTTTTCCGACAGAGTGAGACATCTTACATCATTTCAATCTCTGCTGAGAGTCGCTCATGTGCGATAGCTCCTATCTCAAGGGGTAACACGCAGAAATGATGGCATCAATATCAAGTACGCGTACCAAAACTTCTAAAATTTGAGCGTATTTTAGCCTGGTTACAGCGAATTAAAAGACTACATACTTGCAAAATGTGCAAGGCACACCTTGGGTATCGAAGCAATACTTTGGCTATGCACAAAAATTGCAGGGGTCGACTACCCCAAATTATTTAAGAGGCTTAACGGACCAAAAAACAAATATGTCTGAAGCCGCAAAAGATTGAAAGCCACATAAAAAACTTTTTTTTTCATCGAAGAAAAATATGATTCATACATAAGCTTGTCATTCAATATTTAACATGTATTCTTAAAAAAAGCCATCACACAAAAATACACAATCTAGTTCCCTACCCTAAGTTTTTTCATTTTCAAACATTTCTGAACAATCTCTTGGGAGCACTAGGGCAGCACCAGAGCTACTGTTGCTGACCGCCAATTTAAAGAAATCACATCAGTTGAACGAAAAGGAGTCTGACTCGCCTCAGTAAGATTCAAGTAACGTCTCAGCCAATACAATTTTGATGACTTGCATTGAAAATTTTAAACAGTATATTTGGCTTTCAAAGAGAGTATGAGCGTGAAGCCAAACAGTGCCTGACACAGATTTATGAAATTGAATGCAGTCTTAAAACGTTAATAACGACAAACACCAGTTGTTTAAACCAGTTGATTTCAAACTGTTGAAAAAAGTTTTTAAATTTGCCGTTGACCACTGAATGTACTCCAAAAAATGCACATATTTGTTTTATTTACTGTTATTTTGCTGCTAAAGAGCCTGTTCTTGGTTTGCAGGGATAAAAACAGTTTGATTTTAATTTAGTATTTATTTGCCTGCCCCTAAAAAATGGACTGAGTGATATTCATGGATTTGTGTCTCGACTGATCTGATTTTTTACTGTAATTTTTATTTGAGTCGGCAGTATGTTCAATAAAAGATGTATTTTTCGTTGTACCCATTTTTATTGTGTTTATTACTATCTTGGGGTAGGGACCCGCCCGAGGCCAGTAAGTCCCTGGTTCAAGCCTCGGCTGAGTCATACCTAAAACACACAACATTGGTACCCATTGTATGTGTTATCAATGCCCAACTGAGTACAAAGAACCTTTATATATGCCTGCTTTGTACTGGTTATTAGGGTTGGAATTGGGAGTTTTGGTCCCCTGATGACTCCCAATGACAAGTGTTGTGACACATCAGTTGGGTATAAGTATCGCCGCATCATTTACCCTGCACAGTCGTACGAACAACTTCATGCTAAATTTAAGAAAAAAAAGGTCATATTTATCCGATTATTCGATGAAGAGTTGATGACAGTTGATGGTTAAAATAGCAGTTAGTTGCAGCCCTAGTTTGCATTTTGACACACTGTTGTTCGGTGTTTGGACTATTACGTCATTGTCGCTATCGACCAATCACGTTCATCTGTTTTCTCGTGACTTTGAAGAACGGCTTTAAGGAAGAGATTCGATTCTCTTATCAGAAAGCTCATCTCCCGGCCTTCCTTGCAAGTTCAACATCCATTGATGTCTTCTAACCTTATTTTCAGTGTCTACCAAAGTTTACACTTAACAGTGAGAAAGAACAATCACCTCCATGAGGAAAACGTCGTTCTTCTTAGCCGAGTCAAGGATCTCCTTAGCCTCCCTGGCGTTCATGGCAAGAGGCTTCTCGCATAAAACGTTTTTCTTGGCATCCATGAAAATCAAGCAACATCTTAGGTGGTGCGGGTGGATTACACCCACGTACACTACATCTGAAAATGCACACGCAGAAGTGTAAACATTATAAAACAGTCATTGTAGCTTTTATTTTTTTATTTCGGCACCTGTGGTAAACTATTTACAGCCAAGGAAGCCATAAAACAGTGATTCAATGAGTTAATTTAAAGTATTTTTTTTATTTATATTTAGTAAATTTCAATACAAGAGTAGGAGTATGGATGTTAAGAGGAGACTGTATAAGAGTGTGATTGTGCCGACTGTGTTGCATGGTGCAGAGACTTCGAGCCTGAATGCAGATTTGAGAAGGAAGTTTTTTTGAGATGAAGTGTTTGAGGAGTATGTTAGGAGTGACAAGATGGGATAGATTGAAAAATGAAATTGTGAGAGACGGAACTGGAGTAGTAGTGGAACTGGGCAAGCGTTTGGATAAGAGAGTACTCTGTTGGTTTGGACACATGGAGAGGATGGATGAGGAGGGAATGTAGAAGAGGATCTACAGAGCAGAAGTCAATGGAAGGAGACCAAGAGGAAGGCGTGGATGGATGGCGTTATGAGTGCACTGGAGGAAAGAGGTCTAAATGTAGTGGAAGCCAAAGCTCTTGTTGGTGATAGGAATGAGTGGAGAGGTGTTGTGAAAGGATAGTGGGATGTTTGGCGTGTTATAAGGGATGGGTAGGGCACCTGTATGATGCGGCAGGGGTTAAGACAGTGAAAGCTGTCGGGCCCTGCTGTTGAACAGAAGAGTGTGTTGTGTCACCCTGACCCAAGTGACATGGCTGCTTTCTTGTGTCCCGTTTCATCTGGAGGGACGAAAGCATGACCAAATTGGGTGCCGAGGTGGTTAACTTGTTTGGGTGTTTGGGCATTTGGGTTGGCCATGGTCCGAAAAATTGTGTGAGTGTTTCTTTTTGGTATTTTTCCCTTTTTTTTTAAATTGTCTTTGTTTTTGTGTATGTGTTTGTTTTGCAGTAGATCATCCTTCTCGAGGGATATGACCAGGGTAGACAGATAGTTATAAATTTCAATACTGTTTGTCTTTTGATGAAAATAGACGTTTGATGATTTTTTTTTTTTGAGGAGTAATGTTTATTACGACTGTTTCTAACATTTATTTATTTCTTTTGAATTTATGTTATATTTGTATTTATTTTTTCTTATTTTAAAAGGATAGTGTTTAATATTTAGTGCCTCTTAATGGTACAAAAAAGCCTTACTTCAGTAAAAAAAGACATTGATTGGCATACTCGGCAAAACTACTTGAACTCTCATTCCAATATGAATTTTTATTAAAAGTCATTGATGGAGATATTTGCAATTCTTTTACATTGTGGAATCCCTAACTAGAAATCGCCGCCATGTTTGTCTGGAATCTTGCTGCTACCCTGCGCTCTGTGGCACTGGTTTTCACTCGCAATACAGGGCCATCTAGTTGTCAAATATTACACACAGGGGCTTTAATGAAATACATTCAATTTTGTAAGGAAATATTCTTAAAGTGATTCTAAACAGATTTTCTTTAATTTTGAGATGTATACTTGTGATTTTTTTACATTCATATCTAATCTTATAAAAGTAAATCTTAGTCTTATTTTATTTTAAAATGATTATTTTTCTATATTTAAATACGGCTTTTTAATAAAATATGTCTATTTTTAAAATCATAAATATTTATCATTTTCTTAATTTATTGAAATAAAACCTCAAAGTCTTTTGGGAAAAAATAATTGAAATGAAAACAAATATTTTATTTATTTATATACTAATTATAACAAAGACATACGATATTTTGCTTATCTTAAGTATTACTCTTTGTTTTTAAAAAAATAATAATTTATACAAAAACGTTTTTACTTGTATTCTTAAAATGAACTCAATGATAATGAAATGGGGAAAAATCTTTTTTTTTGCAGTGTAGGTAGTAAAGAAGTTCTGTGATTTTACAGTACTACTGTTAAATTGTACTGGACCATCTCAGGAAACTTGAATAATGTGATTTATTTAAATTCTGCAATGCAATTGAAAGAAACCTAAGTTCAAAATCAACTGAAATATTGCCAGCCTTTTATCGTTTTATTAATGCTAGTCTGCTAGTATTCGTTTCTTCAATATTCTAATATTTTGAAATGAGATAAGTGATAATAATTGGTTTGGAGAAAATAAAGAATTTTATCTCAATATTTTAATTTTCGGAGACACTCCTGTACCAGCTCAGTAGCCTAGATGGTAAGGCGCCCGCTTTGAGACTGGGAGGTTCGGGTTCGCGCCCCGGCCGAGTCATTCCTAAGACTTAAAAAGTGGTCGGCGGCGCCCTCTCTTGGCTGCGGCTGCATCGGGTCAGATGCAATCGACATTTCGTTCTGTGTACATTGTTACACAGAATGACAATACAAGGAAATTATTATTATTATTATTGTAAAATCTCAAGTACTCATCCTTGAGGGGCCTTCGAGTTCCCATGGGGGGTTCTTCAACTCCTATTTGAGAATCACTGATTTACTTGATAATCCAACTTGCAAGCAATGCCAACCGACCGACGTTAGGATCTTGTGCAAGTTCCTCGTAGCTTCCATAAGCTTGTTGGATGTTGTGCTTTTTAGCAAACTCCTGCGCGTGCTCCAGATTGCGGGCAGCCACGGCCACAACCTGATAAAAACACAATTTGATTTTGCACAGTTGATTCCACTTTACACTCCTGCCAAATCAAGTTATATTGTTAATGTGACATTTGACTTCCTCCAGTCCAAGAAAACAGGGTACAGTAGTGAGAATTTGTGCGAGGCTCCCATGCATTCACGACGTCCCAACTTCCGCAAGATAGTAGTGATGGGAATTCCTGCTATTTTTAGATAACCTTTTGGCCCGCAAAAAAGAAAGAAGAAAAGCGCTGAGGGAAACAAAAACAAAACAAATAAAATGAAGAAAAAAGAGAAAAGGTAAGACAAATATAGATAAAAGAAGAAAAGGGTAAAGAAAACAGGAAAAGGGAGAGAAAAAAAATAAGTAAAAAGTTAGGGGGAAAGAAAACAAGAGAAAACAACAAAAGAAAGGGAAAAAGGGACAAAAGAGGAAAAAAGAACAAGAAAAAGGAGTCAAAAATAGGGAAAAACAAAAGGAAAAAGCAAGAAAAAAGCAAGAAAAAAAATCTTGGAAAAAAGACTCAAAAGAAGAAGAAACAAAAAAAGAAAGCAAGAAAAAAGGAGTACAGGCTAGGGAAAAGAAACAAAAGAAGAAACAGCGAGACACGTATTTTCGTATGCCAACACGACGGATAAATTACGAAATACAAAAATTAGTTTTCCTTTAAAAAATAATAATAATGGAACACGTTTTCCCTGAAACACAACGGAAACAAATGAAAATATCTACAGGTCTGTTACAAAAATGATTAAATGCGAAGACATGTTAACCTCAACAATGGGGAAAATGCATATTCAAAACAAAAAACGAAAATGGTGATACTATCATGTAAATATGCATTTTTTTAAATACAAGGCGATCGAGAAATTTGCATTTGACACAAGATGGTCCTCACGTGAAGCAGGTAGGCGCCTTGCATGGCTGTTGCCGCTATCGGTGTGAGTGTGTGTGTGTGAATGGCATACCTGTCAACCTCCACGGCTCCATGCCCGTACAAACTATCGTATTTTCCCGTACAAAATACAAAATAATCTTACACCATATATTTTTTTTTTTTTTTCGGAATGATGCATAATGGGAAATCCCCAGGCGGCAGACGCATGCGCACAGTAGCATCAAACCGCTCGCTTCGTTTGCAACGAAAAAAAACATACCGAGATAGAGGCTTCCGCGGCGAACTCGTTTGACTTGATTGATTAGCCGTTTCATGATAGTCGGTGTTTACCGGATGGTACCCATCATTGACAAATTTGCGTTTTTCCTTAAGATTTTCTTGTACATCGTTCACGTCTTAAAATGCATAATAAACGCACTTTGTACGGCAAAAACGTAGAGGTTGACAGGTATGGAATGGGTAAGTGCGAAGCACATTGTGAAGCGCTTTGAGAGGTCTTCATTGACTTGAAAAGCGCTGTATAAATGCGGACCATCATCATAATCATTGTTGAGAGAAAAAAACAGCATCTGAAAGAAAACCGACACTCTTCATTCATTTCCCAGAGTCGGCTCATAAAGCCGTTTCGTCCGCGAATGACACATCACGATCGTGCTCAGCTTCCGTACATTCGTGACGTCACCACTTGCCCCTAATAATCTTTTGCAAACTAGTATGTTCTGTTTTATAAGAGAATTCAATCGTAGTCCTTGCACTTTGCTGCGCAAATAAATAATTGGACAGAATCGAATTTGGTAAATATTGTAATGTGCTTTGAACTTCGTCCTGGTGGCCAGACGTCCCTGTGCAAACGCTAAACCGAATCCTCGGATGACACAAACGAAAATGGGGAGTAAACAACTTTGGGTTGGAGCAGCAGAATTATTAGTGTTTGTCGCAATGATACCTGGTGGTCTTCTTGTGGAAGAGTTTTGAGGGCCACTGTGAAGTCGTGGCTGATCTTGCCCGCGCCGCAGATCCCCCACTTGGTTGCCATACTTCGGAAGTCGTCGGTTGCAGCAACGTGTTCCCGTTAGAGCAGTGGTCGGGAAGCTATGGCTCGCGAGCCATATACGGCTCTTTTCAAGAGTACTTCTGGCTCGGAGATAAAATAGGACATATTTAGCATAAAATTATTTAGCCAAGCGGACCCAATTGTCATACATTTGAAACTGGAACAACAATGTATACTGTAGGGGTTCGGTCCGGTGTGTGTGTATATATATATATATATATATATATATATATATATATATATATATATATATAGTACATGGTAAGTTGCTTGCTTTACACACAGGGTTTGTCACGACCAGAACAGAAGTAGGACCCAGATGTGTAACATTACTCACAAGTTTATTGAATTATACAGGAAAGGCAGTGCCAGCGATCCAGTGCTTGTTGGACGTGGGAAGCAAGCTGCTCACCGGATCGGATCGTGTTCCGAATGCGGAAGTGGATCTTCCGGAGCAGGAGATTGTAACGTTGTTAGACGGAAAAACAGGTCGTTAGCTGGGACGGGAGATCAGAACGTGGTCGGGGTTAAAAAAAATGTGTTGTTAGCCGGGGCGGGAGATCAAAACGTGGTCGGGGTTAAAAAACGGGTCTTGGCAGGAGCCAAACAGGGAAAACAGGAACGGATGAGTGGAAAACGGTGACAAAACGGGACAGACAGCAGTCAGAGTCAAAAATGCTTGCCTTGTGAAAACAGAGGTTCACTGTCGGACTGACAACAAGCGAGTGAAAGGACTGAGCCTAAGTACGACGGGGAACCAATCAGGTAGCCAGCAGCAGCTGGCACCAAAAAAGCGGGCACAGGTGAATGTAATGAGTCATCATGACAAGGTTGTCGGGTTGATGCCCAGTCAAGCCTGCACATATATTAGGTTCGGGAGTTTCGGTTTGCTTATGTAAGGCAAGCATTTTCTCAGGATTCTGACTCCAACCCTAAATAAGATATAAAAATCTGATTGACAAGGGTTTGAAACCGCAACCTTATTTATGTAAGGCAAGCATCTTACCTTCCACACACACAAAAACACTTAGATTGGGGCTAAGGGGCCGGTCACACAGACATTTGCGGCTGAATCACGGCCAGAAATTTCTGCCTGTGAGGCGGACGCTATTGAATGCTTGGAGATCGCCATACAGACGAGATACAGCAGTGCTTAACACGCGGTCGGAAATTTGCGCGCAGGTGGCAGCGCGAAGTTTTGCGCTGCTCAATTCTTCAGAGCGAGGGTACACAGCCTTTCACGAGCGTATCGAGGCTGAACCACTTCCAGGAATTTCTGGCCGTGAAGCAGACGCTGTTGGGCGCTGTTGGACGTTTTGAGACCGCCATATAGACGAGATACAGCAGTGCTTTACTCGCGGTCGGAAATTCACACGCGGTTGGCCGCGCGAAAAAGTTTTGAGCTGCTCAAAAGTTTGAGCACGTGTTAAACCGCGTGCCGCACACGTGATCAACACGAGGTAATGACGCGGAAATGACGCGGAACGACGTGCTCTGGCCGCGGCCAGGGCGTGGTTACACATGGGTAGGACGGGAAATCTCAGCGGGTAATCGTGGGTGGAGCATGGTAATAGCATGTTCTGCGCCTGTATCGTGGTGTTATTACGTGAAATTAGCGTGTTACGCGTGTGACAGTCAAACGCCTTTCTCCGCATATATACAGCGCGATTTGCTGAGCACACGTCAGTTGTGCTCGAGACGTCAAGGGGGTGAACATGGATCCCCGTCAGCGTAGTGACCTCGTCTTAATCCATTTTTATTTCTTGACATTTCTTTTCAAGATAATAAAATAAAAATGATGCCGTAGCTTGAAATCTTGATCTTCACGGGACTGTGTCTTGAGCGGTTATGATTTCTAAAGCCCGGTGTTATCCGAGAAATGCATCCCTGCCGAGATTTGCATCCCCTCGCTACTACAACCACTTTTACCTCGTTTTATCTCACTTTTAGGGAATGTAATGGCGAACATATAACCAAAACCACTTTGTCTTGCATTTGTTGGGAATGTAATACAACTTAAACCATTCCGTCTTTGTTTTTGTTGTGAACGTAATCGAACGGTAAATCTTCCCCCCCTCGTGTGAACGCGCATTCTGCTGCGCTTCCAACAAAAGCGATCGTATTCTATATAAAACGCTTATTAAAACAATAAAGCGAGCTAATTATAACAATTGGGAGATCCTAGTCTATATAACGCGTTTATTTAAACAATAAAGTGCGATCGTATTCTACAAAATGCGTTTGTTAACGCGGATGAAAAAGTCACCAACGTCAATGCAAAGCGATCGCAGCAGAATGCGCGTTCACGCTAGGGGGTGGGGGCGTGGGGGTGTTGCGTAGGAGTCGGATTTGGGCACAACACCGGCTCGGGAGCTTTTATACCCGTGGTCCACACGAGAAAATGACGCAGAAATTACGGGATGAGGAAGCGGAACAGTCGCCGGCGTCTGTTTTGCGGGCATACCACGAATGAACAGCGGGTTGGCCAATTTTGCGCATTTTCCAACGCGGGCAACCATGGGCAAAAAAAAAACGCAAAATTTTAGCCGTGATTCAGCCGCAAATGTCTGTGTGACCGGCCCCTAAAATCCCATCCCTCTTACCCTAGCTCCAACCAAAACCATAACCATAGCTCTACCTACAGCTTTAACCCTATCTCAAAACAAAACCCTAACCCTTGCTCCAATATAAACCCAAACTCAAGCTCGACTTTAGACATTTCCAAATATTGTCTAAGTCTGACTCACCCCTGTTAGCCCGACCTGAAAGAATCCCAACATTTTTCAAAGTGCTACTGACCCCTGGCAGTCCGAGGTTAGAGATTGTCAGACATTGTCTTAGTCCAAAGTCAAATGTTTGTATGTGTTGTGTTGTTACAAAAGTAAACATCAAATTTAGTGCTTGAAAACAGGGACCTAATACATCATTTTGTTTTCATTTTGAAAAGAAAATGCCACCTAAATACAACAAAAATACTGCTACAGTAATAATATAATATAACATTGTACAAAAATACTAAAGAAATACTACATAAATACTACTATTGACTACTTCAAACATTCTACAAAATACTTCAAAAAATACTGTTTTGGAAATACTTCAAAATACTACAAAAATATTATTATGGAAATACTTAAAAATACTTAAAATACTACTATGGAAATACATCTCCCGAAATACTACAAAAATTCTGCTATTGTAATACTTTAAAAATACTACAGAAATATTATGACAGAAATACTACAAAAATATCACCACAGTAATAATACAGAAGTACAACAGATATACTATAACAATACTATGGAAATACTACAAAAATACTACAGAAATATCACAAAAATACTACGACAGAAATACTACAGCAGAAATACAAGAAAAAACCACTACAGAAATATAACGACAGAAATACTACAAAATTCCAACTACTGTAATACTACAAATTTACTACAGATAATACTACTAGATTCTACTATAGAAATAATAGAGGAATAATAAAAAACAATACTATGTATATACTGTACTACAAAATACTACTATAAAAATAGTAAAGATTACTACTTCGGAAATACTACGAAAATACTCCAAAAATCAAACTAAAGTAATTCCACAACAGTATGACAGAAATGCTGAAAGAATCCGCCTGCAGAAATTCTCCCAAAAATACTAAATACAATACAACTACAGTAATACTACAAAACTAAATCACATTTTTTTTGCGTTATTCAGGGACCTAGTGTATCATTTGGATTTAATTGTGAGCGTATTCAAACCAATTTGATTGGAGTAATATATTTCAAAATATGTTTAATATTAGATGTCTAGGTTTATATTTATCCATAAATGAAACAATTGGATACTTCTCCAGGATAGGTCCTTTGGCCATTTTTCAACTCAATGCGGCCCCCTGGTGACTCCAAATAGATGCCCGCCTCTTCTCTAAATCGTCCCTCAATGGTTTAATAAAGAGTAATCGTTTTTTAAATATGCAAATGATAAATGCAGGGGCGATTATAAGTGCAGAGCGTTGGGGGTGCTCAGCCCTCAGAGTGTCTAGCTGGTTAAAAAAAATAATAATTTAAATAATTTTAAGCGATTTAGGATCATTTAACACTGTTTCACCATATAGAAATAGATCAGGTGGGGTTTTTGTGTATTTCTTTATTGTTACTATGGGTAGTAGACTCTCATCTGAACATGGTGGGTTTTTTTTACAAAAAAAAGGGGATGATAACCAAGTCATGGTATTGGGTGGTAAAATAGTTGTTCACCATAACTGCATTATAACATACTCTCACCGTAATACACCGAAGCCTCCAGATTCCGCCGGAGTCCGCCGTTATGCCGCAAGTGACACCAGCCGAGCCAAAGAGGAGCGGTGCTAGAAATCAAATGGACTGAACCATTTCAAGACAGTGGAGTACTGTATTTCCAACGTCGTGCTGTTAAAATATTTTTTTTTGTCTCCCTTGGAAAATCTAGCATTTTCATCATATTTAAGCCTATCCTGTCCTTTATTAAAAGTGGAGTACGGCATTGGAAAACTTAAAGCTTCAATCATGACTTTAACAGGAGATGGCGGCAGAGTAACATATGATTTTCACGAAAGTGCATGGCATCACTCCAAGCCCTCGAATAAACTATTCTTTTTATTATCTTTTGGGGGGTTTGTTCCGCCCGAAACGGCCTGGTACAGGCATGTTAAAAGCAGATAGGCCCAATGAAAAATAACGCCTAGGGTTTTTTTTTTTTACTCAGTTGGGCATTTACTATTTAAGGACACCTCAAACTAAGCACCTTCCTTCTGAAGGATTTTATACATTGGACAATAAAATATTTTATACGATTGAATACAAGTTACATTTATTGAGTGCAATGAAGATTTTTACCGAGTAGGCTTAAGTTCAATGACAGGTCATGCTGATCCGAATGCGGAATGTTTTGTCTGGTTCTGTTGATAAGAGGACTCTGACGAAGGACGGCAGGCATTGTTTTGATAAACGCTCTGCTGTTTTGAGTTTTTCCAGATATCGAGGCGGGGTGGTGGGGCCCACATGGGGGCTTTCCTGGTGCTCCCATGGGAGGAACCGTCACACCAGCTTGCGGAAAAACGTGGGCCGAGAAGACAAGCAGAAAATCGAGAGAGGAGGCTTGACAGAGACTCGATCGACACTAATTCGGCCATATTCGATGGAATTCACTTAGTTAAAATGTTTAAGAGATTAAATCTACCCCAGTGTGGAAATGCCGGTCTCTTGTCCATCTTTTCCATCAAGAAACAAGCGTGCATTGTTAAGTGAATGTAGGTTGTGTTTGGTTAATGGAGTCAGATAACTAATTCGAATAATTTGGTAAACGGTAAATTTTAATATTTAAAACCTAACTCTTCAAAAAAATTAAATGCTAGAATTTTTAGGGGTGCTTGGGTTGAATTCGGGGTTGCTTAAAAAAGGGTTTGAGGGTGCTTGAGCACCCCCCAAAACGGGATGGTTTTTCCAATGGATAAATCGTTGTTGGATGTATCGTTGGTTTACCGAAAGGAATCTTTAAAATACATTCTTAGTAGATTAAGTACTGTACAGAAATAATGTTTATCACACAACGACGTTGTGTTGTTCTATCGTAGCTGTAATGTCAGTTATCTGGCAGAGGAGGACGCTAGCGGACAATCCTCGCTGTCAACCCCACCGGAAGTGAAGGTGCGGAAGGCAAGCCTAACATTTTCCAGCCGGCGTCGTATCTTTTGTCCGTCCGCCTCCTCGCCGAGAGCAACATCTTCCGCCTCAGTCATGGCTAATGTTGCCGACACAAAACTCTACGATATCCTCGGCGTGTCACCGTCGTCTTCCGAAAACGAACTCAAGAAGGTAGGGAGCGTTCTACGGGTATTCTCGAGTTAACGCCAGAAAACCGCATCCCACGCCCCGCCTGTCTTCGACGAGCGCCCGGGGTAAAATGTAAGCAGGAAGTACGTCGTTAGCCTGCTATGCTAATATTAGCGCAGAATGCTAACTGGCCTACATCATCGTCGTCTGCGTATGACGTTGCCTGTGGAAATGTGATAAACTCTCAGAGCTTGCTGGTTTCATTCGCAGACGTAATGAACAAACCCTAATTCAAACTGGAACCGAGAATTTTGCATAATTGTTTTAGGTATTCAGCGCTTGACCTCCCCTACTGCAACATGTACAGGTGTCAAGTCTCTTGGTTTAAACTATTTGGTTCGCTAAGCTCACACATGTTAAAATATATAGGAAATAATGAAATCATTTGTATTCATTACGATGATTCATTGAGTGTAGTAGACAACTGAATCTCAATTCGGTCGTAAAGGATCTACTCAGAGCTCGTAAATTTCCTTTTATGTCCTAAGATTGGAGCAGTTACTTCATAGTACTGGACAAAACTATTGTATCCATGATCGTTAAGTTATTTTGTATTCAATTCACCATATCGAAGCCTTAGTTTCACCTACACATCCATTACCAAGGTTTCGCAAACATTGATCCGCCATTTTGAAAGAATAAGCTAAAGTTTTGAGACTAAAATCTGCCTTTACGTGTACCATTTGCGTTACGTCATCAGTATATACGGCAACATCAGTGCATGCAAATACCTCCTGCTGGTGGAGAGATAATGATTAGTTTTGTGCTATCTGCCTCCTCAGGCTTACAGGAAACTGGCCAAAGAGTATCATCCAGACAAGAACCCAAACGCTGGTGACAAGGTAAAAATTTACAAGGGGCACTTACAAGGGAGAGATTTTTTTTTTTTGATAGCATTTTGTTTCTCAAGACAATATTATATAGGACCTTATTTGGCTACAAGCTTTGTCATGTGGTACACCACTCCACCACATTCATCAAAATATGTTAATTGTTGACAAATAAAGTAGATCTTGATTCTTATAAAGTGTCATCATTCAGTGCTCACACGGCATATCGGTATTTGAATTTCGCATCTTTTGTGCATTAGAGGTAAGAAGGCTTAAAAAAAATCAAGGCCGACCCAGGCCCCTGTGTATTACTGCAAGAAAGATCCTGAACTAGACCAATGACCTTGATTTGTAGGAACGAGACAGAAACAAACCTAACATTTTATTTGTGAGGACTTGGGAGGAGGAGAGATGTTTTGTGAAAACAAATGAAAGCTTGTCTTTTCTAACAACAAAATCTGAGTTAAACAAGACTGTATAAACATTTACCGTGTTTCTATTTCTGTATCTGCAGAGGTTATATTAACCGACACTTTTCCATCATTGACAGATTATTTTTGTCAACATTGACAGGGACATTTTAAGACCATCCTTAATTTTGCCGGGTTGAAAATTGGGCCATACACCAAAGCTGCAGTACGTCCCCAGGAATCTAGCATGGCACTTTAAGGGAGCGCGGCAGAGAGCCAAAGAAGAACAAAGATGTGTGGACACACGGAAGAGTTCTTTGAATTGACATTGCAAGAGTTTAGTACAGTACATATTGTGACAATGCAACAGTTTTATAACCATATATTCATAATAAGCGCGAAATGCATCATGCAAATTAACGTTTCTACTTTTAACTCTTTAGCTTTCACCCACTAAAATCGACAAACTACCACGCTCGTTTGCGTTCGCGCCAAAAGTGACAAGTGTGCTCCTTTGCTGCATCCCTTCTATTGATGTGATGTGTGTGGTTTGCCTGTAGAAAAAAAGGCACTATTTATGAATGGATACAAGTGTTCAATCCACTATTTATGTACTGCAGCATTTTGGCCGTGAGGACAGGTAAAACCCTGAAGTTCTCCCCCATATGAAATGGAGAGTACAGATTGCAATAGTTACTAGTAGCAGGAGAAGCCTCCTGATCAGACTCAGATACAGCTCCTTTATCATCTGGTGGCCGTTGTCCTTTCGGTGTAAAGCACCATCCCGACCGATGAGCCAAATCATGGCATTGATGGGCATTGGCGTGTGTGACAATACTAATACTAGATCCCTAATCATCGGGGGAAACCATTTTGTTCCGTAATTTAGATAAGGCCTGTTGGGTTCATATTCACATCATACAATATGCTTGCATCTGTCCTGTGGCTTTCATATATTACTTGAAACACAAACTTTGTGTCTGGCATTACATATTAAAGGCTGAAAAGGCTCTTTGTTTGGTATAGGACGCAGTGTTTTGTATCTATATTCAAATTATTTATGTATTTAAATAAATAACTACATTGATAAGATACATTTAGAAAGAGCCTTTCTTGTTTGGTTTCATTTTTTTCCTTGGGCTTCTTCCAAATATCCTGTTACTTTAAGTTCAAGGAAATCAGCTTTGCCTACGAGGTGCTGACCAACCCTGAGAAGAAGGATCTTTACGACCGCTATGGCGAGCAAGGCTTGCGGGAGGGCGGAGGCGGCGGCCCCGGGATGGAGGACATTTTCTCGCACATCTTTGATGGCGGCCTTTTCGGCTTTATGGGTGGCCAGGGCGGACGCTCGCGCAATGGCGGCCGGCGGAGAGGCGAGGACATGGTGCACCCACTCAAGTAAGAATATACAAAAGTACATTTGTATAATCACTTGGAAGGGTGGGCTGCAACGTTTTTTTCAGGGTTGTCAAAAATTAATAATAGAAATAGTCGACAATGGAATTCATTATGAACTATTGCCGCCACACAAAATTTTCCAACAGACCAAGTTATCTCTTCATGATTAAAATCTATTGACAGTCACACATGTACAAAAGCCTCTCAAGTGACAACATTGACAAACAGAAATGGCGGCGTAAACATCAATTATGCATACTATAATTAACTAAACCAAAACAGTGTTATGGCGACAGCTTGGTGACAGACGCTGACAGCTGAACAAAACGGGTCTGACTCCTCGTTTTTGGTGACCGGATTGTGCATTTTATTTGCATGTATTTTGCTACAAAATATCATGAGTTTTATGCCAGACTCTGCCTGACAAATGTATTTAAAATTGAATATATGCAGCCTGAAAAATGTTGTTAAAACGTTAAAAACGACAAACATTAGTTGTTAAACTGTTAAGAATCTTTAAGTTATTTTGTATCAAACTCTGCAGTTAACCACTGAATGTACTTCAAAAAATGCACAAATATTTTATTTACTGTTCTATTGCTGCTAATGAGCCTGCACTTGGTTGAAGGGGATAAAAATGTCCACTTGATTTTGTGGCCTGCCCCTAAAACTGGAAAGGTTTAATAATGGATTTATGTCTCTAGGGACAGAGCAGTGCGCCTAATTGGTTTGTTTTATGTTGTTTTATGTTTATGGTTTATGTAATTATAATTAAGGCTTGTATAAGTTAAGTTTAACTTACTTTTGGAAGATGAGCTTCAAGAGTTTGGCGAATTCCTCTTTCGTAGTAGAAAGTATCCGAAAAAAGCGATCCAACTATCTTCTCAACTGCATCAAGTTTTCTTATTCCACTTTCTTTTCAAAATAAATGGCTAGTCTCTTCTGCTCGCTGTGTGACCTCTCACAGCGCCACGCAGCGGAAATAAGCACTTCAGTACTGTCCTGTACTCGTAAAAGGGTGCACACAATATAAAATCTAACTAATGTATTGATATTTTTCGACATCTTGAAAAAAATGTTCGTCTCTACCGTTTTTTGTAACTCAAATGGTCATAAGTAGGGGAGCGTCTGTAAGTTGATGTCTATGGTTAATATCCACTGTCTTCTGATGCTTGCTTTGTCTAAATTTGTGTTTCCCTTAGAGTATCACTGGAAGACCTTTACAACGGCAAGACAACCAAACTACAACTAAGCAAAAATGTTCTGTGTAGCACTTGTAACGGGTCGGTTTCATCGATCATCTGTGTCTTCTAAGTTCCGTTCTGAAAGGTTTTCTGAGTATCTTTGTGGTTTGTGCAGGCAGGGCGGCAAAACGGGTGCCGTCCAAAAGTGTGCCGCTTGCCGAGGACGTGGCATGCGCATCATGATCAGACAGCTGGCCCCTGGCATGGTGCAACAAATGCAGTCTGTGTGCACAGATTGCAATGGAGAAGGTGTGTTTGCATTTGAGGTTTTGGGCTCTTGTGATATAGATTGTTATTCGGCTCTTCAGTTTGTCAGCAATATTCCTCCCGTGACTATGTCTAGGGACTGAGCTTCCAGTCCTCTGCCTTCTAATTTTCCATAGCTGTTCATTATCAAGTGTCATACAAGTGGTCCCTAACTTTGAGAGTCCAGTTTAAATTGAAGTAATCCTCTGCAATCAATTTGTGTCACCAACCGATTCTTGACTTTCAGGCGAGGTGATCAGCGAAAAAGACCGCTGTAAAAAGTGTGAGGGCAAAAAGGTGGTAAAGGAGGTGAAGATCCTTGAGGTGCATGTGGACAAAGGCATGAAGCATGGCCAAAAGATCACTTTTGGCGGCGAGGCAGATCAGGCGCCAGGCATTGAGCCAGGAGACATCGTTCTTGTGCTGCAGGAGAAGGAGCATGAGGTAGGCGTAAGTTGTTGTTCGCCATGGTCTCTATTCCTTTTTGTTTTGCTTTTACAGGCACGGTGATTTGCATAGGAAATGTTATTGCAAATGCTCTAGGTTACAGTGACTGACAGAAAAAGTCAGTGTTACTCTAACAGTGAGCAGAAGATGAGAAGTTTAAAGGATTTTTATTTTTTTTTTTGCAATACGGCTCAAAGATTTACACATGCTGAAGTGATCATATCCAAATAGTAACCAATTCAAATGATGATTGACACAATGGTTAGCCAATGAAATTCTGATCAGAATGACATGAAGTTGTTCACTGTGCATTCAAATTAGACCCCAAAATCAAACTGTGTAACGCCTGTCGCGATAAATTTTCACGCTCCATTATTACATACAAGTGTGTACAATCATTGATTGACTAAAAGTCAAAAATTCATAAATTCTCTTTATATGTCTAAAAAATGGCCAAAGTAAAATACACAGTTGCAAAACCTTTAGTGCTGTTAACTGGTCGTCTCTAAAGGGCCACTTCTGGATTTCTAGACCTACCATTACAAAAATGTCTGAAATACAATATTTTGTTTTTTCAGTTTGTGATCAAGTTTGACAAGGTACCAGGTAAGGCTTCATGCTGTTGTCTAAACTATTTCCCAGCTAAGATGCCTTTGCTACATCTGCAGCGTTTGATTGGACCAAAAGAATTTAAGCGAGAAAAATATCTTTGTTCCAACCCGGATTACGCAATGTTGGTAGCACCTGCAGTTATTCCAGTTAGGGACAAAATTTCAGAGTTTAACCTAAAACCTTCCATATTGTCCAACGTTTCAAGAGCAGCATTTGATTTACTCGGGGTACATCTTGGATTGGAATTTTAGGCGAATTTTACAGGAATGATAAGGGGTGATATCAAATAAGTTTTCGTATGCTATGCTGAAAGACAGGGGTCACCAACATTATTGCCTGTAGGCACCAGGTGGCCCCCTATGAATACCTCAGTATCCAGTGGACTGGATCCGAAAATAGCTCATCGGTGATGTATCTGTGATTTTTCTAGGATGTCTGGTTTCTAACTGGCATGAGAAACCATTGACATTATCTGTGTATTGAAATACATGAGTGATCCTTCTAAAATTGTTTTGAATTTTAGCCTTTAACCAATACATGTAAATTACCCAGTGCCCTTATAGTGGTTAACTATTTTAACCCTTTTTCTAATTAAACCTGTTAACATCAAATCATCGTAACGACATGAAAGTGTTATTTTTCTAAATGCATATTAGACTGCTACCCTTTCGGTAACTAGAACGTAGCTCTCAGCTGCAATTAGGTTGTAAACTCTAGAAATCAGTCGTTGCTAATGATTTTACTGTTATATTTCACATGTTTAATCATAATTACTTTTTTCCCCGTTTCAATGGTTCCTTTCAATGATGTGCAAAGATTTGCTGAAAATGTGCCTTTGTCTGCATGCATCTATTTATATCACGCCATATATCAGGTAAATGGTCTAAGTACCAAATAAATGGGATGAGATCATAGCTTTGTATAAAATTGGATAAAATTTGTATAAAACGAAGCAATGTGTACTCATTAATATACCTATCCTCTAGATCGACACAAAAAACAGACCAGCTGTTCTAAACTTTTGGCATACGCTACACAATTCGAATACTACGTGGCGTTGTAAGAAACACAAGGGACCGGTTTTATTATATTTCAAACAAACGGAAGACATTTTTATGACAGTATGTTTGAAACTGTGTCTTCTGTCAGAAGCGTTCTGCTTTTCATGACAATTAGTTCAGTTATTTACCTTCAAGAAGACAAATGCTGACTGACTAGAACTGCAGGTCAAGCTGTCAATCCAGATTTATTCTCCTATCTTTCAGGACACTTTAACTACATCTCATTAATGTTCCACTTTAATAGCGAGAGGGCATTATTACTTTTCTTATTTTTAAAGTTCTAGATAATAGGGGTGGGACGATGTGCTGTGGTCACAATACCAATGTGCCGATTTATCGATTTATATCACGATTCTTTATAATTGCGATTCAACAAGTATTGTGATTTGATATAATTTGATTTTGATTTCATTTTCATTTCCTTTCTTAAAAATCGGGCAGCTTAAATCATACACTTCTGGGTCAAAAAAAAACATAAATGATGTCTAAACAACGCACATTAGTCTGTCAAAAAAAATCCCATCTGCATTATATACGGTTATCGTTATATTGGCTTAATATTAATACTGAATGAACACTTTAATAAAGAAGAGCAATGTAATCAAGAAATTAAGTCAGAAATTAATCGATAAATCATTATTAACTTAACATTTTGTTTCTTTTATTAACACAAATGCCACAGTGCAGAATTTTAGCCTGTTAAAACATTTTGAGGAACACTGCACAGGTGAGGTAGCAGGTCGAAAGATCTTTGACTAAAGTTTTCAGTAATTAGGCGCAAAAATGAGGTGCACAGATGAGTACAAATACTATTACCGATGCTGCCCTACTTACGAATGAGATCTGTTCCAGACGATCAATCGTTCTTAAGTCAAACTTGTTCGTAAGTTGCTTCAGTGCTATATTTTGTATGTTTAAGGTTTATGAAAGTATGTTTAAGTCTTGTCTGAGTAACTTGTATTGTTTTGAAACTGAAAAATAAACGTTTAGTCAAATAATATGCTCTGTAACTCTACAAAGCAGGCTGAATGATAAAGCATAGTACTGAAAAATAAAGCTATTCATTAGGCGTTGACATTCTGTGGTCTGTGAACCCCTTTGAAATTAAGGGCTATACAAATAAACTTGACTTGACTATAAAGGTAGGTTTAACTTTTACTTTTAAAAGGGTTAGGCGACTTCCTCCTCCGTGGTAAAAAGTGGCCAAAAGAAAGCGATCCAACCATTTTCTCAACCGCATCAAGCTTTCTTTCCACTTTCATTTCAAAAGAAACTGCACGCCTCTTGTATAAGCTTTGCACCAACCATATCGAATGCACGAGATATTAAACAATAAAAACGTCAAAGTTCTTAGCGTGCTAGAGATACAGTGCAGTGTGTATGCACACACCGGGAAGTAAAAGCTGGATTTCTTCTTTGGGGTGGATGCTGGGTGACCTCTCACAGCACCACGGCGCAGAAAGAAGCACTACAGCACGGTCCTCTACTTTGATAAATACAATATCTAACTTACAGCAATGTCTGGATATTTTTCGACATCCCGAAAAATATGTTTCTATTTAACGTTGTTTGTAACTCAAATGTACGTAAGTAGGGGAGCGTCTGTACTTTAAACACAAACACACTTAAAGTGGATAGAGCAGCAGAGCAGATACATGTCTCATTGCGTCTCTTCAAGTTTTAAAATCTCAATACATTTAAAGTGATTTCGGCAGACAAATGTCTCTTTTCTTGAAGTTCTTGGGCTAACTGGTAAACAGTAAAAGGAAGTTAGTAGCTAAGTAAACATAGGGTCTCTTAAAAACTGTAAAAAAAATAAAAACATTCAATAACTCTTTCAACTTGACGTCAGCTTGACTATGAACTTACTTTCCCACATTTTGAAGAATATGGCGTCACAGAAATGGATTCCGGAGAGATTTTTTTTTTTTAAATCACCCAAAATAAAATCATCATATATAAATGATTGGATTTTTGTTTTGTCCTACCCTTATTAGGATGTGGACCAGAAATTATTTGGTTTCTCTGGGTGTAGGTTTTGCAACCTCTGTAGTAACGTTTTTTCACACAGACTTTCCGGCGAGACGGCAACGACCTTTTCATAAACCACAAGATTGGCCTAGTGGAGGCGCTGTGCGGCTTCCAGTTCATGCTTAAACATTTAGATGGCAGACAGATCGTGGTCAAGCATCCTGTCGGGAAGGTCATCGAGCCGGGTAGGAAAGCCCCTCGTTCCTATTTTCGCTTCAGCCCGTTCTGCGTCCGGTAGCATTGAAAAACAACTTTATACAATGTGGCCCCGTTTGTTTTTCAGGCATGGTGAGGTTGGTGCGAGGTGAGGGTATGCCGCAGTACCGCAACCCCTTCGAGAAGGGAGACTTGTATGTAAAGTTCGACGTGCAGTTCCCTAACAGCAACTGGATCAGCCCGGAGAAACTGGCGGTATGGAAACTTGTCTTTTTTCTTAGTTTGTTTCAATAGGACTCTGTGTGTTATGTAGTGCTTCATATTGGTAGAAAAAAACTATTAATTAAAAAAAGCTTTATTGATTTGAAATGGAAAAAAATCGAACTATAAACGTGCATTATTTTAATATAAATGCTCTAAGGTCGAGACATTTTTATTTTACATAATATAAGCCTCCCCTACATAATTGTCAGCTATCTTGCTGATACAGGTACCCAAAAAACAAAACCCTTTTGCAAAACCCTTTTGCAAAAAAAAGTAGAGGCTTTGCGTGATTTGCTCACTTAGTGCCTCCATTATTGATATTCTTTGTTGTCCATTTCAAAACTTTTTTTCGGTTGCACGACACAATGAAGAGACATCTAGTTGTCAAATAATACAAACTGTCCCTTTTAAACTGGCAATACGAAGACTTGTTCATTTATGTGATTTTTTTTTCAAAAGCAATGAATACCTGTCAACAAATATATATATATATATATATATATATATATATATATACACACATGTGTGTGTGTCTTTTTTTTATTGGTTTTATTATTGGTTTTCTGTTTTGGGGGTTGTTGGGTTAAGTGACATAACTTTTTCTTTTCATTGTATTGTATTTGTTGTTTTTTTTCACCAGATGTTTTTCCTTTATTGTTCAATGGGTACATTTGGTCTTCTGTCATTATATTTTTCCTGAGTTATATATTTTAATTTAAAAAAACAAATCGATTTTGAAATGTACATTTTCCTTACATTTTATACAATTGAATCAATTTTATTTGTTTATTCAGAAGTGTGTTTTATTTTATTTTTTTATACATTAGCTCTAAAAAAAATTACAAACATGATTAGAAAGTACCCTCTCTATTTCACAGAAGGTACGTGTGTATATATATTCCCTGTGTGCTTTTCTTCTTTTAAATTGTTTTACAATTGTTTTTTTAAAGTTAACGTTATACTCTAATAAATTATTTTAGAAATTAGTTTTGCTGTATTCACAAATGTTTTAGGATTGGAATTGTCTTTTTTGTTGATAACCTTGTGAATATTGTTTGCAATGAGATTTGACATGGCACTAAACATCTAATACAAACCTAAGTGAAAAATAAGAGTGTCAGTATATATAGGTAAAAATATTTACATGGTAACACTTGGAGACTGGCCCAAGTTGTAAAAATAGTGCAAACAGAACAATATTGCATCTTTTTGGGAGAGTTTGGGTTTGCATTTGGACCCTATTTGAAACTGTCTTTTTCTTACTTTCACCGTTTTCATCCCAGAATAAGAGAAAACCGCGAGCACTCGCATGAAATTACTCTTCCCCTTTTATTTTAGCATGAGGTTAACAAAATGTTTCCATTAAGTTTTATTTGTATTGTCATTTTCTGATGTCATTTCTGTTTTAAAACTGAATTTTCTTAAGATTGTGTTTAGATTTCCCTACATATTGAGTGTTTATGATTTCTTAATCCTACTACTAGTCTACATTTGTTGCTCTGACCACAGATATGCTTAAATTTAAAAAAAAGTAAATAATTAAACATCTTGCAGGAGTTGGAGGACATGCTCCCGTCCCGATCCGAGGCGCCCATAATCACGGGCGACACAGAAGAGGTGGATCTTCAGGACTACGACGTGAGCCAGGGCTCGTCTTCAGGGGGCCGCCGGGAGGCCTACAACGACAGCTCGGATGATGAAGGAAACCACCACGGACCGGGCGTCCAGTGCGCTCACCAGTAGCCCGGTTCTAAAAATTAGACTTTATTTAAGAGGCGGCTGCAGGACACCAAAGCTGTGACCTCCTCTCGGACGAGAATGTCTCCTGTTTGTGTGTTGCTTCTTTTTTTCCTGAATAGAACTGATAATAATTTAACGAAAGGACACATTCACCCAAGCTGTTTTCTCTTAAAACGTGTCTGATTTTATACAGCTTTGTTTATTTCGGTAGGTGTAAACTCGTTTTTCCCCACAACACCCACCGCTTCCTTTATATTTTTAATCTCAGATCGTTTATATCATCGTGTCGCCTTGTATTCAAAAGCAATGTGTGACTTAAAAAAATAGCTATCTATGCTGAAACCATTTGCATGTACAAACGAGAACTAAAAAACGATCAAGCTTTTGGTTCCAGCACTTGTACTGCAGTCATGTGAAGTTACTTCGAAATGTTTTGAGTTGTTGAATAAATTGTTGAAGAATCATATTTGTCGACTCTATTTATTCAAAGTATCAAAATACATTGTGAACTGCTTCCTGGAAATGCCCTTAAAAATCTACGTAGATATGAAAATGTTTTTTGTATATTTTCTATTCTACCTTCTATTATATTAATTACTGTGAAGGCAGGACAGCGGCTGGTTGGTCGGAGCCCGACGGTGCTTCGGTCGAGGGCTCAAGTTTAGCTATTGCTGCCTCCCTGTGCAGGGTTTGCATTTTAACCCCGTGTCTGCGTGGGTTTCCTCCCACATTCCAAAAACGTGCATGTCAGGTTATTCTTCCCTAGGTGTGAATGAGTGAGGAGTTGGTAATATGTCTAGGGTGTCCCCTGCCTGGAAATTGCTGGCATGGGCTCCAGCACCCCCGCAATCCTAGTGAGGATAAGCAGCATGGATGATGGATGGAATTACTGAAAAAAAAAAAAAATTATGTAGGTCCAACCTACCATTTCTGTTCCTTAATCATGTTTTTATCTATTCTTATAGGTGGATTTTCTGACTTTGCAGCATGTAAAAAAACAGTATTTTATATAGGTTTAACGTACCCATTACTCATTTTCCCTTGTTTATTTTCCTTTCATACAAAGTAGTTAATATTTCTAAAAGACTTGAAATACTGTAAAAATGTTAACGCAAACGTTTTTTTGAGTAAGTTTAACATACCATTTCTATTTTTGCACTTGTTTTTCTCGTTTGTTTGTTTTATTATCTTATAGGTAATGTATCGGCATTTTATAAATAGGAAAACATTCTTTTAAGAAATTAATTCTAATTAAAAAATCGTTTTCTTACTATCATCAATAGAATACATGTTTTAAAAGTGGATTTAAAATACAAAATATATGTCTCAACATTTGTCGTTGGTTCTCAAAAAGTATGTGAGAATTCAAAATAAACGTAAAAGTCGTTCAGCTGGATAATCCTCGTCCTAAGATTTCGCACTGTTGTGTATTCGTCTTTATAAAGCAAACTGGAGGTCGTGATATCATGCGGCGCCGTGGCTTAGTTGGTTAAAGCGCCTGTCTAGTAAACAGGAGATCCTGGGTTCGAATCCCAGCGGTGCCTTTTGAAACGCTTCACGGTCTTCTGTTTTCTTTGATAACCTTGGTGTATTTTTTTTTAAATTTTGTTGTCAATCACTCACTCTTTTTTTATCAATAAGATTATTAAACCTCATACAAAAAAGAAAAAACACAGGAACTTGAATCAATTTCCCACGAATTACGTCGCTATCAAAATGTATTTTGTTATTCCGGTGTGGCATTACCATTGGATTCCGATTTGTTCACACTTTGAACCATTATGAATCATACCTGTCAACTTCAACCCAAAATAGGCAATTTGCTCTCCTCATTAACGATTGCAATTAAAAATAAACCTTACAAACACGACTCAGACCCTATTTACCCCCAGCAAGACAGACTATATTTTTTGTGAACAAGTTTATTTACCAGATAAACAACGTGATTATTTCAGCATTTATCTCAGTTCTTTTCCCACTTGCACTATATTTAGTATTACTTATTATACGTAGCTGGATATTTTAATTTTAGGTACACAATTTGAAATGATCAAAAAGTATATGATAAGGGGAAATTGTATAAAATGACAGGTATGTTTTCTCTTCACGTATGTATTGGATACCTGATGTTACAAGCCACACTATTATAGCGGAAATGATACAGTTTTGTTTCAAAATTAAAGTTAAAAGGACTTATATTGTTTAAAGTGTTTCCATAATATGGCTGCATGAATGCTTTAGTCAACATTAAATTTGTATTTTAACCTATTATTATGATTTAAACGAATATTTCAAATTATTTTCGAAATTTCAACATAAATCTATTTAATCTGAAGTTCCAACCCGGAAATGGGCTTTGTTACAATCAGAGTCACCCTGGTTCCGCAGACTGTCCAAAGGACACACAATGCCTTTTTAAAAGGCGTCAATATGCCGGCTCGGCTCGGCTAAACCTCGATGGAAGTCACACCGGGGGGAGTGGAGCGCTCGTATCCGAGATAAAAGGCCCTGGCTTAATATTAGAGGAGAGATGGTGATGGCGGTGCGGCTCTGGATGATGCTGCTGCTGGTGGTGCTTTGCACCTCTGTGCTGCGTTCAGGTGAGAAGTGTAATAATCCGCAAAACGCTCTGATCGACGTTTGACAAAGAATGTAAAGAGACTAATTACAACCATCATCATTAATAGCCATTATCCCTCTTGTGGGGGCTCGTTTAATTCGACCCTTGGGGGTGCTCACAATAAAAGGATGTGGGCTTTTGTTTTGGTGACGTAATTGCCACACGTATCGACATGGTGCACGCGCATACTGACACGCGCGCTGTTGCATCGATCTGCGGTGGCAAAATGATCAGTTTGAGTGTGCAAACAAGGATGCCTGAAACCGCTACTGTATCGGCGTTACATCACTGGCAAGCACGCGCGTGTGCACGCGCTTGACTGCATACTTTTGGTGGTGGGATGCAACTTGCTATATAGCACAACAGAGCACTGTATGTCTTTCTGTGTTTGACTGAGACACTGTCTGTCTGCCTGTCTGTCTGTCTGACTGACACACTGTTTGTCTGTCTGACTGACACACTGTCTGTCTGACTGACTGACTGACTGACTGACTGACACACGGTGTGTCTGTCTGTCTGCTAGTTTTATTTATATACAGTTTTCAATTATTTATGTATGTATTTATTTATTTGGCTGTGTTTGGTATTTTCTTTAGATGTTTTTTTTTCAGTTTTTCTTATTTTATCAGTTTAATTATTTTGTAAGACTGATGCAATGCAAAATCCCTCTGCTTGCACGTATGCTCAAAAAATAAAATCAAGATTTTTAAAAAATATTTTAGAAAGGAGCAATGATGAGATCAGAAACACTGATTTTCTATGAGAAAAAAGTGAGATAAAGTCAAGTCAAGTCAAGTCATGTTTATTTGTATAGAGTCTCAAAGGACTGCACAGACCACAGAATATTGCAAACTACAGACTATTATTACGCCATCCTCTGATCTAAAACGTACATGAGGGAAAGGAAAAACTCAAAAACCTCTACATGAGTAAAATTAAGAAATCTTGAGAAGGGACCGCACATGAGCTAATCCCCATTCCAGGAATAGAATAGAAGTGTGTTTTAAGCCTAGATAAACTGAAAATTAGTATAAAACTGGAACATACTGTACATAGTAGCTTCAAAAAATATTGTTTTGGGTTTTGTGTCTTTAAAAAAATAACTTTTTAAAAATCAATCAAAAAAGGGATTTTAGTAATGAATAAATGCTTTTTTGAATTATCTTTAGGTTATTACTATTTATTTTTCGTAAACTCTACATACAAAAAAACCAACAACCTGAAAACAGCATGTAACATGATGGGGTTGGGGTTTGTATCTTTAGAAAAGAAGCTGAAAAGTTGTTTTGTTTTATTTGAAATTTTTAATCAACTTAAGGTTATTTCTTTCTTCTTTTTTTGTAAAATGGATGCACTTTATACCAAAAAACCTGAAAAAATGTTGCTATAGATCAGTCCCCATCTTTGGGGAATAGAAACTTAAAATATCATGGGGTTGGGGTTTTTATATTCTGAAAAGAAAAGTCCGATGTTTTTAGTTAAAAGAAATTTTGTGTTCTACCATTAGCATTACTGCACATTCTGGGACCCATAAAAAACATTAAAAAACTGCCAAAAAAAGAGTATAGTATCACAGGCGCCAAAGTGTTAACAAAGAATACAAGTTTCTGTTATGAATGAAAATGAAAGGCAGTAATGGGAGTCCGAAGCTCGTCTATTAGCATTTTCACAATGTCATGATGCAATTCAATAGCTGACCAGCATCTTTAACAATTTTCATCAGGCATCTTAGAGACATAACTGACATGCAAAAATATTTGTTGTTTTTGTCGTAGTGTTTTGAAAATGCTGCAAAGAGGGGCCGTAAAAACATCTTTTTCCAGACTGTAGAGTGAAAACATCTTAAGGTGGGGTTGCCATATCCAGTGGCTCTACTGTACTAGCTTGACATAGGCAGCAGTTCCGAATGACGCCACAGTAGCAGTCACGAGTAAAAAACAAAAACAATGTGACAACATTCTCAATGCAATTTTAGGGTAAAAAAAAACAAAATAAGTTTTACAAATATTTTGTTTTAATGCAGTAGGGTGCGGTGATCGGGTGGAGGTCCACCTGGAACGTAGGGGGGTGATCTTCAGTCCTTCCTGGCCCTTAAACTACCCTGTCGGACTTAACTGCAGCTGGAACATCCAAGCCAGCCACGGAGAGACCATTACCATAAGGTAACTTGGGCATGTAAATCCTTAAACGTCGCATAAACGTCTTACAAATGTCCCACAAACATCTCACAAACGTCAAATAAATGTGAAATAAAGGCCACATAAACGTCACATAAACATCAAGCAAGCAAACGCCTCACATACATCTCGCAAACGTTATGTAAACATCACATATACATCTCACACACATCTTGCAAACGTCAGGCAAACGTCTGTAGCGAATATGGGTGGTAAATGAATTATTGGAACAATTTACACACACACTCTTGGATTTATGGACTTCACTTTTACTAATCATCTTCTGGATGCTTGAATAGAACACAAAACACTAATAAGATCAAAAAAAAGGACAACCAGAACTTGAGAACTTAACTGGCACCGTTAATAAACATCAACGATGGCTTGATTATTACGTTATTGTATTTTGATATTATTTCCCCTTTGACGTCACTCCAATATCAATACCTAGCAACAGCGAGATGTTCTGCGAAATTCTGCTTCGATGAAGATGACGGCCCAGTCTTTATGTCCTTGGCTGTAGAGCGATGAGGAATCCTGGAAGCCCTGGTATGGGGCGGCAGTAGCTCAGGAGGTAGAGCGATCGTTTTAGGATTAAGGGATCCCAGTTCGAATCCCGGCTTGTCCGTGTTACATGCCGATGTGTCCTTGGGTAAGACACTGAACCCCCAATACCCCCAATAAGCAGGTTAGCGCCTTACATGGCTGCACAGATCACGGCCGCTATTGGGAAATGTGAAGCACAATGTAAAGAGCTTTGGGAAGTCATTGACTTGAAAAGCGCTATATAAATGCAGATCATTTCATTTCATTTCATTGTTGAAGCAGAGGTTGACTGCTGGTGGCCCGAGGCTTCTCTGAGGTCACTGGCCTTGTCCCACCAGTTTAGTCGCTAGCCTGATCAAGCCTGACTGCTGACTTGGCAAGGATCTCTGGCTCCCCATTGAGCTGAGACTTGGTCAGGACCGGCTAGGGCCTTGGTCCCATTCCTCCTGTTAGGACATGCTCTTCTGCCTTGTTGCTGGCCAAAATCAGACTGCCCTTGCAAGGTGAGACGTGTACCAGCTCTCAGTTCCGGTTCCCTGTGAGGGGCGGACCCCTGTGGTGTAGTTGTCATGGCAACCTTTGATGCGCAAATGCAAGATAACGTCCACTCCCCAACCTCACATTCCACCAGTATCAGTCAGATAACATATCTATGTGATTGACTTGAAAAACAGTATTCACTTCACATGCCTTGACATTGATCATTTTCTGACAGTGTGAAATGGAACGACCAAATGTTGAATACTCTGCACGTCACATAAACGTCTCACAAATGTCACACAAACATTACACAAACGTCTCAAAACTTGACACAAGAGTTACACAAATGTCTCAGAAACATCCAACAAACGTCAAATAAACCTAACGTCTCACATACATCTCACAAACGTCATGCAAACGTCACATAAACCTCACACAAAACGTCCCGTGTTTCAGCTTCCGTGTATTTGACATCGGCGACCCGGGGAGGTGCGAGCCCGGTGATTGGCTGCTGATGACATCATCCGGTTGGGGAGGCGGAGTTCTGGATTCACAGCGTCTTTGCGGATCGACGCGCCCAACGCCTTTCATAACCAGCAGGGGACGAGTTTGGATCTACTTTCATTCTGATGCTAACAGTTCAGGACAAGCGCAAGGATTTCATTTGTCCTACATTAAAGGTAAAATGTTACGTGGATTAATAATTCCATGATAGATATTGGGATAAAAGTGAAATTACGATTTTTGGGTAAAAAAATAAAGTCAAAATTCATAAAGCATTTTCACACAACCATGCAACACACACTCACCAATTTCAGTGGTCTCAAACCCGCAGCCCGGGGGCCAATTGCAGCCCTTGGAATGATAGTTTGGGACCCCCTCGGGCACCACGGCGGGTGAGTGGTTAACGCGTCCGCGGCACAGTTCTGAGGTCATGGGATCAAATCCATGTACCTGCCTTCCTGTGCGGGGTTTACATGTTCTCGTTCACACCTAGGGACAATTTGGACCGGCCAATTGACCAGACATTCATGTTTTTGGAATGTTGGAGGAAACCGGAGTGCCCGGAAGTAACCCACGCAAGCACTGGGAACACATGCAAACTCCGCACAGGAGGATTCGATCCCATGACCTCAGAACTGTGACGCGGTCGCGCTAACCACTCATTCACCGTTCCACCCGACAAAATAAATACCATATTAATTTGTATTTTTTATTTTTTTTAAATATTATTTGATGTTATAAGATAAATATGATTATATTAACAAAATAAAATGTGAGTTTACTATGAGCACTTACGATGGAGGGAGTCGCCGTAACAAAGTTGTGCGCCTGGTTGCGGAGGAAGGGGTGGGAGTCTTGTAGGAGTGACATTACCTCTTTTCTATATTTTGTACGTTTTTTGATGATTCCAAATTTTGTCCGGCATTTAACAATTTTAATTTGGGAAACGTTTATTTTTTTATAGAAGCCCCGATCTGGTCTTGCCCATTTTGGCTCTAATCTGGATCTTCTTAGTCATTGTCAGCCGACGACAACATTGTTGTGGTTTGCTAATATTGTTGCTGTATTTTACATAGTAGCTCTTGTTGTGGATCAATAGGTACAGCGTAATTATCACTTAGTAAGGAGAATTGTCACCTTTATTACTGGGAGCAATTGGCTGAGGTTGACGGGTATGAGATCTAGGATTGATGATACATGAGTACTTACTGTATGCTCAAAAATAAAGTTAATGTAACTCTAAATGAACATATAGACCAAACAATTATTACAGGATATTTTTTTTCTTCCTGTAGTAGTTTGCATGCGCAAACTTGTCTCAGATAATGCTGGAGGTGAGCAGTCATGAGTGGTCTCTCGTGATAGCTTCTGGGATTGCTTGTGACCTGAATTGTCCTTTGTATAGCAAGTAAGATTTTTGTAGAATAATAAAACCCATTTATTGAAATTCTCATGTTTAGAGGTGCTTGTATAAAGAGGCACCACCAATGACACCACCAAGGTGTGGCCAAGGGTGGTCACAGCCCCCCTATAAATTTGTTGGCCACCCTATTGGCTACCCTGCTTACCATTATAACGTTAGGTTGTTGTAGCATAAGTTATGGCTTTTTGTTTTGGAGTACCACCCCAAGATTTTAAGTGGCCCCATCTGGCCACTACTGGGTATCACTGCTAGTTATTTTTCATCCTTCTTAAAGTAACAACAGATCTTGGACATGAGTGTTGTAAAAAAATTTATATTCCGTAGGCCACTTGGGTCAGAGCAGCTGTCAGGCAGACGAGTTTTTGTGCGGCAACGGCAAATGCGTGCCTCACTCCTGGAAGTGCAACGATCAGAACGAGTGCGGCGACGCTACCGACGAGCGGGGATGCTCGCCCCCGCCTACCGTCGCCCCGCCGGGTCCCTGTCCCCCCGGGACTCTACCCTGCACCACGGGCCGCTCTACCCGCTGCCTGGCTGCCGCCCTGCGCTGCGACCGCTCCGGAGACTGCCCGGACGGCAGCGACGAGCTGGGCTGCCCCGAAACGGATTGCGGTAAACGCTTGGGTCACTTCTACGGCTCCTTCGCCTCGCCCGATTTCTTCCGACCCGCTTCGGAGGCCGAGTTGCGGTGCTCGTGGTTGGTGGACACCCGGGACCCTAAGCCCATCCTGCTGAGGCTGGACCTGCGGCTCGGACCCGGGGACGCGCTCCACGTGTACGACGGCGCTCTCCACAGGGCTGAAAACCTGCTGCAGGTTTTGTCCTACCATAATAACCGTCGGCCTACTTTGCTGGAGTCCAGCCGGGGACAGATGAGCGTCCTCTACACGGCCAGACCAAGAAGTCCCGGGCACGGCTTTAACGCCACTTACCAGGTAACATCAACATCGTGGGTCCAAATGTGCCTAGGGAAAAAAAGGGATGGAGGATAGCTAAAATTATTTAGGAAAACATTATTAGAAATGCTGGTGTAAAACTTACATACCGTCACTGTCATGTGGGAAGAAGGATCACCATATTGTTATTTTGATACTTTTTGGTCTGTATGTAATGTTTATACAGTAAAATGAGAACAGTTACATTTCAAATTAGCAAATATTTTAAGACGGTGGAAATTTATTTATTTGTTTGTTTGTGTATGCATCTATTTCTTCATTTATGTTGGATTTTTACATTGTTGCGATTACATTTAAAAATAAATAAATCTAAATGTAAATAATTTAGGTCATTAATTTTGCTTGCTGTTGACTATGCTGCACTTAATATATACTTCAAAATAAATACAAAAAAAAAATCTGAAAATCTTTGATTAAAAAAAAAACAAAATTTAAAAAGTTCCACAGGCAAGTATAGTTTTTCTTATTCAACTGAAAAAAATACTCAAAAAAAGTATAATAATAATAATAATATAAGCTTTTTATTTGCGCATTATTTATTTATTTATTTATGGTGTGAACATTCTACATAGGCAACAAAAGTTATAAATAATTGATGTTTGGATAAATAAAAACATAAATAAATAATATTAAGAATACCAAGAGTAATGATAAATGTTATGAAAGTTTATGACAAAAATATAACAATAGAAATTGGGAAAACAGATATTTTGTGAAAATGTTTAAAAAAAATGATTTATTTATTTTTTCAAAAGGATTTTTTTTTGACAAAATATAATTTTTAAGTTAAATAATACAGCTTGAAATAATTACATTTTGAATTAGAATTTAATCGAAATAGCCATATCTTACCAAAAATGCAAAGGTTTCCATCACTGATTTGAGTTAGCTAACTGCTAACCCTTAACTTTGACCTTCTAGAACCTAACCCTAACCCTACTTACCCTGAAACCGAACCCCACTAACCCTAAATCTTACTCTAAACCCTAACGCAAACACTAACCCGCTAGCCCAGTGTCAGATTGTTCTATTTCCTTGTCCAAACTACATTAATTTTGAACAAATTTTAAACTAGAGCATACTATGATTTAAGTCAAGTCACATTTACTTGTATAGCCCTCAATCACAAAAAGGTTCAAAGGACTCACAGGCCACAATTACACTATTCCCTGATCTGAATATGGCATTTGGGCAAGAAAACACTTAAAAACCTCAACATGAGGAAAATAAGAAACCTTCAGTAGGGTCAGCACAAGAGGGATCCCCTTCCAAGATGACCAGGCTGCCATAGATGTTGCAATGTGTAACAATACACAAAACAAATTCAATATCAACAATACACATAGGTAATAAGTAAAATTATTCAAGAAGTCCAAGACAGCAACAACGCAGCTTCCCATCTCAGCCAGCTGGTCAATGCAGATGATGACATCCTTCAGGTCCAGGTGCTGGTCTACTGACTCATCCCGGTTTGTCCTTCTCTGTGATTTTGCCACCATCCAGGCAGCCGCAAATGACGGAAAGAGAAAAGTATAAGGTCGGCGTCAATCATAAGATATAGGATAGAAGTGTGTCTAGATTTAAACACTTCCACTGAGGTTGCAGATCTTATCTCCGAAAGGAGAACGCGATCGAGCCTGCAGATTTCTTTTTGGCTCTTGGAGTAGCAGATTCTGAGCGGAGGTTCCCAGCAGGAAGAAAAAGGGAAATCAAATGCGAGATATAAGTGGGGGCAAATCCATGCAAACTTTTGTATTTTAGTGACAGAATCTTAAAGTCACATCTTAAATGGGCAGGGAGCCAGTGCAAGTTGGCTAAAATTGCAGTTGTGTCATCAAAATTCTTTGTCCCTGTCAAGAGTTTCGTTGCCGCATTTCGATCCAGCTGCAAACTTTTGATGCTACACATCGGGAGACCAGGGCGGCATATATCACAGTAATCAAGCAGATAAGTAATCTCAGCATCTGATTTTGACAGCATCGGACAAATCTTCACAATATTACAAAGGTGGAAGAAAGCTATTGTGGTAATAATTTATACATTTGTCAAGGTTCAGAGCAGTGTTTAAGAACAAGTCACGACGATGAGCCGGACCAACAATCAACATCTGTTTTTTGGGGGGTAAAGGGGAATACATTAAGTGACATCCATCTTTGTATCTCAGTAAGGAAAGCCTCCAAATTTCCACAAATTAACAGAGCAGTTGCTTCTAGTGGTAGATACAGTTGAGTGTACACTACATTAGCTATGAAAAGTAATACTTTATTTGCGGATAATATCACCAAGCGGAAGCATATAAATACTAAAAATAAGGGGGGTAAGTACAGAGCCTTGTGGAATGTCACATCAAAGTGTTCAGATGTCATATTGCTGTTGTTAACACAATGCGTCTGACAGGTAGAACATAAACCACGAGAGTACGGTTCCTGAGATACCAATCCATTTTTCCAGACGATCCAGTAATATGTTGTGATCCACAGTATCGAAGACAGCACTGAGATCCAGCAGCAGCAGCACTAACCCAAATCTATTGCTAAGAGATTATTGGTTTCTGTCTCAGGAGAGCGATTAGCCCTCAATGCTGACTGAACAAATTCAAAGAGATTATTTTGAGGCACAGTCATTCAGCTGCTGTGCGACAACCTTATCAAGTAATTTTACAAAAAATGGTAGATTTGACATTGGCCTATGATTACAAGGATTCTCCAGGTCAAGGTTAGCTCCGTTAAACATGGGTTTAATGATCGCGGACTTAAAGGAGTAATATCCTAGGAGAGCAATATATCTCATCTCTCATCAGCCGTACCGCTTATCCTCATTAGGGTCGCGGGGGGGCTGGAGCCCATCCCAGCCATCTCCGGGCAGTGGGCAGGGGACACCCTGAACTGGTTGCCAGCCAATCGCAGGGCACACAGGGACAGACAATGCATTCGCTCATTCACACCTAGGGACAATTTGGACCGGCCAATTCACCTGAAATGCATGTTTTTGGAACGTGGGAGGAAACCGGAGTGCCCGGAGGAAACCCACGCAAGCACGGGGAGAACATACAAACTCCGCAGAGGAAGTCTGGAGCTGGATTTGAACCCACGACAGGTTCCCATGACATGAACTGTGCCGCACAAGCGCTAACCACTGCGCCGCCGTGCTGCCCAGAGCAATATATTAATATTTAAAAAGTCCCAAAACAGATCTTTACCAGTGAAGCTGGAAACGGGTCAAGCAGGCAAGTAGCTTGTTTGTCCCTCCTGACCATTTGTGTAAGACAATAAAGGGACAGTTCACTAAAACTGGAAAAAATTGATCCCTATACCTTTGCCGTGGCTGTGCAGGTAAAAGGTTACTGCTTCCCTGGCGAGCGTCCGTGCGGTGGCGAGCAAGGTTGCTACACGGAACGTCAACGCTGCGACGGCTATTGGCACTGCCCGTCCGGCCGGGACGAAGCGTCCTGCCCGGCCTGTCCCGATGGTCAATTCCCCTGCGGAGGTGACGCCATGGGAACCTGCTTCCCGGCGTCGGAGCGCTGCAACAACCAAAAGAGGTACAAAACTTGAGAGATTTACTTACATATACATTTACATTTTATGTATAGTGTATATATAAAAATTCAGAACATCATTGGCAAATAATGATCCAACACTTCCTACGACCAGAGGGCCCCAACCAGTGTTTAAACTGGGCACGGGTGTGTCCAATCACCACACACCTGTTACCAATTATCCTACAGTCTTTAAAAAGGGACCTTTTGATCTGCAAACGTCTGTTGGGTCATTGTCACTTTTAATTTTGTCTGCCATTGTTGTCCTGGTTTTCCTTGTCATTTTCACTTTCACCAGGTTTGTTTGTGTTTCTGGTTCCTTGTAACTTTGCTCAATGTATTTTTATGTTACAGTTTTGGTGTTTGTTTCTGGTTTGGATATTTCCTTTTTTAGTGAGCCCATGTTTGATGGTACTTTTTTTGTTCAAAGTCGCCATTTCCGAAATGGGGTAGGCTAAAATTCTTGCAGAAAGCCAAGGGCAAGGTGGCCAAAGGGCTACTCCCTTTATCTGGCAAAATGGTGATTTTTATTTTTTGTACAAATTTGTTTTATACTGCGGTCAACAATATCGGTGGGCCACATATACAGTAAATCATTTTATGACAGAGGCCGCGAGCTGGTCAAAATTTGATCATGGGCCGTAAATAGCCCCCGGCCAGACTTTAGACGTTCCCTCATTATCCCACTGTCACGTGTGTATGTCATTCTGGTGTTTTCGTCATGTAATTCCAGTTTTTTTCCCGGGCACATACAGTGGAAGTGAATTTACCCACGGGACCAATCAATTAAATCAAAGATCTATCTAAATCTTTATACAAAAATCCATCCATCCATTATCTGCACCGCTTATCCTCAGTAGGGTCGTGGGGTGCTGGAGCCCATCCCAGCTATCTCCGGGCAGTGGGCAGCGGACACCCTGAACTGGTTGCCAGCCAGTCGCAGTATATAAATATACAATTTATATTATCAAGAATTAATATATATGTTGCATTCCCTCCACTGCACCTGCGAAGATGCCCGGACGGTTCGGACGAGAGCAACTGCTATGACTGCCAGCCGGGCAACTTCCACTGCGGAGACAACCTCTGCATCTTTGAAACTTGGCGCTGCGACGGGCAAGAGGACTGTCCGGACGGCAGCGACGAACGCGAATGTCCCACGGCGGTGCCGCGAAAAGTCATCACGGCGGCGTTGATCGGCAGCCTGGTTTGCGGCCTCCTCCTGGTGGTGGCCCTAGGCTGCGCCCTGAAGCTGCACACCCTGCGAGGACGCGACTGGCGGGCCTTCGAGACGCAAATGTCACGCATGGAGGCCGAGTTCGTGCAGAGGGAAGCGCCGCCTTCGTACGGGCAACTCATTGCACAGGGACTCATTCCGCCCGTGGACGACTTCCCTACCTACAACCCAGCGCAGGTTGGCTAACACACACATATAAGCTCTATAGCACGGGTCTCTGAGTTTTTTTAAGCTGTGAGCTGCTCTTCACAGTATTACCATATAGCGCAGAGGTTACACTATGTTTGATATGCATTTCGAAAATAACTACGTATTCTGTTTTTACTATGTTGAAACTATGTTATTACCATGTTTATTATTGAAAGTAGGTTTAAATGGATTCAGTCAACCACTAAAAACATTTTACGTGAAAATTACAATAACCAGCCCTGGGGAGCCATTTTCAGAATAGGTTCACAGGTACCTCAGCTGTCCTTAGGGGGCACCGTGGTGCCCGCAGTCATAACATTGGAGATCCCTGATCTAGTTCTATCTAGTATTATCCAGATTTATCTAGGTCTATCTTCTAGTTTTGTCCTACAGAAACCATATATTTTTTTCATTATAAAACATTAATGAAAATGCAGGGAGCTACCGGGGAGCGCCAAAAACCTGAGAGTTTAGCGGGTGGAGAGGTCCAGGTTTTAGGGGTAGAAAGCATCTTCCTTTGTTAAACCAATCAGAATACAGAACACAATCCACAATGAAAGTAGTGGAACCACAAAAAGTAAAGCGCAATGCAGCACAGAATGGTGTGTTTCTTTTTTATTTTCACATTCAACAACATTGGCCGTCAATTGATTCATTTCACTGTCAAAAACTACAGAATTAGATATTTCCATTGAATCACGTAACACATTCAAGCTAACAGATATTTCACAAAAAAATAAACAGCAAAACCAAAGTGCTGAGTCAGCTTGTTTTGGCATTTTTCATATCTAGGGTAACCTGCCTAACACACTGTGAAAAATGGTAGTCAAACTCCTTCCGCGTGTTCTTGGGTAGACAGACACACAAACAGACAAACATTCATACATACTTAGATCTCAAACCAAAACACTATCACCGACTTGGCTTTGCTCACGGATAATAAACACGTATATCTATTTTTTATTGTTATATTTGAAAATATTGCCTGTCAATTGATTCGGTTCACTAATACAGGAGTCAGAGAATGCTACAGAATCAAATATTTCCATTGAATTGAATCATGTGACTGATTCAAGCCAACAGATTCTTTGCAGACAAACAAACACGCAAAAAATAAATAAATGAATAAATACAATTTAGAACTTTGTTCTACTGACATTTTTTAAACATTTTTGATTATTTTTAAATTGGAAAAAATGTAAAAATATCATGTTTTTCAATATTTTTTTTTTTCACATTAGACAACACTGGTCATCAATTGATCGGGTTCACTAATTTGAACGAGTCGGAAAATGTAATGGAATTAAACATTTCCATTCAACCACGTGACTGATTCAAGCCAATAGATTCTTTGCAAACAAAAAAAACCAAAAACATTATATGTAAAAAAAACAAAAAAAACAAAACGTATATAAAAACATAATACAGCAGCATCTTGTCGTCGAATCTTACACACTGTCTCTTTAACTAAAGTTCCGGTCGTTTCCACTTTAGGCCTCCGTGCTGCATAACCTTCGCCTAGCCATGAGCCGACAACTCCGGCGCCACTCGACCCGCCGCTCCTCCACGTCGTCCTCGTCATCCCGCCGTCGCTTCGGGCATCTGTGGAGACGCCTATTCCATCGCGGGGTCCGTCCCAGGGGCCACGCTTCCCTCCTGGACCCGCCCTCGGGCGTCCAGGTCAACTTGGGGCTCTACAGTTACCGAACTGCAGGCGTCGTCGTGGACGTTCAGCCCGCCCGGCGCCGATCGGTGGTCACCGACCCGCCTTCCGAAAGTCCCGCCTCTCCTTTATCCTACCAATCGGGAGACAGTCAGGAAGGCCCGGCACCATCTGCGGAAGCTCCCGGTCCGAGTGCCGCCTCCAGACCGCGGCTTGCTGCTGCTCCCCGGTCTAGATCTTCCAGAAAACTAGTTCTGGATCTGGCATTGAACATGAAGGGGGTGTCGCTAAGACGTTACTCCCCCCTGGGGCCACTCTCTCCGGCTAACCCCTTAGCAACTGCGACCCCGCCTCACCCACTGGGGAGCCTGCCCCCGTCGTCGTCGTCATCGTCGGAAGGTGATGCTGGCGGTCGAGCGGCCGAGATGAGAGGAAGGCAAAAAAGGAAGAGGAGGAGAAAGAAAATGGGGGAACGCGACAAGCCTTCGAGTCGTCAGACCACACCTTCCTGAACCTCGCTAACCGTTCTCGCAACAAGTGTCCTTGAGGCCTACGCCCCCTTACGCCAATTCTAAACGCAAAAATCTAGGAAGTCAACAGAAAACAGTTACTGTAAATTCCAGACTACAAGCCACTTCTTTTTTTGAGAATTTAGACCAGGGGTCTACAACCCATTGCCCAGGGGACTATTGCGGCCCGTGGGATGATAGTTTGAGGTCTCAGCCTTAATACAAAAGTTTATTTGGTGATACACTGAAGACTTTATTCTTTAAACAATATTTCTTTGAATAATAGGCAAAAATACATGAATTATAATTTAAATATGCATGTTAAATAATCTTAGGTTAAGAAATTTGCATTTATTTAACATATCAAGAGCTTCACCTAGAGGGAGCTGACATGATTGTCTTATTTTCCTTTTCTTTTTTCTCCTATTGTCTGACTATTTTTTTTCCTTTTTCCTAGTTTTTTTCTTTGTCTTCCCTGCTGTTTCCTTATTTTCCTCATTTTTTCACATTTTTCTTTCCTTTTTTCTATATTCGTCTCATTTCTTTTGTTTTCCTCCCTCTTTTCACTTTTTTTTTCTATTTTTTCTTTCTTCTTTACCCTGGTTGCCTTTTGGAAAATGGTGCTCTTTGGTCACTTTAAGTGTCTGTAGTTTGTATTCTTCCTTGTGCTTGGTAGCAGGTTCACTAAACAATACAGTGACATCTTGTGTTCAAATGATATCACACACTGTCACTTTAAGTCTAGCCCATGGAAATTATGGATTAATTAATTATTAGTTGATTGATTTTGTCTCATAAATTCTTAATGTTTTTTTATATCTTTTTGATTCCCCAGTTTTAAAGACTGCACCATCAAATAGGCAGTTTTTTGCTTTTGTTTTTCTGTGAGGCGCATGGTTGCAAGGGTGTCGTCGGCGACTTTGGTTGCGCGGAAGGTAAGGAAGCGATGTTAATGTAAAGAAATGTATTAAGTTTGGGCTAACAGCAGGAGTAACACTGACTTTCTTCACTAACCAAATGCCTCGTCGTGTAACTAGTGACACGCATGTATGGATGAGTAAGAATTCTACTTTACCTATGGAGTAAGATCTCGATCTTGGCAGAATCAGCGGGTAAATGTCTAGTTCAAAAAAGTAACACATTATGCCGTGATGAAGACATTCATTTGGGAACTGCATCCACAGCTGTAATATTCAATCAGCAAGCGCAGCACTCAATAATTACTAAATTTGCAAAAACACATATGCAGGAATGAAACCAGAAAACCATCCGAAAACAAAACTCCATGTACTCTAATGACTAAAATTCAGAATTCCGTACGATGACAACAGCCTGTACACTAGCTGTGACATGCGTCTGATCTTAAACTCTCCCTTCCCTTGTGCACATGACAAAGTGACAAAAAAAGACAAAGTATCGTAAAATATTGTACATCCTGACACGGGTTAGTAAGAAAATGTACGCGATAATTCTCAGGTTGACCGTTATGGGACTGATCACAGCCTAATATGACGTCACCGTTTTCAGCCCGATAGACAATTAAAGGCGACACGATCATTAGACACCTTCTGCCACAAGGAAATATCAGCTTTTAGAAAATTTCCAAGCATTTATTTATCATGATTTTTGTCGCATTCCTGCCTAGTGTATAGGTTAACGCAAATTTAATGGATATTGACTGCTGTGTGACTTGATTGAGATTGACAGCTGCGCACCCATTCCGCAAAGGAGTGTCCTAATCACGAGTCTGTGTAATATAGTGTAATAATCTGTGAAGCCCTTTGAGACTCTTCGTGATTTAGGGCTATACAAATAAAAATGACTTGACTTGACTTGACACAATGTGTTACTTTTCTGTACTAGACATTTCCCCGCTGATATTTTTAAAATTACCAAATGGACTTCAATGAGTTAATGTTTATGGCTGTTAGGGCCTGCGGCTTTAAATCGGGTGCGGCTTGTACAAAAACAAAGTTGAAGTTCTTCCTTAAATGTGTGCATGCGTCTTTTTTTCCAGGTGTGTTCTGTAGTCTGGAATTTACTCTATAAGAAGTTAAATGCTTAAAAGGTTGACACGCTGTGGCTGCCTTTCACTCGCTATTTTGTGCCAATAGGCGTTGCAACTGCTAGCAAGCCATTAAGAGCTAAATTATAGCTAAAATATCCCTGTGTTGAGAACTGGTCTGCTATTGTAGACTGGTTAAAAAAAGCAAAAGAGGGTTACGTCTGATTTTGAAATTTTATTTGTAGGTCCTTAAGCCAGCATGTCATGTCTTATTTCTATTACTGTATTTACACTTTTGACCCAGGAAATCCTCTGACTGAAATGTTGAAAACAAGACAAGTCATTATTTTATCACTACTTTTGTTTGTTAGGTTGTGGATAATAATATTTTTGATGCGACTCCATTTTGGACCTGCTGAAGAGCCAGTTTTGTCAAAACTCAAAAATAAAATTGATTAAAAAAATGAAAGCACTTTTTGTACACTTTGTGATTTAAACATAAGACATTGCTTCATCACAGCACATTCATATTTAGGTACAAAGTATTAATGTACTTATACAAAAGATCCCCGTGATACGACAGTAATCCATTCTGAGGTGGGGATCACAAAGTAAAATTGGCATCTAGCGCGGAAAAAAACCTATGGTATTTAGCCCACTGAACCCCTGGTAACCTCAGATTAAAACATCAAATTACCAAAATAGTGTATAGTAAGTACTAATTGTGTGTAATACACATAAAATACTACTATAAATGTAAAGGAAACATGATATTTTATCTACTTTTGTTGTGGACGGAATTGATCTGGTACAGTGGAGTTAGTGGGTGAATGCTTAGGGAGGAAGAGATGGCAGATTGAAATAAAATGTGATTTTAAAACGTCTACATGTGAGGATTGTCATCAAGACTTTGATTATTTAATGGACTCTTTATTCTTAATAATAGTCCCAATTGTTGATTGGTATGCCATTTAGCGTGGGTAACTATGCATGTGTATTGCAAGCTTCGTTCCCATGGTTATCATGCTTCATCTTTTAGCAACACTGAAATCTTTTGACTAAAAGCAAGTATTTATGGTACTAAAAATACATTATCGTATCACAGACGTGCAAAATCTTTACGAAGTATGGAACATTCTGAAGTGAATTAAGAGGAAGGCATTGTGGAAATACCATATTCATTCTCATGTTTCCTCGACGCTGACCAATAATAGACAAACATTTTGTATTACGTTTCGCCAATGGCAGACATGCATCTTCCATCCATCCATCCATTATCTGCACCGCTTATTCTCAGTAGGGTCGCCGGTGTGCTGGAGCCCATCCCAGCCATCTTCGGGCAGTGGGCAGGGGACACCCTGAACTGGTTGCCAGCCAGTCACATCCCAGGGGTCTACTGTAATGCAAAATATAAAATCTTTGTGAACGACCACGCTAATATTTTTCATTATTGCTTAGTTAATTTACATTTTACAGTGCTATTGTTGTCAGAGACCAGAAACGGAGACAGGACCCACTTGCGTTCGTTTCTCTCAATTTTCTTGAGGATGAGGAATAGGTTTGCACCCACGATCCGGTGATTGTCGGTCACGGGTAGCAGATCGCTCAGAACGCAGAAGTGGCACTTCCGTGGCGAGGGAAGGCAGTTTCGGGAGCGGGGAAAAGCAGATCGATGGCCGGGACAGGGGAGCAAAAACGTAATCGAGTTCAGAAAAGGAGTCGGAGCCGGGAATCACACAGGAATCAGGACAGGAGAAAGTCAGGGTCGAAAGGGCTTGCCTAGCGGGAGCTGAGTTTCGCAGACGGACTGACAACGGGTGACAAGAAGACGGGGGTTTCAAAAGAGATAAGCAGCATATCAGCGTCCGAGGCAGTTGGCGCCCAAGGAGCAGACTCAGATGCCTTGCATCAGTAATCATGACGAATTGTAGCAATATCTTTGATCCTCTTATTATGAAAGATGCTGTATAGTTGTATAGCTGTTAGGAAGTGATACACTCCATGACAAAAAAATGGAAAGGAAATATCACTGAAATGCTGCGAATGCATCCCAAATGCACTTTTGATTTATTTTGACGAGTGACAACAGCTTGATACACACACAAAACACACCATTAGAATTTCTGCTTTTCTTTTTTGCAACAATAACATTTCCAGTTCACAGTTCATCATCTTCATCCTGGTTAGTTTTGGAAGTCTCGGCAGCAATAGACACGGCTATTGTTCTCTTTTTATATGAGAGGGAGTCTGTAGACAGCATAAATGTATTTCGCCTTCTTAGTTTTTTTTTGATAGTTAATAATACAACAAAGAGCCCAACAGTTATCATGGGACACACGGTCATCGAGTAGCTTAAAAACATTTCAAGTCTGATTTTTTTATTATTTACTCTTTCCAATTTCTGTACAAAGTCCCAAAAACTTCAGATGCGAGTGCTTACAAACGATAAGAAACGATCGAAGCTGTTAGGTCACCTGTATGTATAGATCTTATATTAAATCATACAATCAGCATATCTTTGGGTTACTTTCATAGTTATATTACTATTTTATTTTATTGTTATACATTATTAATGGACTAAACATATACACTCATATGCATGATTTTGTTGTCTATCAGCTAATCAGCGACAATGTATTTAAAAAAAAAACATTTAGCTTTGTTCCCCTGGTATCAATACAAACATGAACACAAAATAATAAAACACACACAAAACAAGTGCTAATCAATAAGGCACATTTGCATACAAGGAGCTGAGAGGTTAACAAGTGATGAATTATTGACAAATAAAAAAAAATCTCTGTACAGGATTTCTTATTTGAGCTTATGACAATGACTACATTTACAGTGCTGTGAAAAAGTATTTGCCCCCTCCTCTGTGATTCTTGCATACTTATCACTCACAAAGGTAACAGATCATCAAATCAATTTTAATATCACACAGAGACAACTTGATTAAATACAAAATGCAGTTTTGAAATGTTCATTCTTATATTAGGGCACAAAAAAAAATCTGACCCTCTCCTAAAAGTAAAAGCCCCACTTGTTAAATCACAAAGTAACTGTGACTAACCAGTTTTGGGAAATGTGAGTTGAATTCCACAGGCCACACCCAACATTCATTGCCCCCACCTTTGTTGAATCAAGAACTCACTTAAATCAAAGCTGTTAGACAAAGTGCTGTGGGCTGCAAAATTTTAAGAAGACAATTGACATCCCACGATCCCAAGACATTCCAGAAAAAAAATGAAAAAAGTGATTGAATTCCATCAGTCCATTCCAGTCACAAAGCCTTTTCCAACTGCCACAGTGATTATTCACGAATGGAGAAAACAAGGACCAGTGGCAAACCTTCCCAGGAGTGGTTGACCAACCAAGATTACTCCCAGTGTGCGACGACAGCTCAAACTGGAGGTTAAAAAAGAACCTTGAAAGACATCCAAGGAACTGCAAGCCTCGCTGGCTTCAGTTAAGGTCAGTCTTCATGACTCCACTATAAGAAAGACACTAGCCAAAAGCGGCCTCCATGGGAGAGTTTCCAGGCGAAAACCACTGCTGTCAAAAAATCCACAAACAGCGCTCTTAGATCATGCAACAGGACAATGATCCTGATCACACAAGCAAGTCCACCTCTGAAAGGCTAAATAAAGATTCAGGAGTGGCCAAGTCAATGTCCGGATTCAAATCTAACTGAAATGCTGTGGTGTGTTCGTGCTAGAAAAACCTCCGATATGGCAGATTTGAAACAATTTTCCAAAAGGTGGGGCAATATTCCTTAGTGTGGTGAAAGACCGAGTACCAATTATTGTAAACGTTTAATTTCTGTTATTGCTATCATAGGTGGCCCAACTGGCCATTAGATTCAGGGGGCAATTATTTTTACACATCTTTTGATATTTTGTGTGTGCCGTAACAGAAGAAAGTAACATTTCCAAACTGAATTTTGTTTGTCCTTGGGTTGTCTCTGGGTGAGATTAAAATAGGGTTTAGTAATCCGAAACCTATTGTGATTGATAAATATGAAAAAAAAAACACAGAACTCAAGCAAATACCTTTTCACTGTACATGCATGCAATAATCTGATTGGAAACAGAATAATGGATTCTTTTAAGTGTTTGCAGTTGCCCTGCATCATCAGAATACTGGCAATATTCAGTTTCTGAATCTGATTATTACCTGCGTGTCAATGTCCTCACTGTGGCACCCAATGAAAAACATCATGAAAGTCATTTAATGGAAAAGGCACAGCGGAAGTATATAAAAAAAAAAAAAGATAGTGTAGTAAGTCCTCAGTAACATTTCCTTCCAAAAGTTGACAAGTGAAAAGCCAGGGAAAAGTCATTATATTAAACTACAGGTTTTGCTGAAGAATGTTTTTCGTGTAGACGAAAAAGTCAAATTGCATAGGGAAAAAAATATTTATAAGATGTTGCTAAGCACACTCCAGGAAACCCTGGATGTATCAAAGGCAATCGTGCTGTCCACAAGTGCTAGAGTTGGAGTCTCGTTTCAAAACATGTTTGCAATAACCTTGTCTTTATCATGACTACTGGATGTCATTGCATCTCAAAATTCTTGCGTGTTTATGCATTGACCCTTTGCACACACGTTACCTAACCAAGTGACGACACCATGACGGACATTAGTAGCCCGTAGTAAATCGTGGATGATGCCAGTAAACAGTAGAAATCAGCAACTGAAAAACCAAGTTATTCAACACCATTGGCAATGATTACTCAAAAGAATATTGTACGGCTGTCAGATGAAGTGGCTCACCTTTGTCACAAAGCATAAAAAGCGCTATTTAGAGAAGAAAACGATAGTAATAGCAATGCCAGATATCTTGCTATAGTCTTCCTCCTGCAATATTCACACATCTAAACAACTCGTCTGTAACAGTATATCAAAAAAGGAGTATCCCCATACACCAGTGCTGAATGCTTAACAGTTCTTCGTATGTATTCTGTGCTTCTTTTTGCTGATAAATGCACCTCAGCGTAAAATGTCCCCCTCATGCAAACGTTGAATATTTACTTTTGCGAAATGTTTTCTCTTCCTAACATTTGTCTCTCATTTTCTCCTTTGGGAATTTGGCAGTTAATTTCATTGAAATAAGCTTCATGGTAGAGCACATAGCAATTTTCATCACATTTGATATTCGGAAGATTACTGTTTAGTATCATTGGCTAATCACAATAAAAGCAGCCCATTTATGTAGCGAGAAATGTCAACGGTAAGACGCTAACGTAGCTAGTTAGCACTTGCTAATTTATTATTTTAAGTGTCTTTGAGGAGAGTCGTACCTATTTGCCATAAAATTGCTCGCAAATACATAAAACTACCTTTTAAATGTTCACAGCAAATCACGCAAAACTTCAGGGATGACAGTGTTGCGCCTTGGCACAACATAAGTACCTTGGTCTATTTGCAGATAAACATTGCCATCCTTTGTCTTCATCAAAAGGAATACATTTCCAAACCGGGCTTAGAACCTTCTTTATCGCAAAGCAATAAATCACTATTGTAAAAAGTGGGGGTTATATTCTTCTGCCGTCGTTATTGATATTTGTTTCAACTCAAATCCTAATTCAAGTGCTAACCCCTAGGATGCTTCTGCCATCCATCATGGATCTCATTGTGCTGGGTAAGGCAACGTGATGTCGTGTGCAAAAGGTCAATAAGAATGTCCCTAAAAATAAAACGGTGCTTCATTTTTTTTTTACATTTGCAAGCCGGATTTAGTTTTTTTCTTTCTAAATCCTACATTCTGAGGACTGTAGTGATTGGGAGAATTTTTTAATATTGCTTTTAGTTTAAAAAAAAACAAAGCTTTATTAAAAAAAAGAACTAAAACTTTGAAAATACGGGTTTTAAAAATACTGTATAGAAAATGTGAAGCACTGCTAATTTCCTGCAGATGCATTGCATTAGTCCTGAGTGTTTTTTATGTATTCTGCAATTGTATTTCAACAAGAGTGCATGTGTGATGTTTCCCAGCAGGGGGCGACATTGGCTCAGTCTCTGTCTTTGGATGATGTCAGGGGTTGGGCCTCAACAGGGTCCTCCTGAGGGAACATCACGTAACAAGCCTTCTGTCCCATGTAGGTGAGTTTTTCTGCAAGAGACGGGCGTCATGAAGCACTGGTATGACCTTTATACATTTTAGGTGTGGCAAACCTGTGAACTTGTAAATCCACTTGGGTTTGTTCTTCCACCAGACGCCCACAAAGTAGACTGGCACCCCAGTGAGCATGATGACCATGCCCAGGCCGCAAACAACCGGCTCCGAGTACAAGCTGAAGCACAGCAGCACCACCCAGAACAGCATATAAGCGATGGGGATGAGTAAGTTCACCTGAAAACCACACACAGGTACAATTAATAACGTATGCAAACTATATACTTGAAAAAATGTCCAGGACATGGTAGAAGGCCGTACCGGTAAACCTCAGCCAATTGCTCCTCTTAATAATCATTGAAATTCTCTAATAAACCTTATTAACACAATGCGGACTATGTAGACTATGTAGAATACCTTGACAGAGATGATCCGGATTGGAACAGAAATGGGCAAGATGAGATCGGTCAAACAAAGTTTTTTTTCCCCCGCACAAAAATTGCAATACAGCGTATACAATTTGAAATGATCAAAGAACGTATAAAATACGGGGAAGTGCGGAAGGCGAACGCCATACGCGCATGTGAATTCTGATGCATCCCATTGGCAAAGAAACACAGAACCTAGCTTTAAGTGTAGAAAATCACCACAGCTCTCCTGCCGCTAAAGGTGAAAATGGGGAGTTGCACTCCAGGCCTTAGTGCATTAAAATAGAGAATTCTATCTCCGTTTCAGATGAGCCTTGTATTGCATACAATGTTTCACCGCATTGTTGCTAATGTCAATGAAGACAATTTAATTCAATTTGTGAACCCTGAACCATACTGATAGTGCCTAAAGAATAACGAATTGTTACCAAATGTAGTGCTTTTGAAATTTTTACCTAATGGAAATTTGTCTTTTGTGCCCGTTGAAAATTGAAGATTAATGACCGAAAATATCGCTTTATGTACATGATCATATTAGAGTTTGTCAGGTTCCACTAGGTTCAGACATTAATTCCAAGGTCAACGTACATGGAAATTACAATATTAAAAAACAAATATATAAAGTAAATAAACATAAAATGAAAACATGAAATAGACATAATCATTCAAACAAATCAATACAGACATAAACTACCACTTCTCCCAACCTGTGAAACCATCTCATCTCATCTCATTAGCTGCAACGCTTATCCTCAGTAGGGTCGCGGGGGCGCTGGAGCCCATCCCAGCAATCATCGGGCAGTGGGCAGGGGACTGGTTGCCAGGCAATCGCAGGGCACACAGGGACAGACAACACGCTGGCTCATTCGCACCTAGGGACAATTTGGACCGGCCAATCCACCTGAAATGCATGTCTTTGGAATGTGGGAGGAAACCGGAGTGCCCAGAGGAAACCCACGCAAGCACGGGGAGAACATACAAACTCCGCATAGGAAGTCCGGTAGCTGGATTTGAACCCACACAGGAGGTTCCCAAGACCTTAGAACTGTGCCGCACACGCGCTAACCACTGCGCTGCCGTGCTGCCCTGTGAAACCATTATTTAATAAAATAATTTACTGAACCCTAAATTCATCAAAGTGACATGGACGCTTTCTTGTGTCCCGTTTCATCTGGAGGGACGAAAGCATGACCAACTTGGGTGCCGAGGTGCCTAACTTGTTTAGGTGTTTGGGCATTTGGGTTGGCCATGGTCCAAAAATGTTTGTGTGTGTGTTTTTGCTATTTTTTTTCCCCCTTTTTTATTTTCTTTGTTATTGTATGTGTTTGTCTTGCTGTTGGTCACCCCTCTCGAGGGATATGACCAAGGTAGATAGATAGATAGATTGTTTCCATACGCTACATCCACTACAGATTACCTCCACAAATCTTCTTGTTTATTAGTGAAACTTGTTTGATAGGTGTAGGGTACTACCCTGCTAAAAATACATTTTCCTTTAGTCGTCTCCAACCACAAACTTTATCAAAACGAGGAAGAACCTCTGAGCCACATTTGGTTCACAAGAGCTTTAACTTTTTCTTAAAGATCATTTCATTTCATTTCACATCTACATGAAGTGTCCAGACTCTCCAGCTGTATGATAGATTTGAACCCTTAGAGTGTTCATTTGTAATCTACACATGAATAAGGTGCTTTTTTATGGCGTCATGATTCATCCCAGTGATCTATTTAGTTTCGTGTCCGAATGATATTTTGCCCATCAATCAGTCAATTGGAGAACTTTATTTTGAAAAGCATTAACAGGAAACTTCGACCGGTCACAGGAGACGCATCAAATGTCTTTTGACCTCAATAGCATTTACAAGGGCAAGCGGGAACGCCTCCTCTCTCTCTTTCCTCACCCTTTTTGGGCAATGTGGACAAAAAAGGCCGAAGCCCAGGGCCTTGGCCCCTCTGCAAGGAACCCTAATGCACGCCAACCACGAGGCCTGGATGGTCCGTGTTTCTTTCTTACCCTTTCCCATCGGCTGTAAGCTTGAAATGTTGGTTTTCTTCAGTGAGCCATGCAGTAACCCTTTCAGCACGTGACGCTTTTGTTTCAGAGCTAGCCACAAAAAAGATTTCACACTGAACCGTTCTTGGTGTTTTGGGCCAAATTTTTTGTTCTGACACACCGTGAAGTAACTCCTGAACCTTAAAATGAGTTTATTATCTTAAAATCGGGCTTAATGATCAGTACTTCTATCTGGGACATAAGTTCTCCCTTCCGCTCCTCTCCCGTCCTTTACACTTAGTCTCCTTTGGTAGTTAGAAATACGGGTTTCTCCTTGCATCTCTATTTTACTCTGACTCCCCTTTACAGACATGATTCCTTTTCTTTTGTTGATTAAAAGTGTGCGATTTTCTTTTGTCAACAACGTCGTTCGTTTTATTGATTTGATTTTCCTTACTATGCAAATAAATCGTAATTTGTTTAGAATCAAACCACTTTGCAGTATTTATTTGTGTGTCTATATTATTTTATTTGGATTGATCAATAACTATCAATATCAATGAACTGCAAAATCGATCATTTAAAGCTATAATACAGTATGTTTGGAGGATTGCTTCCTTCAAGTGACAAGGAGGCTGTTTTGGACTGTTAGTGACGGTCGATTATCTGCCCCATTTAAAGAATGATCCGGTCACCAGTAAATCCAATTTTAAACCAAAGTAAATGTAATTTAAAGCAATTTTCCCTACACAACGTCATGTTTTTTTCTGCAACAGTAAATGGGGTTTTGATACCTTGATTGGTCGCACTAGGTCCGGTTTCTTCTTGCGGAGGTAGAGCAGGCCAGCGATGGTGACGCCATACGATAGATAATTGATGAAGGACACATAGTTAATCAGGTTATGTGTCTCCCCAATGCACAGGATGATGATGGTGGCGAGGCACTGGAGGGTACACAGGGGATGATGTTGCTTATTCTGGCCGCATTTTACTTATATTTGTTTTCGACTACTCACGCAGACTATCAGAGCTGGAATTGGGGTACAGTTCTTGAGGTGGATCATAGCCAACAAGTAGGGTAGGTGACCTTCCCTGGCCCCTGAGAAACATAACCTACAAAGAACATACACACACATATAAATGAATGTAAATTTGTCCTGAGTGTTCTATGATTACATCCATATTTTTGCAAATGTGTTTTACCTGGAGGAAGTAAAGAGATATCCATTGATGCCTCCAAAAGTGGACAGAGCCACGGAAATGGGCATCACCCAAGAGAACATGCCCAACAGCTTTTGGCCGAAAGTCTGTAATGTGACAATTGTAACACCAACATCAAGCTTGCCATTGTTTTGGAAAATGAAAATAACACATGACACATTTTTAAAGGTGCTTGATTTTTTTGTCCTAGAATCGATGCAAAAACACTGGTCAAAATACATATGCAGAGAAAGGCAGGACCTTCTCCCTGGGCCTTGTTTAATGCAGAACAAAGGCGGCCACTCAAGATGTGATTTATGCATTTGGGAGACACCAACTTTAAGGTTGCTATTGAGTTGGAAATTGAAAATCATCTGAATTTGACACATTTTCAAAGGTGCTTACTTTATGTCTTAGAATTGATGCAAAAATATGGGTGGAACCTGACCAATTGCAGGTTTTTCTTAGGCCTTGTTTAATTTATAATATCAAGGGCAACAGATCCTCGGGCTTTACAAATTTACAAATGTTTCAAGTGCAAGATCTCCCAATTACACGTTCACCCTTTTTGCTGCGTCTCCCAGCATTTCATTGACAATGTTTGAAGCAAATCAACAACATCATAATATCTTAATAAATCCCTAAAAGGGAATTTCACAAACCCTATTACAGACCCTGCTTGTCTTGTGACATCAGGGTCTTGTGACACCCGGAGAATGCCATAACAATGTAGTGCATAGTAATTGTATGAACAGTATTTTTTTCCCCTCAAGGTTACGATAATATTACAAACAATAATAAAGAAAAAACACACATTTTGCACTAATTTTTTAAGCATTTTTGTCATTCCTCTAGTTAGAAATGAATGGTCAATCCCATTTTCAGACGTACCCACATAGAAAAATAAACACATAGATAACTAAATGTATTTTCATTAACATAAAATGCTAATGCAATTTTCTTTGCAAGTCCAGAGTATAGTGTTTATTAAAGAAGTCTAAAACCATGATCTTATGTGAATTTCCCTGCAGGGATGAATAAAGTATCTATCTATCTATCTAAAACTTGAATATTATATTTAAATTTTCATAAAATAAAAATCTCACCTAATTGACAGAAATGTGTGCTCAGCAATAAGTTTGTTTTCTTATTCTTAACTTGTATTGCATGCAAAAAAATAACCATTTTTCATTTGACAAATGGATGATGATTATTCTCATTTATAGTATTAACTTGCTTATTTTAGTAAAACACATTTTTTATTAATATTGTCACCTAATCCTTAATGTTAAATTAAGTAAAAAATAAATTCATATGTGTTTAAATAAGAAAAATCATGATAAAAGTATGAAAAAATATATGAAAAAAAGAACGTTTGTTTTGTCACAGAAGAACCAAGAAAATATTTTTCCATCTGTATCTAAGATGCATGTTTTCAAAATTGAGAACTTACAGTAAATTGTTAAGTTGTTAGTAGAGTCTGACATCGGATTCGTATACAGGAATCCCTCATTTTTCGTGGGGATTACAAACAAAGCATTAGGTGGGGTTGATGATCCACCATCACAAATTCGCCCAAATATTTAGCATGAAGGAAGAAATCCTCAGAATATATTGGATTTTAGCTTTAAATGATCGATTTTGCAGTTCATTGATATGAATGATTGATCAATCCGGAGAAAAAACACAAATATATAATGCAACTGTTATGATTACCGATGTGATTCACCTGTGCCTGCTCATTTGGCGCCAACCGCTGTGGGCTCTGATTGGCTCCCTGTCCCTATTTAAACCCAGTCCTGTCATTCCCTTGTTGTTAGTCCGTCTGCGAACCTCTTTTTATACAAGGCAAGCCTTTTTTGATCCTGACTCCCGCCTGTCCCGTTTTTGCTCTAGTTTGTCTCCGGCTACGACCTGTTTTGATCCCGACCACGTCTGCGCTCCCATCCCGGCTTACGACCCATTTTTGATCCTGACTACGTCTACTCTCCCGTGCTGGTTTACGACTTGTTTCCGACCCCGACCACACTTTTGCTCTCTCTGTCTCGGCTACCGACCAGTTTTTCCGTCCCTGACACCGCCATAGTTTCGGAAGCTCCACTTCCGTATTCGGATCACAATCCGAGTGCGAGAGCGACTTGGTTCCCGCGTCCAGCGTACACCGGATCGTGGGCGCAGCCCTTCCTCTTTCTTTCAATAAAACTTGTGGTAAACGTTACGCAACTGGGTCCTGTTTCCGTTCTGGTCCTGACATGCAACATGGTTTGCTTCTAAACAAACTACGATTTATTTACAAGGAGAATAAAAAAAATAAAACGAATGACATTGTTGATAAGAGAAAATCGCGCACTTTTAATTAACAAAAGAGGATTCGTGCGGGTAAAGGGGAGTTAAAATTAAATAGAGATGCCAGGAGAAACTCGTATTTCTAACTACCAAAGGAGACTAAGTGTTAAGGAAGAGAGAGGAGCGCAAGGTAGAAGAGAACTTATGCCCCAGATAGAAGTGCTGATCAATAAGCCAGATTTTAAGATAATAAACTTATTTTAAGGATCAGGAGTTACTTCATGGTGTGTCATAATGAAACATCGCGCGCCTCGAATTGACAAAAGAAAAGGAACCGTGTGGGTAAAAGGAGTTGATTTTGCAACAGAAACTAAACCGAGATATAGCGAGGGATTACTGTACAGTATCTTGAAGATTCACCCTTAAAACAGTTTGAACAACTCTTTTACTGCTTGTTTTTAAGTTCACCTCAGTTTTTAAGGTTTATATTTTCCATTCAACGTCACTAAAGCTCTTCAGCAGCTGAAAAACATTGATAGTCACGCGCACAACTTCCTGGACCACAGCCCTTGTGTTTCCCATTAGCGCAAAGCCGACTCATGTGAGCGTCGTCACTGTAAACGCTTACCACGGCCACGGCATTGGACGCCAGAAGTTCCTCAGGGGTCATGGAAGAAAAGTAAGCGATGTTGGTCATGGTGTACACCAGCGTCACCAAGGGGATGGAGATGTAAATGGCACGTGGAAGGTTCCTAATTCAACAAAAATAGAATACAGGGGAAGCGTTCCAAAGCAAGTATAACCAAAAGCAGATATTTGATTTTCATCCGCCAAAACAACTATTTTTTTTAATGCAACGTTTGTGTGAGGATTCAGCAATTCAGCAAAATTGGGAAAACGTATACGTGTGTGTGTATGTATATATATATATATATATATATATATATATATATATATATATATATAAATAGCGCTTTTCAAGTCAATGAGCGCTTTGCAATGTGCTTCACACCTTTCCCTTTTACACACTAACTAACCGATAGCAGCGTCAGTCGAGCAAGGCAACTACCTGCTACTGGGGGCATTAGGGATTCAGTGTCTTGCCCAATGACACTTTGACATATAACACGGAGGAGCCGGGAATCGAACCTGCGATCCCCAGATGAGCGCGCTACCTCCTGATCTAATGCCGCCCTTTATACACATATATACACAGACGTTGCATATATGTGTGTGCATATACATGTATATATATATATATATATATATATATATTTATTTTTTGATTAAAAAAATTCAATTTGTCAAACATTTGTGAGCAAAATTGTTGTTAAATTGGGAGGGTTTTTTTCCTGAAAATTTTTTGTATTTCAAAGTCAAAAATGAAATGAAATGATCTGCATTTATATAGCGCTTTTCAAGTCAATGACTTCCCAAAGCGCTTTACAGTGTGCTTCACATTTACCAATAGAGGCCTGGTATTGCAGCCATGTAAGACGCTAACCTGCTTATTGGGGGTATTAGGGGTTCAGTGTCTTACCCAAGGACACTTCGACATGTAACACGGACAAGCCGGGATTCGAACTGGGATCCCTTGATCCCAAGACGAGCGCTCTACCTTCTGAGCTACTGCCACCCAAGTCACACATTTGTGAGTGTATTTCTTGTAAATTTGTGAGATCTGCTACTTAATAGAGTCACACATTTGCGACAAAAATTCTGGCGATTTGCGAGGGTTTTTACAGAATTTCAATTTTGAAAAGGCAAATTTACAAGTTTATTTCTGATATATTTGTGAGTATTTTGGCCACCCTATTTCCATTTTGAAATTCACAAATTTGCAAATAAATCCTTGTTAATATGTGTTTTTTTCCCCAAGAAGATTTTTATCTTAAAAAGTAAAGACATATTTGTGATATTTGTCACATGTTTGCCACTCCAAAGAGTCACTAATTAGCATTTAAACGTCTTGAGTTTTTTTTCCCTTCTAAATTTAGAAAGTCCCAGCTTTGTCTTTTGACCTCATCGGCATTTACAAAGTCCCAGCTTTGTAAGTTTATTTTTTGGGATATTTTGTCGCATATCTACCACTTTAAAAACTCAATAGTCTGTGAGTCAAATTCTTGCTGATTTTGTGAGTGTTTGGTAGCATTTTTGCCACAGAATTGAAAGCAAAACATTTTTTAATTTGTGAGTTTTTTTCCTCAGAAACATTGTCCACTTTTTAGGTTTTATCATATTGCTAAAAGTTCAGGAAGGACATACTTGCGCGGATCGACAACCTCCTCTGTGACATAGTTGAGGAAATTCCAGCCACTGTAAGCGAAGCTCGCCTGCAGAAAAGCTAGTGCTATCTGACCAACAGACGGTTCCTGACTGAATTCGAAGGCTGCACTTGGCACCAGAGCGTCGTAGTAGCCTGGAAACATAAACAAACCTATCGTTGGTGCAAATTCCTGGGTTTCAAATAAGGCTACAATTTGGTTACAATTACCGTAATTTACGCACTGCAGAGAGCACCTGATTATAAGGCACACCTAGTACATTTGCAAAAGAAAATTACCTCTAAGCCACACCCACCAATAAAATGCACATTCCTGCATTTTAACATGAGGTATTTCCAAATGATAATGACACATAGAAATAGTTTTCAAGGTTTTTTTCACGACGTTTTTCTTTGCAAACATTCCCAGTAACATGCACTACTAATACAGCACTACGAATTGCTTTGTGGACATTTGTCTCTGTAGTTAGAGCTCCTCCTGGTGGTTGAATCTGATTGTGGCATGCGATTTGCAACAGGCATGTTTTGGGCCACCTCTAAATGTTTCTCAAGACCTAAGCAAGTCAACAAGCAAATGATTTTTGTTTGACACACTCCAGGTTCCTTAAACAATATTTGTACGGGAAATTGTAGTTTAATTATAGTTTAAATGTGCCTTTTGAGTGATTTTATCCTCAAAAGTACCTTAACGAAGACAAAGATTATATCCAGGTGCTGTTTGTATTCTTCCAACAGTGGTATCATCTCGGGGCCCCCTAACTATTAATTAAAATGTCCTTCACTTTAGTGCTGGGAAGTCTGGTCACAAGCTGTGCTCCCCTTGCTATACTCCCATGATTTTACAGTAACTCATTGTTCTTTTGTGTTAAAAAAGTTTCACTTTTATTACTGTCGATTTATTACGCTCGCGTCTAGCGGCCAGCCATTTTGATTTGTTTCATGTATTCATGTGATCTGGTTTAAGCCCATTGTTCTATGCATGTGTTATGAATAAATGGGCTAATAGTTATCGGACGGGAGTCTTTTTTTCTCAGAGCCTATCTTGGAAGCAGATCTAGGGGAAAGCTCAGGTGGGATGCGCCTCCGATGAAAAGGCTACCCAAATCAATCTCCGACCCAGTGTGTTTCTTCCGTTGAGGTTCTGTCGTCACCAGGCAGCTTGGCATTCGATATTCACATGCACACATTAAAGCAGTGTTTTTCTACCTTTTTGAGCCAAGGCAAATCTCTTTCATTGAAAAAAATCCAGCACCATTAGTCAGTATCTTCAGTAAAAGTAAATCCAGATAAAATATAATTTTGTTGGACCACACAGGCACACAAATTCGATAACTTCCCATGGAACAATGCAACATTTAACAACGCTGCTTTAAAGTACAGTAAATCCCCCGTATTAGAGTATCTCTACATTCTGATGTTTACAATGCCGAATACAATGTTTTTTCAGCCCCTCGTTACAGCTTTATCCCCACCATACAACACCAACAATCATTTTTCGTGTGCCCAAAAAATAAAAAAAACAAGTAGTGTTCAGGCATACAACTGTGCCTCATATTGTCTCTAACATGCCTGTCTGCTATTGATTGGGATCATAGATACTAGTATGCTATTGGTTTGTGTCCTGGCATCATCAAGGAGCCAATATGCAATTTGCAGAAGTCCCTCCAACAATGCCTTACCCTCTCTTCGTTCTGTTCAGAATCGTAAAGACTTTGCGATACAATAAAATAAATCCTTTCGTGATGCTGATGTAACAGAGTTGAAATTTGATTGTTTTGAATGTTTTTTTGAATTCTCACAAAATCTGTGTTTTTGTTGTATTACTGTTAATATTCCGGTACCTCATTCAGTTGTTAAGTCATGGGCGTCTGCGACTGTTCTTTTCGTTTGGCACTTTATGGGCTTCAGCGCTTGCCGTAGCTTAAATAAGTTTGTAAGCGTTGAAGGTAAGATGTGCCCAATATCAGTTGGATAAAAAAAAAATGCATATTTTGCTAGACATTTGAGCTGCTTTCGAAATTATTTTTGTATATAAAGATATATAAGTTGTTCTAAATGATGTATATTAAAAAAGCACTAAATAAGAGGTTAAGCAATACAGCTTGAAATGAAGATGCAACGTGTTTTGATGCAAACACGCCACGAGGTGCGGCCTGTTGAGTGATGACCCGTTCTTTTGTATCTTTAATATTTTAGATAATTGCAGTCGTGAACAGAAGCCCCTGACTTTTGTATTGTTTTGTTTATTGAATGCAGGTACGTGTGAAAGTTATGTTCATTGTTATTATCGAAGTTTCATTATTAATGTGCTCGCATGTTGTCTGCTTGCCGTTGCTTAAATAAGTTTGTAAGCGTTGAAGATAATTGCAGTCGTGAACAGAAGCCCCTGACTTTTGTATTGTTTTGTTTATTGAATGCAGGCAATAAACCAGAGATTGTGAAACCTTGTGTCGTGCATGAACGAGGGTCGCTACACTGAAGGAAAAAGAAAAACATGAAAACCATGTAAATGAAACTTGAGATGATGAAGAAATACAAAGAAGGAGATGCAAATAGGTTTATCCACTGTTTCCTCCCTCCTCTGCATCCACCAACTAACTCCACTTTACCAACTCAGCTCACATCACACCCCATAAAAATAAAAAATATCAGACAAAAGTCTTATTTTGGAAGATACGATAGTCACAACGCCTATTATAGTAGGTTCGGTCCTTACAAGATATTTCAGTTGCAAAGTCCACTTCCACACTAAAGTCTTTCATATTCAATCGAAGATCTGTTCCAAAAATATCATTGAGACATGCAAAGGTATCCATTTAAATCAATAATGGCCCTTGATTAGTATTCTGAACGAAAAAGTTAAAATTGAATTTTTTCTTTATGTCTATATTTATTCATAATGTTATTTAAACATTTGTATTCCGCTTAGATATTACTTAGTATATACTATTTTGTCATTAATGTTTCATACGTATCACCAATTTTTGTTTTTACCTGGGTTTGGAACCCATAGGTCTCTATCCCCGCTGTACGACAATTTATTTGCAAAGACTTTGGATTTTGTGTCAATCTGGCGCGAAAAGTTAAGGTGATTACCTCTGCCGATTTGCACCAATCCCACAATGATGATGAGGCCAAGAGCAAGCAATTTGCCCACTGTGAAGACGTCCTGGATCCTCGTGGCCCACCTCACACTGGAACAGTTTACCCAGGTCAAGAACACTGCAAGACAACAACAACAACATGATCGCTTTTGTGGACCGTATTTTCCGCACCGGATTATAAGACTCACTCCTTTGAGAAATTATTTTGTCATACATTTTTCATATAACAGGTGCACTCGAATATAAGGTGCATGAAAATGGAACTCCAGTAAGAGCTACTATTTATATATGTTTAAGATTACACATTTTAAACACTAATGATATATAGTAGTGCACTGATTAATCAGTCGAAAAATGTCACTGAACACAATCGCATAACATTGTATGCAACAGAAATCAAACCCCGTCATGGCGCCGAAACGTAACCACTTGACCACTAGTGGTACTGATGACATACAAAATGGCATTAGGCACCATTTTCGCTCACTGTGCCAGAAATGATATGAAACACAAAAAAGCACGAGAAGGGAAAAGACTCAGGTGTAACTGATGATGAATCGGACTTTGCGTTAATAAGATAAAATGCAATATGCCATATGAACCACAGTAGATCTACTACAGGGGTTGGCAACCCAAAATGTTGAAGGAGCTACTGTATATTGGAACCAAAAACATGTTTGGAACTGTATATTCATTGGAAAACTTTAGGACTGTTTGTGTCATGTTTGTCCTCCTACAGAAACCATTTCATTTTACATTATGAACATTTTTGAAAAAGCACAAGGGAGCCACTAGGGAGAGCCAAAGAGCCGCATGGCACCTGTTGCCAACCCCGGTCTAGGAGTTAAGTAAAAGCACAATCATCACCGCAACCCAGGTTTAATTCCCAACGCATATAATGTTTTGCGATTTTAATATGAAATGGTAATCAATCGATCAAATATGGTAGTAGACTGTGAAACTTCGGGTAATAACACACACATACAAATACTTATATGCATTTCCAAACTTATCCAACAAATTTTTGGAGTAAAGACGCTTCCCTACTTACGAACAACGTACGTATGTTTAAGGTTTATATAAATATGTTTAAGGCTTGTATAAGTAACCTGTATTGTTTTGTACTAAAAAATAAACATTTTATAAAATAATATGTTTTATAAAGATATATAAAGTTCGGGTTAACTTACTTTTGGAAGATGAGCTTCAAGAGTTAGGCAACTTCCGGCTCCGTTGTAGAAAGTTGCGGAAAAAAAGCGATCCAACCATTTTCTCAACCGCATCAAGTTTTCTTAATCAAGCTTTCTTAAAAATGGCTCACCTCTTCTTCACACTTTACATCAACCAAGTTGAATGGATACACGAGATATTAAACTCTAAAAATGTCAAAGTTGGAGATACAGTGAAGTATGTGTTACACACGAACTAGGAAGAGGAAGCAGATTTCTTCTTCGGGTCGGATGCTGGGTGAGATCTCACAGCGCCACACGGCGGTAGCGGCGGAAAGAACCACTACAGTACTGCCCTGAACTGAGAAAAAGGTGCACAATACAAAATCTAACCTACAGCAATCTGCAGATATTTTTCAACATCCCCAAAAAATGTTCGTATCTACTGTTTTTCGTGCTCGAATGTTCATAAGTAGAGAAGCGTCTCTAATAGGCACATGAAGTTTTAAGCCACTCATTCAAATGACCAAATTGCCAATCTGAAAATTGTAGGTGCGCCTAATAGTCCATAAAATACGGTAGTTTTACAAGAAATTGAGATTTACTTTGAGTAATGGATTATTATTCACCCAGCCATGTGTGAAAGCTTTTTTATTTTAATGCCTTGTAAACACTCTTTCTCACAGGAGGCGTTCTACTGCATCCATCACAGGGCAAATCGTTTCCTCCCACCACTCAAACTGCTTCCGCTGTGAATGTTTGGCTGGAGCTCTTCTGTGGGACAGAGCTGGTGAAGCCCCTATTTGCACATACACAACACAAGTGCCCCCCCCCCACCCTTTCTTTTTCCTCTGCAATGCTGGACTGCCTCCTCCCTCAAAGATCCAACATGCCAAGTGTCCGTCTTGCCAGTGACGAGAGCCGCCATGCGTCCAGGAAAGTGACAGCGCAGGTAAATCTGGGAGCCAGTTAAAAACCAAAGCAGAATACTAATTGTTGTCGAGGTGGGCAAGGGGGGTTCTACAAAGGGTTTTTCTTGGAACAATAAATGACTAGGCTGCATCTTAACCTGGTTCATAAATAATAACTCAAAATCATTCGTAGATTATAAAATCAACCATATTCTTCATTAAAATAACAATGGTCTGGTTCACATGTAACTTAACATAATAACATTGACATAATAACATATTAAGATAATAGTCTGTGGATTGCAATAATCTGGTCTGTGCAGCCCTTTGAGACTCCTTGTGATTAAGGGCTATACAAATAAACATGACTTGACTTGGCTTAAGCAAAAACTTAAGTAAAACTAAATGTTAATAATTTTCCAAATATTGTTTTTGTTCTGTTGTTAGACAATTGTGCACATGTTAAGTACCAGTTGTCTTATTTCCAAAATAGAAAATATAGTAAAGTAATAAAATAATGCTGAAAATAAGGCAGCACGGCGGTGCAGTGGTTAGCGCTTGTGCGGCACAGTTCATGTCATGGGAACCTGTCGTGGGTTCAAATCCAGCTCCAGACTTCCTGTACGGAGTTTGTATGTTCTCCCCGAGCTTGCGTGGGTTTCCTCCGGGCACTCCTCCCACGTTCCAAAAACATGCATTTCAGGTGAATTGGCCGGTCCAAATTGTCCCTGGGTGTGAATGAGCGAATGAGTTGTCTGTCCCTGTGTGCCCTGCGATTGGCTGGCAACTAGTTCAGGGAGTCCCCTGCCCACTGCCCGGAGATGGCTGGGATGGGCTCCAGCCCCCCGCGACCCTAATGAAGATAAGCGGTACGACTAATGAGATGAGATGAGATGCTGAAAATAAGCCAAAATCTATATAAATAAACATTCTCAAAAATTGGAAAATAAGTTTTTTGTTTAAATGGTTCAAGGCCCATAACATTTACACAAAGGTGTTTATTTTACATTTATTTTATTTGCTTTATATTTTAACTTCTGGTGAAAGACCAAGCTTGACAATTTTAAAAGAAAATGATTAAATAATAAAAGTTAAAGTGTATTCATACATTTAAATTTGATTATTTTGATTTTTTTTTAATGTATTTTGTACAGGCAGTATGCCACGAAATCCACAGTATGTGTTGCCTTCCTTATAAGGATTATAGGTCAACTCACATTTATTTGTATAGCCCTTAATCACAGAAATGTCTGCTCAGGTTACAATTACACCACCCACTGATCTTAAACCAACATAAAGCTTTTAATTTTTTGGGTTGCTCCAAAAATATGTTTGTTTGTTTTTGGTCCAATATGACTGTTTCACCATTATGGGTGGCAAGACTGAATATGTGCTGCATTCCTGCAGTCACACTTGACACATATTCCCTGCCTGATTTCATGCACAACAGCAGAACGGATTAAAGTCAACCGCAAGTTCAAATGTTTACAAAAACGAACAGACTGTCCGTAAAGGAAACAAATAAACAATATATCATGTATTCATGTAAACTGAGATTAATCAAGAGAGTACCCTTAGAGCCTCTAATAAACATTTTCAATCTCCGGGCACAGCTGCATAAAGTCGTAATTGTTGGCAGACGTGCAAGCTACTCACGAACACAAATTGTGGCCAGCAGTCGGACGGCGGCATAAGGTGGTAGGCAATCTTGGAAGGCGGGCTGCAGCACGTAGTTGGCAAAGGTTAGAGCGATGACAGCTAGCGTGGTGGGATACATGATGAGCACGGCGCTCCATAGCAACAGGAAGCTGAGGCAGGCAAAACAAAATGCATTTAGAAACACCATCGTGTGAGAAAACAAAAACAGCATCCTAGACTTTAGGTCTGCAAAAGAGAAAGCAAGTCAAAATTATAGATACACCAAAACGCTTTAGAATGAACCCATAATGGCTCTATTTTTTATATCTATTTTAAAAATTAGACTCTTATTTTTTAACTCTTAGATTTTTCTCCATGGCCGTCACAAGCACAAACAAGACCCCAAGTTTGTAAAAAAAAATATATATATTGCCTATTTATAGAAAAATGTACACTACTGTTTTATTTCTAGATTTATTGTCGATAAATCTTGCTTCCATTGCATTATTGTTCTAATGCAGTTACATCTTTTAGCCAGTCTCCAATCCCATTATTCTTAATAATAAGTCTTTTACAACATATTTATCCTGGAGTACCTCGGCAAATCTTTGTGAAAACAATGTTTAATACCTTGTTCTATTATTTTTTTAATTCAATATTTTATTAACCCAATAAAGTTGTTACGATTGACATTGAAGACATTTTGAATTCTATTTTTTAACAGTTTTTTTTAATTAACTGATCATTTATTGATATAACTCACAAATTGATGGATTACTGTTTTGGTGTTTTCAATCCTCACATTAGAGAATGCTAATTAAAGTAAATAGTAAAATTACTTGTAGTGAGAAAAAAAAAAAAAAATGTCAGGCTGAAAATAGCACCAATCCTCAATTATTACCAATAAAATAGGATGGGGTGACATGACAAAAAAATATAATATAATTCTACCAGCCATTTTGGACAATTAAGATTTTATACAATAAATCCCAATTGAAAAGCATTTACTTAAATGTGCTTTAATTGTTTTCTTTAGAATGACCTAGTAAAAAATGTCAGACGTACAGTGGTTTAAATGGAAAGTTGTGATTTTTATTATTTTTAAACAATAAACCTCAATTGACAAATGTGTACCTCTATTTAAAGCTTTAATTGATTGAAAAATAAACCTTCAGACAAGGATAAATCAGTTTGAATTAGTTTTAACAAGAAGTTAACAGGAAAAAAAGGCTAACTATAGCTTGTGGCTTACGTTCTTATATACAACAATTAACCATTTACGAGTTATTGTTTGACATCAAGCATCATTGTTAAATAAATTAAATGAAACTGCTAAATTAATTAATTTCACAATGAAACTATCTATTTATCCTGATAAATCCTGATAATATAATCATGATAAAATGTGAACATTTATAGGTGGAAAATTATATACAGTAATTCAAAATATAAATGTCACACTTTTTTTGCCTTTGGTAAAACATCTATAAATTAAAATTATTTTGTATTTGTGTGAAGTCAAACAAAATGAATATGGCTCGTCATAATATTTACAGTATTCCCTCAATTTTTGCCGTTAATCCGTTCCGTAACCACCCGTATTAAGTATTTATAATCAGTATATGTACTTGTGACATGAATGAAATCATCTTTTAATTAATTTCCAGAGTTAAATATGTGATTTATTTAGATTGTTCCAAACACCGCACATGAAACAGAAGGCAGTTTTATGATTGGTTTGAGTGTACTGGCACTTATAAAGTGATGCTGAAATCCAACCTAGTACACAAACATTTGCTGAAGTAATTTATGTTTAAAAATCCTTTATGCACTCGCGAAAATGGAATTGCAATATAGTTAGGAAACACTGTACTTTTTAGTTTCGCTAAATATTTTTGCTTAATGTGTTGCCGGTTACCTTGCCCCAAAATTGCTCATCACAATTCATAATTTGCTCTTCAAATTATGCATTTTTTAGCAAAATTAATTGACTACTTTTCATAGCGATTCCTCACCCAACGAGTCCACCAAAAATCTCGGTCACGTAAGAGTAGTCTCCTCCCGACTTGGGAATGGTCACGCCCAACTCGGCATAGCACATGGAACCCAGAACGCAGATTCCGCCTCCGCACACCCACACGATGAGCGAAAGTCCCACTGAGCCGGCATGCTCCAAGACGCCTTTGGGGGACACGAAGATGCCCGAGCCGATGATGTTGCCTGAGGGCGGGAAAAAGACAATTAAATTCCAAACCAAGTTTTTCAAAAAGTCACTTTACTGGGCCCTTCTATCCATTCATCCGTTATCTGCACCACTTATCCGCAGTAAGGTTGCGGGGTGCTGGAGCCCATCCCAGCTATCTTCGGGCAGTGGTCAGCAGACACCCTGAAGTGGTTGCCAGCCAGTCGCAGGGCACACAGAGACAGACAACTCACTCACTCATTCACACCTAGGGACAATTTGGAGTCACCAATTAATCTGACATGCATGATTTTGGAATGTGGGAGGAAGCCGGTGTGCCCTGAGGAAACCCACGCAAGTACGGGGAGAACATGCAAACTCGACACAGGAAGGTTTGATCCCATGACCTCAGAACTGTGCCGTGGACACACTAACCACTCAGCCACCTTGCCAAACTAGGGAGTTAGGCTGCACAGTATTGCAATTTTTATGCGATTTTCGATTTGAAAAGAAAAGTGCATTTTCTGTGCTAGGTTTTTTTGTGAGTACTTAATCATAGGGACATGCTTTAACCTTAAGAGAACAGCACCCTCTTCTGGGGAGCTTGTTAGGGTTGCTGTCTGCTGACACATGGTAGGTGAGTGGCATAGCAAGCTGCTTGCAAACTTTGCCTCTCCTCTATTGGCTAGTGTCGTTAAAATTTGTCTCCGATTGGACGGCGCTGTTAAAACTCAAACTGTGATAATTCTAGTTTCCCAAACACTGTATCATTTAAATAACAAAGGGGGGAAAAACACAAAAATGGAACTATAAGTCCTCAAAAAACACAGTATCTATGTTACATCGCATTATCGATTAGATTGAAGTTAATCGTGCAGCCTTATTGGGGATAACAAAAACAAGATATAACAGAATCTCCAGGCAGTGGGCAGGGGACACCCTGAACTGGTTGCCAGCCAATCGCAGGGCACACGGGGGACAGACAACTCACTTGCTCGCTCATTCACACCTAGGGACAATTTGGACCGGCCAATTCACCTGAAATGCATGTCTTTGGAACGTGGGAGGAAACCGGAGTGCCCGGAGGAAACCCACGCAAGCACGGGGAGAACATACAAACTCCGCACAGGAAGTCTGGGGCTGGATTTGAACCCATGACAGGTTCCCATGACATGAACTGTGCCGCACAAGCGCTAACCACTGCGCCGCCGTGCTGACCCCTTTCCTTCTTGTTGGCTGTAATTTGTGACTATTTTACAAAAAAAAACTCTCCTCTCACAACTAAATGAGCCTTAACAATCTGCAAGAGGGAGCCAAATTCAAAGCGGTTTATTTGTAGATATGGAACACAGGCACTGGCATTACTATTCTTTCATAGATTCTATCAAATCATCAAATGTCACACAGTAAAATAAAATGCGCTAAAGAATTGGCTTTTTTCTGGAAACAGGTTTTGGCAGCTTTGTTGAATTATGCCTTAAAATATATGTAATATATTTTTGTATCGTACAGATGATTGGGTGCAAATATTTTGTTTTGTCACTTATTTTATCATTATTTGTTCATGATGTTTTATATGCCCAAATGAAACAATAAATAGATTTAAAAACACAAATTAAAGTATTAAAGTAAACCACAAAAACTGGTTCATGGAAAAGTCACAAAGAACTATAAGGAATTATTACAATGTCCTGTTCTATGTTCGGGGTGGATTTTTGACGAGTTACACATCCACCAAGCCAAAACAAGTCCACAAAACCCATTGTTAGAAATGTATTAAGTACATGTTTATCAATTTACAGTGGTAAATTCGACTTCCATCCAAAAATGTGGGTAATTTTTGTTGCTGTGTGGCAACAACTAACGATTATTTTTTTAGTCAATAAATCGGCCAATTATTTTTTCGTTTAATAGATCAATCGAACTTTTAAAACACAGATTTCAAAAACCACATTTTTAGTTTCCTCTTTATTCTTATGTCAAAGTTTTGGATGGATAGAAAAATAAAGCACAAAACAACAAAATATTTGATGGTATAAAATAGAAAATCCAAGAGGTTTTAAATAGCTTAACGATAAACAAAAAACATACTGTCACAGACCAGGAACGGAGACGGGACCCAATTGCGTTCGTTTTACTCAGCTTTATTTAGAAAGAGGAAAGGGTTTGCACCCACGATCCGGTGATCGTCTGTCACGGGTAGCAGATCGCTGGGAACACGGAAGTAGCACTTCTGTGTCGAGCGAAGGCAATGTCGAGAGCGAGGAAAAAAAACAGGTCGATGGCCGGGACGGAGGAGCAAAAACGTAAATGGGTTCAGAAAGAGGTCGGCAGCGGGAATCAGACGTAAAACAGGGCAGGATAGAGTCAGGAGTCAAAAGAGTGGGCCTTGCGGGTAGCTAAGGTTCGCAGACGATCTGATGAATGTTGACAGGAAGGCGGGGGTTTAAAAAGAGGTCAACAGCCAATCAGGGTACGCGGCTGTGGGCGCCAACGGAGCAGACTCAGGTGGGATATGTAAGGTACTTTTTCATAAAGTGCAAAATCAGAGGGGGGAGGGCGAGTACTTTGTTGGAGCTTTTTTTGTTTGTTAGTGGCTTTTTATTTATTACAATAATACAGTACCTGTACTTAAACATGTGCCCAAAGTGAGTATGCTGAAGCTGAAGCTTTTAAGTGCCTACCTCTATTCCATTTTTTTCCTTGCATGGAGGACATACTTAAAATCTAAACAAGAAAACAGTATAAAGGAACATTAGAAAACAAAGAAATTACATTTCAAACTTATAACAGTATTGCTAGTGATTTGTATTACATAAAACCCAAAGAAACTCTTGATATATTAATATTCTTTACTATTTACCGTACTGTATATTCAAAATGCATAAAGTAGATGATTTTTTTAAAACCATGTAAATAAGGGATATTTTCAAGGTCATGATCTAAATTGTTCCATAATGGCTTTTCAATATATATATTAGACATTGAAGTTCTGGATTCCCCCGAGATAATATCTGCTCTGTAGTGAAACAACTGTTGAATATTTGTTGCTTACTTGCTTTGTATACTAATAACAGGGATTTAAGGTTCAGTATATCTTCAAATTTTAACATTTTGAAGTATAACAAACAAGTTCAGGGTGTACCTTAAGTCGACTAGGATGGGCTCCAGCACCCCAGCAACCCTAGAGACGATAAGCGGGACAGAAAATGGATGGATGGATGGATGGATGGATTTTATCAACTGTTTGTATTTTCTTTATCCCCAGCGTTAAGCACAATCCTAATAAATGTATTCTATAATCGTATATTCTATATTGCTCTTATATATTTTCCAAATCTCTATACAATAACTTAGGTAAGGCAAATTAATGAACTGTATACTATGTGAAGGATTTTTTTGGGTCAAATATATGTCTTCATCTACTCATAACTGCAATGGCTGCTTTTTTTTTGTACATTGAATGTTTTATACAGCACTTTTAATTTGATTTCAGTATCTAAAATGCGCTATATAAATACATTTGTATTTGGTTTCAAATGACCTGGTGCATCTTAGGGCGCCTTATGCTGGAGCAAAGGGGTACTGCAAACATAGACTCTTATTCGCATTGTATTGACGTGCTGAGAGAAGCATAAACAAATGAGCTTAGTTGTCAGCAAAGCTTTTTATAATCGATTTTATCGATTGTTGTTGCAGCCTTAGCTGTGTTTGAATAAGTACTCTGAATTTGAACAAACCCGAGAACAACCGAGCGCATGGCCGAGTGAGATGAGCGGCCATCTTGGCTACCTTAGAGGGAGATTGTCTGACAATGCGTGTTGAGAATTTATGATTTTGTGCATCTTATTGCTCTTTTTTGTCCATGATAATGGATCCCTATAAAGTTTGTGATAGGGAAAAGAAACAAGGAAAACTGCGAGAATAACCACTCAGGTGAAAAAGGAAATTATTGCAAAAAAGAAAAAAAAATTGTTTATGAGGCGACGAAGTTGGCCATTTCAAACTGTGAAAATAAGGCAGAAAAAAACAAACTATGGACATAAAGTGAGAGAAAAAAGTAAGCAACGGAAAAGTGTAAGTGAAGCTTTGCTCACTCCCCGAAGATATTTGTGATGGGCTTTAGCACCCCCTGCAATCACCCTACTGAGGATAAGCGATGCAGATAATGGATGGATGGAAAGTGATGAAATGTACACCAGTACCAGTAAAACGGATTCGTTAACTTTTTAAGCAAGCAGGGGCTGGTTCAAGGAATTCAAAAACAAAGCTGGTATTCACCATGTAGCAAGGTGTATATTTAAGATCAAACAAAAAGGTTGGGTAATAAATCAAACTAGTATGATTAATTTTATCTCCTAAAACTGAACAATTCTCGAGAGGTTGAGAGTTATAATTCAAGAGTATGATTTGTATTCCTGAAAGCTCATGCTGAATATCAAACAGTAGTTTCTAAGAGTGGATTTTGAAAACTAAGTACTTATTAGGCACATACTAGAATTGTTTAATTTTTTGTGCAAGCTAAGAGTGTTAAATTTGCGTTAAAATCAGTTAAAATCCATTTTTTTGTTTGAAAAGTTTGTGCTGAATGTTTTTTTTATTAAACTTTCTTTAAAAATTATTAGGGGGGGTTCACGTTTAGATCAACTGATAAAATTGAGATTTTTTTTTGCAACATCATCCCTGCCTTTAATATAACTGACTTAAAATTTAACTGATGCAAGGGGAACTAACAAGTACACACAAAAAACTAACCAGCTAGTGGGTCGGATCAAACTTCATTTGCCAGGAGTTCCTCGGTCTAAATAGGAGTCGGAGAGCCATGTTTTGCTTCCAGCATAGTAATCGAGTTCACTCTAATTCCCAACCATTAGAGGGGTTCGATTTATTACAGTCCCTTTCTTTAGCTCCAAACCAACCCTTTTTCAAGCCCTTGGAAATCAAGTTCACCGTCACTAGCTCGACCTACTCTACACTTTTAGGTTTTATTTTCCGATCCCACCAGTCGCCCACCCGTACACTTTCTCACGCCCCGTTCATTGACCGCAATGCAGAAACGTTGCGCTGGTGATGTCCTTGTTTTACAGCAAAAGTGGGGTGTTTTGAGCCGGGCGGAACGAACAAATTGCGATGCCGGCGAGGTCACTCACAGGGAACGTAATTTTAGGACCTTTTCTCCCTGTGGTAGATCATTGGATGCTCATTGGCTGTGTTTTAATTATTTTGATGATCTGGTTGCAGCAACTCATTCGAAAACAGGGTTGAGGAGTAATGGAATATATGTAGCAGTGTTATGTAATTCGTTTTTTTAGGTTCATTCCATTACAGTTACAGAGAAAACGACATAACCAACTTCCAGGTAGATTTACATAAAATGAGGATTATTTCGCATGATTACAATGTTATTTAAAAGTATGTTTACATATTGACCCTTTGCAACGTGATGTCACGTTGCCTTTCCTTGTAGAATGAAAGCCGTGATGGACAGCAAGAAGCACCCTAGCGGAAATCACTTGAATGGGCATTTGGGTTGAAACAAATATCGATAACGACAAAAGAGGAATATAACCACCACAATGGGATTTATTGCTGTGCAGTGGGCAAGGTTCTAAGCCCAATTTCGAATTTTAGCCCTTTTGATGAACACAGAAGACGGCAATGTTTATCTGCAGTCAGGAGGCACTGGTGTTGTGCCGAAAACAACACTGGCAGCCTTCAAGGATTTGCAGCGAACATTTTTACATTTGAAGTATTGACGAACAATTTTATGTTAAGTAAGTACGAGTCACGTAAAAGACACTAAATATAATAAGTTAGCTAGTGCTAACTAGCTACATTAGTGTCTTAATGTTGCCATTTCTTACTACGAGCTGCTTTTATTGCTATTAACCAGCGGTTTAAAACAGTAATCTTCCAAATATCACGTGTATTGAAAACCTATGTGCTCTACCAAAAAGCTTATTACACCGAAATGAATCAAGAGATAAAACGGGAAACAAATGCTCAGAAGATAAAACGTTATTTCACCCAAGTAAATCTTTTCAACATGCTCGAACGTGGATTCAATAAAAGGTGCAAATGCTTTACTGTTGTATTGCATTTCCCCAAAATTTAGATACAAACTCGTTTTCGTAACGCGTGAAGGGGGAAATTTCGCCAGGGGTGCATTTTTCGGAACAACAAAGCACAGCAACGCGTACAAGCTACGAGGAACTGGTAGGCATCCAGCACTGGTGTATGGGGATACTCCATTTACAATAAAGTGGTACAGATTTGTGTGGGCGGCAGTCAGGCAGACTGAAGGATTCGGTTAGATCTGTGAATATGTCAAGAGGAAGACGGTATGGGTCGGTAGCTGGCATTGCTAATGGTCTTCTCAGTTTATCTAAATATTGTATTTTTGTGCTTTTTGACAAGTTGAGTCACCTCATCAGACAGCGGCACAATATTCGTCTACTAGTTATTGACAGTGTTGAATTGTTTAGCTTTTTGTCTTTGTTGTTGTTGTCTACTGTTTGCTAGCATAACACATTGTTTACTATTGTTTACTACTGTCCATCATGGATCCGTCGCGTGGTTAGGTCATGTGTGTGCAAAGGGTCAATACGTAATGTGCTGATAGACGAATTGTGTCATGGTTGCCATGGCGCCCAATTGGCTGCGCCCGTGTGTGTGTGTGTGTGTCACAGTTGCCATGGCGCCCAATTGGCCCCGCCTGTGTGACGCCGGCTGTTGCTTGTTGACAGATTGGCTGCCTGTCAGTATTTAAACTCTGTCCTGTCAGTCCCCTTTTGTCAGTCCGTCAGCTAATCTCTGTTTTTACACGGCAAGCCCTTTTTCGCCTGTCCTTTTTTTTTTTTTACTCCTGTTAGACCATGTCTGTTCTCCCGTCCCGAATTACAACCTTTTTTTAATCTCGATCTCGTCTCTTCTCCTGCCCCGAATAACGATCCGTTTTTTTGATCTTGACCACGTCTATTCTCCTCTCCTGGCTTTCGACTTGTTTCCGACCCCGATCACATTTTTGCTCTTCTATCCCGGCTACTGACCCGTTTTTTCCGTACTCGACACCGCAATCTGAATAATTTGTAGAGGTTTGGCATCCCCACTTAAAAACAAGTAAAACTTGAACTTAGACACAAGACATGCCAGAGTTTGTTGCATATTAGGAAAGTGAACACTTGGTGTGTTTAAGACAATATTTGGTTCTTAATGGCATTTTAATGTAAACTAAAACGGAGCATATCTTCCATTAAAAGTTTTATTTTTGCTTAATAAAATACACTCCAGTCAAAATTTAAGCAATTTTATTTTAGGACAACAAGCAACTACCTGACCATGATTTCCTGTAATTCTTGTTTTAGGTTACATTGTTCATTTTTCTTAAAAAAAAAAGTAGATTTTTTTGTTTTTTTTATTAGCATATTTGGTAATGGAGTAATATAAGACTAATTAGGTTACATAACGGCAATATTCGTATTCGTTACTGATTATGTTTTTTAACAGATTACCAGTGGCTTTATCAGATTACATTTTTAAAGTAACCCAACACAAACAGATGCTAATCAGATGCTGACGAAACGCTTCCCTACCCAATCAAATCCATTTTCTGTCTGTTTTCTTCGGTTGCCACCTTGGCGGCACCCTCTAAGGTACTGCTTTTGTTCCTTTGACGTTTACAGCTTTCTCAATGGAGGTGCAGCCATAGTAACAGTGCCCAGTATTCGTCCCTATAGGGTTCTTTATAGTTCAAGTTATAGGGAGGCTCGGGTACTATTTTTGACAGCTTACTGTGACAATAACAAGCACTTTCATCCAATTGCCAATCTTTGCTGTGTGTGTTTACGATTATTTGAAGTCTGTCTTCCTTGACTGTTCAAACATGGTCCGTTATTTATTAAAAATGTTGGTACTTTAATTGTGAAAAGTCCCATGTAAATTTAAGATCTAGACCAGGGGTTACCAACCTTTTTGAAGACGAGAGCAACCGTTTTGTCACTGGAATGCACAAAGGACTATCAGTTTGATATGCATTTCTAAAACAACAAAATATGTTATTAATAAGTTAAAATAGGCATAGTTATCCATTAAATGAATCTGCCTTGTAGTATGGCAAGAGGTGATTAACATATACATTATAAGTTAATTTAAAGGAAACTTCTGAAAGAATCGATCATAAGTAAAGTGCACTGATCATCCTAATGCTTTCTCATCCTAGTTATAAATCAAACTTCCCTGAAAATCTCAATGGGCTTTTTAAAGGCAACTAGCCATCTAAAAAGTTCAGGTGTCACTTAGTAAAGTCTACTTGTCTAAAATTTTATGTACTCCCAGTATAGAACATCTGTTCTGCAGAGAACTTTCAGGTTAGCTTGACACTGTAGCTCAATTCAGATTTGACTTTCTCCATTTTAGCTTTGTTGACAAGAGTACAATTTCTATTCTGTCAGATCAGAAGGAATTAAATATTAAATACAAATTCTGCAACTTCGACTTGCCTTAAATGTTCAGAGTTTTGAAAAATTTGAGCTGTGAACTGTCCCTCGATAGTCTTACACATCAGTAGGGCCAAACGTACTACTTGCCTGCTTGACCTGTTTCCGGCTTCACTGGAAAAAGATCTGTTTGGGATGTTAGGACTTTCGGTTTTAAAATATTATTGCAATATTGCTCTCCTCGGTAGCCTTTAATTCCGCGGTCATTAAACCCATGTTTAAGTGGCCCAATCTTAACCAGGAAAGCCTAAGTAATTTTAAGCCAGTGTCAAATTTACCATTTTTTTGCCAAATTACTTGCAAGGGAACGACTTTATGTCTTGAAATAATCTCGAGTTTGTTCAATCAGCATTCAGGGCAAATCTCTCTACTGAGAAAACCTCGGTAAAAGTAACCAATGATCTCCAATCTCCTCTTAGCAAAAGATTCCGGTGCCTCATCTATGCTGCTGCTAGATCTCAGTGCTGCCTTTGATACTGAGGACCACAACATATGACATGATTGTCTGGAAAAATGGATTGGTATCTCAGGAACCGTACTTTTGTGGTTTAGGTTCTACCTGTCTGACAGAACGCATTGTGTTAACAACAGAAATATGACCTCTGAACATTTTTATGTCACCTGTGGCATTCCACAGGGCTCTGTACTTAGCCCTATCTTTTTAATATTTATATGCGTCGGCTTGGTGATATTATCCACAAGTATAATAATAGTTTCCATAGCTAATTCAGATGACACTGAACTGTATCTGCCACTGGAAATAACTGCTCTGTTAATTTGTGGAAATTCTGAGGCTTGCCTGACTGAGACACAAAGATGGATGTCAATTAATCTTTAGCACCTGAACACAGGAAAAAAAAACAGATGTTGATTGTTGGTCCAGCTCATTGACGTGACTTGTTTTCAAACACTGCTCCAAACCTTGACAAATATATCATTTATATCACATAAAGTGACTCAGTCAAAAATCCGGGTGTCATAATTGATCCTCATCTGTCGTTTTAGTTACATGTGATAATATTACTAGAATAATTTTCTTCCAAATTTGCAATATTGCACCCGATGCTGTCTCAATCAGATGCTGAGATGATAATTCGTGAGTTTATTACTTCTTGGCTTGATAACTGTAATGTATTGCTCGTTGGTCTCCTGGTGTCTAACATCAAACGTTTGCAGCTAATTAAAAGTGTGTCAGCAAGACTTGGGCATGGCACTAAATCCCTAATGCCCCCAATAGCAGGTAGGCGCCTTGCATGGCTGACTCCCTATTGGTATGTGAGTGTGTGTGTGAATGGGTAAGTGTGAAGCACATTGTAAAGCGCTTTGGGAGGTCTTCATTGTCTTGAAAAGCACTATATTAATGCAGACCATTTACTATTTACCATATCGCTACAATTTTAGCTAACTTGCACTGGATCCCAATCCATTTAAGATGTAACTTCAAGGTTCTGTTAATAACATTCAAATGCTTGGACCTGCCCCCTCTTATTGCTTTGATTTGATTTCCCCCTATGTTTCTACACAGAGCCTCTGCTCAGAAAATGCTACTCCAAGAGCCAAAAAGAAATATGCAGGCTTGAGAGAATTCTCCATCCGAGATAAGATCTACAGCCTCAGTGAAAGTGTTTAAATCTAGACTTTTGACACACTACTATTCCATAGCTTATTATTGATTCTAACCTCATAATTTTCTTTTACTGTCCTTTCCGACTGCCTGGTTGGTGGAAAATCAGTGAGAAGAACGAAACAGGATAAGTAGGTGACTAGAGTTGGTAGTCATCATTGTCATTAACCAGGCGGCTGAGATGGAAAGCTGGATCATCTCTGTCATGGGCTACTTTAACAATTTTATATATTACCTATTGTTTTATTGTTTATTGTTGTTGACTTCGTTTTGTACAGTGTTACCCATTGCAACATATATTGCACACACTCAGGGGGTGTACTGTACTTGGTTCTACAGACAATATAAAATGGACCTTAAAAACATTTCTCTTTATCAAAATAATCATTTTTAATTGTTTGTATAAGAGTTTCAACTTGGACTAATGTCAGAGATTACGCAACCAAGATTGCATGTGAGAAAATAAACAATATCAGTGATGTTAATATTTCCCAGCATTTCATTTGTGGAGGCACGCAAGATCAGCCTCATCCTCATACATCAAAGACCCCCCCCACATTCCATCAACCCACTTCCGCTGCATTCTCAATATCTCGCCGGGTCCAGTAATGATGCAGCGTAAGCGGAGAGAAGAATTCATGGCTGTCATGTTCACTTGTGGAGGCTGACTGAGATGTTACATAACCGCCGTGTTGTCTTTGTTATGTCATAAACAACCCCCAAACCCCCCCACATAGAGCTACCCTAAGTGATCCATCTTAAACAGAATTTAGTATGATTGGTGTCATTTCGGCCAGCACTGTTCAGGGTTCAAGTGTTCATGACATCTTCGTCTGTTGTATGCATGTTGGATTGTGTTTGAAGTTACCAAACCAGTATTAAGCATGAAAACAACCCCACCCACACCCAATCCGATGTCCGCCTCAGGGGAAATAGTGGTTCAAATTTCAAACGCAAATCTGTTTAGAAAGTAGTTGCAGTTAGGGTATCTACGCTGATAAAAAACTTTATCCATGATAACCAAATTACTTATGTCTATTCCTCGTTCATTTTACAATACAGGGAAAGCTCAAAAGAAATAAACTGTGTAATATTTGACCACAATATGTCGCTGTATTGTGTAGTGCAACCAAAAACAAGACAACAAAGCACAAAGAGGAAAACAAACTACGAAGACTCGAAATGAACAAACGGCACTATTTTCCTTTACTCTTTTTGCTCAGCTTCTCATAAGGTTTGTTGTTTTGGGGGGTACCTGTAACAGCTACAAGGCGGACAACGATGTCAGCTCCCTCCTTTAGTTTATTTATTATATTTTTTTATTTTGTTACGTATTTACCCTGGATTGCCATGACCAATCTTGTTGTATACAATGTTGACTTTTTTTTTTTTCAACGACAATATAGACAATTCTGTTAAATTTTCATTTTGGTGAGTTACATGAATGAAATCATCCTAAATTTAATGGCAAGGGTTAAATGCCAAACTGACATCTATTTGAACAAAATCTCGCTCCCGCTTGTAACTTATATTATCAGAAGTGATGCTCGTCTCTCTTAGTTTAAAGGTTTAAAAAAGCACTTTAAAAGAGGTATGGATGCAAATATGTAGACAAATAAAGGTAAGCACATGATACCAAAATTTAAAACATGGCATATTTCTGTGGTCATGCCAAACAAAACGTGCAAATAGCTCTAGTTGGGCCTTTGCATATCTATAAACATACTTTGTTCCCACATACAAGTTTGGTTTTACAGTACACTGAATAAACTTTGTTTTGCAGTAGTTGTTCAATTCATCTATGTGATTTCAAGTTTTCTGCCTGGGAATTGAAGGGTGAATCTTAAAAGTAATCTGCTAATCCAGAGAGATGGGTCAAAAAGAATACTCCATTTTACTCAATTTGAAGAAGTGTTGAGTCTTTAGTGGAATCACACTTCTTATGCTCCATGATAAGGTATAGTCGGGGCTACTAGAGAGGAGGGTCTGTCAGGAAGTCAAACTTCGGATCCAAGAGGAGCAGTGTGGTTTTCATCCGTGGTCTAGCTCTGCACAATCTGCAGGGTCCTTGAGGGTGCATGGGAGTTTGCCTATCCAGTCTACATGTGTTTTGTGGACTGGGAGAAGGCATTCGACCATGTACCGCGGGGAGCCCCGTGGGCGATGCTCTGGGAGTATGGGGTACCACGGTCCCTGTTTGCCTGATGCCAGAGTTTGGTCCGCATTGCCGTCAGTAAGTCGAATTCGTTTCCAGTGGCCAGGGCTGCCATTTGTCACCGATTTTGTTCATAGCTTTTATGGACACAATTTCTGGGCGCAGCCTTGGCGGGGAAGGCATTCGGCTTGAAAGCCTCAGCATTTCATCTCTTTTTTTTTTTTTGTGAATGATGTGGTGCTGCTGCCTTCCTCAAGCCGTGATCTTCAGCTCTCACTGAAGCGGTTCATAGCCCGAATGAATATTAGCACCTCCTTCCGGGGTGGGGCTGAGATCCTGCCCCAAGTGGAGGAGTTTAAGGGTCTAACGTGAGATCAACAGACGGATCGTTGTAGCGTCTGCCATCATGGAGACCCTGGACTGATCCGTTGTGGTCAAGAAAGAGCTGAGCCGAAAGGCAAACCTCTCGATTTAACGGTCGATCCACGTTCCTACCCTCACATATGGCCATGAACTATGGGTCATGACCAAAAGAACAAGATGCCGGGTGCAAGCAGCTGAAATGAGTTTCCTCCGCAAGGTGGCTGGGCTTTCCCTTAGAGATAAGGTGAGAAGCTCAGACATCTGGAAAGACCTCAGTGTAGAGCTTCTGCTACTACGCATTGAGAGGATAATCTGATAAGGATGCCTCCTGGACCCCTTCCTTGGGGAAGGTGTTCCGGGCATGTCCTACTGGCAGGAGGCCTGGGGACGACTAAGGACATGCTAAAGAGACTATGTCTCTAGGCTGGCCCGGGAATGCCTCAGGAACCTGTCAGATGAGTGGGATGACTAAATTGTGAAAGTAAGGTGTATTGACCCGCCTAAAGTTGAGTTCAAACGCAAACCCAAACCTCAAAAAAGCTTAAAAAAGATCCCGGATAAGCAGACGAAAATGCATGGATGGATGGGTGAAGTCTTTAACTGTTGAGTTACAGTAGAACTAAATTTAGCTTGAGAGTTTATTTTATTGAGTGGTAATAGTGGAATTACGGCAGCAGACATCAGACAAATAATTGAGTGAAAATCAGATGTTATTGTAATATTACCTGCCGCAAATCCAGAAAAACATATCCGTTTACGGTTTCAATTCATCCCATGATCATCTACTATCAGCGGGAGATAAAAACAAGAGGGCTTATGATTCACGGGTTGGTGGTCTCGATTTCTTAGATGAGATCTGAAAAAAATGAATGGAGAAGGGGGAGTTTCCAAACAAAACACATAACTGTAACTTTTCTCACGCTATGCTCTGATGGGGGCAAACAGCAGGAGACTCGGGGAGAAAACACCTCAGCGCATATAACAAGAGGCCAAAGATAATGTTTTGTTGACAGATATCAATTTAAACAATATTTTTATATTAATGACGACTAACATTTTTCTGTTAATGTCAGTCTGAAATAAGTTTTCAAAACTGGGTTTTATCAAACAAAATCGCACTAATAAACTAACAGCCAGGGTGTAAAAATAAATAAAACCTGTCCTTATTAGTTTTTAATATCAGCAAGACCTGCCCACGATAATAATGAAACAGGCAGGACCGATTTTAGTTTGAGAGCTTTGTGGGTGGGAAAACTACAGCCTGCAAAATATAGTGAAGATATATGTGTATGTGATACAGCAATTTATCAAATAAATTTAATTTTTACTCTGCAACGTAGAACAAGAATCCGTGACTGCCAGACTGATGCTAACAGCTCAAACTAGCAACTGGGCCAGTTTGTAACTCTAGTTACAGCTTTATTTTGTATTTTCTTGGGATCAAGAGGTTGCAGGTTCGATTCCCGGCTTCCCGGTTGTATGTCAAAGTGTCATTGGGCCCCCGATAAGCAGATAGTTGCATGGCTGATGCTGCTATCGGTGTGAGAGTCTTTGTGAATGGGTAAGCGTGAAGCACATTGTAAAGCGGTTTGGGAGGTCTTCAGTGACTTGAAAAGCGCTATATAAATGCAGACCATTTACCATTTATGAAAATTGTGGAAGTAAGAAAATACCTGCTTAAAGTAGAGTTCAAATGCCAGCCCAAATCTCAAGAAAGCTGAATAATAACTGAGCATCTATGAAATGGAATCGCTTCATTAAGGGCTGACTTAAGCCAGGAGATGGTTTCAGAGATGGTGGCAACAAGTCAAAACCTTCCAAATTCCACAGAGCTCCTTAATGAACAGCTTTAAATGAGCTTAACGTTTATCCTTGATTTCATGATTCAAAAATGTATCAAGTTGTCGATTTTTAAGTGTCAAACTGTTCCAATCAGTACAAATTATTGCCCAAGCCTTTGCAATTTGAACACAACAACAAGTACCCACGACGCCCGAAGTCAATGCTAAAAGCCCGAGCAAACACTTGCTTGCAACTTCTCTCAAGAAACGTGACACAATTGTTTGAGCTCCTGGAATAACATGCGCTGTGGCGCCCTGATGTAAGCCTCTGCTGCCCTACTAGATAACATTGCAACTAAAAAGGAACTCATGCAATGGAGTCATGTGAGCTCACTGGAACGCCAGCATATGTACAGTTGTCTCAGTTGGCAGTAGCATATTTATGGTATATTTTGGGGGGAGTATCCCCTGATACATGCCACTAAAAATACCTACAAAATGTTTTTGCAAAGCCGTTCCCAGTATTAACTTTCGCTTGTGGTTGTGTGTGTGTGTGTTTGTTTTATTTTTGTAACATTGATAAATATTGTTTTACGCTCATTGGCGGTTAGAAACGTTTTGCAACCTATTAAGATGAGACTGCGTGGTTTACCAACACACTTTAGTCAAATATTTGTTTTCTGTGGTATTAGCAGTTTACTTGTGGTATGTTTACACTCTTTAGAATAGGAATGATTTTTCATTTTTTATTAAAGCGGGGCTGCAACGTCGTGATAATTGATTTCTTCAATATTTTGTAAATCAACCTATTGAAAAACAGAACTTTAAATCAAATCACCTCTGTAAAACGTAATAAGTAGATTACTAATTTATTTAGTTATAGGTTTGTCAAAGTACCATGATAGAAAATGATCAGAAATGTTTATTAGTATTTTCCAAAATTACCGGTAAGTCAATCCCTACCATCAGGTCAAAACTTTCTACCTCCAAAATAATCACTCTAATGAGACCCTAAAATGCTCAATAATTGATCAATAAACACACTTTTTTACTTTTGTTGGTGTTGGATGAAAAAAGCAAATTGCTATATATTACCTTCACACATCAATGAAATGTATGTAAGTGGCTTTATGTAAGAAAACCCCTTCAAAGGTCACTTGAGCTAAGATGAAGACACACTCCAGAAATCTGAAGGGTACTACTTTGCAAAATATGGAAGAAAAATTCCATATTTTTTTGTGTAAGAAAAAACAAATTTCACCCAATGACAGTACATGAAAGCTGGTGTTAATCCCTACGTGAGACAACAAAAGACTGAGCAAGTTCAAAACACTTGAATCAGCTGAAAAGGGAATCTATGTGGAGTTCAAAGTTGTTGAAAGTGGCTAACTTTAGCTAATTTATTCAATGGCCATTAAAAGATTGGAAAATAAACTGAATTTGTCAAGTGTCGAGGCCCTGAATCACAGAGGTCGGCAGCCTTCATATGCAGGGGTCAGCTGTAAAACAAACACCAACAAACCTGGCATGGTGGTGGAATTAAATGACAATGAAAACCAGTATGTCAATGGCAGACAAAAAGAAAGATGACAATAGCCAAACTGTGTGTAATGTTTAAAATTCCCTTGTAAAGGGTGCTGGATAAATTGGAGCAGGTATGTGATAACTGGACACACCTGCATCCAGTTCAAACCCGAATTGGGGCCCTCTAGTGGTAGCATGTATGTTGGCCCCGAACACAAGCTACCTTTGCACAGTGATCATTTGGATTTCCGTAGTAGTAAGATGGAAGCCAAACATGTTAGCTTCTTCAAAGGGTGTCCCAAGGTGCGTAATACACTCTAAATGCAATTTTTAAACCTATAAGACATTAAAGGGACAGTGTGTACTATCCATCCATCTTCTGCGCCGCTTGTCCTTACGAAGGTTTGAGGGTGTGCTGAAACCCATCCCAGCTACCTTCGGGCAGTGGGCAGGGGGCACCCTGAACTGGTTGCCAGACAATCACAAGGCACACAGAGACAGACAACTCCCTCACTCATTCCCACCTAGCGACTGTTGGAACCATCCAATTAACTTGACATGCATGTTTTGGAGTGTGGGAGGAAACCGGAGTGCCCGGAGGAAACCCATGCAGGCAAGGGGAGATCATGCAAACTCCACACTGGGGGCTGCAGTAGCTGGGCTTCAACCTTAGACCTCCACGCCGTGGGGCTTCGCGTGTGTATTAATTGTTAAATATGTCTTTATTTTATAGTGCAACTGAAAACAGGTGCTACAGTGAACAATAAAGAATACAAACTACAGAGAATGTCTATTGGTAACCAAACTGCATCAATTTCTTTGCCAAGCTTTTACAAGGTTTTTGAGTTGTTTTTTAACTTGTAGCAAGAAGATGGCGGATGTTTACGTCAGATATAGAATAAATGCAAATGTATCAGTCCAGTGATATTTAAAAAAAACAACGCAATCTCATCTGATAGTTAATGCATCTGTGCGTATTCTTAAAAACAACACAGGTTTTTAATGAATAGATTATTTTTTTACCACGAGGAGACGCTTAAAAATAAACCCTGTCCCATGTTTATGATATAGTACAGTACATGCCTTTATGCCTAATATTTGAATAAACAAGGGGGGGGGTCCTCTTTCCAATATTGGATCGGATTACCTTGTTTATATTTAGTCATTAATCAAAGCAAAGCAGCCCACCAAAATAACTGTGGCGTGCAAAAGTCTGTACGTACACGCGCACGCATGCACGCACGTCCCGTACTATATATGAAGTGTAACATGACCCAGAGGAAACCAACTACTTCCTGCACTAAAAGCATCCACCGTCTCATGTGGGTACGCTCCTGCAGAAGAAAATGAGCTCACAAAGCCATGAACCAAGAAAACCGATCATTTACATTTTTAGAATATTCAGAAGTGGCGTGCACGTTTTTCTATTTCTAGAGTGACATAAACAAACAATCCACGTAGGCAGGCACTGATGCAAGAGTTTCCACCCAAAAGCCACAAAATGAAAAAAAAAAGAAGCTTAGCCGTAAAGGCAACCCGCCAGAAATCAGTCGTGCAACCGTCATAGTGCGTAAAAGGAACAGTTTTAACACATTTTATTTGCTGATTAAAGTCCCAACAATGCACTGCGGTAAGTTTTACTCCACCAAAACAGTTTTGACGTTTCGCTCTTCACATTTTGCAGAGCAACTCACCGATGATGATGGCGCACGCGCTCAAAAGTCCGATTTCTTTCTTCAATGTCACTCTTTCGTCCTTATTTTTGTCCTTCTTCTTCCTTTTCCCCTCGTCTGCCATCGTCACTGCTGGCTCTCCGCGTCCAGCGGGGGCCTGGAGAGTGTCGACTTTCGAGCGAAGAGCGCTCCTGAACCCGATGAGGAGGAGGGGGAGGAGATGGAGGAGGAGGAGGAAGAGGAGGAGGAGAAGGAGACCCTTTATTCATACGACACAGGAAACGCACACGCGCGCACACTGAAGTGAGAGGCGTGCGCAAGCGCTGCGTCTCACCTTCTCATTCCTCAGGTGGTTTGGGTGCGACATGTGACCTTGACTTTCCCGCCCTAAAAAAGGGCTCGAATAATTTAAATAGAATCCAAGTATCTAGGTTGTCATGTGAAAAAAAAAATGACATTCCTGCTTTATGTCTTTTTTACCATCGCATAACTGTCAACCTCCACGGCTCCATGCCCGTACAAACTGTCGTATTTTCTCTTACAAATACAAAATAATCTTACATCATATTTTCCTTTTCTGAATGCATGATGGGAAATCCCCAGGCGGCAGATGCATACGCACAGTAGCATCAAACCGCTCGCTCCGTTTGCAACGAAAAGAACGATACCAAGATAGACGTACCGCGGCCAACTCGTTAGACTTGATTGATTTGCCGTTTCGTGATAGTCAGTGTTTACCGGATGGTACCCATCATTGACAAATTTGCGTTTTTTCGTACAGATTTTTGTTGTACGTCGTACACGTCTTGAAATGCATAATAAACGTACTTTGTACGACAAAAACGTACAGGTTGACAGGTATGCCATCGTGTCAGCTTTTATCTTACTTTTAGCGAAGCTGTCCGGACCGCTACTCATTAGGTAGGAGGAATGGTAGGAGGGGGAGGAAGGTGGAGAGTGACTTCATGCTTGTACCCGCATTCTTCTGTTTGTTTTTTTCTATTTGTTATTGTAGTATAAAAAAAGGTGAATGTATGAAAAAGCCAACTCAAACCCCCCAAAAAGTGCATCTAAGAAATGCACATACAGTACTTCCATGCACAACATAATGAGCTTGACAGAGGCTGCAATGACACAAGCCAGGATATGGTGGCTGTGTTTTTATTATTATGTGTATTCTTGCTGCTTCGGGTACCCAAATCCCCAAAAACCTTATGCATAGATGCTGGAGAAATCGGACAAGGCTGGGCAGGTAAATAAGAAGTAAATGAGCAGATCGTTCATTTTGACTCTACGTAGTCTGTATTGCTCCTTTTTTTAACAATTATTATCTTTTATTTACTTTCTTATCTTAAAAAATGTTCTTTGCTTATATGAACTCGCTATAAAATATTAATCCATTGTATCCTCACTCGGAACACACAGACATACGACCATTTGCGTGCTCATTTGATATACCTATAGAATAGACCAATCATGTCTTTGGAATGGAAGGAAACCGTAGTGCTTGGAGGAAAGCCAGTAAGCACAGAAAGAACATACTAATTCTGCACAGGGGAGCCAGGAAACCGGGACCTCTGGACTTTAGGCAGACGAGCTAACCACTCAACCACCGTGCTAAAGGTACTGCGTGGATTCGAACCCAGGATATCCTGTTTACTAGACAGACGCTTTAACCAAGCCATGGCACCATATGGTCGTAAGATGTGCCTAGGGTTGTGGTCTAGTGTGTGACAGCTCAGCACAGTTTCAGTTAATCTTTCTGTGAGCTTTTTATGAGTTATATTACATAAGCTAGCTCATATAAAAACATTTCCTATGGTAAAGTTTTTATACATTCGGATTTTATATGCACACTTTTTTTCCGGTGACCTACTGGTCATCTGTCATCAATCTCATTTGAATGGACTACTGTGCCCACTGTTGCTCCGCGTGAACACAAACTAATGGGCCACATGCAACCTCTTAGACCCAGAAACTCTTAGTACCAGGAATCTAAAGTTGTGGGGCTCCCTATTGTGAAAGTCACTACACTGTTTCCATATGGCGGAATCCAGAGCATTCTACGTAGCAAAATCATTTAAGAGACCTACTTGAGGCACCCATATAGGTTCTCCTGTTTTGAGTAGCATATTCATAGTTGAATAAAGGCCCATAATAATTGTGAGTATGGTAATACAGCTTCTTGTTGCCAATAGTTTGTGAAAGGAAGTCAAATGGCGGGGCAGGAACAGAGGAGCGGATTTCTCAGTTTGTGCAGTATCATCATATACGGAGGGAAAACGACCATTTCCTTTTTTTTCAGCTTAAATAACACAAGTAAGATCTGCAGGTGAAGGCATATTTCGAAAAGATTGTGTTTGTGTAAACCCACCTCACACACACACTACAGTTCAAGGAGGTAAATGACTAAGTTGCATCTGGCGAATGCTAACAAGCAGGGTCAAACCTACCCCCTCGCTACCTCTCCACCACTCACCCACCCCTATTACGGGAACACTGGGATCCAGTGTGCCGGGGAGACAGCATGACGAAGTAGAGGATGATGGGGAGGAAGGAAGGTTCTAGGGACCAAATGCTGCAGCGGTTTACACCTTCAAACAACAAAAACAAAATGAACTAATTCTTCTGGGAGGTGTTGGGGGTGTGGGTGGTGCGAGGTTTTCAGAAGGCCCGGATTTATTCCTTTCTGTATTGTCTAAAACTTACAAATAAAATATAAAGATGGTGGGTAACGCACAATCTTGGATTTTTACAAGAAATCTGCATAATTACAACAACTCTAAATTGTTAAATACATTTAAAAATGTAAAACATGTTTAAGAACATTGTTAAATAAACAGTCTATTTGCCAATATAGTGCTTACTTAGGGCCCGGTCACACAGCCGTTTGCGTCTGTATCGCGGGTAAAATTTAGCGGGGTTTTTTGCCCGTGGTTGCCCGCGATGGAAAATGCGCAAAATTGGCCAACCCGCTGTTCATCGGTGGTATGCCCGCAAAACAGACGCTGGCGACTTTTCTGCTTCCTCATCGCGTCATTTCCACGTCATTTTCTCGTGTGGACCACGGGTATAAAAGCTGCCGAGCCGGCGTTATGCCGAGAAATGCATCCTTGCAGAGATTTGCATCCCCTCGCTACTACAACCACTTTTACCTCGTTTTATCTCACTTTTATATCACTTTTAGGGAATTTAATGGAGAACATATAACCAAAACCACTTCGTCTTGCATTTGTTGTGAATATAATCGAACGATAATGCACGCCGTATACAAATCACTTTTGAGCAGGTAACATGTTTATTTTGCCTTTTTCTATTCAAATCGCTCATATTGAAACTGTTATGCACTCTACCATAAAGCTTATTTCTGCATAATAAGCTTTACGGTAGAGTGCATAACAGTTCTCAAAAGTGATTTATATACGGTGTGCATTACCGTTCGATTACGTTCACAACAAAAACAAAGACGGAATGGTTTATGTTGTATTACATTCCCAACAAATGCAAGACGAAGTGGATTTGGTTATATGTTCGCCATTACATTCCCTAAAAGTGAGATAAAAAGAGGTAAAAGTGGTTGTAGTAGCGAGGGGATGCAAATCTCGGCAGGGATGCATTTCTCGGCATAACATCGGGCTGTAGAAATCATAACCGCTCAAGACACAGTCCCGTGAGATTTCAAGCTATGGCACCGAAGAAGCCAATATGTTATTATTGTAATAGTTTTTTATTTTTATTTTATTATCTTGTTATGAAATGAAAAGAAATGTCAAGAAATAAAAATGGATTAAGACGAGGTCACTACGGTGAAGGGGATCCACGTCCACCCCTTGACGTCTCGAGCACAACTGACGTGTGCTCGGCAAATCGCGCTGTATATACGCGGAGAAAGGCGTTTGACCGTCACACGCGTAACACGCTAATTTCACGTAATAACACCGCAATACAGGCGCAGAACATGCTATGTCCGTGCTCCACCCACGATTACCCGCTGAAATTTCGCGTCCTACACATGTGTAACCACGCCCTGGCCGCGGCCAGAGCACGTCGTTCCGCGTCATTTCCGCGTCATTACCTCGTGTGCCGCCCGCGGTTAACACGTGGTCTAAAGTTTTGAGCAGCGCAAAACTTTTCCGCGCGGCCAACCGCGTGTGAATTTCCGACCGCGTGTAAAGCACTGCTGTATCTCGTCTATATGGCGATCTTAAAGCGTCCAACATCGTCTGTTTCACGGGCAGAAATTTCTGGCCGTGATTCAGCCTCGATACGCCCGTGAAAGGCTTGGTGACCGGGCCCTAAAGTTTTGAGCAGCGCAAAAGTGTTAATTTCCGACCGCGTGTAAAGCACTGCTGTATCTCGTCTGTATGGCGATCTCAAAGCGTCCAACAGCGTCTTCTTCACAGGCAGAAATTTCTGGCCGTGATTCAGACGCAAATGGCTGTGTGACCGGGCCCTTACCAAGTAACTGTGTGCATGTAACTGTGATATTCTAACTGTGTTTTTCTCTCTGTCAGGAGAAATAACTTGGAACAGAAGCTGTGGGGGTGCCCTACAACAGAACCACACTGAAGAGAAATCTGCTATAAGGGTGCAGGGCAGCAGAGGAACCATAACAGAGAATCTTCGTAAATGCCCAGAAGAACATTGGCTGCTTTCTGACCAGTCGAAGGGACATTCCTTAAAATACATCTAAAATAAATTATAATAAAATACATACTAAAATACATCTTATGGACTAAATACATATCAAAGAATAATGACAGACATTGAAATATTCCATAAGTGAATTAAAAAAAAATACAAACTCTAGACTGTTTACTTCCTTGATGACAGCTTTTTAAAAAGGGCGCGTTATTGTTTCTCATATTGAGACGATGGATATATTAATGATGGCCAAATAGAAGATTTACATTTGATATTTCACTTTATTATTAACTAAACAAGTCACAGTTGTGTGACAAAACAATGGATTTCACTCTCCTAAAAAGACGTGCTATCAATATTGACCAGGTTGTAATTATTAAGTGTCAATCACTAAGAAAAGTAAGTAGAACCCAATGCATCAGTTATAAATCAAAATAACTAGAAAATCACAATGATCCTTCACTGATAGCAGCTTGTCCAACCTTTCAGGAAGCAGTTTACCTTTAAACTGGTTTCCAGTCAACCGGGTCAGTTTTGCGCTCTGTTTCATGTGACCTTGTATAGATCGTTATGGTTTAAAAACAATATACTGGGCACGGTGTGTGGTTAATGTCAGGAATCCCCTTAGGATGGTGCGGAGGCAGAGTTGAGAAACCTTGATCAGTACAGAAATTTGTGGTCTTTTATTCGGGCATTGTTCGGTGCACTGAAAGCCAGTTCGTGACGTGATAATCGCGGTCCAGGATGCAGGCAAGGGTTCCGCACACTGGAATGACAAGAGTACTTGGAACATGAAATGGAAAACAACAAACTAGCACAGATCCATGGAGAGTGTTTAAATAGTGATGGGGGAGAGTAGTGATAGGAAGGAAATTAAATGCTAACAGCTGTGAGAAGGAAATTAGCACCAGGGAGTGACCAAAGAAGGTAAAGTCAAGCAAGAGAGCAGGAAGGTGAGAGAGTGGAGAAGAGAGCGAGAACATACACAGTGCTGGATCTTGACAGTTTCATCGATGTAATTCCCACATTCCGTATAGTTCTTCACAGTAGGTGGAGGAAAGGAGGCAATCTTTCCCGACTGTCGGTCATCCTTTCATCCGCCTCTTGATGCATTCTAATTGTGCTGCCTCCATGGGTTTGTGGTGGTTTGTTAGCACACGGGGAGTCGGAGTTCTTGCGGTCCGCTAGCAGTGGCGGCATGGCAACGCCACCTCCGCCGCCGCGTTTCCTGTCCGAGAGCCTAACGGCGCCTTTTCGTCCGCCTTGTGCCCCCCTCTTGTGCATGGAGAGGCAACGCACTCACAACCGCCTCTGTGCGGCTTTTGTGCAAAGACAAATGAACGGAAAAGGCAAAAGCGGCCTCAGTTTGTAGCACTCACAATAGCAAAAGTTCAGCACTGATATATTATCATAGACCGGGGGTCACCAACCTTTTTTGAAGCTGAGATATATTTTTTTTTGTTACTGATTAGCGCGACGGGCTACCAGTTTGATATGAATTTCTAAAATTGCAATTCATCATGTAATACTCTGTTGTTATTGTCTTATTCACGGTTCACAGTTCACGGATCCCTTTCCAGGCCGATTTTTGGGGTAAGAGATTGCTGCCCCACATGAAACATAGTACTGGTTTGCATGGTTAGCAGTGGCAGAAGAAGCCTCCTAATCTGACTCAGATTAAACACCTGCATTATCTGGTCTATGTTGTTTTTCGGTGTAAATCGTCATTCCGCTCTTCAAATATGAGCCAAAGCTCGGCATTGACGGACAACGGCATGTGACAATACCTGTACTAGATCCGAAATCACTAAGAAAAAAACTATTTTGTTCCGAAATTTTAAGTATTACATCGTACAGTATGCATTGCACCACTTGCGGCTGTCATATGCAGATAAAAGATTTAAATAACTTTTTTAAATAACTTTTTAAACTTTTTTTGGGCAGGATAAAACCTTGTTGATGAATCGGGAAAACATATATAACATAGTATAAGCTCAGTAAACCATTAAAACGTCTGCCCTGTGTAAGTCAATTTTCATATACAAACTATAGGCTAATTATAAAAATAATTTTGGAATAAGTTTTCACGTATCTATAGACACTGATCATGGCAATGATTTCTTGTGCTAGGTAGAAAGTCGCAATAATACATCACTGATGAGCTATTTTCAGAACAGCACATTGGCAATCCTAGGGGGGCTACCTGGTACCAGCAGGCACCACGCTATAAAAAAATAAAAGTCTATACTGTAGGTCAGTTTTAATAACAAGCAATTTGGTGACTTATTCGTCCTATTTTTTATATGCAATAATTTCCATATACTTATCCTAGAGTTAAGCAATCGCTGGAAATTTACGATTTCTTAAAAATATCCAACTGTCATTATGAAAGGCTTATGGGAGACATACCTACACACACTTAAATGCAATATATAGGTCATTATTCTTTTAGTGTGTTCCCACATGTTATGCAGTAACAAAAAAATGTTCGGCTTGGGTGTGGTTGCGTCCTATATGCATTGACGGGTATGGGAACATTTTAAGAAACTACATTGCACATAACTTTAATCCTGCTATTAGTTAAATCAGCAGGAAATGCAGTATATTGCATGTTAGGAGCTTATTAGGACAAACAAATATACAGCATTTTTCGTCAAATAATAAAACATGAAAATTATTATTTTATTTCTGTGAGTGTGGTATAGTTGATCGATGAGTGCATGCTAACTCAAAATTGCATCATTATCTTTGAAATTACTTAAAACAGCGCTGAGGGGAAAAAGTGAATCTCTACTTCCCTCTAGTGTCAACATGGAGCTGCACAATTTGTGCCTGCAACGTAGGTTTTTTACTGTATTCCCACTATTACGTGAAGTAGGATGAGTGTTCTGTAAAAGAAAAAAACAATAGAAAACAGCCAAATGAGGCTGAGTGCCAACAAAACATGTCCAAAGGTTACTTTGGTGCAACTCTGACTTTTACATCATTGTAAGACGCACATGATGGTTGAACAAGTTTCCTAACTCCACGTTGCACATTGAATCGTAGACTTGCACTAAATTTTTTATCTCTGGCATGTGCGCAAAATTAACAGGCAGGTGTTGTAGGACCTTGTTTGTTCACAAATACCTTATTTTCACATTTTTAAGTGTGATGCATGTATTAATTTTTTCACTTGCTGTGGTGACTTGGTCGTAAGGGCACCAAAGAGGACGAAACTCTGGACAGCTTTCTCCACTGTTGATGATTCAGTCTGTTTTTGGGGCATGGCAAAGTTGGCAACAGTCCCTTCCTTAAATGTGTCGGCCCAGTTCTTTTTCGGTCTACCTCTGCTCCTGCCCCTTTAGACGGTGCCCTGGAGAACTATCTTGGCCAATCCTGATGATGTTGTGACGTGACCATACCACTGCAGTTTTCGTCTGCGCACAGGGGACAACAGTTCTTGAGAGGGTCCAATGTGCCCTTTGATGCTTTTGCGTAGGTCACATGGGCTATGTAGCTGATGCCTGTACGTTTCAAGGAGCATAGCATCCCTGTGGCCTGGATTTTCTTTTCCAGTTTTGCTGTGAGAGTCCAAGTTTCGCAAGCATAGAGGAAGATGGAAGTAACCAGCGCTTGCATGATTGTGATCTTTGATTTCACAGATAAATTAAGAGGGTTTAAGTCTGGCAAGTGCGGCTGTGGTTTGAGCTATCCTGGCCATGATTTCTGGTTCTGACCCCTCTTCTGGTATGACAGCTCCAAGATATTTAGATTCAGATTCAGATATAATTTATTGTCATTCTAGTACACGTGTATACAGAACGAAATGTCGATACATCTGACCCGCACAGTTTCCTTGAACGTACAGATATAAATAAAATGTTGTATTGAGTTGGCGTATTGAAGTACTAATAATATACTAAATAATTATGGCTATGTATAGTATTATACATGGGCAGCACGGCGGCGCAGTGGTTAGCGCGTGTGCGGCACAGTTCTGAGGTCGTGGGAACCTCCTGAGTGGGTTCGAATCCAGCTCCCGGCCTTACTGTGCGGAGTTTGTATGTTCTCCCCGTACTTGCGTGGGTTTCCTCCGGGCACTCCGGTTTCCTCCGGGCACTCCGGTTTCCTCCCACATTCCAAAAACATGCATTTCAGGTGAATTGGCCGGTCCAAATTGTCCCTAGGTGTGACTGAGCGAGTGAGTTGTCTGTCCCTGTGTGCCCTGCGATTGGCTGGCAACCAGTCCAGGGTGTCCCCTGCCCACTGCCCGATGATTGCTGGGATGGGCTCCAGCATCCCCGCCACCCTACTGAGGATAAGCAGTGCAGCTGATGAGATGAGATGAGATGAGATAGTATTATACATTAGTGCAAAGAGTGCAACAGTAACAGCTAACCAGATGTGCAAAATGGGCAGTCAGGTAAACAAGTCACTGTACAGTAACAATAACACTGTAGTACGATAGTGCAGAGGAGAACAGATGTGCAAAAGAGTGGCTAGGTATAAAGAACTCCTAGTAGTGCAAAAAAACAAAACAACCAACAGATGTACAGATTAGCAGCAGTGTAGACTTACTATGTGTGTGATTGACCATTTAACAATCTAATGACCAAGGGGACAAAACTATTGCAGAACCTGGTGGTCCTGCACCGCACACTGCTGTACCTCTTCCCAGAGGCTAGCAGAGTGAACAGTCCATGATGGGGGTGAGAGGGGTCCCTAATGATGTTCTTGGCTCGGGATACGCAGCGCTTCTGGCCAATGTCCTGAATGGAGGGGAGAGAAGTCCCGATGATTTTCTCTGCTGTCCTCATCACCCTCCTCACACTACCCCAGTCCGAGGCACTGCAGCCTCCACACCACACAGGGATACAGCTGGTCAAGATGCTCTCTATGGTGCCCCTGTAGAATGTGATGAGGGTGGGTGGGGGCAGGTGGGCTCTCCTCATCCTCCGCAGGAAGTACAGGCGCTGCTGTGCCCTCTTCACCAGTGATGCAGTGTTCACGGTCCAGGTGAGTTTGTTTGTGATGTGCACCCCTAGGAACTTGGTGCTGCTGACAACCTCCACAGCCTTGTTGTTGATGAGAAGTGGGGCATGGTTGGGCTGGTTTTTCCTGAAGTCGATAATGATCTCTTTAGTTTTGTCAACATTCAGGACCAGGCTGTTGTCTCTGCACCAGCCCACCAACTGCTCCACCTCCTCTCTGTAGGTCGGGTCGTCGTCGTCCCTGATGAGGCCCACCACTGTTGTGTCGTCCGCAAGCTTCATGATGTGGTTTGTGGCTGACCTAGGGACGCAGTCGTGTGTCATCAGGGTGAACAGCAGAGGGCTCAGGACACAGCCTTGGGGGGAGCCCGTGCTGAGGGTGATGACATCGGAGATGTTCTGACCAATCCGCACTGACTGGGGTCTTTCAGTGAGGAAGTCCAGCAGCCAGTTCCGCAGGGGGGTGTTGAAGCCCAGGAGTCTCAGTTTGTCTACCAGGTGTTATGGGATGATGGTGTTGAATGCTGAACTGAAGTCCAGGAACAGCATCCGCACATGGGTGTTCTTCTCCTCTAGGTGTGTCAGGCTCAGGTGAAGCGCAGAGGAGATGGCATCCCCGGTGGAGCGGTTTGTCCGGTAGGCAAACTGAAAGGGGTCGAGTGAGGAGGGGAGAATGGAGGTGATGTGCTCTTTAACCAGTCTCTCAAAGCACTTCATTATGATGGGAGTCAGTGCAACGGGCCGGTAATCCTTCAATGATGAGATCTGGGGATTCTTTGGCACTGGGATGATGGTGGCAATCTTGAAGCATGATGGTACCGTGGCTTGGTCTAGCGAGGTGTTGAAAATATCTTTTAGGACACAAGCCAGCTGATCGGCGCACTCCCTAAGGACCCGCCCTGGAATGTTGTCAGGGCCTGGAGCCTTCCGTGTGTTAACCCTTCTCAGGGTCTTCCTCACGTCAGTTGAATCCAGGAGGAGTGCTCTTTCGTCCTGATGTGGAACCGCTTTCGCTGCAGGGGTGCCATTTTGTGCCTCGAACCTCCCAAAGAAGTTGTTGAGGTCATTCAGGAAGTCCATGCTAGTGTCCCCCACTGGGGCGGTGGTTGGCTTGTATCTGGTGATGGCCTGAATGCCTTTCCACATATCCCTGGTGTTGGTTGTGCTGAGGAAAAGGTCCTGGATTTTTTTGACTGTGCGATTGCTTTGCTAGTCTGATAGCAAATATGGTAACAAGTTCAAGCACCTGGTGGTTAATAGTGATGATTGTGGTTATAGCTTGGGGATTGTTGCTTATTACTTTTGTTTTTTTTTCTGTCATGATTTCCATGATTTTTTATGGGTTGATGTTTTGTCCAGTCGACCGATCAAATCTCTGAGTTCCTGTTCTTCTTCTGACAATCCAGCAATATCATGAGCAAAACGGAGGTTAGTGATGTTGTGTCCCCCGAAGCTGACTGTAGCCTCATGTTGCTCCAGAGCTTCGGACATCATCCTTTCCAGGAAGATGTTAAATAAAGATGGAGAAAGAATGCTCTGACTGTGGTTTTAAACCGTGCTCCAATGGTACCATTGATCAGTACAGCATTGTTGGCATTGGCATACAGCTGTTCAATTATCTGAACTAGTTTCTGGTCAATTTGTACTTTCACATGGTAGCCCATAAAGCAGCTTGCCATACTCTATCAAACACCTTCTTGTAATACCTGAAGGCATAATAGAGGTTTCTCTGGTGTTGTTGGAATTTCTTGCATACGACGCACAGATTGAAAAATATGCTTTGTGGTGCTCCTTCCCTCCCTGAAACCTCTCTGTTCTTCGCTTAGAATGTTTTTAGTCTGTTTAATATAGGACATTAAGCATAACTTTACTCACATAGCTGATGAGACTGATGGCCCTGTAAGTGGAGCAGAGTTGGAGGTTTATTTTATTTGGTAGCGCAATCACTAGCGATTTTGTCCATGCAGATGCCCATTGTCCTATTTGCCAGACCTTTCTGCAAATCTTTTGTCAAGATGTCTATAGCTTGCTCACCACCATTTTGTATGAGTTCTGAAGGGATGTTGTCCTGGAGACATTCCATTATTCAGCGTGTTAATTGCTAACTCTGCTTCTTCTTAGAGGATAGTCGTCACTTTCCCCTGGGACGGAATTTTTAAGGACCTCAGGTTCTCCCTGTGTCTGGTGGTTGTGGAGTTTGAGGCAGTATTCGGTCCATCTATTCGTCATCTCTTTTTCTTTTTTCTTCAGATAGCTTATTCCCTGCCTCATCCTGAATTCGGCTGACTTTCGCCCGTTTAGTTTGTTTGAGATATTTTACAATCTAAAATAATTTCTTCGAATGGTTCTTTTTGATGCGCTCTTCTGACTTTGATCTTTTTTTGATCTATTTCTCCTTTGCTTTTCATAAGCTTTTTATAATTTTCCTGTTGGCTTCTCTATACTTTGCTCTGGGGCTGTTTATTTTATTTTTAAATTCTCGCTTCATGTCGCACTTTTGGAGAATTTTCTTTGTGACCCACAGCTTTATCTTTCGGTGTTTTCCTAAATGTTTTTTTGCTGCCTCGGTTATCGTCCCTGAGAACTTGGTGGTAATGGTTTTGACATATTGGTCCAAGGCGGGCAAATAAGCAAACTTCCCGCCAATGGCCTGGAAGTTCTCGGCCACCTGAGGGTCTTTCAGTCACTCAAGGTCAAACTTGATCCGTGGGTTCCGTGACTTTTTGACTTTCTGGAGGTGAACACAGAAGTCCATCATGACCAGGTCGTGATCGTGGAGACTGGTCCTCAATTTATTAGCACTGTCTATATTGTCATTGACATCATTGTGGTGAAACATTGTATGCAACCATATTAGACATCCTCTCACCACCTCTTTGACCTGTTGGCCTCTGGTAGGTGCTACAGGTTCCTTTAGATCAAAGACAAATAGTATCAGAGACCGTTTCTTGCCCGGGACCATCTGCGCCCTAAATGTCGGCGTAGAACTGTGAATATAGTAATATATATATATATATATATATATATATATATATATATATATATATATATATATATATATATATATATATATATATATATATATATATATATATATATATATATATATATATATATATATATATATATATATATATATATATATATATATATATAAAACGGCCCTCTTGGGAATTTTTTGTTGCAGCTAAATTTTTTTGAACTACTTTTTACTCCGCTATTGTTCACGGTTCAGGGAACCCTTAACTACTAGGGTCTTAGGGGCTCAACTTCCTGTGGTGTACAGGCTGGTGGTGCCCATCCCCTCCAGGCCAGTTTTTAGTGCTCCCTGCCATAAAACAGATAGTATTGATTTCCATGGATGCCAGTAGCAGGAGAATCATCCTGAACTGACTAAGATACAGCACCTGCATCATCTGGTCCCCGTTGTTTAATGTTGTAAAGGGTCACCCCGCTCTTGTTTTGTCACAAGGCACTATTCTTTTATGACACTATTTTTCTTACTTAGGCCAATCTCTAAGAACTACGTTGAAAATATTTCTTGCTCATTTATCCAAACAGTCTTATTATCTTATTTTTTTCTTTGAGGTTTTTATTACATGCTTACCCTGGAGTGCCCTGTCTATCTCGTTGCATACAATGTTTATTTGACAATTACTACTCATTAAATGAAAGTCAAATTTGACTTGTCTACGTGTATCGAGCATGCAATGATGTGTCATTTTGAAATAAAATTACAATTCACAAAACAATACAAACTAATAGCAACACAAAACGATGCATGTGTAATTATTTAATTTTCACAACTTACAATAGTTGAACAGCTTCATTGAAAGGAAATTGATGTACAGCACAAGACTAATTATAATACTTTGCTATTATTTACTAACCACTAAATAGATTTGACCTACATTTTACGGTACTGAAGTCACGCATGCGCGTGGCTCTGCGTTGAGCGGTGGCCATTTTGGGTCAACAGTTGCTGGCGTCGAAGCAGAAATATCAAGCCTTGGGTGGGAAAGGTGCGTTGACGTCACCCCGATCCGTCACCATATGTGGGCGGGGCTTACGTCAGAAAGAACTGTGTGTAAATTTTCGAGACGCAAATTTCTCACGGCACTTGTTTGAAGGTGAGCGCAGACTCACCTGTTGACAGAGCAGCTCTTAAATCATATTGAAATCAAATCGATTTTGGGGGTTTTCACATAATGACGGACGCGCTTTTGCCAAACGGCCTCAAGGAAGGTCGAGGAGACGGCAAGTACTTCAGAAAGGTAAGTTTTTCCTCACTCTTCGCTGTTTTTGAGTCTTTTTGTTATTGCTTTTTATGTTTTGTGTGTTTTTAACGGGAATAAATGTGCTGCACAACTCAGCCCCTATCCCACGATGCTTTTGTCCGTTTACTACGGGAGAGGGACTCTTTTTAAACTTTCGGTGCTGGATTCAAGAGACGAGACGCATTCAGGGACGGTCAAGTGCTGGATTTAGGGGGTGTGATGCATTCAGCGACCGTCAATGTTTAGTTGAAGGCGATTTGGGCACATTTTGTTCAAAAATTCAACTTCATACCAAAAGGCTTGCAAATAATTTACATTTAAAACACAATTAACTTGACACACAATCAAAAATGTTTTTTACGATCAGCATCATTGCGTTTAAGATCTGGTGCTTTGTAAGCCTAAGGTGTGTTCTTGCAGTGAACAATGCAACATTTTGAGGACCCACGGAATTAAATTCATTTTGCTGGTCCTCGCCTAAACTCCTTGTAAGAGGCAAAATTTGCTTATAAATGTGGCTTTCTGTTGGGGTTAGGGTTGATCAATCACTCATGATTATTAGGGTGTCTAGGAAGATAAGTATTCTCATAAGTATTAAATGAACGTGTCGGTCAGTTCATGTGAGTGCTTGTGTTTTGTTGCTTTAAGAATAAAAAGAGAAATGAGAGGGAGTGGGCTACACTGGCTGATAAAATGAATGATGTGATTGGGACGAAAAGAGAAGATAATCGAAATTCCAGGTAAAGGAAGCGCTGGAGATGATTGATTAAAGTACAATAGGACCATTTAAATTCCAGAATGGAAACTGATATCCTATAGTAATTGTAAACCAAATTTAAAATACCGTAAATGTTAAAAAAAAAAATCAATAATACTGAAAACATTGTTGTACTGTTTGTAATACAATTTAATAAAAATGTTATTTGCAAAATATAAGTGTTAAGCTATACTATGAAAATATACATTGCTCAAAACTTGGTAAGATATATATTTTTTTAGTTTTGTGTGCCTGGTTAGGGTGGTGATGGCCACGGGGAAGAAAACAGTCTCTGAGCCTGTTAGTCCTCGTTTTGTTGATCTGTAGCATCTGCCAGAGGGCACCAGGTCCAATAAATGGTGTCCAGTGTGAAAGGAGTCCTTTATAATGTTGTTTGCTCCACTGCAGTAATGAGAGCCATCGATATCCTAAGGACTGGGCAGAGAGCAGAACATGAATTTCTGGGTTGTGTTGATGACTCTCTTTAAGGTTTTTCTGTTCGAGGCAGTGCACCCAGAATATGCTCATTTAAGCGCTGTGTTTTTCTTTCTTAACTTAACTTTGCCCGACACATTTTAAAAATGTCTTTTTAGTTTTATTTTTTCAAAAAGATAAAATGTCCCTAGAGTAATAGACAGTTTTGAAAGATCTGATTTTCCTAAAATAGAAATAAATCTGATCATGTTAACATACAAAAAAATCTTCCTCCCCGAATTTTTTCATGCAACGGCTGAACATTTTTAGAATAGGTTATCCGTGGTGAATAAACGGTATTTAGTCATCTCTCCATGAAAAAACTTTAAAAAAATTATATGCATTTGAGTGTTTTCTTTTGAAAAAGTAAAACCATATTTTCTCCTTGTTTCAATGACTCAATTTTTGCGGTGTCCACTCTTATTGTCACAGTATTACGCAAGTAGCTCATGACTCACACAGAGCTATTTCACACACTCACCGGTCACAACTTTGACACGCCTCTCAAAACAATTTAATGACATCTAGTACAAAACCCCATTTGCCTTTCTAATAACTGACCAACATTTTTGGGGTGTTTAATGGCAATTGTTGATGTTTTGGGGAGTTGCAAACTGGCAACTTTATTATTGCACAAAAGGGAAGGTGGTGTGTAAAGGAATGAACTAAATAAACATGACAATATGTTATCTTTAGGACTGCTTGTGTTGTCTATTTTAGGGACATGTTGTCAGGTGGATGTGCTGAACTGGCAGACAACAAACAGCCCCATGCTAAGTATTTGCTAAGTCAGAAATGCTGTTATGAAACGGCATTATATATATATTTTTTTAAATTTTAAGTCACGATTGGATTGCATTTACACTCCAGTTTTGGTGTGGCCAGATAAGTGGAATGTTTGATCCTTTCTTTGCTTCTGTAAAATGGAGAGCACAATAGCTCTCACGGGTCTTCATTTAGGTCCTGGCTTCTTTGTTGTTTTGCTAGTGTTGCCATGAGAATGTTGTGACAGGCTCGTTCTATCCCATCATTTCTCTTTTGTGTCTGTCAATCCCCCTGGAACGCTGTCTAGATCGAAGCTCTCGGAGCACTTCCTGTGTCTGCAAGAGAGCGGAGCCTGGCACCACCACCACCACCTTCTTTATTGGACTCAAACAACCCTTATACACGGCACACACGGAAAAAAACGACAAAATGCTATCAAAAATCCTTCAAAAATAGATGAACTTTGGCTTGCATTTAATTTCAATGCAAAATTGTGCTACAGATTATAAAACAAATGTTGGATGAACCCTCACAGTTGTTTTTTTACTCTTTTTAAGAGGGGGGAAAAAAACAGAAGAGCTTTCTGGTCAGACTTTAAACCCAACCCGCTCGGCCTTTCCTCGCACGCGCCCTAAATGATTTACAAGCTCTTCTGCTGGCTTTGGGCCTTCTGCCTGCAGGGAGCTTCTGCGGTTCCACTCGGAAAGATGGCACGAAGAGAAAGCCAAATCGTCATTTTTCTCCCGCCGCTCTAACGTCACAGAAGCTGGCTCGCCACTGCCCGGCGGCCACAACCTCAAATTAAACACACGTGTGATCCTGGGCCGGGTCTGGTGCAACACATGCATTTTTACTCGGCTAATTCTTGTAGAACATGAAAAAGAAACCAACAAGGTGTTGAATAATTTCTTAGCATTTACTGTACTGTACTCCTCTTAAACGGCTCTTTTTTATTAGTTCTTGTACAGGGATTCCTTGACTAGGACTGGTCCACAAAATTTGAAGACTATCGAATATGGTTGTATGCTTGCTGATTGTGCGCCTAGATTATAGTTCTATTTACAAGGTTGTGACAATTTGCATAATAATTGTCCTTATTGTCATTGATGGCAACATAGGGAGCATTGCTTTTCATAAGATGTGACGGGGAACCCCAGGTTAAACATTAAATGAAAACATAAAAGAAAAAAAAGATAAAAACAATATGTATTAGATAAGCAATACTTAAAAGGTGCTCGTGGGCTGTCCTAAGTTGTAGGTGCATCAGAAAATAGTGCAATTTATATAGTGCTATGACACTAGCAGCTTTATTTTGCTAAACGTAAGAATAAAGGGGAGGAGACTTTCTCTGAGGCTGTTAATCTTTGTGTCCCTGTAGCGTCTGCTCGAGGGCAGCAGGCCAAAGAGTTAGTGGCCTGGGTTAGAAGAGTCTTTGATGTTGGCTCTTCTGGGTTAGCGAGAGCAAGCATTGTCCTCCAGACTGGGCACAGAGCAGCCAATAATTTTCCCGGCTGTGTTGATGACCCTCTGTAAGGTCCACCAGCAGCCTCTGTTCCAGGTTTTCTTTTTCCTGAGGACCCTCAGGAAGTCTATTTACTGCTAGGTTCTTTTACTTTCAACTTCAACTTTCAACTTTATTGTCAAATATGCTATATGCCCAAAATACAGCACAGATTAAATTACTTCCTCCACCTGGCATGCAAACAGAAAACCACAAATAACACAGCAAAAAGGTAAAAAAAAGTTTACATATAAAATATAAAAATGGATATACAAACTTTCCTGCTGGTCCTGGTTCTATCACAGGGATTACCTGACTTTGACAGGTCCACAAAATTTGTAGACTTTCTTTTTATTGAAATTCTTTTTTTGCATGAACCTTTTGGGTTCAGTTAAGATTGTTATTTACAAAGTCGTTAGCATTATTGGGAAGCACTTGGAAAATGAACCCTTGTAAAGCGTAAATTGACCCCAAATATTGATGAAAAGACCCACTGCCAGGTCATTTAATAATGAGTCCAGTATGAAGGATTTACTGGTCATGACAACCAATTGGACTCGTTGCAATGCGCCCTAATTGTTCCGGAGAAAGGCTGCACTATGTGAGTGTGCCAGCAGGGATAGATCGTGCCCCTTGTGTGGCCCAGCGGGTGTCCTGATCTCAAACCCAACAGTTTGTTCCTCCACTCGATTCCTATTTGCCCTGGTTAAGGCCATTCATCAAATGAAGTAAATGTAGTTTAGAAGTGAGACAGGAGACACATTTTCCTTTTTTAATCATTATCTGTGCCCACTCTGTTGGATAATTTGGAGATGATACCCTACGAATTTATTCTGTGACTTTAGAGCAGGGGTCCACAATCTTTTTGAAACTGAGAATTTTGTGCACTGGACAAATCTTTGATAGAATGGCTACTGGTTGTCAGACCCCTTTCATGCAATATCTATCACTTTAAAAGGACATCAAGGTTTGTGGGACATAAATTTTACTTTGATAGCAAAGTTTTTGTATTGATTAATTTGTTTTTACAGTTAGGCATTGTATTACCTAACTCCAAAACTTGGGACATCTTTACATCATATCTTTATTTTTTTCTCTCTGCAGCTTATGGCCACCGGGTCAAATATTTGGTATCTTTTGAAGGATTTACGAGACGCTGTGATTTCTTTTTAATTTGTTTTTAAGTCACAGTAAATAGTGCAATACAAATCCCTCAAATAATTTTGGCATCTTTATCAAGAAGTACAATAAATTGCAAACCTATACTAGTCCTAGCTCTTGTCAGTTTTTTTACAAGGTCAATTCCAAGGTTAAAATGGCCAAAAGAATACGTTTAAAACATGCTGTTCAACTTTATTATATTTCAACATAACTTACTGTTTAGATCATCATCTTGGAATGTGCTCCTTATTTGATAACACAGCTTCAGATTGGAGGGAGATGGAACACAATTATATTTAACGGGCACTCCTTTCTCTTAAATACACACATGTACATATATATATACATACACACACATGTATCTCAATATGGCCACAAGTACACTCTACTGAGAATGAATTTGCTGTTAATGGTTAATCTCACTGAGGATTGTCCTGAGGGTGTGTGTGTTCTTCTTGGTAATGGGTGGCAACCATCTGGATTCCAGCCCTGAATTGCAGGAAGGATGTCGCAGGTGGTTCTTAGGAAAACCTTAAAATATGACATGACACACAGGCTAGTCTTTCTGCGCAACAGCTGTATTTTCCTTGCGTGGATACTGTATGTACACTGTATGTGTGTACTGTAGTGTGTGTCCATGTTTGTTTTTTCAACAAGCTACGTGAGATGGATATTAGAAGTAGCTATCGTGCAATTGTGGTATTATTGTTTTAGAAAGTCCCAGGCCACGAGTAAGGGCTTAACTTGAAGTTTTTGTTTAGGTTTTGTCATCAAGACAGTTTTGGCCCTGATTTTTTTTATTTTTAATAATTTATTTAATTAGGCTTTGTTTTTATAGTCTTTGGATTTTAAGCAAAAACTGTGGTTTTAAATTTTGGCCCAAAACCAGTGTTAGTATTGTAAGTTGTTTTTTTTTTACAGTAAAGGTTTGTGTTAGAATTAGTTTTAAATTGGGTGAGGGTGTGAAATATTTCAAGTAAAAGTGAGGAATGCACTAGTACAGGAGTCACCAATCTTTTTGAAGTTCTGAGATACTTTTTTGTTTCTAACGCACATGGCTGTCAGTTTGAAATACATTTCTAGAATAGGCCCAGTCAAGAACTAAATCATGTCTTGTATTAGGGCGCTGAGTGATTTACATATATTAACAGTCAGCTAATTTTAAAAACAATGTGGTAAGAATTGATTATGCATTTTAAGACACCTATTGTGTCAATGATTTGTCATGCCAGATTTAAAGCATGGGGTAAGGTTGGGTTGGTAGTTCTAGCTGGGAGTTAACATCTGTTTAGGGAAGGGTTACGAATCTGAACTCGGGTAGAGGGTTTTAAACTGTGGTTAAGAGTTCCATGAGGAATTCTAAGGCAAAATTTGGTTTATATTTTTGCATTTCAAGACAAAATTAGGATGTAAATAAACTAAAATTAGGGTTTTAAACTGATAAGTCCATTGTTTCATTTCAATCAAGGTACAATGTTTTAAAACGATAAAAACAAAACTCTACTGAGCAACTTTTTTTGTTCATCTTCCACCAGGGTTGCAACCCTTTTGCCCAGACTGGACGAAGCAAGCTGCAGAACAAGCGGGCCAATCTAAACCAGCAAATAATCAAGGAGATGAGGATGCGAGCGGGAGCCGAAAACCTTCTTAAGTAAGAAGACAAATGACACCTAATACTTCACACTCATTCGTCCATTGGCACGCTGTCACTCGTGTTTGTATTGGCTTCTGCTGTCCTTCACATGTCATCAGCAATTCAACAAGGACAGAAGTGAGCCAGGCAGTGCAGAATTCCAGGTAGCAACAATCCAGCACAAGACCAGTTCTAGGAAACAAAGAAGCCACTGTATATGCATAGGGACACTGCAGAACACTCCAGTAATTGTATTCTGCCTTTGTTGCTTGGAATGACAAAAGTTTACATTTTTATTGCGGTGTACGAAAGATTTAAAGGTTTTAATGGGATATATGACTCAGCATAGTGAATCGGTTTACATGCAGGCAATAATTTGATTGGACACAGAATATTGGATTTCTGGAAAAATCTAAATAGATCGTCCACATGTCTAGAGACAAATATATAAATCCCGTATAAATGGCCTTTGCGAGTGTTCCAATTTCAAGGGTGAAGCAGAAGCTTCAAGAAGACGTAATTTCCCCAACTTTTGACATTAAATAGAGGAGGATTTCAATTATATCACTCACCAATTTCAATGAAGCACAGTGCTTATTTTTTCTATGCTCCAAAAGTGAGCGCTATCGTTTCATATGTTGTGTTTACAAGATGTGCTTGTATGTTTGGCTAACCAAAAACATGGAATAACACGATATGGAAAGATCCAACCGTTACATGCACCATATGCCGTATTTTATATTCAAAATGCCGTATTTTGAAGTCGAGTCGAAGTTTTTGTTTTGTCTTACTCAATAATTGAACTGAGTTTTTGATTTATTTGATATGGCGCCTAGAAAGGCAGTTTCTAAACCATGTTTTTGCGGTGCCGTGGACCATGGAGCAATGATCCAGTGCAGTCACTGCAAACACTATATTCACTATGAGTGCTCTGGACTGTCAGTTCAGGACCTAAGCCTCGCGATACAGGATAAGCAAGCTACTTACATTTGCATATACAATAATTGCTTGCTAAAATGCAGTTCACCTTTCACGGTATTGCGACTTCATGGATTTTAATCACGGTTTCTGTAGCTGTATTCTGATTGGCTAAACAGTGGGTAGTTGTTGGTATAAAATAAATGGATAAATGTTTACAGGTACGGTACACCCTGCTTTCATTTGTTGAATAATTTTTTTGCACTGTAAAAAAAGTTTGTTATTTATTTTAATGTAGAATAGAATATTTATTAGTATAGTTGTTAAATAAAAAAAAAAAAGAGTAGAGGTTTTGACTTCATAGATTTCGCTTATCAGTGGGTTATTTGTGGAGCGTAACCCCAGTGATAAACAAGGTTTCCTTGAATAGATGGATACACATGTGGCAATTTAGCTGTCAGTGCAGAAAGCAAAATGAAAGTTACCAATGTAACTACTGTTCTATGAGTCTGGTACGACAGCCAGAGGCGGTCCTTCAAGTACAAAATAAAGGGACAAAATAAAACTGAAATGTCCCGTAGAAATCAACCAATACACATGAGGTTTTTTCGGAGAGTAGGCTGATGTTTTCGTGTATCATCCGTCTCGATACTATAAGTGCATTGTGGCATAAGAATAACTGATGAGGGAAACTCACAAGAAACTGAATGACACAAATGCATATACTGTACATGCACAAGTAAATAAAAAATAAAAGGAGTAACCGAACCAATTGCAATCAGAATGCTTTCAGTCATACTAAGATCTTAATTTTATTATTGTTCTTGTTTACATGGCTTTCCATAATTGGAATACTGGCATTATTCAGTTTCCCATCCGATTATTGCCTGCATGTAAAAATACATCTTTCTAAAGTCAGGAGTAGTCCTTCAAATCGTTTAATATGAATTTTGTCTGGTCCTCTTTATATCTGCTTTGGGCCCCAGCACCCCCGCGACCCTACTGAGGATAAACGGCGCGGATAATGGATGGATGGATATCTGCATTGTTTTATCATCGGTTTAACATGACCTGCATTCTCACACCTAAGACATTTATTATGGTTATCCTGCTGCAAGCCTGAGGACGGAAACCAAATAGACAAACCAACGCCTCTTGTTCCTCTTCCTCTAAATGCTGACTGGGGAGGCCTTAACATAATAAAAACACAGAGCAAAACTTCAAAACATTTGTTTTAATAAAATGGTGTGTGCATCTGTTGGCAGTGTGTATGGCGTCTGCTGGGCGTTGTGTCTGGCGTCTCGCATTCTTTTAGTGCTTCGCCTTCACATAGTCTGTGCTGCTGAGGAGCAAATCTATCCATTTTTTCTTCACATAGTTGTGCAGTGTCAGGTGAAGTATTCAGATTATCTGTGTGTTTGTGTGTGTGTGTATACCAGCAGCTAGTAAAACCCATCAGGTCTGACCAGTTTGTCATTATAGTTATCTTGTTTAGGGGGAAAAACAAAGGCTTATTGTGTAACCTCAGTGCTGTCAGTATCGTGGTTTTTGTTGGCCAACAAACAAAATAGTATATTTTTTGTTATCAAGTATGTTGAGTTCTGACGTCTTATGTATTCCTCCGTGAAGTTTTATTTGTCTTTTATAGGCACCTATGATATGTATTTGTTTAGAGTTGGTTTCAGGCTATAGTGTTAATTTGTGAGTTAAAATTTGTTATTGGCTAGTTTAATATGTATTATTTCTTCTGAACTGCAAAATTTCCTTTTACAAAATTGAAGGGTAAAAATAATTGTTACAAGTTAAAAGTAATAAAAAATGAATAAAAATAAAATAATGAAATTAAGGAACATGCTAAAGAAAAGGGATAAGACATCAAGCTGCCTTTGATTTAACCCCTTAACTTTCCGCCGGTGAGCCTTGAACTGTTGGGAAGCCAATACGTGTCTGTACAATGTCACCGGTCAGTGAAATAAGTCATCTCACATATCATTGGAAAGCCAAAACTATTGGAGTTAAAGATATGCTATTTCAGGATTCAAGATATGATATTTAAAAATGTACTCATCTCTGAAACCTCACACAGTCTGAAACATTAAACCCGAACACTATAAGGCTGGGACAGCGCCCCAAAGACGCGTCCTGCACTTGTCACATTTGATGATACTATGCAACCATGAATCCAACCATGTAAACATTTACTTAAAAACACATGATAATTAGGACAAATAAAAAACAAATCAGCCAAAAACCATCGCTGCGTCGATGGACCTTTGTTGCTAGCCGTCTGTTTAGCCCCATAATTACCATTTATAAATAAACGGGCTAGTAAAATATTTTTTTTATAGGCCTTCGGTAACTGAACTTGTTTTTGACATCTTTTTCGTCCAATTGCAGGCTTTGTTTTTACGGTCCACAACTCGCATTAGCCTATACCAGGGGTCGGGAACCTTTTTGACTGAAAGAGCCATAAAAGCAAAATATATTAATTTTATTTTGGGAAAGAGCCACTCCATATATTATGAGACAAATTTACTAAATTGCTAAACCCGCGCCCCAGACAAAAGCTTAGTCTTCAGCACATTTATTTTTGATGATTTGATAAAAATTATGAAAAGAGAATAATGCCAGAGCCCGTGTCCCAAAATCAACAAACATACCATTTTAAACTTGTGTCTTTGTTGCAATTACTCAAGATCGGTTAAACTCATTTTGACCCTTTTTTTCATACATATTGGTTTCAAAACCAGATGTAAGCAGTTATTTTGTAAAAACGTCACAACATTCTGCAAACAGGGAGCCTGATGTGCTTATCTATGGCGCAGACGGCGTAGGGCGAGAGATGGGAGGGAGTGCTTGCACTTTTTGCATAGCTCCACTCACCCAATCAAAAAACTTTAAGTTCTCTTCCGGTGTTTTGGCGTATTTACAGTTCTGTGGATTCATCATAAGGTATCTGAACACTGAAGACAGATAATATAGTGAGGTTTTATATAACGGATTCTTTAGCGATGTACAGCCAGAACGAGTTTTTTTTTTTTTTTTTTCGTGTGACACCTTGACTGTAAATTGTAGTGAAAAACGTGCCCTATATATTCTGCCAAGCACTACTTCTGTTTCAGCTTTGGTTTGGCTTTGTTTGTATCTGAACAGAATTAGTAGCTTACGTTTTGGACGAGATGGAGAAAATTTGCATGCAATCAAATTTGTCTCCGAGCCACAGGTACTTATAGAAAGAGCCATATATGGCTCGCGAGCCATAGGTTCCCGACCCCTGGCCTATACGATTCTGTATTGCTAAAAAGGACCTGCCTTCTTTACCTCTGAATAACTTTAGCTAATAGTAACTGATTCAAATGATGATGAACACATTGGCTAGCCAATGGAAATCTTCATAAATCTATACTAATATGTCCCTATTGTATTCAAATTAGACCCTGGAATAAGTGTGAGTATCCCTACTAGTTTTTTTACACGCAGGTGTGCACAATCATTGAATTATTTCTAGAAAGAGAATTCAAACGTTTAAAACTCTTTTACAATGTCTAAAAATGGCCAAAGTAAAATACACTTTTGCAAAGATTTTAGTGTTGAAAGATGGTCGTCTTTAAATGGCCACTTTTGAAAACACCTGGACCTAAACTTGGAAAAATGTGTAAAATACCATTTTTAGTTTTTTAGATTGTGATAATATTTGACAAGGTACCAGGTTAGGTTTCATGCTATTGTCTCACCTGTTTTACAATTAAGATGCCCAGGCTGCACTCATTTCCAGGCATTTTTTTTGCAAGAAAATTCAGGCGAGGAAAAAAAAACATTCTATTTCTGTATTCTAACTCGGATTACTCAACGTAAGTAGCACTTGCAATTATTGTTTCAGTTTGGGACACAACTTCAGAATCCTACCTTTCGAGAAGGACCAAAAGTATCCATATTCTCCACATGGTTTTAAAACGTAATTCACTTTACTTTGGGTGCATCTTAGATTGGGATTTTGGGCATATTTTACAGGAACGTTAAGGGTTTACATTTGTCTTCCTGTAGTTTTTATATCGAAATGGAGACATCTGATCTACATTTTTTCTTATCGCTGGGTTTATTAGAAGCTTTTAATGTTTGGTGGTTGTAATAAGATGAGTTTTGAATATAAAAAATACAATGTTGAGATTGAATGCATTTTCACATAGCTTGAGTGGAAGAGAATAGTGTTCCTTTTTGGATGTCCGCTGAGTGACGGTGTTTATTTTTAACTGGTTGCCATGATGGCTGCAACATTGCATGGAACTCTGTTTCTCCGGTTTTATTTCCTAAACATGCGGACCTGTGTAATTAGAAGGTAAATGGGGTGACAGCACAACAGGCTTTGATTGACAACAAGTCATCCTATTTTCCAAAGAAGGGCAGATAAGGTTGTCAATGTGAATCCTATCTGGGCATTACGCACAAACCAGACGGAGGGTAACACGCCAACATGTGTCATTGGAACCTTATCTGGGCTATACAGACTTATGCTGCTAATTGTGACTTTTTGATTTGTGAGAAAAAAAAGGTTTGAATAGACTTTATTCAACCGTCAAGTTACAATGCAGTGGACCCTTGTTTATGAGGGTTTACGTTCTGATAAGTTTATAGTTTAGTAGACACTCTAAATAAGGACAGAACACATCAATGGATTTTGAACTTGCAAGGAGAATGGGAGAAATGGGAAATCTCTAGTAAGATTCTTAACTGTTTTAAAAGCCTCCTCAGCCCTTTCTTTTTATTAAATTTCTTAGGTTACAGAAAAACAATCCATCCAAAAGGATTTGGATATCAAAGAACAGCGACATGATCGGCTGGTAGTGACAAAACAACGGATATTGGTGAGCAATAGTCAAAATAAAGAACTGGCATCCAATACAATCTCATTTGCAGATGTCCAATATTAAAACAGGAATAAATTTATCATGTTCCAAAAAGAAAACTCCTGTAATGGATGACATCCATTAAGTAGGAACATTTTTTTGTCCTTTAAAATTATTATAGAATTTAATACTCTTACAAATACTCATATTAAACCCTATTTACAGGCTAAGCATTTAAGGGTTCCTCTGAGCGCTTAACATCTTTAAATGCTTGAAATTTAATTTTGTGTTTTCAATTATTAAAAAGTTCTTGAATTTTGGGCGAAGTGTTTGTCCATGCTTGAAATTGTTGCCATGTTTCTCAACAAGTCTGCTTTAAAAAATGGTGATTCGGCTCTTTGGCTGGCCATTGCATTTCTTCTTCCCTCGTGATCAACTACAGCTAGAATTATTTCTAACGACATTGTCCAATGAAGCGTCATCTCCCCAGTGGTAAATTGTAATAGGAAGAACTTCCTGCAACTGAAAATGTTAGCTACATATTTCCGTCATTTTTACCCACTACCTATATAGGAAGAGATTTGTCTCCAAAACAAATATATTCTCAAATTAAGATGTACAAATCGCAGATATAGTGCTGGCTCTCCAAAATACATGATTTACATCAGATTTTTGGCTTTGAAAGTCCTTAAAAAGTGCTTGAAGTTGGCCAGGAAAAATATGTACGAACCTTGCATTTTTTCAACAAATAAAATATTGTATACTTGTTTTTTTATACAACTAATGAGTGTAATGTCAAAAAATCTAATGTAAATCATTGTAAACTTAAAGCAGAGGGACCGCTTAACTAATTGGGTTGCAGAATGTAAAATGCAAATACGTAGCGAGACTGTGAAAAGTAAACTGCGTATTAGCGAAGGTTCACTATATAACAATATGCAGCAGTGTAATCTGGCGGGATTACAAATATAATAACATGTCTGACAATGTTTTATGTGTTTTTTTTTTTTTGATCGTGTGTGCACAGGGCGAGCTCCAACAGCAAGGTGAAGGATATGGTCTTGCTGGAGCTAAGCTATGTCAACTCCAATCTGCAGCTCCTCATGGGCCAGCTGGAAAGCCTCAACAGCTCAGTGGAGGTCTACCAGAGTAGTCAGTGAGTACAGGTGGTGGAGACTTTTTTCTCAAGCGATGCATTCGGACTGGCTGTGGTTAAGATGGCTGTTTTTCCGAGACACTTAAGCTTGAAACATCTGCTGCTGTTTGTGGTCTGTAATGGTAGGCTAGTGCTGCCCCCTGTGGTCCTTTAAACACGCGGGTGCGCTGCAAGCTTACGCATGGGGTCGTCTGTGGGTGCAACTGCTTCACATGTCTGAAAATTAAATTCAGAACTTCTACTGTAGCTTCATAACATTACAGATCTGTGGTTCTCAATTGGTCTGACTTTAGGACCCACCATCCCACCACAATGACAATCTATGACCCAAATCAAGAAAAAAAATCCACTTCTCAAATATATCAAATGAAAAGATTGGGCAGTTAAAGCAGAAATAGTAGAATATTTTCACCTTTTTACCGAAAAAAACAAAATGACCAGCAAAACCACTTTAAATACCGTATATACTCTCGTATAGGCCTACATTGCATTAAGTGACCCCATAGTATTAACTCAAAATATTGAAGAAATTATGTGCCTAAACTACTATAAATACCTAATAACTTAGATATTAAATATCAATATACTGGTAACATTTCTAACATTTCTGAATCTTTAACTGTACCTTTTAAGCAGTGCTCTACTGGCAGACATTTGTACAAAATTTTAATAATCCGCAATCATTTTCTTCTTCAACTTGATTGTTGTTTTCCAATTTTCCTTTCCCTTATCACTAACTTTCTTGGGACCCATTATTGTTGGCAGAAAAAGGAAATATAACCAACGGAATAACAAAAAAATGAGATGTGTCCCCCCTTAAACGTACCGATTGACTGAGTAGGAGGAAGAGATCAAACGGGGTGTTACAGCTATATACAGTGTAAATGACCCCATGTTTTTTCATCTTCTTAGCATCAATATTACAGTTTCGGAACCCTCTTTTGGATCCCTATCCATCTGTTTAGGAACACAAATAATGATTGTGTAATATTTTATTTTCAGGGCTGGCGTTATAGTGATTTTAGCAGTGGTGAATAAGGCTGAGGATTTATATTTAGAGCTGGAATATGATTAGTTAAAAAAGAGAGAAAAAACTTGCAGGACTAGAATTCTTAAGATTTTTGAGTGAAAAGGATCATCAGAATGCCTTAGAGAGTAGCTCCCTTATCTTAGACCAGGGATCAAGAACCTTTATGAAGCTACTTTTTTCTTATTGAAAAAAATACATATAACTTTTCATGTTATTACTGTTATTACTAGGTTACTATTGTGTTATTACCTGTTTTTAACTATTAGTAGGGTTATAATAGGCAGAGTAAACTACCTAAACATCTGCCAGAGATGAGAGCACCAAGTAATTTACAAACACAAATTACAGGCTATTTTTAAAATAACGCACATAAAGACAATGCTCTTTTCCATGATTTCTCATGCCAGTTAGAAATCAAATTAACTCTATGATGACCCATCACTGGTGAGCTTTTCAGAACTGGTCAGTGGGCTCCTCAGGGGTTCTTAGGGGGCTACCTGGTGACCACGCGCATTACGTTGATGAACCCTTGTCTTAAATAATATTTTTGAATTACATTTTAAAAAAGAACTCCCAGTTTTATACAGTGTATTTCAGTTACGGCTGACAAATAAGAAACCTTGCCGTAAAAACAAGGTTGTGATGATGTCACATCAAAAGTGAAGCAAGCTGTTTGAGGCTGGCTTTCACTTGGGGGCAGTTTTTCATGTTTCACACAGAGTGAAGGAGACTGAGAAGACCTTATAAACAAGAGCTTTTCCAGACATTTTCACCATAAGTTATGCGTCCTTTTTCTCCCATTCTTTTGTTAGCCGCCCACTGGTTTTTGGCCAATGTCCACTTGCTAATGTGTGAATGTGTAAAACTGGAGTGTCATGCCCAATTTCGTTGTCACAATATGTTAACCCATTTTGTAACAATGACAATAAAGGTATATTCTATTCTATTCTATTCTATTACTTCAAAGCTAACTTTCTATAGTTGAGCAGTTTCAATTCGTGAACATGTACTTTGTACGTGACTTTTAGTCTGTTCATACCCAAAGTCTATTGACTGGCGGTAAACTAAATGCAGCAAGAGTTTAATCTACTATCATTATTATTTTACTTCCGTTGACAAACCTAATTGTAATGCTGTGCGATGAGTGATCATTTTTCACAAGGTAGTACGCAACCACACAAAAACTCCCAAACAGTTGAGTTATTTGATGTTTTCACACAGGACTAAGTTGTTATTGGGTGACAAAGGTGCTGTGATTTATTGTGGTACTATTAGGTGATTAGTCCTTTCATACATTGAGTGAGGTGAAACTGGCTTTTAAGACAGTTGTAGGGTACATACCTAAGAGGTTTCAATGATACTTCAATGATTTCCAAATAGGGAAAAGATCTTTCATTATTAATATTTTGTAAGCCGTGAGAAGTCGGGTGAAGTGAGTGAGTTGTTAAATTAAAAAACTGGAGCATTGAAGACAAATGATTTGTGACTCATTTCTTTACAGACTCATGTCAGTATATGTACCACGTGTGTTTCAACTTTGAAAACAGTCTAAATCTGGTCCATTCAGTTTTAGGTTCGGTTTGGTCTAGAATTTGACGTTGATATTTGGGTTGTGTTGAGTATGTCCAATTTGGTCCAGATGTAGTGCAAATATAGTTGCTGTATTTTTTTTAACCTCTCCAACCTGGCATCGGACGTCTTTTCAACGTTTGATTTTTTTGCTTTACTGGTTCTGATCCGTTCTGCTTTAGACACAATCAAGTCCAAAAATAGACGTCTAAAATTGGGTTGGTTGTAGTCCATTGAATATGGAATCAACCAAATGAAGCATCCAAAAAGTCTTCTTTTCAATGTCTTGAAAAATACATTTTTTCGACTTTAACCTTTTTACCAATTAAAGATGTCTTTTGGGGCGAACTTTGGGTCTTTTTAGAATTTGAAATGTCTTTGTTATTGATTACAACATAGTGTTCATACACATACTGTAGGTATTTGACATGGCACTCCAAAAAAACATGTAATGAAAGACAATTTTGTCATTTAGTTCAAATATAGTCGCTGTGTTTTCAACATATCTAATGTGATTAAAATCGAATTGTATGTTTAGTCGATGAGAAGACGTTTCTTTTTAAGATCGAAAACTGTACTAAAAACAACTAAAGGGGTTTTGTAATTGACTTACACATTCAGGTTTTTTAGATGACTTTTAAATGCCTTTTTAAAGACCTCCTTTTCACGCTTTGAGTATTAGCTCATTGCTCAAATTACCAGACTCCTCCTAAACCATGTGAATTTAAAAAAAACAAAACTGTTATTTCCATTAGCAGGAGAGCCGTTTAGCTGCCACCCTGCTGGTAAATGTATTAACCTAATAATGTAATGGGAAACAATAATGTGGTTTCTTTGGATTCTTGTGTTATGAGCTCGATGGTTTCTCCGAGACTCCCCCCTACCACACACACAAAGACCTCAACTCGTCTATTGAAGGCACTTATAAAGCCTCCTGGACATGAAAGCATAGAGGCATGGCACAAAAAAGGACTAATGAGGGCTTGTCGTGAGGCCAAGTCAAGTATATAAAGTCATTAGTGGACTTGTGTCACAATGTCTAGGAAAAAGGAAGAAACCATTAGGTAGATGCTGTCCTTTTTTTTTCCCTCAATAATATTCTGTGTGGTTTCCATGGAGAGTATAGCGCAACAATCTTGTTGATTCAGGTTGTCCTGGGTGAAGCATTATGTGTGTGAGATAATGTGTGGGTCATTGTGTGTGTTTGTGTGTTAGATTCTTAAATAAATCGTTTTATTTTGAAGCGAACAAAGCATTTACATTAGCTGTCAGGCCTGCTATTCGGGGGCATTTTAATTTGCATTCATCCTTGTGTGGACAGATGGTTTCAAGTGGTTTCAAGTGGTCCACAAGTGGAGACACGTGATGGGGATTTTAAAACCTTCTGGGGGAAAAAAATTCAATTCCTAATGAAAAAAATACTTGTTTGATGCTCTGCTCTGTTCTTGGTTTTCTGTGTTTTGGGCATAGGGATGATTTATGTTACTATGTTTACATGCAGGGAATAGTTTGACTGGGATCAGAATTGGATTTTTGAAGCCATCTGGATGAATTGCCTACTTGTCTTTTGTCAAAGGAACATCCTTGTATACATGGCTTTGATAGTTTTCTGATTACAAAGACTATTGCAAGCAATGTCATTACACAAAAAGACGTAATTTCTGGATTTAACTTTAAACAAATAAAAGAGGATTTAATTAATGTCATCACCAAAATCAAGAAATTAAGTGTTTTTTTTTGCTCGTTTTTAAAAAAAATTGCTTCATTGCTTTGTCCCATCTCTTTACAAGTTGTGCTCGTGCATGGGTTGCCAGAAGCACCAACTTACAATCTATGTGGATGAATATCACTGTGGAATTTTCACCATTTATTCGTGAGTAAGCCGGAGTTTGAGTGTATCATCCGTCTCTGTATGACACTTCCATGTTTTTTTTGTGCAGTGCAGCCAAATATTGAAAATCGTCAGAATGGATAGAGAAGAGAAAAGAAAATTTTCTGATTTGGATTTTTTGAATGAAACAACTAAACTAACCAATTCTACTACTATGACTTCTCACTGTCGGACTACAACCTTAATTCAATTTCTGTGCACTTTTAAAAAGCTTTGAAGAATTTGAATACCAACAATAGTTCGATTTTGATCGGTCTTTCCAAACTTAGCCTGTGTCTTGAAAAAAATAAAGAAAAAAAGACTGTGTGTCCACTTTTATCAGTTTTAACATGACCATACTGAACTACAATAGAAAACATTCACACTCAGGGTAACAGAAAAACTTCATGGGAATCCTGGAAATTGAAATCCAAGAACTCTGTGAGAGAGAATATTAATGAATAGCCGCCTTTTACCTGAGCTTGTATCCCATCCTGAATGAATTCAGCTTGTTTTGTGAGCTCACCTGCGTTGGGGTGTTTAAAATGGGACATGTCACAGGCAGCACAAGAGAATAAACATTGCTCTCATGATTGACTCTGCCCATCAGATATCAGAATAGATAGTGGAGATAAATTTAAGTGTCAACTACATCGATTCACTGTACCGATACAAACATTTCTCGCTGTTTCTTGGATTACTTTTTGCGGTTTCTATACTTCGCGGATTATTAAAGTGCATTGTGTTCTGCATTCTGATTGGCCAAACAGTCGCCCTGGTCCCTTTTTTTGCCGGTGTCAATGTGCGTCAATAACATTGCAGTCTCAGTTGTACACATCAACGGCTTGACAAACCTACATTACATATGCGCAAATTGCTTTCAATGTCGAGTTTTTCAATGTCAACAAAAGGTTCTGAACACCCAAAACATTTTTCTTACCAACAAAAGTTGTCTTTCTCCTCATAGGAAGGTAAAATAATTTTTGTGACCCATTTTTGTTTGCCCATAATGTTTAAATGATTGCGACAAAATAGCAAAACATGGTAAAAAAAAATAGATTTAAGGTAGTGCAATAATGCAGCAGGATTATTTTTAGAATTAGAATTCAACAGTACAGACACTATTAATTAAATAAAAGACATGTATTAATTACAGTAACTTTATTTGTTAAATAAATGCTTGAATCTGTAAAAAGGGTCTTTCTTTTGTTGTTGAATGGAGTATTTGATAGAGGTTTCTATTTTATAGATTTTTACTTGCTGGTCAATTACTGTTTATGCAAATTATGTCATGTTTTTTCAGAAAAGCCTGGAACAAACTCAAGGATTTTCCAAATCTTGAACAAATATTAATCTTCGACAAGCATCACCCACACAAACTCAATTTTACACACATTTGCTAGTTAAAGCACTCATTTTATGTTATTATACTACATGTTTCTAACTTGACCTTTTGCGGAATCTGTATATTGATGGAACATTTTTTGTTGTGTAGAAAACTGCTGTTTCTGCTGAGATTCACTTCAAAATGGATTTTTTAACTTAGAAAAATGTAGTCCTGGGTTCACATGGTGCATTTTAAAAGATAAACAAGATCCTTCAATGTCTGTTCTATGTCCTAAACACTTAAGTGAGAGGTAAAAGGGGCTGTGCTTATTTCGGAAAGTGTGCATGTGTACATGGTTCAAGATTCTTAAGCGCAGATACACTCCGTTAGTTGACAACTTTCAGCCAAACCAGAAAGTGGTGAGCTCATCATCCGAATAGAGGATGAATCTTCCTGAGATTCACAAGAGTCAGCAGAAACGGGAACCTGATCCTCTATCACTTGTTTGCAAGGATTGAAGCAGGAGTTTGTCTTTGTCAACCTTGGCCTGGCTGCGTTCCTTCCAGAGCCGTTGCCACGCGTGGTTCTCACAGGGGGATGCATGGGGGGCACAACGATTATTACCCCCAAGACAATTTTACACAGAATTAATGCACGTTAAACATAACAGTACATCTAGCAGCAGCTAACATCAGGTGTCATTGTTTAGTACAATAGACAACCAGCTTTCTTCTACACGCTTTTTTATGATTAGCCAATGTGCAACCATTCTGTGTTATTGACTTCAAGTTTGTAAAGTATATTAAGTATAAAAGAATGAGAAGTCTATAACCTCCTGTGTGGAGTTGGCATGTTCTCCCCGTGCTTGCGTGGGTTTCCTCCAGGCACTCCGGTTTCCTCCCACATTCCAAAAACATGCATCTCAGGTGAATTGGCCGGTCCAAATTGTCCCTAGGTGTGAATGAGCGAGCGAATTGTCTGTCCCTGTGTGCCCTGCGACTGGCTGGCAACCAGTTCAGGGTGTCCCCTGCCCACTGCCTGAAGATAGCTGGGATGGGCTCCAGCACCCCCGCGACCCTACTGAGGATAAGCGGTGCAGATAATGGATAGATGGAAAAAGTCTTTTTATATACGTATATACAGTGCATCCGGAAAGTATTCACAGCGCTTCACTTTTTCCACATTTACTTATGTTACAGCCTCATTCCAAATTGTATTAATTTAATCTCTTATCTCAAAATTCTACACAAAATACTCTATTATGACAATGTGAAAAAGTTTTTTTTTTACTTTTTTTGAATTTATTAAAAATAGAAAACTAAGAAATCATATTTACATAAGTAATCACAGCCTTTGCCATGAAGCTCAAAATTGAGCTCAGGTGCATCTTTTTTTCCACTGATCATCCTTGAGATCTTTCTACAGCTTAATCGGAGTCGACCTGCAGTAAATTCAGTTGATTGGACATGATTTGGAAAGGCACACACCTGTCTATATAAGGTCCCACAGTTGAGTGTGCATGTCAGAGCACAAACACCAAGCATGAAGTCAAAAGAACTGTTTGTAGACCTGCGAGACAGGATTGTCTTGAGGCACAAATCTGGGGAAGGATACAGAAACATTTCTGCTGCTTTGAAGGTCCCAATGAGCACAGTGGCCTCCATTATTCGTAAATGGAAGACATTTGGAACCACCAGGACTCTTTCTCGAGCTGGCCGGCCTTCGAAACTGAGCGATGGGGGTAGAAGGGCATTAGTCAGGGAGGTGACCAAGAACCCGATGGTCACTCTGTCAGAGCTCCAGCGTTCCTCTGTGGAGAGAGGAGAGCCTTCCAGAAGGACAACCATCTCTGCAGCAATCCACCAATCAGGCCTGTATGGTAGAGTGGCCAGACGAAAGCCACTCCTTAGTAAAAGGAACATGGAAGCCCGTCTGGAATTTGCCAAAAAGCACCTGAATGACTCTCAGACCATGAGAAACAAAATTCTCTGGTCAGATGAGACAAAGATTGAACTCTTTGGTGTGAATGCCAGGCGCCATGTTTGGAGGAAACCAGGCACCGCTCATCACCAGGCCAATACCATCCCTACAGTGAAGCATGGGGGTGGCAGCATCATGCTGTGGGGATGTTTTTCAGCAGCGGGAACTGGCAGACCAGTCAGAATAGAAGGAAAAATGAATGCAGCAATATATAGAGATATCCTGGATGAAAACCTGCTCCAGAGCGCTCTTGACCTCAGGCTGGGGCGAAGGTTCATTTTTCAGCAGGACAACGACCCAAAGCACACAGCCAAGATCTCAAAAGATTGGCTTCAGAACCACTCCGTGAATGTCCTGGAGTGGCCCAGCCAGATCTGAAAATGGCTGTGCACAAATGTCTCCCATCCAACCTGATTGAGCTTGAGACTTATTGCAAAGAAGAATGGGCAAAACTGCCTAAAGATAGGTGTGCTAAACTTGTGGGATCATATTCAAATAGACTTGAGGCTGTATTTACTGCCAAAGTTGGATCAACAAAGTATTAAGCAAAGGCTGTGAATACTTATGTAAATGTGATTTCTTAGTTTTCTATTTTTAATAAATTCAAAAAAAGTAAAAAAAAAAACGTTTTCACATTATCATAATGGAGTATTTCGTGTAGAATTTTGAGATAAGAGATTAAATTAATACAATTTAGAATGAGGCTTTAACATAACAAAATGTGGAAAAAGTGAAGCGCTTGTGAATACTTTCCGGATGCACTGTACGTAAAATGATTCAAAGTTTAATTGAGTGAAAAGTTCACTAGTGAGTGAAAAAAATAAATGCTATTATAATTCGTAGAATAATTAATAGTTTTATTTTTTTAAAAATCAATCAATTTTGTGCATAAAATCACATTATTATTGGTAATGTACTAATCAAGGGACCCCCCAGAATGTCTTTTTTTTCTTTTTTACCTCTTTTTCCTGCTTTTTTCTTCTCTTTTGTTCCCCCCCAGCTTTTAACTTATTTTCTACGCCTTTTTCTTTTTTTCTTCTTTTGTTTAATTTTTCTTACATCCATTTTTCTTTGGGTTGGGCAGCGCCCACCCCCGCCCGCCTCTGGTATTGCCCCTAATTCCATCTCTCAACAGCTTCTTCTAACCACAGCATATTGTTAAAATCGCTTGTCAACACATTGCCATACGGGCACCTGTTTTTGGTTATATGAAAGAAAAACACCTTAGGGCGTTTCATTAAGACTTTTGTGGACCAGTCGACTAGGGACTTTTTAAGTCTAAACTACCTGCTGTGTTTTATATAGTGACACCATCTGCCTAATCATGCCGGTTTGTCTGTGAGGGGGTTTGGATGTAAATAGCAACTTTCACGATTTTTGTAAAAGCAAATGATAATCTGCTCTCATTATAGAATATTTTACTCTTATTTGCTATTCCGGTTAGCCAGAACTTTGGTTGCACCTTGTTTCTAAACCCTTATTTAGGACAAAAATGACAGTCAATGAGCCTCATCGCTCTCAAGTAACTGCTGGAGGAACACACATTTTAAGTGGTATATTTATAATGATATTGGACACAGGCTCTGGCTTTATTCTTCTTTTATAAATTTCAACAGATCATCTAACATCACACAGTGAAATACAAATCGTTAAAAAAATTGACTTTGTCTGGAGAGAGGGTTTGTCATTTTGTCGAATTTTATCTTAAAATATACGGTATGCCTCTCTCTAAAAAAATAAAATAAAATAAAAAGTGTATATATATATATATATATATATATATATATATATATATATATGTATATATGTGTGTGTGTATATATATATATATATGTATATATGTGTGTGTATATATTGCTATTATGGTTTTTTTGGGTCAAAAAGGTTCCCGACCCCTGGGCTAGAAGCAAAAAAGATTCTTGACTATAGTACATGCTCAGAGCTCCTTCCCTTTCCTTCATATTGCCATGCCACACATTTATTCTATAATGATCCAAGTTTATATTAAAACACCTGTTTTTCCCCGTTTGTCTTTCTCCTCAGGGAAACTGCCAACATTCCACTCATTGCATTGGGTCTGAAGGAGACTAAGGAAGTAGACTTTGCCACACCTTTTAAGGTAAAATTGAATACACTCATGACCTAGCCTCAAGAGCTACTTTAATATCATACCCGATACATTTTTTTCAGACATTGTTAAGATTATATTAATAATGTTATCAATACTGGGTTGAGACTTATTTTTCCCTCCCAAAGGATTTCATTGCTTCACATTACAACGAAGATGGATCTAACTATGAAGAAGAGCTTGCTGACTTAATGGACCTGCGGCAGGTAGGTTAATTAAAATTCATAAAGGTAAATTTCCAGGTTTTTTTTGTTGCATGGTTGTGGTTAAGCACAATGTGGTGGTAACAATGAATAACTGGCTTTACTTGGTAATTTTTGTCTAATATGAAAAATAACCCAGTCGATCCAGTTTATCATTACAGCAATACATTTTATCTGCATGTGTATCATTCGTAGATGTTAAATAAGTCATTGACATTTTCAAAGTCAATTTGCTAGCCAATTAGAAAAATCTATATGAAACAGAAGAGACAAAATCAGAATTAGGCTTTTTATAGTCATGTAGTGGTGTTAGAGATGGATGAATTATGAAAACATAAATCGTCAGCAAAAGGTCAAAGCTGCACCAAACTCAATTTGAACAGTTTCCACCAAACTGCACCTTTATCTTATGTTGTGGTTGTGTTATGAAACACTCGAATTCCCTGGCAGCCACTATTACTCTTCTTGTTCTGTTTGCGGTGAAAATGTGCTTTCTGGAATCTCCTGATGAGTAACTGTGTTTTGAAACCTGATTAACAGCATTAATCTTTAAATGAGAAGTTTTGGTTCAGATATTATGTAATTGTCTGTAAAAGTTTAAAAATTAAGTGTTAGGCAACCACAAGTTTTTATTTTCATCTGGTGACCTCAAAGTGTAGTATGCAGGTTACAATGCAGCAGAAGAACATTGCAGAGTCTTTACAACAGCCCAGAAAATCATCGGCTGCTCACTGCCAAGTTTGGCTTAGAATTGTTGTTGTAAAGAATTACAATCTCTATTCTATTCTATTCTATTGGTGAATAGTCCTTAATTATATAGCGCTCTTCAAGTCAATGACGACCTCCCAAAGCGCTTTACAATGTGCTTCACACTTACCCTTTCACACACACAGACGGCCAGAATTGATCAAGCATAACCATCACTTCAGTGCTCTTTTTTGCATTTGTGATACCTACAATATGTAAACACTGTTTTCCATAAACTCAAGGGCACTTTGCTTGCAGAATAGAATTTGTTGAAAGAATACTAAACCTATGCATGAACTTAAATAAATAAATAAATAATAAATGTTTATTGAAGGTATTGTTGGATACATTAATCAAAACATGACACAAAAAAAACTAATGCTGAGAGTGAGCATGGCAAAATATGGTCACCTTACGCCCCCTCCCCTAAGAAAATTTGACAAATCTATTTCAGCCAACTTTTGCTTAAAGGTTTGCATCGTATTTGCACTAATAACCCGGTCAGGCAAAAAATTCCAAATTTTTGGTATCCTGCAAGAAGTTTCCATGCAAGTTGCTGGTAGGTCTAGGCACCTGTAACTTATATCTGTGACCACGTAAACCATCAACACGACAGAACTCAAAACATTTATCAAAAGGCACATCGATCATTCCATGCAGTACTTTGAACACAAAAATTAAATCAAATCGAATTCTGCGGAGCTCCAAAAAGTCCAAGTTCAGACTTTCTAGTCTTTCCGGATATGACAAGTTGTGCATCCCAGGTATCCGCTTCGTATACCGACGTTGAACTCCTTCCAGTAGGTTAATGTCCTTGAGTAAGTAAGGGTTCCACACAACGCTATTATATTCTAACCCGGGTCTAACATAAACGCAAAACATTCGAACTAAGAATGCTGGGTTCTTGTTGTAAAAGTGTCTGTAAATGTTTGATGCATTGTTTTGGCTTTGTTGGTAATTTTGCCGATATGCATGATAAACTTTAGGTTTGAAGTAAGAGTGACACCCAGATCCTTATGTTTAGTAACAACATGCAAATCATGATCATTAATGTTATACAGCAGAACAGAACCATGAAAAAAACGACTGTGCTAAGCATTTATGAGATGACAGTTGCAGTTGCCACTGTACGGACCAAAGAAAAACTGATTTAATGTCATTTTGGAGAGAATCAATTGTTCCTGCAACCTGGGTTTTTGGTAAGAAAGCCGACAGTTTGGCATCATCTTATGCATGAACAATGCATGAACTTTTTGCGTGCGATGTTTTTGGTGACGTGATCACGTGATTTCGATCACTCAGCAATCGCCTTCCTGCAGACGTGCACGAAACGTCATCCCTTTTGCCCCGACTATGCTGTAGGGACTTCGTCATCTCTTTAGAAAGAAAAAAGCTTAATGGTTTAACTGTCTGTACTTATCCTATCTTTGCTACTTTGACCACACTGCTTCACTACGGCTATACTCACCATATAGGACCACCTACACACTTCGAACACTGGATTCCGAGAGCAAAACTAGAAAATAGAGGCTTCCTCAATGTCTAAACACACATCTGATCAAACCCACTCCTGCCATCTAACGATGATTTATGATATCTGATATCATTTCCAGTCGCTTGCAATTTACTGATTAACCGTACCAAACACTCTATAATGTTTTTTTTTTTTTTTTTTTAATAAAACAAACAAGAAAACATTTTTACGTTTTGGCACGCAGGAACAATCCTTCTGAAAATGTATTTATACTTTATGGCACGGAATGAGTTCAATAACTCTTCAAAACTGAATCGTGTGAATCAAGTTCCATTGCTAATGAAGGATGACTGAAATTGGCTGTAATCTTTCAAGATGTTGATTTTGATTTATTTTTGGCTTGCAGGCATGCAGAACCCCAAGTCGCAGCGAGGCCGGCGTGGAAATGCTAGCAAAGTACTTCAACCATCTTCCGCTTGTGGAAAGTCGCTTTTTCTCGCCAACGCATCACAGTAGCATCTTCTTCACTTGGTAACATCATCGCTGAGATGATTTTCTTTATTTACTTGGTGCGACTGACAGCACTTTTCTTTTACCTCAGGTACGACTCCTTCACAGGAGTGCCAGTATGCCAGCAAAACCTGTCGCTGGAGAAAGCCAGTATACTTTTCAACATGGCCGCCCTCTACTCACAGATCGGCACTCGCAGTGACCGTCAGACTTTGGTTGGCCTGAAGGAGGCCATTTCGGCCTTTCAGAAGGCAGCAGGTATGAAGATTATGTCAATAGATATCTTTGATAAGAGGTAGTTGTTAAATTAGATTACAGGCTTGAATTAACAGGTGTAGCGGGACAAGCATTAACTTGGCGCGCAAAACATAATCAGTCTCCAGAATGTTACACAAACAAACATGTGCTTGTTTGAAACCAAAAGTGGCAAACTTTCACAAAACAGAAATCTAATGCCGTCGCTGGAGCGGTATATTCACACACAACAAGTAAGTTTTGCTTCAAAATAAAGCAGCAGTAGACTACAATACTCGTCTCGTTTCCAGATTTTTTTGTTAAAATTTGAAAGAAACTGTCGATTTTTTTTTTTTTTAAGTTGGTAGTGGGTAGCGGTAGTCCAAAGCATGAAAGGTAGTGATTGTAAGTATGTTTCTGACTCATGTTACTCAGATGATTCTGATGATCTTGGTAAATCAATTGAAATTGCATGGGCAATGTTGCATCCAAGATTAACTTGCATATTTAGCAACAAAACAAAGTGTATTTCAATGTTTCAGTCAATGGACTAACTGAAGTGTTCTTGGTCAGTGGTTCTCAATCTTTTTTTTTTCAATGACCATCGTAAATTTTGTATTTTACTACTTTACTTTGTATTTTATTTCAATTCCTCTATCTGGCACAAAACCTTTTTAGGTGGAATATTTCAAATTTATTGTACATTTTAGAAACTCTAGTTTGAACTAATTAATTTAACTTGTAAGCTTTATTATTTATTCCCTTAACCCCTAATGTTCTAATGGCCCACCGGTGGGCTTTAAGTGTTGCTAAACAAAGTCGTGTCTTCACTATGTCACCAGTCACTGAAATACATTATACCATTTATCATTGCAAAGTTGAAACTTTCATGATTCAAGATTTGGAGACCAATACTAAACATATTTATCACTGAAACATTACGATCAGTCTAAAACGGGATACCCTAAAACTAAAAGGCCGGTATAACTCGGCCAAAAGTGGTGGGAAATCTACTCAAGACACGATTCCTTGCAAACATGGTATGGTAACATTCACAAGGGTCCAGTGAATCCAACGGTGTAAAATATTTATTTTGAAACACACAATAATGCCAACAGATTAAAAAAAAAAAAATCTGCCTAAAAGTATTCCTGCCTTATTTGACGATCTTTGTTGTAATGTGTTTGTTTGGCTCCATAACTCCCCTTCAAAATCAAACAGACCCGTCAGATGATTCCCGATATAGCAATTAGCCTCTGATGTTTTGATTGACACTATTCTTGGCCAATTGCAAGCTTTTGACAACCCTGAAGGCCTGGTTTGAAAAAAGAAAAAAAAACTAAACGTCATGGCTTACTTCAGCTTAAAAAATATTTCGACCTTGCGACTTATTTAGGGAATTCTCGTTGCTGTTTAAATGTTATTGCACTTCTTTTCATTGTACTGTTACAATGCATTGTTGTTTTTCACTCAAACACTGCACTATCATTATAATTTAAGGCGTTTTCTGAAACCCACGTTGTAAAAATGTTTTTCTTATTTATCCTGACAATATTTTACCTTTGTTTCTCTTTTTCAATCCTTATTACACGTTTACCATGGAGTGTAATTTCGTTGCCAATAATGTTTCCTAACGTTGATATCAATGACAATAAATACTATTATGTTTTGTTTAGTTCAATAGCTGTCTTGATTAATACATTAATTTTATATACAGTACTTATATTTCTTTAAATAATAACATCTTTCTAAAGGATTTTCATATTCTACTGTCATGCCCTTACGTATAACCCCCATCTGAGAACCACTGATGACCTTATTAGTGTCAAAAGAGTTTTGTGTTGGGACTCCTGCTCTGGCCAAAATTTTGCATAAAGATAATATTTTTGGATTCTCCTCTTAGGAATCTTGAACCACCTTAAGGAAACCTTCACACATACACCAAGCTACGACATGAGTCCAGCCATGCTAGCCATGCTCATCCGCATGATGCTGGCCCAGGTGCAGGAGTGTCTCTTCGAACAATTGGCCCTTCCCGGGATCCGCAACGACTTCCTGACGCTTCTCAGGATGGCCCAGGAGGCGGCCAAGGTGTCGGAGGTTTACGACCATGTCCACCAGTCCATGATCCAGACACCCTTGAAAGACAACGTGCCGTTTTTTTGGTCCACTATGTCTCAAGTGAAGACGAATCACTACCGCTCCATGGCGCATTTCTTTATGGCCTCTGCACTTTTGGACCACCACGGTAAGTACCATAATTCAAATTGGCCTGAAATTTGAAAGTGTGCCTTATAAACCAGTGCAGTTTTTATGCAGCAAAATAAGATTGGAAATGTATTTGAGTGTGCTACCACACATTTTATTATGGTGTACTACCATTTGTTCAATGATTGATCAATCGAAAAACATGGCAGACCAAAACCACGAAACATTGTATGCAATGGGAATCGAACCCAATTGTGGTGGTGAATGGGCCGACACTTAACTTAACTGGAGCACCAGTAATGCATATTACATATATTTTTAATCATAGTGCTAGAAAAAATAGAGAAAACAGGAAGTCAAGTCAAGTCATAATGCCAGAAACAAATACAGAAAAGAGAATTTTTCCTGAAATAACTAAAGACAAAGTCCAATTCATCATCAGATACACCAAAGAATTGTTTCTCGCGTCATGCGGAAAACACGGTACACTGTTAGATGTGAATAGTAGCTATAAAAAAAACGACTTTATCCATCAGTTTGTCCTTCTATTTATCCGTCTGCCATCCATCTAGCCCTTTCTCTTAGTAATTGTTTTATTTCATTACTAATTTATGTTTCATTTTATCTATATGTGCAATTTATTTTGTTGCTGATTTTATTTTATGAATTGATTTGTATTATTTAATTGTTTTTGTATTATGTTATTAATTTTTTTTTTTCACCCTCAATATATTATTTTGTCAATCTAATGTCTCTAGCAAAGGAATCGATGAAATGCATCTTGATTCTTCTTCCAATCTGCATGCAACTGGGCCCACTGAAAAAAAATCCTTGATTTATATTCTTCATGTGAAATATGCACCTTGGTCAATTGAAGGTCTTGAAATACTGTACTAAAAATTCAGGTTTCATAGAATGAATATAGATAAGAGGATGGTTTTGTTATCGCTTAGATTGTAAAGATTTCTACTGTGTGTTTGTTTCTTGTGGATTTTATTCTCCCATGTCTCATAGATTTGATATCTCCATTTAAAATGTCTAAATATGGTTGTCCACCCACCACCTTATAAAATCAACGAACATTCGGAACTTGCCATATATGTAAACTAAAGTCACTTAGGTGACCATACAGTAATCATGACACAATGGCCATACTGACATCAACTCCGATTGTATATTCTGCCTTGTCCAGTCAACATAATGATAAGACTTGCATAGATTTATAAACATTGTTATTGAAACAGGAATAGTTCCTTGCTGCTACCAATTGGAATCACATTACTCAACTCGCTTTAGGCCCCAATGCTGTTACATAAGGGCTTATTTAGTGACACACACAACCACATTCGCACACACACTCCCTCTCTCTCACACACTGTGGTTAAAAAGAGTCTAGTTTCCATGAATCGCTGATAGCCGAGTGGGAAAAAGAAAAGTCCCAATACGAAAAAAGAACCCCCCTTTTCTCTTTGTGACTGCGATGACATCTTTTAGCCACTAATGAGTAATGACTTTAACATGCTGTGAGATTAAGTGTGGGGAGGAAGAGTACTTTGTTTTATGAACAGGACATGGGGGCTGAGTAATTTGGCAGTGGGGTAGGGAAGGGGAAGGATGCTGCTCATTATTGGATTCCTGTGCAAAATAGTGAATGGACAAAAAGAGTCAGAGAAGAGCCAAGAGGAAGTAAATATTCACACATTTTTATTGATGCAAAAAGAAACAAAGAATATTTGTTGTAAATTCAAATACAACTTTAATAGCTCTCTGAAACGTTTTACAATTAGAATTTCAACACAACCAACATAACTTATTTTTCACTTAGACCAAACACTAACCATGCAGGAAATAAAATTAGGCTTAGCGGCAACTTTTATAAAGGTACATAAAAACTTAAATAACTCCCTGAAACTTTTTACAGTAAATAGATAAAAAATTTAACACAAGTAACTTTTAATTTTTTAGTGAGTACGTTGGAGTATGAATGTATTATTCTCTGTACTACAAGTCCAATCGTGATTTACGGCATAGAATTATCCCTGGTGAGGGAAACTGCAGGTGTGCACTAATAATCACTAGTAAATTAATTAATTGTTTTACCCCACAATATATGTAGTTCCTACTTTGCAGAAATTTTCTTACTACAGGTTATGGAATATATTAACAGTAAAAATAGAGGGAATACTGGATAAATAATTTGGGCTCTTTATTGAGGATCTTAATATATTGTCAATGTTTTTAGACCATATCTACAGCCACAGAGTTGTATTCATTAGATTTATACATTTCTGATATTGTTGTCTGTGTCGAGAGTAGTAACCATCTTGTTTATTTAAGATATACAGAATTTTGAACAAAGTTACTCTTTGCTGCCATCTCCTGGCTTTAAGTCATGATTGCAGCCTCAGTTAACTCATTCATGATGCGTGCAAGTACGTCCATTTCTTTAAGACGCTCAAAGTTTTCTTTTTTGGGGAAGGTTTGGTTTGGCTTGGTGTTTTTACTGTATTTGAAACGGGCCTTATCTCACTTTTTGGTTTGGCATTGTGAACCTATACTTAAATGTTCTACTTCAAAGTTTTTGAGGACACCTCAAATGACGCAACCCTCCTTTTAAGTACATAAAAAAGAATAACATGCATGGTTTCTGATTGTTTACAGTGGGTCCAAATGACGATGAGGACCATCAAGAAAAGACCTTAGCCCAGGTGTATGATCAACTCCCTGAAAGTTATTCTCCTCTGGACATTCTGAAGAAGACAGCTGCACGAGAACAAGTTGGTAAGCACACAGTCATGGGAAACTAGAAATATAACTTGATTAACCATATTTAAATATTTGCGCTTGCTCAATTTTTTGGAGAGAGTCTCCATCTAATCTAGCTTGTTCAAAAGCACAAAGCGGGAATTTCAATTCGACATTTTCAGGGACACTCCCAAGTCCTTGCTTTTAAGCTAGTTTAGAATGCTTTCACAACCACCCCCAGAAATGTTGTTTAAGGGAAGGGTTCCTGTCTCTCTACAGGAAGAGCCCACATCCGCCGAGCCATCACGGGCCATGAGGAAGCACTGAGGATCTACAGCATGTGCCATCACCTCAACAAGCTGGGGGTGCTGCAGGACATCCTGAAGGCCAGCCACCAGCGCTCATTACACAAGGCCAGTGACCACCACAGAGACGAGGAGTTCCCGGACTACTTGGAGGCCCCCAATGTTATCTGTGAGTGCTGCCCATGCAAACCTGCCTTCTTTTTTTTTTTTACATAGACCAGGGATGTCAAACTCTGTTTGGCTCTGGGGCCGAATTTAGACGGGCCTAATCAGTAACAGAATGTCAACTCCAAAATGTATGGCTTTGTTTTTCAGTATTTTGCTTCATCATCCAGCCGACATCAGTAATCTACCCTACATATTATAATCACGGATGACAAGGTGTCTTTTCTAAATACAATACATGCATACCTGCCAACACTACTACTTTACACGCTTGACTATGCTTTTCTCTCCTAAAAAAAGCCTACAGCCTTCAAAAGGTTGGCTTGTATGCATTTATTCATAAATAATCCGACAAAAACATTTTTAGGTTTGGCATTGAATGTGTTAAGTGGTTTATTTTAACAGTTGACTGTATGCTGTTTTACACCTAAAGTAACTCAACACGCTATACAAACTCAAGACTGCCCTCTAGCGGCCAAAGAAATCATTTGGTGTGAGTTTATTTAAAAATTCATAACCTTTGATATAAATTATCTAGATACTCGCTAATTTTTTACTCAGAAATTAATGACGGGCTGGATTAAATCATCAGTTTAGGTGCGCGAGCCGGATGTTTGACATTCCTGCCACAGACGATGATCGCTCAAATCTCAGTGTTTTGTTGTAATGGCTTTTATTCATTCTTATCAATCCAGCCAAAACTGATCAGCTATCAGAGATGGAGGTTCCCGCCACCTTAAAGGTGAAAGTCAGCGACTTTTTCCAGAGGCTGGTATGTGGGTTACTAATCTACTCAACACTTTGGGGTGATTTAAAAGTGTGTGTTTGTATATTTGTGGGTATATCTACCGTTTTAAGACTAAATACTAACATTAATGGTGGCAAAGGGTGCTAAGGGCATATCATGGCTATTAAGTGGAGAAGGAAAAATACTTGTCAAAATGGGAGTATTTTCCTCTATTGGAGGCTGATTTTGCCACCATGACCTTCCCCTCTTGACCTTATTGCAATGGTGAAAGGTATTTTGGTGTTTTTTGTGTTGCCTTTCTATGCGAAAACTACACAAGCATTTTCTTCTGAACTTTTTGTGATTAAATGGTGCGTCTCAGGAGAATCTGTTGATCGATTAGCCCAACCAAGCACAACAACACATACAGATGGTGGTGCACCAATCACATTTCATCGGTTGATCACTGATCTTTTATAAAGTCATACCTGCTAATCTTGATTTTGATAATCCGGATGTATTTTCTTTTGAAATGCTTTATACTAAAACATTGAAATATAATAGGTAACCAAGCAGTTGTTGTAGTTCACTTAAGTAAAAAGGAAAATGTGTCATTTCTGCAAAACAACATAGTCTGACTTTCTTAAATTAATGGGATCAGTAGAAAAGATCAGTTTATTTTATAAGAGATCAACCGATCACTGATCTCCCAAAATCCAGGAAATATGGGTCGAGAAATCAGTGCGCCCTTACGTTTTTACCTCATTAATCCTTTCAGTTGTCTATTTTTTTTAAATGGGTTATTACATTGTATACATATTTTTGGAGTGGACTCATTTTATACTATTCATGTATTAAAAGGGAAAAATACATAACTAAAAGCCAAAGAATGCTCCAATGGAGTTTATGTACAGTATCTACACAATTTCCAAAGATAAAATAACATAATAGCAAAATACTGGGAGAGTGTACATTTTCTTTTTACTAATCTTATTTTAAATAACACTACAGAAGTTTGCAATCTAAGTTGGCTCCAATTAATTTTGCCAGAGTTGACCTTGAGTTATACCACGGGATTTAAAATTGCCTCTAAAATGTAGATTTTCTAATTTTGAGTGGACGATTCAAAGGGTTTTGGCAGTGTTTGAATTATTACTCCCTAACTGACCTAATTCTATCTAAAATAGAATGTACTATACTCACCGTATTGTATTGTTTATGTCCCATAAATAATAACATTTTTATGTAACTCACCATTAACGGAGATTTTGTTCCTAAAACTTTGTTTTTCCCCATTTAATCCAAGCGTGTCATCCCTTCTAATGCTGGCCTAATGTGATTTCGTGTAGGGAAGATTTTCCCAGCAGATATGTGTATGCAGAAGGAGGAGAAATACAGAATGCATGCAAATCTGATCCATTCGCAATGAAGGAGATTAACTATAGAGTTGCACTATTGTTAGGAAACACATGTCCTATGTACGTGTGTTTAGGGTCCTCTGTCAGTGTTTTCTGCCAAGCAGCGTTGGACAGCGCCCCGGAAAGTGCGTCTGCGCACAGAGGACAAAGACTTTGGCTTCACCCTCAAGGGGGATGCACCGGTCCAAGTTGTTTCGCTGGATCCTCTTTGTCATGCTGCTGTGAGTACAATCAGTAGTCTTTGGTTGGAACATTTTGAAAAGGACACTTTAAAATATCTAATACTAATGTTTATTATCAAATATCAAGATACAGTAGACACCCTGGAATATGACATTAATCTATTCTAAGTTGCGATTCGTGAGATGAAATTCTTGTTTGGTGGGGGATAGAAGCCTGTAATAGTTAGTTTATGCTTTCCAAACCCCCAGGTACCCTAAGAAAACAAAATATTATATAGTAATATGACTTATATGTAATACTGTATATCTGTATAAGATTAATCCATCTGAAATAATTTTTTGTTCGTATAATGGGGACAATATCGTAAAGAGGGGGTCGAAAAAAAACTTTGATTTCTCACCCTAAAGTAAAACATTTCGTAAGATTGGGTCGCCGTATTCAGGGATCGACTATAGTTGGATTTATAAATAAGAGTTGGCCGGATATTGATCATTACAGACTCAAATTAACAAAACACAGCAGAGAATATGTTTTGAATTGCCTCAGCAACACTTGAAATATCACTAACACAACAGAAAATGTTCAAACTTAAATTGAGCTCACAACAAATTCAAGATGATTTTGTTCCATCATTTTATCTACTGAAGCTATCCAAAACAGTTGTGACCTAGATGTTTCTCTAGTATTGGTTTACTGACTCAAGTTCTCAGCAGCACCACGTCTTGGTTCACTGAATTAAGTCAACAGAAGAGACTGACCGTGTGCATAAAGTTGAAAGCAGTATTAAGGTTCTAAAGAGGTTTATGACCTCGTTTGAGTGGCTTTATGTAACACCGCTAATCTCTTTCGCAGCTCTCGGAGCTTTTGATTAGGGACTATTAATGAGCCCCACTGACTCGTAATGAAATTAAAACCAGGAGATTTGTCCTGGTCTGTTTTTTTTTTTTAGAAAAAAAGTCCAAGTTGAGTGAAAAGTTATTTCATACTCTACGTATGTCAGAGGAGTTTGTGTCAAGCGCCTGGCTTTTGTTAACGTTTGACAGGAACAGCTTTAAAATAACACGTCTTAAATAAACCCAAATCATTCTTCAGGATTTTTTCTGGGATTTTTTTTCCCCCTCTGCAATCATTCAAAGCAAACCTGTGTTTGAGACTCAAAGAAGCTAAACATAATCATATGGTTGATTTAGTTCTTAACTCAATATAGCTTGGACTCTAGCTTAGACTGCAGACACCTGATAAATTACTCATAGAACAAAAATGTTTACAATTATAACAGCAACAAATTGCTCCACATTTAGGGAACTAATGAGTCTACAAGACCTCAATATAATTGATGAATGTGGAGTTGGTAGAGAATAGTCTTTATTGTCATTCATATCAACGTGGTGAAACATTGTATGCACGAGATTACTCATGGCAGTCCAGTAAACATGTAATAAAGACTTAAAAGAGAAAAATTAGATAAAAGGCTTTCAGAATAAATGGACAAAAAGATTTGCAACATAGTGTTTGGAGAATGACCCAAGGTATAATAATGGTGCAATGACCAAATAGTACATCATAACAATAGTGCTATGAAATGTAATGCAATAACATTAGAAGCAACAAAAACTCATAAATAAGTCAGTTTGTCCTTGTTTTAAGGGGCTTGTATGCCTACCAGAGGGCAACAGGTCAAATAGGCGATGGCCGGGGTGAGAAGAGTACCTTATAATGTTGACAGCTCTAGTGCTGCATCGCAAGCCTTAACTCAGGAAAATATTATTTCTCAGTCTATTGTTTATCTGGTAACCTGTTGTAATCACCCATTGTGTTTTTGAGAAGTTATGACACGTGTTTTGATTGATTACAAGTAGTGTTTGCTCATGAAAGTAGGTGAAGCGGACATAGTCTGTAAATATTGACTTGCAGAAGGTCACGAGTTGTGCCGCTCTTGTCCGTGGCAGGCCGAAGGACTGAAAGAAGGCGATTACATCGTCGCCGTGGGGGACGAGGAATGCAAATGCATGAGTGTGAGTGAAGTTATGAGGCTGATGAAGGACGTGGACGAGCAAGGCGTGGACATCACGGTGGTCAGCGTGCTGGATGGCAACCCAAGCATGGTAGGTGTTAATGTAACAATACACTGCTTTACTTAGTTGAGAAATATGAGAATAAGGGGGGGGTTTTAAGGGTTATTGATCTATCTCCGTTATTCATTATCCATTATCCGTTATCGGTCAGTTCATAATACGCTACAAAGCCTAGGAGTCGGGACACTTACTCTCAGCCAAAAGGCCAAGCTAAGGTCCTAGCCCTAAAGCCTTGCTGCGATCATTGCGAATGCACCGTTCCCGGAGGTACTGCAATACCGGGCCGATGCGTGGAGTGGACAGAGCAAGCTCATATTCCATCTCCGAAATGCAAAAATCAAAGATTGTAACTAAATAAATAGTAGACAATCTCTTTGCTACCACATAGATAGTACACAATTCTAGAACCATAGTTGGCATACTACACTTGATCTTAGCCAAAAGGCCGAGAAGCGAAATATGAGAATAAGGTCTTATTTTATTCTACTACAGCAGTAGTCAGAAACCACTGGGCTGTGGCCCGTTTAGTATTGATTTTATCTCATAATGACGCTTTTTTTTACTCACGGTCATGATTAAAATAATTTATTGACCGTGTTAACTACGAACACAATGGCAATGTAACATTTAAAATGTATTTGTTCAATGTCCCTCAAAGTCCAATTAATCATCATATAAATCGAATATTTTTTTTCCCTTGTTGTTGCCCTTTTGCGTTTATTTATGTCTTTCAGAACAACTTTCTGCTTTCTCAATTCTCTATTTTTAGAGTTGAACAATAGTATCTGGTACTGTAAGTAAAATAGTGTGATGATGAGATAATATCCAAAGCCGTCCCCTAGTGATCTGGTAATTACACATTGGATTTTGGCTTATTATTAACAATATTATCGTTGTTATAGTTATTATTATTGATTTTATTGTTAGGCTGGGTCGCTAGAATATTTTCAGACATTAAACCAGTCTGTGGTACAGAAATAAAGTCTGTTGTTGGAATCATTGAATTTAAAAAAGCTGTAGTTTTTCGAGTTGCAAAGAAACACAAATCATGATGAATATGTTCAATTCATTATAAAAGAAATAACCCTTAAGAGTGAAGAAATGAAATTAGATAAAAAAACCACAACAGATATTTCCTGAACCATTGAGCAATATTTCGGGCAGCCAAGAGTCAAGCTGATTGGCCATTCAATTTAGGAAAAAATAATTCAAAATAAACCCACAACAACTAATGTTTCTCACACTGAGGGCACCATAATGCGAAATCACTTTCGCTGTGTCTGCTTGCCGGCTGTAGGGAGGGGCAGGAGCAGCCAAGATTCACGCTGATCAGCCAGCACCCCTTGACTTGAGATTTCCAATGTCGATTAACCAATTAATATCAAAGCGTCTTTCATACTGTATTGTGATCGGTCATGTCAGGTCATGTTTATTTGTATAGCCCTTAATACCAAGAAGACTCGAAGGGTTGCACAGAAAAGACTATTACAGAATATTATTACACCATCCCCTGATCTAAGACCTACATGAGGGCGAGGAAAAACTCTAAAACCTCAACATGAGGAAAATGAAGAAACCTCGAAAATGGACCCAGCATGAAGTAATCTCCCTTCCAGGATGACCAGGCTGCAATGGATATTAACATCGGCAACATGAAATATAGCTCATTCATAAGCTATAGAACATAAGTGTGTTTTAAGCTTAGATTTAAACAGTTCGACTTAGGCTGCAGATCAAATCTCAGAGGGCAGAGCATTCCACAGCACCGGGGCCTAAATGTAGAATGGTGTCAAACCTGCGGATTTCTTCTTGGCTCTTGGGATCATTAGTAGACCAGCGTTTTCAGAGCGAAGGCCTTTCGAACTTTTAAAACCACGACCAGGCGGCAACTATTTAATTTGATAGGTTGTTATATTGAAAATGCTTTTAAAATTGATAGACCTTTGTGCAAATTGCTGACAAAAAAAGGAGCTCTCACTTTCAAAAACATAGGTGACCCTTGCTATAAAATAAAGCGCATACAAAATCTTTCATTTGTGTGTTTCCAGCCGGCCAAGAGTGCCACTTTCTGCGGCAATCTCCCAAAGACGTACTCCATGATCTGTTTGGCCTACGACGGCGACGACAAAAACAGCAAGTCGCGCAAGGTCACCAAAAAGTCCTCCTTCCTCAGTTGGGGCTTGAAGAACAAACTGAAAAGCACCAGTACCGTCAGCCTGCCCACTGCAGAGCAATCCTGGAACAAATCATATTCGACCTTTACAAGCTCCTACAAAGACGCCAGCCTCTACTGAGGACGCAGGTGCAGCCCACAATACTTCCAATGAATGTCTATTCTGTACATTATCAGGTATAATCCGCTGATTGAAGAAATTCAATGGTAAAATGAAAGGAATCATTTGTTCTAAGCTGCTAACCAGTTATGTTTGTGATACTATAAAAGGGATCTTTGTTTTTAAGTGCCTGAACCAGCTCACCAGTAGGTGACAAAGTGGTTATGTTGAGTTTGGTAAAAATCAGCAAATCTCGCTTTCCGATATGACAAAAAAAAAAAAAAAAAGAATAAATCAAAGCAAGTCATGACACCAGAATACATTTACACAATTGTAAAAAACTTTGATTGTTGATAAGAATTTTTTTAAATGATTCTAAGAAAATTAAATGTCATAAAAAGGGAATAACCTTAATGAAATCAAATATGCTCACCATACCAATCCTATTCGAATGAAATCGCACATTTTGTTAAATAAATCATGTCTTCATTAAAAAGAGTTACTTTTTTGGGCAAAAACGGTTGCATTTGTCTTAAAAAAAACACAAATAATAACACTAATTAATCTCTGTAAAAATTGTTAATATAATACATTTTTGAACATTTAAACAAAGGCTCATCATCTTAAAACAATTCTGTGAGTAAATAATATTTTCTTCCAAGAAAAAGTCACAATTTCATTGAGAATAAGGTCGCATTTTGTTATTTTTAGTCACAGAAAATTTGAGTAAAATGGTGGGTATATTTTGCTTTATTTTTTCCAATTAAACAAGGCTCATAATTATTGAATTGATTTTCGGGGAGGTGGACTACAACAAATTAATTAAGGTAAAAATGGTGAACAAAATTGATTTTTTTTTTCTCATTCAACAAAAGCTCTGATGCTTTCTCTAGTTTTTCCCCACATAAGTGCTATAACGTCACAATTACCTTGAAAGCTGTTGTTCTGGTATTTTTTTTGTGTGCAGTCTCGGCCACAATTTTACAACCCAACAAAATGTTAGTTAAAAGTTTAGTGACTCACAAAGCAATTAAAACATTTTTTAAAAATTCTCAAAAATATCCAGTCTAACCTGTTATGTTCCAAGAATCTATTTTTCCTCAAGCTTATGAGTACAAAACTCCGCCTGTCACCTTTTTAACAACTTTGTTATTTAAATACTTGTGCACCGAATACGAGAGACGAGTCTGCAACCTGTCAAAGATGTCCAGTTTTATCACAATATGACTTTTTTTTTTAATTTGAGTGCCAATGATTTTATGTAAATACACACTATTGATTTATTGTTTGCCTTAGAAATACCACAATGCCTCAAGTTTATGGGAGTACAGTACATTTGTGCCATCTGATTTTAATTTTTGAGTTTTAAACACTTTCCAACCACATAATTATATTTGTAACGATCTGTGTCAAAACAAATCAATAGTGGGAGAAAAAAATTACTTACCGTTTTAGCTATATATGCCTTTTTTTTTTTAATTAAATTGGGATTTTTAATTCCAATTCAAAATGTCATAGAATCCCTTCAATAGCATGTAATTATATCTCACCTTGTAATATGAATGTAGGAGCAGACTGATTAAATCACTCGGCCAATTTTTTTCTCTGACACTATTTTTGTGTCTGACTGATCTCTGTTGTCTACAAAGTAGATTCTTATACATGTTTGATAATCAAATTATTATTTATATCATACATTTATGTTCCTGTTGGATTTTGTGTGGTTTGTGAATGGAAATCATTTTTAGCCGTTTGAAGGAATGTATGCATTTTATTGCCTTTTTTTTTCATGTGTGTGCCGTTACAAGACATGTCACGAGAAAACCTTCCAACTGATACTTCGTGCCATGTCATCGTGAAACATGTTCAGTCTATTATCGAGAGTTACATTCATATACTGTACATCAATTTTATACATTGCAAACAAAAAAAAGACATTGCATTTCTAAATTCTATTCCGGGATTGGTGTAAAACTAACTTCAATTGTGGTGTGTATGACTTTTCTGGGAATGTTTTTGTCTTGTTTTGAATCCAATCTTAATAAAACAAAGGGGACCAAACAGTTATTGCTCTTTCTTTAACCTAATTGTGGATTCTAAGAAAATTAAATGTCATAAAAGGGAATAACCTTGATGATATAAAATATGCACATCCAATCTTATTAAAATGAATTCACACATTTTGCTTAAATTAATCATGTTTATCATGTTAGAAAATGACAACATCGACATAGATTTATATGGATGCCCAAGAGAGCCATAATTTAATTATTAAAACGACGAAGGTTGTATTTATTAATTGGATGTTCGTTTTATTTTGTCACTCTTGGGCTTCCATACACACACCTCTTTTCCTTTGCTCAAATGATGGATATTGCAGGATCTGCTACTCATGTCTGTTTCAAGGAATTAGCTAATTGAGTTGTTAGCCCTGCCCCCTGTAGTTTAAGTGACAGCCAGAGTGATCCTTTGACAAAATGACATTCTGAAATATAATGGGGCATTGTGTAAATGAAGGATTTGTAATAAAATTGACTTTTTCAAAAATAAGGATTTTTTTTTTTTAATAGTATCACGCAAATTAAATCAATTTACATTATTATGAAAAGTTTGCTGTTCTTAACCCATTCAATGCAGTAACGTATACATATGTTTTCAGAAGCTTTGTTGCGAAGTGTCAAAATGTAAAAATGTTTTTTATTTTTCATTTTGTTTTAAAAAACGGTATAAAGGGTAGCAACACTCTTGGAATGATTTCAGTGCGATAAATTACAATTAGATGGCTCTGAGCAGATCTTTGTCCATACATAGAGGAAGCCCCCACTCCAACAATTTGCAGTGTGTAGGCGGCCCGATGTGGTAAGTAAAGCAGCAAGGTGAGAGTAGCAAGAATATGGATAAATACAGAGAGTTTACACTTCAACAGCATTTCTCTTTCTCGAAGAGATGACAAGGGATGACGTTTTGTGCACACCCGCTGGAACGCAATCGCCACGGGGACCGAAATCGTGTGATCACGTCACCGAAAATATTGGTCTCTGAATCGCTCATGCATACGTTTAATGTTCCAACAATAAACTCTTATTTTGCAAATCAAGTGCCTGTGTGTTGTTTATGGAAAAGCGTGCTTTTCGCAGACATTTACTTAACAATAGTAAAAGCTAGAAACATCCATCCATTATTTGCACCGCTTATGCTCAGTAGGGTCGCGGGGGTGCTGGAGCCCATCCCGGCTATCTTCGGGTAGTGGGCAAGGGACACCCTGAACTGGTTGCCAGGCAGTGGCAGAGCACACAGTGACAGACAACTCACTTGCTCATTGACACCTAGGGACCATTCGGACCGGCCGATTAACCTGACATGCATGTTTTTGGAATGTGGGCGGAAACCCACGCATGCACGGGGAGAACTTGTAAACTCCACACAGGAAGGTTTGATCTCATGACCTCAGAACTGTGCCGCACATGCGCTTACCACTGCGCTGCCGTGCTGCCCGCTAGAAACATACTTTTTCCAATTAAATAAAATGAAATATGAGGGTTCAAGCATTCTTTTGATATGTTCCATACCAATATACAGTGCCATGTAAAAGTATTTGCCCCTTTCCTAATTTATGATTTTTTTTTTGTATATTTAGCACTCTCAAAGGTTTCAGATCATTAAACACATTTTAATAGGTTTTGATTTTTGTGTGTGTGCCTTAAATGAAATCAACATTTACAAACTGCAAACTGATATTAAAATTAGTTTGATCTGAAACCTGTGTGAGTGATAGATATGGAAAAAGCACAGAGATCAGGATGGGGCAAATACTTTTTCACTGGTGCTATATATGAACATTTCCTGTAGCCCTTCAAAAATGAGTCCAAAAAGCAAAACTTGGCTCTTCCCATGTGAGAGAAACGTCTCGCTTTGAATAAGAGTAAAATTAAAAACTGAAAAATTAAGTTATGATAAAATTTTAATTAAAATATTAGTTTCAGGAAATAATTGTTTTCAAAATGAATTGGGTTTTTACGATATTGCCCATTATTTGGCTAAATGTTTTTTATTTCCAAAGGTCGTTTTATCTCATTTCATTAGCTGCACTGCTTATCCTCAGTAGGGCTGCAGGGGTGCTGCAGCCCATCCCAGCGATCATCGGGCAGTGGGCAAGGGACACCCTGAACTGGTTGCCAGCCAATTGCAGGGCACACAGGAACAGACAACTCACTCGCTCGTTCACACTTAGGGACAATTTGGACCGGGCAATCCACCTGAAAATCATGTCTTTGGAATGTGGGAGGAAACCGGAGTGCCCGGAGGAAACCCACGCAAGCACGGGGAGAACATACAAACTCCGCACAGGAAGTCTGGTAGCTGGATTTGAACCCACACAGGAGGTTCCCAAGACCTTAGAACTGTGCCGCACACGCGCTAACCACTGCGCCGCCGTGCTGCCCCAAGGTCGTTCTAATGTTGGGCTATTGTTGATTTCTAAAAAGGTTGAGAATAAAGTTCGGAAAATAAAAATCTTGAGTGGATCGTTGTCGCCTTCTACAGGCAAAAATAAGCGCTGGGTTGCTAGGCAAAATCAAGCACGCCGATTGGATGCAGGGGAAGTGTCAAGCCAATTGGAGTTTCGGATGTTGCGAGGTGTGGGACGCTTGCGGAGCGTCTGGATACAGGGAAGCCACAAGTAGCAGCCTAAAAGATTAGCTTTTATTTGTTCATTAAAAGTCGCTATTTGTTAGGATACATTAACATAACACAGTAACTGCATTGTGTTTTTGACAGAATGTTGATTGTCGTTTTAAATTAAAATATCCTCGTACCGTCCGCCATGTTGAAGCTGAACCGATGGAGGGAGAAAGACAAACAATTCGTGAGTGCTAGTTTCACAATTGTTTTTTTTTGAATGGTCGCCAAGCTACAATAAATACAGTATGTGTTTTGAGAAATCGAAAATAACGAATAATGGAACAGCAAATCAATGTGAAAAGTCATTCATGGGTTGTTTTCCATTTGTCTCTGCTTCGCGGTTCATTTTTCGCGGTCACGTAGTTTCGTGATTTTGTTGAGTGTGACATTGTGAGCAGTGTTGGACACGTTACTTTAATAAAAAAAAAAGGGAATTAGTTATTGTTGCTACTTCTTCCAAAAGAGTAACTGAATTACTCTATAATAAAAGTAACCAGGGAAAAAACCACTTTATGTTACTTAAAAATAAGTCGTTATATGTCAAAGAATTTGAAAGGACAAGTAGTTTTATAGAATCGTGTGATATTTGATGCACATTGCCAGCAACATATTCATCTTACACTTGAAGTGCAAGAAAACCAACAGTAGACAATATGATAATAATAATAATAATAATAATTTCCTTTGTATTGTCATTCTTTGTAACGATGTACACAGAACGAAATGTCGATACACCTGACCCGTTGTAGCGGGTCGATGAAGCCGCAGCCAGAGGGCGCCGCCATTATACCAATTAGGTATGTCTCGGTCGAGGCGCGAACCAGCGACCTCCCAGTCTCAAAGCGGGCACACTACCATCTAGGCTACTGAGCTGGTATAAAATAACAATTAAATATAAAACATATAAAGAGAGTAAAATAGCCTCAATCTAACTCTCACAACAGGAGACAACTAGTCAAGTAGACATAGCCTACTGTACTTCAAGTGTTTTCTTTGTTCACAACAAAAGTCAATTGTAAAACAATATAAAGTGAGTTTCACTCAATAGAATAATCTATTCTGACAACTCTCAAGTAGACATATACTACTGTATTTCAAGTATTTTCACTCAACAAAAGTAAACAGTTTAACAATATTATGTGTGTTTAACATTGTGGTGTAAAATAATTAAAAGTCTCACAACGTGAGACAACTGGTCAAGTATAAATAAGCAACTGCACTTCAAATATTTTGTTCACAACAAAAGTAAACAGTAAAATAATATAAAGTAACTACCCACTCCCTCTCTCTACCTCTCTCGTGCAGACCTACAGCATACCACACTATAACTCTATATGCACTCCATATGAAATAAGAGCTATTGTATTTTTGGTTGTTTCTCTTGTTGTTGTCTCCCCTCATCATCATATGTTAAAATTTTGCTGTTGAATGTGATCTCTTGCATGTGTGTGTAGAAGCACATAGTCCATGGTTTGGTTCCAGCCGCTTCCATTGCTCCCAAGGCTGCTGTGCCTCGAACCCCACCCCCGCGCAGCCCTGCCCCCTCACCTGAGAGACCCAGGTACTGAAGAACCCTCTCCTCATCCCTTCACCATCTTCTTCCACTTGTGTCTCATCTGTCTCATCAATTCTAGAAACAATGTTAAATTTAAGGAGGGGATTTAAAAGCATACTACAGTAAGAAAAGTGTCATAAAGAGGGGTTGAAAAATTATCTTGTTCCACACTGTTAAGTGAGAATGCTGTGAGGCAGGGACGTCGTATCCAGGGGGCGTCTACTGTACTGTCATTTTTTTATAGCAGATGTTAATTTGTTATTTTTATCCCTAGATCAGCCTTAGCTGCTGCTATTCTGTCTTCTTCACTGACTGGACAGACATGGGGACTGCCGCCGGCTCGTCCCTACTCTGGGTGTGAGAGTGAGCTATCAGAGTCACTGCTTTCTGAGCGCAACGTCAGCAGCGCAAACTTTATACGGTGACACATATGCTCCTTACCTAGTCATGTTATAAAGAATCATTTGAATGCTCATGGTCACACGCATTTCTACATTCATTAGTGATCGATGGTCACAAGACTATGTCATCCGTCCTCCTCTGTCCTCCCCTGATCAGTCTGAGGAGGAGCTGCAACACCAGGCTGGTGAAGAGAAGGAAGAAGAAGACGAAGGAGGGGGCATGGAAGAAGAGAAACATGACTTTTATCCCGTGGACAGACGGAAGAGTTTAGACACAGAAAAAGCAGTCCGCTCAATGCCGGCGGAGAACTTGGTAAATATTAACAGTCACTTTTGCAATACAGACGCTGCCCTACTTACGAACGAGGTTCCGGACGATCGTTCGAAAGTTGAATTTTTCGTAAGTCGTTTCAGTACTATATTTTGGATATTTAAGGTTTGTATAAGTATGTTTAAGGCTTGTATAAGTAACTTGTATTGTTTTGTACTAAAAATAATCATTTCATGAAATAATATGCTCTAGAAAGATAAATAAAGTTAAGTGTAACTTAGGGCCCGGTCACACAGCCGTTTGCGTCTGTATCGCGGCTCAATCACGACCAGAAATTTCTGCCCGTGAAGCAGACGCTGTTGCCCACGTTGAGATCGCGATACAGACGAGTTACAGCCGTGCTTTACTTGCGGCAAGAAATTCACACTCAGTTGGCCGCGCGAAAAAGTTTTGCGCTGCTCAAAACTTTAGACCACGGGTAACCGCGGGCGGCACACGTGGTACACACGCGGATATGACGCGGTACAGACGCGGAACGACGTGCTACGCCCGCGGCCAGGGCGCGGTTACACGCGGGTAGGACGCGGAATTTTAGCGGGTAATCGCGGGTTTGTTCTGCGGCTGAATCACGTGAATTAGCGTGTGTAACGCGTGTGGCGGTCAAACGCCTTTCTCCGCGTATATTCAGCGTGATTTGCCGAGCACACGTCACTTGTGCTCGAGACGTCAAGGGGTGAACATGGATCCCCGTCACCGTAGTGACCTCGTCTTAATCCATTTTTATTTCTTGACATTTCTTTTCATTTTATAACAAGATAATAAAATAAAAATAAAAAACTATTACAATAATAACATATTGGCTTCTTCTTCGGTGCCATAGCTTGAAATCTTGATCTTCACGGGACTGTGTCTTGAGCAGTTATGATTTCTACAGCCCGGCTTGGCAGCTTTTATACCCGTGGTCCACACGCGGAAAGGAAGTGGAACTGACGCGATGAGGAAGCGGAACAGCCGCCGGCGTCTGTTTCGCGGGCATACCACGGATGAACAGCGGGTTGGCCAATTTTGCGCATTTTCCACCGCGGGCAACAGCGTCTGCTTCACGGGCAGAAATTTCTGGCCGTGATTCAGCCGCGATACAGAAGCAAACGGCTGTGTGACCGGGCCCTTACTTAAGGAAGATGAGCCTCAAGAGGTCCTCCTCTGTGTTAGAGAGTGGCCGAAATAAAGCGTTCCGACCATTTTCTCAATCGCACCAAGCTTTCTTATTTCACTTTAATTTCAAAAGAAACGGCTCGCCTCTTCGGAGTGCACTGGAAATTCAGTACACGTAGAACTGCATGTTTACATAATAACTAGAAAGAGGAAGCAGATTTTCTGGTGACCTCTCACAGCGCCACATTCCGGTAGCGGCGGAAAGAAGCACTACAGTAATGTCCTGTACTGGGAAAATGATGCACACAATACATAATCTAATTTACAGCAATGTCCGTATATTTTTCGACTTCCCCAAAAAATGTTCGTATGTACCGTTTTTTGTCGAATGGTCGTAAGTAGGGGAGCGTCTGTACAGATTAAGTCCTTTTCTGCATTAAATATGACTTTTGAATCTTCCAGACAAGTTCACATCAGTCAAGTCATATGTTTGCTAACAGGGGCTCTTCTCCAGGTTAGTTGATTCTTTTAAATTAAAGTACATTCAGAGGGTGATTTTCAGACTCATAACCTAAAATTCAATCAATCAATCAATCAATCATACAAGCAGCAGCAAGAAAATGGAAAAAAAAGATCCAATAAAGTTTGAGGAATAATTGCCAGGTAAGCATCTCCAACAGGGGCCCCCTCACTTTTTGTTCATCTGAGCTACTTCATGAAATGGCCATGTCAAAATGATTTACCTACTGTCACGAAAATTGCTTTAAATTATATTTATTTAATTCAGAATCTAATTCGTTGGTTACCGATTCAGCCAGCAGGTAGTCCTCAAGATTTCCACACAAACTAGTTCCCAAAATGGCCTCTGTGGTATTTACAATGAAGGAAGCAATAGTCTAAACATATTGTATTTTAGCTTTAAATTATAGATTTTGCAGTTCATTGATAATGATGATTGATCAGTCCAAAGGAAAAATATATAGACACACAAATAAACAATGCAACGTTGTTTGATTCTAACAGACTACGATTTATTTGCATGGATAGAAAAATCAAATCAAATGTAAAAACAAAGGACAATGTTTAAAGAGAAACTTCTAATTAATAAAAGAAAAATGACTCGAGTGGGGAAAGGGAGTTGGAGTTGAATAGAGGCGGAGAGGTTGTAATTTTTTGAGAAACACAAGAATTATTGATGTGATGAACAAAAAGAAAACTCACAATTTAGTTTCCAATAGTTAATTTTCTGTTCAGTCTGTCTGACGGTAATGTCACGAACTAAACATTTTATGACCAGGAATCGGTTTATCATGATACAAGAACCCAACCATAGATTTTTTTAGTTTAAATGGAAAACTTTGTCAGTCTGCTTCAGTAATCAAATCAACAAGATGGTGAACCAACCAGTAAGAACAAAATAGTTGTCTTGTGGGGTTAGGGTGTAACACTCTAGTCTACAGACAGCATTCAAATAGAGAAAAGTTTCTGTAGCGGGAAGAAAAAGCAGGGGTTTCTGTAGCAGTCAGAGAATATCTCTACACTACTATTAAAAGCAAAACCTATATCTTTATAAGTTGTCTTGTGGGGTTAGGGTGTAACACTTGATTCTACAGACAGCATTTAAATAGGGAAATGTTTCTGTAGCAGGAAGAAAAAGCAGGGGTTTCTGTAGCAGTCAGAGAATATATCTACACTACTGTTAAAAGCAAAACATGTAAATATTGACTATTGTTTATTTGTATCATATACAGTGAGACCTCGGATTCAGAGCTTCGTGGTCTGTAATGGTAAAAAAAAGGGGCGTCGCTACTTTTTGCGGGAATCCCCCTCGGCCGACGACCCTAGCACAGCGCGCCGTTCTCATTTCCCGGTGTTGTGCCCAAATCCGACTCCCGTACTGAATCCTCTCCCCCTCGCGTGAACGCGCATTCTGCTGCGCTTCCGACAAGTGATCGTATTCTATATAATACGCTTATTGAAACCATAAAGCGAGCTAATTAAAATAATTGGGCGATCGTAGTCTATATAATGCGTTTATTTAAACAATAAAGCGCGATCGTATTCTACAAAATGCGTTTGTTAACGCGGATGAAAAAGTCACCAACGTCACGTCTCCCGCTCGGGCCGCGATGGCTCTACATGGCGCTACACAGCCCTCGATGGGGGAAAGGGGTAGGGGGGACCTGTGGGGGTTAGGGGGCGGTGAAGCGGAAGCCGCGTGGACCCAGCAGTAGCAGCCGTGGGCTACCAGTACACTCAGTGCGGCCAGAGTAAGTCGAGAGCCTTAGCATGGTGCTCGTGGCGCACGTTAAAGCTCGTGTTTGCTGACGGGATCTCAAAGACTATTATGCATTACGGCGGTGGAGCGGAAGCCGCACCAAAACCGCGCGCCGTTGTTGTGCCCAAATCCAACTCCCGTACAAGATCCTCCCCCCCTTGCGTGAACGCTTCCGACAGGCCGTCGCGGTGTCGTGCGTATCGCGCCCGAAAGGACCCGCGCCGCGGGTTAGGGGCTCGCTCGCAAATAATAAGGATTATCGGTGCAGATAATGAGATGAATTTTTTTTCTTTTTTTCTTTTTGAAGGGGCGTCGCTACTTCGCAGATTTTCACTTTTTGCGGGTGGCCTTGCTCCCCATTAAACGGGTCTAAAAAAATAATAATTAAAAAAAATATATATATATTTTTTATTTTTATTATTTTCTCTTTAAGGGGCGTTGCTACTTCGCAGATTTTCAGTTTTCCGGGTGGTTTTGGTCCCCATTAGCCGCAATAACCGAGGTCTTACTGTATGGTGATGTATCTTGCATTCGTTGACACATCTTTTATCTTTTTCATGTTGAGAATTTTTGTGCATAATGCCCGCTAGTGGAGCATTCACTGCATTGTACCTCGGAACTTTTTGCCGGGTTTGTATGTGCATGTGGGGGTTACAATTGCATCGAAAATGATCAGATGTCAGACTGGGTGCCCTGTGGCAATAAGGTGACCTCTTTTACGGTGGGGACATGATAGGCTGACATTTATGTTGTTAGTGCTATACCCCCCGAGAAGGGCGTGCGCTTTAATCTACTATGAGAAGATTGTCTCGGAAGTTTCTTCACGATATACAGACACTGTACACATGTATTGGGCACCCCTTATCAACAACTTTCACTTTGTTCTTTATTCATATCCCGGAGAATGTAATGTAATAATATGTTTACCGTGCAGCCACTAGCCAATCAAAACAGCCCAAACTGCTAAGTCAGCCATCACTTGAGGCCAGCGTTGTGAAAAAGGACGGGCAAGGAATCAATGCCTCAAAGGACAAAAACCTCAGATTGGAGGAGAAAGTGCGACATCCTAAACAGGAAATCAGCCACTCTAAGAGTCACACTAGGGCCCAGTCAATCAGGACCTCATATGCAGGTAAACAAAAATGAAATCAATAATTCTATGCTAAATTATGTATTCTGATGGAACATGTAGATCAAAGACCGTTAATTCTGTAACTTTCTATTTCTTTTCTTTGTCTTTTGCAGACATGCAAGCAGAGTTGCTCGATGCAAGGCAGCAGGCCCAGGAGCTTGTGGATGAGAATGACACGCTCAAACGCAGTGTCTATCGCCTCAGTGTGGAGCTGAGTGCTTACCAGACCAAATACAGGCCTCTCAAAAAGCAGGAGGTACATAAAAAATATAACATAAGTCTTCTGATTGCTAGAACATTCATTGATTGCATTATGTGTTTAGGTGTCTGGGTACAAAACAGATAATTCACCAGCCGCTGACCTTAAATATTAGAGCAATAAATCATTCACATTTACATCCACATGAACTCAAGAGTCTTCATTTTTGGCCTACGGAAAATATAACTCCCCATTAGTGTAAGGCCAAAATATGATTTAATCCCACACTTTAAACTTTGATTTTGTACCATTAAAGAAAGAAGCTAATGAAATAAGCCAAAGAAATACGCTTATTGAATCATTAATTATTTAATATCTTTACGTTATGCATTTCTTTTAAATGATGCCAGCTCAAATGACCAATCCAATTACTTTACTTTATTTAGGCTTGCAATATCCTTAAATCTCCTCCAGGTGACAGTGTTGCTCTTTTTATCTGCCGCATGTAATGCAAGTATATATCATTTTGGTTGATTTTAGTTAAACATTTTATACTCCTCAGCATCACACGCTTTTCATATTTCCACGGAAGCGTGTTTGCTGCTAATGTAACAAAAACCTTTTTGAACATAACATTAAGTAAGGTTGTGATGTGTTTTTTTCTTCTTTTTTTAGAATCCTGCTGTTTTACCTACCAGGAAGTCTACCTTATAGTTTAAAAAAATTGGGCATCACAGCACAATCGCATTCTTTTTAGGTAGCAACAATCTGAAATATTTGTAACCTATGGTAATACATACATACGTGCATCCACACTTACAAATACAAATTTGAACCCCAAAAACATGCCACAGACATCTATCATAACTGTCAATTGGAAAATCAGGTTAAATGGGTTATTTTCCTATCTCAAGAATTTTATATTTGGGATGTGTTTTGCAGATTTCCAGATTAAGCAGCCTACCAACGACGGGTTCTCCTCCATCCTGGCTGGTAAGTAACACATTAAAACAGCTTCAAGTAAGTCTAGTGCTCTGGTTTGCTGTAATTGTTGAGTATAAATCAGTAGATTCATCTTCTAAATTATGATGATGGTAAGGGGTCTTTTAGTTGTTCCCAAGACAACATAATTAGCAGACCAATCAGGAACACATTTGAGACATTTTAGTGGCACCATATCAGTTGTAATGCCAAACTGGTAATAAGAGTGCAAAACAAAGCGGGGTTTCAATTTAATGGAAGGATGCAATTCTGAAATTTGTTATATGAAAATAAAAAAATAATCTATCTTTCTAAGAACTATTAAATTAAAATGTTTAAATTGTTTTTTGAAATCCCCATGTAAAATTTAATTTGTTATATTTCTCCTTTAATATATTTAGGTAAAAGCCTGTCTATTAGAAATAATCTTTTTTAAAGCCCTTTGATATCAATATTTGTCGGTAGTATGATTAATTGCTTTATTTCAAATGTTGACAATTACAGAGTGTATTTGGCTTATCTAACCAAATGTAATATTGAATTAAAAAATAAAAGTAACATTTTAGGTATGACTTAGAGTGTACATTGTTGTTGACTTTATGTTCAAAGTTCTTGGCTGACAATGAGTCTTTATGTTCTTGACACGGTTGTTCTTGTCCGGGATTGGTGTAGGTTGACAAGAAGTATTTGTCTCCTCTGATGTTAGCCTATGAAGACTCATTGAATCAGAAAGATGCTCTCTTGCGCAGTGCTGAAGTAAGACATCTGATCACCACAGGTTAAAATATTGATTTTATTTCGGACGACACTTGACAGCAATTGATTTTCATAGGAAGAAGAGAAAAAGCTTCGGGTTCACATTGAGGAGGCTGTGAAAAAAAATGAGATGTTCCACCAGAAGATGGACAAGAAAGCTGAAGGCCTCAGCTCGGACGAGTGGTACTGTAATGCAAGACACAAACTCATGTGTTTTAGTTTTTCATGAGGGTTTTTCTTTTATATTAGCTGAGACAATATCCAGTGAGTTGACACCATTCCAATAAGAGTAAGAGTAAAAGGAAAAGATGAGCATATGGAAAAAATGACTGCGAGGTTATGTTTATTATTTGATAAATATATCAGCATATGATGGAGCAGGATCTTTAACCGTAATTTGGATGAGAATAGAGTTGCGTGCAAGGGAGGTAGTTCTTTACCCATGATACCCTCTCTTGTGTGTATATGTCCACAGCCATCAATTGCAGAAGCAAGCCATGCTGGTGTTGCAGGAGAACCAGCTTCTGATCGAGCAGCTGGAGGTTCTGAATTCTAAGAAAGAGGCCGAGCAAAACAAACGCTTGTCCGAAGGTACATACCACATGGCCAACCGTCCGTTAGTAACTCATTATTTCTGTCATCTATCCAACAATATATCAAATTATCCGTTTTCCATTACCAGCATCCACCCATTCAAATCCGCCAATGGCCTGACTTACAAAATCATGGACCCATTAATGATCCAACCATCTACATCCAACCATCATCCATCTTCCATTATCATAATTTGATAAACCAATGATAACACTGTCTGTGGTCTAGATTTCTTCAACTGATTTAGAGTATTTTTGCACTGCTGAATACGGAACTTGCATCAATTTCTCTACATCAAGTTAATTTATAAAAACAGTTAAAAATCTTGCATTATTGGCTTGTTTCGTCAATACGCATCTTCTTTCTTCTCTCTAAGTAAGGTTTTAAGAAAAAAGATTTTCTTACGATGGATATACCGTAAGATTTGGACTATAAGGCTCATCTGATTATAAGACGCACCCAGTACATTTCTAAAGAAAAAAAAAATGTTGTACTACGTAAGCCGCACATGACTATACGACGCATGTGCCCACATTTAAACATGAGATATTTACAAAGAAAGACTACGCAGAAAAAGTTTTAACAATATACGATACCTTAAACCTAAACAAAAACATGTCACCAGTCACTGAAATATGTCATAAGGCATATTAATTTGAAAGCTTATACTATTTGGGATTCAAGATATGCTGACCATTTTCAAAATAGAATCAATCAGAGAAACATCACAATCTGCAACAGGATACCCAAAAACTAAAGCTGGCGTAACTCAAATATACTATATATATATATTTATACATATATATATATATATATATATATATATATATATATATATATATATATATATATATATACATTTAGATGCATGTATGGGCGGCACAGCAGCTGAGTGGCTGGCACGTCCACGGCACAGTTCTGAGGTCATGGGTTCAAATCTACCTACCAGCTGTGCGGAGTTTGCATCTTCTCCCCGTGCTTGTGTTGGTTTCCTTCGGGAACTCTGGTTTCCTCCCACAATCCCAAAACATGCATGTCAGGTTAGTTGGCCTGTCCAACTTGTCTCTAGGTGTGAATCAGCGAGTGATTTGTCTGTCTCTGTGGCAATCAATTCAGGGTGTCCCTGCCCACTGCCCAAAAAAAGCTGGGATGGACTCCAGGACCTCCGTGACCCTACTGAGGATAAGAAGTGCTGATAATTGATTGGTGGATTATATATTTATGTATATATGTATACGTGTGTATATATATATAAATATATAACTAAATCTATATATATATATATATATATATATATATATATATATATATATAAACAGACACACACCAGCTCGGTGGATTTGGGGTAGGGCGCCCACCCTGAGACTTGGAGAGGGCTCATTCAAGCCTTGGCTGAGTCATACCTAAGACTTCAACATTGGTACCCATTGCCTCCCTGCTTGGCGCTTGGCATTATGGGTTGGAATTGGGGCGACATATTGGATGGATAGAATTATCCTTGCATAATTTACTGTGCACAGTCATACAAATGTATATGGGAGAAGACCCCTGCATAATCAGTGATAAGGCAGGGCAAAATGATTCAGCACATCAGATTCACCCTTAATCACCTGATAAACACAGAAAAATAATTTTTTTCATTGACCTGTGAAATCAACTATACATCTTTAATCCACTTATTCATTCTTCCATCCATCAGTATCTTCATTCTTCCCTTACTCAGTGTCCCAATTATCCAAACAATTGATGCTGCTTGAGGCGGAAAACCAACATTTGCATGAGGAAGTGGATGAGAGTAAAATAAAGTTGCGCCAAAGTGAAAGGGAGGTGCTCACATTGAGGTCCCGGCTTGAGGACGCCATCGCTTGGGAGGAGCATTGCAGCATTGCCGGGAAGCTCAGGCGGTGGGTAGAGTGTTGCATTACTTTTGCTAATGTGTGAATTGAAATTAAATTGATTTAATATGATTTTCTAAGACACATGTAGACACATGTCTCTTTATGGCCGTTAACTTTTTTTGACAAAGAAGTTGACTGTATACCTCGACCTGGCTTTAAGTTAAGTTTTCTGGTTGTAATCACTCTTTTCAGGCAGCTAGAGCAGGAGCAGAGCAAGAACAAAAGTGAGGTGGACAAGATGCGTGTTTTCCGCAATCAAAATCAAATTCTACAAGCGGACAAGGCTGAAATGATGGCGGCTGTGGAAAGGGCACAGGTTGAGCTGGAGAGCAGCAGACAAGCCAGCAGGTTAGCATGAATCTTCTCTCTAGGATCCATTATTAATCTATCTATCCTATATTAATCCACCCATGAAATTGTCTTCTTTTATACAATAACGTACGCATTATTGAACAATTTTCCTTTTAATGAATGTCAAGTCATTTTTATTTGTATAGCCCTTAATCACAAATAGTCTCAAAGGGCTTCAAAGTTATTACATATAAGAAGTTTAGGTTATTTGTATGCTATAGAGTAGAAGTGAGTTTTAAGCTTAGACTTAAACATGTCCACTGAGGCAGCAGATCGGATCTCAGGGGGAAGAGCATTCCACAACACCGGTGCCCGGATGGAGAACGCTCTCGAACCAGCGGAACACTTCTTGGCTCTTGGGATCACCAGGAGACCGGCGCTCTCAGAACGAAGGCTTCAGGCCGGGACATAGGGGGAAATTAGATCTGAAAGATATGAGGGGGAGAGTCCATGTATGATTTTGTATAGTAATAGGAGAACCTTAAAATCGCATCTTAGGCTAACAGGGAGCCAATGCAGGTTAGCCAAAATTGGGGTGATGTGATCGTACTTTTTTGTCCTAGTCAAAAGCCTCGCTGCAGCATTTTGTACCAGCTGAAGACTCTTGAGTCTGGTCATCGGAAGACCGGAAAGCAGTGCATTACAGTAATTGAGACGGGAGGTAACAAACGCGTGAATTATGATTTCCGCATTCGACTGAGAAAGTATAGGACGAATTTTAGCAATGTTACGGAGAGGGAAGAAAGCGGTTCTAGTAATTTTCTTCACATGTGTTTGAAATGACAGATCGGGGTCAAATATGACACCTAAATTTTTAAGTGAGTCGCTCTGTGTGATGTGGCAATGTCGATGTTCACAGCGGTTTTAGAGAATAAGTCACGGGACTTAGATGGTTGTAATCACTCTTTTCAGGCAGCTAGAGCAGGAGCAGAGCAAGAACAAAAGTGAGGTGGACAAGATGCGTGTTTTCCGCAATCAAAATCAAATTCTACAAGCGGACAAGGCTGAAATGATGGCGGCATGTTTGACTGTGGGGATGGTGTGTTGAGGGTGATGAGCTGATGAATGTGCTTCGCCCTATTACATTTAAGCTCCTACAATTTGTTTTGTTTTTCCTGATCTTAGAATTGTGGATTGTTTTTACCGCCTTAAATTGCAGGAGGATGGAAAGGCGTCTTCGGGCACTGAAGCAGCAAAAGGACGAATTTGTGCTAAAAGAGGGCAAGACGCGTACTTACCTGGAGGCCGTTGTGTCCGTGGCTGATCGCATCTCGCAAGAGCGTGACCAAGTTGTTCAAATGGTACGAGAACTCTCTGTAGAACACTGTCATGGAGGAGTCGAAAAAAACTAGAAAAATATATGATATATGTACATATAGTGGCTTGCGAAACTATTTGGCCCCCTAGAACTTTGTGACCTTTTGCCACATTTCAGACTTCAAACATTAAGATATAAAACTGTTATTTCTTGTGAAGCATCAACAATACGTGGGACACAATCACGAAGTGGAACACACATTATTGGATATTTTAAACTTTTTTAACAAATAAAAAACAAAAAAGTGAGTGTGCAAAATTTTTCATCCCCATTGAGTTAATACCTTTTAGCGCCACCTTTTCCAGCGATTACAGCTGCAAGTCGCTCGGGGTATGACTTAGTTTTGCACATCAAGAAACTGATATTTTTGCCCATTCCTCCTTGCAAAACAGATCGAGCTCAGTGAGGTTGGAAGGAAAGTGTTTTTGAACAGCAGTTTTCAGTTATTTCCACAGATTCTCAATTGGATTGAAGTCTGGACTTTGACTTGCCCATTCTAACACCTTGATATGTTTTGGGGTGAACCATTCCATTGTAGCTTTTGCTTTATGTTTTGGATCATTGTCTTGTTGGAAGACAAATCTCCATCCCAGTCTCAGGTCTTTTGCGGACTCCATCAGGTTTTCTTCCAGAATGGTCCAGTATTTGGCTCCATCCATCTTCCCATCAATTTTAACCATTTTCCCTGTCCCTGCTGAAGTAAAGCAGGCCCAAACCATGATGCTGCCACCACCATGTTTGACTGTGGGGATGGTGTGTTGAGGGTGATGAGCTGTGCTGCTTTTACGCCAAACATAACGTCTTGCATTGTTGCCAAAAAGTTCGCTTTTGGTCTCATCTGACCAGAGCATCTTCTTCCACATGTTTGGTGTGTCTCCCATGTGGCTTGTGGAAAACTTTAAACAACACTTTTAATGGATATCTTTAAGAAATGGCTTCCTTCTTGCCACTCTTCCATAAAGGCCAGATTTGTGCAGTATACGACTGATTGTTGTCCTATGGACAGATTCTCCCACCTCAGCTGTAGACCTCTGCAGTTCATCCAGAGTGATCGTGGGCCTCTTGGCTGTATCTCCGATCAGTTTTCTTCTTGTATGAGCTGAAGGTTTATGGGGACAGCCTGATCTTGGTAGATTTGCAGTGGTCTGATACTCCTTCCATTTCAATATTATTGCTTGGGATGTTTAAAGCTTGGGAAATCTTTTTGTATCCAAATCCAGCTTTAAACTTCTCCACAACAGTTTCTCGGACCTGCCTGGTGTGTTCCTCGTTCTTTATGATGCTCTGTGTGCAGGTGCATTTATAGAGACTCGATTACACACAGGTGAATTCCATTTATCATCGTTAGTCATTTAGATCAACATTGAATCATTCAGAGATCCTCACTGAACTTCTAGACCGAGTTTGCTGCACTGAGAGTAAAGAGGCTCAATAATTTTGCACACCCACTTTTTCATTTTTTATTTGTTATAAGTTTAAAATATCCAATAATTACAGTTTTATATCTTGATGTCTGAAGTCTGAAATGTGGCAAAAGGTCACAAAGTTCAAGGGGGCCAAATAGTTTCGCAAGCCATTGTATGTGTAATATATATATATATATATATATATATATATATATATATATATTTTTTTTTTTTTAAAGGCAAATTTATGATCTCTTTCTGGCAATCATACGCATTGAAAATTAGTGTTACTCAACCAATGTGGCGTAAGACATTGATGTACCTCAGGAAAAACTCCAATTCTATTGCTGCGTGTCACACCTCCTCTGGTGCCTATGGCTCAGCTGCATAGTCATCAGCTAGGAACCACCAATTTTCAACGCTTCGCTCCTTTAATTGCTAGAATGTCTTCCGGTGGCAGAGCAGGGACAGGGGTGTCTCCCTCCCACCCCTGCAGCTGATTTCAGGGGTTTGGTGCTTTTTGAGATTAACTCAATTCCTGGTTGGGTAAGAAGGGACTCTTTTTCTCTCAAGCTCTTCCTTGACAACGCTGGTTTGGCTCCTGCTGGTAATTTCTTGTTGCCATGTCGCCGCTCCTCCAGTGCCTCAGCCATTTTCCCCAGGACCTGGTTGTATTGCTATCTATAGTGCCCCTCGGAGAGTACGATCTTGCAGCCTGACAAGATATGTTTTCTTTGGAGCATTGCAAAATGCGCAGAATTTCTCATTCCTGAACCATTGGTGGAAGTTGCAAGGGCATGGGTGACTGAAGCATCTTTGATAGGTCAGACCAACTGATTCTCTGTTCAACAATTCCACCTCAAGTTGTCCAGCTTCTTTGTCAACTTTGTGACAGAGCCTTGATGTTGTAGCGCTCCTCTTCTATTCTCCTCTGCCACCATGATCTCCTTCCTCTTTTTGCGTTTAGCTTTGGACCAAAAATGTGGCGCATCTCCCTATCCAGGCCTTCTCTACCTGCCTTGACTTTGCCCATTAGCTTTTTGGGGAAGGAGACCACTCAGGGTTTGGTCGACCTCAGCTTGTACGCTCCACTTTCTGCCGGTGGGGACCATGGTGTTGGAATCCATCACTGACTGTTCAGTTGATGCTTTTAGCTCGAGGACAAGCCTGGTCTTTTCCTGCATGTAACAGCCTGAGGGACTGTAATGGGAGATGCAATACATTATTTCCTCAAAGGCCTGTTTCCAAGCAACATGGCAGTCACTTTCTGGTGAATACATTTGCTTTTCAATCCATCTTACTCTCAGCAGATGAGAAGATCTCACTCATTTTCAAGGGCCACATCAGTCACCTGTAGAGAATTATTTGGTTACACCAGACCTTGTATTTCCCAGGGAGTTGGCTTTGGTTGATCTTTGCCAGGCCGTCTGTAAGCTGTCTTATGACAATCCTCCACATTTGTGTGTTGGAAAGCTGTATTGCCTCCCCAGGCTTTTATGGAGGTGTTCCGACAAGAGGTCGATTTTTCTCTCCCCCAACAATGAAGACGGTATGGTCGTTTCTGATTCCCCTTTCAGAGATGCCTGCAGAATTTAGAGGGCTTGGTTTTCATTCTGGCCCATGACCTCAGCTGGTCCAGCCTTCTCAGTAGTCGAGATTTTCTGGAGAAGTCTCGTGAAAGTCGTCCATATAACTCCTCAATGGGGGTTACCTTCGGCCAGATGGTAATTTGAGTCCTCCAACCATTTGTCTTGCGCCAATTAGGATTATCTCAAATGCTGCCACTGACTGGAGAAATGGCGCATCCCATTCCAATTTTAAGTTGTTGTCACGCAGGGGTGAACTCCTCAAGGGCAAGGCACATCCGCAGATTGCTGAAGTAGGACACTACCAGGTTCTTGATGCATGTAGGCATGTAGAAGAACTACAGGGCTTAGTTTTTAAGTTGGTGGGCTGGTGACTCATTTACATTTGCAAGATCAGGCCATAAGACGTGCAGGTCTCCTCGTGCTTGGCCTTTTAGATCTTGTCCCAAATCAGTTTTGGCTTGGTCCATGCATCCTGGGAAACCCGTGACTCAGTTTTTTTTGGGACAATTGTTTTTGATGTAACTGTTCTCTATCAGTTAGGTGGTCATCCTTCTGTCTAGAACTGAAAATGTCCTCCTTTATGTGTTGAACAGGGCACTGTTATGGAATTGGCCGATGTTTCTTGAGTTTTCTTCCTTTGTTATGAAAACTGCTATAGCCCCTTGCCAATCTAATGAGATAAGCAGCTTTTTTTACCAGGCATTTTTGGAGAGATGCCACAGTACCACGAGCCCCTTGGGACAGTTCTTATACAGCATGATGGAAACCCCAATGGGGCTAGTGCTAAAGAGGACCTTGCCTTTTTCACAAATTGCCTGATCTCGCTGAACTTGGGGAACTCGGGGTTGAACTTGGCTGCTTTGTGGCACAGGGCGGGGCACGTATCAAGGTGTTCCTAGTGCCTTGTCACATGCTGTTCCAGTTGCTCTCTGGTTACAGTATTTACAACTTCCACTGGTTTATTTTATTCGTTCTACAACGTGCTTGAAGGGATACCTGATTAAGCTGTTCCACTCCTTCCTCTTCCGTTTGTTAAGCTTGTGGATGCGTTTCGCTCTGCACAGCCTGGACTTGTTTTGTCTAACCTCTTCCCACAACTTTTAGACCTTCTCTACCTTCCAAGGCTGCCTTCCTCCAGCTTTTACGGAGTTGGTGGCGTCTTTGCACAAGCTGGGTAATCTCCTTACCCCCCCCTTTCTTGTCCTCAGATTAGGGGTTATTTTTCCAAACTTTTCATTCCAGGTTTGGTATACGAACACGTTTAGCTTGGCTTCAACATCTCCATGCAATCTCTCCTGCAACACTATTGTTAGGTCTGTATCCAAAGTGCGCTATGCTCCTTCTTCATTCGCTTTTGGTCATTTGATCTGCACTGTTCTCAGTAGTAACTGTGGAATTTCAATTAAAGTACAGGTGTTCCCTGTTTGGCATTGCTGCTTGTTGCTCTTCCTCCAGTGCCCATGGCTCAGCTGTAGGGTCATCAGCTAGAAACCATTAAAAAAAAAAAAAGGACCGTATTTTCACGACTATAAGACGCACCTGAGAGCCTTTAGTTTTTTCAAAAGCTGACAGTGCGGCTTATAATACAGTGCACCTTATAAATGGATCAATATTGATTGATTGGTGACATCGTACGGACACGGTGTCCGTATGTGTCTGAGACACGAATTTGCTTCTTTGCGAAACGTCGGAATGTTAAGGGGTTAATGAGTTTGACTGAACTTTTTGACTGATTTGTTGACATTCCCAATGTAGCGCCTTATAGTCCGGTGAGCCTTATGTACGGAAAATAGGAAAATATATGACAAACTTTTTTTGGGGGGGTGCGCTTTATAACCCGGTGCGCCTTATAGTCGTGAAAGTACGGTGGTATTCGTTTGCGAAAGATGTTCCACTGTTGAGTAACTGTCCTGCCTTCCAGTAATTAGCAGGCCTGCTTTTAACAGGCATTGAAAATAATTTTGTTTGATGATGATATTTGTAAAGAATAAAATTTAAAAAACATCCTATTGCACTGGTATATACATTGCCCTATTTTAATTTTTTTCTTATTTTACTGGGAAAACTACTTAAAAATATTTCTAGAAAAGCATGTAGAAAATAAAATACATTTATAGTATTTATTGATTTGAATTGATTTTTAAATCATTATCATAGCTTCTTGAGAATTAAATCATTTTTGAACTTTTAATGGGAAGTGTGCCTTGTTTTCTATGATTGAAGTGTCTAGGCTTAAAAAGGGTTGAAAAACACGATTCTAGAGCATATATCTAAATCAGAGGTCCTCCAAGGCAGTTCTGCATATTTTAGTCTGTTCCCAACTCTAATAGGCCTAGAGTTTACCTTATTAAATGTTCAGCAAATGGAAAATAAACTCTTAAACATGAATAATCGATTATTGTAACATGTGTGAGACAGAACATGCAAAATATAGCCAATGATTTTATGACAGAAGCTGTAAAGTTTAAGGTAATCATTTACTCTCATTTACGTGGAGGTGCCTTGATCATCTCTAAGAAGAATCTGCATCTACAGGAAATGATTGAGTCCACTTTCGCCCACTTTTCGCATGATTGCATTGCTTTTCAAGCACACTCCAACCGCACGTTTGTATTACTTAGCAGCTTGAAGGCGATATGAGAGACCTGCTTGAATGCCAGAGACAATTGACTGTCGGCCCTGGCTGAATTCTAAAACAAGAAAGGGGTAGTAAGGCCAAGTACTGTATTATCCGGACTGTACATCGCTCAGGAGTACAAATTGCACTAGCCATAAAGACATATTAAAGAAGGGGGAAAAACATAAACCGCACCAGGGCAGGGGTCACCGATCTTTTTTGAAGCTGAGGGCTACTTTTTGTTACCGGTTAGCTTGAAGGGTTACCAGTTTGATTTACATTCCTAAAATAAGAATTTATGTTATCCCTATGTTATTACCAGGTTGTAATTATTAGAAGTAAAATACACTCTGTCCCTTTCATAATATTGCACATGAATTGTTCCAGAGTATAAGTTGCACCTTCAGCCAAACTTTGAAAAGAATAAGTGACTTGTAGTCTGGAAAATTACCTTGTACCATCAGCTCAGAAAATAATTTTCAGCAATGTGACTTTTACTTTTGTAAAAAAAAAAAAAAAGTTTTCCCTCAGCGTGAGCTTTCCGTGGCTTCGCTCAATTTTGTGGGGAGAAATGATTTTTGTTTCAAAATGCAAATTCAAATTCAAACAACAAATTGGACCAATTTGGTATGAAAACATGACCATCGTGGACTTCTTTTGGGGAAAAAACAGTGCAGTACTCTAGTGTGTGTAAGACCATGACACTTTTAAATGTCAACACATTCAGACTTTTAACAATTGCCGGGCTGTCATTTGTAGAAGGTCAGACTGACACATGCTGGTGCAGATGGAGCATAATAGGAGCCAATTTTTGTGTGTGCTGACTGGTGCTTATGATGTGATGTTGCTTGTTATGCGAATTACGCATGCAGACAGCCTTGAGCATTTATTGGCATAATTCCTGTTGTGTGCTATCTTCAAGGTGTTCAAAGACAGCTTTAAATTCTTTATGATTTGTTGTAGTTTGCACTTGACAAGAGGATTATGGATAAAAATGAAAATAGTAAGCATAAACGTAGAATGTCACATACAAATAAAGAAAATATGATTTTCCAATTGTGTTTTTATTGTTTATTACGTATATCTACTTGCCGAAATATTAAGAGATTTTTAAATGTATGCAGATGAGCATCAACAGGTTTTAATCATCCTAATTTTAGCAGGCTGTGCATAGCCTCCTATGTCCTTGAAGTTTTTGTTGCTTAACTCTTGACTTCTTCTCAAAGACCTGTCACTCTTCGTTTTCCTTCTCAGGCCTCCATTCTACAGCAGGAAAAACAGAGATTCATCGGCAATATCCTGAGTGGCACTGTCAGATTTGGGAAGCTGCAGGAGCGTGTCAAGGTGAGTAGCTCCTTATCTAGGGTAAACAAAAAATCATATGATTTAATCTACATTCAATGTTTTTTCCATTATTAAATATATATTTTTCTAATAAGTTGGGTAAATTATCAAGTAATAAAAAAAATTGTGAAAATATATACATTATATTTTGCTTATTGATAAAAAAACGGGTATTCATAATTCATTTATCAACTTATTTTGGAATTATGTTGCTGCTATATGTTATTGCACTTTTTTCATTGCACGATTGTTCCAATGCACTTGCAACTTAGGCCAGTCTCCAGGCACTAACTTGTAAATATTTTTGCCCATTTATCCTGACTTTTTTTTAATTTAATTTTTCTCTTTTAAGTGATGATTCCGCGTTTATCCGGTAGTGCCACGTCTAATCTCATTGTAAACAATGTTTAGTAGGTTGTTATCAATGACAATAGAGACAATTCTCATTGTAATTTATCCTGTTATTTATTACAAAGGTTTGGCATGTCCTAAAATTATCATCTGGAGGGACGAAAGCATGACCAACTTAGGTGCCGAGGTGCATAACTTGTTTGGGTGTTTGGGCAATTGGGTTGGCCATGGTCCAAAAATGTTTGTGTGTGTTTTCTGTTACTTTTCCCCTTTTTTCTTTTCTTTGTTTTTGTATGTGTTTGTCTTGCTGTAGGTCACCCCTCTCGAGGGATATGACCAGGGTATATAGATTCTAAAACACTATTTGGGATAGTCTACATTCTACAATCCTCTTTGTAATCAGTTAGGTCATTTATGATCAATAGTGGAAAAGGTTTGGCTTGTGCTAAAAGTAGTTGAAATACTGGATGATCCATTAAATTGAAATTAGTTACAATTCTAATTAATGATTTTCTATTGTCGGTTTGTTATTCTAGAACACTATTTGAGATATTTCACATGGTTTGGTTAGTTTTTCAAATACTTTATTTTTTGCAATTGTAAACCTTTTGTATTTGTGAACATTCTATCAATGTAAAAAAATGAAAAATGAGAATAAATGAAGATATGTCTTTTTAGAATAGCATCGGTGGTATGCATCTTAGCTAACCCTTTGATTTGTGTTCTTTATTTTCAAAAATGAAATGTGATCATTAGGTTCAAACATTTCCACAAGCTTTCTTCTTGTTTATGCCCTAAAATAATAAAACTAAGGGCAAACAAGGAGCTCTATATTGATATTTTTTTCTTCATCGCGCCATTTCTTCTTGTTCATTGTGCACTATTGACGCCACTGAACAGATATTTCTTGACAAGTCCTCGTTTGACTGTGCATAGGGCAGATAAACACAATCAGTGCAAGTAAAGGAAACATGAGACGTTTATTATACAGGCTTCTGACTCCAATTAAGCATCTTCAGCATCCGCTTCCAATCATTACCGCGTTTGCACACCATGACTTTCCTATAAGAACCTCAATTTACTTTGTGTCCATCTCCCAAATGTTACTTACTATTAAAAGCCTACAACAACAGCAACAATTGAACTGAATTGAGAGCAGATTTGTGGAATATGTGGTTTTCCAAGGCTGCGATTGGTTACAATAGAAAGGCAATCAATTTCAGTGTTAGACATTTTCAAGAAAGGCTAAGTGCCACTTAGTCACACAGACGTCATTATCGCCAGTGGTCAGTGTCTTGAAGAAGCAATCTGCTGTGGGTGTGGGACACATTAGTCAAAGGAACAAAATTTGCGGAAAGACGTGCAAGGCAATTATAGAGTCTTGAGTTTATTGTCAAGAGCGTGAAACTTTTCCAAATGCAAATCAAGGCAATATCAACTTTATACAACTACGTCGAAAGTTGTTAATTTCTCCTAACAGCAGCTTTTTGGTAGTTCAGCTCATGACAAACAGAGTTACAGTACCCAGCAATGTATATTGGTGTATTTTTCATAGGTTGTCTCTTCTCTCTTCAAATTGCAGGAAAACTAGAGGCCGACAACCAGCCATTTATTATCTCATCTCATCTCATTAGCCGTACCGCTTATCCTCATTAGGGTCGCGGGGGGTGCTGGAGCCATCTCCGGGCAATGGGCAGGGGACACCCTGAACTGGTCGCCAGCCAATCACAGGGCACACAGGGACAGACAACTCATTCGCTCATTCACACCTAGGGACAATTTGGACCGGCCAATCCACCTGAAATTCATGTTTTTGGAACGTGGGAGGAAACCGGAGTGCCCGGAGGAAACCCACGCAAGCACGGGGAGAACATACAAACTCCGCACAGGAAGTCTGGAGCTGGATTTGAACCCACGACAGGTTCCCATGACATGAACTGTGCCGCACAAGCGCTAACCACTGCGCCGCCGTGCTGCCCCCATTTATTATCACCCGTTGCAAAACAATTCTTTAAAATTGCTGTTGTTGCTTGATTTTTTTCAGTCCTAATTTGTTCCATTGACCATTCGTCCGCTAATTAGTTGTTTGTTCGTAATTTAAGCAGCTAGTCAGGTCAAAAGTTATTCTATTAGTTATTTAGCTGTTCAGTGGGTGGCAAGTTGTTTTTATTCGGTCAGTGTACCTGTAATTGTTTTGTTTCACTTGATTAGTTAGTTGGTTTTGGTATAGATATTAGCGGGTTTAGGTGTTTTCTAAAGCAATATTTTTATGTTTGACTATTTACAGTATTTGGCAGTTGGTTGTTAATAATAATAATAATAATAATTTCCTTGTATTGTCATTCTGTGTAACAATGTACACAGAACGAAATGTCGATTGCACCTGACCCGTTGTAGCGAGCCGATGCAGCCGCAGCCAACAAGCTGGTAAACTGAAATTCTGGTTAGTATGTAGGTCAGTATATATTTTTTTATTAGTTTGTTGGTTTGACAGTCAATTTCTGAATTGATTGGTGAATAGTTTACCTGTACTTGATATTTTATCTCACTTTTATTTGAGTCGTCAAACAGTCATGTTTTTTCACTTCCTCAATTGATGAGTCGTTTAATTGTTGTTTTTTCAATTGATTGGTGAGTCAACCACTTAGTTGTGTAATCATCGATTAACTGGTACTTTTGTCACCTGTTTAGAAAAATCGTCATTTTTGTGGTATCCTCAGAAACACAGTTGACAAACAACCATCAACAACGTTGCATCCTTATGAAATAATCAAATGTATCGGGGGTAAAAAACACACCAATTTATTTCGCCACCAAACTGTAGTTGTTTTCAGGTACACACAAAAAAAATGAACTGCAATTAAAAAGAAAATAGACTAAATCAAACATTGTATACGAGTGCTTTGGCAACATAGTGAATTTGTTTTAAAAAGAAAATGCCATGTCGTTTTGTAAGAAACCATTCAGTAAATCACATTAATTAATCATTTGTCATCTACAGCAGTGGTTGACAACCACCGGACCAGTACCGGCCATAGGTCGTTTGGTACCTGAAAGAAAAAAATTGCCTCATTTTTTGCTAGTGCCGTATTTAATTGTGTATACACACATTTTTTTTACCCAAGAAAATACTCAAAATTGGGTGCACGTTGTACCGAGGTTTTATGGTTGCATATTACCGTATTTTAGAAATGATTGATAAGTAGACAATTATCGCCGACCATATTTGGTCAACTTTGGACACAACGAAACTCAAACCTGGATTCTCACTGAATCCTAACCATTAGCCACTAGGATTGTAGAGGAGATAGGAAAATACATTCAATTTTTCTCATCATCACATTAGTTTTGCCCACGGTGCCACGTTGTACAATGCTGTAATGGAGCATATGGGAAAGAGTTCAGCCAAAACAACATTGTACACAGTGGTTGAAAAACACTAATCTAGATCCCTAGTGGTCCAGTAGTTACACAGTGGATTTAGGGGTATTATTATTATTATTATTATTATTATTATTATTATTATTATTACTGCTACTACTGCTAATGTTATTATTGGGTCGTCCCATGAGAATATAGTCAGACATTAAACCAGTACAGAAAAGGTTGCGGACAATGATCTACGGTTTGTTCCAGAAATAAATGTACATAAGTGTTGCAGTGAAATACACTTGGAGTTATAGACTTTCTTCTAAATGTGCAAACACTACTGATTATATTTAAATCTCATTTCATATCACCACTGCCAATTTAAATGGGCTGGTGGTTATCCTCTAGTGGAACAGTCACACATGCCTTGACACAAGCACTGGCAGAATCCATAAACAAGACACACCGTCAAACTGGACGGCACCAAACTGACGCACACAATGCCAAGAGTTACCCTCTGGATCACCAACAGGTAAATCCCGAGAGGGAGGGAGCCAAAGTACAGGAAGCCTAGCAGCCACACCAGGATGCGAGGGACATGATTACAGCATTTGGTTAGGGGGTCCTGGTCCGCTTCCCCATTGGAACCGGCCAACGATTCCACGTTCCGTTCCATGTCAGAGCTGCTGTTGTGACTTGTGAGTCGTTGCGGTTCCCTCCGCACATCCATGACGGTGATAAATAGGCAGCTGGATGAGTCACGAGACGGGCTGGAGGAGAAGAAACTTTTCGGGGAGAGAACAACCTCCTGGCTGTGGTCAAAGTTCCAGTATTTTGCATGCAGCCTTAGACGGGACATGATGTTGGCGTCGTCAGGCAGGGCTGATATGTCGTACTCACCGACCTGGGTTTGATGCCGACAAAACGGGCAGCAAATGTGGCCTGTGCCGTCAGCAATGTGGAGAATCTTGACTAGACAACGAGTGCACACCCGATGGAGACAGTCCAGGAGTTTGGGTCGGCGGCTTTGTGCATTGTATCGTTGATAGCAGATTTTACATTCTAATTCCTCAGAAGAAGGCTGCTCCTTTTCGTCCGACTCAGCCTGAGGGCAGCTCATCTTCCAGTCGCGCTCTGGAGAGGACAGATTGAAAGTCAATGGTTACATTTTCAGGCAGGGAATAGTCTGTCTGAGATCAAGAGTTGGATTTTCGTATAACCCCATATACATGGCGATTGTGAGTATTCTGATTACAAGTGCGAAACAGGTGTGATGTCATTACGCATTAGGTGGTGTTTCAGCATTTAACTTTTTCCATTACATAAAGTACAATTTGATTCATGTCACTCGGCAAATTCAACCAAGTACCATGCTTGTTTCCTCCGTTTCCAAAAGTGAGCACCGAGTTTGTTTACATGTGCTTGTATGTGGCTAGCCAAAAGCAAATACGTACACAATACATGGATGGGTACAACTGTGACATCCAATACATACAAATCAATACACCTGTGGCATTTTCGCTGTGGGGGCATAAAATACAACTGAAATGTCTCAGAGATATCAACAAATGCTAATGAGGCTTTTACAGCAAGTAAGCAGAAGTTTGCATGCATCAATCATCTGTTTACCACAAGTTCCACAGTGCTTTGGGGCATAAAGATATCCCGGATGACAGAAACTGCGCGTGCGCACAAGCAAACAGATTACTTGAACGCATGTACATGCACAGGTAAACTGAAAGTAAAAGAACCAACCCAATCGTTGCAATCGTAATAGTTGGACTAAGATCTTAATCTGATTATATATATAGTATATGTTATTGTGCACCTTTACATGGCTTTATATACAGTGCCGTGAAAAGGTACTTTCCTCGTTTTGGTGTTTTTTGCATATTTGTCACTCACAAAGGTTTCATATCATCAAACCAATTTTGATATCACAAAGCAACAATGTAAGAAAATACAAAATACAGTTTTGAGATGTTGATTCAATTCAACTCATTAAACCTATGTGAAATGTGATTGCTTCTGAACCAAATAGTGATTTGAGCCACATCTGGCAGCAATAACAGAAATCAAATGTTTACAATAATTTTTGCTGAGTTTTCAAGAATGCTGTGGAGGAGTTTTGGTGCACTCTTCTTTGCAAAATTGTTTCAAATCTGCTATATTGGTGGGTTTTCTAGCATAAACTGATTGTTGAAGGTCACACTACAGCATCTCAATTAGATTCAAATCCGGACTTGGCCATTTCAGAGGTGGAATTGCTGCTGGTGTTGTTTCGGATCCTTGTCCTGACTTTTCCGACCTCCCGTACGTCTATCAAACTGCATCGATCCAAGAAAACTTGACCTGAACTGTTGTCGGTTTGTCTGCCACTCTTCTCACCAATTGTTTGAAAGTCAGATACTGTCTTATTGTAACCATTTGCATGGTTTCACTCATGTGATGTTAAAACTTATTAAATATTCACCACTCACAGAAAGAGTCAAAGTGGAGAACAATGAAAAGAACACTTATGAAGTAACCACCCTGTTAAATAACAATTCCTTAGGATCCATTTTACTGCATACTGTCTGGCTTCTATCCTTACTGAGTAGTCTGCTTTTTTATGTCCCAAGATAATTAAAGTGAACTAAAACTAATACTAAAACTGAAAAATAGAAAATAACTTGAACCATTTATAACATTTTCAATCTGAATACAAACGAACAGTCATTAGTAATTACTTTTGTGTTCGCATTACCTTTTATTACAGTCTCCCACTCTTGAAATGTCGTACACAAGCTAAACAGTAAACCCTCTGTATAACGCCGTTCACTTTTCACTGTCTTGCTACTTCACTGATAGGCATTGCGTCTTCTTTATACTGTAATTTGCGAAACAATCTCTCTGTTTGTTTGGTTTGACATAGTTATTTGTATTATTTGTAAAAAAAAAAAAACACCAACATTAGTATAGAACTTTTATGAGCATTTAAAAGGTTTTGATTTTTCGTTTCGATTTATTATTTAATCTTTAATTGTCTAATATTGTAAAAAATATAAATGTTTTTACTTTACAATTGTTGCCAACTGGGGGAGTGGCGGAATGACGCACACATTTGTCAAATATCCCTTACCCGGTTTGTTTTGGTTTCCTGCTTCTGTTTTGGACATTTTGTCTCTTGTTTTGAGACAATTTTGTTTGTTTTGACTTTTTACCTGTTTTTTCTTTTCTTTTTTTTCTTTTTAATTAAATACCATCCTTATTTAAGTACAGCTGCCTCGGTTCTTGCTTCTCTGCTTAAGGGTTCTAGGGCAAATTGTGACACACAAGTTATTTTCTTTAAATAACCCCAAAATAAACAAGGGTTCATTGTATTCACTATTAAATTAAACTAACTCTAATGTTCAAACTGATAAAGTATAATATCAGTTTAAAGAAATAAGTATCTCAATGTGAGAAAAAAACAACTCTAATACAAATTTCCAAACTATATCAATCTGTATACAAAACTGGATTAGCGGTAGAAGATGTGGAGTTACTGCAGCAGATGCTTTACTGAAATATGTTCCAGTAGTTAAAAAGTTTGCAAGAGGTTATTTACCTTAAGAACATTTTGACACTCTGTGTATATAAAAATAAGCCAGAGTATGACTACTACGTTTTGTCATTCTGTGTACGAATGTAGAAAAGTAAATGAATACCAGACATAGAAATTGAATTAAACAAAAACTGAAGGTGAACGAACACAAGCACATTTTTTGAACAAATTTTGAGTAAAGAATAAAAGAAGTGACCTGAGAAGAACTGACATTACTTACAGCAGCAGTAGTTTGGAAAACATTCATTCACAAAAGAGGCTTCAGGCTATTAAATGTCAATGTTACATCTAGCTGACTGTCACACTAACGATATAAAAGAGAATTATCAGTTCATATATTTTTCATATGCAAGTTCAAGTTATTAATTTTGAATGGTCAGTATGTTCTGAAAACAAATTCACCTTATAATTTTATGCAAGACTGTCTTGACTAAGACACCGTTTGTAAATGATTGCTTTTCAGAGCAAAATGGGACAAAAATTAAATATTAATTTCATCAGTCTGTTATTTTAAAACAAAAAACACAACCCAACACTTTTATTTAAAGAAGGTTTTAGTGATTAGAAAACACATACTATCCAAAATGTTTAGATAAATAACAGAAACACTCACAGCTCATTAAAAAGAAATTGTCTCCCATAGATTATGACTTTCTTAGTGCCTCAATTAATTAGTTGTACCAATTATTTAATAATCAGCATTAGCTTCGGGTAATTCAAAATTAACTCATAAATATCTACCATTCATTTCACAATTTAGCTAATTTTTGAATTCTCAAATTTTAAATGAAGGGTTAAATAAATCAAATTGATGTATTGACCTGCCCTGTATTAGACATTATAAAACATCAATTTCCCATTATATCAATACTGGATTGTCTTGGATTTTTTTTTTAAATATTGTATTCATTACAAATCAACTGAAATATTGAAAGGCTTTTATTATTTTGATAACGCTGGTTATGGCTTACAGCCTACTAGTATATTTTTTCATGATATTCTAATATTTTGAGATGGGATATTTGAGTTTTTGTCATAAGCATCAATATTTAAAGAATAAAAGACTTATTTCACAAGACGATATTTCACCTGTTGGATAGTGATTCCAGACTGTATGACAGTTTTTTTCATTTGAATTACAGAAAATAACAGACTTAATCACAATATTCTTGATACGCCTTTTTTGTAAACTTGAAGATTCAATAAAACCACTGGCCTTTGAAATGGGGCTTTAGGAAAGGATGGAATTATCTTATTTGAAAGCCCCTCACCCGGTCTTCCTTGCAAGTTCAAAATCCATTGATATCTTCTCGCCTTATTTTAAATGTCTACTAAAGTTTAAACTTAACACTGAGATATCACCCACAGTCCTGTTATGTAAATACAGTTTTCTAAATTTTAATATTTAGAGTGTTGCCACTAATACAGTCTCAGAAGGCAAAGGAAAGAGCAAAGAGACTCATCTTTATGTGCCGTCACTCTGAAGAGGTAAAATAAACACAGAATAATTGAAATTTTCTTCACATTCACAGCAGGCGATTACTTTTTTGTCTGGGGAAAGAAGAGGCTGGGCAAAAGTCTATAAGATCCCCTGTAAACTCGACAGTCCTCGGCTATTTGTGTTTAAATTTGCACTTTTCCATAGATTTTGACAATTTCTCAAGGTAGTACCTGAAAAACTCTAGGGAGAATTTACTCAATTGCCATGTGATAATAGCGTGATCGCTGTTGTCTAATTCACATTAAGGTTTTTTTAAACTTTTTTTTCCCCCTCTTGACTGTCCTTCAAGTGTAGGGTTTCAATGTCTCCCTTCTTGCTTGTGTTGGGTTCGAAATTTTCCACACATTTGAGAAACATACATGTTGAGCCCATTGACTACCACAAATTTTTCATTCATGTAAATGCAAGGGTCATTATTTATTACACTGTAAAAAAAAAAAATATTCTAGTATTTTATTCCACAACATTTTAACCTGTTTTATTTGAAAATAATACATTTTAAATGAATAAAACTAACTTAGATAGCTGGGGTCGATAATTTTGCTCGTTTTAATTATATCTTTCTTATTCAAAGAAATATATCTAAATAAGTATTCCAATAGGGCAGCACGGCGGCGCAGTGGTTAGCGCATGTGCGGCACAGTTCAAGTCATGGGAACCTCCTGCGTGGGTTCAAATCCAGCTCCAGACTTCCTGTGCGGAGTTTGTATGTTCTCCCCGTGCTTGCGTGGTTTCCCTCCGGGCACTCCGGTTTCCTCCCACATTCCAAAAACATGCATTTCAGGTGAATTAGCCGGTCCAAATTGTCCCTAGGTGCGAATGAGTGAGTGAGTTGTCTGGTCCCCGTGTGCCCTGCGATTGGCTGGTGTCCCCTGCCCTTTGCCCGATGATTGCTGGGATGCGACCCTACTGAGGATAAGTGGTGCATCTAATGAGATGAGATGAGAAGCATTGCAATAAAAAAATAAGTGAGCTAAATAATCAGTTTTTTTTTACATTGTAGTGCCTTTTTTCTCTTATTTAACTACATGTTAACTTGTTTTCCACTGAAAATCATTTATTTGAAGTGAAAAAAATATCTACCATTGCTCCTCTAGGTAAATCTCATTTTATTTATATTTGTCTTATTTTAATTAAAACTAATAAAATATTTTTGGGACAAAATGTCATACTAATTTTAGACAAAATAACTTGCTTGTCGAACAAAAAGATTTTTTCGTCTACTGCATTTCTTTCCAATAAAACATTTTGCATTTAAGTTGTTTATGTGCCTTACGAATTTGTGGCGACTAGTCACTGGTTGAGTGTCGTAGTGATCCTTTATATTTGTGTGTTTCATTTTTTTTCCAATCTCTGTTTGTGTTTTTTCTTTTATGACCCGTAAAGATACATGAGGTTTGCGCCAAAGCTCTGAAAGCGTTATGTTGTGTCTAGGGAGCTACAGTATTGCAAAATTTCATTACTTGACAATGCCACAGCCAAAAGATTTATGATTTATATAGATAACACAATAAAAAACAAATCACCAATACTTTTATTACAAAGAGCGTCTGCTTATGCTAAAGAAAACAAATAAAAATGAGACGGTTTCAATCTTTATCCCAAGATGAAAAAAAATATGTGCAAAAAAAAAATTCCACAAGTAGCATATAGGGAATAAGCTAAATCAGCTGGAATAGCTTCCCTTGCACACCTGACCCTTTCTTGAGGACAAGTTCTGCAGAAAAAAAAGACTGATGGGGGGACGGATAAAATTATAAAAAGGTGCTTGGTCCTCAAAATGAATTACAGTTATAAAAAGCCCATACAGACGTTTGAAAAGATGCCTTACACCATATACAAAATAGTAACCTCTTTAATGCATCATCTTGATCTTAAGTTCTTTGAAGCAGTTAGTCAGCATAACCTGTGTGAACATGTGGGGGTGTGTGTGTGCTGCACATCTGTTGCTATCGTACGTGTGCACATAACAGCACACCACTCACCTCGCTCCAGCGATTTTGCCGCTTTGTCGTCCTCCTCTATTTGCATCCACCTGCCTCATGGCAACCCCTCTACATCCTCCTTCCGCCCCCTCTCACTGTCTCTCTTGTTGTCTTGGTTTCTGTCTCAGGTGTACCGCAAGCTGGCGTCCAGCCGACTGGCGGCGCTGGAGGAAGCGGCAGCTGGTAAGGCTGCTACTCAGCATCGGGAGATGGTCCACCTGCAGAGGCTGCTGGGGGAGAGGCAGCAGGCGGAGGAGAGACTGCTGCAGTCCAAACGGTAGGAGGAGGAAAAAAGCAACAAATGAACAGAGGGAGGAGCAATTGATGCAGTGGAGAAAGGAGGAGATGGTTGCAGAGCGAGGAAGATGCAGGAGAGGGAGGTAGGCAAGGCGAGGTAGAGAATGATGTTTACCACTGAGAGAGAGAGCAAGATCAGTGAGGAAGACTTGAGTGGAGAGAATATAGTTCTAACATTAGCAAGAAAAAAAAGGAGATGACAGTGGTACCGTTTCATATGCGTTTTTGCAGATTTGGGGTTTGGTTTGACGTTTGGAATCTACCAGAAGCAGGCCTTTTCTTACATTCTTAAATTTCATGCTACACCCTCGAATAATCCTTGAAAAAAAATCTGCGGGGACATGTCTTCACTATCCAGCCCTCCCCATCCCCCATTTCTCACACCTAATGTTTTCCGCCTTGAACAGCTCTGATAAAAGTCAGATAAAAGCAAAAAGGCACAGTGGAAAATAAAGCAAAATTACTTTTTGAACTCAGTTAAGCTTTGTTAACACAAATTTGATAAAGAAAATGTTTAACTTTCAACTCTTTAAGGGCACCTGAAATGACGCAACCCACTTTTAACAATATTAACGTGTATTGTGTATTTTAGTCCTGTGATGCTATATTTTTGGTTATCCATGGCGATGCATAAAGCGAATGGCTTAATTATATACAAGAGCAAATGTCAGAGATCTTGGAAAGAATCTTCTTAAATCTGATATTGTTTTTGGTGGACTGATATCAGACTAATATCCACTATCAATACTGGATTGGGGCGCCCCAAAAAATACAAAAAGAATCGCCTTCAATTTTTCAATTAAGAAATAAACATAGTTTGAGAATTTTTTTTTAATGAATTGATATTAAAGTTTAATCTTTTGTTTTAAACTTCATTGGAAAAGGAAGCAAAGACGGTGCATGAGAAAAATTATTAAAATTATTTCAATATTTTCAAATAATTTTAACGTTGTATACGAAAAATGTAAAATGTTTTATCCAATCATAAACCTATGAATAAATATTTTGATTTAGGTGTGGTGGGAAAAAGAATAATATTAAAAGAAAATTTCACATGAAATCTATACATCTTTTTTAATCTAATATGAAACAAATTAATGCTTAGATCGCTCCAATATGTTACTCAATTTTGGCATGATAAAAACATAATACTGCATAAGATGTACCTTACAATGTGATATTTTTTTAATTAGTGAGGTGGAGGAGGAGCTGGAGGTGGTATGGCAGGCTGCCACCAGAGAGAACCAGCAAATCAAGGAGACTCTTTTGCACTCCGGGCCCACCAACAGCATCCTGCAACACACATTTGCTAACGTTGATGACCAGGAGTGTCCATAAGCTTCTTCAAACCGCCGGACTCTTCCATGAACATGAGACAAAACTTGGATTTCTACAGATAGAAGAAGGCATGATGCAGGAATCATTCCAATTTTTTCATTCATGATTCTGAAAAGAACCTTTACAGCACCCTGATGTTCCCAAGTCAAGTGTATATTTTTTTTACTATTTAACCACCACATATATTTGAATAGTCACTGTTATATGTTGCACATTGATATACTTCAATCCCCCAAAAATCCGCAAAGTTGACCCAAACCTCATTTTTAAATGCACTCTTCCAGCCCTAACTCACAGCAAAAGTCAACCGAGGATAATTGCTCACGGCTGTATGGTGTTCTTCATTTGAGGCGGAAAGACTAAAAAAGAAGAGCAACCGTGCATGGCACAATTTTGCCTTCTCTGCTTCGACTCAGCATACCCAACTAAGGATAGTGGATTGCGGCCAAAATAGTCCAGTTCATTTTAGTTGGGCCACAATGGCATGCTTAAGTGGCCCGAACTAAAAAAAAAAAGTGCTCTGCCGGCCCCTGCTCTCAGCAATAGTCGACCAGGGATAATGGATCCCGAGCACAACTGTGCATTTCATTTTGGGCAGGCCAGAGCAGCAAGCCTCCTGACAAAGTATAGTATGTGAATGTGGATAATAGATCACAACCGCAAGGGTGCAGCTCTGCCAGTTCTGACTTAAATGCACTCTGACGATCTTTGCTCTCAGCAGAATGTGAACGGGGATAATGGATGCAGTTTACTTCTTGGTGGAACGAACAGCAAAAAAGAGCTGCCAAGCCAGACCATATGTGATCGGGATGAATAGATAGCAGAAAGTTTTGCACTAAACCACGAAACGCCATAAAATGAGGGATGATAGTATTTCTATTCATGGGAGGCTTAGTTTGCTTTTTGCCCATCACAAATCATCTCAGACCACATAAATTACAATCCCAACCTATTGGCACAAATCTTGCTGATTTTAAGTATAATTGTTCTTCTTATTATTATTTTTAATCTCTTTACTCTATTAATTCAAGAAAAATCGTCCTCAAACAAGGATTTTGATTATTTTATTTTGCAGATGGTAGATGTGTATGTTCATTATGAGAAATGTTTTCTACTCAAATTATAAAAAGAAATGCCATGACCAAAATGATTTGAAATCTGCCAGATGAGAAAATGTTGCTTATTTTGAGTCACTTGCTTTTATGTTTCCAATAAAACAGGATCTCTTCTAACTTTTATCTTTTCACTTTAGGTCATCTGTTGGATGGCACAATAAAATGCTTTGCACAACACAGAGCATAAAACAAAGCAGTTGTGTCATCACAATTGAGACAACATAAAAGGTAGGGGTGGGATTATCATTTTTGAAAATAAATAAATCGTATTTTATATAGAACGTATATAATTGTCACAGCAATCTAATCACAATGTGCAGCCCCTTCTTAAGGTTCCTACATCTTACTCATGCTGAGGTTTTAGCAGTTTTTCCTTGCCCTCATTCAGGTTTTAGATCAGGGGATGGTGTAATAGTAGTCTGTACAGCTCTTTGATACTCCTTTTGATTAAGGGCTATACAAATAAACATCACTTGACAATATAAATTTAGTAAACAATTCATACACAGCATTTTTGGGAAAAAAAGTATACTTTTATCGATAAAATGATACAACTATGAATTAAAATTGGCAGGTCGGTTAAATAAAGAATACATTGGAAAAAAATAAATATTTCTGGGAAAATAAGGATGGAATAACGATAAAAGTCGGTGTCATAAAAGTTCATGTTGAATATAAAACACATTCTGTGCTTGCGTGCAAGGAAAACATGTTAATGCGTTTTTTGAATGACTCATAAATATGTAAAAAAAAAAAAAAAAGTAGGACTTAGTGGCAAAATGTTATTTTCAAGAGAGGAAATTCAAAAGAAAAAAGTGTTTCAATGCAAAAATAAATAGACATATGACGAAAAATATTTTAGTATTTTCATTAAAATAATTCTAAAAGTATATCAATCAGATGAAAAGTGTAATAGAAATTGTAACACAAATAGGAAAATTCATTCCTTTGTTTTTGGTCAATGTCCAGACAATAAAATATTTTATTTCGAGTGTTATCATCAGGTTGTGTGCATGCATGCCTCTTTCTGAGTCTTAGTGTGAAAGAGAAATCGTTGCTTGTAAATGTTCACGTGCTGCCCTCTAGTCATTTTAACCTTTGAGGCGTCTTTCGCAACAACGGAAAATAAATGCTGCCGTATTCTTCATTTGGGATTCACATGGGATTCCACCAGACGCTCTCCTCCTCGCCCTTCAACCATATGCAGGTAAGTCAAATACAGGACTTTTAGACTGTTATCATTTGTTTATTTATATTTTTTTAGCCTACAGGGTTGAGCGGGTTACTTTAAAAATGCAATCAGATACAGTTAAAAGTTACCTGTTGAAATATGTAATCGGTCACAAAATACGAATACAGGCGCTGCTCTACTTACGAACGAGAGACGATCGTTGGTAAGTTGAATTTGTTCGTCAATGTTATATTTTGTATCTTTAAGGTTTATATAAGTATGTTTAAGACTTGTATAAGTACCCTGTACTGTTTTGTACTTAAAAATAAACATTTTATAAAATAATATGCTCTATAAAGATAAATAAAGTTAAGTTTAACTTACTTTTGGAAGATGAGCTTCAAGAGTGAGGCGACTTCCTTCTCTGTGGTAAATAATAGCTGAAAAAAAGTGATCCAACCATTTTCTCAATAGCTGGGTGACCACTCACAGTGCCACACCGCAGAAAGAAGCACTACAGTAATGTCTTGTTCTCGGAAAAAGGTGCACACAATACAAAATCTCACTTACAGCCATGTCCAGAAATTTTTTGACATCCTGAAAAAAATGTTCGTCTCTACAGTTTTTCGTAAGTCGAATGGTCGTAAGTAGGGGACCGTCTGTATATCCGTTAATATGAATGAATAAATGAAACTTTCTTTTGAACATGAGAAAGATAAAACAAAGACGATGTTTACGTCACATCTCCGAAAAGAAATAAGAAGAAGCTTATGCTTATTTAGTCCTACCCTTTCGACTTCCTTCATAGCTGTGTCTCATAGTTAGATTTTCTGTGTATTTACATATAACAAATACCTCACGAATATACATATTTACACAGGTTCATATTACAAGACAATAGGGATAATGATAATAAACCCTATTTCTTTTATATTTAGAGTGATACAAAAAGTAAAACAAAACATTCACATAAATAATAATAATAGTAATAATTATGATATCACACCATACACGCTTCTCTTCAGATCTTGGATTTAAATATAGCTCATTAAGTCAATTAGAAATAGTGGCTTTTTCCACCATCATCATTGCTGATCATGTATTCAATGGAAAGTGCATATCCTAGCTAATAGTTTTTTTTTAAAGTTCAGGACACTTTTAGAAAAAAATCATCATTAATCATTTGCATTTTATTTTGAAAGTAATTTTAAGAATTACAGTACAGTACATCAAGTCTCATTCTATCGATTTTCTTCATTTGTTTACCATTATAATTTGTACATATTTTGTACCAAAACTAATGGTTAATGTTATGAAAAGGCCAGTCACACAAACAACAAGCAGTGTGTATTATTTAACACTTCCTAAGGGTTTAACACATTTCATTTGTTAAAATAAACACAAGAATGATTTAAATTATAAGCAAAAATGTGTGAACTGTAATCTAAATGTGCACTTTTCAAAATGCTCGCGCATTGAGAAATTTGTTTTTATTTTACAAACATGAGCATCACCTAGAAGGAGCTGACAATATTGTCTGCCATATTACTGCTTTGGGTGCCCGGAAACCAAAAACCTGGAAAAGGGCTGGGCAATAAGAATGAGAACAAAAAATATGCGTTTTGGTCACTTTACGTCTCCGTAGTTTGTATTCTCCCCTCTGCTTTTTAACACCTGTTTCAGTTGCGCTACACAATACAACGACATCTAGTGGTCAAATGATACACATTTTCCCTTTGAGTCAAGTTGGAGACTAATACAGCTTAAATACATTTGTAATTTTGAGACGATAAATGAGAAGTATTGAAGTTGTGTGGCAAAAGATCATTTTCTCAAAATGTTTTCCCTCCATAGCTCACAGGCAAGGTGTGCCTGACCTGGAATTTTAGCTACTAAGCATGTTTGTAATAAACTACCTGATATAGTCTTGAGTAAACTCGCAACAGGGAGGGATGGCTCTATTGACAAAGCTCTATTTGTCAATAATTACAGCATATAGCCCTGAGCATTTGCATTGAGTATCTAGAAACGAGTCAACAAAGTGTCAATTGCAAGAAGGTTTCGCAACGGGTGCTTATCTGGCAACTTAAAACGGACATCATAGATGGTCAAGAAAGTTCAACAAGAGGCTGAGAAATTTTGAATTAGAATTGTCTTTTTTGTCATTGATAACTATGTAGTGGGCATTGTTAACAACGAGTTTTGACTTGAAACTCCGGGATAAACATGTAATGAACACTTAACAATTATCATAAAAAACGGTTAGGGAAATGGGCAATATTTACAAGGTAGTGCTGGAAAGGGCCTTAGTTACAAGTGCTTCAAAACAATAGTGCAATGACATTGGCAGCAACATATTTCCAAAAATAGTCAAGAAATCAAATCAAAATACTCGGTTATCCTATCCAAAGGCTAGACATACATTTATTTTACTTTTTTGGGCGCTTGTTTAGGGTAGAGACATATATTATCAACATAAAATATTCATATGCTATCAGGGATACAAATAAACATGACTTGTCTTGACTTGACTAGAGACGGCCCTGGGGAAGAAACTGTTTCTAAGCCTGCTAGTCCATGTTTTAGTGGACTATGGGCCTTTGGCTTGGCAAAAAAATGATAAGAAAAAAAGTATAACAGGGTCAATTACAGTCCATAACAGCATATGGTGTCATGATGACTGATGCGACGCACTTGTGCCCGCTCATTTGGCGCAACTGCCTCGGACTCTGATTGGCTCCCTGTCACTATTTGAACCCACGTCTATCTGTCACCGGTTGTCATTCTGTCTGTGAACCTCAGTTTGCTCCAGGCAAGCTTTTCGACCCTTACTCACTCCTGTTTTTGCTCTCGTCTGTTTCCCGGCTTCGACCCGTTTTTTGATCTTGACCAGCTACTGACCCATTTTATCCGTTCCCGACACCGCCATCGCTCGCCACGGAAGTGCCACGCGTTCAGAGCAACCTGCATTGCGTGTGCAATCATTTCCTTTCTTCCCAATAAAACTGAGAGAAACGTAACTCAAGTGGGTCCTGTCTTCGTTCTGGTCCTGACATAAGGATTATGCCCTGCAAATGCGAGTTGATACTCGCTATATCATAGCACAGAAAAAGATCGGTAAACTTTGTTTAAGCATGGCAAAACCCAGATACTGTACAGTAATCTGTTTATAGCAGTTAATGGGGACCAGAACCCCCCGCGATATCCAAAAATTCACTAGGTAAACGCCTCCCCCTTTCCCATTTTAAAATGCATTTGCAGCAATAATCATCCACTGGTTCTGTTCTTTTTTGGTGAAGAGAATGGCAAAGGCCGCTAGGCGTGAATAATATTTTGTTCTCTCACTTAACACTCTCAGCAATAGCCGATTGCCGATAATGGATCGCGGACACATCTGTGCATTTCATTTAATTTTCATTCGTTCTGGCCCACATCCCAACAAAAGTTCATGCTTGCGGCAATATGCGATCGGGGATAATGGATCTTGGCTTTTTGGTGGAACAAAACAGCGGAAGAGCCACCAGGCCCTACAAAAACAGTGGACGTTTTCATCTCATGCTTTGTAATTGCATTTCGAGCAATTTAGATTTCATTAAGGGCAGCACGGTGGGTGAGTGGTTAACGCGCCCGCCGCACAGTTATGAGATCATGGGATTGAATCCAGCTAGCAGCCTTTTCGTGCGGAGTTTGCATGTGTTCCCCGTGCTTGCGTGGGTTTCCTCCAGGCACTCCGTTTTTTTCCCACATTCCAAAAACATTCTTGTCATGTTAATTGGCCGTTCCAAAATGTCCCTAGGTGTGAATGAGCAAGTGAATTGTCTATCTCTGTGTGCCCTGCGACTGGCAGGGTGTCCCCTGCCCACTGACCAAAGATTGCTGGAATGGGCTCTGGCACCCCCGCAACCCTACTGAGAATAAATGGTGCAGATAATGGATGAATGGATTTTGCTGTGGTAATGCGAGCTGGCAGTGCTCTCCAAACTGGGCAGAATAGCAGATTTTGATGACTGTGAGGTTTTCCGTGTCACTTTGAGGTTTATGTCGTTGCACGATAAATACTGGAAGCTGAAAATGGCAGAATGAAATTTGTGAGCGTTCCTTTTATAATTCATTTCTGGTCAAAATGGTCTCATCTCATCTCATTAGCTGCACTGCTTAATCTCAGTAGGGTCGCGGGGGTGCTAGAGCCCATCCCAGCAAGCAGTGGGCAGGGGACACCCTGAACTGGTTGCCAGCCAATCGCAGGGCACACAGGGACAGACAACTCGCTCGCTCATTCACACCTAGGGACAATTTGGACCGGCCAATCCACCTGAAATGCATGTCTTTGGAATGTGGGAGGGAACCGGAGTGACCGGGGGAAACCCACGCAGGCACGGGGAGAACATACAAACTCCGCACAGGATGTCCGGTAGCTGGATTTGAACCCACACAGGATGTTCCAAGACCTTAGAACTGTGCCGCACACGCGCTAACACTGCTCCGCCGTGCTGCCCCGGTCAAAATGGTGTTCTGAGCATATTGTTTAAGAGAGTCGACCACTTACCTGAGTGTTTGATTAACCTCCACTAGTTTGCACTAGTAGTCAAACTTTCAGTTTGGAGATTTATGAAAGAGTGAACATAAGGACCATTTCATCCAACCCTCTTTTTTCTTTCTGCCATTCTCCTAAAGACAGAAGCAGGAGTTGGTATCAGGAGTTGTTTTTTTGGGGCTAATCTGTTTAAATAATCTATTTAAATTACCCAGTTGCATAAATTTTACATTGTACGTTTTGCAACAGAGATATACTCCACATACATTAGAATTAGAATTGTCTTTTTTTTAATTGCCATTAATAACAATGTAGTGAACATTGTTTACAACAAGATTAGACAAATAAAATAAGTTAAAACAGGAAAATCAGGAAAGGCAAAATTTCCAGGGCAGTGCTTGAAGGCTGTATCAGAAAACAGTGCAATTAAAATAATGCAATGACATTAGCAGATCTTAGTTCTACTTTAATTTTTTGGTGTGGTGGTTTGTTTGTTTTTCACTTTGTTCAATTATTCCTTATCTTTTAAGTGTAGCACACACACTGAAATAAATGTCTTTAATTTTGACTGCCTGCCTCTATAAACATTCTTGTTATCTTTTATCTCCTCAATTTTTTCTTCCACTTAAGAGAAGTGGTCAATTGTAGGCATCTTAACTGCAGGACGAGATGAAGGAAGAAGATTCCGATCCAGAGGAAAAAAAACAAGCCTTTTATGTGAGCTTACGACAAATACATTTATCTTCCTTTCCTTTTATAAACAACCTCTGTATTATTTTGACTTTTAGATCAATGGAAACAACAATGTTGGCAACAAAACTTCTCCGTCACTGTTTAAGAAGTACAAGAAGAGTGTTCAGTCCTTCAATCCTTTCCAACGGAGCTCGTCAAAGTCAGTGCACTTTGATCAGCAGTGTTATTTTCTTTTCAAAAGTTTCACTCTTATCACAATGTCTGTTGGCTTCTACTATTAAGGTCCAACCCGTTAGACGACGCTGGGTTCCTGTCCTTCGCCTCTTTCTCATGGATAACCTCAATGATGTGGGACGTGTTCAGGAACAGGCTGGACCCGAGTAATCTCAAACTATCACCTTTGGATGAGGCTGGTAGAAGCGCAGATAGGTCCAAAAATGTTCCTTGTGAAGTTGATCATTTCTGTTGAATGTTAAATAAGCCAACTCTAATATTCCTCTATCATGTGGAAAATGTTACTTTTAATTCGAGAACACCTCTTGGATGATCATTCAAAAGGGACACACCCAGCCGAGACATAAAAAGTGATGAATGGATGAATGAGTTTGGTAGAAATGGTTAGGTTGCCTTTGTTTTTGTTTTTTGTGTGTGTGTTGGATCGTCTGGTAAAATTGATTGATAGATAGAGGTATGTCTAGATGGATTAATTGGTTAAGTGAATATGGGTAGGTGGCCTTTGAATGTATTGAGTGGTCTTTGGATGGATGGGTGGGTGAGATGGATGGATGAATGGATGGATGGAGGGATGAATGAGCTTGGGAGCAATGGGAGGGTGGCCATTAGTTGTTTTGGATGTTCGTTAGATGGGTAGTATGTATGGATTGAGAGGTTTTGCCATTGGTTTTGCTTGATGGATGAAATAATGGATTGTTAGATGTTTGGGTTTAATGGAAATGGAGCGGGGCATTTGTTTTCTTGGATGGATTATGAGTTTTGGTGGAATTGTTTGGGTTCGCATTAGTTTCGTAGGGAGATAGTGGTTGGGATGGATGGATGAGTATTGTTAAAAAAATGGGTGCTCATTGGGTGGATGGATGCACAGACAGATGGTTGGTACATTGGATGAATCAATAAATAGACAGATGGATGGATGGACACTGTTGTGTCTGGTAGACAAATGTACGGACAATTCCAGAATAACAAGTGCTGTCATTCCCCTTCAGACTGAAAAGACTCTGGGAGGAGGAAGTAGCAAAGTCAGGCCTGGAAAAGTCATCTTTGGTCCGAACTATTTTTCGTTTTGTAAGAACCAGGCTTATTCTCTCCATCATAATTGGCCTTCTCGCAATGTTGTCAGCCTTCATGGGTCCGGTTAGTCAACTCTACTTCATAAACCTCCCAAAAGATCTTGAAGCCAGTGCCAATCACTGCTCCAGGACTAGTGTTTTTTGGTGTCAGTTTACTTCTTCTTAGAACAATTTTCAACCTCTCCCAGGCTATTCTGGTGAACCTGCTTCTGAGTTATATAGACGACCCTTCCAAGTCAACTCTGACACGTGGCGTCGGCCTCTGCTTTGCTCTGTTCACCTCTGAGTTCTTCAAGGCCTTCTTCATGTCACTGATGTGGGCTATCAACATTCGCACTGCTACACGGATAAAGGGGGCATTCAGCACCATGGCTTACCAGAAGGTCATCTCACTGCGAGTGCACAGCGGCCTTTCCTTTGGAGAGGTATTTTTTCAGCTTCTTGTGGTGTTCCAGAAAAAAAAACCATCTAGCTTAATATGACAGAACAATGCCAATTTTTTATGAAACTAATTTTTGCTAACTTTTTGTCTTTTTTTCTATACTAGAACAAAATATGTAGCTCTTAGGCTTGATGTTAAGGTTGTTAATTGACTTGTTAGTTTACTTAAATGGGATCATGATCTAAAAAGGCTGTCGCATCCAACGTTAACAGTCGCCGATGTGGCTGCTAGCATTAGTTCCTGTTGCCACTCACAAACCAGGCTTTATTGCAGCCGCTTTTGAAACAGGAACATATAACATGTAAAAACCTTCCCAATTTCACTTATAAGCAAGGCTATATTTTTTGATAATCTATGAAAATAAAAAAGGTGTTCTAGTTTGCCTAAAGGAGCATTGTGTATTATGTGGCCCCTCCTAGCAGTAAAATAAACTTCATCCATTCAAAAAAGCAATAATGATTTAGATAATAAGAGAAAATACATGAACTAGCATATAAACGTGCATGTTTTAAATTACTTGTAGGTCAAGAGATACGTATTTATTTTACATAAAATTAGGCTCACCTAGAGGAAGTAAAAACCTTGTGAAAAGCTGGGGAAAAAATGAAAACAAATAATAAATAAAATAAGGTGCACTTGGTCAGTTTGAGTCTTCCTAGTTTGTATTCTTGCTTGTTCATTGTGGCACTCATTTTTGGCTGCACTACACAAAAACACATCTGCCGGGTCAAATATTACACAGTGTCCCTTTAAGAAAAAAATCATTATATGGTAGTTTTGCCATATTGCTCACCCGTACTTGACATTTATCCGAAGCGATTTCAAAAATTGAACAGGCCACCCAGAGTAAAGTTTACCACGCAAAACGTTTTGTTCCCACGACCCTAAATGTTTGTGTTGAGTGCATTTGTCATATCTAATCTCATTTTAGGGAGCTTTATTTTGTCTAGGGCTCATTAGTTCATTGCAAAACAAGGATACAGTGGGACCTCGCTACTTCGCGGTTCCACGTTCGCGGGTTCAGAGCTTCGCGGGTCTAAAAAAAAAAAAAAAAAAAATAATTGTAAAAAATTATAATAATAATTTTTTCTTAAGCATTTTTGAATGGGCGTCGCTACTTCGCGGATTTTCACTTTTCGCGGGTGGTTTTGGTCCCCATTAACCGCGATAACCGAGAGATTACTGTAATGCATTTGTTCATCTTGCTCTGTCAGAAAGTGCTGTCAAACCTTAAGTGCCAAGTATTTCTTTGGTCTAAAATGTGTCTCAATAAAGTTTGAATCAGAAAATTGGTGAAGTCTTCCCTTTTAAAACGTTTCTTGTCTTGTTAAACATAGTCGTCTCTCTCTTTGTAGCTCATTAACATCCTGAATAACGACGGTCACAAGCTCTTTGACGCTGCAGTTTTCAGCACTTACCTAATATCGGCCCCAGTCCTGTTTTTTCTTTGCATCGTCTACGCTTGCTACATTCTGGGTGTCACGGCGCTGATGGGTGTCGGCACCTACTTAGTTTTCCTCCCTACACAGGTCAGGAAAACTGTCCCGTCGTCATTTTTTTTTCCTTACAAGTCGTCACATGCTCATTGTCTTTACCCTGGGTTCAGGCTTTTTTGGCCAGGCTCATCAACAAGTTCCGGCACAAAACCACCTTGATCACGGACAGTCGTGTTCGCACCATGCATGAGATCCTGAGCAGTATCAAGCTCATCAAAATGTATGCCTGGGAAGAGTCTTTTGAGAAGAAAATTGCTGGTACGTTTCAACCTTCCCCTTCTGTTAGTTTTCATGTAACACGCCCCATGTTAGCTGGTCAGTGGCGACCTATGTCTTAAATGATCTGTACAATACACTATAACAATCATCCAATTGTTTTTTTCCTCATCTCTTGATTATCTCATTTGGCTTCCTTAACCATGAAAATATTGATTTTTGTATTTTTGTTGTGGGTCCCTGGGCCCTTTCTCTGCCAGTATACCCCAACCTACCTAACCAACTTGAAGTTTGAGAATTGTTAAAAATGAACTTCAGAAAATGTATGCAAATAAATATAATGTTCTTTTGTCACCTGACTATTACTGAGGATATTACAAAATATCTGCTAAAATATTTTCATTATTGTTTCTTTCATTTTTTAATAATAACTATAATACAATCTATATTGTCAGGCTAGATTTGGACCCATAGATATTAATTTAAGAGCGAGGCTAAAAATATTTTTTTCAGCAACAGAAATTGAACACAAATACAAAAAAAGCAAAACAAATCGATTTAAAAACATCAATTTGTGTGACCACACAAAACAACAGCCAAGTAGAAAGAAGTTTGGTACCTTGTTCCAAAACAAATAAAAACAACATTAGAGTAAAAGTCTCAGTGTGCAAGGAATTGCATGTGTATGCAAGTATGTTAAGATGCATGCATGGAATAAAAGTGACACTTTTAGTGTCTTTTTTTATGAAATATCACTTACAGTTGATGTACAATATGTCCAGTCTACTAATGATTTCAGTTTTGGCTGTAGTTATTGTTTAATAATCTTGTTTTTATAGCTGGGTCCAAACTGACATGAACAATACAAATGTAACAATTTCAATGAGAGTATTTTTTTTTGTCGTAAAACATTTTTTTTGTACTTTCTTTTATCGAAATAGACATTCCTGACAAAGTCAGGAATCCTTGATACACTAAACAAAGGTTTGTGTTTTTTTAAAGCATTTCAAATCCAAAACAGATCAGTAGCGACCCTAATACAAGATCAGGTTCAAGAATTGCAATGATATCAAAATAAAAAACAATGAATTATGAAAAAAGCACAATTAACCATTTCAGTTTTGCAGCAAAATGAAATTAATCAGGGAAAATCACACATTACTTTGTACTTATATTTTGTGTTCAACAAAACCACGTGGTAAAGATTATAAAATAACATGTATTGAAAAACATATGGTGTCGTGTGATAGAGAAACGCTCAAGGACAAAACGCAATGTAGGGTAAAACCATGTCTTCATCACTTTTTTGGAGCCTTTAGTGACACATCCCTTAAAAGAGTTTCTTTTTCTTTAATTTCTTTTTTTTTTTGGTTTGTGTCTTCCTAGAGTTAAGGAAGACAGAAAAAAAACATCTACGCATGTCAAGTTACATCCAGAACGCCACCACCAGCATCACGAGCATTTTGCCTACCATTTCCACTGTGGCCACTTTTATGCTGCACACTTTGTTAGGCCGGAAGCTTGGCATTACTGAAGTAAGTACATGTTAATCACAAATGAAATCAAAAGTAACCAACAGCATGACCAGTGACACTGTTAGTGTTTTTTATATGAACGTAATTATGGAAAGTAAACAACGAAACTTAAATCAGCAGTAGAAATGTGTTTTTCAATTGAATAGAAAAATCCGGTGTGATGTTTAGGAAGGGGGTTAGGCTGGTCCCATGTTTTTTTTTAAATATTATATAGCTTATGAATGACCTATATTTAATGTTGACAATATCTGGGTATTGTTTGTTTTTGCAACATCTGTTGCAGCCTGTTCATCCTGTAAGGGGGATTACCTCATATGTGGTCCCTTCTCAAGGTTTTCTTAGTATCCTCATGTTGAGGTTTTTGAATTTCTCCTTGCCCTCATGTGTGTTTTAGATCAGGGAATGGTGTAATAGTCTGTGGTTTGCAACAATATGTGGTCTGTGCAGCCCTTTGAGACTCTTTGTGATTAAGGGCTATACAAACAAGAATGACTTGACTTGACTTGAGAGAATGTCTAATGATTTCTGTTCCTTATTTACGAGCAGTTACGACAAATAGTCACTAAATGAGGCTTCCCTTTGTGTTGTTGTCAAGAAACCATGAAAAAAAGTTATTTTCAATGCACCTGCTGATACGATTGGTCAAAGTCTAACGACTGTGTTTGACAAAAGTAACCTACGTAAAAATTAATGACATGAATAAAATATCTATCAAGCGGTTCGAAGCTCCACACATTAGTTTTACATGTTGGCAATAATCCAATTTGAAACGGAATATTTGAATTTCTAGAGCTAATGTATCGTTTACAAAAGAATTACTTAGGTAGTGTTTGCAAAGGGCGATGCGGGAGTTTTTTTTTTTTTTTTTTTGGTTTGAACAAATTTATTGAGTTACATCATTACTCAAATAGATGTGTCCCCATTTAACTTTAACATGTCGCTCACTAAATTTAACTGCTTTTCTCCTCCGCACTCCAGTATGCTGGTACACCTGTGGCATTTTCACTATGTGACTAAAAATAAAATGGAAATGTCCGGGATAAATCAACCAATACACATGAGTTTTTTTATCGAGTAAACCAGAGTTTACGTGTATATTTCGTCTCTGTACTACCAGTCCCACAGTGCTTTGGGGCATAAGGATATCCACGATGAGGAAAACTGAACACAAGAAAACAGATTACAGTACTCGGATGCATATAAATGCTGGAGTAATCAGATAACGAAAGGACTAACCCAACCATGTAAATCGGACTATTTTCACATGGACTAAGACCTTAATTGCATTTGCTTTATATAATCAAAGTACTGGCAATATTATGTTTCCACTCGGATTATTGCTTGCATTAAAACATGCCCATTGATGCTGAAGTTGCTAATTACATTTGTTTTTTGTTGTTTTTTCATGTCATCACTAGGCTTTTAGCACCATCGCCATTTTTAACTCCTTGCGCTTCTGCCTTGCTCTATTACCGTTATCTGTGAAGGCTCTGGCTGAAGGAAACATATGTGTTGGACGTCTCAAGGTAGTAAACTCATCTTGCAGTGGTTTTCAGGTTTCAGGTCAGTCCTTACAATTGTCCATTTTTACCTCCAGAAATTACTACTGATCCAGAATCCAGATTCCTATCTGGTACAAAAAGAAACAAGCGACTTTGCTATAGAGATGATAAACGCTACCCTTTCTTGGAACAAACCAGACAACCCCAGTGATGCTCCCTTGTCTGGTGTGGTCAATGAAGCGATGGTCAATGGAGAAACTGGACTCAAGGAGGAGGAACATTTGGATAATCTTCCCACTTTGAGGAACATTTCCTTTTCACTTCCAAAGGGACAGTTGCTGGGTGTCTGTGGAAATGTGGGAAGTGGGAAAAGCTCGCTGATTTGTAGCATTTTGGAGCAGGTGAGTTGAAAAACCCCCGTTACTTCTGCAAAGGCACTGTTCTCTAATGTACAACACTTGTTTTTGGTGTTTTTAGATGCACCTCCTTCAGGGCGCTGTCTCGGCCAATGGGGCATTTGCGTATGTTCCTCAGCAGGCGTGGATCTTCCATGGGACTGTTCAGGAGAACATTCTGATGGGGAGACCTTTGGACATGGACAAGTAATCCATTCACACCATGAAAAAACTTGCCACAAATAAAATACAATCCTTAAAAAATAATCTAAAACAATTACTGTGATCAGATATTATTATTGACTATGAGTACTATCCCTAGTATAGCAATTCAAACTGGTATACTGGTCAGATTATTAGTAACAATACTTCTCCAATCAAAGTACTATCATGACTGTGTTGCTACTTTTTACTCTTGTCGTTTGTTATTGTTCGTCCAAGGCCAAAACTAACCCGGACAATATCCGTATTACTTTTACTCTTTCTCGTACTACAGTATTTTCATTAAAGTTACGTCAATTTACTATTATTAATGCATTATAAAAGCTAAGTATACTACTACTATTTATTTTTACTGTTCCTACCTTAACATCCACTGCAGGGTTGGGTAGGGTTACTTTAACTGGATTACTTTCAATTACTTTTGGATTACTCCAATACCAAATATGCTAATAAAAGACAAAAGAAACTAAACATGAATAAAATTACTAAATTTTGTGCAGGCTTGGGGAGTAACGGAATACATGGAACGGAAAAAATGATGTTGGCAAGCTGTTTGGATTTATTTTCATTTTGTTTCTGTCGCATTTTATGTTAGTTTTGCCAGAGATCAAAGAGATCAAAGCCAGGAGAGAAAGCTTACCACGTGTTGTGAGTCGTAATTTTATTCATATTTAGTTTATTTTGTCTTTTATTAGCATATTTGGTTTTGGAGTAATCCAAAAGTAATTGAAAGTAATCCAATTAAAGTAACCCTACCCAACCCTGATCCACTGTTACTTCAACAAAAACATGTTATAATTACTACGACTTATCTTGCTATTATTGGAACAAAAATAAAGAATGACACATGGAACTACCCTAAAAATGGGAATGTTTATGAGTTCAATTGCTGTAAACAAATTATTTGTGTTTATTGTTGAAACTGGAGTGTTGATTACCATCCTCTGCAAACTGGTTGAACGTACTTTTAAAATGTATTATATATATATATATATATATATATATATATATATATATATATATATATATATATTTATATATATATATATATATATATACAGACATGGGACCAAGTCACACATGTGCAAGTCTCAAGTAAGTCTCAAGTCTTCACCTTCAAGTCCCAAGTAAGTCCCAAGTATTTTTTTCTTGGGCAAGTCAAGTCACAAGTCAAGTCCCGAGTCTTAGATTGCCAAGTCCAAGTCAAGTCACAAGTCATAAAAACAGCGACTCGAGTCGACTCGAGTCCAAGTCACTAAGTCTCAAGTCCCCATGTCTGTATATATATATATATATATATATATATATATATATATATATATATATATATATACTATATTGCTGGAAAAAACTGATGCAAACAGTAGGTGGCACAACACACCAGCAATGGCGACTTGGTTTCATTGGAAGTTTCATTAATAAAATAAATTTTATTTTGTTTTTCTTTTCACCCTGACTCCTAAAAGTCTACAGTTTGTTAAATTCTATTTTAATTGTTTTTTTTTGTGTGTGTTTGCAGATACGAAAATGTTTTGGATGTGTGCAGCCTAAGACCTGACCTGAAGATACTTCCACATGCTGATCAAACAGTGGTATGTTCTACAATTGTTTTTAAGTCTACTTATATTTTGTTACAACTGTTGATTTATACAAAAAATATTCAGATCTCTATTGATGATTTCTTGTGTCATTCTTGATTTTTACAGAATTTTAATGTTTGCGTAATTTTTTAGCAATTTATTTGACTCCTATTGTGTGGTTGATTTGATTTCTGTTATCGAGACTAAATACTGATTTTCATTCAAGATTCAAATTGTTGATTGTCATATGGACAGTAAAGAACCACAATTCCCTGCACAATGAAATTCTTACTTTGCTGTCCACACAGGTGCCAGCGTAATAAAAACAAGAAGCAATATACATGTACAGCATACATAAAAGAATATTACGAATATTAAAAAAGATAAAAATACAAGATTAACTCAAGGTGAGTTGAGGCAATGCATGGCAATAAAAATAAGATAAACACAGTTAAACACAGTTTAATTTATGATTGATTCTCACTTGAATTATTTGGTTTTTATGCATTTCCATCACTTTACTTTAAAACTTGAATGCTTGTAATGGATTTGCTCAGATTGGAGAGCGTGGCCTGAACCTGTCAGGCGGCCAGAAGCAGAGAGTCAGCCTGGCCCGGGCTGTCTATTCCAACAAGGACATCTTCCTCCTAGATGACCCACTGTCGGCTGTGGATGTCCATGTTGGCAAACACATCTTTGAGAAGTGCATCAAGCGCCAGCTGCGGGGAAAGTCTGTAATCCTGGTCACGCACCAGCTACAGGTATTTTCACAGTATTGTTGCCTAATATTGAAATACATATAAACAAAAGGGGCTACGGCAGCTGATTGGTTAGCATGTCAGCAGAACATTTCTGAGGTCATGGGTCATTCTCCCTGTGCTTGCGTGGGTTTCTTCTGGGCACTTCGGTTTCCTCCCACATTTCAAAAACATGCATCGGGTTAATTTTGTTTGTGTTATATTATACTTTAGTTATTTTATGTTTATGTTTTAATTGCATTGTTTGTTAATGCAACATCCATTGCAGCCTGGTTATCCTGGAAGGGGGATTACCTCATGTGCGGTCCCTTCTCAAGGTTTCTTCATTTTCCTCATGCTAATATTTTTGAGTTTTTCGTTGGCCTCATGTAGGTTTTAGACCAAATGGTGTAATAATAGTCTGAAAATTGCAGTGGTCTGTGCAGCCCTTTGCGACTCCTTGAGATTACGGGCCATACAAACAAACTTGACTTGACCTAAGTAGGAACCATAGATCAGGGTTTGTATGGGTGTTTGAAACCCTTGAAAATTCTTGAATTTTAATTAACCAGTTAAAGCTGTCGGGCCCTGCTGTTGAACAGAAGAGTGTGTTGTGTCACCCTGACCTGAGTGACATGGCCGCCTTCTTGTGTCCTGTTTCATCTGGAGGGACGAAAGCATGACCAACTTGGGTGCCGAGGTGCTTAACTTGTGGGTGTTTCAGCATTTGGGTTGGCCATGGTCCAAAAAATGTTGTGTGGTTTTTTTGCTACTTTTTCCCTTTTTATTTTCTTTGCTTTTTGTATGTGTTTGTCTTGCTGTCGGTCACCCCTCTCGAGGGATATGACCAGGGTAGATAGATAGATAGATAGATAGATAGATAGATAGATAGATAGATAGATAGATAGATAGATAGATAGATAGATAGATAGATAGATAGATAGATAGATAGATAGATAGATAGATAGATAGATAGATAGATAGATAGATAGATAGATAGATAGATAGATAGACAGACAGATAGATAGATAGATAGATAGATAGATAGATAGACAGACAGACAGCTAAAAAATGACACCGACACTGCTCTCTGGTTGCTTCACGTTGCCATAACATGCTACACCTAAACAGGGCACTATGAAATGTGTATTGATGGAAGGATTACATATCAGTTATTGACATTTATTATGTTATTTTTACCAAACACCTTTTTGGGGAGATATTCTCGTAAAGATATTTACACTTGTGTTGTTTAGATCCACAAACATATTTGCGATTTACTCAAAATCTAAAAATGTTATGTCCTGATGAATGCACACGCGAGATTACAACTCGCTTATGTAAATCGCAGATGTATCCGTGGCTCTGCAAAATATATGATTCTCACCGGATTTCTTCTTTTCATGTAACTGTAGAAATTGGGAAAATTGGCTTTAAAGTCCTTAAAAAGTGCTTGAATTTGGCCATGAAAAAGGTGAACCCTGATATATACCGTAGCATTACACAATTAATGTATTTGCAGACGCAGTTTACCTCATCCAGGATATTTGATGCCGCAAAGTATTCTGAACTTGCAATACAAAGACAGATGATGCACGCACACTACAGTTTATGCACTAAGAAAAGCCTCATGTTTATTGGTGGATTTCTCCAGAACATTTCCATTGTAGTCTTTTGCCACATGACGGAATGTGCCACAGTTGTATCCCTCCGGAGGATGTCACAGGTATATCCATCCATCCACTTATAGCGTACATTCATTCTTCTGGCAAGCCACGTACAAGCACAACATATAAACAGGACACAGAAATAGAGCACACCAATAGCACAGTACTCCATGATTTTGGTGAGTGAGATAAATGAAATCAGCCTTTATTTAATGTCATGTCATGTCATGTTTATTTGTATAGCGGCTATACTATAGCCCTTAATCACAAAGAGTCTCAAAGGGATGCACAGACCACAGATTGTTGCAAACCACAGACTATTATTACACCATCCCCTGATCTAAAACCTACATGAGGGCAAGGAAAAACTCAAAACCTCAATACTAGGAAAATGAAGAAACCTAGAGAAGGGACCACACATGAGGTAATCCCCCTTCCAGGATGACCATGCCAAAAGTTAAATCTTGAAACAACATCTATTTGCATAATCACATCCCTAGTGCTGGCCCCCGAGCCCTTGACACCTATTAATCCCTGTAGTATAACTCAGCAAAGACTAATAGATTGTTCTGTTAGTCAAAATTGTGCTACTTTGAGATAATTGTTTTTCTCCAACAGTACCTGGAGTTCTGTGACAACATTTTGGTTCTGGAGAACGGCGAGGTCCAGGAGTTAGGGAACCATAAGGCACTAATGAGCGCCAACGGACGTTATGCGCAGCTCATAAACAGCTACCAGGCAGTGCAGGCCCAAGTTAGACTTGTCTTTCTTTTTTTCATCCTTTATTTATGTAAGATTGAAGCGTCACTCAAAGTTTGTTGTGTTCAGACCGAAAAAGAAGAGGAAGTTCTGCCCGTGAAGGCAATTGAAGCTGAGCTGACAGTACGGGCAGAAAGCGGAATCGTCAACCTTGGTTACTACAATAACTAATACTGTACTGTTGTTACTTTTCCTATTTTTTAATGGCTGCCATCCACCTATCTCCCCACATCCACAGATTGCTTTGGCCACAAAATAGCACCAAATTAATGCTTTTACCTAAGACATGGTTTTGGACTATTTAAAACTAGGTTATAAATTGGTGATAAATAACAAACGTGTTAAGGCTTACTTGACTTTTAATGCTACTGCCACTGATTCCAATTGTACTTTTGTGATTACTACATTTTTAATATCAATATTCTTTATTTATGTTTTTGTCACAGCTACCACTGCTTTTAAATTTGTTCAGTTTGTATTACGGTTTCGCCAAGTTACTGATGGATGATTTTTGTCACAGCGTTTGACACAAAAACTGAAGACAATGTGGGTGATATATCCAGCCAAAAATGTGAGTCTCATTTTATCATGTTTTGTTTTTCAATCAAATTAGGTACATTTCAAATGTATATATTTGAGCGTTTCTATTACAGTGTACCGGAACATTTCGGAAGTTGAAGTTGACAATCTGGTCAGCAAGGAGACTTCCACAGAGGGAAATGTATCCTGGCAGATTTATGGAGAGTACTGCAAGGCAGCTGGAGGTTGAACATCTCCCCCACACCGACACAACACACATATACGTTTTATTCTCTGTGCTTTTTATTAGACACCATTTGGACTGAAGTTTTGCTATGTATCCATACATAACTACACACAGAGACTCAATGCATATATTTGTGGTCCATTTCTTCAGGTTACATCATCACTTTTCTCATCTTTCTCAACTTGCTTCTGATGATCGGCTCCACGGCCTTTTGCAACTGGTGGCTCAGTCATTGGCTTGGTCAAGGCAGTGGGGTAAGAACACATAAACATAGTGCATTACTAGTACTTCTGCAGTTTCAATGTATGTTACTACTACAGTATACCCAATTGTGTTCTTCTCAAGTGTTTGCAATTTTTGACCACAACAGCGTGTGTGTGTGTTTGTATATATATATATATATATATATATATATATATCTCATCTCATCTCATCTCATCTCATTAGCCGTACCGCTTATCCTCATTAGGGTCGCGGGGGGCTGGAGCCCATCCCAGCCATCTCTAGGCAGTGGGCAGGGGACACCCTGAACTGGTTGCCAGCCAATCGCAGGGCACACGGGGACAGACAACTCACTCGCTCGCTCATTCACACTTAGGGACAATTTAGACCGGCCAATTCACCTGAAATGCATGTTTTTGGAATGTGGGAGGAAACCGGAGTGCCCGGAGGAAACCCACGCAAGCACGGGGAGAACATACAAACTCCGCACAGGAAGTCTGGAGCTGGATTTGAACCCACGACAGGTTCCCATGACATGAACTGTGCCGCACAAGCGCTAACCACTGCGCTGCCGTGCTGCCCTATATATATATATATATATATATATATATATATATATATATATATATATATATATATATATATATATATATACAGGACTGTCTCAGAAAATTAGAATATTGTGGTAAAGTTCTTTATTTTCTGTAATGCAATTAAAAAAACAAAAATGTCATACATTCTGGATTCATTACACATCAACTGAACTATTTCAAGCCTTTTATTATTTTAATATTGCTGAATTTGGCTTACAGCTTAAGAAAACTCAAAAATCCTATCTCAAAATATTAGAATATCATGAAAAAGTATACAAGTAGGCTATTCAACTAATCACCTGAATCATCTAATTAACTCGAAACACCTTGCGAGGGTTTCCTGAGCCTTAAAAACACTCAGCTTGGTTCAGTAAACTAAATCACAAGTATGGGGAAGACTGCTGATCTGACTGCTGTCCAGAGGACCATCATTGATACCCTCCATCAGGAGGGTAAGACACAAAAAGAAATTTCTCAAAGAACAGGCTGTTCACAGAGTGCAGTTTCAAAGCATATCCACAAAAAGTCTGTTGGAAGGGAAAAATGTGGCCGGAAACGCTGCACAACCAAGAGAGATAACCGCAGCCTTAACAAAATTGTGAAGAAGAGCCGCTTCCAGAATTTGGGGGAGCTTCAAAGACAGTGGGCTGAAGCGGGAAATGGGCTACAATAGCCGTATTCCCATGGTCAAGCCACTTCTGAATTCAAGACAACGGAAGAAGCATCTGACTTGGGCTATGGAGAAGAAGCACTGGACAGTTGCAGAGTGGTCCAAAGTCCTCTTTTCAGACGAAAGCAAGTTTTGCATTTCATTTGGAAGTCAAGGCGCCAGAGTCTGGAGAAAGGCTGGAGAGGAGCAAAATCCAAGTTGCATGAAATCCAGTGTGAAGTTCCCACAGTCAGCAATGGTTTGGGGAGCCATGTCAGCTGCTGGTGTTGGTCCACTGTGTTTCATCAAGTCCAGAGTAAATGCAACTGTGTACCAAGAGATTTTAGAGCACTACATGCTTCCATCTGCTGAAAAGCTCTATGGAGATGAGGATTTCATTTTCCAGCATGATCTGGCACCTGCCCACAGTGCCAAAACCACCAGTAACTGGTGCACTGACCATGGCATCACTGTCCTTGATTGGCCTGCTAATTCCCCTGACCTGAACCCCATCGAGAATTTGTGGGGTATAGTTAAGAAGAAGATGAAAGACACCAGACCTACAAATGCAAATGAGCTGAAGGCCGCTATCGAAGCATCCTGGGCATCAATAACACCTCAGCAATGCCACAGGCTGATTGCCTCCATGCCACGCCGGATTGATGCAGTAATCCGTGCAAAAGGATTCCCAACCAAGTACTGAGTGCATCAATGGACATTTTCAAATGTTTGATTTAGTTTTGCTGTTATAAAATTATTTTTTTACTTGGTCTGAGGAAGTATTCTAATATTTTGAGATAGGATTTTTGAGTTTTTATCAGCTGTAAGCCAAAATCAGCAATATTCAAATAATAAAAGGCTTGAAATAGTTCAGTTGATGTGTAATGAATCCAGAATGTATGACATTTTTGGTTTTTTAATTGCATTACAGAAAATAAAGAACTTTATCACAATATTCTAATTTTCTGAGACAGTCCTGTATATATATGGGCAGCACGGCGGCGCAGTGGTTAGCGCATGTGCGGCACAGTTCATGTCTTGGGAACCTCCTCCGTGGGTTCAAATCCAGCTCCAGACTTCCTGTGCGGAGTTTGTATGTTCTCCCCGTGCTTGCGTGGGTTTCCTCCGGGCACTCCGGTTTCCTCCCACATTCCAAACACATGCATTTCAGGTAATTTGGCCAGTCCAAATTGTCCCTAGGTGTGAATGAGCGAGTGAGTTGTCTGTCCCTGTGTGCCCTGCGATTGGCTGGCAACCAGTTCAGGGTGTCCCCTGCCCACTGCCCGATGATTGCTGGGATGGGTTCCAGCGCCCCCGCGACCCTACTGAGGATAAGCGGTGTAGCTAATGAGATGAGATTATATATATATATGAAAAATGAAATTTTATGTACCTTTGGTGTAAAATCGTATATTGGGTAAAATGTTGTAATTAGGGGTTGACAAACAAATCCTACCCCACCCCAAGTATAAACGTTTTAAAGCGGGGATGATGTATCACGGGGGTCTACGATATTTTACCCTTTCTATAAGTTGTCAAAGACTAAGACCAAAGCAGAATTAAGCATTATAACTTAATGCGAGGCCTTTTTTTGCTACTTTTTCCAGTCAGCCAACAGCACTACATCCGCGCAAGACGACATTTCCAAGAACCCGGACCTGCATTTTTACCAGCTGGTCTATGGCGTGATGGTGTTGGTCATGATTAGCTTGGCTGTGGTGAAGTGCTTCTTCTATACTCATGTCATCTTGCATGCTGCCTGCTACTTCCACGACACCATGATCAAGAAGGTATGAAGCTCATTTTGCCATTAAAGACGATAACAGGTACCAGGAATACAAATTTGGCGTATTCTGCTGTGTTAACTCTTTTTTAAGTAGAGTACTTTCTTTAAGGGTCCCATCTTTATTCTTTTATTTTGGGCCTCTAAAGCAAGGGTCTTGGTGAAACTGTGCCAATTCAGGTTTTCCACAAAGGAAAGCGTTGAAAGTGTTTTAATTTGGTACACAGAATACGATCTAAAAAAACATTAAGAATGAATGTGAAACTATAACTGAATTAATGTGAAAATGTATGAACGAATTCCTAATTTGCATGGGTTTTACTTACATTAAAGGGGCAATTTGTATTATCCGACCACAAGACATTTCTGTATTGTGGAGTGCAACCAAAAACGAGTACAAGGAAGGATACAAACTATGGAGACTCAAAGTGACCAAAATGCACAATTTTACCTTATAGTTTCTTGTCCAGCCTTTTGGAGGTTTTTGGTTTTGGTACGTTTGGATCATAGTTTGTGTATTTTGGATTCTTTTTCAACCCAATATTGTTCTTTTTAATTAATTATCTTTTTTTACCTGCCAGAATACGTGCAAGCTTGGTCTTAAATTGTTTTGGATGTGGTCTTGAAAACGTCTTAAAAAGTCAAGTCAGTAAATTTCAATGTAAATATCCTGGGGGAACCCTGGATACAGAATAGTGTATTTTAGAAATCTTATGACCATTGACATCACAGCTTCTTAAAATCGCTTTCGACAACGATTTTATCTTCTTTTTTTTGGGCCTCCAGAGTACTTGACATCCTCCGAAAAATTTCTATTATTGCTCATGTTACTATTGAATTCACACTTTGATTCCGAAAAAGATGGAAATCCAAGGCTGCCAAAATGAACTGGGAAAGACTCCAGGTTAATAGGCTATGTTGATAAATAAGATGTACTGGATGAATGTTTTGTAAGACTTTCAAATTTCTAAATACTTATTAAGCATCATTGCATTGTATGAAACACGTTTGAAAGGGACATTTTGCATTATTTAGCCCTTCCTAGTTGCAAAAAAGTCAATAATTTGAAAAAACAATTTGGATTTTAATAGTAAGTAAAAATACATGCACTATCATTTAAATGTAATTTTTAAAATACTTGCAGGCCAGTAATTTGTATTTATTTTACACAACATGAGGCTCACCTAAAATGAGGTAAAATGATTGTCCGCCATCTTGCTCCTAAGGGTACCCCAAAAAAGCAAACAGCTTGTGAAACCTGGGGTAAAAAATGAGAAGAAAAAGGATATGATTTGGTCCTTTTGAGTCTCCGTAGTGTTTGTTGTTGCTTGTGCTTTTTAGCACTCCTCTTTGTTTGCACTACACAATACAGCGACATCTTGTCGTCAGATATTACACAGTGTCCCTTTAAGACAGGTATAATTTTGGTATATGGGCTGCAAAAGGCCCTAGGACTTAGTCTGGACACTGACGGTTTATAGTGTAAACTTCCACAGATTTGACAGATGTTTCTACAGATATTGATATTTCATGTCCAGATATTTAATGTTCTAATTTTATATTGAACGACCTCAACAAATGATAGACTTATTGCAACTATATTCTCTTGTTTCTGAGCAGCAAAGACAATCTACAAATATTTTCAACACTCACCCGAGGGCAGGACTGGTAAATCTTTGGGATGAAAGTCAGCATTTGCTTGAGAGCTGGGTGATTTGATCTATTGTGGTGTTAATCAACAGTGCATTTCAAAAAAAAAACATGTTCTCTGGTTGATAAATGGTTGTCAGTTCCTGCTCAGAGCCTTTGCTTGAAAAATGCTTGTCTACTAGTGATTCCAAGAACCAAAAGGAAACTGGAGGGTCCAAAGCATTTTCCATTTCAGCCCCGGTGCTGTGGAATGCTCAGCCCTCGGACATTAGATCTGCAAACTTGGTGGAAGTTGTTAAATTTAGACTTAAGACACACTTGGATTTTTTAGCTTATTAGTGATGTTGATCTGATACTTGTCGTCTTGTTGTTGAGGGAGAAAGAGGAGCTTGGTTGTAGCACAGGTCATACATTTTGAGCCATCGTCCCTGCAGTTAGACAGATTCACATGGTTTTAGATTTCCATGATTATCTGTCAACCCCTATTTAACTGGAATTCTGTCAGTTTCACTGACTTTTCAAGATGGTGGGCCATTCTAAAGTGACTGAAAGGCTCCTGGCAGCAGGTTGACCAGATAAAAAATAAATGGATGACCCTATAGCAAGACAAGTTGATAGGTCCAAATCAGTGGTTTCAAGAATATTGAATCTTTACAGAACTACAAACTCATTCAAGTTGCCCTAGAAGGCTGGTCGTCCACGGAAGACAAATGCAAGAGAGGACTGCTCACTGTGGACGATGTTAATGGTAATTTTTTGCACACTGCAGCTAGAATTGTTTGCCAGTTTAGGGTTGAACATGGTAAGCATCTGTCTCGCCATGCAGCGTCTCGCCGTTTAAGAATATTTGGACTGAAAACCCACACTGCAGTGACCAAACCTCTCATTATCAAAGAAAATCAAAAAGCGAGACTGCCCTGCCCAGAATCCCGATACCAACCCAATAGAGAACCTCTAGAAAATTCTTGGTGACAAACATATGTTCAAATAACCCTAAAATCACCGATCTGTATTGGAGGCTGGAAGTGGAATGGACCAAAATTACACCGGAGCAGTGTGAGAAACTCGTGCTATCCTGTGGCCGCAAATGTGCTGAAGTCGTTCACAGCAGATTCCTGTATACTTCTTACTAATTGCTGATTGTTGTAACCTTCAGATTTATTTTCTATGCCAAAGCCATTGTTGTTCTCTAATTCTGATCAGTGGGTTCTCTAATTTAAAAAAAAAACTTTTTTTGGTGAATACATTGTATGCCTTTTTCATTTTTCGTTTGTACTTCTCTCAGCATTGTCTCACGGGCGGGATTAAATACGATGGCGGGCCTGGTCTGGCCCACAAGCTGTATGTTTGACACCACTGCTGTACATTGTTAGGTACTGTCATTTTCAGATCATAAAGAGCCCCATGAGCTTCTTCGACACCACGCCGACTGGCCGCATTCTCAACCGCTTCTCAAAAGACCAGGAGGAGTTGGATTTTGTTCTCCCACTCTACATGGATCCTTTCTTGCAGTTTTCCTTGCTGGTCACCTGCACAATCATCACCATCTCTGCAGTGTTCCCTCTCATGCTTGTCCCTGTACTCATCATGGCGGTTTTGTTCGCCATCCTGCTCTTGTGCGTTGACTCCACATCAGACCACCGGGATCAACCAGGGTGTGTTTAAGAACAGTGTTTTTTTATGCAGCTTGTTCCAGAAGAGCATTCGCCTGATGAAAAAAATGGAGAACATCACTCGCTCTCCTTGCATCTCCCACACTACCTCCACGCTGCAAGGCCTCAGCACCATCCACGCCTACGATATGAGGGAAAGCCACATCGAACAGTGAGTTTTAGCAATTGAGCTTGGTCCCCCATGCAGGGGCTTCATTGTCGTGTCCTGCCGTAGGTTCAAGTCTCTGTGTGACATCAACACTAACAACTACATGCTCTTCAACTCTGGGACCCGATGGCTATCCTTCAGGCTTGACTTAATGGCAGTCATGCTCACCTTGTTCGTCTCGCTCTTTGCTGTCCTGAGTAGTAACGATATTGTCGGTCCGTCTTTGAAGGGGCTGGCTTTATCCTACACAACACAGGTAAGGCCAGGTAACATTTTTAGAACATTTGCCCAAAGAAATCTGATAGTCATTTAGAACAGTAGACCCAAACCTTATCTGTATTACGAACAGGCTTAATATCTCACAATTTTCTCGTGGCCTAGACAAATAATAACATAAATAATTAAAACAATAACGTTAATAGGCCTAAATTTACTGTGTAATCACTGGACCGCCAGTGATGAAGGTGACATAGAAAAGGCATTATGTTTTCCATTTTATCTCATCATCACATATTTCACATAGACAAATGAAAGAAACAGAAAGTCCTCCTGAAACATATAAATAAATGCAAAAAAGCGTCAATGCATCATGGGTAGAAACATTTTCCGCGATCCGTTATCCCACATTGCATATTGCTGCGAGCGGGGCCTGCAGAGCACGTTTTTTCTGGCCTGGGGGATTTTTTTGCCGTTTTGTTCATCTAAAAGAGAACTGCAGTCATGCACCTGGGATCCATTATCCCTGTTCACATATTGCTCCGAGTAGGGACCACCAGACCACACTATAGTCCAACCTGGCGGCTCTGTTTTTGCTGTTACTGTGTTTCAGCCTAAAATGAACCTCATTGTCTTGGCAATGCTGCATTATCCCCATTTACTGTTTGTGAAAGTGGTTGCCAAGAGAGCAAATTTGTGTCATGTGTGGCAAATATTTTTTTTTTTCATTTTTTTTCTCGCCTAAGATGAACAAAACTTAACCTACCTCAATCCATTATCCCCTGTCCACTACGAGCAGGGGCCAGCAGAGCAAATTTTAAAAATGGGGGTTGTGAACTACTACTATTTCCTGGCTAGTTCTAGTTCCTTTTAATGATGATAAACGAGGGATTACAGTATTTTGATTTTTTTTCCCCCCAATTTATATATATATATATATATATATATATATATATATATATATATATATATATATATATATATATATATATATATATATATATATATATATATATATATATATATATATATATATATATATCTCATCTCATCTCATCAGCCGTACCGCTTATCCTCATCAGGGTGGCGGGGGGGCTGGAGCCCATCCCAGCCATCTCCGGGCAGTGGGCAGGGGACACCCTGAACTGGTTGCCAGCCAATCGCAGGGCACACAGGGACAGACAACTCATTCGCTCATATATATATATATATATATATATATATATATATATATATATATATATATGAAAGTTATTTTAAAGGCTTACTCAATTGTGCATTTTGCTACTTTACTTAATTTTCCTCCAACAGTAATTTAAATTGTATTTTTCTTCTATTTCTTTAGGTTAAATTATAATTGAAAAAGTGTTGTTTTTACAAAAAATAAACTTAATCAATTGACTTACAAACCTTTCTATATAATTGAATTTGGAATTCATATATTTCTTAATGTCATTGATATGAAAATCCATCCATTATCAGCACCGCTTATCCTCAGTAGGGTCGCGGGCGTGCTGGAGCCCATCCCAGCTATCTTTGGGCAATGGGCAGGGGACACCCTGAACTGTTTGCCAGCCAGTCGCAGGGCACACAGAGATAGACAAGTCACTCGCTCATTCACACCTAACAATAATCTGGACCAACCAATTAACCTGAAACACATTTTTTGGAAATGCGGGAGGAAACCAGAGTTCCCTGAAGAAACCCACTTAAGCACGGGGAGAACATGCAAACTCCACACAGGAAGGTTCGATCTCATGACCTCAGAACTGTCTGCTGCCCTGATATGAAAATATGTTTGTTTTAATCAACATTGGATTGAATTGTCGTGAATCCAATCAAATAAAAAAACGTATAATTTGAATCAAAGCCAAGTTAATTAAAATTATATTTGCATAGGATTAAAGTTTTCAAATGTACGAACTCCGCAGTAAAAATTCATTCATATTCAGAAAAATCAAAATAAAGTATAGATTCAAATATACGACCAAGTATTTGTAATCTTTTACTTCACAACATTGGAAATGGAATATGTGATATGTGTGCAGTTGACAGGGATGCTACAGTTTGTTGTGAAGCAGTCCACAGAGGTGGAGGCTAGATTCAACTCAGTGGAGAGGCTGCAGGAGTACATCACAGTCAGTTAGCCTCCTCAAAACAATTCAGATGAGAATGATGGATTTCTAATCTAAGCTTCCCTGATACAGTCTTGTAAATCAGAGGGGCCCACTCGTGTAGAAGACGCTAATATCCCGGAGAACTGGCCCAAAGGCGGCTCCATCACCTTCAGGGACTACAAGATGAAGTACCGGGACAACACGCCCATCGTTCTCAACGGGCTTGACCTACTCATCCGAGCGGGAGAAAAGCTGGGCATCGTAGGAAGGACGGGTTCTGGTAAGGTTTTGGAAAAAAATAGCGCATTTGTTCGTGTATAATGTGCACCCTTAACTTTTGATTAAAAAACGGTATTGACCCTTGTCACGTGACGTTACGTCCCCTGCCCTGGAAAAATGAGAGCCATGACGGATGGCAAGGTGCACCCTAGCGGACCGCACTTGAACGAGCATTTGAGTTGAAGCAAATACCAATAACTGCGACAGAAGAATATAACCACGGCTATTTACAATGGTGATTTTTTTGCTGTTCGCTGTGCCAACCGCCAAAGTTCTTAGCCCAATTTGGAATCGTATCCCTTTTGATGAAGACAGAAGATGTTGATGTTTATTTGCAATTAAAAACAGAGGGACTGGTGGCCCTTAAAATGAATTGAAGCAAGCTTTTTTTACAAGGTACATTTCATGTATTTCCGAGCAACTTTATTTTAAGTAAGTACGGGTCACATTAAAGCGATTCCCAAATTCTAAAATGTAAAAAATAGTATATGTAAGCATTGTAAGTGACAAACGCTGGATACGTGCGGCCATTTTTGAAATGATGTATTGACAACATAAACCAGTGGTGTCCAATGTGGTGCCCCCTAGGGACAGCTGAGTTTCCCGCAGACCTGTTCTGAAAATAGCACACCAGTGCTAGGTCATTGTGATTTTCTAGTAAAATGATTTATGGTTAACCCTACTTTTAATAATTAACCTGGTAACAACATAGTGATAACATGATAAGTTATTCTAGAAAGGCATGTCAAACTGGGTTCCCTTTGCGCTAATTATTGATTAAAAAAAAGTAGCTTAAAAAAGGTTGGAGAACCCTTGACATAAACTATGTACACAATACCAACATGAAATTTACAATGTTTTTAATTCATTTTCTTCAAAGTATAATTCATTATCAGATACACCAAAGAATTGTTTCCCTTGTCATACCTTTTTGCGTTTATATATATTTTTTAAGATGACACTCATTTTTCTCCATCCTCCTACATTTATCTTCGATACCATAAATAAAGATAGCATGACAATGAGATAAAATGTAATGGTTTATCATATGCCATCTATATCAGAGGTCAGCAACCTTTTCTGTACCATGGACCAGTTTAATGTCTGACAATATTATCGCGGCCTGGCCCAATAATATCATTCGTAATAATATCAATAATAAGCCTAAACCAACTTTGTAATCTCTAGATCACTACAATTTTAAATGACATCATTGTTTTGGCTTAACTCTTTCCCATTATGCTGCATTACAATTTTGTACAGCGTGGCACATTGAGTACTAATACTGTAGTGAAATTTTGAGATGAAGTCTACTGCCTTTTTGATGTCATCTACATTTCTACTGGACTAGGGGTTTGGAATAGAATGTCCCACCGCCACAGATTGGGTCTGATTCCTGTTGCGTCCAATGCTGAGCAAATATGGTCAGCCGAATTTGGCAACTAATCAATCATTGATTAAATACAAATGACTGTAAATCTTGTGTGTTTTGGGGGTAAAAAAAAACTGTGTACACACGGATAAACACGGTAAAAGAAAAAAAAGAAAAATAAAGCAACTTTTTTTTTCTCTCCAAATGACCCAGGGCTCAGTACCGGTCCACAGCCCGGTAGATGTCGACCATTGATCTATATCACTAGCAGTCTAGAGGTCAGGGTTCGCTGCTCTCGCCACTGTGACCCGGGTTCAATTCTTGTTGTATCCAGTGGTTTGCGATTGTGGTCAATTATATTTTTCGACTGCGATAAATCATTGTACCAATATGGTAATAAACTGTAAAACTTCATGTATAACGTGCACCAAAAATTTGAGTACAAAAAAATGGCGTAATACAGTTTACATTTTCAAATTTTGAACAAGTCATCCATTTGTTTCCTGCTGTCGCCAGGTAAATCTTCTCTCGGGGTTGCTCTGTTTCGGCTGGTTGAGCCGGCGGCAGGAAGCATCCTGATAGATGACATTGACATCTCCACCATCGGTCTACATGATCTGCGTAGCAAAATGTCCATCATCCCTCAGGACCCCGTGCTTTTCATCGGCACTGTCAGGTAATTTACGAGAAAACAGATGTTGTGGACCATCAATGGCAAAATAACAATTGTGTCTACACCACATCTGCCAAATTCATTGTCCTCGGGCCAAATGTGAACCGCCACATCATATTATATGGCCTGCAAGACAATGCTTAGAGAAGCACAAGAGAAAAATGAGCTGCATCGTGTCACACAATGACTTGCAGTTTTAAATATGTACACTAGATTTCACCAAAACCATCCACCACTCTCAAAGCACCCACCGTGGCTGTATTTGCCGACAATATCAATTAACCAGGGAATATTGAGGCAACCCTTTCTGATGTTATTTTACTTAAAATTAATGTCACAGGTATAATTTAAAAAAATGCACTTGGGTGTCTGCAGAAGTATAATCCTCGTGGCATGCAGGTACATATTATGTACATTTTCATGTTTTTTTTTTCAATCAAAGAAGTAGCATTGACAAATAAACACTTGGGAGTTGAAATTTCCCTCACATTGTGAAAACATACCAAATTTTTGGGACTATAAATCTCAGGTTTTTTTTCAGTTTGTCCAGGAATGCGACTTATACTCTGGTGAGACTTATATTTGAAATCATTAACATATCATATTGTTTAGTTTTCTGTTTATTATCGGTACTGTACGTCACTTATATTATTTTCACACTTAACCGCAAGAAGGCGCTCTTGGCCTGTGTTAAGAATTTCCACCTTGACCGTGAAGTAAAAAGAGGAAAAGGAAGCCGGCATATCATTTTCCTCTGGGACCTACCGAGAGTTGTTTGCCGGTAAATTTGCCACGGAAGATCAAAATAGATTTAGTGATTTGGAATGAAGATGATAGTTTGGAAAGCATGTTCTTTATGCTAGAGATATCTGAACAACTCTGGCAACCAGTTCAGGGTGTCCCCTGCCCACTGCCCGGAGATAGCTGGGATGGGCTCCAGCACCCCCGCAACCCTACTGAGGATAAGCGGTGCAGATAATGGATGGATGGATGTTACATTGTTACTGTTTAAGATATACACATACAGTACGTGTAATTTTAGTATACCATGTACTCTAATCAAATAAAAAATCAAATCAAACTTATTTGTAAAGCACTTTTAAGACAATAAATTGCTATTCAAAGTGCTGAATTAAAACATGCAATGTACAATAAGAATCAAATCCCTTCCTTAAACCACACTCTTAACTTACGTGATGTAGACGCACACAATGGTTAAAATACAATAAAAACAAAACAAACAGTAAAATGAATACGATTTGATGATGACAATGCAAAGACTAACCATGTGAGAAAAGGGACCTGAGGTAGAGTTATCCACACTGATAAGGGATGGCAGCATGTGGCCTCGGAATTTCAGCCATTGAGCTTCACCCAACCAGTGTGGGTCCCCAGAAAAAGAAAAAAACTAAAATATAAAAATATACATAAAAACAACTGCAGAACAAAACATATAAATGTAAAGTAAAAGTAAAGTATTCTACAGTAAATGATTAGAAGTTAAACAAATCAATGCTAAATTAAAAACAATCAGTTAAAAGCCATATTAAAAAAATGGTTCTTGAGCTTCCTCTTCAAAATATTAAGGGTCCTCACAGACCTGATGTCCTCCGGCAGACCGTTCCATGGGTGAAGACCAAAGTGGTTGAATGTTGCTTCATCAAAGGTTTTGGTCCTCACCCTAGGAACAGTCACCAAACCGCTGCCAGAAGACATCAGAGACCAGGAAGCCAAATGTAAAAAACGCAATTCAGACAGATTGGATTCACCTGAGACAGTCAAGACATTTAAAAATTAGTTAAAGCATATTAAAATTTATCCTGAAACGCACAGGGAGCCAATGCAGCGATTCAAAAATTGGTATAAAATTGGAAGCACGTGTGCTGCTGAATTTTGTAGTAGCTGCAGGCTGGCAATGTTTTTTTTTTTTTTTGAGACCGGAGAGCAGGGGATTAGAATAATTTCGTGTTTGCCTGAGAGAGAACTGGGCAGACTCTGGCTATATTCTTGAGATGGTTATATTTTTAGATGCGGAATAAAATTGAGCTCAGAGTCAAAAATAAGTTTTTAATGCAGTCTAAAGGTTAAAGAGTTTCTCATTCTGACTTTCATGACCAATGACTAATACCACTGTTTTGTCCTAGTTGAGCTGTTGGAAGGTTTCTGCCATGACTTAATATCTAAAAGTGCATCTATAGGACTTGTGTCATCAGGGGACATGACAATGTACAGCTGTAGGTCATCAGCGTAACTATAGAAGTTGACTTTGTGTGTCCTCATGACAACCCCAAAGGAAGCATATACAGATTAAAAAGTAATGGGCCTAAAATTGAACCTTGGGGAACCCCACATTTGACTTCAAGGGTCCTGCATTCATTCCGACTCAGAAATGTCAGTCTGTGAGATGAGATAAAAGCAGTTTTAAACAGTACAAGAGATGCCCACCTGGTTTCTAAATCTACGGCAGGGAAAACGTCCGTCTGGAGAGAGCAATTGACTATATTTAAAATCTGTTCCTCAAAGAATCCATAAAATGTAATTTAATTGTGAGTCTCTGAAAAGACCCCAGACCCCTAGCGAAGCCACACTTTTTATGCCATTAATTAACTAGTCTAGTCCCTGTGGGAATGTTTTTTCTACCAAGTGACCCCTGAGCTTATATAGGTTTGACAACCCTGATCTACACTGACAGGCACAACTTGGACCCCTTCAACAGCTACAGTGATGAGGAGCTGTGGGCAGCGCTGGAGAAGACATACATGAAGGACTCGGTGAGAAATCAGTGCACCGGACAAAGCCAAAGGTGGAAATCTGGCTCTGGTTGATTTTATCTTATAATGTATCATTATTTTTAAGTATTTCATATAAATAATATTGGTCCATAGATGATGCGCTGTTTAAGTTATCAAAAAAGATAAATGCAAGTTTAAAGGGACACTTTCACTTTGTAATATTTAACCACTAGATTTCGTGTACAGCGTAGTGTAACCGAAAACCAGTGCTACAAAGGACAAGTAAGCTTACAAACTAGGCAGATTTAAAGCTTTGAGCTTCTCAATTTTGCCCAGCCTTTTCACAAGGTGTGTATGTATATATATATATATATATATATATATATATATATATATATATATATATATATATACTGGACTGTCTCAGAAAATTAGAATATTGTGATAAAGTTCTTTATTTTCTGTAATGCAATTAAAAAAACAAAAATGTCATACATTCTGGATTCATTACACATCAACTGAACTATTTCAAGCCTTTTATTATTTAAATATTGCTGAATTTGGCCTACAGCTTAAGAAAACTCAAAAATCCTATCTCAAAATATTAGAATATCATGAAAAAGTATACAAGTAGGCTATTCAACTAATCACCTGAATCATCTAATTAACTCAAAACACCTTGCGAGGGTTTCCTGAGCCTTAAAAACACTCAGCTTGGTTCAGTAAACTAAATCATAAGTATGGGGAAGACTGCTGATCTGTCTTCTGTCCAGAGGACCATAATTGATACCCTCCATCAGGAGGGTAAGACACAAAAAGAAATTTCTCAAAGAGCAGGCTGTTCACAGAGTGCAGTTTCAAAGCATATCCACAAAAAGGGAAAAATGTGGCCGGAAACGCTGCACAACCAAGAGAGATGACCGCAGCCTTAACAAAATTGTGAAGAAGAGCCGCTTCCAGAATTTGGGGGAGATTCAAAGACAGTGGGCTGAAGCTGGAGTCCAGGTATCAAAAGCCACAGTTCACAGACGTGTCCGGGAAATGGGCTACAATAGCCGTATTCCCATGGTCAAGCCACTTCTGAACTCAAGACAACGGAAGAAGCGTCTGACTTGGGCTATGGAGAAAAAGCACTGGACAGTTGCAGAGTGGTCCAAAGTCCTCTTTTCAGACGAAAGCAAGTTTTGCATTTCATTTGGAAGTCAAGGCGCCAGAGTCTGGAGAAAGGCTGGAGAGGAGCAAAATCCAAGTTGCTTGAAATCCAGTGTGAAGTTCCCACAGTCAGCAATGGTTTGGGGAGCCATGTCAGCTGCTGGTGTTGGTCCACTGTGTTTTATCAAGTCCAGAGTAAATGCAACTGTGTACCAAGAGATTTTAGAGCACTACATGCTTCCATCTGCTGAAAAGCTCTATGGAGATGAGGATTTCATTTTCCAGCATGATCTGGCACCTGCCCACAGTGCCAAAACCACCAGTAACTGGTGCACTGACCAGGGCATCACTGTCCTTGATTGGCCTGCTAATTCCCCTGACCTGAACCCCATCGAGAATTTGTGGGGTATAGTTAAGAAGAAGATGAAAGACACCAGACCTGCAAATGCAAATGAGCTGAAGGCCGCTATCGAAGCATCCTGGGCATCAATAACACCTCAGCAATGCCACAGGCTGATTGCCTCCATGCCACGCCGGCTTGATGCATTAATCCGTGCAAAAGGATTCCCAACCAAGTACTGAGTGCATCAATGGACATTTTCAAATGTTTGATTTAGTTTTGCTGTTATAAAATTATTTTTTTACTTGGTCTGAGGAAGTATTCTAATATTTTGAGATAGGATTTTTGAGTTTTCTTAAGCTGTAGGCCAAATTCAGTAATATTAAAATAATAAAAGGCTTGAAATAGTTCAGTTGATGTGTAATGAATCCAGAATGTATGACATTTTTGTTTTTTTAATTGCATTACAGAAAATAAAGAACTTTATCACAATATTCTAATTTTCTGAGACAGTCCAGTATATATATTACTCTATATTACTCTATATTTAGAGTATTACCTCCTTCATGATAAATGAGGTCATTTTGGAAACTAATTCATGTGGAAATCGTGAGCACCACCTGTTGGCCAAATCTGTAATCAACGAATTTGATTCTGAACTAAATAAATATAATTTCAGGCTATTTTCCCTAGAAAATTTAGTTTTATTTTCATATCATATGTAGTTGTTGCTATTTCCATTTACATTGTCATATGATTAGAATTATTTTCGATTTTTATGTATGTATTCAGTCTTATTATGATATTTATTTGTTTGTTTATTTATTTATTTAGGCATTTTTCAGTCCCATGTAACAGATCCATTGCCATATTTTTTTTCTCTCAAAATAACAATATTAATAGGTTTATTTCTCAGTTGACATTTTAAATAAGGACTGGAAAAAAACCTTCACATTGCTAAATTCCAAATCTGTTCTAAAAGGACCTCCCCTGACCCCGATGGGTAGGTGTGAAGTATATTGTCGAGCGCTTTGGGAGGTCTTCAGTGACTTGAAAAGCGCTATGAAAGCGCAGATCTCTTACGATACAAAAATCAGATCTGTCCTAAAGGGTGTTTATATTAAAGAACAACATATCAGCCATAAGTGACAGTGATTTAAATACTGCATAATATTAAAAAACTGCAATATCCTTTGCAGGTGTCCAATATTAAAAACAGAGCAAAGATAGCAAATATCAATTGTCATTTTTTAAATTAATAATGATGATTACCGTGCATTCCTGAAAGGTTGAACATCAAGTTGAAGATTTTTTTTAATCATAGAGGAAACATACATGATTCCACTAGAACATTAGCCAAAAAAAAAATCACCTTTCAAAAGCGAGCCATTGGCCTATCGATTTTCCGTCTCACTCACACCTCTTGTCTCGTTGATGTTTTGCTTCCGCAGATCTCCAAACTGGAGGGTCAGCTTCAGGCACTAGTTTTGGAGAACGGTGAAAACTTCTCAGTCGGAGAGCGACAGCTGATATGCATGGCAAGAGCATTGCTACGCAACTCCAAGGTTGTGAAAACGCCTACACACTCTCATATGAAGAAATGACAAATTTTGGGAAGGTCTTAGGTTCAGGAGTTTAAGGGGTGTTGGGATAACCTTCCTGAAGCTTCATCTACCTGATAAAAAACTGTAAAAGCCAGCTAAAAAGTTTCTCTCCCGTCCAGATCATTGTTTTGGACGAGGCGACGGCATCCATTGATACTGAAACGGATTCCCTGATCCAGACCACCATTAGAGACGCATTTCAAGACTGCACCATGCTCACTATCGCTCATCGTATCCATACTGTAATGCAGGCCGACCGAATTCTGGTTATGGACAACGGAATGGTTAGTGCTACCAATGACTACGTTTACATGCAAGGAATAGTCAGACTTGGATCATAAGTCCAATTTTTGAAACAATCTGAATGATTCGTTTAAGTCAAGTCAAGTCATGTTTATTTGTATAGCCCTTAATCACAAGGAGTCTCAAAGGGCTGCACAGACCACAGATTATTGCAAACCACAGACTATTATTACCCTATCCCCTGATCTAAAACCTACACGAGGGCAAGGACAACATGAGGAAAATGATGCCTAGAGACTAACAAATAAGCCCCGACATTAGTGAGTATTTCGAGTATGTCGTTAAGTGCCGGATTATTTTACACATGCCACCGTGCTTGTTTCTTAAAATTTTAAAGCACATCATACAAAAAAACCAACATCAAATGCTAATAATCAAAAGGAAACTAAATGTTTGCACAAAAAAAGCTGTAAAATAGAAGATGTATTACGTAAACGTGCCCAAGGAGAAGGCTGTAGGTGTCTACCTCTATTCCCTTTTCACCTTGCAGGGAAGACATATTCAAAATTTAAAAAAAGAAAAAGAAAACAAAACCCTAACCCACAAAAGGGAAATAAAGAACAAATAAATGTCATTTCAGACCTGCAACCATACCACAAGTGATTCCTATAACATAAGAATATCCAAAGAAACTCTTGATATATTATTCGTCTTTAGTATATTTACCTAAAATACATATACAATAATAATAATCCCTAAAATATTAAATAGCCTGTACTTAATCTAGGCAAATACACTACTTACATTTGTGGTTAATCGAAATTCCAGCATATACTTAAATAATAAAATAATACATGTTTTTCTTTATTGATTCGTAAGGCGTTATGTTTTAGTCATACTCATCTCATCTTTTTAGCTGCACCGCTTATCTTCAGTAGGGCCGCGGGGGTACTGGAGCCCATCCCAGCAATCATCGGGCAGTGGGCAGGGGACAACCCTAATGGTTGCCAGCCAATCGCAGGGCACACAGGGACAGACAACTCGCTCACTCATTCACACCTAGGGACAATTTGGACCGACCAATCCACCTGAAATGCATGTCTTTGGAAAGTGGGAGGAAACCGGAGTGCCCGGAGGAAACCCACGCAAGCACGGGGAGAACATACAAACTCCGCACAGTAAGTCTAGTAGCTAGATTTGAACCCACACAGGAGGTTCCCAAGACCTTAGAACTGTGCCGCACACGCGCTAACCACTGCGCCGCCGTGCTTCCCCGTCTTTAGTATATTTACCTAAAATACATATACAATAATAATAATCCCTAAAATATTAAATACCCTGTACTTAGGCAAATACACTACTTACATTTGTGGTTAATCGAAATTCCAATATATACTTAAATAAAAGGATAATAAATATTTTTCTTTATTGATTTGTAAGGCGTTTGGATCAACCCCATAGTCATACTTTTTATAAATATTATATAAATGTAAATATTACAATTCATTTGAAATTCTTGATCACGAAATACTTATCAAGCCATAAGTAAAAAAACAATACAATTTTTAAAACTTAATAAATTACACCTTTCATCGAAAATATTCCAATTTGTTACTGCAGCATGACGAAAGTTGACGTTCACACTCACATGCTGCATTTGACCACTAGATGGCAGCGTATTTCAACAAATACAACACACTGAATACACTTTCTACCTCTCGATCAATCAATAGCTCGCGATCTATTTAACGAGCTTCGATGCTTTATATAATCGGAATTTTGGCAAGATTCCATTTCTGATCCGATTACTGCCTGCATGTAAAGGTACCCAATGACACTCAATCTTGGATTACTTAATATCCTTCCAAACTTTACAGGTGGCAGAATTGGACAGTCCCGATGTGTTGTCGAAAAGGTCCGACTCGCTATTCTCATCGCTCCTGTTGGCCGCAAACACAATAAGCGCCTCAAATGAGTAGCATTAATGTACAGTGCCGCAAAAAAGTATTTACCCAATTTCCTGATTTCGATGTTTTTGCATATTTATCATTTGCAAAGGTTTCAGATCATCAAATAATTTTAATATCACCCAGACCCAAGGAAATACAAAATGCAGTTTTGAAATTTTGAATTCATTTAGTAAGGGACAAAAAAATCTAATCCTAGCTGACCCTATGTGAAAACGTAATTGCCCCACTGTTAAAGCAACTGTGACTAACCACAATTTTGGGAAAGCGGAGTTTAATTCTACAGGCCTGTGTTGAATCAAGTAATCACTTCAAAGGAATCTCTTAAACCGCAGGTGTCAAACTCACGGCCCATGGGCCACATCTGGCCCGGCGTACTATTATATCCGTCCCGTGAAATAATTTTGAATACATCTACTATAATGGATGAAACGCTGGTAACTTTCAAACTATACTCGTATGCTAAAAACCACAATTACTGAGAAAATTATGTTAACTGACATTGCCGGTAAACCCGTGTGTCTTATTTGTGGATCTTTTGTGGCCGTAATTAAGGAATTTAATGTAAAACGGCACTACAAGACAAAACTTCAGGGTAAACTGAAAAACTTCCAGAGAAAGGATACAGAAAGTTGAAGAGTTCAAGAAGAATATGAAGATGTTTTTCACTAAAGCAAATTCCCAAAGTGAAAAGCACAAATTTTATTTATATTTCAATTTTTTCATATTTTCAATTTGTATGGTATTGATATTTTTATGGAGAGCAACAATTTTTAATTCATTGAATGTTTACGTTTGTTTATTCTGGAATAATATTCCTGACTGTTTTAAATTCATAATAATTTATGTTTTTTTTAAAGATAAATTTTAGTGTACTCAATAAATATTTATCCTGTTCGGCCCACGACCACAGGTGTGGTTGAAGTTCTGGCCCTCTGTATAAGAGTTTGACAACCCTGTCTTAGGGCCCGGTCACACAGCCTTTCACGGGCGTATCGAGGCTGAATCACGGCCAGAAATTTCTGCCCGTGAAGCAGACGCTGTTGGACGCTTTGAGATCGCGATACAGACGAGATACAGTCGTGCTTTACACACGGCAAGAAATTCACACGTGGTTGGCCGCGCGAAAACGTTTTGCGCTGCTCAAAACTTTAGACCACGGGTAACCGCGGGCGGCACACGTGGTACACACGCGGATATGACGCGGAAATGACGCGGAACGACGTGCCACGGCCGCGGTCAGGGGGTGGTTACACGCGGGGAAGACGCAAAATTTCAACGGGTAATCGCGGGTGGAGCACGGTCATAGCACATTTGTTCTGCGCCTGTATCGCTGTGTTATCATGTGCATTAGCGTGTGTAACGCGTGTGACGGTCAAACGCCTTTCTCCGCGTATATACAGCGCGATTTGCCGAGACGTCATGGGGTGAACATGGATCCCCGTCACCGTAGTGACCTCGTCTTAATCCAGTTTTATTTCTTGACATTTCTTTTCATTTCATAACAAGATAATAAAATAAAAATGAAAAACTATTACAATAATAACGTATTGGCTTCTTCCTCGGTGCCATAGCTTGAAATCTTGATCTTCACGGGACTGTGTCTTGAGCGGTTATGATTTCTACAGCCCGGCTCGGCAGCTTTTATACCCGTGGTCCACACGCGGAAAGGACGTGGAACTGACGCAATGAGGAAGCGGAACAGTCGCCGGCGTTTGTTTTGCGGGCATACCACGGATGAACAGCGGGTTGGCCAATTTTGCGCATTTTCTACCACGGGCAAAAAAAAAATCGCAAAATTTTACCCGCGATACAGACGCAAAAGGCAGTGTGACCGGGCCCGTAGACAGAGTGTAATAGGCTAAAATTTCAAGAAGACATTTGACATGCCACGATCTAAATAAATTCCAAAAGAAATGAGAAAAAAGTGATTGAAATCTACCAATCCCGGATTTCTTCACAAAGCCATTTTCAAGGCTGTAGGGTCCCGCGAACCACTGTCAGAGCCATTATCCACAAATGTAGAAAACTGGGAACAGCGCCAAATCTTCCCAGGACTACTCGACCAACTAAGATTACTCCAAGAATGCAAGCTTACAAAAGAACCTCGAAAAACATCCAAAAAACAACAGTCCTTTCTGGCCTCAGTTATGGTCAGTGTTCATGACTCCACTTTAAGTAAGACACTGGCCATAAATGGAATCCATTGGACAGTTTCCAGGCCATAACCACTGCTGTCAAAAAGGAACACATTTGCCAAAAAGCATCTTGATTATCCTCAAGACTTTTGGAGAAACATTCTTTGGACTGATAAGTCAAAAGATGAACTTCTTGGGAGGTGTGCAGCCTGAAAGATCTGGCTTAAAAATGGCACAGCATTTGACAAAAATAATGATGCCGACACTAAAGTATGGTGGTGGCAGTGTGATGGTCTGGGCTACTTTGCTGCCTCATGACCGGAACAACTTGCTGTGGTTGACGGAATAATAAAATCTGGTGTTCACCAGAAGATCCTCAAGGAGAACGTCTGGCCATCAGTTTGAGCTTTTAAACTCAAACGCTCTTAGATCAATGCAGAAGGACAATGATCCCTGTAAATGAATCTCTAAATGGCTCCAAAAACAAAACAGAATAAAGTGGCTAAGTCAAAGTCTGCATTTAAATACAATTGAGATGCTGTGACATTGAACGGGCAGTTCATGCTAGAAAAACCTCCAATATGGCAGATTTGAAACAATTTTGCAAAGAAGACTGGGTCAAAAATCCTCCACAGCATTACAAAAGACTCATTATTAATTATCATAAATGTTTGATTTATGTTATTGCTGCCAAAGGTGGCCCAACTCGCTATTAAGTTCAGTGGCTCACTTACTTACTAGATAGTTTAAAAAAAAATTTGCCTTAAAAAATGTGAATCAAAAATGGAATCAACATTTCAAAACTGCATTTTGTATTTCATTAGGTTGTCTGTGTTTTATGTTAAACTTGATTTTATGATCTGAAACCTTTTTGAGTGATACATATGCAAAAAACACAGGAAGCGGGAATGGGGCGAATACCTTTTCACGGCATCACTTACATAATATGTATTGTTGAGCTTTAGCGCAAATATATGATGTTCTTATATTTTTTTACAGGGACAAAGTGAAAAATGGCATGTATTTTCAAAATTATTCATTGATTATTTGACTACTGTCACATTTCCTGTACTGTGCAAATAAACTCAGGTATCTTAAAAAGCAGCATTCTCAAATTTAATTGAGTTGGGGATGGTTAGAGCTAGGGTCCAGGCTGTGTTAAGCCAAACATGTTTTTTCACAAAAATATCACTGCTAAAAACAAGAGATGGTGGCCAATTATCTTAACTCCCTTCAGGTGAGCCTCATATTATGTGAAATAAATACAAATGTCTCAATCTAATGGTTTAAAAAAATTGCACTCTTGTATGATGGTTCATGTATTTTTGCTTTTGATTAAAAAATTCATATTATTTTTAAAGATGGTTGTGCGTAGTTTGAGGTTTTCTTAAAAAGATTAAAATCAAACTTTTGCCCTATTAAGTTTGTTTAACAATGTCCAACTGAATTCAGAGAGCCTTTATACATATTTTTCACCGCGCCCATCTGCTCATATCTTACTTTTATCATCAGTTTCAGTTTGTCCCGATGGGGGGTCCGGGGGCGTGCCTGGGGCCACTTTATTTTTTCCCCAATTTAAAATGGAAACATTTAAAAAAAAATACAGAATATGGGGAAAACCTATAAGTTGACAGGTATGTTATTGTAAAACGCAAATTATTAGTGATTGGAATTCGGGTTTTTTTTAGAGAACCAACTCTTTCAGCTTAGCTCCCAAACGGCTCTTCTGATTTTTTGTGTCTCTAATTGATATACTACCAATGATATGTCACATTATCCCTGTAATGAATGAATAAAAAATGAATTCTACTACTATACTAAACTCGCCTTTATTTTTTCACTCTAACTCTGAACTAATTTAAACGTTTTAATACTCAGACACTTTAAAGTCGAGCAACACAGAATCCCTGAAAAACTACCCAAGCCCTTAAAATATGTACCGTATTTTCCGCACTATAAGGCGCACCTAAAAGATCTGATTTGCCCCTATGTCCCGGTCCGAAGCCTACGATCTGAGAGTGCCGGTCTTCTGGTGATCCCAAGAGCCAAGAAGTGTTCTGCTGGTTCGAGAGCGTTCTCCATCCGGGCACTGGTGCTGTGGAATGCTCTTCCCCCTGAGATCCGATCTGCAACCTCAGTGGAAATGTTTAAATCTAAACTTAAAACTCACTTCTACTCCATAGCATATGAATAACCTACTCTTCTCGTCGGCTGAGAAATAGTCTGTAATATAGTGTAATAATCTGTGAAGCCCTTTGAGACTCTTCGTGATTTAGGGCTATACAAATAAAGATGACTTGACTTGACCTAAAAGCCTTTATTTTTTTCAAAAACTGACCATGCGCCTTATAATACAGTGCGCCTTATATATGGATCAATATTATGTCGCAAGGTCTCGCAACAAAGGCAAGCAGCCGCCGACTAGATTTTTCCTCGTAGGCGATGTGGTCCGCGGTGTATGCTGGGATACATATGCCGGCGTTTCATTTCCCAGCCAATGTGTCAATCATCATTTGAATCGATCACTATTGGTTATTCAAATGATGTTATTCGGAGGTAAAGGGGGCCGATCCTTTTTATCATTTACAGGCTTTCATATGCTAAAGGGGCAAAACAAAGCCTGCAATTGGCCGAAAAAGATGAATGTGAATAGCAAGTTTGGTTGTCTACGACATAGAGCAAACATGTTTTACCATTCTGTATTTGTAAATATTTTACTCTCCTGGATTTACTACACTCACGGATAAAGGAGGACCTTGGTTGCACATTATTAATAAACGCAACGACTTTGGTGAGCTACTCCGGCTATATATTTTCCCAGTATCTTGTTTCAGAGTGATTTTGATGTTTCTGTGATGGGTCTTTTTTTAAATTAAACTCAATTCCAAGTGTTTATTGTCATATGCACAGTAAAGTTGCGAGCGAAAAATAAAATAGAAACTAAGGAATGGTTGGCATTTCTTGAATCCCAAGACTTTAACCTTGTGAATGATATTTGGAACGATGCATTTGAGTGACATCGTACGGACACCGCATCCGCACGTGTCTACGACACGTATTTGCTTCTTTGCAAGCTTTCGGAATGTTAAGTGGGTAATAAGTTTGACTGAACTATCTGACTGTTTTGTCGACGTTCCCATTGTAGCGCCTTATAATCCGGTGCGCCTTATGTATGGAATATATAGGACCAAAAACTAATTTTTGGGATGTGCCCTATAACCCAGTGCGCCCTATAGTGCGGAAAATATGGTACCTGTTTTATTATTTTCCTTGCTGTTTAGCCAATCAGAACGCTGAACACGATGCAAATACGTGAAGTAGCTAGATCGTGAAAATTGAACCGCGTTATAGCGAGGGTTTACTGTACGCGTAAGCTAAGAAAATTAAAAAGGGATTTGGAAATACTTTGTAAAGAAATTGATACCAAGAATGTATTTTAAGGAAAGGTTTGTTATTTGTGTGTTTTTTTTAAATAATTATTTAACTAAATCATTTTATTTTTGTTTGTTTTGTACCTACTAAGACTTCGTAACTAAGTATTTCCAGTCGTCATGGCGATGACAGCGGAGTGGGCGCGGTTTGTTGTCGGGACGTGAGCGCTCTCAGGCGGGGAGGATTTGAAGCGTGTGAGCGGCATCTCCTCCCTCATTCCCACCCACTCCTTGACTCCCTTTTCCTTTCCTGCATCTTGTCATTCATTCCTTCATCTTTCCCTCGTCTTCATCGAATTTGGGACG